>NC_136420.1:320440740-321728240 GCF_052625555.1 Lactuca saligna | reverse complement strand
ATCATTCGTAGGTATATGTATCTGTGAAGTGTTTGTTTAAGCTTTAATGTGTTTCAACATGGAAGAAGATGAAGTGTGTATATGTGTGTCAGAGAGAGAGATAGAGAGAGACTACAGTAAGGGTGGGTGATGGATTATATTATGTTTTTTTTAAATCAAAATAACATTAAAATAATTATAGAAAAAAGAAAAAAGAAATTAAAAGGGTATAATTGTCTTTTCAAGTCTTTTTGGACCAAAATCAAAGAAAATTCTTGATTTTGGACCTTCCATGCAAGTTCAAAAGTTTTTGGACCCCATCCAAAGTTTTTTGAGTACCACAGGGATCAATCTTGCAGTTTTGTCAAAGTTAAAAGAACAAAAGGTATGAAAGGTATAAAGGGTGAAATATGAGTATCCTTATGCCGGTCTGTTTTTTAAGAATTTTTGAAATATGAGTATCGTCTGTTTTTAAGAATCTTTGCAAAACTTTGGCCTTGTATTATTTAGTCCCTAGTCGTGTGGAAAAGGAAATAATTACCCTGTTTCAGTTGTCTTCTTTTTTTGCAATTTTATTAAAATAGGTGTGTTATGCTTAATTCTGACTTAGTCAAAGTAGTGACCGAGTAGGTTTTAGTCATTGATGAATTGATCATATGTTGACCAAGTATTAGGAGAAATGAAGAATAAAAAGTTCCCCATTTTTCTCTTTGCTTTTTTTTCTATTGTGTGCAAACCTAATCCTATATTGGTAAAATAAGAAACTAGATGCTAGCATATAAAACAATGAGTAATCATTTCTATCACTAATTGGTTTTAGAAAATAGAACCTCATTATTCTTTTATGTTGGGCTAATAGCGATCCAAACAAGGTGTACTTAGGGTATTATATATTTACGAAGTACTTACTATTTGTTGATCCTTTTAGTAAAACAATAAAGTATCATTGGCCCTTCTTGCAATAGATTTATGACAGGTAAGTGGTGAACCTATTACTTGAACTAATAAGACTAAAATATCTACATGTCTTTATTAGGTTTTAGCCTGCAGCACGATTATAAAAATAATTAAATTTTTATAGTAAAGCTCATAATTATTAACCAATTATTTTCATGAAATTAATAATTAAACATGATTTTGTAGAACTTTTAATATAGAAATATAATTAATTATCGGCAATTATAACTGAAACTTATTCAAGATGAATTTAAATTTCTCCTATAAATCCGGAATCAAATAAATAATTGCGTAACTTATTATCAACATCAATACTTTTGAAAAATAAAATATTTTGAGAAAATACCAAGTGTTATTTTTTTAAAGAGCATTTGAAAAGAAAATATAAATTATAAGAAAATGACAAGCGACATGATAATTATTTTTTATTGGTATAATAAGATGGGATATATACAGTAAAGCCCCGATATTTTCATCCAATTGACACGAAAGTCCCAAACTAATTTTTTTTGACACAAAAGCCCGAATTACCGGCATTTATTGACCCGATTGACCTTTTCTGCCGGTGCATCCGGTTTACTTGGTGAAGTGGCACCAAATGCTTACATGGACCACTGATTTATTAAATGAGAGGCTTATGTGGAGTTGTCGACCTTACTTAAGCACCATACCGTCAATCCCCATGAACCCTAGCTTCGTATTTTTCAAAGGAAAAGACAAGAATGTCGTCTTCTTCATCTATTGGAAGCAAGGTTATGCGAAGGTTCAATCCCCCTCAAAGGACACATTGCGATTGCGGTGACTTAGTTGGAAGGTGGACTTCATGGAAGACAAGAAATCCTGGAAGAAGATTCATTGGATGCCCAAATTATAGGGTTAGTTGTTAATGTTGAAATTCTTCATCTTTTAGTTTTTTTTTCTTTCTTTAATCTTGGATTATCCAGGATTCGAGTAAAGATTGCAAATTCTTTGATTGGGTGGATCCTCCACTCCCTAATCAGTGGTACAAGGACTTGCTCTTACAATTGCACAATGGGTGGAATGGAGATGTTGTAGAACAAATGGAAGAAGCAGTAGTAGAAGTTGTTCCAGCTCAAGTGCAAGGTGCAGGTGGTGTTGTTCCAAGGTGGTCAATGTTCTGGTTTATTTTGGGTTTATGTTTTGGTTTGTATTTTAAGATAATGTATTGGGATATGTAGTCACTATGTACGATGTTGTTTCTTTTGCACTGTAATGAACATTTTACTTATGTTGTATTGAATTATGGTGAAATCAAAGTACCACAACTATGAACCACATATGAATAATAAAACTGTCGATAACCAAGGCTAACCTGCACAACCAAACTTGAAATAAAATATGACATTGCTCAATTGTGACCATTGGTTAATGCCCTTGCTTAATTACCAGTAATTGTTTACAAAATATGAATCAATATAAGTGGATATGTACCACCATTTACAAAATATGAACCACAAAGTGGTATGCAAAATATGAACCAAAAGATGGTATGCATCAGTTTACATAGTACCACCTTTTACAAAATATGATAACCCCTATCACTAATCTATAACTAATGCCTTATCTTCACACATTCCTATACCAAGAGGGTCAACCACCTTCTTTTTCAGCTTCTGAAGAATGATCCTCTCTGAGGGTCTCCTTGTTCTTTGTTTCATATTATTCCCAAAATGCCCTTGTTGTACTGGATCATTCACTGGAACACCTTCTTCATCTTCTTCTTGTCCATCTCCTTCATCTCCTTCTCCATCTTCTTTTTCTCCATCTCCTTCTTCTTCTTGTCCATCTCCACCTCCTTCCACTCCATCTCCTTGTCCATGTCCTCCTTCTTCTTCATTACCCTGTCCATCTCCTTCTAGTCCACCTTCAACATTGGCAGCCTAAAACAGAAAAAAATAGTAAAAAACACTTAATCATATACATAAACACTAAATGAAACCTTACCACATATCCAAACTATTCTAAATGAGCTTTTGTAATTCCAAGGCATCTCATAATGTCTACATCAGTGTAACATGATTTCCTCAACTCTGTAATTTGTTGTGTAATGTAGTCCATATCTGCCATATCCAGCCCATCTCCATCACTCATCACATCTACATCCACCATCTCTTCAGAATTATATTCTTCATTGACCCTTTTTTAGGGTGGTACTGTATTTGAGGTTTCACCTCTTTCAAACCAACTATGAAAGCCACCCCCACCTCTAAGTACCTTACCACCTCCTCTATTTCCCCTTGTCCCCCCTCTACCACGTCTTGTCCATTGGGTTAGACTAGGGTCCAATCTTGGCCTGCCTATTTTCTTATTGGGTTTAGGATCTGGTTCAACATGTGGATTTTTACAGGTTTTCTTGTTGTGCCCCTTTTGTTGACAGTTTTGACATTGGATAGTTCTGCCCTTTGAGGACACTTGAGAGAACTTGTCATCCCTCTCTGATACATGCCTTTTCCTTTTCACAGTAGGCCTGCCTGGCATCCTCCTCTCTAAGGGGGGTAAGGGCTTAATATAAGGAGCTTCTGTCCATAAATTGCTGCCATTAACAGGTAGAATGTTATAACTATAACTTGAAATGTACATTGCCTTACCAAACCACTTGCTGATAAATGTATTTGGATCTGATGAGTTAACATGATAGATGCTTGGGCATGGACACATGGTATCCCTGATACATCCCAAAGTCTACATGCACAACTCCTTTTCTCTATGTTGACTCCATATGATTCAAGACCATTTCTAACTTCAAATTCATTTTGTCCACTAGGGTGTACCCTCCAAAACCTGCAAATAAAAGTTGTTACTAAATTAGCATAAAAGTTATTAATAACTTAGCATAAATGTATACAAAACAAGGAGAACTTACTTCAAGTCCTCACCAAATTCTTCCATTTTCTTAATTGCAGATGGATACACATCTCCTTCCTATTTTTCAGCTAACTCCCTGAGGTTGTAAAACCTATCCATCATATATAGCCTTATCTCTTCAAGCATGGTCAGTAGTGGCTTCTTCCTAGCATCAAGTATAATTGCATTGAAGCATTCTGCCATACCATTTTCTACAGCCTCACAGGCCAATCCAGTGGAAAAGAAAGCCCCGCACCATGTATTTGGCTCCCTTGCCATTAGATGTTCATAAGCACCTGGGCTAATCTGTCTTATCTCATCTATGTGATTCTTGAATTCACCCTCTACAGTTGATTTGGCAGCCTTCCAGAATAGGTTCCTTAACTGAATTCCACTATATACTAGTCTGAAGTTGGCATAGATATGTCGTGCACACTGTCTATGCTCAACATATGGTAACACCTCCTTTGTTGCCTCAAGAAGACCCTTATGTTGGTCTGAAATTACACACATGCCCCTTCCTGCATCCATTCCAAGGTCAACCTCTAACAACTGAAGGAACCACTTCCAGTTAAACTTATTCTCAATTTCAACTACAGCCCAAGCTATGGGAAAAACGTGATTGTTTGGGTCCCTACCTATGGCTGTTAATAATTATCCCTTACACTGCCCTTTCAGAAAAGATCCATCAATCCCTACTACCCTTCTATAACCCATCTTCCACCCTTCTTTGATTGATTTGAAACATATGTACATCCTTTTGAAAATAGTTGTACCATCATTGTTGTCTTCAACACAAATTTTAATGGTGCTGTCTGGATTGGATCTTAGCAATTCACCACCATAATCCCACACCCTTGCATAGTGATCACCTAATTTTCCCTCAATCATGGACATTGCCCTACATCTAGCCCTATAACTCCTTACCCATGAAATCTTAGTGTGAAATTTGTGTTGAACTTTTTCTTGGATTTCCTTAGCTTTCAAATTAGGTGTCCTAATAAGTTCTTTAAGGAATTGTCTAGCTAACCATGTTGGTCCCATAAGTTTTCCATTGTTAAAATTCTTGACACATGTATGATGTGGATACATTTTCTTTATTTGGAATGACTTTTCAGTGCTCATCCAAGAGGCTTTAACATAATAAGGGCAACCGAATTTCTCATGATCACTAGCACACACACAGTGTAGTCTAACACTATCACATTTATTAAACCTAATCTGATAACCTTTAGATATGGCATGATTTGTTAAACAGAGTTTAAGTTGTTGTGGAGATTCATACCTTTCTCCCTCTTGAGGTTTCATTCTATTCCATTTCATATTTGGATCATGTGTGGAATATTTAAACTGAGCTTCACTATCATTTTCCTCTTCATCCACAACTTCATCTACATTTTCTTCCTCCTCCTGTTCGTCATCCAAAGGTTCTTCTTCCACGGGTGCTTCATCATCTTCAACATTCTCGAATAATGGGATAATGAAGTCTTCATCTTCATCGTCAAGAGACAGTGAGTTCAAGAACTCATCTCTACATCTCCTACTCTGTTTCTTTAGAAGGTCTTCATCTAGTTCCACGTCGATCGTGTCAAAGTCCAACACACCTTCCATCTTCAAGGCTCCAACTCGTATCTCCCTTGGACCCAAATTCGTATCTCCTTCACAGTGAAAACCCTAGAATTGTCGCAGTAGAAAGAGAGGTTTTTCCAGCTCGATTAACCCTTCTTCATTTAATGATGTCCTCATCATCTTCCAAGTAAGCGTTAGTAGCCACATCATCTCGATTACCGGCTATTAAATGAGTTACCGACAAAAAATGTCAATCGGGTCAATAAATGCCGGTAATTCGGGCTTTTGTGTCATAAAAAATTAGTTTGGGACTTTCGTGTCAATTGGATGAAAATATCGGGGCTTTACTGTATATATCCCATTCTTTCTTTTCAAGTATCTTTAGGAACTTTTAATCAACATATATATTACTGTAAAACATCCCTCCATGTTTGAGGCAACAGAAGATAAGATCTTTAACTCGTAAACTATCATACATATGATATTGCATGTACATTGAGCGTTAATGTTTATCTAGTAAACTTCTTTTTATAGATAATACTGTAGAGATATTATTAAGTTTTTATAGATAATACAGTAGACACACACACCCAATTGATTGTTATCAAATATATAATAAGATTCTAGTGGAGTTTATGAACATGAGATTAAGATCTAAACTCATGCTACAAATTTATAATCTAAGTAATGCTGCAACTCTTTCAAGGACAAGGGAAAGCAACAAAAGAAAGCCATTTCTACCTTAAATATAATATTTCAGACAAAAACAATGCAATCTTGTATAATTCAATTTTATATAGAACTAGTACTCCACAAATTATAAATAGTAAGAACAATTCCATTCCCTATTCGATCCACATTAGTAGTTTATTTGATATAGAGAAGTTCCAAACTACATGATCCATGTCATTAACATTTTCATATAGAAAAGTTTCATACTACATGATCCACATCATTTTTTTCGACATGAATAAAGTAATGGGGTATAGCGAAACTCCCTTCCTATAGGCTAGAACTATTTGATAATTCTTTTAAGAATCATTTAGGTTGCGTTTAGTTATGGAAAAACAGTTTTCATTTTTCATTTTTTGTTTTTCCTTTTCGATTTTCGTTTTCCGTTTTCATTTTTCATTGAAAAATTTAGAAAACATGTTTAGTTAAAGTTATTCATTTTTCATTTTTAGTTTTAGAAAATTAGAAAACGTGTTTAGATGTGTATTTTTCTATCGGTTTTCATTTTTAAAAAACGGTAACGGTGGTAAGGTGTGGGTGGGGGCGGTGACGGTGGCGGCGGTGGTGGTGATGACAGGCGATGGTGGTGGCGGCGGCAATTGTGTCAGTGGTGGTGATGACAGGTGGCAACGGTGGTGGTGGTGCTAGTGATGGGTTAGTGGTGGTGGTGGTGGTGATGGTAGGACGATGATTGTCGTGATGGTGTTGGGTTGTTGGGGGTGCGAGTGTGTGTGTTTGTGGGGGTATGTATGTATGTGTGTGTGTTTGTGGGTGAGTATGTATGTGTATGTGTGTGGGTTGGTGTGTGTGTGTGTATGGGTGGGTATGTATGTGTGTGTGTTTGTGGGTTGGTGTGTGTGTGTGGGGGTGTGTGTGTGTGTTTGTGGGTGTGTGTGTATGTGGATGGGTATGTATGTGTATGTGTGTGTGTTTGTGGGTGGGTGTGTGTGTGGGGGAGGTTGGTGTGTGTGTATGTGTGTGTGTGCGGGTGGGTGTGTGTGTGTGTGTTTGTGGGTGGGTGTGTGTGTGTGGGTGGGTGGGTGTGTGTATGTGTGTGGGTTGGTGTGTGTGTGTGTGTGCGGGTTGGGGTGTGTGTGTGTGTGGGTATGTATGTATGTGTGTGTGTTTGTGGGTGGGTGTGTGTGGTTGGGTATGTATGTGTGTGTGGGTTGGTGTGTGTGTGTGTGTGTGGGGGGGGGTAGGTAGAGGTGGATGGGGTGGAGTGGGTGTGTGTTTATAGAAAAATTTTGGAATTAGAAAAATGTGGAAAACAATGATTATCAGTTTTCCAAAATTTTCCAACTTCTTTGTAATTTTAGAAAACGGAAAATTTTCATTTTCCGTGAAAAATTTAGAATAATAGACGAACTAAACGCGTTTTCAAAATTTAGAATAATAGACGAACTAAACTTTTCTTTTTGTTATTTAATTATTTTCTAACTAAAAAATATTAAAAATAAAAGAAAATCTCTCTCTCTCTCTCTCTCTCTCTCTCTCTCTTTCTCCTTCCCTCCCCCCCTCTCTCTCTCTCCCGTTCATCACCCTATACCACCCACACAAACACCACCTTCAATCACCCAAGACCTCCCTCATTCCTCAATTATCACCATTCCTAACAGTTGCAAATGTAAAAAAAAGAGAGATAAAATAAGGAGCTGCAATCGATTCAGAAAGGAGAAAAAAGAAAACTGTAATCGAGTTTCGAAGAAAGAGAAGGAGGGTGCGACTTTGGGTGACTGTGTTTGTCGATTGGATTTTGAGAAGTGAAGGGGGGTTCCGATTTCTAGTGTGAAACCCTTGTCGTCGATCTAACCTTGTTGGTGTTTCAAGGTTCGGTTTTTTCGATCTAACCCTTGATGGAGCTTCCTGTTAAAGCAAGCCCTAGCACCAACCAAAATCGAACTTGAACAGAAGGATTAAGGCTTGAATCTAATAAGATACCTTGTATTGTTGAGGAATCGACTTTGCTTAAGCATGAATTAAAGGAAATTGGGGGTAAACGAGGCTTGATATGTCCGATTAGGAGTTAAATTGGGTTGCAAACTGATCTTGGAAGAAGCTAAGTTGAAAACTGATCTTGCCCTTACAACAGATTCATAACCATCATTGGTATCAGAGGTGACACCTACAGAACCTGTTCCATAATCAAACTTTGAGATCTGGGTTAAATACACACACTAAAAAGGAACTCCGGATCACATTCAAAGAAGATGAAAATGGTGTGTTCTGAATAGAAAAGAAAAATGGTTACTGAGATCGATGGAGGAATAAGGAAGAACGAATGAAAGCAGCTTGAGGGTCGAAAAGAGATGAATACAAAAGGGAAAATGGTTGATGTCGTCGGTTCTTTTTCTCCGTTGAACAGTGCCGATGGTCCTGTTTGCGATCGATCGGAGGCT
The DNA here is from genome assembly GCF_052625555.1 of Lactuca saligna. Taxonomy (NCBI): domain Eukaryota; kingdom Viridiplantae; phylum Streptophyta; class Magnoliopsida; order Asterales; family Asteraceae; genus Lactuca; species Lactuca saligna. The sequence goes on along the minus strand of NC_136420.1, from coordinate 321,719,739 downwards.
TGCTTCAGCTGGCCATGGCGGCGGTTTGGTGGTTATTCAGTCGGTCTGCCATTAAAATGGAAGGAAGACGAGAGGTTGGGTTGAAGAAGGCAATAAATTCGATGGTTGTTGGGTTTTTCTGGTGATTAGGAGAGAGAGAGAGAGAGAGAGAGAGTTTCTTTTGTTTTTTATATTTTTAGTTAGAAAATAATTAAATAACAAAAAGAAAAGAAAAAACAAATAGAAAAGGGCAAATTCATCATTTTTTAAAAATTTAAACTGTTTTGGACAAAAGACGCAGCAAAATGAAAACTTTTGGACTATTTGCGCTAGTACAAACCTGTTTGGCCCAAAGTAGCATTTTTGGACATACCACAGGGACCATTCTTGCAATTTTGTCTATAGTAAACTACCTTTTTTTTTTTTTTTTTTTTTTTTTTCAATTTTGGTCTTTGAATTAAATTGTTTGAATTAATGTTACAACATTAACCCTTCACCTTTACGTTTTTGTTCACAAAAAACCCTTTCACTTTTGTTTGAATTTTTCATGACCCTCACATTTTATTACATATTATTAGTATTTAGTCATATTAATATTTTTTTGGCAGAAATGGTTCCTCAATTATATTTTGGTCATTTTAAAGTTGCTTCATTTTTGTCTTTATTGGTCCCTCTACTCCCGTTGGTTATTTGTGGCATCGTAGGTTCCTATATTTTCGTTTAAATGTCACTTTATTAGTTGGTATTATTATTATTATTGTTGTTGTTGTTGTTGTTGTTGCTGCTGCTGCTGTTGTTGTTGTTGTTTTTGTTGTTAAACAAAATTACACGATTGGTCACTCTGGTTTACCATATTTAACACATTGAGGATAACGATGGAAAACAAAATTACTCTTTTACTCCTAATACGATTTTTTTATTAATTTATATTTCTCTTTTTGGTTTTAAATTAATGTTTTATTTATTAGAAAATGTCCACCCAATACCATAAAGTCACCGACCATCTGCCATCACCACCACCACCACCGCAAAAATTACATAAATGGTCCATATGGTTTACCCGTGGTCACAAATTCAGTCTCTACTACCTGAAAATACCAAATTACCCTCACATTAACGGACAAAAACTAACGGTCTATATTTTCCAAATTGGTTTTCCGGCCGCTGCCATACATGACAATAAAGTTCAATTTGTGAGACCAATTATTTATTTTCCTCATTTATTGCAAAAAATAATGATTTAGATTTTCTTACTTATGTAATTAGATGACATTGTTTATCTTCCTTTATTAGATTATCCCAATGCAATTCAACATGCTATTTTACTCTACAAAGCAATACCTTCCGATCCAGCAATACCGAAAAACCCTTTCTAGTTAAATAATAACTTGTACATCCAGATCTTTCAAATGTACATTAATTATCTACCAACCCGCGAGAGACATGAATACATGGCACCCAAGTCAAACAAGAGCGATGCACGTATTGTATTTATTGGAAAGTACTTGAGACCTTATCTACAGTCTCACACATCATATTTAAATAATATTCATTATGACTTGCAGTGGCATTGTCTGTCAATCATATCAACCATAGGGACCATTTATGTAACTTTGTCTTTAAAATATAACATCTTGAAACTTAATATTGAAAGTAATATAACTAGTACATTGTTTAACCTAATATGAAATTTTATAGAGACTCATACTAATATTCATATACCAAAAACAAGCATTAAGCTTATGTTTTAGTTGATAAGATAGCTATAAGTAATAGTTTAAAGCTAGATGGCTAATATATGACATTAAGAAACATTTATAAAACTTATGGAAATTAACATATAATTATATAATTGAAAAAAATTGTTAAACTATGCCTTATGGACTTATTAGTAATATATCTTAACTAGTTTTTTCTGCTTATTACATTGAAATAAATTAAAAAAATAAAATAGCTAATACACACTAAAACCATATAAACACAATTAAATACAAATTCCACATAAATTAGATACAACGATTATGAAATAAGGATGACCATATAAATCAAGTTAAGATTTAGAAAATAACATTATTTTAAAAATAACTCAAACTATATGATAGAATAGTATTTAAAAGAATAATAAAAAAAAAGTAAAATACAATTGGGCCATTAAGGAGTCCAATCATCGCCCCATTGGGCTAGTAAAGATCTTGTCTATGTAATGGAGAATTGGAGATTGGAGCCTGACCCGTTGAACCCGGTTGTCAGATGTTAAACACAATCCGATTTCAGATCCGTTTTCTTCACTTCAGGCTTCAACCTCCGACGAGCGAAAATTCACCAGTGATCGAAATTTGATCCGGCAGATATGGCAGGACTACTAGCATGGGCGGCGGACGTAGTGAGAGCAGGAGGCGGCGCAACCAGTGAGGAAGACGAATCCGATTCGATCCCTTTGATATTCAATCCCGAACAGGAGAAGTACGTTAGGGAGTTGAACGTAAAAGCAGCGGCGTTGAGCCGGTCGGTACAAGACCTCCGTCAGAGAATACCGCCGTCGGATATCTCCCAACGCCTCCCGGACCTCCACGCACATTCCCTCGCCTCTAATGCTGCCCTAGCCCTCCAATTGAACGCTCACTCTTCTACCAAAGAACAGGTATTTTGTAGATCATATGTTGATTTTTCGGTAACTTTTTCATACCGAATTTATTAGAATTAGAGTTCGAGTAAACCTAGTTTGAATCCAACTAAGTCAGCTTCACTGTGTAAATCGATTTTGAGACAGAATTACCGCCTGCGATTAAGCGAGCTTGTGATTACAGATTTTAAACCTACTCAAGTGCTTATATACTCGATTTATGTTATACATGTTATAGCCCTTTCAAAAATTATGAATTAGATCTACAACGAACTCTGTAGGAGATATGTTTCTTCCAGTTGCATATTTTGGAGTTTCTCACGATTGAGTGTACATGATTTAAATCTGCATATGAATTGGGCATATCAGACAAGCTTCAACCTTAAGTTTGACCATGGCATGTTATGACAGGCACAACTGCGAGAAGCTACACTGCTGGAAGAAAATGCTGCATTTGAAAAGGCGATATCAGATTGTGAAAGTAAGATACAAGACAAGTTGAGAGAAGCTGATGAGCTTCGTGCTAAGCTAGAGGTAAGAGCTTGCTTTCTTTTCTTCTTCTTCCTCTTCTTCCTCTTCTTTCCAATCTTACAATGGCTGCAAAACGTGTGTTCTTCTCCTTCTTTTGAATCTTACAATGGATTCAACTCTGAAAAACCCATTAAGTTTTAGTTACATTTGGATATTTTCTTCCAGGAACTGGATGCAACTCTTACAACTGAGCTGCAAGTTGAACAATCTACACAAGATGACAACAAATCTGGTGATTCTTCATTTAAATCAAAAGCTGAAGCTGAAGCACATACCACAGCTTCAATTTCTTCCCTGAAGGAGAACTTAGATAACAAGAAAAAGGAACTGGTTTGTTACAAATCTCTAATTTGAATCTCTTCACATTTCATTCTCGATCTTTTCATTAATATTTTACATTTTTTGTATCTTGTAGGCTTCTATGGAAGAGATTGTTTACAACTTAGAGAGACAATGGTCAAAGGTTCAAGAGGAGTCACTAAAGCAGCCTTCTCCAGGTGTCTTATTCATTCATATACTCATACAATTGTTCAACAAAATACCAAATATGCCCCTAAGCTATCAATAATTCAATATGTTTGATAAATTTGTTTGCAGCTCAACGAGAAAAGATGTTGGATAAACAACTTCACAGCTTATTGGAACAATTAGCTTCAAAACAAGTATATGCACTTACTCAATTTATATTCCTTTTCTTTACATTTATTACTAATATATATATTTAATTTAATAGGGTCAAGCAGAAGGGCTAGTGGGTGAAATCCATTTAAAAGAAATGGAATTAGAGAGATTAAATGGTTTATGGAGGAAAATTGAAATTAGTAATAATTCAGAAGCAAATGCTACAAGAAATAGATTTGGAAGAAGTAATTCTGATTCTGATAAAGAAAAAGAAAAAGGATATTTTTCATCATCATCTGATTATATTGTGGATCCACGTTATAAGGCAACAACTGGACGCAATACTACTACTGAAGCCTATTTACACAGACAAATGCTACTCAGGTCTGCTTTTGTGCTTTATATTCTCATTCTTCATATATTAGTATTTATCAAAATATCATTCTGATATTAATAATAATAATTTCCCTACATCCACATTTATGTAAATATCTTTGTAGTCGATATATGATTCCTCATAAAAGTTCTAGATTTGTTTATGTGTATTTGCATTTATTTGGAACTTTTATATTGATTGTTGGTGATGTTAGTGTCATCTGTCATTTCAGATAATTGGTATTTACAAGTGTAAATGAAATAGAACTTGATAATAAAAATGATAATAAAAGATTAAGAGTTATACAAAATTACATAAATGGTCCCTTTGCTTTATGAAAAACCACATGTTTAGTTCCTAACTTTTTTTCTTGATGAAGATGGTCTCTGTGGTTGTGATTTCTTGCCTCTGACCATGTAAAATGACATGTTGATAGAAACTGATAACTAATTCTCATCAACTTATAAAACAGTAAATGAAATTGAAAAGAGACCTTTATGTTAATTGAAAACTATCTAAAACACATGATTTAAACAATCAGAAAGGAAATCCAAATGATTATCCTCTTGCTCTAATGCCCTAATTAGAAAAGTTCTCCAAAGAGAAACCCTCCCAATATAGGATGATTCCAATTACAAAATACTCAAATCCTCTATTCCTAATGTCATTATGGTTATTTATGCTAATATAGGATGATTCTAGATGGGTGTGAAACAGTAAATGGTAAATATTACATTTAAGTCCCTCATGTTTACCCATAATATATGATCCATTCTCTATCACATGTATATTAATATAAATTGTAATTCAATAAAAAAAAGGATAAATTTCAATGGAAACGAACACACAAGTCATTTTACATGAGTTGGGACCAAACACAAAAGAAATCAAAACCATAAAGACAGTCTTCATCAAGAAAAATAGTTAAAGAATAGTTTGGTCTTTTAATAAAAAAATAATTGGAGTTGAATTAAAGATGAAATGCAATTGAATTTTCACAATTCGCAAACCAAACACTGACTTACTTTCATTCCCGATGAAAATAACCATAGATACTCGATATCATTGTATTCATAATTCATAGAATTATGGTTACTAAGAACACGATTTTGATCATAGAATCGCACGATTCTATGATCCCAAATATGTATTTTGATTTTGATCTTAGCAAACTCGTTTTTAGGTAGAATCATAAAATTAGAACGTGGAATCATAAAGTTATTCCACAAAGTTGTAAGCTATCTTATTCTATCTGTGTTGGGTTTTATTTTATTTTATTTTTGAACAACTTTCCTTCTTGTTTAACTCTAGTTAAATGAGTATAATTCTAAAACTCTAAAAGGAAACAACAAATGGGAAGCAACGATTAGTGTATATGAACTGTTGAATTGTTGGACTATTGAATTACTCAAAAGAGATGAATATGAAATATACTTGTCATTCTATTTATTTATTTTCATTTTAACGTGATGGTTTAGCCATTTAAGGTACATTTAAGATAGAAGTAACATGAATAAAATAGTCCAATAAGTTATAAAAATGAATTGTCATATTATACAATATAATGTTTTTGGCATTTTATGTTAGTTTTAAGGGTGATGGTTTGGAAAGTGAATAGTACGATACATAATTGATGTTAGATAATTACCTACAAGATTTTTCATTTTTGACATTATTTTCTAGATATCTAGAAGAAAATTAATTAAAACTAACACTAACACTAGTTCCTTGGTGGAATTTTATGATTTCGATTTGAATTTATGATTATGATTTTGCAAACCCGAAAATAATTCTACGTAGAATTTTTTACGAACCTTGCACATACCAATAAATTTTCACTAATAAAAAAAAACAATAACATAATGGAAAAGGCATACAAGATATAATCATTGTTAAAATTTACTTTTATCTAATACATGACAAAAAAAATATTGTTAGAGTTTTACTATTATCTAATGAATTGAATTTATGATTATGATTTTGCAAACCCGAAAATGATTCTACGTAGAATTTTTTACAAACCTTGCACATAACAATAAATTTTCACTAATCGAAAAAAAAAAAGAGTAACATAATGGAAAAAGGCAAGATATAAACATTGTTAGAATTTACTTTTATCTAATACATGACAAAAAAAACATTGTTAAAGTTTTACTATTATCTAATGAATTGAACCAATACATGACAAACAAAGTACTATAGTTCCTTTTACAATATAAAAAAAAAACATTATTTGGTTTTTAGTTGAACCGGTATGGTGATCGGTTCGTGACTCAATCGGTTTAACTGGTTTGACCGTCAAGTCAACCTGGTTTTTAGAATTTTCATTTTATTTGTATTTTCCTACGCATACAGATACATACATATATACATAGTCTGGGAATTTAACGTCCACAGGTTAAATATTAAAAACACATATAAAACCATAAAAATCATTAAAAAATACATACAACCATAAATTTTACAACAATCTACATACATTAAAAAAATAAAGTAAAATAACTAAACAAAATATAACATTAGACAAATACAAACGAATCAAAAAACTTCATAACATTTACTATGTATTTTTATTAAATTTAAAGAGAAATCTAAATAAATGTGAAATAGATTACCAATGTTTGTTATGCAAAATGCTTCATTTTCCATGTGTTTTTATTCTATTTAACTGGTTCAATTAGGTTTTTATAAAATCAGCCAGTTCAAAAGTCAACATAAAACCGGTACTAGTTCAACTGCTCTATTCCCCAGTTTTTGGTCCAATCGGTCGGTTCGAACCGAGTTTTAAAACACTGTCTTTTACAATACATGCATTGTAAAATACAGTATAAGACTGTCTTATCGCGTCCTATCTTCCATAACAAATGGGGCCATCCTAGTTCATTTGTTCGGAAAGTGAATTGGAACAGAGGAGTCAGATTATGTGGTCAGACTACAACTTGCATTTGAGATAGTAACAACACTTTGATAATTTGCATCATTGGATTCTTGATGTACTAAATGACAAGGAGTCAACGATACTTGATAAAATACGCTTCCAATGAATTATATAGTTAGCTGCAAACTATTGCACAATTTAAACTACACTCATAAACTATACAATGGTTTGTTATATCGTAATTCATAAAAGTTACTTACAATCATGATGATGTAAGCAGATTTTATATATGTAGATAGATCCATGTTCTATAACACACAAACAAAAAGGAATATATGAAATCATAAATGAGATCCATAATAATTCGATTTCAACAAGAGGACAATCCAACTTTTTTAATAGAATGATAAAATAATGCACATGAAAAAACAGACTGGCTAATGTGCTTGATAGTGTTTTTCGTGGACCTATTTTGGTACTTTGACACTTGACATAACTTTTTTTCTTCGTAGTCCATAATGGTGTTATATAAGAAGCCATCATCCAATCATGGAAAATGACATGAAAGAAGATGACTAGCCAACAAAAAAGACGACTGGTAACCTAATTCTTGTGTTGTTTATTGCATGGATCTGTTATTTTCCAACCCACATGACCATATGTTACATGAATAATATATATTACATATATAGTATATATATAATATATGTAGTTTGTTTTCTTCTCTTGAAGCTTCGATTTCTTCTTTTTAATGTATATAATGACATGTTATGTGACAAAGATCTATATGGTTTAACTAAATGTTATATTCTAAGTATATTTAACTTATTATTGATGGTAGCTCATTGCTAAATGATGAATTGTTGAAATATCAAGTTGTAATAAATTAGATTATTGAAAACTGGTTGATAATGTCTAGCCAACCAAATCTTGGGTTTAATTAGATGATTAGTCTTCTTCATCGATTTAATTCATCCTTAAAATTTCAATCCAACCCGTTAATTTTGGATTTGAGGATTTGGTCGTTTTTAATCCGTTTTACCATAAATTGATTATTTGATTATTAAAATCTCAAATTAGATAAACGTTTCAAAACACTAGTCTTTTTGATTCGTTTTTCGCTTATTTTATTTTGTGTAATCAAGTTAAAGATCTCACATACACAAATCCATCGATCAAAGATGATGGGCATATGCATACGATTTACCTCATACATGAGAAGAGGGTATATTTGACAAAACTATCTATACTCTATAGTTTTTTAAAAAGCTATAACCTTTATTTATCTAGAAATTATCATGAAAAATAGAAGCAAGCTTTTGAAAGATATAAAAGTACAAAACATATACATTAAATCTTTAAATTTTTTCTGAAAGTTCTAAAAAGCTCAAAGCCGAACATACTCTAAAACAATTTGACTAGATGATTGCATTCGTGTATTGTTGTGAAATTCCACTTCAAGTAAAATTTATACCATAAACATCAAACTTGAATTAATGAAATGTCTTATCATATCAAATCGTTCTTCTATATGTTCTTAAATGTTATTTTGTATTTCCGAGTTAGTTTTTACCACATGTTATTTTTTATAGTTCTATGTCATTTTATGTTATTTTCCATTTCCCAATTAGTTTTTACTAGACCCATTTTTTATTGGTAGCAACTACTTTTCGAGCTAGTCTAATAGCTTTTTAAAGAGTTAGACGTGAGAAAAAACCAAAAAAGAATAACCAAATCGAACCAAATAATGTTTGGATTATTTGGTTTTGTTTATTAGGTTTTTCGTTAATTTGATTTGCTTAACCTAATAATAATGATCTTATTAGGTTTTTTTTTTTTTTTTTTTTTTTTTTTTTTTAGATTCTGCTTAGAATAAGCCATTAAATATATCTTTATATATTTTTGTATAAATAAATATGTTATGTTTAATTTTATAGTTTAGTTAATTACCAAAGTTTTTACTTGATCTATTACTTGTTAATGAATAACTGTTATTATTTTATATTTATGTTGTATGTGTTATTACATACATAATTACCAATATGTTAATTCAAATGTGAAAGCCTCAAATTAATCGTGCAGCTCCACTACTTCATTCATTTTTTTTTTTGTTGTTGTTGTTATGATTAAATGGTGTTTGAAACTTTAAATTTGTTTAACTTGGGGAACCACATGACCATATCGAATTGAAAATACATATTGCAGGAATAATATTTTATGTATCGATGTTTTTTTATTTGGTAAAGAACTAATATGTTATATTTATTATTTTTTAGTTTAATATTTTTTTCAAGTGAAATATTATTCAGTTTAACCTGTAAACCGAACGAAATTAACTACAACCCAAAATCTATTAAACAAAACTTATTTGGTTTAGTTAATAGTCACTTTAAACATATTAAATAAATCATTTAAATTGAACAATTAAACTAAAAAATCAAAATAACCGACTTAATAACACTCTAATAAAATATCTTAAAAAAATAAACTAGTTTTTAATAAATCGGAGTTGTCCTCAACAAAAAATAAAATTTATTATACAACTTAGTGGGGGACCAACAAGTGATCCAAAATGTGTCGGAAAAACATAATTATTGATGCATATCTTATGGGCTTTACATTTCTCTGTCCATTCTTTTTTATTTATATTTACTTTATTTTATCCCGGACTAATTTAAATATAAAATAACTTATCATATAGAAAGATCACAAGGTCTAAATGCAATGTACTTTATCCATAATATATTAAAGGAATAGATCTCACAATACTCCATAAGAGATATATAGTTACAACTTACAACTTTTAATCCACAATATTACATTAAAGGCATTACAATAGCCTAATAAATAATAATCAAAATTAATGATAAATTAAATATAACAAACAACAATTTTCCCAATTTACCCTTTCACATGTGATTTCTCTTCAGCCGATCTTAGACCCTCCATCTTCAACATATGAAGCAGGAAATCACTCCACGTGTCAATAGGTCCAGGTAAACACCAATGGACACAATCATTATACAAAGTAACATTCTCATTGGGCCAATGTCCATATCTACTTGGGTGCCCATCTGGCCTTAGTAACATAGATTGTGTTGCATCCAAAAGCCTATACTTTAACCCTTTTTCTTTCCCCTCCTTTTCACCTCTTCTAAACTCCTCAATTTGTGTCATGTACAATTCCAAATTTACCCCTTCCAAAGTTATCTCACTACTCTTAAAAGGCTTCTTCCTAAGACAATTCCCACCCTCATTCCACTCCCCGCCCTCGAAATGCATAGGGGCAAATGTCCGTAAAATCGTTATACCCTTGAACTTTTCTCGACTGTTGATTGCTTTGAATGCAGTTCTGATTGCCTTTCTGTATCCAAATGTCATGGGATAGTCTGTGATATTTTCTACCTGACAATATCGACAACCGACGATTTGACGGTTCTCATAGTACAACGCAGGCCGCCAAAACCAGTGGCCTGTGTTGAGTATCAGATAGTTGAATTCGTCGATTTGGGTGGTCCATTTTTCGTTGAATTCGTCTAGGTAGAGATTGAAGAGGCCATTGTGAGTTGGACCGTCTGCACTGGCTTCTTCTGATTTTACCAAAAATGGAGACCAAAATGTCGCGAGTGTGAAGTTGTATGAAACGTAATACCAACGTTTGAAGTTTTCATCTTTTGTTATTGATCGATCTATCGGATATTCGACCTGGAATGTAAAATTACATAATTGTTTAAATAATTTATTTAAACAGCCAAAAATAGTAAAAATTTGAAAAAGCAAAGAACAAGTATATCGAGAAAGTATGATATTTTACTTATTTTAACTTTTTCCTTTTTCTATTTATGCACTAAATTTGATAGCCAAGTAAAGTAATATATGCAAAGTAGATATCCCAATAACACCAAATAATTACTTTTGTTTTTTATTTTAAAATGTCAGTGATTATAGAGTTTTCTAACTTTTTGCCTGACTTTATAAAGCTGTTTACATTTACAGTGTCGGTTTTAAAAAAATGTAAAAATAAAAGCATTTAACCAGATATCTGTTATTAAAATGTTTGATTTCGTACAAAATTATAAAATATAAGATATGGCAAAAGTTTATTATAATATATATATTTATTTGAAAAATAGTTGAGGAGTCCATGTTGCCAGCAGGATTATATTCCCTGAATATTGTCACCGAGTAAATGTTATAATATTAGTCCAGATCTACAAACTTTTATTTAAAACATATATTTATTTATATATTAATACGAATCTTATATATGGTTGAAATAATACTTTGGTGTGAAAATTTTAAATTCGAAAATCTGATTAAAGTCAAAAATAGACTTGAGAACGATTGACTACCTTGATTTGTACATAATTAAAAGATATTTAATTTAATTATTATTTTAATCAAATTGATGGAACATTATAATTATTGGAAGAAAACAATAATAAAAAGACAAACTTCCTAGCAAATAATTAAATTCCAAGACTTTTACCCTTTTTACAAAATTCAGTACATCTCGTTCTACTTACTTTCCTCACCCAACACTCAACCACTACCCCAAGAAAAAGACCTAAATCTCACACACACACACACATATATATATATATATATATATATATATATATATATATATATATATATATATATATATATATATATATATATATATATATATATATATATATATATATATATAAACATTGTGTAAGGATGTATATGTCTATTTGTATAACTTTTGGGTATGAATCTTTTATATAACGTACATTACACTAGCTCGTGGTTTAGATGCACAAAGTTTAAAACAATACATAGGATATACAAATAATCACGTTTTTAGTAGCAAATATTTAAAAAGTGTATCTTAAAACATAAAAGTATTGATCATTTATTAAAAAAAATGTATATTTCAAAAGGGAAAAATGAGAGTTTTGTACCTTGAAGATAAGCAATTAAAATAAAAAGTTGGAAAAAAGGATTTATGTATTTGAATCGCAAATGATTAGAGGAAACTTGGGAATAAAAGTTGATGATAAGATCTTGGAAAATGAGAACCAATTGTGAATAGCATATTTTCCACGTAGGCGTGAGGTCCACTTCCATGTGCATAATTACCCATAAGATGCTATCTAACTCTTGATTATTAAACTATCATGACTTCATATTTTTATGACATTTTACCATTTTATAGTATGTTTATATTTCATTTTATATCAAATAAAAAAGATTTGTTGTAAGTTTTAGTTCACTCCACCACTATGTACGTATATATATAAATTTAAAAATAATGAATAATAATATAATACCCACCTTTTAGAAACACAAGTTTTATATATATTTCAAATAATTTATGAAAAACATATCAAAGTCAAAACCTATTCACATTTTAAATAACATTTTTTACAAATATAATGAAAAACACAAAAAATATGTGGTTATGCATAACGATAAAATCCAAACTTAACAATTATTCTTCCCACACCTTTAAATAACCTACTAAGTTCGTAACAATATCCAATTATGACATAGTAACATTTCTGTTTTTAGCTTCAATATTACATATTTATCCATGTAAGTTCAAACTAACCATCATTATCTTAACAATAATTCGGATTTTGGACCCGTTTTTTTTTTGTCTTCACTTAATAATCGAATATTAATTTAATCATATATCAAATCAAACGTTCGAATCTTTATATACCATTAAAAAAACTATTAATTACCAAAAATACTTGAATAAACAAATTAAATTCAAATAAAACGAATGATAGAGATGAACTTACCCTGGATAACATGCAAATCAAGGATTGCATTTGATTCCTACCCACAGAATCACCCACAAACGCCAAAGATTTATCTCTCACAATCTCTAGAAACTGATACGGGTTAAAAATGGGTAGATCACACCCATCGGGTTTCCATCTCCACTTCATGAAATCTGAATCGGGTCGCCCATATTTCTGACAGTTTTGATGTTCATGAATCGCCCAACATGTCATGTTATCGTAATATGGAGCATCCGGATTCGGAACCCATTCGCCGGAAAACACATCGCATTTATGGTGGTTGTCGTTGATGATGATGACTTCGTCTTGAGGGTGGTACACCGGCGAGATAGTGGCAGCGGTGGTGGCGGAAGCATGGGTGGTGGTGGTGGTGGAAGGGTATCTATGAAGAGGGTAGTAGAGAGGTACAACTGTGAGGATGATGAGTGTTAGGGTTACGAGTAGAAGTGTCTTTGGTGTGCTTCGAAGGGTTGTACCTTGCTGGTGGTTGTTCTTCCCATGAGGAAGGTCGCCGCCGGCTGTCACCTTCATTGATCGAGAGAGAAAAAGAGAGGAAGAAAGAGAGTGGTACAAGTTCCAAAACAAAGGTGGTGGGTGGTTTTTATTTTTATTTTTGGAAAGATTTATTCAAAGTTTTTTATTATGTGTGAAATAGTTACACATGTGAATAATATATTATTGATAGGTTGATTTTGGAAATATGAATTGTTTAAGAGATTTTTATGTATTAAATTGCAAATGACAAAAATAGGCAGTCAAACGTATAATTTTTGTACATGTAAAAACGAGCATCATTATATAAAAAGTAGGCACATACCGCTGTTCTAATTTTTTTTTTTTTTTCTTTTTTAAATATCAAACTAACTAAGATACTCTTAAATAGACATCTATGATTCTACCAAGACTTGAACCAATGAACTCTTCTATAAGAGGATCACTCCACCAGTGTTCTAATTAGTATAACGTAATAAGATATTCGGTTATAAGTATCATCATTTTAAAAGCAGGCGTATACCCAGTGGCGGATCTTAGTGGGGCATTTGGGGTCCCGGGACACTGCTCAATTTCCGACATGCAGTGTAAATTTTTTATATTTTTTTTGGTTTTTTCTATTAGATGCACCCGCTTGAAGGACGAAGGACACCCCTATTAAAACAGTCTACATCCGCCATTGCATATACCTGTATTATGTACATAATTAGTATCTTCTTTTCTACTTTAATAAATGAAAATCTTTTTGTCACATGTCACACTATAATTGATTTGGCTACATGTCATTTTATGATTATTTTCAATTAAATTATTTTCACATGGCATATTGTGATTTTTTTCATTTTATTAAATTTCATATAATATTTAAATGTAATAATTACAATATATGTAATAATAAATACATATCAATTTCAATAATTCAATTTCTTTCTGATTTCAACATTTATAAATTAAAACTTCATTAGTTTCATTTATTTATTTATCTAAATTATTTGTTTATATTTATAAGAGAAAAAACACTTTAATTTTAATAATTCAATATTTTTCTAATTTTTCTTATAAATTCAAAACTTTTTCAAATGTTTACAAATTTCATATTATTTTTCTTTTAAATAAACTTACGTAATACATGAATCTTATACCTAATAACGTAATAAGATAACCGATTTGCTTTTTAAAAAAGATTTGCATAGAAAATAAAAAATACCCATTACTTTTAAATAATAATATTTCGAAACAATACAAAACAACGATCATATATAACATATTTAATTAAATATCATCTATATCACCTTATATAATATATGAGTGATAACATGTATATGATATAATTTATATTAAAGATTTTACCCAAACATACAACAACTGTATTATAAATATTAAAACTATATATATATATATATATATATATATATATATATATATATATATATATATAAAAGTGAATATGTAACAAACTAAAAACTCTACAATAATAACTTACTTTGAAAAAAGACCCCAAACGAACATAAGCTTTAAGCTTATTTTCTTTGTGAATTTTCTATGTGATTTGTATGCATGTTTAGATTGACATTTTCATGGTAAATCATTATTAAGTGCTTGTTAAATATAATATTTAAGTTATAAAACATTTGAGTAGTTTTATATGTGATTTATATGCATGTTTAGATTGACATTTTCATGGTAAATCGTTATTAAGTGTCTATTAAAGATAATATTTAAGTTATAAAACATTTGAGTTGTTAAATCATTATTAAGAAAACTTTTGAGTGATATTAGTTAAATGAGTAGTTTAAAATAAATATGGTTTAAGCAAAATTTTCTTTATTATTATAAATATACTAAACGAATAACCGCGTGTTGCGCAAAATACAACAATATATTTGAAATATTTATAAGTATATTAATGACGTTGTTTTTTGCTTTTATATAATAAATCTTATAATAGGTTTGTATAAACACTATTTGTTTTGAATTATATGATAATATATATCTTTTAAAATTCTATAATCTCAGTTGTGTTAATGGTCTCTACATGTGGGTTACTCGTAAATAAAATTAAATATAATATATGGTTTAATGATATTTATAATTGTTGTTATGACTAAATAATTTTAAAAAATTTATTTCCTTGTCATTTTAATTTCTAACACTGTAATTATTTAAAACATCAAACGTTGTTTTTGTTTTTAAATGTAACAATATAATTTTTGTATATAATATTACTTTTAACTGTTATTGTTGTAAGTTATTTTAAATAACGTATTTAGAAACTCTTAATTATTTTAATTTGGTTTCATAAATTTAACTTTTAAAAAAAATTATTTGATTAATATTGCTAGTTTCATTGATTGTAATTATTTAAAACAACAAACATTGTTTACGTTTATAAATATAACATTATAATTTTTTTTATATAATATTACTTTTGACTATTCTTATTCTAAGTTATATTTAAGCTACATATTTGAAAATTCTTAATGATTAAAAAAATAGTTTCATGGTTTTTTTTTGTTAATTTAGGTTTAACACTATAATTTATAACTAGCTATTTATAGAATAGTCTCTCGATTTTTAAGTTTAACTGAAAATTTGATTTTAAGTTAACCGTTTAACATTATATTGAAATTAATAATTTAACTATTTTGCATAAAATCATAAATTATACAAAAGTTGTGATTTTAAAATGACAATTACTTACATAAAATAACATATCTAAACTAATAAATTAACTATAATATTTAAAAAAGTTAAAGTCTTGATTTTATTAATATAAGTAAAATATGATATTTTAATATTATAGTTTAGTTAATTATTATTAAAATTTAGTTTTTGCATTAATTTAACATTATTAACCAATTTATAATAATTATTGGAAAGAAATTGGAATGGAGGTTTCAAATGCATGTGGTGCAAGTAAAAATATCTTCTTTAAAAGTATGTTAGACGAATGCACGCGTGTTGCGCAAAAACACATATATAGTTGAAATCTTTGCAATTTTTTTTTAATATAACAATAACATTGTTCTTAAATTTGATATAATAATTCGTGTATGAAATAAATATAATATATTGATTATTATGAATTATATGATAATATATATATTTATTATAATTGCATAATCTCAATCGTTTGAAAGACTTGTACTCGCAATTTACTCATGAATTAACAATAACAGTGTTATTAAATTTGATATAATAATGTGTATATTAAATTAATATAATATATTGATTATTTTATATGATAATATATACATCTACTATAACTGCATAATTTCAATCGTTTGAATGATTTCTTACTCATGAATAAAATTAAATATAATATAAGGTTTAGTGTTACTCATAGTTGTTGTTATTGTTAATTAATTTTTTACAATTTATCTGCCTAACGTTTTTATTTCAATCATTATAATTATTTAAAACATCAAAGATTGTCTCTTGATTTTAAAGGTAACAATCGAATCATTTATATAGAGTTATTTTTAACTATTGTTATTGTAAGTTATTTTAAGCTACGTATTTGAAAACTTTTAATCATTATAAAAATATCTTTAGGAAATATTTTAGTTAAATTGAGATTAAAATTTAGTTTTTGCATTTAGCACTATAATTTATCACTTTTAACTATTCACAAAATATTCTTTAGCTTTTTTTAACTAGAAATGAAATTTATATTTAAGTTGACACTGTAATGTTATATTTAAATTAATAATTTAAGTATTTTGTCCAAACTTTTCAGAAGTTGTAGTTTTAAACTGATAATGGTTTACATACAACAACATATTAAATCTAGTATATTAAGTATAACATGTTAAAAGTTAAAGATATAATTTTATAAATAAAAGTAAAATATGTTATTTTAATATTGAAATTTAGTTTTATGATTACACTTTAGGTTTGATTTTATTTAACCTTATTAACCAACTTATAATCATTATTAGATAGACACTACAACTTATTACTTTTAACTATTAAAAAAGTATTCGTTTTGTTGTTTAAGTTAAACTAAAATTTATATTTTAGTTGATCCTTTAATGTTATATTTAAATTAATAATTTAAGTATTTTATACAAATTGTTTAAAATTTGAAGTTTCAAAACAATAATGGTTTACATCCAACAATATATTAAAACTAATAAATTCAGTATAATATGTTAAAAGTTAAAAAACATAACTTTATAAGTAAAAGTAAAGATATTTATTAAAATTGAAATTTAGTTTTTATATCATTACACTTTAGGTTGATATTTATTTAACCTTATTAACTAACTTATAATCATTATCCGAAAGAAAAATTGAAAACTCATAGGAGTTCCAAATGAATATGGTAAAAGAAAAAATGCATGAGAGTTTTAAATGAATGTGGTGAAAGGAAAATTGCTTCATTTATAAGTATACTAGATGAATTCTCGCGCGTTGCGCGACGCAGGTTAATAATATATTGTTAGAATATTGAAAAATATATATTTATAATGGTTATGTTACTGACATTAACTTTGACCTAATATTTTTACACTAACTTATATATATAATCTCAACTATTTTGAGCAATGATATTTATTGACATCAACCAACCTTTTTCATTCATAGAATTAAATATAATTGTCTAACTAGTATTATTTTTAACAATTGTTATGATTGATTAATTTATATTTTTACTTATATAATTATTTCTAATTTCATTAATGATGTTAATTTAAACTACAATTATTTGTAGCTAACGTTATGTAATTTATAATGTGATGTAATTATCATTTACAATTATTGTTCATTAATTTTAAACCACTTATTATTATTGATAAGTTAAAGAAGACTCTCAAGAAACACTTACTACTATTATTTAAATATAAAACATGTACTAAATAATAAAGTGATAAGATTGATAATTTGCATTTCAAAAGAGACTTGCATGGATAATATGACATGTTCATGATTTTTATAATTTGATTTTATTATTTATAACAATTGTTCATTAATTTTAAAACCACTTATTATTATTTATAAGTGAAAGAAAACTTTTAAAAAGCATTTATTATTATATTTAAAATGTTAAATATATACTAAAACATAAAGTGATAAGATAAATAATTTGCATTTTAAAAGAGACTTACATGGATAATATGAATAATATGACATATCCATGATTTGTAATTAATTGATGCTTTGAAGCAACACAAACATACATACATATATATAATATTTAATTAAATATTATCTATATCACATTCCATAACATATGGTCGATAACATTAACTAATCTAATGTACATTAAAATTTCAACCACAACATAAATGATTGTCTTAAAAGAATACTTAAACCAAGAAAAAAAAATTAATATATAACAAACTTACAAATTAAAAACTTTAACATAATAACATGGTTCGAAAAATGGTCCAAAGCCTTTAAACCAACACAAAAACCTTTAAACTTATTTTCTTTGTGAATTTTGTATGTGATTGGTATTTGTGTGCTTGCTCAAAGATATTGGACTTTTATAGTAGACTATCAATTGACTACAAAATAATAATTATTACATTTAGTTTATAAAAAATTATAATTAATTTGAACAGTAGATAAAATAATGCTTATTAAAATCAAATCATTTAATAGTATCTACTCATGTTATACGTATGTATAATATTAGTTATATTTGCCAACTGTTTTAATTTACTACTGTTATGACTTATTAATCTTAAAAAAAATTGATGGTGTTTTAATTTCATCATGATTATTTAAATTATCAACAACTGTTTGTAATCTAACATTGTTTAATTTCTAAGTTTCTATTATTTTTAACTATTATTATTATAAATTAATTTAAAAACAACTGAATTGAATTTTAGTTATTATAAAATATAGTTTTCAGACACCTATTAGTTAACTCGATTCATAGATTTAGGTTATTTTATATTTATTATTTTTAATTTTTTCCTTTTAACTATGTTAAAAAAAACTATATATTGAATTTCGTTTAAACATTATATGATAATTTACTTTAGGTTTTAAATTTTACGCTAAATTTTTAAGCTTATTTGATATACTAATGTAAATTATTTATTTAACAATATATTAAAGTTAACAAATTAAATATATCATATTGATAAGTCACGAAGTCTTCCATTTGTGATAATGTTTACAACTAAAAACATATTTAAGTTAATAAATTAAGTATATTATACGGACATATGAAGAGTTGGGAGTTTAAAATGAATGTGGTGAAAGAAAAAATGCGTTCTTTATAATATACTAGGCGAATGCCCACGCATTGCGCAGAAACACTCATATAGTTGAAATCATTACAAATATATGTTTTTTTAATATAATAATAACGTTGTTGTTAAATTTGATATAATAATTTGTATATTAAATTGATATAATGTGTTGATTGTTTTGAATTATATGATTATATATATATATATATATATATATATATATATATATATATATATATATTATATAACTTGATAATCTCAATCGTTTGAATGATTTCTACCCGTGAGTTACACATGAATATAATTAAATATAATATATGGTTTAATGTTATTTATAGTTTATGCTATTGTTTTTTAAATTTATTTGTTTGATGTTTAAATTTCTATCATTATAATTATTTAAAACATAAAATATTATTTTTTGATTTTAAAGGTAACAATATAATCATTTATATTGAGTTATTTTTAACTATTGTTATTATAAGTTATTTTAAGCTACTTATTTGAGAACTTTTAACGATTATAAAAATATGTTTAGGAAATATTTTAGTTAAATTGATGTTATAATTTAGTTTTTGTATTTATGACTTTTAACTACTTACAAAATATTCTTTGTTTTTTTAGTGGAACTGAAATTTATATTTAAGTTGACATTGTAATACACGGAAATACCTATATAGTTGAAGTCATTACAAATATATGTTTTTTTTTAAATATAAAAATAACGTTGCTGTTAAATCTGATATAATAATTCATATACTAAATTGATATATTATATTGATTATTTTGAAATATACATCTATTATAACTTCATAATCTCAATCGTTTGAATGATTTCTCCACGCGAGTTATGCATGAATAAAATTAAATATAATATATGGTTTAATGTTATTTATAGTTGTTGTTATTGTTAATTATTTTTTTTTAAATTTATTTGCTTAATGTTTTAATTTCTATCATAACCAGTGTTCAAAAAGGCACGCCAAGGCGCGTCATGGCGTGAGGCGTAGCTTCGCCGTTACGAAAAGCCTCATATCGTTGCTGTTAGGCGTGACGCGTGGCAAGACGTGTTATGGCGACTGTTTTTCCATTTGAGACATGGTTTTTTGCTCTTTGTTATGTATTTTCTAATCGGAGATACAAGTATTGTGGTTTTTGTTAACTTTTTGTTATTAGTTATTGATCTAATACTTCTAAAAAGTAGTTATATTTAATATAAGTTATATTTACGTGGTAATATAATTTTAAAATAAAAGAAAATCTCTGCCTTACATCACGCCTTGAAAAACACCATGGCTCGTTAAGCTTGAGGTTTGGCCTTGCCGCCATGCCACACCTCACGCCATTTAGAACCTTGATCATAATAATTATTTAAAACATCAAATATTATTTTTTTGATTTTAAAGATAACAATAATATCATTTATATAAAGTTATTTTTAACTATTGTTATTGTAAGTTACTTTAAGCTATTTATTTGAAAACTTTTAACGATTATAAAAATATATTTAGGAAATATTTTAGTTTAATTGAGATGACAGTTTAGTTTTTTGTATTTATCACTACAATTTATCACTTTTAACTATTTATAAAATATTCTTTCGTTTTTTAAGTGGAACTGAAATTTATATTTAAGATGACGTTGTAATGTTATAATTAAATTAATAATTTAAGTATTATATCGAAACTGTTCAAAAATTATAACTTTAAACTGATAGTGGTTTATATACAACAACATATTAAATCTAATAAATTAAGTTTAACATGTTAAAAGTTAAAGATATAACTTTATAAGTAGAAGTAAAGATATTATTTTAAAATTGAAGTTTAGTTTATTTATGATTACACTTTAAATTTGATATTTATTTAACCTTATTAACCAAATTATAATCATTATTAGAAAGACGCTACAATTTATCACATTTAACTATTTACAAATATTATTTGGGTTGTTTAAGTTAAACTAAAAGTTATATTTATGTTTGACCCTGTAATGTTATATTTAAATTAATAATTTAAGTATTTTATACAAATTGTTCCAAAATTGTATCTTTAAAAATGATAATGGTTTACATCCAACAATATATTAAAAATAATGAATTAAGTATAATATGATAAAAGTTAAAAAACATAACTTTATAAGCAATAGTAAATATATTATTTTAATATTGAAATTTAGTTTATATATGATTAACTTTAGGTTTAATATTTATTTAATCTAATTAACCAAATTATAATTATTATATTAAAGAAATTGAAAAGTCATGAGAGTTTCAAATGAATGTGGTGAAAGAAAAAATGCATGAGAGTTCAAATGAATGTGGTGAAAGGAAAATTGTTTCATTTAATGCTTCCTTTATAAGTATACTAGTCAAATCTCTGCGCATTGCGCGTGAATATAATTATTTAACCAAAATAATAACATTTAACAAATTCTGATTTAATATATATACATATAAAACCAATTTCAATATCAAAACAAACTCTATAGTTAACATATTATTTTTATTAATTTTAATAAATTTATATCATTAGTTATTTCCCCTATTAATTCATGATTTTATAGACCGTTTTATATTGTGTAAATTATATATCAAACATATATTGAATCTTATGTATAAAAAAATAAAGTAGTATGAAAAAATAAATACTACAACTTTTGATGATTTTATAGAACGCTTTAAGTTGTAGATATTACATATAAAAAACGTATGTTGGTGTGCATATAAAACAAATAACAAATAGTATGAAAAACACTATAGCTTTTAATAAAAGAAAAAACACCACAACTTTATAACATTTACATCAAACAAAACTTATTAAACACTTATAAATAATTTAAAATGAATATTTAGAAATCAACATACATTTGATATATAGAAACATTGTTATAAAAAATTTGTGTTGAAATAATCATTGATACGATAATTTTTTTTTTCAACTCTTTCATTTTCAATCACAAATCTTTTCAACATATGTTTTTTTAATCAAAACTTACTTATATACTACTAATATAGCTACAATGTGTATAATAAATAAGTGAAAAAAAAAAAACATTGCACATTAATAACCATAAATTTAAAAAACTTTTAAATGTAGTGGAAAATATAAAGGAAAATTACATTAAATTTGAAATCATAATTACATTTAAATAAAAAAAAATCTATTGAGTTGTAGTTAGAGTTTTAAACTCTTGATTTGTGCACAATAATTTAATATAAATATTAACAATTATATGTTATAAAAATAATATTATAAGTATTTATCATTGAAATAATAAATTTTAAACTAAGTTATAACTAATATTATAATAATTTTAAGTATATGATAAGAAAGATATATAAAATTGTGTTTGTATCAAATTGAATTATGTTTTTGATTTAAAATTATTTTAAACTATACTTATGTTTATCTAATTTATAAATAACTTATTTGAATATTTTTTTATTTCTTATATTATTATTATTATTATTATTATTATTATTATTATTATTATTTCAAATAACATTAATTTATTAATATAATATAGTTTATTCTTTAGTTTTACGTTATTTTAAACAATTATTACTTTTAACTAATAAAAAACTACTTATTTGAAAATTTTCATTATTATATTTAAAAAAACTATCATATATATTTGATTTGAGTTTGATTAAGTTGTTTGAGTAGGTTTATAGGATTTGAGTATGTATTTTGGCTCAACTCTATGTCTCTTTTCGGCCAAGGAATAATAGAATTTGGTGAAAAACAAATGTTATGTTTTGATGGTGAAATTAAACTTGCTTTATAAGCATAACATAAACATGGACCGACATTGGTGCCTTTAACCCGCTAAAGTCGGTAAAGAAACCCAACTCGAATACAGAAGCTTCCTGAAAGAATTCCCTTGTTGCTGCCCTGACAACACCTTCGGACTATCAAATTAAGATTAACACCAAATAAACAATTGGATTCCATTCCAAGGCCTACTAACCATACTTGGGGTAAAATGACCGTTTTACCCCTGACCCAATAAGAACCAAAAATAAGGTCCAACCTTAATAACCAAAAAGGCCCAAAACCAAAAGATCCACAAAGGCCCACTAATGGCCCAATTTTCTAAATTGGGCCCAATCCTATATGGGCCTTATCCTAAGCCTATACTTCTTTTAATTACAATTCTAAATACCTCAATTACCCTTTGGGACAAACTTGCTCACAGTCATAAATCAAAAGTCAAAGTCAATGGTCCAAGTTAACCCAACTCACTGAGTTGCCCTTCAACTCATCGAGTTTCTTCATCAGACTGCAAAGATCGGGCAAAACCCCACTAACTCGCCAAGTTCACCCATGAACTCATCGTTTGGCTGAAACCCAACCTCTTAATTCATTAAGTCGACCTTTTCGAAACTAAGGGCATCTCAACCCTGATCTTAACTGAAATGGCCTCAAGAGGGGTAAAATTTCCAACTTTACCCCTAAGAACCACAAAAATGTGTTTAAAACCCAAATCTTAAACTTAAAAGGGTAAGGACTTAATCATTAAGCACTTATTCCACAAGGACACAACTCCAAGATGTAGATATGATCGTATGAGGCTAGATGGCCATGTAAACTTTCCAAATTTACACTTATTCATGATTAGAAGAAGCTCAAAAGCTTAAAAGAGACCAAAAGAAGGACTTAATGAATGCATGAATCCCTTAGAGCCATAAAGTTGGCACCTTTATGCCAAAAGAGCTCATGAAGATCATAGATCTGGAAATGATAAGCACTTGGGACTTTTACTTTCTCAACAATCACCCATCCATGGCTAAAAGCATACAAATAAACCCATGAAGAGATCTAAGCCAATACTAAGCAAGGTTAGAACTTTATACCCAAAAGGTGTTGGGAATGGAGCAGAGAATCAAGATCTATGAGCTCCTTCTTGAACCACCACCTTGCACCAAGCTTCTCCTCCTTGAATGAGTTTCAAATACACACCAAAACACACATAATAGACTCACAAAACTCTTGGAGCCTCTAGGGTTTCGAGATTAGGGTTAGGGGCTATGGAGGCTGGAAATGAGGCCAACACCTGAAACTTAAGGTGTTTAAATAGGGTGCAAAACCTCAAAATTAGGGTTTCCTAAACAACACCCAACTCGTTGAGTTGGCTCCTCCAACTTGCCGAGTTGTCTCATTAACCTCGCAACCAAAACAACTTCTACTAACCGAGTTGAGGCTCCTTAACTCGTCGCGTAGACCCATTAAATCCTCATGATTCTTCATCCTCAATTCGCTGAGTTGGCTCCTCCAGCTTGCCTAGTTCCACTTGAAATTGGCATAATTCCACAATTAACCTCCTAGATTACGGGTGTTACATGATTTTTTAAAGGATCACTTTTAGAACTTTTGGATAAAAGTTAGTTGTTATTCCGCTTAAAGTCCTAACGTTATTATTTAATTTTGTGCTTTTTTTTTTTCAAAAACTGTTCAAGGCAACCTCATATGAAGAATGCATAATTGCGTCTAAGAGGGTATTGTTTTTTCTTTGTGAAGAATCCCAATCATATTAAGTGCTACTTTTCTCTTGGTTTTCGAAAGTACGTATATTAGTATTTTGAAGTCTAAATCTTGCTACTTGTAATACATGTTTTCTAAAATAGGCACTATCCTAAAAGTTATAGATCGTTATGAGATGAATAGATGAGATAAATCCTTGAGTTGCTTTAATTTGAGAAATATTATTTAACAAACGATAGTTGAGAGATGTTGTAGTTTGTGTGATGAGGATTCCATGGATATAATGTTTGTTGAAAACGGAGTCCGTATGAGAAAGTTATGACTATCTTAAGTTGAGATGAAAGTAGGTTGTTATTTTGGAAAATTCAAGTCAAAGGTCAACCTTTGACCATCACAATGTGAAATTATGTTTGTCACGACGTGAAAATAGGTGTATCACGATGTGAAATGTGATTAGTCGACGAGACACGTGGTTGGAGAGTGAGACAAATGGCGAGAATGGGGTTTAACAGGTTGTCACGACGTGACACCTATATGGTCACGACATGATCAACGCACATTATAAATAAACAGTTTTTGGTGTTATTTGGAGGATTTTGACACATTTGATTGGAGATGCTGCCCAGGAGTCATTTACGGGATATTATACCAAGGAGTTATACAGGCTGAGTTACGAGATCATGGAGATATCTTTTACCTTGTTATTGTGTAATTATTACATGTAAGAGTTATCAAGAATTTCTAGACCCCAGCATATGTTAAGAGTGGTCGTGATATGGTGCTATAAATAAATCTTATAGTGAGAAAGTTAGTCGGGACTATGAGGGTTGTAAACCTTAATTTATTAAAGTTGCCAGATATGGTAGATTTAGTTAACGGCTTACGAGTTAAGCCTATTGTGGTTATATTATGTGACAACCCAAAATTTACATTCTGTACAACATATCAAGTCAATAGAAGTCAGAACAGTTACTATTAATTTTCAGACTATTTGGGATAAGTTTGAGCATTATATGATTAACACTTTAGGAGATGCCAGGAGAGGGGATGCTCTAAGGTTTATTGTGTAACAATAAACTTTCATACTACACGAAATTGGAAATTTACGACCCAACCATGGAGTTTGCGGTCCTGAACCCCCAGGGATATGTGTATGGTCCTTAGCCATATTTATTCATTTGTTCCATTTCCAACTAGATAAAAACCCGATTCTCTCTCAAGGATCTTCGGCCTTTCGTCCCAAATCGTGAGTGCTTCTATCTAAGAGTATAATAGGGCTTGTTATGTATCTAATAACCAAGAAATCATAAGAAAACAACAATATCAAAGAGTTTACGGCCCAAGAACACCTTGGACTGTAAACCCTTCTTTAAGGGCCAAAAGTGTGCCCTAGTCCCTTCCTTTCATTATGAAACTAGCCTAAACTTGTACCCTAGTGTGTGTAGGACTTGAAAGCACAAAAACACCATGTACATGAGAGATTACGGCCGCAAACCGTAAGGGAATTGGTCCTAGGGCTGTAAACTCCTCAAAGGAGTTAAACGGTGCCCTAAGCTCTTCCAAGGACTAAACCACCTAGTAGAAATACTTCTAAGGAGCATGTAAGGCTTCAAAACATCAAATGGTCAAGGGCTTAAGAGATTATGGTTGTAAACTCAAGGGTTTACGACTGTAAACTCATTTTGGTATGGTCTTGGGGAGTAAACTCAAGAAAGGGGTTCTTTGGAACCCTAGATCCAATAGCTTTGTCCTACAACAACTTAGATGCAATCCTTAGGACTTATAACACTTATATAAAGGTGTTTAACATGTTCTAGGATGTATTAATATTGGCAATTAGTTATTTAAAGACTAATTGGATACATATATGTGTGATTATATGTTAATTAGGATCTTGAGTGTGTACAAGTCTTCACTTGTCACTTAGCAATCCTACATCATTCAGTTCATTCAAACCACCATCTACAGGTGAGTTCATACCCCTAATAAATGTTTTAAATGATTTTAAATGCTTTAATGGGGGGGGGGGGGGATACAAGTAAAAAACAACATGCTATAGAATCAATCACATGTGATTTATAAGTATGTTTTCACCCAACTGATTTCACATGCTTCAAAATGTGATGTATGAAATGGTTTTCTATCTTACAAATACTTTGTTATCAAATGTATTAATTTTGAAATGTTTATTAAAATGACATCAAGTCATTGTTATTTATTATTCAAAACTCTTAAATATCTTACATAACCATTTTCGTATTCTTGATTAAAACTATATCTATACACTTATGTTCTTTTATATATGTATTGATATGATAACTTTCATCCTTCATTCAGTTCCCACACTCTTGTGTAGCAAGGGTTTATAAAACTTCTTGGACATCAATTACCTTCCAGTAAACTATTATAGGGATAATTAGAGTATACAAAACATTATTCCTATTACAAGGAATTACACCAGAGTCAGTTCATTCATGAGTCTATACTAAATGCTACATGAAGAGATACACTTACATGGACACACTTACATGGATACTTGTAACTAGATACTATATGATGAGTTAATATTACATATCATACGTGTAGTTTAGTTCTGTCTATCCTAGTACAAAAGGATATCATACGCAACAAACCATTCCGATACCCACCTGTTAGCAACAGAGGTAATGAACATCTATAGATGCCTACGGTTAATACTTATACTAGGGGTACCTTTACAGGACTAACCATTCCTTTAACCTGTTGTTAGCTACAGAGGAAAATGAACAATCTACGGATGTTAAAGGTTGATACCTTTCGGCAGTCGTGCTGTCGTGTTTATCCTAATGCAAAAGGATAATACTTTTATGGATATATTTTCCCTATTACTTTTATTTTGTGATACATTCACATAAACGATGAGGTAGACTATATATTGTTAATAATAGTCATAAAGGGGAAAACTATCTTTGTTACAGCAAAACATTCAGGTCTTGGTAGAAGACTACTTTCAAAACATTCAAGTCTTGTTAGAAGACTACTTTCAAAACATTTAAGTCTTGGTATAAGACTACTTTCAAAACATTCAAGCCTTGGTAGAAGACTACTTTCAAAACATTCGCGTCTTGGTAGAAGACTACTTTTATACTAATAGGAAATATGAGATTTTCTAGGGTTTTCATACTTATATCAATTGTTTCATTCAAAGATTTACATGGTATTCATAACAGCTTTCCAGAATAAGAAAATGACACTTAAATACTTATGAATTCACCAGCTTTATGCTGATACTCGCTTTCAAAATAACTTGTATTCTCAGGTCACCAGTAGACAGGTACGATAACCAGGTTTTGAGAAGACGGAGCACAGACAAGACTCATCTTTTATTTTGATTTCATATTTTGGTGTCTTATTACTATTAAAGAACACACATGTATTAAATCTTTACTTTTAATGCAATGAATGATGTTGTTGCTTGTTTACTACTTTGCATTGTTGTGATACTGTACATGACGTCCTCCACCCCTGAACGTTTCCGCCGTTCTTGGTTTTGGGGTGTGACATATTATTATGTTAACGAGTTTGGTGACAAATAGTCACAGAGTATAGTTAATAGTGAGTTATGGAAAGTTCTGAGGAACTTGATAATTGTTGGTTAGGTACTGACATGTGACGAACTAGAAAGCAGAGTAGGTCAAGGACTAAAGTTTTTATGTCTGCCAGCTAACCAAGTGAGTAACACTATCCTAACACCTGTTGTTTATGATACAATAAGTGAGTTATATTGTTGTGTGAATGATTGAATGTCATATTGTTGATATTGTGATGTTATGGAGATATACATGTACCACATGATGGTATATTTATACGTGCAGGAGAATCTAATGAGATAGTGGTGTTATTGATGTGTCACAGGTTGACACTGTGTTATTCATTAATGTGTCATGGGCTGACACTATGTTATGAGTTGATGTGTCACGTGGTGTCACCGTTGATATTCGTTGACGTGTCACTGGCTGACACTATATTATCCGTTGATGTGTCATAGGCTGACACTATGCTATGAGTTGATATGTCACAGGTTCATTGATGTGGCGCGTGTTGAAACTGTTGATATTCGTTCATATGTTACGAGCTGACGAAATGATCTTCATGGTTATTGATGGGTAACAATTTATAGTTTTTGTGATTTTTGTTATAGATGAGATCACACTATTTTTGTTGAATTGTATGTTATTGTGTGGTATGTCATTTATGTTATTGTAGTTGTTATTCACTAAGCCGTGTGACTTACAGTGTTTGTTTATCAGGTTAGAGATAGTAACGCCTGACTCGGATCCTGTACTTGTGGCCAGTACGATGATCCTTGGTAATAACTTCTCGTGCTCCAGAGTACCAGTGTACACAAAACTGTTTAAAAATTATTTTTATAAACTAGTTAATCTTGAAGTGTATCTGATGTGGAAACTGGGGGCGTTACATTACTCCTACTAGGAACTATTGCAAGGGATGTGTTGGTACTTGGTAGCCTACTTCATTTATGGTTAGTTTTAGCTCGTGTGGGTTCCCTTCATGGGTGTCCATATATCTTATGTTGTTTACTTTTATTTGTTGTTTGTCCTATATTTTTTTTCGTCTCCGTAATTCACCCAACCGTCCGATAGCTTTTTCGCAGTTTAATATATTTTCCCCGTCATTTAAAATATAATAATATAATAAAAAGAAAGGTTTAAATTAATGTCCTCATATATTTTAGCTGAGTTGATGCATTGTGTTTTATATCTATGTGGAGTGTGAGGTTAAGAGTTCAATTCCTTTAAACTACCTTTTGTGATGCTACACGTGTGGAGTTTTTCTTTGAAAATTCCTATGGGGGTTAAGTTTGTTTTGTAAAGAAACTCGAATTCAGGGTGCTCGCTGAAAGATTTCGAGTAGTCTTTTGCTTAATTCATTTGCCGTTTCCAAAAAATATTAGAATCAAATCAACATGGGCTGAGTCCATGTAATATTCATATTTTTGTAAAATTTTGAAACTTAAAAAAAATGTGTGATTTGTCGATGAGAAGCTTGGACATCAGGGTTAGAATGAAACTAGGATTTGTTGATCTTGTAAATGTGAGAATTTAACTAAGTGTGTGGATATATGCAAAGACCCATGGATATCCGACATGGTGTATCGATTTGTCAAATCCACCAAAGTCAAAGAAACCAAACTATGAACATTTAAAGCTCTTACTGATTTATATAAAATGAATAAACAAGTAAATATGTAATTTATGTTTGAAAACATTATACTATTATTAAAACAATACAAACATTTTGTTTTAATATATATTAGTATAGAAAAAAAAATATGGGAGATGCTTGCTTGAGATCTGGAAATAGAATATTAGAAAGTTGTCTTAAAATTTACACCTTTGGCTTTTAGTCCCACTTGATAATTGCACCTTGTGTTTAGTTAAACATTTATCTTCTATTTATTAATATATATTATTAGTTACTAAATAATATATATATATATTATATATATATATATATATATATATATATATATATATATATATATATATATATATATATATATATATATATATATATATATATATATATATATATATATATATATATATATGGAGGCTTTTAATAAAGCAATTTTCAGCTAAGAAATTGAAATCTCCTTTGGTTAACGTTAAATGAAGTGTAATCCAATTCAATTCGGTTGAATACTTTTTTGGTTTGTAAATCAAGCAAATTATTTGAATTGTAAATCCAGCAAACTATCTGAATTGTAAATCACTAATAATCTAATCGTTATTTTTATTGATTTCTTGTAAATTATTAATCTTAGATCCTACAAATAACAAATTGAAATGACTACAAAAAATTATATTTAATTTCATTAGTTATTGTAGTAATGGAGACATTATAAATAATATGAATATTATGAAGATTACTCTGGGCTATTACAATACAAGATAAAGATCTTACAAATCGTAAGATGTTTGAAGTCTTGTTTGGTTGCTAACCTTGCGTATGATCTGGACGAAACCCGTCG
The DNA here is from genome assembly GCF_052625555.1 of Lactuca saligna. Taxonomy (NCBI): domain Eukaryota; kingdom Viridiplantae; phylum Streptophyta; class Magnoliopsida; order Asterales; family Asteraceae; genus Lactuca; species Lactuca saligna. Next base: position 321,688,727 of record NC_136420.1, on the reverse strand, counting down.
ATATACCGATATCTAGGACAGTCGGTAAAATGTTCTCCTTTATTGATTTGTAATTATCTTAAATAATTTGTAAATGCAGATAATTACAAAAATAACCAAATACTATGTATTAGGATTTATGAATATATGCAAATGACCATGTTTTTTTAGTATTTATCAAATGGCTAAAAAACAACCCAATTTACCAAAACGTGTTTTTCTTCATTTGCATAAAAATTGGGAAAAATTATCTTCGCTTTTGTCATGGTATCCACTATCGATGCGTTTTCAAGTAAATGACACCTTTTTTTTTTTTTTTTTTTTTTTTTTTTTTTTTTTTTTTTTTTTTTTTTACGTTTTATCAACATTTTTAAAAATTGTTTTATTTTTTTTCAAAAAAATATATTATGTATGTTGGTTTATTTGTTATGCTTCATAGTAGGGGCGTTTACAGTTCGGTTTGAAACTATGAAACTGGTCAAACCGGACATCGGTTTGATTTTGCGGTTTGTATTTTTCTTTACGATTTGACTTGCGGCTTGAAACTATCGAAACCGTAATGAACGGTTTGACTTACGGTTTCAAAATTTTCAAATCGTATAAAAACGGACCGGACCGTAAGATATATATATATATATATATATATATATATATATATATATATATATATATATATATATATATATATATATATAAAAGCTCAAATAAATAAACAATAAATAGTGTATGAACGTAAAAACACTATGTTGATGTTAGTATTTTATAATGAATATTGTATATATGTGTATTTTTGAAGTCATTCTAGTATGAATTTTAACATTTGATTATTCATATATTTATTAGAATGTTATTATTTTGAGTAAATTACTGAAATCGTTCATTTGGTTTGGTTAAAATTGCACGTTTGATCCCTACTTTTTTTTTGCACTCGGATCGTCCCTGTGGTTTGATTTTGTTACGTTTTTCGTTCATGTGGTTTGATTTTGTTGCATTTTTCATCTCTCACATACATAAAGTTAGGGATCAAACATGCAACTTTTACCAACCATAGGGACGAAAAACGCAACAAAATGAAACCAGATGGATGATCCGAGTGCAAATAAAAAAGTTAGGAAAACCGTGCAATTTTGACCAAACCACAGGGACGATTTCAGTAATTTACTCTATTATTTTATTATAAATTTATGTATATGTATTTTTGTAATGAATTATAATTTTAGTTTTAATATGTGACCATTCATTTATTCATTGTTGAATAATGATATAAAACTATGAATACAAAATTAATTGCAGAATAATAAAATATAAATAATATTTTTACGTTCTCACACTATTTATTATTTTTATTTGAACTATCCCATATATATATATATATATATATATATATATATATATATATATATATATATATATATATATATATATATATATATATATATATATATATATAGAGGTTCAGATTCATTTGAAACCATTTTAATTTTGTGAGATCATGAGAACAAATCTAAAAATAATTTTAAAATTCAAAATAAATGGAAAAATCCAAAAATTCTTTTTTTAAACATTATTTTCAGAACTTCAATTAACTAAAAAAAACAAAAAAATAAAAAAAAATCTCATTTTTTTTTTTGAAAAATACTTGAAATATTCTGATAGAATATTACACTGACATATTGTAAAAAATAATTTTAAAATGCAAAATAAATGGAAAAATCTAAAATTTTTTTTAAATATTATTTTCGGAACTTGAATTAACTAAAAAAAATATAAAAAAAAATAAAAAAATACATCTCACGGTCTCATAAAATTAGGCCGTTTCATATGAACCTAACCATATATATATATATATATATATATATATATATATATATATATATATATATATATATATATATATATATATATATATGTGTGTGTGTGTGTGTGTGTGTTTGTTGTATGAAAAATACTAAATATGTAATGTGTGTGTTGTGTTAACTAATATGGTAATATGTAAAATACGTATGTTTTATATACGCATATTATATTTTATAAGAAGTGTACAATACAATCTTTGTTGAAGAATAAATGTGTACTGTTTTATATATATGCATATTAAATATTTGTGTGTATAATATATGAGTATCAAATCTAGCAACCTGTTAAGTGAACAAAAAAGAAGAGAAGAAGAAAACATGTGATGTTCCTTGTGTAAAAACAAATATAGTTAAAAGTTTAAATATCCCACATCCCACATCGCCCAAGGAAAAAAACAATTGAAGGCAATGACTAGAGAAATTAGAAAGGAGCATTTATCAGCTTAGAAAAATAAAATAGCTTTGCTTTGGGCTAGCAGGCCCATTTGAGCGAGCGTTTTCCCTAAACTGGGTTGGACAAACTTGATCTTTTATCTCAATTTGGAGTATGAGTTGCCTGATTTAATGGGTACGATTAAAATGGGCCTAAAAAGCCCAAATTGTAAAATCAAATCGGAGCCAAATCATTACTAATGGTTTGGTTTTGTTCGGTTTTAATTTCCAATGATTTGGGTTTGGTTTTGGGTTGACAAAAATCGTTACTAATAGTTTGGCTTCAGATATAAAAACCGAAAATAAAAACGGATAGTCAACACCCTTATTTCGTAGGTCGACCCTAATATAATGAGTTGAAGTGTTTTTGAGAAGTTTTAAACTTCTTCTTCGTATATTGGATTTCGGATTTTCCCTGTTTGTTTCGGACTTAGTTACGTGCATCACAAAAATGTACTTAGTTGTCAGTATGAATCTAGGCGTTTTGAGGTGTATTTTTTTTTTATTTTTTACCGTAATTATGTAGCATTTTGGTCATGTTCCATAAGAAATTTCAAAATATTATTCGTTTTTTTTTTTTTTTTTTTTTTTTTTTTTTTTTTTTTTTTTTTATACAAGATAGTTGAAGTCCAAACGTAAGATATCTAAAAAAGTCGCCACTTATCGGGAGGGATCTGAACATGACGTTGCTTACCAGGAAGGACCGAAGGAGCTTAAAAAAGTCGTCTTATCAATGGTATTTTTTACCATACTCCTGATCGATCGATAGTCCATAGTGCATATGCTACAAATATCACCTTTGTTACCAATGGTTTTCTGGACGATGACGACAATTGTAATTTGAATTTCATTTTACTTAATTTAATTTATTGTATTTTAATTTATTTAGTAAAAGTATTATACTTTGTCATATATAAAAACAAAAGTATTCTTTATTTGTATTCATTTGTTGTATTACTTTATATTTAAATGACGGGTACAATGTTTGAAGTGCAATGCATATTTAGATGAATTTCAAGACGTTGTTGACTTTGTGACTGCCATATAATATATAAATATATTTGTCATTTAAATCAAGTGTATAACATTTATGACTTTCTGTTGACTAATAAGATTTAGATTTACTCCTACTTGATAATCTTGACTTCGTCGAACTGGCCAACTTAGAGATGAATACTTAAGGTGTATATGCCCTTTTTTTGGTAGTAACAACATGTTTTGATTACCAGACTCTCCCTTCATAATGGACCATAATTATGGTTTTGTAGGCTTCCAACATGACATTTGTGCATTGTTATTTCTAAGATTTCTCGAGTGTTAGATGATGCTATGGTGTTAGGTCCTCAACAATCCAAACCTGATAGACAAAACAAATCATTAAATGTCTACCGAGCCTCTAACCCGGGAGAACACTCCGCTGCCAAAGTCAGAAAGCAAGATAGGTAATTATAGGTAATTATTTGATATTGATTGAGAGAAAAGCTTAGGTTACGTACCCCTTTCATGTTGAAGTCAAATTCCTTATATACTTTGGTGCATGGGGAAATGATGATGAAGATGGGCCGAGTAGGTACCCGTCTCATTGCCATTAATGCACTTGAGGCCGAAGGTACAAAAGCGTCGCTTAGGAATGTAGTCAGTCTTGTCATTACGGATATCCGAGTTATAACAATCCGTCGGGAAAGTACATGTTGTCACATGTCATTCCCCATGGCCTTTTGGTACGATATATTCAAATGTTTTCTCACAACATATTTGATTACTCAAGTGCTTCAGCATGAGCTTCCTCGTCTCGTTCCATACGTCCATATATCGTACCAACCCAAGCGCTATGGTCTTTCATCTTCGGTTCAGGTTCAACATGTCCGGACTATCTTTGCTGGAGGTGACATACCTTATTAAGTCCCCCAAGTTCGAATCGTTTTTAATGATTCAAATTTGTGCTGTTACTGTCGGGGTTTGTGCACATTAATGGGTAACAGATAAGTCCAACGTATGAATCAAATAACTGATTTGACCATCTCATTGTCTTACAACTCATCATTTCTCATCACTTTATCCGTATGACTTCAACTTCCCTAACCCATAAGCTTTTGGATGATTTTTTCAAATCTTACCACATCAATCCTATAACATCCATAAAATTCAAGAAAATTTAAAACTTTTTAAATCATTTAAAACCATTCAATTATTACGATTTGTTTTCAAAATAGTTTATATATCAGAGTTCCCAGAAATCATAATCGTCAATCAAGGAAGTGTACGGTCATGTCTTTGCCTACCCGCGGCCATCCGCTGAACCGGAAACAATAAACTGAAACTGTAGGCCCGAAAGCTTAGTGAGTTACCCCCAAAATACCGATACACATATTGTGCACAACAATATCAACAATATCATAACATAACAAACTGAACAACATGCAATGAGTCCACAACTTTACAAACTGGATTACTCCTAGGCCCACAGTGTGAGTATGGATTGCCTTACGGGCCCACAACTCACATTTGGATCGCCACCGAGCCCAGAATACGAGTCTGGCATGCCTTACCTGACCCTCAGCTTGTATCTGGAATGGTCCTGAGTCCTCAGTTTGAGTCTGGCATGCCTTTCCCGACCCTTAAATCATATCTGAAATACTCTAGGGTTTGTTGGCTACCGTACGGAGCAGTACAACCTTAACCCATCCCACATAACTGTTGGATTAATGTCTAAGTCTGTAACTATAATTGGTGAGACTTGACCTGACCCGACATGGTCCATTTGGGTTGCATGGCATCATGCATTTGGATAGACTATAATGAGAGAAATAACACTTAAAGTTTGCTAATATATTATAAGATTATTTAATCAGTATTGATCAAGAATTAATCTAGGATTAATTAAGTGATCAAAAGAAGACTAATTAAACATATGGGTTGATTGTGTAAATCATCCATACTTATATAGTGGGCTAATGCTCCATGGATTGTCAAGTTGGGCTAAAACCCATAAGATGCTCCATGGATGCTCCGTGGTGTATTTGTACCCATGGATCATGGAAATGAAACGCCATAACAATTAGGGTTTACATGGTGTAACCCTAACTACATAATGATCTTATTCTTGGAGAAAATCGGCGACTATGTGTGAGAATGAAGGGCTAGCCGATTTCATGAAGTGTTCCATTTTCTCTCAAGTCATTCCATGTGTATTTGGTGTTGTGTAAACCATTTGAGGTGACACACTTGGGGCACTAGGCACTTAAGCTTCATGAAGACTTTCTACATCAAAGAGGTATGTAATTCTAACTCGATATATTCATATAAATCATGTTATTATGCTTGTTAGGATGAATACCTTGGAAAGTTCATATTTGCATGTATAATAGAAAAAACATAGATCCAAGGTATTTAGGGTTGCATGTACACTTAGGAGTGTTAGAATGCTCAAAACCAAAGAGTGGTATCAGAGCCTAGGCTTGTTTTCAATTATACTTGATGCAAATTGCTGAAAAAAAATTGATTTTCTAGCTTTCTCGGCACTGGACTCGTCGATTCCACTGATGAACTCACCGAGTCCATGAAGAAAATCATCCTACTCGTCAAGTAGGTTGATACACTCGACGAGTAGGAGCCCCAGACAACATATTTTCGAGTTATTTTTGGCTAGAAATGGACTAGGAACATTACCCTAAGCTGATTTTGAACTTATAAATTGTTTTTGATGTGGTAATGTTCATACTAATCCAATTTCACAGATACTTGTCAATAGATTCATGTTTTGTATTAGTTTAGTGATTAGGCTAATTACATGAAAAATTTTGATTTGAATTATCTAGTTCTTATGAGTTGCTTAGATTAATGGAAAAGCTAATTGATTATGTGTTTTCAATCCATTTTAATCTAAGACTTGATTCTAAAATGTGTTTTTGTAACTTGTCCTCAAGTTATATGAAAAGTCACATTTAAGTTTCATAAAACTCATAAAAGTTGGCAATGGTTACAAAAATGAAGAGTCTTGTCCTAAAGTTATGGAGGTTCAAGAGTCACTTCATTAAGTATCAAAATGTGTAACCTTAATTAATTCCATAAGTTACAAAATAAAGAAAAGTTACATTCTTTTATTAGTTTAAAGTCTTCCATAACTTGTCCTCAAGTTATGGAACTTGAAGAGTCTGTTAATTACAACTACTTTACACTCATAAGTTATGAAATTAATTAGTTTTGAATAGTTTCAAAACTTGCCCTCAAGTTTTGGAATTTGAAAAGTTTTCACTTATGAATACTTTAAATCCAAGTTAGCCCTTAGAATTTCAAAAGTTAAAATTTAACCCTTATACTTTATAATATTATAAGTTAATAATATATATATATATATATATATATATATATATATATATATATATATATATATGTGTGTGTGTGTGTGTGTGTGTGTGTGTATGTATAAGAGTAAAGTCAGTCTTACCGTTAGTAGGCCTCATTCACGAAGCCGGTCTATAAGGGGGTATAAGGTTACTGCCTATAAAATGACAGTTTAATGGGTATCCACTCTCAACCACCGCTTCCTTGACCGGTGGAGGGTCGTTAGCCGAATGGGTAGGACAATGACTATAATTCTCCCTTCATTAAAAGTATTAATGATAAATACTAAGTAACTAAACCATTTATAAATACCCAATATTAGTTACTTAGGAAAAATGTGAATAAGGTGCTAACCCATGAAATTACACTTTGCACTTTGTTTAAGCCGTTAGTGGAGCGTGTGTGGTTAACCGACACACTAACCTGGACTTAACAAGGTAGGCAAAGGGTAACTTAATATTTATCATAGTATTGGTGGACTGTGTGTGGTTAACCGACACATCGATTAAGGGGTAAATATTAAGGGTACCCAGAATATTTGTATGGTTACTTCACACCTTGTTTTGTGTAACGCCCGGGTTTTCAGGGCTAAGCATTTTTGTCAATGTAATAGTCTAGGTCAACTATTGTAACTCTTTTTGAAGTAATAAATATGAAATATTTGAGTATTATGTGAATTATGTGTGTTTATGTGTTTATTATTTAATTATAAATGTATAATTAATAAAGAATAAAAATGAGCGTCAAAATTAAAGTGTGAGATAATCCCGATATCTCTACATAAAGTTGTAGAATATGTCTCAAGGTTTCCGTGCATATAAAGAATGCCGAAATCCGAGCTATAACGAAGAAGTTATGGCCCGCCGAAGTTTTACGACAAAACCGGCACGACACCGGGAAACGTAAATAGTGAATTTATGATAGAAGACTTTTTAGCCTTAGCAATCTAAACAAAAGTCGTAGAATATGTTAAACTAAGAACATCGATAAAAAGAACGCCCAAATCTGACTTCGTATGAAGAAGTTATGATTTTTCTAAGATTCGGCTTAGCAGTGCACGGCCTGAAACTCGAATTTTAGTTCGAGCGGTTTTTGGCTTACGCAACATAAATGAGAGTTGAAGATCTCATTAATAGGAAATCAACGGTAAAAAGACAGACAAAAACAGAGTCCGTATGTAGAAGTTATTAATTTTACGCAGACGTTTAACAGTATAATCTCCTTGTACTGTTAAATTTAAGATCGGTCGAGAATTAGCTGACGGTGTCAAAATGAAAGTTGTAGATCTTATTATTACCTACGCGTGGATATAAAGAACGTCAAAAACGGAGGTCGTATGTGAAAGTTACGGATTTTAGAAGTCGGAAGTGTGTTGTGCGAAAATGGGTGATGTGGCACAATCTTGGCCATTGCTTTCTCCCCAAGGCTTGCCACCAGATGGTGACATGTGGCACCAAGTTCAGCCACATTTCACCCTATAAATACCACCTCTCCCACCCTCATTTTCTTCACACCTTTCCCATTCTTTCTTCTCTTTACTCTCTCTCTCTCTAGAACCTCTCTCTAGCCCCGAAATCCCCCGAAAAGCCTAGGGAACCTCCCTAGCACGAGGCGGAAGCCCCGGAGTGCTCGAAGGCTACGAGAAGAAGAGCTTTTCGGCTCGGGAACGCTGCTCCAAGCAAAGCCCGGTTTTCTATAAAACCCGCTGTAAGTGAGCTACGCCTACGCTATTTTTAATATAACTTTTATTTAATTATAGTAACGTTATTAGGAACTTATAATAAATACTTGGGCTATTATTATGGGTTATATAAGTATTTTTTTTGACGCTTATATAATAATAATAATAGCTAGACTATTAATTAGTCTCGACGAATAATAAACTAAACTCTAGTGGTAATAATACTAGGTTTCGTCGAAGAAAAATTCTTTTTAAGAAGCGAAGCGCTGTCTGAGTTCGGAATCACCACCTTTTCCGGTGAGTGCATAGTTACCTTCAACTTACACATAGATATGAAGTATTTTATATAAATTACGTGCTATGTGTGCATATTATCTGAATACTTGCTATCTATGCTAGATGAACGTTGTTATACATGTTTTCAATGATTTAAACTGTATATGTATTTTATATCTACGAAAATGTTGGGGTAAAACATGGGTAGATGTAATAGGTGATGTGTGATAAAATGATGAGAGGCCTCGATGTTGTTGTTGTTGATCCAGTCATCTAGCGGAGTATAGATGACGACCACGGACTCTTCTAGACAGTCCAGTGGAACACTAGCAGGCTCGCAACCTGTAGGTGTTGTGAACGATGTGTTCACCGGTGTACTCCATACCCCACATGGTTGCCTATTAGGACATTTATTGCTGAGGAATCCCCTTGGCAGTAGTGTCCGTCCCGATGATGATCCTTAGGCTAGGTCCCTTATGATAGGTGTTTAGGGACGTAAAGTGAGGATAACGGGAACGGGTAATCGGGTTATTGTTGATTGATGAAATTAATAAACTTATTGTGGGTTGAAAACCCTATGTGCTCACCAGGCTCCCAAGCCTGACCCACTCAGTTTTATGCATTACAGGTAGTGGCGCATGAGCATAGGTGTGATGTTTTAGACGAGGGATTACGGATATAGGCCTGTAGATATGAAATAATGTAGTAAGGCTTATATTGTATTGTTTATACTTTTGATCTGTACGAACATGACATCCCGAGTCTTTTAATGAAATACATTTCTATGGAAATGCTTTTGATAAATCTTTATCATATTATTGTTTTGGGACAAATTCCGCAACCCTTTTATTAAAAGATAACTCTGATTTTGAAATAAAGTATAAACAAAACCGGTCTTTTCTGGTCGTGATTTTGGGGATGTCACAGTTGGTATCAGAGCATTAGTTTAAGCGAACTAGGAATTTGTAGGATTTCTAGACTTAAACTTAGAATGCTAAGCGATGATTGTGAGGTGTGAGCACTAGCTTATTTTAGGAATTGTGCCTAAAATGCTTTTATGTGCTAAATGTTTTATGCATGATATGCTGTTATTTTGTTCGGGATCTATGGTCTGTTGCCGACCGGATCTGGAACCTTATGTGTTTAGGATTCTAAACGTACGACTACGATATTAGAACTAGCATGTAAACGTTTCGGAGTGATAAGGAAGATTTAAAACGTCTCTCCTAAATAAAGATCTAAATCCACCTTATTCGGTATATAGATCAAGATGGTAAGGACCCGTAGTGGAAACGTAAACGCAAATGGGAACGGACACCAACCCCCCGTGATCGAACAAATACCAGTTGTGGAAGCCGCCGCCGGACCAATAACGATGGCCGGAGTGCAAGCGATGATCCAGGCAATGTTGGATCGTCAAATGGAGGAAACCAGGCGTTTGCTCCAGCAAAATCGAGAGGAAGCAACTATTCGGCTCGAACAGCCCGAGTTGAACGAAGGGCAGACTGAAGAAGGAAACTACAGTGGGACTATTGGTCAAGCCAACCCACCGATAGTTAGGCAAAACCACCAGGATGGAGGAAATGATGGACGTGGATGCAAATACAAGGATTTCATGGCATCCAAGCCACCGAGTCTATCCGGAAGCCCGACGCCGGTGGAAGTCATGAACTGGATCTCTGAGATGGAGACAATGTTTGAGAGTTGCGAGTGTAGCAATAGGCAGAAGACTGCTCTTGCAGTTCCTCTATTGAAATCTGGAGTACTAAGCTGGTGGAAGCTATTAGCTGATTCAATGCCCAAAGGTGAAGCAAGCAAAATGTCGTGGGAGGATTTTCTGGTACAGTTGAAGATGCAATACTGCTCTGAGCAGGATCTTCTGGAGATCAGCAACGAATTCCAGAATCTGAAGAAGGGAAGAATGAGCGTTACTGAATACGCTGCAAGCTTTACTGAGAAAATGAAGCTTGTTCCTCACCTCGTCCCAACTGAACTCTCCAAGGTTAACAAATTTGCCCTCGGATTACCAGCGGACTTCGGTCCAATGGTCAAGCAAACTACCACTCTAAAAGCTGCCATCTGGGCTGCTAAGAATGTGGAGACCCAGATACGAGAAAAGGGTCTGGAGAGAGCGGAAGTGGGAGAGAAACGGAAATTTGACGGATCCTCGAGGTCCGGTAAGAAAGGTAGATTCTCGAAGTCTAGTTCGAGAGGAGGAGGATCAGAAGCAAAGTGGTGTGACAAGTGCAAGAAGAAGCACTCTGGGAAGTGTGATGGAGGGGTCACTTGTTACAAATGCGGAAAGCCTGGGCACTATGCCAACGAATGCACCCTTAACCAGAAAGCCTGTTATGGGTGTAATGAAGAAGGGCACATTTTGAAGGACTGCCCGAAGAAGAAGGAGGCAGGAAGACCCAACATACCACCAAAGCCGAAGGCGAGAGCCTTCCAGATGACGCTCGAGGCTGCAAAGGAGGCAGCAGACGTCGCTTCAGGTACCTTTCTTGTAAATGGTTTGCCTGCAAATATACTGTTTGATTCCGGAGCCAACTACTCCTTTGTGTCGCATAAATTTGGTGGAAAATTAGCATTACCTGTAGAAAAACTAGATAATGCCCTGATTGTAGAAGTTGCCAGTGGCAAATTCGTACCTGTTAGTAATCGTATTAGGAACATCGTCATTGACCTAAACGGAAACGAATTCCAGGAGGAACTATTACCCATAGAGTTAAACGGTTTCGACATCGTTTTGGGTATGGATTGGCTTAGCGCCAACGATGCCGAGATATTATGCCGAAAGAAGATAGTTAGGATAAACCCACCCGGAAAGGAATCATTTATGGTGTACGGGGACAAACGCAGAGTGAGTTCTGGAATCATATCCTTGATGAAAGCTAGGAAATGTTTGTCCAAGGGATGTGCATCGTACTTGGCATTCGTAATCGATGCTAAGAAAGAAAAGAAAGAGGTGCAGAATATACCGGTTGTGTGCGATTATCCGGAAGTCTTTCCCGAAGATCTTCCTGGATTACCACCTGATAGGCAAGTAGAATTTCGTATAGACTTATTACCAGGAACAACACCGATAGCAAAGGCACCTTACCGATTAGCACCGACGGAGATGAAGGAGCTCATGATGCAACTTCAGGAGCTGTTGGATAGCGGTTTCATTCGACCTAGTTCATCACCCTGGGGAGCTCCGGTGTTATTTGTGAAGAAGAAGGACGGAAGCATGAGGATGTGCATAGACTACCGAGAGCTGAATAAGGCAACGGTGAAGAACAAGTATCCATTGCCGAGGATTGATGACCTATTCGATCAGCTGCAAGGTTCAAGCTACTTCTCAAAGATCGATCTTAGGTCAGGATATCATCAGCTGAAAGTGAGAGAGCAGGATATTGAGAAGACTGCATTCAGAACAAGATACGGACACTACGAGTTCTTGGTTATGTCATTCGGACTAACCAATGCTCCCGCAACATTCATGGATTTGATGAACAGGGTTTGTAAACCATTCCTCGATAAATCCGTGATAGTGTTCATCGACGACATTCTCATATACTCGAAAAGCCAGGAGGAGCACGGCAAGCATCTACGAGAAGTGTTGGAGGTGTTAAAGAAGGAGAAGCTTTTTGCAAAGTTCTCCAAATGCGACTTTTGGATACGGGAAGTCCAATTCTTGGGTCATGTTGTTAACCAAGAGGGAATAATGGTTGATCCCGCCAAGATCGAGGCTGTAATGAAGTGGGAACGTCCGAAGAATCCCACGGAGATTCGAAGCTTTCTAGGATTAGCCGGATATTACCGACGATTTATCCAAGGCTTTTCTTCGATAGCTGCTCCATTAACAGCTTTGACCCATAAAGGAGCTACGTATACATGGAGTGAGAAACACGATGAGGCATTCGAGAAGCTAAAGAAGAAGTTATGTGAAGCGCCGATACTTTCTCTACCCGATGGAGTCGAAGATTTCGCAGTTTATAGTGATGCATCTGGAGTCGGGTTAGGTTGTGTTCTGACCCAAAGAGAAAAGGTGATAGCATACGCATCTCGACAATTGAAAGAGCACGAAAAGAACTACCCCACTCATGATCTGGAGTTGGCAGCGGTAGTATTCGCCTTAAAGATATGGAGGCATTACCTCTACGGCACGAAGTGCAAGCTCTTCACTGATCATAAGAGTCTCCAGTATCTCTTTAATCAGAAGGAGTTGAACATGAGGCAACGACGCTGGCTAGAACTTCTCAAGGACTACGACTGTGAGATACTTTACCACCCAGGTAAAGCAAATATTGTTGCTGATGCTCTCAGTCGGAAAGTCAATCTTGAAAGAAGAAGGCCAAGAGCGTTAAGAATTGAAGTCGTCTCGACGATTGTGGAAAGTATCAGGAAAGCTCAAGAAGAAGCCTTAGAAAAGAATGACCGAAAGGAAGAACGTTTGGGAAAAACGTTAGTGTTCGGTACGAACAGTCGAGGACTGAATGTATTCCAAGATCGAATTTGGGTACCTAAGACGGGAGGAATAAGAGATCTTCTAATGGAAGAAGCACACAAGACCATGTACTCGATTCATCCCGGTAGCACTAAAATGTATAAGGACCTAAAACCCTACTACTGGTGGCCGACGATGAAGCTCGATGTTGCGAAGTATGTGGCTGAGTGCATAACATGTGCGAGGGTTAAGGCACAACATCAAAAACCGTATGGGAGTTTAGAACCCTTACCTGTACCCATGGGTAAATGGGAAGACATCACCATGGATTTTGTGACTAAACTGCCCAGAACGAAGAATGGACACGACATGATTTGGGTAGTCGTGGATCGTTTCACCAAGAGTGCACACTTCATAGCCGCCAATGAGAAGTGGTCTATGGATAAGCTCGCAAATGCTTACGTGAAGGAAATTGTAAGACTTCACGGTGTCCCTCTTACGATTGTGTCAGATCGTGATAGTCGTTTCACGTCAAGGTTTTGGAGGAGTCTACAAGAGGAGTTGGGTACAAAGTTGTGTTTGAGTACTGCTTACCATCCACAAACTGATGGTCAGAGTGAAAGAACGATTCAGACGTTGGAAGATATGCTGAGAGCATCTACCCTCGAATTCCAAGGGAATTGGGACGAGCACTTACCTCTGGTAGAATTTTCCTACAACAATAGTTTTCACTCGAGCATCAAGATGGCTCCTTATCAAGCCTTGTATGGGCAGAAGTGTCGTACGCCGTCTTGTTGGCTTGAAGCCGGAGAGAAGCAGTTTATGGGCCCCGAGATAGTCCATGAGACTGCTGAGAAATTGAAGGTGATTAGGGAAAGAATGTTAGCAGCTCAGGATCGTCAGAAGAGCTATGCCGACAAGAAAAGACGACCGATAACCTTCGAAGTTGGGGATTCCGTTTTACTTAAAGTCTCACCGTGGAAGGGACTTATACGATTTGGGAAACGAGGAAAGTTGAGTCCAAGGTTTATTGGACCATTCAAAGTTCTTCAGAGGATTGGGAACCAAGCTTACAAGCTGGAATTGCCCGAAGAACTCAATGGTATTCATAACACCTTCCATGTGTGTTATTTGAGGAAATTCATGGGAGATGTTCCCGACATAATTCCAATCTCGGAATTAAGGATGGATGAGAATAAAAGGCTGATCGAAGAGCCTGAGGCAATTATTGACCGTAAGACTAAGAAGTTACGACGCAAGATGGTCGACATGGTGCTAGTCCGATGGAAACATTCGAATGGGCCGAATCTCACTTGGGAAACAGAGGATGACATGATGAGTCGCTATCCACATCTGTTTGCTGATGCATGATTCCGGGACGGAATCATCCTAAGGGGGTGAGAATTGTAACGCCCGGGTTTTCAGGGCTAAGCATTTTTGTCAATGTAATAGTCTAGGTCAACTATTGTAACTCTTTTTGAAGTAATAAATATGAAATATTTGAGTATTATGTGAATTATGTGTGTTTATGTGTTTATTATTTAATTATAAATGTATAATTAATAAAGAATAAAAATGAGCGTCAAAATTAAAGTGTGAGATAATCCCGATATCTCTACATAAAGTTGTAGAATATGTCTCAAGGTTTCCGTGCATATAAAGAATGCCGAAATCCGAGCTATAACGAAGAAGTTATGGCCCGCCGAAGTTTTACGACAAAACCGGCACGACACCGGGAAACGTAAATAGTGAATTTATGATAGAAGACTTTTTAGCCTTAGCAATCTAAACAAAAGTCGTAGAATATGTTAAACTAAGAACATCGATAAAAAGAACGCCCAAATCTGACTTCGTATGAAGAAGTTATGATTTTTCTAAGATTCGGCTTAGCAGTGCACGGCCTGAAACTCGAATTTTAGTTCGAGCGGTTTTTGGCTTACGCAACATAAATGAGAGTTGAAGATCTCATTAATAGGAAATCAACGGTAAAAAGACAGACAAAAACAGAGTCCGTATGTAGAAATTATTAATTTTACGCAGACGTTTAACAGTATAATCTCCTTGTACTGTTAAATTTAAGATCGGTCGAGAATTAGCTGACGGTGTCAAAATGAAAGTTGTAGATCTTATTATTACCTACGCGTGGATATAAAGAACGTCAAAAACGGAGGTCGTATGTGAAAGTTACGGATTTTAGAAGTCGGAAGTGTGTTGTGCGAAAATGGGTGATGTGGCACAATCTTGGCCATTGCTTTCTCCCCAAGGCTTGCCACCAGATGGTGACATGTGGCACCAAGTTCAGCCACATTTCACCCTATAAATACCACCTCTCCCACCCTCATTTTCTTCACACCTTTCCCATTCTTTCTTCTCTTTACTCTCTCTCTCTCTAGAACCTCTCTCTAGCCCCGAAATCCCCCGAAAAGCCTAGGGAACCTCCCTAGCACGAGGCGGAAGCCCCGGAGTGCTCGAAGGCTACGAGAAGAAGAGCTTTTCGGCTCGGGAACGCTGCTCCAAGCAAAGCCCGGTTTTCTATAAAACCCGCTGTAAGTGAGCTACGCCTACGCTATTTTTAATATAACTTTTATTTAATTATAGTAACGTTATTAGGAACTTATAATAAATACTTGGGCTATTATTATGGGTTATATAAGTATTTTTTTTGACGCTTATATAATAATAATAATAGCTAGACTATTAATTAGTCTCGACGAATAATAAACTAAACTCTAGTGGTAATAATACTAGGTTTCGTCGAAGAAAAATTCTTTTTAAGAAGCGAAGCGCTGTCTGAGTTCGGAATCACCACCTTTTCCGGTGAGTGCATAGTTACCTTCAACTTACACATAGATATGAAGTATTTTATATAAATTACGTGCTATGTGTGCATATTATCTGAATACTTGCTATCTATGCTAGATGAACGTTGTTATACATGTTTTCAATGATTTAAACTGTATATGTATTTTATATCTACGAAAATGTTGGGGTAAAACATGGGTAGATGTAATAGGTGATGTGTGATAAAATGATGAGAGGCCTCGATGTTGTTGTTGTTGATCCAGTCATCTAGCGGAGTATAGATGACGACCACGGACTCTTCTAGACAGTCCAGTGGAACACTAGCAGGCTCGCAACCTGTAGGTGTTGTGAACGATGTGTTCACCGGTGTACTCCATCCCCCACATGGTTGCCTATTAGGACATTTATTGCTGAGGAATCCCCTTGGCAGTAGTGTCCGTCCCGATGATGATCCTTAGGCTAGGTCCCTTATGATAGGTGTTTAGGGACGTAAAGTGAGGATAACGGGAACGGGTAATCGGGTTATTGTTGATTGATGAAATTAATAAACTTATTGTGGGTTGAAAACCCTATGTGCTCACCAGGCTCCCAAGCCTGACCCACTCAGTTTTATGCATTACAGGTAGTGGCGCATGAGCATAGGTGTGATGTTTTGGACGAGGGATTACGGATATAGGCCTGTAGATATGAAATAATGTAGTAAGGCTTATATTGTATTGTTTATACTTTTGATCTGTACGAACATGACATCCCGAGTCTTTTAATGAAATACATTTCTATGGAAATGCTTTTGATAAATCTTTATCATATTATTGTTTTGGGACAAATTCCGCAACCCTTTTATTAAAAGATAACTCTGATTTTGAAATAAAGTATAAACAAAACCGGTCTTTTCTGGTCGTGATTTTGGGGATGTCACATTTTGTGATCCTCGGCATCCCATTCACAAAACCTGAAGGGCACACTCGAGATTGAAACATGCCATTGAAAAGTTCAATGAACCTCAAAGATCTAGGAGTTTCAAAACCAATTAAAACCTAATAATACATTTTGTTTATCTTGGTGGAAATTGGTGATCGTCATTCACCTACCTTCAAATATTTTATAGCTTGGATTACGACAACCCTCTTCCAAGTTATAAAAGTATTGTGTTGGTTCCTAGTCTTAATATTTCATATTGGGTGTTATATTAAGGACTATAAATCAACTATCTTGAATATCTCCCAAAAAGATGTCTAGTTTAGACATTTATGATCTTCCCAAATCTCTTGAAACAAGCTTTCCTAAATGAAGATGATGTCCCATGGAAATCATACTTCTTTCACCTCTTCCAATTATTCTCCCTAACCCATAAGTTCAAGGTCACTCAAGCCCTATTGGCAAGGCAAGGTCTAGGTGTGATCACATCTTGGAGATGAAGTCACATATTGACAAGCCGGGAGAGTTGGGTGTTAAAGTCTTGAGAAAGTTGGTGGCTCAACTACTTTCTAAGTCACATAGTGAGTTCCTTTGGGACTCCTATGAAACAGAATATGACAAGATCCTTAATGATCTTATCTATTTGCTAAGATCATCTTCCTAAAACTTTATGGACATTGACAATGAAGACAATGGAAATCCAGAAAAAGTATTCTCTTCCCAATGGAAAGGGATCGGCCATAGTCAACTCAGTTGACCAAATGGTAAAGAGATAAGCTAAGTCTGTGATAGTCCTACATACCATTACCAAAGGGTCAATATGTTTATATTGCCAAAGGAAAGGGCATTAGTTGCGAAGCTACCAATTTTACCTAAGGGTGTTAAAGTCAATAAGTTTGACTCTACTTCATGTAAAGTCCACTATCTAACTCTGCTAAGTTTGTATTATGAGATTCTTGATACACGATGCGACTTGGTCACATGTTGATGTTTTAAGAATCAAAGAAAAGTGAAGGAACTTAAAGAAAGAATATGCTGAATCTGATCGCGTAGATGAATTTCTATCGCATAGTTTGAAGATCGGATTCTTGAGCTACTTCTTAGGAGTTATGATACATTGCTTAGGAATAGATAACAACAAAGTTTTCATGCTCTTTTTCATTGTAAGGATAGTTTTTCCGCAAAATTTTTAAAATAAAAGGAAAAATGATGATTTTATTTATTTTAAAATATCCTTACAATCACATTTGAGGAAAAAAATTTGTTGCTTATATGATTCCATTAATAGCAAGAGTGGAAATATGAAATTGATTCTTTCATTTGTGGTAATGTCTAAATTTACCAAATAAGGAAAGATCCTCATCACCCAAGTTTCAATTGAACCGGAACTTGGAATCATGCAAGTTGTATAGCATGATGAATGAGAACTTTCAAGCATTGGAAAAATTAAGACTAACTACTTGTTCACATGGATGTGTTAGTCAAGTAACGGACTAAGGGATCGAGTACACATTCTTGCGCACTGATTAAGTCCACCAAAAAAGATCGATAAGACTATTCGTCATGATTTACTGAAGTTCAGAAAATATGGTTATACTTACAAGTTTAAGTATAATTCTGAAACATTGGAAAAGTTTCAAT
Organism: Lactuca saligna; assembly: GCF_052625555.1. Classification (NCBI taxonomy): domain Eukaryota; kingdom Viridiplantae; phylum Streptophyta; class Magnoliopsida; order Asterales; family Asteraceae; genus Lactuca; species Lactuca saligna. The sequence goes on along the minus strand of NC_136420.1, from coordinate 321,670,366 downwards.
GTAAGACATAGCGAATAAGAAGAATCAACTTGGACAGAAAGATAAAAGTTTCTCAAATCTGAAAAGATGGGAGAGTACTTTAGTATTAGTTTTTGTGATCATCTTAATAATTAAGAAACCATAGCACAATTAGTTCTCTAAGGAAATCTTAGTGCATTCTTATGACTAAGACAAGGAATCTTGAATTGTTGAAATGGTTAAATCAAGAAGAAGAGTCATACTTCGTTCCGATACAAGTCTTAGAGTGATACTCCAAGTTTGTAACTTGAGTGACATGTCTTAGAGAAGGTTTAAAACACATGTCAAATGTAAGAGTAAAAGTTTTCTACTCTTCTACATTTGAAATTGGTAAGTTGTGATGTTTTGGATTAAACAAAGACCAACTAAGGCCAATTGGGTGAAGTGTTTGTCTTGATTAGAATCCACACTATCTCTTGAATATCTGACAAGAAAGTCTTATATGTCAAGAGGACAGTGGGAGTCTTAAAGGTCTTGAAAGTCTCAAGAACTAATCAAGAATAAAACCTCCAGTTCTTGACTAGCACACGACTTAAGGTTCATAACCTATCGTGTTGACATATTCTGTGCCCATTCTAATTAAAGTTGGCTTTGCATATGAGTTCTTAGAGTTCTCAATTGGTTGCACAACAACTTGGAAGCAATGACAGGCCCTTGAGCTGCCAGATGGCAAGAAATTAAGATTGAGTTCAGTCCATATGAGTTTGGATTTGTCATTATCCTTGTCTTGTGACTATGTTTTTGAAAATTCACATGGATAAGAACACATACACCATTAAATCTAAGTGTCATAAGGTTTCTCTCCGATTCATGAAAATGATGGTGAGGAAACACTTTAACTAAGTAGATTTTAGCTAGATAGAAATTGTGATATTTGCATTCTCAAAGTCGTTAGTGGAGCGTGTGTGGGTTACCAGCACACTAACATGGACTTGTGAGAAGTGGAAAAGGTCTAAACAATCAAGACTATGATTACGACATCGCTTTTCATAGTTTTTAAAATTGTTTAGACACACCTGTGAGCTATCTAAGATAAGGTGTATGATTATGATAAAGTTATATTAAAACAGTCTAGTATTAGAAATTTGAACTTTGGTAAGAAAGTCAATAAAGTATTGATTTCTAGAAGTCCAGTTGATTTCTGAGTACATGTCAAAGCTAGCGGGAGCATAAGTGTTATGCTAATAATCATCATGTTAGTGGGAGCATGATAATTATGATAAGTATTGCAATTTAGCAATGTTAATTATAGAAAACAAAGAGTTTCAATTGGGTAAGAGTTATTTTGCTATAATTAAAGGAGAGGAAATTATACTTCATCTCAAATCCAAAAGCTTAGATTGAGGTTTTAATTGTATTTAGTCAAGGATATATATATATATATATATATATATATATATATATATATATATATATGTGTGTGTGTGTGTGTGTGTGTGTGTGAATTTCATGTTGGAATGGCTCAACATAAGGAAATTATGTATATGGGTCCATTATTTGCATTCTCAAATTCGATTATGATTATGCCATCCCTTTCATAATCTGAATTATGAGAAATTGGCAAATAGAAATGGAAATGTTATAGCAAAAGACTGGTTTAGTCTTTATGTGAGACATCATGAATCGTGTCCGATATGCTTCAGATATAGGATCGATTACATGTGCTATATTCATCCTTTCGAAAATTTTCCAAATGCCTGGGGCATTAAGAAGGGAAAAGGTCTAGAATTGGATATGACTAAAAGGATTAAACAATTGTCGAAGACAATATAAGGTTTACCAAAGATTGGTTGCTCAAGGACAGTTGGAAGTATAGTGATAATTCTAGAAGGACCATATTGACATAATCTGTAAGGAGGCAACTCTTGTTTAGAAGTGATAGTTAAAATGGAATATGAAAATGTTTCAAATTTAGAAATTATTCAATCTGTGTAAGATTAGGAAACTTAATGCAAGAATGATGTTTCCAAGGAGTTGATCTCCTTTGGAATGCTATGTAATGGTTGTTGTCAAGTCTTTTTGACTTTGTGCATAATCATTACAAGAGGATCAATGCATATAAGTTTAGAATCTAACAGATTTCAGTAGATGGCATGAATTTGGAATTCTTGCATTTGCAATAAGGGTTTGGGACTGTGAAAAGAGGATCATTGGAGTTATGTTCAATTGATCTATTTCACAAAGTAAAGATCATAGACAAACATAGTATGCATACTTGGTTTATGGCATTACTAGTGTTTAGAAAACATAGTGTACATGCTTGGAGCATGGGACAACTATTGTTTTAAATTCAAGAATAAAGTTGATAGCTGAAATAGTATACAATGAATAATGTGTAATCATATGGTGATAGATAAAAGGTGTTTTATTTATGTTCATTGGTTTTGATACCATATTGGATTCAATTATTATTGTGTTTCACTTTGCATGTTTTAACTTCTTAAATAACTAGGTCATTGTTCTGGATGACTAAGTTATTCAAACCATCCACAGTCGGTCATATGTTGGAAGTAGATATGAATTAACACTGTCATGGGTTGGCTTGTAGAGGTCTAAGATGTTGAACAAAGGGCTACAACACTCATGAGTGCTCATTAGTTATGAGTATTGGATCAACCAACGCTCATTGGAATCACTTCATGGATTTTATCACGAGTGATCATGAGACGATAATATCTTATATTCTTCTAACCTAGAGATATGATTTGTTACTATGAGTTGGTTGTACATTGATTGCACGAAAACACATTCGGTAAATCGATGTTATAAAATGTGCCTGTGTGTATGATTCAACAAGTAGTAGAACAAGCCATATGAGTCGAAGTTTATCCATTCCTTTTACCTTCGGGATAAAAGCGATATCTGCGGGCCCCTTGATGATTTGGTGATGACAAATGTAAGTGCTCGGCCAGGCCAGGACTGATTTGATTTGTTCAATTAGTCAGTCGTCATAAATCAGAAATCGGGAAACAACAAATGGACAGAGAGAATGATTATAATCCATGTCTCATTCCATATGATATCCAGAATGGAGGAATATATGATCCCTTATCTAATGGACAAGTCATTGACAAAGGTCAAAGATCATCGGCAAGGCCAGAGTTCGACAGAAGCTTTTGAGAGCTACGATTGCCAGTCGGTCCTTGAAGTCATACGTAATAATAGTTTTAGACTTATCCAAGTGGGATACTGTTGGATTAATGTCTAAGTCTGTAACTATAAATGGTAAGACTTGACCCGAACCGACATGGTCCATTTGGGTTGCATGGCATCATGCATTTGGATAGACTATAATGAGAGAAAGAAGACTATTAAGTGATCAAAAGAAGACTAATTAAATATATGGGTTAATTGTGTAAATCATCCATAGTTATATAATGGGCTAATGCTCCATGGATTGTCAAGTTGGGCTAAAACCCATAAGATGCTCCATGGTGTATTTGTACCTATGGATCATGGAAATGAAAGGCCATGACAATTAGGGTTTACATGGTGTAACCCTAACTATATAATGATCTTATTCTAGATAAAATCAACGACTATGTGTGAGAATGAAGGGCTAGCCGATTTCATGAAGTGTTCCATTTTCTCTCAAGTCATTCCATGTGTATTTGGTGTTGTATGAACCATTTGAGGTATGCTACTTGGGGAACTAGGCACTCAAGCTTCATGAAGACTTTCTACATCAAAGAGGTATGTAATTCTAACTTGATATATTCATATGAATCATGTTATTATGCTAGTTAAGATGAATACCTTGGAAAGTTCATATTTGCATGTATAATAGAGAAAACATAGATCCAAGGTATTTAGGGTTGCATGTATACTTAGGAGTGTTAGAATGCTCAAAACCCAACAATAACATGTTGACATATAACATAACTAATGCACATACATATAATCATACAGTATCACAGGTAATCCTACATATCTACCCGACTAGCATATCAACTGGCATACGTCACTAACTCAAACCCAGCATATCAATAACTACAAGGGTATCAAATCCAATGGGAAGGTCTTGGTGCCTTAGACCCCTTAGTATAGTGAGGATAATTCACATTGCAATGCCGGACTGAACCATGGGATCACACTCCCGAAACACTGCCCCAAACTCCAACACCTGTAACCATCAATGATCCAATTCATAAATATCTGCATACCCATTATCGTCAAAAGTCAAAACGGTCAACCCTTGGTCAAAGTCAAAGTCAATTATCAAGGTCAATAGTCCATGTTGACCTCAAATCGTCGAGTACCCTCAGTTATTCGCCGAGTTCCTAGCATAACTTTCCAACTCACCAAGTCACTATGCCACTCGCCTAGCCCAAGGCAATCTCCATCGGACTCGCCGAGTTGTTCATCCAACCCACCGAGTTCATGACCATCTTCATATGAATCGCCGAGTCTACCATGCGACTCGCTGAGTCCCTTCAGTCCTTCATCCATACAAATGCTTTTTAAGCCATGCTAAGGCTCCATACCACAGATCCAAGTTCCCAAGGCATGCTTATCACATAAAGTTTCAAACTTTATGTGCATGCAAGGCTCTAATGACTCAAAATGCCAAAACCAAGCTTGAAATGGGGTTTTACACTTAAGGAGGGGTTCATGCTTGCCAATGTTGATAGCTTTATGGACTTACAAATCAAAGAGAGTTCAGATGTGAATTTATAACTTCAGATCTGAGCTCATACCCAAGAATAGCTTCATAACCAAGCCAAGAAGCCCTAACTTCATCCAAAGAGATCTAGAAAGGAATGAGGCCAAGATCATGAATTGATACCTCAAATGAAGCTAGCTGATATAGACTTCAGACCCACAACTGTTCTTGCCTCCAACTTGTTGATCTTCAAGTTTCTTGCATCAAGGTCTTCTTTCCAAGCTTGAAATTCATACTAATATGGAGCACACACACGAATTAGGTTTTTTGGACTCTCAAGAGGTTGCAATGGAACTAAGGGAGGCTAATGATCCCTTAAATAGGGTGCCAAACACAGGAAATTAGGGTTTCACCCTCCAGCTCCAACACATTGAGTTACTCTTCCGACTCGGTGAGTTGGTCACTTAAACACGTGGCCTAAACCTGCTGCTACTCGACGAGTTAGGAAACCAACTCGTCGAGTAGATCTTGAACTCATGAGAATTTATAACCACAAATTGGTATTCGAGAATTGGGGCGTTACAATTCTTCCCCACTTGAACTAGACTTCGTCCAAGAAGTCTGCTACAACAAACATCCTCAGATAGTGCTCCCGCAACTCTGCCTCCGACTCCCACGCCCACTCGGACCCTCTTTGGTGCTCCCACTGTACCCTTACCAAACGTACCTCCTTGTCCTGCAAAACCTCCCCCTCTCTCTAGAATGGCCATAGGCCTTTCCACATAATCCAGGCGCTCACCGTCCTGAATGTTATCCGGCGATACTACCGCCTCCTGATCCATGACGCACTTTAGCAAGTGCGAATCGTGAAAGGTGATGTGAATCCAAATCGAACCTTTTCATTATATCTATCCTTCATGCCACTTTGCTAACTTGACAAAAATCCTGATGATCCAAAGTATCAGAAACCCAACTTTCCATTTTCCTGGAGCGAACCCTCTTTGCTGACATGATAATGCATCCTTCAACTCTCAGAATATCATACATAATTGATCCACTAATGAATACGAACACTCACGCTTGGCCCAATCAGCTTTGGGCTGGAATACCAGGCGAGCCTATGACGGCTCCAATCATCCCTTGGATGGAATACCCTCGTATCCCTCACATGTTTGGCCCAATCAACCCTCGGGTTTGAATACCAAACATATCAGATCCAGTCAATCATAGTGTCCGGTCATCCTCAGGATGGAATACCCTAGATTGGAATACCTCCATGAATATAACTCGTGTCTACTCATAACTGGAGGTCCAAGGATCTATCCTTACGTCTCACCCACCATCCTCAGATTTGTCACAACTGAGTGCAACTCCCCCGAATCTTCAACAATACATCCAATCCAAAAGCGCTCCTACACAGACATAGCCAACACAATCTCTATGCCTACAACGTATGACTGGAATATCCTTATGTGGTACTCAACATAGGTGTGGATTGCCTCTGAGCCCACAGTATGAGTCTGGTATGCCCTCTCGTGCCCTCAGCTCATGACTGGAATGCTCCCGGTGACTGATCGACACTACACTCGTCACTTCAGTTTCCCAACACTCTGGCCCTGTGGATATCCACTTTCCTCCGCCACTCGAAGGGCCTAATCGACACTCCTCTCATCAACGAACAACATAACGATACAAAACTACTACCACACATGAATGCCAAGTCATAAACCCACTTCAACTCTTCCTGCTACCATATAATGTTTTTCAAACGAAGTCGAAACCTCCTTGGTCCCAACTTGTCTGCCCATAACCCGAACATCGGACACCTTAATGATTATTGAACCAAAAAACATACACAAACAACAATCCCACGTGTCTTCCCGAAAAGAACCGACTGGCTAGACCTGCTTCCACGCCCTGCCACTAACTCCTGCCAACATAATGAATGTTACATGACCCACGTCAGCCTCACATTCTACCTGGTCTTTAGTGACCCATCTTCTCCTTACTTCAGACATGCTATGGCTCTATCACAGATGAAACCAACCCAAGACACATCACAATAATTCAAACCATCATCAACATATCTACCACTACCGGCCAACCAATTCGGCACTCATATCTAACCCATATCACCCCTTCAGGTTAGAATACCAACATGTCTAATCAATTGAACTATCGAGTCGAAATTCTTAGGGTTTGTTGGCCTACCGCCTCAACCCCACCGCTCCCTTCAAGCCTTCGTGCCTACGACTTATAGTCGGCCCGCACCGGGTATCTTAGCCTACTATATAGAGCAGGACCACCTCAACCCTATCCAAATTCCATAGATGATCATGAAAGAGATATACCCCGGATCCCATAACCTAAATGACAGGATATTCTAATCCCAAACCATCCCAAAACTAACGAATACCCATTCAGATCCACTCTCAGTCCCCAACTGGAGTATTACCCGATCCAAGAAGATGAAACCTTGGAGACACTCCGAATTGATGAGATCACCAAGATCATTTGAACTCCATCTGACCACTAATAACAATTTCCGGTCAACCAAAATACACCGAAGTCCTCAGCCTACTCTCGTAGCATGTTCAATACTTGGAACATACCTATTGTTTACTATATCATAGCTGTAACGACCCAATTTTCACGTCCAAAAATTTCGTTTTTAAAACATTACTTTAGAAAATGTTAATAGATAAAAACATTGTTTGACTAGACTACATCACAACATAACCATGTTCAAAATTCAAGTCATACAACCAATCGAAACATCAGAGTATAAATCCCAAGGAAATCTAATAAATGCAGAACCCAATGTGTGTGCATGATGTGCCGCTACTGAGCCAGCTCCTTCCCCTTCGATGAAGAGGTACCTGAAACCAAAACTGTAAACTGTAAACACAAAGCTTAGTGAGCTCCCCCATTGTACCACAAACCATACAATCACATAACATACATAAATTTTCAGGCATATCTGGGTGCCCAACCTACCCCTTCGGTCCTCTCGACCGGATACTGCCTAACATATCTGGGTGCTGGTCTCCCCTTCGGTGCTCTTGACCAGATACCACCTAGCATATCTGGGTGCTGGCCCCCCCTTCGGTCCTCTCGACCGGGTTCCGGGGACTATTTCACTCCCTACTACTACTACCACATAGCACATATATCACATATCATATAACCACATAAACATAACACAAGTAGTAGCAACCCTAGACGAATATCACAGAGATAATCATCTAATCATACATCTCCTACTGGTGGGCCGGCATTGTGGCCTTAGACCCACCGCTACTGGAAGGTAACTCACCTCGGAGTAGCTGCTGATCTTCGTGGGAATAGTCTGACTGCTGCTGCAGCTGTTCCGGAAATCCTCCGACTGTATTCCCACCAATCACTTACTCAAAAACTGCTAACTGACCTTTGGGTAAAATGACCATTTTACCTGTAATCATGCCCTAAGTCAAAGTCAGAGTCAACTTCCAGTTGACCCGACTCGTCGAGTTGGCTCGCCAACTCGCCGAGTCCATGTCCAAACGAATGACCTGAATTCTATTTTTACTCATCGAGTTAGGCATCTACTCGATGAGTTCTCCTTCCAAACTGATGTTCAAGTCCTTCATCCCACTCGCCGAGTTGTATGAACAACTCGCCGAGTTCATCTTCATTCGATGAACAAGTTATAATGTGACTCGCCGAGTTGTATGAACACTCGCCGAGTCTGATCTTGTTCTAAGGAGATTGCCTTGAACTCGCCGAGTTCCACTATGGGTGAGTTTTAGCTTCCAACTCACCGAGTCCCTCCTGGACTCACCACACGACTGGACATAACAAAAGGGGACAAACCCGGAGACTCGCGACTGGACTCGCCGAGTCAGATGAGTGACTCGCCGAGTCCGCTCCATGCAAGAGCTAAAAATGCGATTTTGCTCGAATCCAATCCATGTCATTCGTAGATCTGGGCACCTAGAGCATGAATAACACGTAAAGTTTCCAACTTTACGTGTAGATATCCATCTATGGGGTTTTTAGGGTTCAAAAGGCACCAAAAGAGTAGATCTAAGGTATATATGCAATATGGGCTCATAAAGGTAGTGGATCTGAGCTCCTGGAGCTCAACTATGCTTGGATCTAGAGACCAATCAACTTATTTCAAATTATCATGCACATACAAGCTTGGAAATGAGCCAAGAATGTCTTAAATGAAGCCTTAAGCATAGAAACATTGGGAAAATGGGATATACGTCAAAGGAATTGCTAAGAGAACACAATGGTGCTTGGATGGATTCCCTTCTTCTGGATCTACTTCCCTTTTTCTTCAAAACCTTCAAGAACACACAACAATTGCTTCAACTCTTCAAAGAACAAGCTTAAACGAGGGTTGGGAGCTCTACGGGGTGAATGGGGGCTGGCCTGGGGCGGAAAGGGGGATTAAATAGGGTGCAAACCCCAGAAACTTAGGGTTTCATCCAACAGCGGTGAGTCGTCGAGTCCAGGATATGGACTCGCCGAGTCGCCAACTTAAATGCGTCCCGTCCCTACTCGGCGAGTCGGACCTATGACTCGCCGAGTCCAAGGCTTAAAAAGGAAAATACTCAATTAAGATTTACATACCAGAAACCAGGTGCTACAAATCTCCCCCACTTATTTTAGACTTCGTCCTCGAAGTCTGCTGCTCAATCCTGGAACAGCTCGGGGTAATGCTCCATCATCTCATCTACCGGCTCCCAAGTCTACTCCGAACCCTTGCGGTGTTGCCATTGCACCTTCACTAACTCCACCCTTTTGTTTCTCAAATCCTTCGAATTCCTGTCGAGGATTGCAACTGGGCGCTCAATGTAATTCAAGCTGTCGTCAACCTGAATACCCTCCAACGGCACTACTGCTGAATCATCCACTAAGCACTTCCGCAGCTGAGAGACATGGAAAGTGCTGTGGATCCAACCTATACGCCACCTTGCCCACCCGGGCTACAACCCTGAACGGTCCGATAAATCTCGGGCCTAATTTTCCCCGCTTCCTGAATCGAATGACGCCTTTCCAAGGCGACACCTTCAGGAGAACCATATCCCCGACTTGGAACTCCAAGTCGGATCGACGCTTGTCAGTATAACTTTTCTGCCAACTCTGAGCAGTCTGAAGCATGCTCCGAACCTGCTGGATCCTCCCGGTCGTCTCGAGCACCACCTCGGTGCTCCCCATGACCCTCTGGCCAACTTCACCCCAGCATATCGGGGTCCTGCACCTCCATCCGTACAACATCTCGAATAGGGGATGGTCGATACTCGCATGGTAGCTGTTGTTGTATGAGAACTCAGCCAAGGGAAGGTAGGTATCCCAACTACCACCGAAATCTAACATGCATGCCCGCAACATAACCTCCAAAGTCTGGATGGTCCGCTCGCTCTGACCATCCGTCTGCGGGTGAAAGGCGGTGCTAAAATGCAAACGAGTGCCCAATTCGTCATGAAAATTCTTCCAAAATCTGGAAGTGAATCGCACATCTCGGTCTGATATCACTGACACTGGCACCCCGTGCCGCGCTACTATCTCCCTGATGTAGATATCGGCCAACTTCTCGGCCGAGATACTCTCCTGGATCAGAATAAAATGGGCGCTATTGGTCAATCGATCCACAATGACCCAAATTGAATCTACTCCGCGCGTAGTCCTGGGAAGCTTTGTGATAAAATCCATCGTGATGTCTTCCATTTCCACAACAGGATGTCCAATGGCTGCATCTTCCCATGCGGTCTCTGATGTTCGGCCTTGACCTTCCTGCAGGTCAAGCACCGCTCGACGTACCATGCCACATCCCGTTTCATGCAGGGCCACCAATAATAGAGACGAAGATCCATATACATCTTCGTCGCCCCGGAATGAATAGAGAATCGGGACTTGTGCGCCTCCTCCATCAAGATCTGACGCACGCCTCCATGATATGGCACCCACACCCTGCGGTGTAGTGTCAATAGTCCTCAACTATCATAATCGAAGGAGGAGTCACCACAGTCATCTTCTCTCTTCCGATGTTCCTCCTTGATAGCCTCCTGTTGAGCCTCCCGAATCTGCTCCAACAGGGGAGTCACCACAGTCATCCTCATGCAAATATCCCTGATCGGTGCCAAATTGCAGCTAAGCGCATTGGCCACCACGTTGGCCTTTCCCGGGTGGTAAAGGATCTCACAATCATAATCCTTCACCATGTCCAACCATCGACGCTGCCTCATGTTCAGATTGGGCTGATCCATGAGGTACCTCAAACTCTTGTGGTCCGTGTAAATGGTACACCGAACCCTGTAGAGGTAATGCCGCCAAATCTTGAGGGCGAAAACCACCGCCCCCAACTCCAAATCATGCGTCGGGTAGTTCTCCTTGTGAGGCTTGAGCTGCCTCGAAGCGTAGGCAATGACATGCCCTCTCTGCATCAATACCGCGCCCAACCCTGAAATAGACGCGTCATAATAAACCACAAAATCCTCTACGCCCTCTGGTAGGGCTAAGATCGGCGCCTCGCACAATCTCTGTCTCAGTGTCTCAAATGCTGCCTGCTGCTCGGGTCCCCACCGAAAGACCACGGCTTTCTTCGTCAACCGAGTCAGGGGTACAACTATCTTGGAGAAATCTTGAATGAACCTCCAATAATAGCCTGCCAATCCTAGGAAACTCCGAATTTCAGATGGAGACTTCGGAACCTCCCATCTCATCGCAGCCTCGACCTTGGCCGGATCGACCAGAATCCCGTTCTGGTTGACAAGGTGTCCGAGAAATTGCACCTCGTGCAACCAAAACTCACACTTGGAGAACTTGGCATACAAGCTCTCCCTCCTCAGGGTCTCCAAAACCTCTCTCAGATGCTCCTCATGCTCCTCCTGCGTCTTGGAATAAACCAAGATGTCATCGATAAAGACTATCACAGACCGATCCAACATCGGTCTGCATACGCGGTTAATGATGTCCATGAACGCGGCAGGAGCATTGGTGAGCCCAAACGGCATCACCACGAACTCATAGTGGCCATAGCGCGTCCGAAACGTGGTCTTCTGCGTATCCTCTTCCCTGACCCTCATCTGATGATAACCCGAACGCAAATCAATCTTGGAGAACCAAGATGCTCCCTGGAGCTGATCAAAGAGATCATCAATCCTCGGGAGTGGGTAACGATTCTTCACCGTTACCTTATTCAACTTCCGATAGTCTATACACATCCGGTGTGACCCGTCCTTCTTCTTCACAAACAAGTTCGGGGCTCCCCAGGGTGAACTGCTCGGTCTAATGAATCCCTTGTCTAGAAGCTCCTGCAGCTGCGTAGACAACTCCTGCATCTCGGGAGGAGCCAACCGATATGGTGCCTTGGCTATCGGGGCCGCACCAGGAACGAGGTCAATCCTGAACTCCACCTATCGCTCAGGAGGTATCCCAGGAGGCTCCTCTTGGAAAACATCTGCGAAATCTCGCACCACTGGAACCTCGCTCACGGTTGCATTACCCGCCTCCCGGGTATCCATCACGTACACGACATATCCTGCGCATCCGTGCTGAAGGTAACGTCTAGCCCTCGCTGTTGAACATACAGCGGGTCCGCGCTATGGCCTCTCACCGTGGATCACTAACTCTCCCCCACCTGGGGTCCTAACTCGCACTAGTTGTTGCGTGCAATCTATCACTGCCCCATTAGGGCTCAACCAGTCCATGCCTATGATCACCTTGTTCCCACGCAACAGAATGGGAACCAAATCCACCAAGTAGCGCTGCTCAAACAAACACAATACGCAGTCCCGAAATACCATCGATGCTCGCTCCGATCGATCATCAGCAATCTCTACTTCCAAAGGACAATCCAGCATGCCCGAAGACTCAGGAAACTTCTTGCTAAGCACAAGGGACACAAACGATCGGGATGCACCCGAGTCGAACAACACATGGACTGGGATACCGTTCACGTGGAACGATCCTAACACATATACATATACCGAACACATATCAATATCATAACATCATATAAATAAACGAGAGAGAAAAGAATCATACCCGTCACCACATCGGGTGCTGCGCGTGCCTCCTCGGTGGTCAGCTGGAATGCTCGGCTCCTCACCACTGGAGCCTCTGCCTTGCCCTGTCGGCCATCAGTGATCTGCAGGGTCACTGGAGCTGGCGCCTTTACCTACGCTGAACCTGTCAACTGGGGGCAATTGGCCTTCTTGTGGCCCCTCTGGTTGCAGTGGAAACACATCAACTCTGATGTCTGAATAACTGCTGCCGGAGCAGTGCAATCCCTACTAAAGTGCCCAAACTTGCCGCACTTGTAGCAGCCTGATGATCCAAACCTACACGCCCCCTCATGCGTCTTGCCGCATTTCCTGCAGCGGCCCCATCCCTGTTGGCCTTTTGGCCCCACATATGATCCCTTGGGCTTCTTCCTTGAAGCCCCTCCTGGCTGCCCCACCTCCGCTTTCCGTTTTTGGATGTGCTCCAAATCTATCTCCCTCTCCCTTGCCCTGGTAATCATGGAGTCCAAGGTGGGGCAAGCTGAAAAACTAACATGCTCTCGGATGGCAGCCCGAAGCATATCATGATAACGGGTCCTCCTCATATACTCGTCACCTGTATACTGGGGCACCAACAAAGCCCTCTCCCGGAATTTGGCAGTGATTTCTGCCACAGTCTCAGTCGTCTGCCTCATATCCAAAAACTCCCTGGCTAGCTGCTGAAGCTCGACAGCCGGTGCAAACTCTGCCCTAAACCTGGTCACATAGTCCGACCAGGTCATAGCCTCAATAGCTGAGGCTCCCAAAGAATCACCCACTGACTCCCACCAATCTCGAGCTCGGTCTCATAAACACCCTGCTGCATACCTCACCTTCGACCCCTCAAGGCAGAAGCTAGTCAACTACGCAGACTCGATGTATGCAATCCACCGCCTGGCAACAAAGGGATCCTTCACCCCATGGAAGTTCGGCGCACCGATTCTCCTGAAGTCCTTAAGGGACAGCGTGCAAGATCCCGACTGGCCAGATGCCATGTCGCTCCTGAACGCCCTGAGGCGATCCTCCATCATCTCGATGATCCCTTCCTTGATCGACCCGAAGATAATGGGGGTCGACTCAAGGATACCTCTGGTGATCTCTGACGCGATGAACTCGCGTAGCCTCTCATCTACTGGCTCGGAACCTAATCTCGAACCCGATCCCTCTCCTGAACTGCCAACTGCTGGTCTCGGGCGTAGTACCACCATTCTGAAATACAAAGAAATAACAACTGTTAGCGATACCGATACCCCTGGAGGGATCCCACCCACTACTAGTTCCCTAGTCTTATCTTAGCCTTCCTTGGTTCGGGTACGGATCCTCTGCTTTCAGTAGTACGGGCCCATACTACCTTCCACATCTATCCGTACCTTCCCCAAAGACTGCCTCGACTCGACCAGGTCCCTTCCCCTACTGCTGATCACCGCTACTCATTATCCTAGGCTTACCCTAGGAAACCTCTAACTCCACCATCCCAGCCCTCAGCTGCTGAAGGCCTCTTGGTGATGCCAATTAACTATTACCTGAATACAATCACATGCACTGAGGCTCGGATAATCATTCGAGTAGGGGACTCATCTCTACAACGATTAAGACTCAAACAAAAGTTACGCAATAGAGTCAAATCCAACACTCTGAGATTATTCAACCCTGATCACATGTGACTTAACCGTATTCACCTAACAGTTAACTCCCATCACTTCAAGGCCCACATAGCACAAAGCAAGCAGCATTTGGACGTAAGAAAACGACCTCAAGCAACTCTATCCTTGAAGAGAGAACTGAACTAGCATACAATGCTAAACTCGTACTATCAGGAATAACCTAAACAGGCTACCCTACTGCTGTCTACTCAGATCTAGCATGCAGCTCTTTCATATACAAAATCACATAAAGTAGGCACATAAGACATCACTCCTAGATCCTTAGTCATATTCTAGCATGCTGTTCCACGGAAACTGATAAACATAAATAACTTGTATGGGTACAATGGGGAATACTTACTTGAGCTTGGCCGGTTGCACACATCACACACATTATTCTTTCTTAAAACCCTTTTTGAAAACATTTCTCTTTCCAAAATCTTTTAATCCCTCGATTTGAATTCGAGCACCCCCGAAGGTGTGTCAGAATCCCTCAAACCAGGGCTCTGATACCAACTTGTAACGACCCAATTTTCACATCCAAAAATTTCGTTTTTAAAACATTACTTTAAAAAATGTTAATAGATAAAAACATTGTTTGACTAGACTACATCACAACATAACCATGTTCAAAAGTCAAGTCATACAACCAATCGAAACATCAGAGTATAAATCCCAAGGAAATCTAATAAATGCGGAACCCACTGTGTGTGCATGATGTGCCGCTACCGAGCCAGCTCCTTCCCCTTTGATGAAGAGGTACCTGAAACCAAAACTGAAAACTGTAAGCACAAAGCTTAGTGAGCTCCCCCATTGTACCACAAACCATACAATCACATAACATACATAAATTTTCAGGCATATCTGGGTGCCCGACCTACCCCTTCGGTCCTCTCGACCGGATACTGCCTAACATATCTGGGTGTTGGCCCCCCCTTCGGTCCTCTCGATCGGATACTGCCTGGCATATCTGGGTGCTGGCCCCCCTTCGGTCCTCTCGACCGGGTACCAGGGACTATTTCACCCCTACTACAACCACATAGCACATATATCACATATCATACAACCACATAAACATAACATAGGTAGTAGCAACCCTAGATGAATATCACAGAGACAATCATATAATCATACATCTCCTACTGGTGGGCCGGCATTGTGGCCTTAGACCCACCGCTACTGGAAGGTAACTCACCTCGGAGTAGCTGCTGATCTTCGTGGGAATAGTCTGACTGCTGCTGCTGCTGTTCCGGAAATCCTTCGACTGTATTCCCACCAATCACTTAGTCAAAAACTGCTAACTGACCTTTGGGTAAAATGACCATTTTACCCCTAATCATGCCCTAAGTCAAAGTCAGAGTCAACTTCCAGTTGACCTGACTCGCCGAGTTGGCTCGCCAACTCGCCGAGCCCATGTCCAAACGAATGACCTGAATTTTGTTTTTACTCGTCAAGTTAGGCGTCTACTCGATGAGTTCTCCTTCCAAACTGATGTTCAAGTCCTTCATCCCACTCGCCGAGTTGTATGAACAACTCGCCGAGTTCATCTTCATTCGATGAACAAGTTATACTGTGACTCGCCGAGTTGTATGAACACTCGCCGAGTCTGATCTTGATCTAAGGAGATTGCCTTGAACTCGCCGAGTCTAGGCATCGACTCGCCGAGTTCCACTATGGGTGAGTTTTGGCTTCCAACTCACCGAGTCCCTCCTGGACTCACCACACGACTGGACATAACAAAAGGGGACAAACCCGGAGACTCACGACTGGACTCGCTGAGTCAGATGAGCGACTCACCGAGTCCGCTCCATGCAAGAGCTAAAAATGCGATTTTGCTCGAATCCAATCCATGTCATTCGTAGATCTGGGCTCTCTTAGAGCATGAATAACAAGTAAAGTTTCCAACTTTGCGTGTAGATATCCATCTATGGGGTTTTTAGGGTTCAAAATGCACCAAAAGAGTAGATCTAAGGTTTATATGCAATATGGGCTCATAAAGGTAGTGGATCTGAGCTCCTGGAGCTCAACTATGCTTGGATCTAGAGACCAATCAACTTATTTCGAATTATCATGAACATACAAGCTTGGAAATGAGCCAAGAATGTCTTAAATGAAGCCTTAAGCATAGAAACATGGGGAAAATGGGATATACCTCAAAGGAACTGCTGAGAGAACACAATGGTGCTTGGATGGCTTCCCTTCTTCTAGATCTACTTCCCTTTTTCTTCAAAACCTTCAAGAACACACAACAATTGCTTCAACTCTTCAAAGAACAAGCTTAAACGAGGGTTGGGAGCTCTAGGGGGTGAATGGGGGTTGGCCTGGGGCCGAAAGGGGGATTAAATAGGGTGCAAACCCCAGAAACTTAGGGTTTCATCCAACAACGGTGACTCGCCGAGTCCAGGATATGGACTCGCCGAGTCGCCAACTTAAACGTGTCCCGGGGTCCCGTCCCTACTCGGCGAGTCGGACCTATGACTCGCCGAGTCCAAGGCTTAAAAAGGAAAATACTCAATTAAGATTTACATACCAGAAACCAGGTGCTACAATAGCAGCCTACCCAATACCCAAACATAGATCTACAACATATACAGAGTCTTCAACATGAATGGACCACTCTAACAGGCCTTCAGTCTATCCGAACCACTCTAAACTGTTGAGCATCTCCCTGGACCACCCTCCCGATGCTCTCTCCCATGAATCCTGTTCCCACCCTCTTGGGGCTTCGAACTCCTGATCTACTCTGTGGACTATATCCCCAACCTAACCCTAGGCCTCACATCGATCGTCCACCCTCTCGAAAATCCGTGGTCTGTTCCCTGACCCATGTGTCCACCACATACGCTAAATAACTAGCACTCTCATGCTGAATGCACTGTTGAGCCTTGGACGCTAACAAAACCCTCAATCTATCAAATAAAAAACCCTCTGAGTCGAGCATGCCCTCGACCGAATACTCGAACTGAACTTAATTCTTGATTAGAACTCTAACCTGGTTCCCCAACTTCTGCTATCAAGCAACCAGAATACATGTTCTTATGCTTGGGAGTTTTTCCGAACCCCCAATCAACACAACCCTCAAACCAAGCAGCCACTAGGGCCTCCATTCTCCCTATCGGGTTATGAAACTTATCCCCGTTTCCAAACCTCTCCCACTTTCGCATCTCGGGGTAACACTCCCCCACTTAGATTCGACTAAGCCTTCATAATACATGAAAATTAGAGGATTCTAAATCCTTCTCACTTCCCAACGATCGATCCGATGGCAACAAACTCTTTCCTACTAGTGCTCCATTGCTAGTTAGTTCCAGTTGATCACATACTTTTAAGAACCAGTTGAACACTTCCTGAATCCCAATGAATCCATCAGCCGCTAATGTTTGAATGACCCCACACTCATGTTCTGAAGACCAACAGATAAATGCTCCAACTAATACCTCGGCAACGAACCCCTTCCACTGGTGCTTTAATCCGTCAATCACTAACGGTTGCTAACCACTGAATCCTGACAATGCTGAATAACCCTTCTATGGGACCCTATCCATAGGACTACCAAATAATACCCCTTTCCCCGAGGTATTCCAAACAAGCTTCCCGCTCTCGGGTTCTAGAAGTCATTCTCTTCAGTGTTCGCACCCTGACTCACTTACCAGCTCAAATGCCCACAGCTGAACTGCAGCAGTTGAAACAATCTCTACCCTAAACCCGACTACAAATACTCCGAAGACATAGTCTACAATCCCAAAAGTGCAATAGATCGCTCAATCAATCCTTTCCCTCCGATACAAGAGATCCAAGGCAAACCGGACCTCACAAATACTTATGCCACACCGACCATCCCGTGCTCACCGACGCTGAAATAATGTTGCCTATTCCTACAACCAACTGACTCCGAGCTGGAATACAACCTAATCCTAGGGTCACAAGTCTGCTCACTCCTTCGAGCGCGAAAAACTGAGAGGGCACAATCCTTGCTCTACAAAACGACCATCCAATCCCTCAATAAACCATTCCCCTTCCAGTTGCAAAACCCCAACTGAACATAATCATCACTCTCTTCCGAAGTTCCTGCGAATCACATTCCGGCCTCGAGTAAAACCCCCGAGCCTCAAATCTAGAAACCCAAGTGCTAGCCTCTCCCGCTCAACCCGCAGAAATATAACGAGTACAAATCATTTTCCCGATCCCAAATAACTGCAGCCCCCTGCTCAATAGAGTATATCCCTGAACTAGGAAGCTTTACCAACTCCTCCCCTTACTATCGTTACAACTGTTTAATCTGTTGTGACAACCGTCTTGACAATGGTTGAATAGCTCTCGTTGTCACACCCCGAACCGTCAGAACGGACGGCGGAAACGTTCGCGGTGGGGTGACGTCATGCGTAGTATCACAAAAAACGTATCATAGCAATCAAAGTAAACACAACCATTACATTACAATATGAATATTTACATATGTTTGAAACATAGTTTGTATACATCAAAAGTAGCAAAAGATAAAGACGAGACTCCAGAATGCTCCGTCTTCTCCAAAAGCTAGCAAAGGTACCTATCTATCATTGTCCTGAGAATACAAGCGGTTTTGAAAATGTATCATCATAAAGTTGGTGAGTTCATAAGCATGTTTTTGTATTGGAAACTAGTCACTGAATTTGTGTTTTGATTTCTTTTCATTAGAAGTAAAATGTCGTTTGTATCGAAACCCTGGTCGATCACCAGTAAGTAAAATGTACTACGTTTGAAAGCCCTGGCTACAACCGGTAATGTGTTACGTTTGAAAACCCTGGTTACCACTAGTAAATGATGTATCTTCTAATGAAAACCCTGGCTACCACCAGTAAATGATGTATGTTCTGTTGAAAACCATGGCTATCACCAGTTTGTAAGGTAGTTTTATTACTTATAATAAAACCAAAGCTTGTGTCCCTGGAATACCCTCCAGTGTAATATGTAGGTAGTCTTATTAATTAAAATAAAACTATTGAAAAAGGAAAATCCCGTAAACAAAGGTTATTTATACTATTGTGAGTTCGTATAGCCATGCTAATGTGACTAATGACCTCCACGACGTTTCTTCAGGCATCGTATGTTACAAAATTTGTCACCCCAAGCATGCCTTCCTAACTGTAGCTAACAATTCAGGTGTGGGATTGTCGATCCCGAATAGATCTATTCACAAATTTCACGCTCTCCCTACAGGAGACTCTGACTATACTAAATGTAGAGGATTTACTAATACCCCGAAGGGTACTATGAAGAAGGTCTCACAATCATGTATTAACTAGTTTACATGTTGTTATGTTGTTCTCGTGTTCGAAATCGTTTGTATATGGTGTAGAGTATAAATAATTATACACAAAATAATTATTTAGTAAGATACTCTTGTTATCAGAATGTAATATTGGATAAACTAAATCTGTCATAGTTTATATGTTTGACTTTGTACGTACTTTGAATCTGGAAAACTGGTAATGAAATCCCCAAACTATACCTATTATAGTTTGACTGGTTTGTTATGTTCATGTACTATTCTGAAAACTATGCAATTATGTTTGGAAACCGTCCCTTATGTTCCGCATATCACAAAAGGGATAAAGTATCTTGATGTTTAATGTAAAAACCATTGTAATTGCATCAGTTTTAACTTGTGAAAACCTTTATGTGAGGCTTGCATTCCCCCTAAAAATGTTATAAAAACTTATAAAAGCGTAGGGGTATGAACTCATATTTGGTTGGTCGTAAAGGATTGATCCGAAAGATCCTTGATTCGATGCGCGTGTCACTTAACGGAATCCTAATATCAAATAGAGACATATATGTATCTACATTAGCGATTTCGTTAGATAAAGTGTTAGATAAACACTTGGTTTTGGTTAAGGAATGTTATCGGAACTTGGTTGAATCGAAGAAAACAGGCTTTTCCCCACGAAAGAGTTGGTTTACGGCCGTATATGGAGTTTACGACCGTGAATAGAGTTTACGGCTTTGAACCGGGTTTACGTCCGTGAATAGGGTTTACGACTGTGAACTAGGTTTACGGCTTTTGAAGATCTGGGAGATTACGGCCGTAAACTCAAGAACACGAGTGCTAGTTTTTGCCTAAAAGTGTTCCAGAGGCTCCCAAGCGGGCCCAATTGACGATTTCCGGCGTTTTTCGGGTGAAAGGAGGGTTTTAAGGAGTTTATGGTCAAGAGGTTTAGAGAAAGAAAGTGGGTGTTTCCGGCCAAGAAGGTTGAAATGAGGGTGGGGTTCCTGTATTTATAGGCCAGGGGTATGGTCGGTGTGGGTCCACCTGGCACCGGCCGTAAATAGAGTTTACGGCCGTACACGAGTTTAAGGCCGTAAACTCGCCTTAGTCGTGAACTCGTAGATTTTCGAGGGAAACGTGAGTTTTTCGCGCGATTTTTGGTTTTCCGACTCGTATGAAAATTTAACTATAACCTTAGTTAATTTACTTAACCCAAGAAGTTAACGGAAATTTTAATAAAAATTAAATTTTATTAACAAAGGTGGGTTAAAAATAACGGAAGAAATTTCGGGTTGTCACACTCATCGAAATACTCAACCATGGTGGTCTTAATAGACTCGACATCTCCAAAAACTGCCCCCGGACAATCTTGATCACGTACTCCCGAATGATATCACTAACACAATCCCCAGAAAATGCTGGCCTATCATGGCTGCCCGCTCCCGATCCTAACCTGGATCCAATCTCAAGACGTATCGAATATTCCATACCATAACCGGGAACCGACTCCCCAACCCAACCCTAGGGGTTGTGACTTCCTTGATACACGTATGGGTCCTATGATTTCAGTAGTAAGGGCCCATATTGCCTTCCACACCTACCCATATTTGTCTCAAGTATCACCACAACACCCTACCATATACATATACATAGCGAGTGATAATCCTCACTCCTAGAGGAATGCTAAATATCTCATAACTAGCCTCCCGGCCTCTTACTACCCACCCATCCATGAAACTTCCACCAACCCCTGCAAAACTAGTTTATGCTAGCCATACATAACGCTGGACCCTATAGACTTTCGAATATCCAATCCTACCCTAATCCCTAATCAATAAGAACAGAACATAAGGCCAGATCAAACATTTTTAGGCTTTAAGATCTTAATTATATACAGCTATGATGCATACACAAGTAACTACAGTAATGATGTCATTCTCATATAAAGAAAACCCTAGGCTAACAGGCATCACATACTCATCCAATTCTATCATGCAATTCCTGAAGATCCCTAGCCTAGTACTAGCATGCGGTTCTAACATATCACAATATCAAATAACCGTATGGTATTTTGGGGTCTACTTACTGGCTCTGACTGATCGTACTCTTCACATCCTCTTATAGTTATTTTGAAAATATTTCCTTGATTTGAGTCTGGATTCACACGAGTGTTCCTCCAATTCACTCAAATCAAGGCTCTAATACCAAATTGTAACACCCATAAAATTCAAGAAAATTTAAAACTTTTTAAATCATTTGAAACCATTCAATTATTATGGTTTGTTTTCAAAATAGTTTATACATGAGAGTTCCCAAAATCATAATCGTCAATCGAGGAAGTGTACGGTCATGCCTTTTCCTACCCGCAGCCATCCACTGAATCGGAAACAATAAACTAAAACCGTAAGCCCGAAAGCTTAGTGAGTTACCCCCAAAATGCCGATACACATACAATCCACAACAATATCATCAATATCATAACATAACAAACTAAACATCATGCAATGGGTACACAACTTTATAGACTGGATTACTATAGCACCTGGTTCCCGATACGTATTCCTTGTAATTAATAATTCTTAATTCATGCATTTTGCCTTGGACTCAGCAAGTTGAAGGACCAACTCGCTGAGTAGGAGCGGGATGAGATGCGGGGTCTGAGCCTCGGACTCAACGAGTTGGTTCCTCAGTGAGTCGGGTGTTTGCACCCTATTTAAGCACTCTAACTTGGCCTTCTTTGTCCCTAACACTTCTAGAAGAGCTGTAGAACGAAACCCTAGCCCCTTTGTGTCCTTGTGAGTGATTTTGGCCTTGTGAAGGAAGTTTGAAGCCTAAGAGAAGAAGAAGGATGTGGAAGAGTGCAAGGAGGAGAAGTAGACCCGACATCTACCCTGCAAGAGGCTTCTATTCAGGTAGAAAAGTACCTACCTTGATCATTAGTTCATTAGATACCCTTTTTGTCCCTAATTGGTGGTTTTCAAGCCCTAAAACACCAAACTCCATGTGTTTGTGCTTAATGATTCGAAAGGACTTCAGATCTAGACCTTACGGACGTATTAGAAGCATAAAGTTTCTGTGGTTGAAGTGATTGAGGTCCCCATTGAGTGTATGACCTCATAAAGAGCTTGGATTTGCCTTTTAGAGCTTGTAGGGTCATGCATGCACATAGAGTTTGCAACTTTACATGATAAGCCTGCCCTAGGAACATAGATCTATGGTTTTGAAGCGTCATATAACAGTTCACAATTAGCAAATCGATCAACAGATCACATAACATATCATTACTCTAACCAAGATACCAGCCTAGCCGATCACTAGCATAACATCACCCTACGACTCAGCCAACATACTAATTATGCACATTCTCCTTTCCAGGCCATGACCTTCCGGTCCACATCGCATTGCCTTCCGACCCACAACATGTAATGCCTTCCGGCCCATCACGTAATGCCTTCCGGCCCATATCCTGCAATATCATACAACAGACAATTACTCGGATTTCCATCCGATAAAAAGGGTCGGCCTTGGTGCCTTAAACCCTATAGATATAGTGAGGATAACTCACCTTGAAACTGCCGACTGAACAGATAACCCGAACTGCTCCGATCCCTGATACGATCTCCACCACTGGACAGCCACCAATGCACTAAACTCAAAACCATAATCAACAATAACCAAAATACCCCTGGAAACCACTGGTCAACCCTTGGTCAAAGACTGGGTCAAAGTCAACCCCTGACTGACCCTACTCGCCGAGTCAACCCTATGAATCGCCGAGTTCCCAACTCAAAACTTCACTCAACCCGCGACCTAACTCGCCGAGTCACCCCGAGACTCGCCGAGTCCAACAACTCTGAGTCCACTCGCACATAACTCACCGAGTCATCCCTTGACTCGCCGATTCTTCGACTCAACCAGAAAATATTGGGACTCTTCGACAAGACTCGCCGAGTCCAAGAACAGACTCGCCGAGTCTAAGGCTATCTTCAACCTACTTTCCGATTTGTTCATCCAACTCGTCGAGTTCCAGACCATCTTCATCCAACTCGTCGAGTTGTTCTTCCAACTCGTCGAGTCTCAGCTCGTCTTCAAGCAACTCGTCGAGTCCACCCATGTGACTCGCCGAGTACCACCGGTCTGAATCCAAACAGAAGCGTTCCAGACCATGCAATTGATCCAAAACATAGATCTAGCCTCCTACAACTCATCTATCACGTAAAGTGGCAATCTTTACGTGAATCCAAAGAGATCTATGCATTTTGCACATTAGGGCTATGGTTTGGGACAAGATAGCTTCATCCAACACTCAACACATGGACTTTCCTGCATTCCAACTCTCCTCCATTCCAGATCTGAGGTAGCAACCTCAGATCTAACCTCTAGACTCGAATATCACCCGAGATAAGCTTCCCTCAAACCCCAAAATGAATCAACAAGATAACAATCGCCTAAGAATGAGATATTACCTCAAAAGAACCCCCCCAACCTGCAAGGAACTCAAATCCAAGCAAAGCCCCTTGCTCCACACCTTCAAACTTCCAAACTTTCTTCAACAAAAACTTCTCCAAGCCCCAATCCACTCAACAATGGTGCTTCTCCACGATTTTAGTGTTTTAGGGACTCAAAGGGTGATAAAGAGGCTGGGGAGGAAACATAAGGCTCTTTATATAGGGCTCAACCCCGAGAATTAGGGTTTTCTCCACTCAGCGCCTACTCGCCGAGTCCATCTCAATGACTCGCCGAGTCGGCTATTTAACACGTGACCAAGTCGTGACTCTACTCGCCGAGTCCATCCATGGACTCGACGAGCCACTCTTTCCCAAATTACACTTTTAGCCCTTCCACTCAACTCTTGAAATTTTGGGATGTTACATTCCAGTTCTAAAGTTTGATAAGGAACACATGTGTGCAACATGCGAGATGGGTAAACAATGCCGAAAGAGCCATCCTACACGTATCAATACCAAGATCAGTGAAGCTCTCGAACTTCTGCATATTGACTTCTGTGGACCTTCGGCTATTGAAAACATCGGTGGAAGTAAGTTCATTCTTGTTATAGTAGATGATTTATTATGATTCACCTGGGTATTCTTTCTTAAACAGAAGTCATAGGTGACTCCCAAGTTGAAAGCTTTCATCAAGCAAGTTGAAATTCAACTACGAAAGGTAGTGAGGAACATTCAAAGCGATAACGGGCTTGAATTCAAGAATAAAACGTTCGAAGACTTTCTGGCCGAAAAGGGAACTTCACACTACTTCTCAGCTCCCTATACCCCGCAAAAGAATGGATCCGTTGAAAGACGAAACCGCTCCCTATGTGAGGCAGCTGGAACCATGCTGAGCTTTGCTTCACTCCTATTATACTTATGGGCTGATGTTGTTGCTACTGCATGCTATACTCAGAATTGATCCTTACTTAACAAGCGATTCGCCATTACTCTGTATGAAATTCTGAACAACAGGTTGCCCAATGTTAAGTTTTTCCACGTGTTCAGTTCAAGATGCTTCATTTTTAACTCCAAAGAGAACCGCAACAAATTTGAATTCAAGGCTGATGAAGGAATCTTTCTTGGTTATTCACTAACTTCAAAGGCTTATAGTGTTTTGAATAAATACTCTAAACGGATTGAAGAAACCTACTACGTCATGTTTGATGACAACTACATGAAGAAAGTTTGAACAAATGAGAGTATCACGGGGGAAATATTTCCAGAATCAGGTTAAGTCTCAGTTCCAATTTCCAACCTTTTTGAAGAGTATATAAGGCTATTCGACGAACCAGAAAAGGCCATACTGTTAGAGGCAAAAGCGACGAGCAGTTCCTTTTTCTGTTACTGTTCCTTTTTCTGTGAAAAACTCACCAGGGCGCAAGAGACTTTGGGTTCCTAAATCTTCTTAAAAATTTGCATGTTATAAGCGATGAGCAGTTCGATGATGAATGGTACATAGACAGTGGCTGATCACGTCATATGACAGGGAGAAAGGAAGGACTAAGGGAGTTTTGGTCCCTTAAGGATGGTGGATGTGTGAAGTATTGCAACAACTCTTATGGAACAATCAAAGGATATGGGATGATAACCAACAGAGAGTTCACAATTTGAAACGTGGCATACGTGGAAGAATTGCAACACAACCTCATAAGTGTATCTTAATTGGTTGCGGGTACCGGACTGAAAGTCTCATTTGACGATGAAGGATAAGAAATTATCAAAAAGCAATCCAAAAGATTCTTGTTAAAGTCTGACCGAAAAGGAGAAATGTACCCCCTAAACCTCAGTCCAATTAAAGGAAAACCAATTATTTGCCTGTTGTCCAAGGCAAATTTTGATGAAAGCTGGCTATGGCACCGACGCCTATCGCATCTAAACTTTAAAGATATTAATAAGTCTGTGATTGGTGATCATGTTCGAGGTCTTCCAGTTCTAAAGTTTGATAAGGAACACATGTGTGCAGCATGCGAGATGGGTAAACAATGCCGAAAGAGCCATCCTACATGTATCAATACCAAGATCATTGAAGCTCTCGAACTTCTGCATATTGACTTCTGTGGACCTTCGGCTATTGAAAACATCGGTGGCAGTAAGTTCATTCTTGTTATAGTAGATGATTTATCATGATTCACCTGGGTATTCTTTCTTAAACAGAAGTCATAGGTGACTCCCAAGTTGAAATTCAACTGCGAAAGGTAGTGAGGAACATTCGAAGCGATAACGGGCTTGAATTCAAGAATAAAATGTTCGAAGACTTTCTGGCCGAAAAGGGAACTTCACACTACTTCTCAGCTCCCTATACCCCGCAAAAGAATGGATTTGTTGAAAGACGAAACCGCTCCCTATGTGAGGCAGCTGGAACCATGTTGAGCTTTGCTTCACTCCTATTATACTTATCGGCTGATGCTGTTGCTAATGCATGCTATACTCAGAACTTATCCTTACTTAACAAGCGATTCGCCATTACTCTGAATGAAATTCTGAACAACAGGAAGCCCAATGTTAAGTTTTTCCACGTGTTCAGTTTAAGATGCTTCGTTTTTAACTCCAAAGAGAACTGAAACAAATTTGAATTCAAGGCTGATGAAGGAATCTTTCTTGGCTATTCACTAACTTCAAAGGCTTATAGGGTTTTGAATAAATACTCCAAACGGATTGAAGAAACCTACTGCGTAATGTTTGATGACAACTACATGAAGAAAGTTTGAACAAATGAGAGTATCACGGGGGAAATATTTCCAGAATCAGGTCAAGTCTCAGTTCCAATTTCCAAATTTTTTAAAGAGTATATAAGGCTGTTCCACAAACCAGAAAAGGCCATACTGTTAGAGGCGCAAGCAGCAGACAACAAAATAAACCATTTGTACAAGATCATCGATGAAGCTGCAAAAGACATGGAGAAAGATCCTCCTAAACCAGCTGAAAGTCAACCCTCAACAGATCCTCTAAACACCAGCTCAATGTTCGAGGGGGAGGGTCCAACTATCACCAACACAGCCAAACTGCCAATCGAGGGGGAGCATCTAACTCCAACTCATGATGGTTCAGTCGAGGGAGAGAACCCAACTCCAACTGCAAGAGAGCATCCCAGTCCAACCGAGGGAGAGGCTCCTGAACCTGACATGGGATACGCTTCGCCATTTGAGAGGGAGAATGCAAATACAAATGACGAAGATGATCAATTGGAATTTGAAGAAGAGATTAATGCGGAGTTGGATCCTGTTTATGACCCGAACTACCCTCCACTAACAAAATGGACTAAGGATCATCCCAAAACATAGATAATTGGTGAATCATCTGAGCGGGTTCTCACATGCTCTAACCTGAAAACGAAGCAAACTGCATTATTCTCTCACATTGAATTCTGCAAGTATAATTCGTTTGTCTCTAAAATCAAACCAAAGACGGTCAATACTGCACTTGATCATGCCGATTGGGTACAGGAAATGCAAGATGAACTTCATGAGTTTGAACATAATCGAGTTTGGAGGCTAATTCTCACACCAAAGGATGCTTCTGTGGTCGGTTTGAAACGGGTCTTCAGGAACAAGATGGATAAAGAGGGCAATATCATTCGGAATTAGGCTCGGCTGGTGGTAAAGGGATATTGCCAAGAAGAAGGAATAGACTATGAGGAGACCTTCGCTCCTGTAGCAAGATTGGAATCGGTTTGAATCTTTCTAGCATATGTTGCTCATAAAAACTTTGAAGTTTTCCAAATGGATGTGAAATGTGCCTTCCTAATTGGAGAACTAGAGGAAACAATGTATGTTGAGCAACCACCCGGGTTCGTGAATGAGAAATACCCTGATCATTGCTATGTGTTAGATAAAGTTGTGTATGGACTGAAGCAAGCACCAAGGGCCTAGTATGAAACATTAACTTGCTTTCTAAAAATGTCCAAATTCAAGCAAGGTTCGGTTGACCCAACCTTCTTTTGCAAGAAACAAGGAGAACATGTAATGATAGTTTAGATTTATGTCGATGATATCATCTTTGGCTCCACGAATCCTAACTTAACATCTATATTCAGGAAGTTGATGGAGACTAAATTTGAAATGAGCGCAATGGGTCCAATTAACTTTTTTCTTGGGTTGAATCTAACACATGGACCAGAAGGTATTTTTATTAACCAGGAGGCCTACACGAAGAATCTATTGGCAAATTTTGGTATGACGGGAGACTCGAAGGTGAAGGTTCTTGTGGCATTTGGCACTAAGCTAACACCATCTCTGGAAAGTATGTTGTTGACGTGACTCTCTATCGTCAAATGATAGGATCTCTCATGTATCTAACAGCTAGTAGACTGGACATAATGTTTTCTGTCTGTTATTGTGCAAGGTTTCAAGCTAATCCTAGAGAACCTCACATGGTGGTAGTGAAGAATATTTTTCGCTATTTGAAGCGAACTTCGTCACTCGGTCTCTGCTATCCTGCAAAATTCGGGTTCTTTGTTCAAGCCTTTTCTGATGCTGATCTGGGTGGATGCGGTCTAGATAAAAAGAGCACAACTGGAGGATGCCAATTCCTTGATGGTAAACTTGTTAGGTGGCAATCCAAGAAGCAAACCTGTATATCTCTCTCCACAGTCGAAGCCGAGTACATAGCTGCTGCTTCATGTACCTCACAAGTAGTCTGGATACAAAGTCAACTTAGAGACTATGGCCTGAGTATGAAGAAGATTCCTCTTTATTGTGACTCTAAAAGCGCGATAATAATTTGTCACAATCCGATGCAGCACTCAAAGACAAAGCATATTGCACTTAGTTACCATTTCATCAAGGACCATGTTGAAGATGGAAATGTGGAAGTCCATTTTGTTAGGTCTTCAGACCAACTTGCTGACATTTTCACTAAAGCATTACCAAAAGCAAGCTTTAATAAAATTTTGCAAGGTTTGGGAATGATGGAAGCAGAGTCGGTACCGAATCCTCAAACCTCTCTCTAAAAAATTAGGCAAGCGAAATAGAGTGAACGCTCGGTCTATTTCAGTTCTGGAATTTTAGGGAACCGAAATGAACCGAACGCTCTGCTTATTTCGACTCCTTAATTTTTGGGAACCGAAATGAACCGATCGCTCGGTCTATTTCCGCTCTGGAATTTTAGGAAATCGAAATGAACCGAACGCTCTGCTTATTTCGACTCCTCAATTTTGGGGAACTGAAATGAACTGATCTCTCGGTTTATTTAGCTTCAATTATTTAATGTTTAAGTTTGGATGTACCTTTGCGTATACTTTCTTTTCGACTCTTTACTTGCTTTATTTTTTCGTTTTTCTTTATTTCTAACTTGTTTAAAATTATTTTTGCTTATTTTTGTTTTTATTATTTTTTAGAATTGCAAACATCCAATATTTTTTTATTCTATTTTTTACAGAAAATTCGAAATTCCA
Organism: Lactuca saligna; assembly: GCF_052625555.1. Lineage (NCBI taxonomy): Eukaryota > Viridiplantae > Streptophyta > Magnoliopsida > Asterales > Asteraceae > Lactuca > Lactuca saligna. The sequence continues at coordinate 321,640,939 of NC_136420.1, read as the reverse complement.
AAGAGATTTTATGTTTTTGTTATCTCTTGTTATCTTCTCTATTATTTCGTTTTTTTTTCGTGTGTGTGGTTTGTTTGTCTCTTCTTCTTTAATAGGTATCAAGTACACAGTCGTAATATGAACTCGAGAAGGGGTAGGTATGTCAATTTCAATATGAACTAGCTAGGTGTCCATAGAAGCATGCTGATGCATGTAGACCAAAGTCTCTTATTACTTTGAGTGAGGCCTTAATGATTCGACCAGTACCTATCGTCTCTTCCCAATCAGGCTGCTATATTCACTCAAGTCAGGAGCAACCCTACTCTTCTCAAATGAGTCAAGAGTTTTCTGCTATGTAACTCTTTTAAAGCAGGGGTACTTTCTGTTCTTTAACCACCTTATCTATATTCTCCATCTAATTTTAGTTCATCAACATAACCCTTGAGACTCTCAGAGATTACCACTGAGGTTTATGGTTACACAAACTCTGAGTTAATGATCTTAGATGCGTACACTACGTGCTAAGTAAGACCAAAATCCAACACCAATGCTGAATTGACGGTGAATATTTATATTCAAGAACTCACTTGTTACCTAATGAAGTCTCTTTTATTTTCTTGCGTGATCTTTATGAAACTGTCTAACACCTAGGCATTTCTTCCCAAAAGGTCCAGATTAGTTTTTGTTTCTGAGATTTCTATTATAAATCCTGTTAATTCAAAAATATCCAACCTACTTGTTTAATAGACCACATCGGTCTCACAAGTACTTCATCCAACGTTTGGTCTTATACTAAGTATCGATGTTCGGTTGAAGATTAACCACCCACTGCAGCCTATGTTTTAAAAGAAGCCTTTCAATGTTTCTTAACAAACATTTGATCGTATTCTCACGGGAGACCACACAAGCACTTCAAGTCTCTCTTGACTTTGAAGGAAGAGATTCGTGCCTGGGATCCTCTGCTCTATGTCGTAGTTGACATCACTCACCTCCCATATACTTATTGCTTTATTTCTTATTCTTTGGCACACTAATTCATGAAAATCTTCATGATTTTCAAAATTCTGGTATGTGACAATTATGAGTTGTTTTTACTTTCGGCTCTAACCATTAAACAGATTTATGGAAGCAAAAGTGGTATTCTGTATCGTGAATGGTGGTACTAACACCATAAGCAAGGGTCGGTTGTACGTCGTGTACAACATTTACTCTGGAAGAAGCAATGTAGTTGACTTAACCGAAGTGTTATAGCAAGATTTTCGGAAGTTTACCATCAAAAGGAATCCTAACGGAATATCGAGTCTGAGATTTTGGGCTCTAACGCTTTAAAAACTGCATGAAAAAAGACGAGAAGCCATTCCTCTCAATTCCAATCTCAAAGAGGTATATCTTTCTTTTAAGGCCATTAGAACTTATAGGCTTCCGAACCAATCTACTTTCGGACCTATTCATCGCTTGCCACAACATATGTTAGCAGCGGTTCCATCCAACTCAATTTATCTCAAACACCATCTTGAGACTTCGGTTGTGTATGACCCCACATAATTTTCCCCAGTTGCAGATGAGAAGCCCTCAGATGCGAACAAAACAGTCTTTATTGGTGGCCAAAAGAAGAAAATGGCTAAACGAAAAACATCACCCCAAAAGTTCAATCCAAAAAAGAACTAAATTCAATGGATCCTCTTAAAAGGAAACACATATTGGCATTCTATCTGACTCAGGATCACTACTAACCCCAATCTTCGACTCTTCCAAAGTACCCATTTAGAGTTTCAATATCACACGCACACACTCATGGGGAGTCTACACACAATCTACCCCTATCTTCCAAAAAAGATGGTGGAGGTATAATCCTTTGAAGCCCCCTGGGACACACCCACGAATCATTTTGGAAATCCCTCTCGATTCTAAACTTTCACAATCAGGAGCTGTTGCTTTTGATGATAAGCTTTCAGAAGATGGATTTGTCCATTCTACTTCTAAATCCCCAACTCGTCTGATACCTGGTTCAGGTAAAGTACGACCAGGTACTTCTGATAAAGATCGGTCTAATTTTCTAGATAGGGATCATTCACATCATCCAGAGATAAAAAGAGCTCAAGTGGAGTATACACTTATCTCAATGTGTCACCGATCTATTCAAAGCAATCTGTCATTCACTTTTCCAACTGATGGAGAAACGGATCAAGAGTTCACCTATTTCGAACAGGCTTAGCAAACCATTACAAGAGATGTTCCCGATCCAAAAATTATTTCGGATGATCCTCATTCGACGCTTTCAAGAGAAGAAACTCCCAAGCCTCCCTCTGACGAAGAACATTCTAATGATATAATGTTTGATGATGACAACACATTTGTTGGTGTTATTTCGATCCTTACCACTATCAAGTCATTACAGAAGCCCTCCTCTTCCAAACCATCATACGATTTCGACCTTTTCTCCTCCTCCTCGGAAGAAGAAGAAGAATTAAATGTTGATGCCAACAGTCCATGGAATCAAGGCAATGAAACCAAAACCAATCCAGTTGATAATCCCGCTCCTTCAGAACCACAATATGATGATGTTGGTGATGACAATGATAAACATTATGATAGTTCTACCTTAGACACATGATATTCGAATGAAAACATCGCACATCTTTTTGCCTTGTTAGAACTCCGAGACAATGTTTCTAGTATTGTTTCCAAGGTTGACTCACTCGACAAGTCTCTAGATCAACTTGACTCCAAGATCGATCAAAATGTTACCAGCCTCGACTCCAAACTTGAACTCATTCTCAAATTGCTCTTCGAGATCAAAGAAGCTGGCCCCTCGGAACTCGATTGGGAAAATCAACTTGACTAGCTTATTTATCTTCGGTTCAAGCATACTCTAGAAGAAGTCAAACAGAAATACAACGACAACCTTGATCACCATATATCCACAACTACTACTGTGCTCATGATTCATGACAACATGATAAGTGTGACCAACGAACTGATCAAACAAACTCATGTTCATCATGAAAATAAAAACCAAAGGCTCAAGAAGGAGATTTAGAAGAAGGATGAGTTGAATCTGATTATGCAACAGGTCCTTATTAAGCTGATTTGAGCATGCTGTAATATCATTGATGTTCCAAATAACAAGTTTTATGAATGTTCTCGATTTTGGGTTCGCTGTTTGACCATCTAAAAGCTCAAGCCCCCACTGCCAAAGCCTACGACTCTCTCTCCAAACATAAAAACATGAGTTTTCAGAGAGTGTTCAAATGCCTAAGTGATTTTCAAAGCACTACCAGACTTGCATCGGATGTTGTACTTACAATCTTAGAGGGGGAGAAAGGCTAGTCAAAGAGAAAGAACGTTCCAATGGAAGCCCATCTCGGAATTTCAATCTAATGGAAGCCCGTCTAGCAACTTTCACTCCAATTTGACTCGACTGATGATGACTCTCTCAAGGTTGAAATCATTGAACCTATTGAGAAAGGTGATGAAGACCTAATTAAAAATGTTGTTCTAGGACTTCAAGCTATTAGGGAACAACCAATGAAGGTTCTCTAGGAAGACAAAGAAAAGAGGATATGTTTCGCTATCTCTTGGCCATCATCCTTGGTAGAAGTGCTCAACCAAAGTCGTGAAATGGCGAGGCTCAAAACCAAACTAACGGTTGATGCCTTCCATGCTACACAATCCATGCCCACGAATCCCTGCTCCAAGAATAACTCAAATCAGTGAAGGTTCTCCAACCCAGAAACCTGATGATCTCCCTGAAGAGCCCTTGGTTCCTCTTCCACCATAATTCATCATATTTGAAATAGTCCAATAATTATCTCTGACCTAAATAGTCCTCTTCAAGATAATGGAAAGAAGATTGCCACTAAACCAGACAACTCAGTGAGGACGTTCAGAAAATATGAAGGCTTGTCTCAAGAACAAATAAATCAAGGCTTGGAAGAAAGCATCAGGATTCAAGCACTAAAAGAAAATTTGAATCTGGTGATGGGCATATCTCCCCTTTTCTAAGAAGGAGTTATTCATGATACTGATTTTGTGCCCTTCATATACGATGATCTTCCAACACAGGATGCTGACCAAGTTGATCTTCCAATCTCTCCTCATGGCAAATTCTACATCAAGTATGATCCTCTTCATCCGAATGATGATCCAGAAACAATCGTTATGACAGAGCATGAGAGATTGAGAACTTTCTACTCCGTTAATGCATGTCCTCAAAAAGAATTGTTGTCTCGGAAGCGGATTACAAAGATTGTTGGATTCGGAAACAAAGTTCAGAGCAAATTTGATCTTAACTATATGTTGTACAGATACTATGTCTCTCAGAATAGAGAAGCAATTCTCATTCTCATGGATGCCGACTTTCCCTCAATCAACCCCAATGACATTCTTGCAATTACTGCTCACCTCCGATATTGCCAAACTAGTCACTCAAGCATTGGAACTTACAGTTTTTCAATCAATTTCTTGAAGGACTACATTGCAGAATTCTACATGTCTGATATTGAATTTGTACACTTGTTCAGAACAAAAAATGTCTTGGCAAAAATCACTTATGAATTGCTTGAAGCTCAAATCTTGGCAGAAGGACCTATTGAAGAACTAAAACTCAGATACGTCTATCTCAAAAAGAAGACCAATCGAAAAGAATTCTTTAGATATCTTGACAAACACCTAGTTCCTTCAAAGATCCTTCAGAAATTCATCTCCAACGCTGCTAAAAGTGAAGCTCCTGAGCATGTGAAAAAGAAGTTCATTACACCTAAAATGGTACTTGTAAATCCAAAGTTGGCTACAAAGTGCCTATCTTTTGTGTCTGATGAAGCCCACTGAGTTGATTGATTGCTAAGTTTACTAAGGGTGGGATTGTTGATGCATTAAAAGTGAACCTCTAGCAATCCGAGCCAAACCAGATCTGAAGTCAACCTCAGTCCGAGATATAAAGAGTTCAAAAGTTAGTCTTCTACTGAGATGAAGACATATCTAAAGTTAATCTTTTGATGTGATAGAGTCTATACAAGCATTAAATGTTTTTTTGTATTTTTTTTATTGAACGGTTCTTAGGACCAAATCAAGTAAATCTTTTATGTGTTAGATTTGCCAAACACTTAGTTTTACATAGTCTATAGAATGTTCTCGATTTGTACTATGTCTCTCCTTTACTGTTTAAGGAGATGATGCTTCATGGATTGCAAGTAAGAAATAGAATTGTTATCTTCACATCAATTACAAATTCTCTTAGTTAAATATCTTTCACTATTATTCTAATTTTTCTTAAATTATCTTTACTTTTCTCATACTCATTTTACTCTCTTAAACTTTTTTTTTGAACACTTTGTTGACTATCATCTTCAAGTCTTGACTGGTTTACCAGACTTGACTAGACCAATATGTAGCAACGAGCATCGATCATAAAAGTTAATTCAAGGTTTGAGTTTTCAGACCTTGTCCGCATACTGAATCTTGTACTTACATAATATCCTTATCAAACAATAATATAACTTACACATAACATAGCCTACCATATTACATACCCTTGGTGATTAGCCTTCCATAGTTACCCTACCATTCACCACTTATCAATTAAGTCCTTTGCTGGTCAATCATACATAATCCTGATAACTAGCCTTCCCCAATTACCCTAACCAAAACTAACTCCTAATAGTATCATAAAGTCAATAGGCAAGACCCTACGAGTCTAACATACCATGACATCAAGTGTCCCTTATCATATATTCATAGCAAGTAGTAATCCTAGTCAACTATCATACTTGTACACTAACAGTACCACTATCCTAACATACAAAGGATATACAATGGGATATACGACATAGTGAGAAGACTCACCTGAACTGAAGGACTAGAGAAGCACAACCACACTCTCACTTCCTACATCGATCAATCCCGCAAACCGAATAAGACCAAATGAAGATAAATCCTTAATCCACAACCCACAACATCCAAGTTTGGCCCAAGGTCAAGCGGTCAAAAGTCAATGGTTAACGGTCAACTATGTCAACAGCCACCACAATATTGTGACCTCTTGACAACGTCATGGACATGTCCAAACAAGACAGTTGACATGTAGTGTATCACCATGTCGTTGACCCTCCTTTGCAACGTCATAGGCATGAAGAGACAAAACAATCATGAAGTTGGAATCCACCACATCATGTCATTCCTTGGCCATGTCGCTGCTATTGGTAAATCCCTAAATTCTTCATTAAGAGAATAATCCTTATAGATCAAGGTTCAAAACTTCAAATCTAATCCTTCTCATTGACTTAATGGATAAAGTTTCCAACTTTATCGATGAGGACTTTACCTAAAGCAAGATCTACAACCCTAAGTCCATTAAGTCCTTAATATGTCCAAAACTTGGGATTGAGATCAAGAACACTCAAAGTAAGACATTTTCTCACTTAACAGAAGTCCAATACCATAAGAATGTCATATCAAGCTCTGGAGTTCCTCAAACTCCAAGAGCATCCAAGAATAGGACCAAAACCAACCAACAAGGATCATAAACATGAATCTCAAAAGAACAAGGTTAAGGTGAAATCTTTATACCTCCAAAGTCTCAAAAACTTGAAGAAGAAGATGGATCTAGACGTGCTCTTTGCTTCCTTGCACCAAGAAAGAGTTTCTTTATTCATAAGCTTCACCAAATCAAGGAAACAACTTCAAGATCAAGCCACCAAGCTCATAAACATGGAAGGGAAGTTAAGGTCTCGAAATGAAGAGATGAAGGCTGGTCAAGATGACCTAATCCATGAATTAAGGTGTTCAAATATGGGAGAAACTCTAAAAATCATAAGTTTGGGCAGCAACAACCACCACGTCATGACATCCTTCATGCAACGTTGTGGTGTCCATCCAAATAAGCGACCATTACATGTCATGTCACATCATGGTCATCTATTTACGACGTCATGTCATATGGTTTTACTCAAAAACCATATCTTGATCACATTAATTTTTAGCCATCTAGGATACAAAATATGCCATTAGATCTCTAAATACTAAGATATCACTCGAAATTTATATATAAATATAAGGAATATTAATAGCTTCTGCTAAATGATTACTAGACAATAGCTTCTTGCAGGGGCAACGTTTCAAATTTTGATTTTTTTTTGAGGGGAATATAATATGTATAAAAATTGATAAGCATGGGGCCACAACTAAAATTTCATATTTTTCAGCCTAATATGTATACAAAATATGCCTATGTTTACTTCCTTGGTGGAGATGATCTCATGGCTGAAAATAATTAAGCTCAATGTTTTTCAAAGAAAAGTTTTTGTTGCGTTCATTGTTGTTTTTGTTTGGGTCATATAGATTTATTGAAACAATGTTGTCTTTGCAACGACTAAATCTAGAAAGCCTGATATTTTTTACAAGGTTGTATGATCCTCTTATTTTTTAAAATAAGATTAGCTAAAATATGATGAATTGGAATATTGGATTGGTTGAGTGCAAACTATGTTGTCATACCATTATTTTTCTAGCTAGAATATAAAATTTGCCGTTGCCCCTATAAAAAATATAGAAATTATGTTTTTTAGTGTTTTACGGGTCCATTTAGTCAAAACAAGTACCTTTAAATCTTATATAAAATATAAAATAAAATAATATATAATATCAATCCAGTATTAAATAGTAACAAAATAAATGATAAAAACAAACAAATAGAAGATGAGATACAAATATAAAAGGCTGTCTCTTCGCTCCCTCTCTCCTTCCCCCTCCACCATTTGAACAATCTAACCTACTTTTTAGGTACGTATCTCTTCTCTCTTTCTTTTCTCTCTAGTTAAAAATACATCTTTTATTACATTAGATACATAAGAGATAGCATGATTCTAGTACACATACGCACATCTGAAATATAAGTAGATGTGTAATTCTTATTGTTTTGTTCTTGTTTGTCTTCTTTTAGTTTTACAACAAACATGGTTTTCGAAAGATTGAAGGTGTCACTGAAGATAAGATTCAGGTCTCTGAAGATATGGAAACCGAATGATGATTCATACAACAAGATTGAAAAGAGTGATAGCATGAGGGTTGAGATACGAAGCAGGAAAGCACGTAAACTTATTGAAGAAACTCTTAGAGTCGCTGATTCTCCCAAGTGTACTAAAGCCTACTCTTTCTAAACTATTAGTAGTAATATTAGAAGTAACAATAATTCCAATTATTCCATACTTGTGTTTCTGTATAGATGTTTAGTTTCCGGAGGTGTTATCGAGTTCTTGAACCTTTAAAATAACCTAAAGTTCGTTTTGTGTGATTTGCATGTGAATTTTTCATGTTAAATATGTCAGATGTCATGATTATTTTATAAAGCATGGGAGATTTATACTGTGTTAGTTTTGGTAGTTAATTAGTTACTGAGGTTATGATTGAGTTAGTGATTGTTTTTCAACTTTTAGTGACGCCACATGTGGTCAGAATATTTCCTCTCTTTTATCAGGAATGTGTGGTGAGCATAAAGGCTAAAGCAGACCATAAAAAGAGTTTTTTTTTTTGTGCAAATCACGTGTATTATCTCTTCTACATGTGCATTGACATTAAAAATCGATGTAGTAGAAAAAAATATATCAAAAAAATGAAAGTGTGTCGTCATATATATTATTAATTCGATCAAAAGGGGAAAAAAATGGTTGTTTGGTTGTAGAAAAAGAACGATAGGGTAGGGTGAAGGGTGGGTATGGCTGTTAGGGCATGTGAGTTGTTGATTACATGTTTTTCTTCAGAATTCCAAAGTTTTAACACCAATTTAAGTTGTCTAGTGTTGCAAATAAGAATTTAAAAAAAAAAAATTGAACTTTATATTATTTTATTTATCATTTTTTACTGAATGAAATAAAAAATGTAAAGGTTATTTTATATTTTTGGTGACATTAATTCAAAAATTGTATGATATTCCTAATAATTTTTACATTGATAGTCTCCTTGAAACATTTCGAGAACTCCAATAAATAACCTTCTAGAACTCAAAAGATGGCCACATCTATAATCTATATCCTCTTAGTTCGTGACTAATTAAGTTATTTTTTTTATCTAATTTTTTCTTCATGGATTTGTGTCATTAATTGTTTTTCCCTATCATATAAAGAATACCCATAATTATATATTAACTTCTATTGTTACAAATAACTGAATAAGTATTAGATTAATTTAATAGATAACGTAAACAAACTAACAAACAATTGGAAAAAAAAATCCTTATTCAAACCTTGTTTTCTATTGCTAATTTTGTTATAGGTCATATTGATTTAAAAAAAAAAAAAAAATGTTTGGTTCAAATCTTCGAATATAGTTATATAGATAACAATAAAATTATTTACCCAAATTTAATGACCCAATGTCAAAATCATGAATCCATTTTTCCAAAATAAAAAAACAGGTATGGTGGCCCACGACAAGATCAGCTGAAATGAAGAATCTGTGTTTTCTTGTTTGAGCCCATGGATCGATGGGCCCAATTTTAATCATAGTGTGACACTGTAACTCTATGATTGAAAGAAGACAACCAATTCATGTCGGATGACGTTTCTCTAATCTATATGATTCTTGAACTTACTGTTTAGGGATAAGGCTAAGAATTCTTGAGATAATATATATAACAAACCAACAATGTGTATAGAAAATAAACAAGTTTGATCGATAACATCATCTATCAATTGCCAAATAGTACACCAATAACTTAACGTTACTCCGGTATAAGTGCGTTAATGAGAGGACAAGATATTATTATTTGGAGAAACCGAAATATGAATCAAAACTCCAAGTAAAAGTATAGTACATAAACTAATCACACAATGAAGACTAAAAATATGATCGCAACTTCGAATATCGAATTCAAAGTACTCAAATAGGAAAAGATGCTCTGAATAATAGAATACTAATAAAATATATGATCACCCAACATTTATTTATTGAATTTGAAAAAAAAAAATCAGAACAAATGGTTTGATCCTTTTGTTGTTTCTTGAACCAAAAAAAATCAATTAATGGGAATCCATATGACGACATGCATATATATACAAATAGTCCATTTTACAAACACAGACATCTAATGATTTAAAAGTCCACTAATCCATGTTCAAGTTTTTGACTCAATTGGTAATCCACCTATAGCCTACACCCACAAGGCCCATATCTTTTAATTGGCATTCCTTATGATGGTAAACGATAATTACACAACAAAACATTACACATTAATAATTTTATATTAACTTTTGTGTAGTTCGTATTTGTAATTGTCCTGTAATTTATATTTAACATGGTTTTAAGAGCATAATTTGTAATTAATATTATGATTTCCTATAATTATACTTGAAAAGAAAAACCATCAATTTTTTTTAAACGAGCATCCTGTTAGGGAAATGTTCCATAATACAATCTCATAGATGAAACGAACAGTTATATCAAAGAGCCAATTAACTTTGAACTTTAAAAACTTGTATGTCAAATTTAAAAGAGGTAAACCTAGATTCATTGATTCATGATTCTAGACAGCAACCATCGATCTTAAACCATCTAATAACCAACTTGATGAAATTAGACGATTATGAATTAAATGTAGACCATATCAACTTCATAAATCAAAGTATAATTTCAGTTCTAGGGATCCTAACGGTTGTATGCGTACTTTTCATCAAATTTCATTTAACAATTTTTTATGATTAGAATATTCTGAGAAAAAGTATGATGCATCATGCTTCATTGTTTTCTTTTTAATAAAAACCTATGTAAGTCTCCTTTATTCTAAAATTTTTGGTTTCTGATCCTTTTTGTTGGTTGCCAATATATAGCAGAAAATGAGGGTACTTTACCAAAATTTTCAAAACAAATCAACCTAAAATGAGAACTGTCACATGGATTTTATAGCCTAGTCTTAAGGGCTAAGGTCATGGTGGAGTGGTATGTTGGTTGAGATGGGTGGTCTACAAGACCTAAGAGTTTGCATTATTGGTGAAGGACTATCGATAATGCATATGATATGATATGATTTGATATTATATATATATATATATGTGTGTGTGTGTGTGTGGGGGGGGGGGGGGGTGATAGATGTGTATGATAGGTTCTCTAGTTGTTCATGTGACCTCTTCACGAACTTCATATGAGTAGTTTACATATTCCTTATCACCTTATGTCGGTTTGATTCCTAATCTTCTAAGAACCATCGGTTGACAAAAGTACACCTCAATTGAGCTCATTTGTGTTTTGATCTACAATAAATTCCCTTCTCCAAATAATCAAGGGTGTCCCGTTCATTTTAAGAATTTGTGCGAAAATAAAAAATAAGCCCTAAATATAATATTTATTTATATATAAGCAAAATTCGTTGATACTACGATAAGTCGATAAATGTGATAAAAACAATTAAAACAAAAGAACGATAATAGGAAATATAATCTTATATATAGTTACATTAATTGCGGGACTTTTCCTAACATTCTTGAAAAAAAATTTGGTTACATACTCTTTATAATCAAGTACTTCATCGTCCTCAATAACTATCATTATGGATCTATTAAGGCTTTTTTTTTTTTTTTTTTTTTTTTGGGTAACATTATGGACCGTAAGTAGGATTTTAACAACTTTAGTTTTGAGAAATTTCTTTCTACAAACGTCTATGTTACTTAAGTAGCCAACAAAACCTATATGTAATAATTGCGTAAGGAAAACAGTCGATTTTTTTCATATATTTTAAAGCATCGGTGAAATTAGTAGTTTCACTTAGTAAGAATCTGTGATTAAGAACAAAAAAAGTGTGTCATCGATTTCTTACATTCAATAAAGTCAAACTCACATTGAAAGCTCATATAGTTCGAAAATATCTATAAGAACATTGTTCAATTACCTTGTCTTATTGAGTTCGACCCAAGAATATTACTATTATATATACATATAGATTGAAAAGCTTTATAGGTGTTCTAATCAAGTTCTTGTAAAATTGAACTCGACTCACATCTTTTGAGTTTGTTTTTGTACTCAAGCTCCAACTCAATTGAGTTCTGGGTTTGAAAATGCTCAATATTTTGGTAGTCATTAGGCAAATACTACTGATTTTTATCGTGTTTAAGAGTTGTTTTTTTTTTTTTTTTTAAATTTTTTTTAATTTTTTTTATTGTTGTTGTTGTCATTTTCACCCAAGCTTATGATATCCATGGATTGGATGATCGAGTCCTTGCCACTTTAAGATAAGAGTGGCATAAAAAAATCTAAAATTGAGCCCCAAATTTGGATTAAATTGCAGAAACTACCCCATATTATTGAAAATTACATATTTCTACCGGATCCTAGATGAAGGGGTAATATATGCATATAGTCCATAGTATCAGGGGTCTATATGAAACTCCAGAAAGCCATGTATGAACACTCAACGGTCCAATCTTCAGAAGATTGTGCTATATCTATCTGGATCCAGCCCATATACCCAACATACACGTCAACACAACATAAATTTTCGTCAGAAGTATACGACTGATTCTGTTTCCACAGTGTGCAGACCCACTAACGGCTCTCATTTTCAGGTAATTTGCGTCATGAATTTCATGAATTTATGTGTTTTTGCAAGTGGGGTTTTTACGATCTTTCGTGATTATCAGTTAATTTTTGATGAGATTGCTCTTTCTTTTGTGAACTCGAAGCATTGTTGTTTGCGATTTCAAGAGGTAATTAATCTGTGTTGGGTATTTGATGATTCACTTAGGGTTCCTCTTTTGGTGTCATTTGTCTTGATTGAAACGGAATAACCTTTTCCCCTCTTCGTATAAAGTTATTGTATCCCTTTTAGTCAATAAAAAGATCAGATCAGGTGAATTGCGTCATTGTTGCCATCTTTGCTTTAGATTAGGTTTTCCGATATTGGAAACACTAACCTGAACTTTTGTACATATGCCCACCAAGTGTTTGTTAATATGCCAACCTTATAGTTCATGCTTTCTCTAGTTATCATTAACTTTAGGGTTCATACATATATATTCAAAACTGAGAATCATGCATAATAATTCTGAAAAGAAACCAGGATGTAAGAAAGATGATTTTACTCCATATTTTACCTCTCTTCTTTCATTTCTCTTCACCTAACATTTCTACCATATAAAAATCACAAAAAAGCATCTTCAACTGCAAACACCAACATATAAATAATCAAGAATTAATAAATATTAATAATTCAACACATACACTTAATAATCGATGTTTCCCATCTTTTTATTGCAGGAAGAGTTGACTTGTAGCTATTAGCATTAGATCCAGGATTGTGTTCTACTCCTGCATCTCTTGTGTAGCCAATGGTAACCCCCCACCCCCACCCCACCCCCTACACACACACCCCTCATCCATTATCTTTCAATAAATTTAACTTACTTTTTACATTTTACAGGCTACCAATGAGAATCTACCTCCAAATGTAATAAAACAATTAGCTAGAGAATTAAGAAATCTTGATGAAACACCACCCGAAGGAATTAAAGTTGGTGTAAACGATGATGATTTTTCAACAATATATGCAGATATCGAAGGCCCAGGTATATATACATGATTCTTATTTTGTGTTTTATCTCTTTGAATTGACTAAAATACCCTTCCTCATCATATACAGCTGGGACTCCATACGAAAGTGGTGTTTTTCGCATGAAGTTGATTCTTTCTCGCGACTTCCCTCATTCACCTCCTAAAGGTTTGTCAATTCTACTCGAGTTTTACTATATACAATTATACATATAACTTTTAATTAAAATATTAAAAAATATATATATTGTGTTATATTTTTAGGTTATTTCTTGACCAAAATTTTTCATCCGAATATTTCATCAAATGGTGAGATCTGTGTAAACACATTGAAAAAGGATTGGAACCCAAGTCTTGGCTTACGCCATGTTTTAGTTGTAAGTACTCACATTTTTTTTTTTTTTTTTTTACCAATTATAGCATTTTTATTTTATCTTTTTACACATAAATAATAATTATATTTTTACACGTAAATAATAATTATGTTTTTATATTGTTATAGGTGGTTCGATGTTTACTCATTGAGCCATTTCCAGAATCAGCATTAAATGAACAGGCTGGGAAAATGCTTCTAGAAGATTACCAAGAGTACGCTAGACATGCCAGGTCAGCAACTTAGCATCACCATTGGTTCCTATTATAGCAATTAACTTTTATTTTTAAAAATTTATTTTTAAGATTTATGAAAAATAATTTTCTTTTTGAATAAATTTTTTAAAGGCTGTATACTGGAATCCATGCGTTGAAGCCAAAGCCAAAGTTGAAGACAGTGGTGGTGTCCGAGTCAACACCTGGTCAAAAGGTTGACCAGTCAACACCTGGTCAAAATGTTGACCAGAAAAACATGGGACCAGGCGTGGTGGTGGCAACTCCATTGGGTCCGTCTTCGAATACAATGAAGGGAGGAGGAGGTCAGGAGGTGCCGCCAAGTGCCGCTGTGAATCCGGTGGTGGAGATCGGAGTTAGTAGCGGATCCGGTGCACTGCCGCCACTGGGATTGGCGACACTAAAGAAGGAAACGGTGAAAGTGCAAACGGATAAAAAAAAGATTGATGCTAGGAAGAAAAGCTTGAAAAGATTGTAATTGTTTAAACTTTAAAGCAAGTTTATATGATAGTAATGTGGTTTTATTTCCTTTAGTGTTGTTGGAATGTTTTATCTAACAATGTGACTTAGTGATTCTGAATTGGGTTTTTACTTTTTACTTTTTACCAAAGATAGGAATGTATTTATTTATTTATTTATTTTTTTACACGTAATATCAACGTGCTTAAGTTTTGCTATATAAATGTAAGTGTGTTGTTATGGGTAGAGAAATGCAATTGTAACGCTATTAGGTTGTTATTTATTGTAATTAGTTTGACACTAAAAGCTAACATGTATTTGGTAAAGAAAAGAAGAAAAAGTTAGCATTTTATCACCTTCTGATTATTACAAAATAGTTTTTACATAATCTTTGATGTAAACCTGTTTATGTGAAATGTAATTAACTTGTTTTTGGTAAATTGGCAAAAGAATCAACTATTTCGGAAGGGGTCATTCTGCACTTGAGTTTGGCCCGGCCCATTAAGAAATGGGTCAGGGACTCGGTGGACCCATACTTGATGCAATTCAAGAATGTACACCGAGAAACACGACATCTCAGATTAATTGGCAAAGTAAAAACTGGCACTCGATCCTGACGATATTTGGGGTACTTGCTTCCTTTACTTATCATTATTTGAGTGTTTTTTTTATGGAGTAACAAATAAAAAAAAAAAAAAAAAAAGTCCGAAATGTTTTCATTCGTGTCCAGAATGCGAAGAACATGTTTGTAATGGATTTTTATTTCGTATCCAAAACATTACATAGCTACTTATTTTTCACCCGTTGACCCTCTTATAACTTAAAAACTACTATAGCATCTTGTTCATTGCCTTTAGCTAATCTTTCGACTGCTTTAAAATGAACTGCTATATTTTGTAAAGTAATGAGGAAAACAATATGGATTGCAAAGAACAATCGTCCAAAAATGCACGTAATAATCCGGAACAAACTTTGGTTTTATTTTTTACTAACTTGGTTGGATATTCGGGATAGTCCGTTAGACACGTCTCTCACTATGTCATGCAAACTTGTCATTGGTGTCGATATTCTTGGTAAACTGCAACACCGAATGAAATGAAATACTCTTTTCCAACATTCATGTTTTGGTAGGAAGCTCAATGAAACGCTCGGTTCCCAGGTAAATTCCCTAAATTCTAAGTGATTAATTGTAACGTCAAGAAAATCAGAGTAAATTTAAATTTTTCAAAAACATCCTAATTGATGGGTTTTGGTCATAAGACATCCTATGTGCTCATACAAACCCTAATGCTTGGATCTAGGTTTTTCTATTGTACATGCTTTGAATCCAAGACTATAAACCCTAATTCTAGCATGCAAGTAATCATATTAACATGTAATTAGGTTTAAGATCATACCTTGATTGTTATGTAGCAATAACAATCCCAATTCCTCCTTGTATTGACTTTGGAAGGCTTAGAGTCACAAGTGTCACTCCTCTAATGGCTTACAAACACCATAAGCAAGAGGATGAAGAGGAGAGAGGATGGAGGCTACCAAAAAACGTGTAGAAACCCTAACAAGAAGCTTAGCCACGTTTTTGAGCCTTAAGGGATCTTTATATAGTTGGGTATTAGGGTTATCTAACAAGGAAACCCTAATATGAATGCTTAAGCCCTAAGCAACCCATAGACTCCTTTAATTAAGCCCATGGACGATTTCCTTATGGGTTTCCCATTAGAATTCGTTCATCCCTTAATATAAGGCAATCCATGGCCCAAATCATAATTATCTTATAATTACAATTCCAGTCCCTTAAGTTTAGTTAATCTCTTTTAGTCACAAAACTAATTACCAATTAATTATTGACTAATACTAATTAAACAATATGATTTCTCCTTTAATATATTATTCTCATAATACATTAATAAATCATATTTAATCCTTACTCTCCATAATTCATCCTATCAAGTTGCTTTGGTGAAGGCAACCCAAAAGGACCATGCACCATCAGGTCAAGTACATACCAAAATAGTTATGGACTTAGACACTAATCCAACACCAATAAGCATAAATGTTTAAAAAATCATTGTTTCAAAAGTGTTATTCAATAATCAGAGTGTTCCAGATATCCAAATAACATAAATCTGAAACATGTGCATGATCATGTATTCGTCTTGTCACGGTCATCTGAGTTACCTGAATAAATAAACTGAAACTGTAAGTTAAAGCTTAGTGAGTTCCCCTAAAGTACCACCACACAAACATATAACCAGATAGATATCGGGTTCACAACTTTTTGGTTGGATAACCCTCAGCTCACAACCTTTCGGTTGGATTGCCGATACATATTGAGTCCACAACCCCTTGGTTGGATTACCCATGACTCACAACCTTTGGGTTGAAATGCCCTGGTTTGTTAACTGGCAACAAAAAGCAGCATAGTCTCAACCCTACCATGTCATGTCAACATATACATAACCAATAACATAAATAACTAGCAATAGATATACATATAACAAGTTCGGCAGACACACAAGTAGGCCTACAGATCACTACTACATAGCAACATCATATATACCAAGATAAAGATCTAATAGATCACTACATCATATAAACCAGGATACACAATCTAGAGGGTTAGCAATGGTGCCTTCGACCCACGAGTATGGTGAGGAAAACTCACCTCTCAATCTGAAAAGAGAGTTTATCACACCACAACTCCGCATACCAACTCTACAGGTCACCTATACATCAAATAGTGACATTGTCTCAAAATATTTCCTAAAATACCCAAAATACCCTCAGGTTGAACTTGGTCAAAACCCTAGGCAAAGGTCAAAGCCAACAAGTCAACTCAGCCAGTCGCCACGTCATGGCTAGCTCTAGCCACGTCGTGGGGACTATAGGAAAAAATAGTCACATGGCAGCCATACACCACGTCCCAGTGACCCATTCACCACGTTGTGGTGACTATTCAGACCAGCTAAATCTAATAAGCTCTTAATCCATCAAACCAACCACTCAAACTTACCATAAGGCATTCTCTTTTCTAATAAACCATAAAAAGCATTGCTTTATAGACATGCATGTCAAATCCACGTCTTGAATTCAAACTAGGTCAAAATAGAGTAAAAAGGGCGAAGATCACATGCAAGAGTTTAAAAATCTAATAAATTTCATATCCAACACTCTTAACCCCAAAGGGACTCTGGGGATCCATAAAGTTGACAACTTTATGGAATCCCAACACTCCAATATATCCCAACATGAAGAATAAGGCATAGAAACCTAGATCTATGCACAATAAACTAAAAAGCATGGAACTTGAGGACTTATAAAAGTCCATAAGATGCACAACAAGAAGATGAGAAGAGTTTCTTGTTGAATCCAAGACCAAATGTCAAATTCTTATTATTCTAATACCTAAAAAATCAACACGAAATGCTTATAAAGCAAGTTGGAGGTTAGGATTTGCTTGGAGCCTGAGAGAGTATGATGGAGGCTGAGGGTGAGCAAACATCGCCATCACATTCCCTTAAATAGGGACAAAAACCCCAGAGACTAGGGTTTCTCATTAAACTGCCTCCACATCGTAGATATAGGTTGCCTCGTCATGGTGGTCATTTAAAAACTATAATACAACGACCATCGTCATGTCATGGGATGCTTTCACCATGATGTGGTCCATCCAAAATACATTTAATTTAAATACCTCCAGGTATCTGGATGTTACAATTCTCCTGCACTTGAATTAGACTTCGTCCTCGAAGTCCGTAGATGAAAACAACTCAGGGTAATGCTCTCGCATCTCCTCCTCGGGTTCCCAAGTCCATTCAAACCCTTTCAATGTTGTAACTGAACCTTGACCAAAGACACCATCTTGTTGCGCAAGGCCTTCATCTTCCAATCCAAAATTGAAACTGACCTTTCCATATAATTTAGGCAATCATCAACCTGAATATCATCCAAGGGAACCACCACCAAATCATCAGACATACACTTCCAAAGCTGAGAACATGGAAAGTGTTGTTAATCTGACTGAGCTCCTCAAGAAAATCCAACATGTAAGCCACCTTGCCAACCCTGTCAATCACTCGAAATGGATCAATATACCGGGGGGTCCAACTTACCCTTCTTCCTGAAACATATTACACCCTTCCCGGGTGATACCTTTAGCAAAACCATGTCTCCAACCTGGAACTCTAGCTCAGATTGACGCTTGTCAGCGTAACTCTTCTGCTGACTCTAAGTTGTCTGTAGCCTATGTCTAATCTGATGTATAAGCTATATCGTCTGAAGTACTACCTCAGTACTTCTCATGACTCTATGACCAATTTCCCCCTAAAAAACTAGGGTATGACACCTCCTCCTATAAAAGAGCTCAAATGACGGAGCACCGATACTCGAGTGGTAGTTTTTGTTATATGAAAACTCATCTAGGGGAAGGTAGGAGTCCCAAATCCCACTGAAATAAATCACATAGGCTTGCAACATATCCTCGAGCGTCTAAATGGTCCGCTTTCTCTAACCATCCATATGTGGATGATAAGCAGTGTTGAGATGCAACCTCATACCCAATTCCTCGTGGAACTTCTGCCAAAAACAAGATATGAACTGAACATCCTGATCAGATACCATGGAGACTGGAATACCATGCTGAGAAACAATCTCCCGCACATATAAATCAACCAATATCTCTTCTAAAGAAGCCTCTCGAATGGCTACAAAGTGGGCGATCCTAGTTAGCCAGTCCACTATAACCCAAATCACATCAAATCCCTTAGTCGACCAAGGTAACTTGGTGATGAAATCCATCGAAATATGTTCCCATTTCCATACACGAACCTCCAATGGCTACAACTTTCCATGTGGCCTCTGGTGCTCGACCTTGGTCATCCGACATGCCAAGCATCTCTCAACATACCATGTTATATCTCTCTTCATGAACCGCCACCAGAAACTAAGTCTCAAATGTCGATACATCTTGGTGGCTCTAGGGCGTATTGAAAATCTGGACTTCTGTCCCTCCTCCAGCACAACCTGTCTTACTCCACCAAAATCTGGTACCTATACACGACCATACAGGGTCAATAATCCACGACTATCGGTAGAAAACCAGTCGATCTTGCTTATGAGTCGCTCTTGCTTCCAGTTATCTTCCTTGACTCCCTCAGCCTGAGACTCCCTAATCATACCCAATAATCGTGATTTAATCGAAATACGCATTCATAGGTTCCACATACAAAACTAACCGCCTTGCAACTCAAAGCATCTGTGACCACATTTTATTTTTCTTCCTTGACCATGTCAAGCCACCTATGTTGCTTCATGTTTAGATTCAGTTGATCTGTGAGGTACCTCAAACTCTTGTGATCCGTGTAGATGGTATACCAGACCGCATACAAATAATGTCATCAAATCTTGAGAGCAAACACTACTACTCTCAACTCTAAATCATGAGTCAGATAACGAACCTCATGTGGCTTTATTTGCCATGAAGCATAATAAATAACCCTCCCTCACTGCATAAGAACCGCCCCATACCGGTGATGGATGCATCACAAAATACCACAAAATCCTCAACACCCTCAGGGGGGATGAATACTGTGGCCTCACATAACTTCTGCCTCAAGGTCTCAAATGCAATTTATTGCTCAGGCCCCCATCGAAAATACACACCCTTCCTCATCAGACGAGTGAAGGGTACACCAATCTTGGAGAAGTCCTTAATAAATCTCTGATAATACCCTGTTAATCCCAAGAAACTCCTGATCTCCAAGGGAGACTTCGGAACTTCCCACGAGATCACAACATTAATCTTGGCCGGATCAACCAAAATCTCGTTTTGGTTAACGAGATGCCCTAAGAACTGGACCCCTCCTAACCAAAATTCACACATCAAGAACTTGGCATACAACCATTTCGGCCTCAAAACTCCCAAGATCTCTCGAAGGTGCTCCACATACCGCTCTCTGGTCTTGGAATACACTAAGATATCATCAATAAAAACAATGACTAGTCGATTGATCATTGGTCTGGATAATCGATTCATTAAATCTATAAATATTGCAGGTGGATTGGTGAGCCCAAACTACATCACCACAAACTCATAATGACTATAACGAGTCTGAAATGCGGTCTGTTCCACGTGCTCCTCTCTAACCCTCATCTGATGATACCTCGACCTCAAATCAATCGTGGAGAACCAAGAAGCACCCTGCAACTGATCAAAGAGGTCATCAATCCACAAAAGTGGGTATTGGTTCTTCACTGTTAACTTGTTTAATTCTCGGTAATCCATGCACATCCGGTATGAACCATCCTTCTTGACAAACAAAATCGATGCTCCCAATGAAGAACTTCTCGGTATGAACTGCTTGTCAAACAACTCTAGAAGCTAAGAGGACAACTCCTACATCTGAGGTGGTGCCAATCAGTGCGGTGCCTTAGCAATCAGAGTCGTACCCAGTGAACGTCCCAAAAATACCGAGTAAAATTTTCATTTTAAATAATTCAAAACCATTCATACATCATCTCAAATGACAATTAGAGTAAAGTATTCTCAAACCATCAAAGTAAAATCATAAAAAAATCGTTTCAAAATAAATCCCCAGGGGATGCAGTGCGATCAAGTCATACTCTTCTTTTTAAAACTGGAAGTACCTGAAAATGTTTAAACCACAGAACTGTAAGCACAAAGCTTAGATATTTCCTAATAATATCACATACCAAACATACCAATGCCATGGGCTACCCCATGGTCTTTCCTTGCAATGCCGAGGGACAAATCTCGGTCTTAGATACAAGTGACATGGGCTACCCCCATGGTCTTTCCTTGTAATGTCGAGGGACAAATTCCGGTCTTACATACGAGTGTCATGGGTTACCCCATGATCTTTCCTTGCAATTCCGAGGGACAAATCATATTCTTACATACAAGTGTCATGGGCAACCCCCATGGTCTTTCCTTGTAAGTATCAAAAAGACAACCATCATCCTATAATCACAATCCAGGTAGGTTGAATGTAACATCCAGATTCCCAGGTATATTATATATTTCATTTATATTGAAATCTAGTGAGAGACTCGGCGAGTAGGAGCCCCGACTCGCCGAGTTGGATCACGATGTGAGTGGCCGATTAATGAAGGACTCGGCGAGTCCATATGTGGACTCGACGAGTCCACGCTGTTTAATGAAACCCTAACTTCTTGGGTTTGCGCCCTATTTAAAGACCCTTATGGCCGTCATTTGAGGCTACCAGTCCATAGAGAGAAGCCCTAGAGTGTTGGAGCATTTTGAGAGAGAAATGAAGCCATTCTTGACCTTTGTGGTGTTGTTTAGCAAGAAGAAGGAGGTCCTAGCCAAGGGAAACCAAAGGAGGTTGCTATTTTGAGGATTTGAAGCTAAGATCATTGCATTTGAGGTATTACTTCGGCTCTTCTTGTGTTTTATGAAGAATATATGGATTTAGGGTTTCTTGTGCCCTTGTCTAAGTTGATTTGATGTCCAATTAGTCCCTTCTGGTGATGAGGCTTTGGATCTGGATCCATAGAGGTCCAGAGAGCCTTACTCATCAAGCTTTATGAAGAACAATGGAGGTCATGACCTTGGGTTAAGGTATTTGGGGCTAAATCATCATATATGGTCATATGGATGTTGCATGTGCATCAAGATTGAGACTTTACGTGACTATAGTGGTTGGAAAGGCCAGATCTATGGATTAGAGGAACAGATCTAACCTTAGAAGGTCGTTTGAGTGTGAGCATGGCATGTACTCACCGAGTCCATGAGAGGACTCGACGAGTTGAGTCGGATTGCCCTGTGACTCACGATCTGTGACGAACCGTGGAGTATAGGGTTGACTTAGTGAGCCAAGAGAGAACCAGGGGCGAAGACGACAGGCATGTACTCGCCGAGTAACCTTAGTGCACTCGGCGAGTAGGGTAAACTGCGACCATTGAATTTCATTGACTTTTAGGGTTTCGGTCAACAATTGGACTTTTGAGTCAAGGAGGGGTAAAATGGTCTTTTAACCTTCTGAGGGATCATAGAAGGGGGTTTAATCTAGCCTTTGGGAGCCATTACTTATTAAGGATATTTTGTATGTGATTAGGCGGGGGCTAGATCAGTAGATTCGTGTGCGAGATCATCTGAGATACCCGAGGTGAGTCTTCTCACTATACTTTACCTAGAGTGGTAACAGAGTTATGTGATAGAGTTATTGTATGCTATCTATGCGATGTGTGGCACTGCATTATTTCTATGTGATTTATGTTGTGTGTATATATCAGAGTTAGGACCGTAAAGTCCATACAGCTAGGACCAGAGGGCCCACAGAGTTAGGTTTAGAGTTATGTGCCAGTGTATTTGTATGTTATTTATTTTATGAGATTAATTGTGATATATGATATGCATGATTCAAAGTTGTCAGAGTTAGGACCTTTGGGTCCATAGAGTTAGGACCGGAAGGTCCACAGAGAATTGGGACTGGAGGGTCCCACTGAGACACACTGACTAGAGGGTCAACAGAGTTATAGCCTTGAGTGGCTAATATGTGTTAGAGTGGTATTTTGGGGAACTCACTAAGCTTCATGCTTACAGTGTTTTGTGTTATATGTTTAAGGTTTTCTCAGGATCACGGGATGACACCGGCTCGATTGTACACACCAGAGGAAGCGTTTGTTTTGAGGATCCTGGTTTATTAATTGATTGAACAAAAGAGTTATGTATTGTAATTAAAATAAAAAGGAGATTTTTATGAAAAGTGTTAAAGAGATAAACTATTTTAATTGAAAATTTTGTTTTGAAAATTTTGGTGTTACAAGTTGGTATCAGAGCCTTGGTTTGAGGGATTCGCATGCACCTTCGGGTAAATCTGGACTCAAACTGAGGAAGTAAGAAAAGTCTTCAAAAGAAATGATTTTCTATAAGTGAATAAGAGTTCAAAGAGAAAGTGAGAAAGAGCAGTGTGTACAATCAGCTAGAGCCTGAACGGTGATTTCCCAAAATACCCTTAATTTTGTGTTATGAGATATTTATGATACATTTTATGAGATATTATGCATGCTAGAGACAGGCTAGGTATTTCATATCTTAGGACTAGAGTGGCCTGATTTGTGATGCCTTAGCCTAGGAGTTGCTGTTATATGTGATGTGCTTTTGAGTATGAGTGAGAGTATTCGGTTGGAATCCTTTTAGGGGATTTGAGTAGAGGAGTAATCTAGGAGAGACGCCTATATGAGTATTGTGGTGTTTAGCAAAGAATAGTTAGAACTCACGAGGGGCAGAGTTGCAGAGTTCGGTGGTACCTTGAGAATGAGCAGAGCAAGCGGAGTTATCATCCAAAGTGAGCTCTATGTATTCTTCGATGCCTGAATGCTACTTGCTTCGTGCTTAGTGGAACTCTTGATGATGGGAGTCAGCTACCAAGTGAATATGACGATATTCAGGAGGTAGATGACTGGCATCATTAGGAGCTCTTCAGCAGTTGATGGCAGAGAAGTAGGAGTGACCTTAGCCAGATGAGTACGCTGGCGGAGTAGAGCATTTCGCTGAGGAGCGAGCACGCGTGGCAAAATTAGTGAACGAGAAGGTTGAGCAGCTATTTAGGAGCTCTGGAATGGTCAATGTGGAAAGTATGGGTAGATGTGGAAGGTAATAAGGGCCTGTACTACCGAAAGCAGAGAACCCATACTCGATACAGGGAGTATTCTGAAGGTTCTAAGTAGCAGATTGAGAAGTGATGTCATGGTTCGAGTACCATACATCGTAGCAGATTGAGAAGTGATGTCATGGTTCGAGTACCATACATCGTAGCAGATTGAGAAGTGATGTCATGGTTCGAATACCATATATACATCGTAGCAAATTGAGAAGTGATGTCATGGTTCGAGTACTATACATCGTAGCAGATTGAGAAGTGATGTGATGGTGCGAGTACCATATATACATCGTAGCAAATTGAGAAGTGATGTCATGGTTTGAGTACCACACATCGTAGCAGATTGAGGAGTGA
Organism: Lactuca saligna; assembly: GCF_052625555.1. Taxonomy (NCBI): domain Eukaryota; kingdom Viridiplantae; phylum Streptophyta; class Magnoliopsida; order Asterales; family Asteraceae; genus Lactuca; species Lactuca saligna. The sequence continues at coordinate 321,616,367 of NC_136420.1, read as the reverse complement.
TGCCATGGTTCGGGTACCATACATTGTAGTAGATTGGGGAGCGATGTTATTGTTCGAGTGCCATACATCAGAGCAAATTGAGGAGTGATGTTATGGTTCGAGTACCATACATCAGAACAGATTGGGAAGTGATGCCATGGTTCGAGTACCATGCATCTTAGTAGATTGTGGGGTGATGTTAGAGTTCGAGTGCCACGCATTGTAGCAGATTGAGAAGAGATGTCAGGGGTTGAGTACCATGGTTCTTAGCAATTGATGCTTGTGATTCTCCGGTTGTCCGATCAGAATTGATTGGTGGAGTTTGGACGCGATGGGGTTTTAGGCCCGAGGGCCATGATTGAGTTCGAAAAGGCATCCCTTGAGAGGGAGGTCGAGAGCATTTCAGAGTACCTTGGTAAGATGTCAGATGTAGTCGCAAGACTCAGGGATTAGTAGAGAAGGAATTTATGGGGGATTGCGGTCTGAGTGACCAATCAGTCGATGGAGGAGATGTCACCTTCTGTGACTTGTTGGGTGCTATTTATGTTTCCTATGGGAAGTAGGAGAGGTTTGAGATTTCGGTTTTGGGTTTAGGAGTAAACCCTATGGATGGTCATTGATGATGATTTTTCCACAAGAGTATAAGGCAGCATGTTTGCCGCATGGAAATGATCTACCATGAGCAGGTAGTCAGTGGGGACTGAGATGGTCAAGGACCACATTACACCCTAATTGAGTATAGTAGGGCGTGTGGTGGCGGTATCAGCGGGTAATCCAGTCGAGTATATCAGAGCGGTGGCTCTTCTGTCTGTGATGGGCATTAAGTATGGTAATGGAGTCCCTATTCTCGTGATGATTCATGTGTTGGAACGGGGGTTGAGAAGTCGAGGATGAGGAGTACTATGATTTATTGTTTCAGTCTAAGAGTCAGTGATAGTACTGAACAGTTGGGATATTCAGTATTGGGATGGTATGAGACTTCGAATGGCTAGAGGCATTCGTGATGAGAAGTTCCTGAGGATTTCTTTGGAGATTTAGGGTATTTGAGGTTTCTTGATCTCTACGTGGGGAGATCATTGTGCGTTGTGTGGCACTTTCCAAGTGTAGGTGTGATGTTTCTGGAGGAAACCGTCTGTGGGAGTAGAGAGTTGATGCGTCAATTGGTGGTGGTTCGAACCCTAAGTGGGGGAGAACCGGGTATTTCATTAAGGGAACCAGAGATTTGTGCAAGAGCGGTTAGGGGTTGGATACAAAAACCTGCGACTCGAATTCATGAGGCCAGGGTCATTGGTGATCAAGGAAAGGTGCAGAGCAAGATAATGCATGTGGTATGTGTCTGAGAAAGGATGGGTGTCTCCTCGGTAGTTGGCCAATGGTCAGGAATCTGGTGGTGGTCAGAGCCGTTTCAAGTGGAAGACTCGTAATGATGGTATGGGCAGTTGAGAACTTCTAGGTCGAAGTATGGACTGTTTATGCCCCTTTTTAGGGTGGATAGAAGATTATCGAGCAGCCAACTCCCACGCCGGTATTTGTATTCTTGCTTGGATTTTGAGCAATAGGGGAAAGGGTTTCGGAGGATCATCAGCGTGTTCTGAAGCATTAGCGCCTTCTTGTATTCCAATTGAGTGTTTGAATACACTGAAGTTGCGCATTGGGTAAAATGAGGAATTATTTATGGAGTCCATAGGAAATGTATTGTTGTATCTGTATGGTGCTGGGAGTAGGAGACCAGTGGTTGAGGCAAGACATCGCGATGTTCTGTAATGGTGTTCCATGGTGACTGGGTATAATTTCCCGATTTCGGAGTTATTTAGAATCTTGAGTTGGGACGACTAGTGGTGTATCATGTATTTTCGGTTCCAGTGGGAGCCCTTCGGGTATTGGCATTAGAAGGGATTATTTATGAAAGTGGATCTCCGCAGAGGTAAGTATTTTGTTATAGCGGTTGCCACCGGAGTCTGTGATGCATATGTTGGACAAGTGTGTGTAGCTATCTATGATAGTCTACGGAGCATGAGTTAGTGGATGTAGTGTGTCGTTAGGATGAGAGTGAGAGTATGGGGTGAAGCTACAAGGAGCCATAGTATTCACTAGTCAGAGGGTGTTATGATGCTACGGGGAGCCATAGTACTTACAAGTCAGAGAGAGGGAGCCATAGTACTCACTAGTCAGTTGGTGTTGTGGTGCTACAGGGAGCCATAGTACTCACTAGTCAGAGGCTGTCGTGATGTTGTAGGGGGCCATAGTATTCACTAGACGGCTAGAGAGTGTGATGATGGAGTGTTCTCCGATCAGTGTATGTTGCATAAGAGTTTTAGGCTTGAGTAGCCTTAGTATCGAGTTTTTGGAGCTTGGTGGTTGAACCAGGGGTGAGACTGGGTTCTCCGTCCCTATGAGGGCTAAGTCGATTTTTGGTTGGATTGTAGTTTTCATTTGAGAATTTTGTGACTCGTGTGTCACAGGGCCGAGATAGTTGATGCTAAGAGGAAGTCAGTGAGAGCTCTTCCGCTGAGAGGTTGGCAGAGTTGTAAGTGAGGGAGGTGGTATCAGCATGTAGTGCCGATCTCGATCATCTCAGATCGAGATGTGCAATTCCTACAGATTCTGGAAGAAATTTTATGAGGAGTTGGGTACGAGGCTGCATTTTAGTACCGCGTACCACCCACAGACAGGCGGGCAGCATGAGAGGACGATTCAGAAGCTTGAGGACATGCTTCGGGTATGTGTATTAGATTTCGGAGGGAGTTGGGACACGTATTTACCCTTGGTCGAGTTTCCTATATCAACAGCCATCATTCGAGCATTGGTATGCCACCCTTTGAGCTGTTGTATGGGAGGAGGTGTCGGACTCCCATTTGCTGGGGAGAAGTAGGGCAACGTGTGATGGGTAGCACAGAGATAGTGCTTCAGTCAACAAAGCAGATACGACAGGTCAGACAGAGGTTGTTGACCGCTCAGAGTCTCCAGAAGAGTTATGCAGATAGGCGACGATCCGAGATCGAGTTTCAGGTCGGAGAATTTGTGCTCCTAAAGGTATCTCCTCAGAGAGGAGTGATCCGCTTCAGGAAGAGGGGCAAGCTAGGGCCCCGATATAATGGTCCTTGTAGGGTAATCGCGAGGATGGGTAAGGGAGCATATCGATTGGAGCTACCTGCGGAGTTGAGCCAGATTCACGATTCCTTCCATGTGTCTCAGTGAGAGAGTGTATAGCCGACGAGTCGGCGGTGGTGCCTTGGAAAATATTCAGGTGGATACGAGCCTGAACTATGTTGAGAGACTGGTTGCGATCATGGATCGAAAGATCAAATTTCTGAGGAATAAGGAAGTGTCCATGGTGCAGGTCCAGCAGCAACATCGGAGAGGGTCCGAGCTGACTTGGGAACCGGAGCGGGAGATGCGTGAGCAGCATCCAAAGTTGTTTGTGGAGTGAGACTTCGAGGGCGAACTCTGATTCTAGTGGGGGAGAATTGTAACATCCGGATTCCCAGGTATATTATATATTTCATTTATATTGAAATTTAGTGAGAGAATCGGCGAGTAGGAGTCCCGACTCGCCGAGTTAGATCGCGATGTGAGTGGCCGATCAATGAAGAACTCGGAGAGTCAATATGTGGACTCGGCGAGTCCACACTATTTAATGAAACCCTAACTTCTCGGGTTTGCGCCCTATTTAAAGACCCTTATGGCCATCATTTGAGGCTACCAGTCCATAGAGAGAAGCCCTAGAGTGCTGGAGCGTTTTGAGAGAGAAATGAAGCCATTCTTGACCTTTGTGGTGTTGTTTAGCAAGAAGAAGGAGGTCCTATCCAAGGGAAACCAAAGGAGGTTGCTATTTTGAGGATTTGAAGCTAAGATCATTGCATTTGAGGTATTACTTTGGCTCTTCTTCTGTTTTATGGATTTAGGGTTTCTTATGCCCTTGTCTAAGTTGATTTGATGTCCAATTAGTCCCTTCCAGTGATAAGGCTTTGGATCTGGATCCATAGAGGTCCAGAGAGCCTTACTCATCAAGCTTTATGAAGAATAATGGAGGTCATGACCTTGGGTTAAGGTATTTGGGGCTAAATCATCATATATGGTCATATGGATGTTGCATGTGCATCAAGATTGAGACTTTACGTGACTATAGTGGTTGGAAAGGCCAGATCTATGGATTAGAGGAACAGATCTGACCTTAGAAGGTCGTTTGAGTGTGAGTATGGCATGTACTCGCCGAGTCCATGAGAGGACTCGACGAGTTGAGTCGGATTGCCCTGAGACTCACGATCTGTGACGAACTGTGGAGTATAGGGTTGACTCAGTGAGTCAAGAGAGAACCAAGGGCGAAGACGATAGGCGTTTACTCGCCGAGTAACCTTAGTGCACTCGGCGAGTAGGGTAAACTGTGACCATTGAATTTTGTTGACTTTTAGGGTTTCGGTCAACAGTATGACTTTTGAGTCAAGGAGGGTTAGAATGGTCTGTTACCCTTCTGAGGGATCATAGAAGGGGGTTTAGTCTAGCCTTTGGGAGCCATTACTTATTAAGGATATTTTGTATGTGATTAGGCGGGGGCTAGATCAGTAGATTCGTGTGTTAGATCATCCGAGATACCCGAGGTGAGTCTTCTCACTATACTTTACCTAGAGTGGTATAGTGTTAAAGAGATAAACTATTTTAATTGAAATTTTTGTTTTGAAAATTTCGGTGTTACACTGAAATTGGTGCCTTCGACCCACAAGTACAATGAAGAGACTCACCTGAACTACTCATCAGAAGCTCAACCGCCACCTCAGTAACAGAATAGCCAACCCAACCTTCCTAAAGCCAAACCAAAATCAATCCTTTGTCAAATGCTCAATTCTATGCAAGTTTAACCCACATTCAAATTGATCAAAAAGTCGACGGTCAATGGTGAAAGTAAAACATTCAACATGCAGACTATTTCCGTGTTATGGCCTTCCTTGGCCACGTCGTGGTCATGCCAAGACAAAACAATCGAGGTTTCAAACTCCACCACACCGTGGGAAGTATCTTAAGCGCCATTTCTTCACTAGGCACTTAATCCTTACAGATCTAAATCCAAAACTTTAGACCTACTCCTTCTCAATGACTTAATGGATAAGGTTTGCAACTTTCTCGATTAGGACCTCATCCAAAGGAAAAAACCATGATCCCTAAGTCCAAGAAGCACTTAATATGACCAAAAATCAAACATAGGATCAATAACACTCAAGCTAAGACCTTTTTCTCACTAACTCAGAAGTTCATGACCATGAGAAAACCAAATCAAGCTCTGGAGTTCCTCAAACTCCAAGTGTATCCTAGAATGAGACCAAAACATCCCAAAATGGGCTCAAACATCAAACATGAAACACAAAGGTCAAGATATGAACTTCATACCTCCAATAACTTAGAAATGTGAAGAAGATGTTGGATCCAAGCTTCCTCCTTGCTTCCTTGCTCTAAGATGAACTTATTTATTCTTCAAGTTTCTCCAAAAGAAGACATTAACCACAAGATCAAGACACCAAGATCATTTCCATGGAAGAGAGGCTAGGGTTTTGAAATGAAGGGATGAAGGATGAAGAAGATGACCTAGAATGAGGTTTAAGATGCTTAAATATGGGATAAACTCTAAAAAATATGTAGGTTTGGGCATGAACAATTTCCATGATGTGGTAGCTCCATAAAACACGCGTCCCTTTCCAAGATGGCCATGTTATGACATATATTTTTCTTCAAAACTCCATATTTAGTCCTTGGCGACAAAAGGCTTAACCAATCTGGAACACGGGTGTTACAACTCTCTCTCTCTCTCTCTCTCTCTCTCTCTCTCTCTCCCCTTAAATTAGATTTCATCCTCGAAATTTGCTCTTACAACTTACTCTTAAAATTCCTCTAAAACAGTTATGGGTTCTTCCAATTATCATTCCTCCTATATAAGTTGACGTAGTTCTCACATCCCGAATAGTAACCAAGAACTTATGGATTCGAAATCTGATCGAACATCCCAAACAATTGGGAGACCTAAAAGCTTGGGAAAACCATGATTTCTGAAACTCCGGATGACATCATAAGCAAGAAATATGCGACTTGACAAAGACATTCTTCAGAACTAACCTGTAATACCCAACTTCTAGTGGAAACCGCTCAAATTGGAAACTATCAAAACTACAACCACAAACCAACTTCATCAATACAGTTCCCGAAACCGAGAACTCATCAGCTTAAACTTTAGAATCCGTACCCCGTGACTGATGATCATCCATTTTTCATACATACCCTTAGTTCCGTGACTAGAAACACCACCAATTCATGCCGAAAGAATACTTAAAACATCCGGTCGTGAATTTCCACAAATCTCAAATCCAGGAGTTGTGCCCAATAACCATAAATATACGCTTGACTTCCTGAAAAGCATAACAACTTACTGCTCCCACAAGCATAATTATGGTTCATCCAAGAATTTCACATTGTATCTAAATCCCTTATCAGATCGGGTGTACATTCACCTGAAAAATCACTCGAGACATTTACAAGAAACCTTATAACTCGAGATTTCATAACTAATACCCAACATTTGTAACCAAACCCATAATAAACCATCCTCAAGAAAATGGGGTCCCCAATTGCAAACATTCACCAAACTACTACCAATGTATAACTAATACACCCACCAAAATACACTTCTACTATCCTTAAGATGCAAACTAGTTGGTCACTAAGTCTCCCGACTCCCAGCATGCCAATAGGACTAACACATCGAGACGTAAGACTCTCATTCAAATGACTATCGGGTCCTGCCCATAAGAATCATACCACCACTGGTTCATGATACATTGTGACACCTTCTAACCACTAAAACGATAGGCTCATGATACTACATTGATCTTGTTGTTATTCGACCACTATCCTGGAGACTCACGACCAACACCACATGGGATTATAGATACCCAACCATCAATCCACCGACTTGCAGGAACCTAATCAACATCCCTATCAATGTTAACCAAACATGAATACGGGTTATACCCTTCTATCACACACAATTCCTTTCACAATAAAAACGGCTACTAAAGAAAATTTTTAGGTTAAAACCTGGTCGCACACAACCAGAGAATTAGATAGGCCAGTTTCTTTCCAAATTAAGGGCTACAAACCAATTAAGAATCATGCTAATAACTCGAGCCAAGTGTTCTCATGATTTCTTATTTAACCTACATAGATCCCCAAGGGAAAACACATAACTGACCCTAGATCTACTACACTCCTTCTTCCTCAAAACCCTTACCCATCAGGTGTGGTACCAGTAGATCTAACTGAAATGATGAACCTCAACTGCTAATTGAAACATCCTCGTGAATAGTCGAAGACTACGATCCCATACCTTGATTGAAATCGAACAGATCCCACCAATACACATATAGCTCGATAAAAACTTCTAAAGCCAACAAAAATGGTGTCAAAATCTGGTCGGATTCATCCAAAATACCAACCCTTCCGTCGCGACATGCGAAAATTGAATTCTACGGAGTTCCAAAGCTACACCTGAAAGACTAAACAACCCTGCCTCAACATCCGCACTTCCATTAGCCAAGGACATCATCCAAACCCGAGTCCGCTATGAACAATACTTCCATAACCAACAATTGAGGGTAACCAAACCCATAAATCAAATGTAAAATGTACAGATTTTGATAGTAGGTTGACACATCCCTTGAACTTCAACTGATAAAGCTTGAAATTTTCAAAGAATCTTAGCTACTGGCGATGAACGAAATGACCAACGATCGAGAATGCATTGACAACTAATCCATGATACAATTCACTGCTGAACAAAACCCATGTGGAACTAAACATACCAAAATATGAAGCTGATTTACCGATTAACAACTACCCAACCTAGACTATAGATATCAATCTATACAACAAGCTGACAAATCTCTCAACATACGATTCTCAACTTGAGCGACCCAAATACTTCTCTATCTATACATCGACATTCCCGAAAGGAACCACTGACTATAATGAACTCCCTGACCAACAACTTCTTATCGTGAAGATAACTCATGCATTCCTAAGCACATACATTTATTGGAAACTTACTTTGTACCCCCGACTTGAACAAATATTGAACCAACGTCTCGCATATCCAAACCGCAGATTCATTTGACCCATTATTCTAAAACCAAATATTTAAACATATCAATGATCTTTCAAGCAGAATACCCACTTCTCCCCCACTTAGGGTTTGAACTACCACCAATGGACATTACAAACTGACCGAAACACAAATTGGCTTAACTAGATACATAGCATTCTTGACCCTTGGAATGTATAATACAATGCAAGATAATCTTCTAGATAAAGACCAAGTAAACTCAAAGAGATTTCGAATCTTAGATGGATACCTCAGAAACCTCCCAATCATAATCGCTTTTACATCAAGAATCCCATGCAGATGCACAAACAATAATTTTGACAGACCATTCATAGCATTGACTTCCTATCTAGAAACAAATAGACTACCATACTCCCCACCTCCAAATCCACAACCATTAATTCATCTCAAGGATCAATTATAAATACAAGGGGAAACATCCTCATAGTCGGGATACATCAGAGACAACAAAAGTTGTCACTCTTAATTCACCTTCCTTGATCACCTGGAATAATCAATTAGCATCGGATCTAACCAAATTCAAAGGAAGAAGATCCTTGATCACATCTCAAGGAAACCATACCACAAGAATCCCTTTATGTATTCCAACACTACCATACTTGCTGCTAACAAACCACAACCATCTAGCCCCATGTTGAGTCTACATCCCAAATCCGAAAATCTCATGTATACTCTCTCTTTCCTCTGAATACGGAAAGTTGGAAAAACATAACTCCCATCAAAGATAGTTAAATCCCAATATGTTTGCCAATCAATCAGCCTTCGGCTGTAATCCTCAAATAGAACATCACAATCAGTTCATTCTTTAGTCATACGACTCTACTGGCACTACGTCGAGAAAGGCCATCGATAACTCGAAATCAACTAACTATCTAGGTCTGCACCATTCTATCTCAATATGGCAATGGCACTAAGGCCGAAATCATCACCAGGCTCATCATCAGCATGAACAACTATAACCGATAAACTGAATAAGATGGAAACACTTTGTAATGAAACACGGCGCCAAACCATACAATCTACCCTTAATCAGCTCCTTACAATCCCCAAAATTTTCCTCGATTTAAGTATAGATCATGTGCTTCTAGAAGTACAGCCCTAATACTACCTTCCATACCTATCCACACTTTCCTCAAGAATCATCCCGAATCCACTAACTTACCTTCTCATAATGATACTACCAAAATTTGCTAAACAACATAGTTCCCACACTAAAGCACTTCCTAGGGTCTCCTAGGATCCACACATCACTATGCCATCAGCTACTGAAGAACCCCTACTAATATAAGCTAACTACTTTATGAAGACAATTACATGCAAAAAAACTTAAATAATCTTTCGAATAAAAGGTCTAACCCTACAACGGTTAGACTCAAACGAGAACTGCGCAATAGGTCCAAATCAATCATTCTGTAATTATTTAACCTTTGCAGCATGTAATTTAACATATTTATTAAATAGTTAGCTCACACTAATATAGGTCCCACAAAGCAATCAACATTCAAATAGTACCACTATGTAGGCTACAAATCATAAAAGGCATCCTCCTACTAAATTGCTTCCGTGATGCTAGGAACTTCTACCAACACTGCCAGTTGCCTTATGCATGCAGATTATACCCAAAACATGATTACATAGACTGTCGAATGAATGATTCCACCCTAAGCCCAAAACCAGAAAAGAAACAGGAAATAAGGCCAGATCAGTCCTTCTAGGGCTATATGATCCGAATCGTATACAAATTTTAAAGCATACACTTAGCAATCAAATCCACCAACATAGGTTCCAAATCTGTTATAGCATCTAATTCCTCCTAGGCTATAAAGAATAACAAATCAATCCATTCTATCCAACATCTGAAATCCATACTAGCATGCAGTTCCAAAAGTTCAATCAACAGGCTAAACATGCATCTCTCCTAGAATTCAAATCCTGAGCAGATCCTTAGCGCTAATCTAGCATGCAATTCTCATAAACTCATACCAAAACAGTAAGCATAACACATGTATGGTTATTTTGGAAAATACTTACTTATGCTAAGTTCATTGCATGCATCTCACCCCTTATTCATAATTTGTTTTTTTATTTTGGAAAAACTCATTTTCATTTAAAAGATTTTATTAACTCTTTAGTTTGTGTTCAGACACACCCAAGAGTGTGCCCGAATCCCTCAAACCAAGGCTCTTATACCAACTTGTAACGTTGCAAAAATATTGAGTAAAATTTTCATTTTAAATAAGTCAAAACCATTCATACATTATCTCAAAAGACAATTAGATTAAAAGTATTCTCAAAACATCAGAGTACAATCATACATAATCATTGCGGAATAAATCTTCAAGGGATGTAGTGCGATTAAGTCGGTCTCTTCTTTTAAAAACTGGAAGTACCTGAAAATGTTTAAACCACAAAACCATAAGCACAAAGCTTAGCAAGTTCCCCAAAATGCCACATACCAAACATACAAGTGTCATGGTCTTTCCTTGCATTGTCGTGGGCCAAATCTCGGTGTTACATACAAATGCCATGGGCTACCCCTATAGTATTTCCTTCCAATCTCGAGGACTAAATCCCGATCTTACATAGAAGGTCCATGGGCTACCTCCATGGTATTTACTTGCAATGCCGAGGGCCAAATCCCGGTCCAACATATAAGTGCCATGGGCAACCCCCATGTTCTTTCCTTGCAAGTATCATAAAAACAACCATCATCCTACAAACATAATCCACTGGGTCAGTATTGGTGCCTTTAACCCACGACTATAGTGCATAGACTCACCTGAACTACTAATCAGAAGCAAAATCGCCACCTCAACAACATAACAGCTAACCCAAGCTGCATAAAGCCAAACCGAAATCAATCCTTGGTCAAGTGCTCAATTCTGTGCAAGGTTGACCAAAATTCAAACTTGTCAAAAGGTCAGCGGTCAATGGTTAAAGTCAAACATTAAACATGCAAACTATTGTCATGTCGTGGCCTTCCTTGGCCACATCGTGGCCATGCTAGGAAAAAATAGTCGAGGTTTTAAACTTTGCCATGCCGTGGCAATTTTCTGAAGCGCTATTTCTTCACTAGGCATTTAATCCTTACAGATCTAAATCCAATACTTTAAATCTAATCCTTCTTAATGACTTAGTGGATAAAGTTTCCAACTTTATCTATTAGGACCTCATCCAAAGGTAAAATCATTAGCCCTAAGTCCAATAAGTACTTAATATGACCAAAACTCAAGCATAGGATCAAGAACACTCAAGCTAAGACCTTTTTCTCACTAACTCAAACGTTCATGATCATGAGAAAACCATATCAAGCTCTGGAGTTCCTTAAACTCCAAGAATATCCAAGAATGAGACCAAAACATCCAAAAACAGGCTCAAACATCAAGGAAGAAACACAAAGTTCATGATATGAACTTCATGTTTGTTTAGGTGTCTAAGCCCATAACTATAATTGGGATGTACTTTACCCAATAGTAGCATGGTCCTTTTCGGTTGCCTTCACCGGTGCAATTTGATAGGATGGACTTTAGAGAATAAGGATATCTATGATTTATTAATATATTATAAGTATAATATAATAATTGGGAAATCATATTATTTAATTAGTATTGATTAAGAATTAATTTGGAATTAATTTAGTGATCAAAAGAGACTAATTAAATATACGGGGACTGATTAAGTAAATCAATGATTCTTATGTGGTTAATTAGGATGGGCTAAACCAGCATGGATAGTCCATGGAGGTTTAACCCATGGTGCATTAGGGTTTGCATGGATGCGACCTTAACATTTGTAACACTATAAAAGCACATGCCTAGAGCCAAAATTGGTAGCCCTGTCATTTTAAGTGGGCGATAATCGATTTTGAGTTAACTAGCCTATTCTCTCAAGCCTCCTCTTGCATTTGGTGTTTGTGACACATTAGAGGCATCACACTTGAGGTTCTAAAGCTTTCTAATGCCAAGAACTTAAAACTACATAAGAGGTATTCATCAAACTATGAGTTTTATATTGTATATCCTCTAGTGTATGCTAGTTAGGATATATGCTTTGGAAAATTAAAAATGGATGTATAATTAGAGAAACATAGATCCAAAGCATACAGGGTTGCATGTGCACCATAGGAGTGTTATAGTTCTTAAAACCCAATAGTGGTATTAGAGACTGAGATTGTTTTCTATTATATTTGATGCTTGCTATTTTTAAAGTTGAAAAAATCGATTTTTTGGCCTATGGCTGATGAACTCCCCGAGTCCACTGGCTAACTCAACGAGTCCACTCATTAAAAGGGTAACTCGACGAGTCTAGTTCATGTACTCATCGAGTAGAAGCTTTTGGTTGCAGAATTTGAAGTTTTTAGCCAAAATTGGTTTAGGATCATTACCACAACATGTTTTGTATCATAAAAAATGTATTATCTGATTTGGTAATAATGATCCTCATCTAATTAAAGGATAACTGTCAAATTTTAAGATAATAAGATATTATTTGTATGATTTGATATGAATTGCCTTGCTATGAGTTAGATTAGATCAATAGTGAAATTATATGATAATGTTGGCTAAAATTGATCTAAGTTGTTCTTGAAGTGAGTTTTGTAAGTTGTCCTCAATTTATATGAAGAGTCTCATTCATGAACATTAAAACTCATAAGTTTTCATAAGTTATGGAAACCAAAAGTTTTGAAGAGTTTCAAAACTTGCCCTCAAGTTTTGGAATTTGTAAAGTCTCAGTAATGAAACATTTAATTCCAAACCCTAGAATTTTAAAAGTTTAAAATTCAACCCTTATACTATTATAATATTAAAAGTTTAATATATATATATATATATATATATATATATATATATATATATATATATATATATATATATATGTATAAGACAAGTCAGTATAAGAGAAGTCAGTCTTACCGTTAGTAGGCCTCATTCACGAAGCCGGTCTATAAGGGGGTATAAGGTTACTGCCTATAAGATGGTGGTTTAATAGGTGTCCACTCTCACCCATCGCTTCCTTGACTGGTGAAGGGTCATTAGCCGGACGGGTAGGATAGGACATTAATTCTCGTTATAAGTATAATGATAATTATAAAGTAACTAAAATTTTATTAAATTCCCAATCTTAGTTACTTTAGGAAAAATGTGAAAATGGTGTTTTTCCATGAAATTGCACTTTGCACCTTGCTAAGTTGTTACTAGAGCGTGTGTGGTTAACCGGAAAACTAATCTAGGACTAAAAAGGGTGGCAAAGGGTAGCTTGATGTTAATCTTGATCAATGGAGTGTGTGTGGTTAACCGTCACATTGATTAGGTGATTTGTAACATTAAGAGTACCAAGCACATTTTCATGGTTATTCAAACCTTTTTTGTGATCCTCGGCATCCTATTCACAAAATTGAAGGGCACAATTGAGATTTAAACATGCCATTGAAAAGTTCAATGAATCTCAAAAGAATCTAGGAATTTCAATCCAATTAAAACTTAATATTAAATTTCTTTTTTCATGGTGGAAATTGGTAAATCGTTATTTACATACCTTCAAATATTTTGCAATTGGATTACGACATCCCTCTTCTGAATTGTAAAATATTGTGTTGGGTCCTAGCCTTATTATTTCATTTGGGTGTGATATTAAGGATTCTCATCTAATCTAAACTTTGTTCTTCTTCTTTTCAGATGGCTATCCCAAACAATGCTTCAGGCTCAAACCCTTCTAGTTCATTCTCCATCATGAATTTGGTTGGGAGAACTATCTTTGATGGGTCAAACTTTAAAGATTGGATAAGAAAAATTCATATGGCCCTTCTCTACGAGGACAAAGAATATGTCCTGGATAAAGCATTGAAGGAGATTGATGAACAAACTGCTACTCCCGAACAATTCGAGGAATATAGGGTTACTAAGAGGGACGCGACAAAGGTGTTGTGTATTATGATTGCTACCATGACTGTTGATCTTCAAAAGTCCTATGAGGACTTCTGGCCCTTTAAAATGCACCAAGATTTGATGGAAAGGTACCATCAAAGTGCTCGGAAGGAGAGGCATGAGATCATTGCCTCCATGATCACAACCAAAATGAAGGATGGAGAGTCCATCACGGCCCACTTACTAAAGATGCAGAGATACGTGGACCACTTGTTGAAGTTAAATATGAACTTCAATGAAGAGTTAGCCATTGACATCATCCTACATTCGTTACCTTCTTGTTATGATCAGTTCCGCATGACCTATCATATGAACAAGGAGGAGGTCACTCTTAGAAAGCTTCAAGGCACTGCAGAATGCAACTTGAAAAGGAAGTCGGTTGTACCTACTCCTACTACTGCTGCTACCCCTGTTCTGGAAATTGGACATGGGAAAGGGAAGAAGAGGAAGGCTCCTTCTAAGAGCCGCAAGGGAAAATCTCTTGATGGATCCTCTTCCTGTAAAACCCCAAAAATACAAGCCAAAAATTTCATTTTTGAAAACATAAGTTTAGCAAAAACATTCAAATTAAAACGTTTACTGATCATAATATTTTAGTAAGATATCACATGTCTGGAAAACATTTCATGAAACATAATAATGTCAGAGTACAAATCCCCAGGAAGATCTCATGATGTGGAAAACGAAGCATGTGTGTGTGATGGGCCGCTACCGCGCCAACTCCTTCCCCTTCGAAGAAGAGGTACCTGAAACCAAAACTGAAAACTGTAAGTACGAAGCTTAGTGAGTTCCCCCAACCTACCACATACCATACAATCACATAACATGCATATATCGTCAGGAATATCTGGGTGCCCGACCTACCCCTTCGGTCCTCTCGACCGGATACTGTCTAGCATAACTGGGAGCTTGCCTCCCCTTTGGTCCTCTCAACCGGATACGGACTAGCATATCTAGGTGCTGGTCTCCCCCTTCGGTCCTCTCGACCGGATACTGGGGACTATTTCACCCCCTACTACTATCATATAACACATATATCTCGTAATCTATCTAGCATGGCTGGGCATGACCGCCCCTTCGGCCCTATCAACCGGTAATCTGGGGACTATCTCCCCCTACTGTCACTAGCACATAAACATATCACAGGTAGTAGCAACCTTAGATGAATATCACAGAGATAATAATCCATCATACAACTCCTACTGGTGGGCCAGCATTGTGGCTGTAGACCCACCGCTACTGGAAGGTAACTCACCTCGTAGTAGCTGCTGATCTGTGTGGGAATAGTCTGTCTGTTGCTGCTGTTGCTCCGGAAATCCTCCGGCTATAATTCCCACCAAACACTTAGTCAAATACTGCTAACCGCCCTCAGGGTAAATTGCCCATTTACCCTTAACAAGTCATGAGTCAAGTCACAATCAACTGCTAGTTGACCAGACTCACCGAGTTGGCTTGCCGACTCGTTGAGTCCCTTTCTGTATACCCAAGTCTGATAGTCCTTCATCCTACTCGCCGAGTTGTATGAACAACTCGCCGAGTTCGCCTTCATCCGAAGAACACTCTAAACTGTGACTCGCCGTGTTGTATGAACAACTCGTCGAGTTGTTCTTGAGACAAGAAGATTGCCATGAACTCGTCGAGTCATAGCATTGACTCACCGAGTTACTGCATAAGTGAGTCTGGATTCCAACTCACTGAGCCATACCCTATGACTCACTACTCAAACTCGCAAACACAAAAGGGAACAACCCTGGGACTCGCGACCCGACTCGCCGAGTCAGATGAACGATTCACTGAGTTGTCCACATGAGAAAACCATACACGCGATTTTGCTTGGATCCAGCTCATGCCATTCATAGATCTGGGTTCCTAGGGCCTGGTTTACACGTAAAGTTTCCAACTATACGTGTAGAAATGCATAGAATGGGGATTAGGGGCGAAATAATGGCTAAGAAGGTAGATCTAGGACATTCCATCAATTTACTCCCATAAAGGTTATAGATCTGAGCTTCTGGAGCTCAAACATGACAAGTTCTAGCGGATACTCAACCTATTATGAATTCTACTTCATGCACAAGCTTGGAAAAGGTTCAAGGAGAGCTCAAAAGGTGCTCTAATGGGGTTTTAAGCATGCAAACAGAATAGAGTAGAGATATACCTCAGAGAACTCTGAAATAGCACCAAGATCTCTGGTCTCCTTCTCCTCTTCTTGCTCCACTCTCCTTCTTCTCCCAAAAACTTCAAGGAATCACTCTAATCACTTCAATTTCACAAGAAACGAGTTAGGGTTTGATGTAGGGCGCTCTGAGGGTGACAGGGGGCGAGCTTGGGTTGCACAAGCTAGCTTAAATAGGGGCAAACCCTTGGAATTAGGGTTTCATCAAATAGTGATGACTCGCCGAGTCCAGGATATGGACTCGCCGAGTCGCCAACTTAAGCGTGCCCCCGGACCGCGTCCCTACTCGGCGAGTCGGACCTACAACTTGCCGAGTCCAAGGCTAAAATGACAATTACTTAGATAAATTTTTACGTACTAGGAACCAGGTGCTACACTTCCAGTGGGACCAAAGTTTGTTCTGCTAATCCCCCTACCAATCCGAAGGATGCAGGGTGCTTCCATTGTCATGAAAAGGGCACTGGAAACGAACCTGCCCCAAATACTTGCAGGACATTAAGGATGGGAAGATAAAGTCCACCTTCACGAGTATTTACACTATTCTTTATAATAACTCATCACATGATAATTCTTGGGTCCTTGATACAGGTTGTGGATTTCACATTTGTTCTGATTTGCAAGGACTAAAAGGAAGAAGGGATGTGGAGCACGGGAAGATAAACTTAATCATGGGAAATAGGAACATGTCGCCTGTCACCAAGATTGGAGTTTATTCTTTATTTCTTAGTAGTGGGTTAGAGTTAGAATTAAATAATTTTTATTACTCGTTAGAAATGGCGAGAAATATTATTTCCTTTCACACTTTGTATAAACAAGGCTTTACCTTTTCTTTTAATAATGAAATTGGTAGTATTAATGCTTATTATAAAGGTACATTTTATTTTGAAGCATTACCTTGTAATGGTATATATGAAACTGTGATGGTTGTAGATAACCTTGGAAATAATGTGTTGAATTTTGATTCATCTGATGTTTTGGACAAGGCATGCCTGTGGCATTGTCATCTTGGACATGTCAACAAGAAGCTCATAGTCTAACTCCAAAAGGTTGGAGTCTTGGAGTCATTCGACTTGAAGTCGGATGAAACTTGCGAATCTTGTTTGCTTGGAAAGATGATCAAGTCACCCTTCACTAGTACTTGTGAAAGGGGTGAAGGTTTGTTGGATCTCATACACACTGATGTGTGTGGACCCTTTAGAACCACCACAAGGGATGCTAACCGCTTCTATGTGACTTTTACTGATGATTACAACAGATATGGCTATATCTACTTAATCAAGCATAAGTCAAAAACCTTTGAAAGGTTCAAAGAGTTTAAGAAATAAGTGGAGAATCAATTGGGCAGGAAGATAAAGATGCTACGATCCAATCAAGGAGATTATCTTAGTATCGAGTTCCTAGACTCTCCTAAAGAATGTGGAATTGTTTCACAGTTGAGACCACCTAATACACCGCAGTTGAATGGTGTGGCTGAGAGGCCCAACTAAACCTTGTTCGACATGGTTTGTTCCATGATGAGTTGAGCTTCGTTACTTATCTTATTTGGGGGTTTGCCTTAGAGACTGCTGTCTATATCCTTAATCCAATCCCTACTAAGAAGGTTTCCAAAACACTCCACGATATGTGGATAGGGAAGGTTCCCTTGTTAGACTACATCAAAGTTTGGGGTTGAGATGATTTTGTGAGAAAAGAAACTCACGACAAGCTCGAACCTCATAGTGAGCGATGTATATTCATCGGCTACCCAAAAAAATCCTTTGGTTATCTCTTCTATAGACAGAGTGACAATGTTGTCTTCTTTGCGAGGAGAGGATTCTTTCGAGAGAGAGAGAGAACTTATATGCCAAGAGGAAAATGGGAGGCAAATTGACCTTGAAGAGCTTCAAAAGTTAAGTGGTGAAGGAATTTCAAGCATTGGCTCTCAACCTGAGGATGAAACTCATGTTGAACCGATTAACCAGTCCGTACCTCTGAGACGTTTCAGTAGAGTTAGTGATCCATCTATGTTATATGGTTTTCATATAATGGCTGAAGGTGATATATTTATCAGTGATAATACATTGATAAATCTGGATGAACCTAACAACTACAAGGAAGCCATGGCAGGCCTCAGGTCTACTAAGTAAAAAGAGGCAATGGACAGCAAGATTCAGTCCATGCATGACAATCGAGTTTAGAACTTGGTTGACAATGTACCGGGTCGTAAGATAGTCGGGTGCAAATGGATCTTCAAGAAGAAGACATACATGGATGGTAAAGTACACACATATAAGGTGCGACTGGTTGCGAAGGGCTTTACTCAAACTCAGGGAGTTGACTAGGATGAGACCTTCTCACCAGTAGCGAACATTAAATCTATAAGGGTTATGCTTGCCATAGCTACATATCATGACTATCTAATATGGAAAATGGATGTCAAAACCGCTTTCCTTAGTAGAAAGTTGGATGAAGATGTTTACATGAGTCAGTTAGAGGGTTTTCTCAATGCAAAGTACCCTAATAGAGTGTGTAAGATTGAGAAATCCATTTATGGATTGAAATAATCATCTCGCAGATGGAATCTTTGTTTCGATGAGAAAGTCAAAGAGTTTGGATATTCGAGAAGCGAGGATGAGTCATGCGTATATATCAAATCCAGTAGGAGTATAGTTAGCTTTTTGGTGTTGTATGTGGATGACATACTTCTCATAGGAAACGACATTCCAACCTTGCAGGAAATTAAGTCCTGGCTTGGGAAGTGTTTCACTATGAAGGACCTTGGAGAAGATGCTTATATTCTAGGGATAAGGATATTGAGAAATAGGAGTTAAAGACTAATAGGACTTAGTCAAAGTTCCTACTTGGACAAGGTGTTGAAACGTTTCAGCATGGAGAACTCCAAGAAAGGCGCCTTACTTATCAAAAGAAATACCAAACCGAGTAAGACTTAGAGTCCGAGTATAAAGTCTGAGATAGCAGAGATAAGTCAAGTACCATATGATTTCGTAGTTGGCTTAATCATGTATGCTATGACTTGTACTTGCCCTAATGTGGCCTTTGCTCTGAGCATGGTGAACAAATATCAAGGGAATCCTGGTAGAGCTCACTACACTGCAGTAAAGAACATTCTTAAGTACCTGCGGAGGAGTAAGGATTAGGTCCTTACCCTTAGTGGGAGTGATGAATTAAGAGTGACAGGGTGTTGTGATGCCGGTTTTCAGACGAATGGAGATAATTTGCACTCTCAGTCGGGCTGGGTGTTTACACTAAATAGAGGAGCAGTAACATGGAAAAGTTACAAGAAAGAGATTGTGGCTCATTAAACGTGTGAATCAGAGTACATAGCAGTGAGTGAAGCATCGAAAGAGGTGATATCGTTGAAGAACTTCATCGGAGACCTTGGAGTTGTGCCAGCCATAAAGGAGCATTGCCTTAACCAAGGAACCGAGAGATCATGGTAGATTCAAGCATATCAACAAAAAGTACCACTACATAAGACACCAAGTAGAAGAAGGACACCTCGTTGTGAAGAGGATATCGTCAAAGGAAAACCCAACAAATACCCTCACGAAGGGACTGAGTAGAGTTAGGTACTTGCAGCATGCAAGGGGCATTGGGCTAACAGACGATATTAGTTTTAGTGATTAGATAAATATTTGAAACTTGTAATAGCTAAAATGTAATTGACATTTGATGATTAAATAAAATGAGATTTATTTATAAGTAAAGTTACTGTCTTGTGTCAATTATTTACTATTGTTTCACTTTTGCATGTTTTGACTTCCAGAATAATAAGATTATTTAAACTATCCACAGTCGATCATACTTTGGAAGTAGGTTATGAAGCTAGACTGTCATGAGTTGGCTTGTAGATTGTCTAAGGTGTTAGACATAGCAAAATTTTGCTACACCATTCACGAGTGCTCTTGAAATAAGATCTGAGTATTAGATTAAACCCACGCTCACGTGAAACACTTCATGGAATGCCGACTCTTCGCCTTTAGTTAGAAGTAGAAGTAGAGGGCACCGTTTTCCCCACACTTCAGAAAAGAAAAACATGTTGATTATATCCAAATTTGGAGGAACTAATTCACGTGGCAATTGTTGATGGAAAAAAGAGTGATCATTTATCACGAGTGATTGTGAGACAATAATATCATATAGTCTTCAAAACAAGATATATGAGTTGTTGAGTACGAGTTGGTTGTGCATTGATGATACAGAAATGCATCAGTAACTTGATGTTATAAAACGTATCACTGTGCATGATTTAATGAGCAGTTAGTACAAGCATATAATGTCAAAGTTTATATGTTCTTTTTATCCTAAGAGGATTAAAAGCAATATCTTGGGCTATATGATTTTTTTTTACTTATGTGTCGAGCCTGGTGAGAACTAAATTGATGTATTCAGTTATGTTCTATGTTAGACAAATCGGAAATCTGGAAACAAACTGTAGGACAATAAGTATGACTATGTTCCATGTCTTTTTCCGCATGATATCATGAAGAATAGAGGAATACATGATCCCTTATCTAAAGGATGCGTCACTGACTGGGTCAGAGTTCGACAATGGCTTTTAAAAGCTACGATTGCTAATCGAATCCTGAAGTTGCATTGGCAGCTATAGTTATTAGACTTATCCAAGTGGGTGACTGGTGGATTAGGTGTCTAAGCCCATAATGTGACATCCCCATTTTCTCGGTTAGAAAAGACCGATTTTGTTTATGCTTTATAAAAATCGGAGTACCTCTTTTAATAAAAATGTTGCGGAATTTATTCGCAGAAAAACACGATAAATACATTATCAAAGCATTTCCAAAGAAACGTATTTTATTCATTTTAAAACATTTGGGATGTCATCGTCAATACAGACACATAAGCATAAACAGAACTTAAATTCATTTACACTAGTGATCTATATCTCCTTAATCTCTCAGTGTAATATCACTTCATATCGACACATGTGATATAAATAAACTGAGTGGATCGGGTTGGGAAACCTGGTAAGTACATAGGGTTTTCAACCCACAGTAATATAATTATTATGTTTAAACAATCAAACAATCAACCCAATTATCCATCCCCATTATCTTCTTTATTCTTAAGGATCTACCCTAAGAATCAACTATTCCTCGTTCATTTATTCTTAAGGAATCGACACGAAGTCCATCGTTGCCATGGTTTACACAACAGGCACTAAGTCTGCATAGTCGCCAGGGGTTAGGTATCAAGTCTGCATGATCGCCAAGGTTTACACAATGGGCACTAATTCTACATAGTCGCCAGGGTTTAGGCATCAAGTCTGCATGATCGCCAAGGTTTAGGCACCAATTCTACATGGTCGCCAGAGTTTAGAGTACACCGGGTGAACACATCATTCACAACACCTACAGGTTGCGAGCCTGCTAGTGTTCCACTGGACTGTCTAGAATAGTCTGTGGTTGTCATCCATACTCTGCTGAATGACAGGACCATCGTTTGGGAAAAGGCTTCACACATTGTCCACCTCTCACCCTCACCTCATGGTCTATAACACCTCTCAACTCATCATCAAACTTATATTCCATCTATTACATCTACCCATGTTTTACCCTAACATTATCGTAGATATAAAATACATATACAATTTAAATCATTTAAAACATGTATAAAATTGTTCATCCAGCATAGACAGCAAGTATTCAGATAATATGCACACATAGCACGTAATTTATATAAAATACTTCATATATATGTGTAAGATGAAAGTAAGTATGCACTCACATGAGAAGGTGGTGACTCGGTATTCGGACATCGCTTTGTTTACTTTAAAATATTTTCCTTCGACAAAACCTAGTATTATTACCACTAAATTTTAGTCTAATATTTACAGTGACTAATTATTAGTCTTATTATTATTATTATTATTATTATTATTATTATTATTATTATTATTATTATTATTATTATTATTATTATTATATAAGCATTTAAACAATACTTTCCAACCACTATATACAGACAGTGGCCAGACATAAAACACCAGAGGGCAGGACCATTTTGGCGTATAACTCTTCTGAAATCCAACAACCCTACGCGACCCTTTAAACCAAATTCCCCGTACCGCGAGTAGTTAAAAAGATATTATAACGAAACTTATATAAGTCATAATAATAGCTCAAATATTTATTATAAATTTATAATAACAATACTAATTTTAAATAAACTATATTTAAAATAGGGTAAGCATAATTTACTTACAAGAGGATTTTAGCTAGAAGTCGGGCTCTGCAGGGGTAGAACTTCGTTGCTGAATCTTTCTAAGAAAGATTCGTGCAGCGCTTCAGCGCTCGCCTTACTATACTAAAACTACAGAGAGAGAAGTCGAATCACGAGGGACCAAAATGATCGGAAAATAAGGAGAGAAAGACTCTTGAATCAAGAGAATGGTGCAAGAAATATGAGAGCCCAAGACTCTTATTTATACTAATTGTATTTTCAAAAACTACCCTCCATAATTACTTAATGACCTTTTAGCTATATAAACAACTAAACACCCCTCCATAATACTATTTTAAATGGATTTAATGATATTTTACTAAACTAATGTCGAAAGAACTCAACATTAGTCTTATACTGACCGCATCGTCGATACCTTTCTAGTGATATATATATATATATATATATATATATATATATATATATATATATATATATATATATATGATTTATACTTTATTTTAATACGCAAATATGCTATTATAATTTGTAATTCGTTCATACGAACTCCGTTTTTTACGTTGTTTATGTCCACACGTAAGTGGAGACGTACTCTACAACTTTTGTTCCGTCGGCTAATTTTGACTTTATTTTTAAAGTTATATTTTTAACAGGCCGGGAAAGGATTGGTCCGTTAAAATCTCATAACTTCTTCATCCGATGTCCATTTTCGTTTGTCTTTTTATCGTTACGTTACTAATAATGAGATCTTCGATTCTCGTTTAGGTTGTGTCGGCTAAAAACCGCTCGATCTAATACTCGAACTTCAGGTTGTATACCGCTAAGCCGAAACTTCGAAAAATCATAACTTCCTCATACAAAGTCAGATTTGGGTGTTCTTTTTATGCACGTTCTCAGGTTAACATATTCTACGACTTTCATTTATATTACTAAGGCTAAAAGTCATTCTATCATAAATTCACTATTTATGTCTTCGCGGTGTCATGCTAGTTCTGTCGCTAAACTTCGACGGTTCATAACTTCTTCTTTATAACTCGGATTTCGACGCTCTTTATATGTATGGAACCCTTGAGACATATTCTATAACTTGGTTAAGATTATTTGTTATAAATAATATTTTGTCAAAAATTCATTTTCGACCCCTATTATCTCTAAATTGACTAGCCCAGATCTACGGACGTTACACATAACTATAACTGGGATGTACTTGACCTGATAGTTGCATGATCGTTTTGGGTTGCCTTCACTAGTACAATTTGATACGATGGTCTTTTGAGAATAAGGCTATTTGTGATTTATTAATATATTGTAAGTTTAATATATTAATTGAGAAATCATATTATTTAATTAGTATTGATCAAGAATTAATTTGAAATTAATGTAGTGATCAGAAGAGACTAATTAAATATACAGAGACTGAATAAGTAAATCAATGATTCTTATAGTGTGGGCCAAAGATCCATGGTTAATTAGGATGGGCTAAACCAATATGGATAGTCCATGTATGTTTAACCCATGGAGCCTAAGTAATATGAAGGGTCATGGTGCATTAGGGTTTGCATGGATGTAACCCTAGAATTTGTAACACTATAAAAGCACACGCCTAGAGCCAAAATCGGTAGCCCCATCATTCTAAGATAGTTATAATCGATTTCTAACTAACTAGCCTATTCTCTCAAGCCTCTTCTTGCATTTGGTGTTTGTGACACATTAGAGGCATCACACTTGAGGTGCTAAAGCTTTCTAAGGCCAAGAACTTCAAACTACATAAGAGGTATTCAATTATGAGTTTTATATTATATACCCTCTATTGATTGCTAGTTAGGATGTATGCTTTGGAAAACTAAAAATTCTTGTATAATTAGAGAAAACATAGATCCAAAGTATCTAGGGTTGCATGTGCACCATAGGAGTGTTGTAGTGCTTAAAACCCAAAACTTCATACATCCAATAACTCGTAAATGTGAAGAAGATGTTGGATCCAAGCGTCCTCCTTGCTTCCTTTCACCAAGATGAACTTCTTTCTACTTCAAGTTTCACCAAAAGAAAACATTAACCTCAAGATCAAGCCACCAAGCTCATTTCCATTAAAGAAAGGATAGGGTTTCAAAATGAAGAGATGAAGGCTGAAGAAGATGACCTAGAATGGGGGTTAATATGCTTAAATATAGGAGAAACCCTAAAAATATATGGGTCTGGGCCTGAACAGCTGCCATGCCGTGGTGGCTCCATAAAACACGCGTCCCTTTCCAACATGGCCACATCGTGGGAATCCTTGCACCACGTCATGGCATAGAGTTTTCTTCAAGGTGTTGTTTGTTTTTTGGAAACAAAAACCTCTTCAGACCTCTTATTGCTGCACGACGCAGCACACACGCAACACTTTTCATCTCGCAGCTATTTGTTTTTCAGAAGTCTTCGAATTAAACAACCTATGCGCGTGTTCTTCTTGGCGCAATACTTGTTTTGAATCTTCCTACCTCTTCCAACCTCTTATTATTCTTTTTTTTTTCTTGCTAAAATATTGATTATATATTGCTGCACTCTTATTTCACATTCTTTTTTTTGTTTATTCTTGTTGAAATTTTTTTCTTTTTTTAAATATCAAATAATAATAATTTGTTGATGAAATATCATTATTTTATGCTAAAATATATATATATATATATATATATATATATATATATATATATATATATATATTGTTAAAATATCATTATTTTTGCTGAAATATCATAAATTCTTGCCGAACTGTTATACATTATTCAATTTTCAATATTAAAAACTATTTTCAGATTATAAAAGCAGTTTGTTTTAAATTTTTAATATCTGCAGCAAAATGTAGATGTTAAAAAAACAAACATGCTTCTTATTATAGCATACAACCGTTTGGTCCACCTCTTCTATTGCACAGGGTTGTAGAGGTGGTCCACAAACTTTATGGATTTTTTCTTCGAAAAAACAAACAACACACAAAACTCCATCTATAGTCTTTGATGCCAAAAGGATTAACGAATTTGGAACACGAGTGTTACACCCAAAAGCAACACTCAACCTGCCTCTCGGGAGGCACACCGGGTAACTCCTCCGGGACCACATCTGTAAACTTCTCTCACCACAAGCACATCTAAAACCGAAATCTACTTCCCAGCACGAGTATCAACCATATATGCAAAATAACCCATACACCCACGCTGAATATACAGTCGATCCCTGACAGCACAACAAAAGGCTAACCAAATCCCGATACCCTCTCCATAAATAACCAGTTCTCCCCCACTTGGGGTTCGAACTACCACCCGCTGAGCTTCGCAATTAATCATAGCCCCAAATCTACTCAGTCAGTCCATCCCTACAATTGTGCACACATCTCCCATGAGAATAGGTATCAACTCAATCCGATAAGGCACCTGAAAAATCTCCAAGACACAACCCTAATAAACACTCGATGCTGAAATCCCATGTTCGTTGCAATAGAAACTCGTAGCAAACACTCCAACTCTCCAAGAGCCATACCAAAATTCCTACTGAAGGACTGAGATACAAAGCACCGACTCGCACTTGAGTCAAAAAGCAGAAGAGCAGGCAAAGATTTCACTAAGAAGACACTAAGCATAACCAAAAACATAAGCATGCCATAAAATATATGACAAAATAATAAATAGAAACATACTAGTAGAGAGGTCTGGCACTGCCCTAGCCTCCTCTATAGTGAGCTGGAAAGCAGGACCTCGAGCCTTATGGGGATCCACCCTAACCTAGCGTCCATCAGTGATCCTCAGAGTGGTTGGTGCTGGAGCCTGCTGATGGGTTTTAGCCATAAGAACTTTCCTATGTGCGCATGCAAAACCCTAATGCTCGGATCTAGGCTTTCTAATTAAACATGCTTTGAATCCAAGACTTCTAATGCCTGATTAGGTTAAATAACAACATTGAAATAGATCTAGAATCATACCTTTGAATTCCTTGTTGATCTTGTTGTCTTGGAGCTTCTAGAGTCACAAATGTCACTCCTCTAATGGCTTACAAACACCAATACCAAGAAAGATGATTCGGCCAGAGTATCTCTACTTTAGATGGTGTGTCGAATTCCCTCACCCCTAGGGTCTATTTATACTTGTAGACTCCTTAAGGATTACAGCTTTAACCCTAATTGGATAACTTACACTTTAAGTTAATCCATATCCTTTCCTTGATAACCCTATGGACGATTTTGGCTTATCCAAGCTCTAGAAATCGTGCATCCTATCTTGGATAAGGATTTATAGTCTAAAGTGTAACTATCAAACAATTGACAGTTTATACCCTCTTATTTAATTAATCTCTTTAAGTCACCAAATTAATTCCAATTAATCTATGACTTATATTAATCAAATAACCATATATTATTCCTTATAATATTTACTCTCTCTTAACAAATCATCCATCAAGTTGCTATGGTGAAGGCAACCCAAAAGGACCATGCACAACCGGATTAAATACTTGCCTAATATAGTTGCAGCCTTAGACACTATTCCAACAGTCTCCCACTTGGATAAGTCTAGTAACTATACAAGTACAATTCGGTTTGCAATCGTAGCTCTCAAAGACGCTGTCAAACTCTGATCTAATCAATCTTGTCCTTTAGATAAGGGATCGTACAGTCCTCTGTTAGATATCATGCTGACAATCCTATGGAATGGTTAGTCTAGCATTTGATTTCTCGATCTCCGATTTATTCGACATAGAACTTAATCAAACACATCAATTCAGTTCTGACCGGGCCCAGCACATAAGTCAAATCAAATCATCGAGTGGCCAAGATATCGCTTTTACCTTTTGATAAAAGTTATAGATAAATTTCGACTTATATGCATTTACTTATTCATTAACCAACTATACACAACAATGCGTTTTATAACACCAAGTTACTCATGCGTTTTCGCATTATCAATGTACAATCAATTAACAAATAATAAACCATATATCTAGGTTTTAAGACTATATGATATTATCATCTTGCGATCACCTTTTATATCGTATTCCATAAAGTGATTCCAGCAAGCGCTGGTTTGTTCCAATGCTCAAAACCAGTTCATAAGCACTCATGAACATTGCAGCAACCCTTTGCTATGTCTAACACCATTTAGACAATCTACACACCAATTCATGACAATCTTCATTCATATCTACTTCCAACATATGAACGATTGTGGAAAATTTGAACAATTCGATTATTCCTAATAAATTCTATTATTCTGGAAGTCAAAACATGCAAAGTGAAACAATAGTTAAACGATTAACATAAGACAGTAACATTACTCATAAATAAAACTCCTTTATTTAATCGCCAAATGTTAATTACATTTATCTATTATACGTTTCTAATACTATCTAATCTATACTAATATCATCCTTCAGCCCAATACTCCTAGCATGCTGCAAGTGCTTAACCCTACTCAGTCCCTTCGTAAGCGGATCTGCTGGGTTATCTTCTGATGATATCCTCTTAACTATGAGTTGTCCTTCTTCTACACGATGTCTAATGAAGTGATATTTTCTGTCGATATGTCTTGATCTACCATGATCCCTCGGTTTCTTGGTCAAGGCAACCGCACCTTCGTTATCACAGAAAATCTCCATGGGCTCCTTTATGGCAGGCACAACTCCAAGATCACCGATGAAGTTCTTTAGCCATATTGCCTCCTTCGACGCTTCGCTCGCTGCGATGTACTCTGATTCGCACGTTGAATCAGCTACGGTTTCTTGCTTGGAACTCTTCCAAGTTACTGCTCCTCCATTTAGGGTAAAGACCCAGCCCGACTGCGAATGGTAGTTGTCCCTATCGGTCTGAAAACTGGCATCACTATACCCTCGCAACTTCAAGTCATCACTCCCTCCAAAGACTAAGAACCATTCTTTCGTCCTCCGAAGGTACTTAAGGATGTTCTTTACCACAATCCAATGTGCTTTGCCAGGGTTCCCTTGATATCTGCTAACCATGCTCAAAGCGAAGGCTACATCAGGGCGAGTACAAGTCATAGCGTACATGATTGAGCCAACTGCGGAAGCGTACAATACTCGGCTCATTTCTGCTATTTCAGCTTCAGTACTCGGACTTTGAGTCTTACTCAACTTGGCATTTCCTTGTATCGTTAGTTCTCCCTTCTTTGAGTTTTCCATACTAAAACGTTTTAGTACCTTCTCTAAGTAAGTATTCTGACTAAGTCCAATTAGTCTCTTACTTCTTTCTCTTACTATCCTTATTCCCAAAATGTAAGAAGCCTCTCCAAGGTCCTTCATAGCGAAACACTTCCCGAGCCAGGACTTGACTTCCTGCAGAGTCGGGATGTTGTTTCCTATGAGTAATATGTCATCGACATATAGAACGAGGAAGCTTACTATACTCCCACTGTCCTTGACATATACACAAGATTCGTCTTCGCTTCGTACAAATCCAAAGTCTTTGACTTTCTCATCGAAGCAAAGATTCCATCTGCGAGACGCTTGCTTAAGTCCATAAATGGACTTCTCAAGCTTACACACTCTATTTGGATGCTTCGGATCCACAAACCCGTCTGGCTGAGCCATGTAAACATCCTCAGCCAACTTTCCGTTAAAGAAAGGGGTCTTGACATCCATTTGCCAAATCTCATAATCATGAAATGCGGCAATTGCTAGCATCACTCTAATAGATTTAATCTTCGCAACTGGTAAGAAGGTCTCATCATAGTCAACTCCTGGAGTTTGAGTAAAGCCCTTCGCAACCAATCGCGCCTTATACGTGTGTACGTTCCCATCCACGTCGGTCTTCTTCTTGAAGATCCATTTGCACCCAACGGTCTTATGTCCGGGCACATGATCAACCAAATTCCAAACTTGGTTATCGTACATGGATTGGATCTCGCTATCCATTGCCTCTTTCCATTTCGCAGACTCCGGGCCTGCCATGGCTTCCTTATAGCTATTAGGTTCATCAAGATTTACTAGTGTACCATCACTAATATACGTGTCCCCTTCGGTAGTAATATGAAAACCATAAAACTGGGGATGAACTCTAACTCTATCGGAACGTCTAAGAGGTAAGGACTCGTCAATCGGTTCAACCGGAGTTTCCTCCTCGGGTTGAATGCTAGTGGTAGAGGTTCCTTCATCAATCGACTCTTGAATCTCTTCAAGTTCGATTTGCCTCCCACTGTCTCCTTGATCGACTGCATGGCATGGACTCGCCGAGTCCAATGAACAGACTCGGCGAGTAGCTTGGAGAATAATTGGGACTCGTCGAGCTGTTCTTCAGAATCGGCGAGTGGAGTCGGGGTGGCCCCGCGATTCCTCCATGAGGATCTCGTCGAGTCAAGAGAGATACTCGACGAGTAGAAAGGGAACATCAGGGAATTGGTGAGGACGTCTAGACTCGCCGAGTCGCCATAGCACTCGCCGAGTCCGGTCAAGTTGACCGTTGACCGTTGACCGTTGACCGTTGACCGTTGACCGTTGATCGTTGACCAGAGTTGACCAACATGTGATTTCTTAGGGTCAGTTGTCTTGAAAGATAAAAGTGTTAATAAGGGTTATATGATATTATTGGGAGTCTGTAGCTCGGCGGATCGAGTACGAGTGATTTCAGGAGTTGCTAGCTTTCGATATTCATGAGGTGAGTCTTCTCACTATACTCTACCCGGAAGGGTTTGACTGTGTGACCGGAAGGTCGGATATGATATGTTTTATACGTGTTATAAATGGTAAGGTATTTACTATGCGTGCTATGTATGTTTATATGGGCCGGAAGGCAATATGTTATATAACCGAAAGGTTAGATTTGCTATATGATGTATGTGCTATATGTGGTAAGTTAAATGTATTATGTGCTGTGTATGTTCATGGGCCGGAAGGCAATATGTTATGGGCCGGAAGGCAATACGTTATGGGCCGGAAGGCGAATATGTTATGGGCCGGAAGGCGAATACGTTATGTATGTTATATAACCGAAAGGTCAGATTTGCTATATGATGTATGTGCTATATGTGGTAAGTTAAATGTATTATGTGCTGTGTATGTTCATGGGCCGGAAGGCAATACGTTATGGGCCGGAAGGCGAATATATTATGGGCCGGAAGGCGAATACGTTATGGGCCGGAAGGCGTTGCGTTGTAGACCGGAAGGTCAGGGCCTGGAAAGGCGTATATGTGTAAGTAGTATACTGGGGAACTCACTAAGCATTTATGCTTACAGTTGTTATGTATGTGTTTCAGGTACTAGCGAGGACCGTGGGAAGGCGATGGCGTGACGCGTACACACTGTTGATATTTTGAGATCTTGGGGATTTTATGATTGTATTTTGATATGAAACTTGGAATAATTATATTTGGTTTGAAATAAATCACGTTATTTTAAATGAAAATTTTGTTTGAAAATTTGCGTTGTTACAATTGGTATCAGAGCCTTGGTTTGAGGGATTCGGGTGTACCTTCGGGTGTAACTGAACTCAAACCGAGGATTTGAGGAAAATCTTTTAAAAATAATAAAGGCATAAACTTTTATAAATGATAACGTGGTAAACAAGAAAGAAGCAGTGTGTACGATCAGCCAGCGCCCGAACGGTAAAGATCCCCAGAATACCTTACAATGTTATGTTATGCAATGAATTATGAATTGTTATGCATGCTAGAACACTAGGTATTCATGATAGGACTAGAGTGGCCTGATTTGTGATGCCTTAGTCTAGGGAGTTTGCCTATATGAGATATTTGATAGCGTGCAGGTAGATAGTGCATATCAAAAGTAGAGTACTCACTCTTCGGGGTTTGGGGAGGAAGATTTGGGACGAATGCTGATACGGTGTGGTCGGTAGTATTGGGCCCGTACTACCGAAGACACCGGGTCGGTGGAAGACCCAAGTAAGAATCCCTGGATATCGGAGACTGAGTAGGGTTGCATTATCGAGTACAATTGTACTTGATGGAGTCTCTGATAATTTTATGTTGTATTTCAAAGACATCATGGTTACCACACGCTACGGGGCGAGTTCGAGCAGTGTGAGCGATGAGGATATTCGTCAGATGATTCAGGAGGAGGTAGCTGCAGCGATCCGGGCTGAGATCCCAGAGATTTTTGGGTCTATTAAGACCACTCTGATGGAGACGTTTGAAGAGCGGTACGCCGCACTGACTGAAGTTGCGGCCGCTGCCGCTACCGCAGCCGTGGCCGCTGCCAGGCCGCAAGGGGGCGATTTGTTGCTATTCCGGGAATTCAGCAACACGAAACCCCCTGAGTTCGATGGGACGAAGGATCCTATTGCTGCGATGAGGTGGATCGCCGACATTGAAGGGTGCTTCTACACTTGCTCATGCCCGGAGCACCTGAGCGTACGGTTCGCTTTGAACCAGCTCCGTCTGGGAGCGAAGGATTGGTGGAAGTTCGTGACGGCGAACTTCACTTTGGCGGAGATTACAGCGGTGACATGGGAGAGGTTTACTGACATGTTTAGGGATGAGTACGTTCCCCCAGTGGAGAGGGAACGATTGATTCGGGAGTTCTTGACCCTTAAACAGGGTACTGATTCGGTTGCGGTGGTTACGCGGAAGTTTCATGAGAGGGCGATGTTCTGCCCTGAGCTGGTGTCTACAGAGCAGTCGCGGATGAGCCGATACTTAGGCGTTTTGAGGAGGGATATCCTGGAGTTTGTGTCAAACTCCACCTATCGTACTTTTACTGAGCTTCAGGCGAATGCCAAGAAGCGCGAGATCGAGTTGGAGACCCAGGCCAGGGAGGAGGCCGAGTCTCGGTAGGTGGACCGGCGGTCGGCTCAGTCTCAGCCGGCAGCTAAGCGGACCAAGTCAGCTGATTTGAGGACGGGAGGTCCGAAGGGCCGCACTTGCGGAAAGTGCGGCAAGGGCCACGAGGGGGCGTGTCGAGCTGGTGGTTGCTACAAGTGTGGCAAGGAAGGACACATTGCCAGGGATTGTCCTAAGGGGTTTATGGTTTGTTTTCATTGCAACCAGACAGGCCATCGGAAGGCTGAGTGCCCTCAGCTTCGTCAGGGATCTACACCTACTACCAGGACTACTGAGACCCGACCGGCGAAGGTCGAGGCCCCGAGGGCTCGCGGGAGAGCCTTTCAGCTGACTGCGGAGGAGGTCCGCGCTGCGCCCGATGTTGTGGCAGGTATGCTGTAATTCACGTATTTATTTAAAGTTGAAATGTTATGCTTATGTTAATATATGTGTAGGTACTTTTCTTGTGAACTCTATGCCTGCTCTAGTGTTATTTGATTCGGGTGCGAGTAGGTCATTTGTATCTTTAGCTTTTAGTCAGCATATCAGCATTAGTCGTGAGCCGTTAAGTCGGCCTCTGAGCGTTTCTATAGCGGCCGAGAGGTGGTTTGTGCCACGGAGGTTCTTCGGAGATGCGTACTAGAGATTTTCGGGGTTGAGTTTCCGATTGACCTAATTCCTATTGCGATGGGTGATGTCTGTGTCATCGTGGGTATGGACTGGTTGAGCCGATTCAGCGCTGTCATCGACTGCGAGCGCCAGCTGGTGACTATAGGAGACCCTAGTGGGGGAGTTATTACGGTGTACGGCGAGGGTACCCGTTCGGGATCAGCTTTTTGTTTGGCCGCTAGGGCGAGGCAATGTCTACAGCAGGGATGTAAGGGTTTTGTGGCGTATGTGATGGATACGCGGGAGGCTTCCGAGAGACCAAGGTCAGTGGAGGAGGTCCCAGTGGTGCGTGAGTTTCCAGATGTCTTTCCTGAGGAACTGCTGGGAGTACCTCCTGCGGGGCAAGTAGAGTTTGGTATCGATCTGATTCCGGGGGCTGCGCCTATTGCGAAGGTGCCTTATCGTCTCACACCTCCAGAGATGCAAGAGTTGTCCTCGCAACTCCAGGAGTTGCTGGGGAAGGGATTTATTCGGCCGAGCAGCTCGCCGTGGGGAGCACCGATTCTGTTCGTCAAGAAGAAGGATGGTTCACACCGGATGTGCATTGATTACCAGGAGTTGAACAAAGTGACGGTCAAGAACCGTTATCCGTTACCGAGGATCGATGATTTATTCGATCAGTTGCAAGGGGCATCTTGGTTTTCCAAGATCGATCTGAAATCAGGGTACCATCAGGTAAGAGTGCAGGATGAGGACGTCCAGAAGACAGCATTTAGGACGCGATATGGGCATTACGAGTTCGTGGTGATGCCTTTCGGGCTCACCAATGCCCCGGCAGTGTTCATGGACCTCATGAACAGGGTATGCAGGCCGATGCTGGATCGGTCTGTGATTGTATTTATCGACGACATCCTAGTGTATTCGCGATCTAGAGAGCAGCACGAGGGACATTTGAGGGAGGTCCTTGAGGTACTGAGGTCGGAGAAGCTATATGCAAAATTCTCCAAATGTGACTTCTGGTTGCGGGAGGTCCAATTTCTTGGACATGTTGTTAATCGAGCAGGGATATTGGTCGATCCGGCCAAGGTTGAGGCAGTGATGGGTTGGGAGGTACCGAAGTCACCTTCCGAGATCAGGAGTTTCCTTGGGTTCGCGGGGTACTATCGGAGGTTTACTAGGGACTTCTCCAAGATCGCAGTACCGCTCACCAGATTGACCCGGAAGGGTGTTGCATTCTCATGGGGACCCGAGCAACAGACTTCCTTCGAGACACTTCGCCAGAGACTGTGTGAAGCCCTGATATTAGCTCTCCCGGAAGGGATGGAAGATTTTGTCGTATATTGCGACGCATCGATTTTGGGACTGGGTGCAGTGTTGATGCAGAGAGGCCATGTGATAGCTTATGGATCGAGGCAGCGAAAGCCTCACGAGGCGAGATATCCCACGCATGACTTAGAGTTGGGGGCAGTAGTGTTCGCTCTCAAGATTTGGCGTCACTACCTGTATGGGGTTTGATGTACGATATATACGGACCATAAGAGTTTGAAGTATTTGATGGATCAACCCAACCTAAATATGCGTCAGAGGAGATGGTTGGATGTGGTCAAGGATTATGACTGTGAAATCCTATGCCACCCGGGCAAGGCTAATGTGGTAGCCGATGCATTGAGTCGCAGGGCGGAGAGCACTCCATTGCGAGATGTATGTCTGAGACTGATGGTGATGACTCCGGTATTGGATGCTATTCGTGGGGCACAGGCCGAGGCTGTGAGATCCGAGATGCAGAAGAAAGAGCGGGTCGTTGGGTTAATTTCAGAGTTCGTTAAGGATGGACGAGGACTTCTGACGTTTCAGGGTCGGATTTGGGTACCGTTCGTGGGCGGTACGCGTGCTACTTTGATGGAGGAGGCTCACAGATCGAAATTCTCGATCCACCCCGGTGCTACGAAGATGTATTTGGACTTAAGGAAGGAATACTGGTGGCCCTGTATGAAGAGAGACGTCGCCTGGTTCGTTGAGAGGTGCTTGACCTGCCGTAGAGTTAAGGCCGAGCACCAGAGACCGCATGGCAAGTTGCAGCCTTTGGAGATTCCTGAGTGGAAGTGGGAACAGATTACCATGGACTTCATCACTAAATTGCCGAAAACTGCCAGAGAAGTCGATGCAATTTGGGTGATTGTGGATAGATTGACGAAGAGTGCACACTTCCTTGCCATCAGCGAGAGTTCATCAGCGGAGAAGTTGGCGGAGTTATATGTGATAGAGGTGGTATCTCGGCATGGAGTGCCGATCTCGATTGTTTCGGACCGTGATGTACGCTTCACTTCCAGGTTCTGGAAGAAATTCCATGAGGAGTTGGATACTAAACTGCATTTTAGTACCGCATACCATCCCCAGACAGACGGTCAGAGCGAGCGGACGATTCAGACATTGGAGGACATGCTTCGAGCGTGTGTGTTAGACTTCGGGGGTAGCTGGGATGTGCATTTACCCTTGGCAGAGTTTTCCTACAACAACAGCCATCATTCGAGCATTGGTATGCCACCTTTTGAGTTGTTGTATGGTAGGAGGTGTCGGACCCCCATTTGCTGGGGAGAGGTGGGACAGAGAGTGATGGGCAGTACAGAGATCGTACTTCAGACGACAGAGCAGATTTAGCAGGTTAGACAGAGGTTATTGACCACCCAGAGTCAACAGAAGAGTTATGCGGACAGACGCTGGTCCGAGCTTGAATTTCAGGTTGGCGACTTCGTTCTCCTGAAGGTTTCTCCTTGGAAAGGAGTGATCCGGTTCAGGAAGAGGGGCAAGTTGGGGCCCCGGTTCATAGGTCCATTTCGTGTGATTGCAAGGGTAGGCCGGGTAGCTTATCGGTTGGAGTTGCCAGCAGAGTTGGGACAGATCCACAATACCTTTCACGTATCGCAGTTGAGGAAGTGTATAGCCGATGAATCGGTAGTGGTTCCATTAGAGGATATTCAGGTGGATGCGAGCCTGAATTACGCCGAGAGACCAGTAGCTATCAGGGATCGGAAGATCAAGGTTCTGAGGAACAAGGAGGTACCTCTGGTGTTGGTTTAGTGGCAACACCAGAAAGGATCGGAGATGACTTGGGAGCCGGAGCGTGAGATGCGGGAGCAACATCCGGAGTTATTTGCAGAGTGAGACTTCGAGGGTGAAGTCTAGTCCTAGTGGGGGAGAGTTGTAACAGCCCGGAATTTCAGGTATTGTTATAATATTGTTTTGGGGTGTTTTAGGAGGGGACTCGGCGAGTTGGAGCCAGACTCGCCGAGTAGGATCACAGACTTGGTCGCGGGTTCGCGACTGGACTCGACGAGTCTGCGCTGTTTAGCGGAAACCCTAGCCGGTTGGTTTTGGAACGTATATAACGGACTTATAGGCCGTCATTGTCCGTCTTTAGCTACTGAGAAGAACCCTAAATCGGTTGTGTGCATCTAGAGCAAGGATTGAAGGCCATTGGAGATCTTGAAGAAGTTATTGTGCAAGGAAGAGAAGGGTTTGGCTAAAGGAACAGCAAGGGAATCAAGTTCTGAGGATTGGGGACACAGAGAGTGCATTATTCAGGTAATATTTCGGATCATATTCTGCTATGTTGATGTGTGCATGGATTTAGGGTTTATGGAACCCTTTTGTGACTAGATTGATTGTTACCCTTGTTCCCCAAACGATTATAACCCTGTATTAGGACCTTTAGAGGTCCAGAATGTCCCATGCCTGTGTATTTCGGGAATTAAGAGAGGTTTTGGATTGGAATCCTTATGCCTTAAGTCAAAAGGTAAATTACAAGTCTTGGGGTGTAGCATGAGCACCTAAATGAAGGTCTTACGTGTTGTACCAGCTTAGGAGGACCAAACCTATGATTGGTCGGGACAATACTGATCTCAGGAAGCAGTTTGATCGACTGCATGGCATGGACTCGCCGAGTCCAATGAACAGACTCGGCGAGTAGCTTGGAGAATAACTGGGACTCGTCGAGCTGTTCTTCAGACTCGGCGAGTGGAGTCGGGGTGGCCCCGCGATTCCTCCACGAGGATCTCGTTGAGTCAAGAGAGATACTCGACGAGTAGAAAGGGAACATCAGGGAATTGGTGAGGACGTCTAGACTCGCTGAGTCGCCATAGCACTCGCCGAGTCCGGTCAAGTTGACCGTTGACCAGAGTTGACCAACATGTGATTTCTTAGGGTCAGTTGTCTTGAAAGATAAAAGTGTTAATAAGGGTTATATGATATTATAGGGAGTCTGTAGCTCGGCGGATCGAGTACGAGTGATTTCAGGAGTTGCTAGCTTTCGATATTCACGAGGTGAGTCTTCTCACTATACTGTACCCGGAAGGGTTTGACTGTGTGACCGGAAGGTCGGATATGATATGTGTTATACGTGTTATAAATGGTAAGGTATTTACTATGCGTGCTATGTATGTTTATATGGGCCGGAAGGCAATATGTTATATGACCGAAAGGTCAGATTTGCTATATGATATATGTGCTATATGTGGTAAGTTAAATGTATTATGTGCTGTGTATGTTCATGGGCCGGAAGGCAATATGTTATGGGCCGGAAGGCAATACGTTATGGGCCGGAAGGCGAATATGTTATGGGCCGGAAGGCGAATACGTTATGGGCCGGAAGGCGTTGCGTTGTAGACCGGAAGGTCAGGGCCTGGAAAGGCGTATATGTGTAAGTAGTATACTGGGGAACTCACTAAGCATTTATGCTTACAGTTGTTATGTATGTGTTTCAGGTACTAGCGAGGACCGTGGGAAGGCGCCGGCGTGACGCGTACACACTGTTGATATTTTGAGATCTTGGGGATTTTATGATTGTATTTTGATATGAAACTTGGAATAATTATATTTGGTTTGAAATAAATCACGTTATTTTAAATGAAATTTTTTTTTTGAAAATTTGCGTTGTTACAGGATGTCTGCGGGTAGCCGATGAAAATACATTGCTCACTTCGAGGTTTGAGTTTGTCGTGAGTATCTCGTCTTACGAAAGCCTCGCAACCCCAAACCTTGATGTGTGCCAACAAGGGAGCTTTCCCCATCCACATCTCATGAGGTGTTTTGGCAACCTTCTTAGTAGGGACTCGGTTAAAGATATGGGTAGCAGTCTCTAAGGCATACCCCCAAAAGAAGATAGGTAGTGAAGCACGACTCATCATAGAGCGAACCATATCCAATAAGGTTCGATTTCGCCTTTCTGCCACACCATTCAACTGCGGCGTTCTAGGAGGCGTCAATTGCAAAACTATTCCACACTCCTTGAGATAATCGTGGAATTCAAGACTTAGGTACTCTCCTCCTCGATCAGATCGAAGCATCTTGATTTTCCTGCCCAATTGATTCTCCACTTCATTCTTGAACTCTTTGAACTTTTCAAAGGTTTCTGACTTTTGCTTGATTAAATAGATATACCCATATTTGCTATAATCATCAGTAAAAGTCAAATAGAAGCGGTTCCCATCCTTCGTGGTTGATCTAAAGGGTCCACATACATCGGTATGTATTAGGTCCAATAGCCCCTCACCCCTTTCACAAGTATTCGTGAAGGGTGATTTAGTCATCTTTCCAAGTAAACAAGACTCGCATGTGTTATCTTCCCTAAGGTCGAATGACTCCAGCACTCCATCCTTTTGGAGTTGGGCTATGCGTTTCTTGTTGACATGTCCAAGACGGCAATGCCACAAGGATGCTTTATCCATACTAGTGGAAGAATCAATATTCAAAACATCATTTCCTAAGTTATCAACAATCATAACAGTTTCATATATTCCATTACACGGTATAACTTCAAAGTAAAAGACACTATTTAGATAAGCCAAAATAGAACCATTCTCATTATTAAAAGAAAATCTAAATCCTTGTCTATATAAACCATGAAATGAAATGATGTTTCTAGCCATTTCTAGCGAATAGCAACAATTGTTCAAATCTAAACATAAAATATTCCTAAGGACTAAAGAATACACTCCAATCTTGGTAATAGGCGACGATCTTCTGTTCCCCATGATTAGATTGATCCTTCCTTGCTCCACATCCCTACTTCTTCTTAGTCCCTGCACATTTGAACAAATGTGATAACCACAACCGGTGTCAAGAACCCAAGAAATAGCATGATTATAATCGTTAGATTTAATTGTGTATATACCTAC
Source organism: Lactuca saligna (assembly GCF_052625555.1). Classification (NCBI taxonomy): domain Eukaryota; kingdom Viridiplantae; phylum Streptophyta; class Magnoliopsida; order Asterales; family Asteraceae; genus Lactuca; species Lactuca saligna. The sequence continues at coordinate 321,577,389 of NC_136420.1, read as the reverse complement.
GAAAGATGGCTTGATCTTTCCTTCTTTGATTGCTTGCAGGTATTCTGGGCAGCTTCTCTTCCAATGTCCTATCTTGTGGCAGTGGTGGCACTCTGCCTCCTTCGGGTTAGGATAGGGCTTGGTGGGATCAACTTTGGTCCCACTAGAAGAGGCACCATCTCGGTCTTTTACCTTGCGATAGTTCTTCGATGAAGCCTTCCTCTTCTTTCCCTTTCCTTGACCAATTGCCAAGACAGGAGCAGCAGACGGATTAGGAGTAGGTGCAACAAACTTGTCTTTGAAGTTGCTCTCAACGACCCTCAAAAGACCTTGGAGTTTGCTTAGGGTGACCTCCTCTTTGTTCATGTGGTAGGTCATCCTAAATTGGTTGTACATCGGAGGCAAAGAGTGAAGCACCATGTCGATCGCCAAGTCTTCCCCAAAGTCAACATTTAACTTGCGAAGGCGATCGAAATACCTTTGCATCTTTTGCAGGTGCACGGTAAGAGATTCTCCATGACCCATCTTAACGGAAATCATTCTAGTGAAAATCTCATAACGCTCTTGTCTCGCGTTTTGGTGGTATCTCTCCAATAAGTCTTGATGCATCTCGTATGGATACATGTCCTCGTAGGACTTTTGGAATTCAGAGTTCATGGTGGCAATCATGATGCAATGTACCTTCGTTGCATCTCGCTCATGAGTCTCAAAAGCGGTGATTTCAGCCGAAGTAGCGATTACGGGTTTGATCTTCTCAAGCTTTTCATCGAGGACATACTCCTTATCCTCATAGCGAGCAATGGTGCGAATGTATCTTATCCATTCGCTAAAGTTTGTTCCATCGAAGGTGACCCTTTGGCAAAGGCTCATCAACGTGAAAGAACTAGCAGCAGCGTTGTTTGCGTTCGACATCTATAGAAAGGACAAAGATATATTAGAATAAGAGTCCCTAATTCTCACCCAATAAGAAAAATTAGGTTTAGGATCCAACAATAACATTTACATATTAGAAAAGGGATGCCGTAATCTAACATGAAAATAAATTGAAGGTAAGTGAATGACGATTCACTAATTCTCCATTACAAAACCTAGACTATTAGTCCTAAGTGTATTGAGAATTCCTAGGTTCGGATGAGATTCATTGAAACTATTCAATGGCATGTTTAAATCTCGATATGCCCCTCTTGTTTGTGACTGGGATACCGAGGATCACAAAGCGGGTGTGAATTACCATGCTAATTCACATGGTGCCTTCATTGTAACGATCACCTATTCCATGTGCCGGTAAACCAAACACGCTACATCGAACTATGATAAACAATGAATCACCCTTTGCCACCTTTGCTTAGAACCAATTAGTGTGCCGGTAAACCACACACGCTCCACTAACTTCTTAGCAAGGGTGCAAAGTGTAATTTCATGGGATTGCATCAATTCACTTTTCCTAAAGTAACTAAGATTGGGAAATTTTTAAAACGTGTAGTTACTTTGTATTACTTATTATACTTTTAATGAGAGGATGAGGTTTCCCTATCCTACCCGTTCGGCTAACGACCCTCCACCAATCAAGCAAGCGGTGGGTGCGAGTGTACACCCATTAAGCGTCATTTTATAGGCCGCAACCTTATACCCACCTTATAGATCGGCTTCGTGAATGAGGCCTAATAACGGTAAGACTAGCATTTAGTTATACATACATACATATATATATATATATATATATATATATATATATATATATATATATATATTATTCTAGTAATATCATATTAGTATAAGGTTGTGTTTTAAACCTTTTAAAACGTAGGGTTTGAAATTTAAGTTGTCTAAATTAAAACTTTTAATCACAAATATAAATTTCAAAACTTGAGGGCAAGTTTTAAACATTTAAAACATGGAGGATCAAATAACAAATAATCCGTATTAACAATTAATATCCTAATTATCTATATTTGATTTATCCAAGATTTCTTTTAAGATAATTATCAAAATAATTAATCAATTATCATATAAGGAAATTAAATATTTTATTAGATGATAAATATCTTTAATTAGATCAAGATTATAGTCATATATATCAAAAAATCGGATTAGGGTTGATCTAATATGATTAAGGTAAGTTTTCATAAGATAAACATGAAAAAATCCTGGTTTTGGCTAATCCTGACGCCCGGACTCGCCGAGTACACAAAGGGACTCGCTGAGTCAGGGCAACTCGCCGAGTCCACTTTGGAACTCGCCGAGTCCATGACTCAGAAACCAAAAAATCGAATTTTGCAGGTTTGTTTCAGTTAATCAAGCAACAATTTAAAGAAAACCAAGCTAGGCTCTGATACCACTGATGAGTTTTAGCCATAAGAACTTTCCTATGTGCGCATGCAAAACCCTAATGCTCGGATCTAGGCTTTCTAATTAAACATGCTTTGAATCCAAGACTTCTAATGCCTAATTAGGTTAAATAACAACATTGAAATAGATCTAGAATCATACCTTTGAATTCCTTGTTGATCTTGTTGTCTTGGAGCTTCTAGAGTCACAAATGTCACTCCTCTAATGGCTTACAAACACAAATAGCAAGAAAGATGATTTAGGAGAGAGGAAAGGGGAGGAATTCTGCCAGAGTATCTCTACTTTAGATGGTGTGTCGAATTCCCTCACCCCTAGGGTCTATTTATACTTGTAGACTCCTTAAGGATTATAGCTTTAACCCTAATTGGATAACTTAGACTTTAAGTTAATCCATATCCTTTCCTTGATAACCCTATGGACGATTTTGGCTTATCCAAGCCCTAGAAATCATCCATCCTATCTTGGATAAGGATTTATAGTCTAAAGTGTAACTATCAAACAATTGACAGTTTATACCCTCTTATTTAATTAATCTCTTTAAGTCACCAAATTAATTCCAATTAATCTATGACTTATATTAATCAAATAACCATATATTATTCCTTATAATATTTACTCTCTCTTAACAAATCATCCATCAAGTTGCTAAGGTGAAGGCAACCCAAAAGGACCATGCACAACCGGATCAAATACTTGCCTAATATAGTTGCAGCCTTAGACACTATTCCAACACCTGCGCCATCCTAGCCACGAGCAATGGATACTTGGCGTTCACATGGCCCACCTAATCACAATAATAACAAATCATCGTACTTGAACTGGGTCCTGCTGACGATAGTCCTTGGCATAATGCCCCTCCTTGCAACATTTGTAGCATCTAGATGAAGATCCACAAACACCATCATGAACCTTGCCCCACTTTGCATAATTTTGCTGCTCCAGAGCAGGCTCAAATGACTTGGTACTTGCGCATGCTCAAGACAGATATACGGTAGTTTGTGTCCACCCAGTGTTATGCAACTGTTGCTAAGCTTCAGGATGTTGTGAGGAGGCGAGAGACTCAGATAGAGATTCGGGAGAAGGAGTTGAGGTAGGCTCCTGTTCAGTCTCAACCTATAGCAAAGCGGTTCAAGCCCGTTGATTCTAGATTTGTGGGACAGAAGGGCAGGAAATAGCCCTCTCAGTAAACATCTTGGTGATCTCTGTCACCGTCTCAATTATTTGTCTTAGATCTAAGTACTCATGTGCCAACCTCTCCCTTTCTACCAAGGGAATGTATCTCGTACGCAATATCTCCGAGAACTACTCCCAAGTAACAACAGCTCTCTACTTAGGAGCGTAAGTACCAATTATCAATCTCCACCAATCCTTCACCCCTAACATGAGAAGGTTTAGGGTGCACTTGACCTTCTGGCCAGTAGGGAAAGAGCATGTGAAGAAACATCCCTCCACATCAGACAACCAGCTCATCACCTCAATCGAGTCTGTGATCCTTTCGAACTTAAAGGGCTTCGTATTGTCAAAGTCTTGGTACTAGAAAGCTCTCTTCCCTCGAACCCCTATAGCAACAATAGCCATGGTGTTTGCAGCAGCAGAAACAGTCTCAGTCAATGCAACATAGCGCTCATCGAATAGCTCAATCATGGTGGTCTTGATAGATTCAAACAACTCCAAGATAGAACTCTAGATTGTAGTATCCACCTCAGCAACAATCATCTCACGAATCTGATCCTCAATCAACCACGACCTATCCTATCCACTCGCTCTAGATCTTGATCCAGATCCTCTCGTGAGCACCATACTAAAAAAGAACCAACAGATACATCAGAAAATGCCACTATTCATACTATATAATCATCAAAAAGTGAATAAACCCTCGGGGTTTGTGACTCCCTTGTTACACGTAGGGGTCCTATGCTTCCAGTAGTATGGGCCCATACTACTTTCCAGATATACTCGTATTTTTTCTAAGTATCATAACAAACTACCCGATAACAAATTCACTACTAGGATACACATACATCCTATCCTCACTATCTCGAGAGTTGCTAATCCTTCCTTAATAGGCCTGCTACCTACACATATTCAATCGTGAAACTTCCAACAACCCTATAGTAACTTGTGCATGCTAATCATACATAACACTGGATCCTATAGACAGTCGAATACTTGACCCTACCCTAAGCCCTTCATCAAACAAGGACAGGAAATAAGGCTAAATCAAACATTCAAAGGTTATAAGATCTTAGTTATGTAAGACTATGATGCAAACACTAAGAAACTATAGTGATGATATCGATTTCATCTAACATACAAGAAGTCCTCCTACTCTATCAAGCATCATATATCAAGAAATTCTATCATGTAATCCCTGGAGATCATTAGCCTATCACTAGAATGCAGTTCTATAATTAATATCAATAACAAATAATAGTGTGGTAACTTGGGGTATACTTCTTGCTTCAACTGATCGTACACATTGCATCCATCCTTGGTTACTTTTGAAAAAATTTTGAAAACCTTTTTCAGTACCTTAGTTTGAGTATGGACTTACACGAATGTTCATCCAGTTCTCTCAAACCAAGGATCTAATACCAACTTGTAAAATCCAAAAAAATCATAGTAAATTTAAAATTTTCAAAAACATCCCAAAAACCATAAATGTTTACAAAACCATTGTTTCAAAAGTGTTATTCAATAATCAGATTGTTCCAAATATCTAAAATAACATAAATCTGAAGGATGTGCACGATCACACCTTCACCTTTCCACGGTCATCTGAAGTACCTGAAACAATAAACTGAAATTGTAAGCCAAATCTTAGTGAGTTTCCCCAAAGTACCTCCACATAGACATATAACCAGATAAATATTAGGTCCACAGCCTTTGAGTTGGATTACCCCTGGCCCACAACCTTTCGGTGGAATGCCCCGGCCCACAACCTTCCAGTTGGAATGCCAATACATACTAGGTCTATAACCTCTTGGTTGGATTACCCCCAACCCATAACCTTTCGGGTGAAATGACCTGGTCTGTTGACTGGTAGCACAAAGCAGCATAGTCTCAAACACACCATATCATGTCGACATATAGATAACCAATAACGTAAATAACTAGCAACATATATACATATAACCAATTCAGCAGACAAACAAGCAGACCTACAGATCACTGCCGCATAAAAACATCCTATATACCAGGATACAAATCTAATAGATCATTACATCATAACATCCTATAAACCATGATACACAATCTAGAGGGTCGGCATTGGTGCCTTTGACCCACGATTACAGTGAAAGAAAATCACCTCTTAGTCTGAAAAGATAGTTGATCACATCATAACTCCGTGCACCAACTCTATGGGTCACCTATACAAAAAATAGTGACATTGTCTCAAAATATTGCCCAAAATACCCTTAGGTTGAACTTGGTCAAAACCTTGGGTAAAGTTCAAATTCAATAAGTCAACTCAGCCAGTGGCCAGGTCATGGCTAGCTCTAGCCACACTGTGGGAACTATAGGAAAATGGATGGCAACCATCCAATACGTCGTGGTGATCCATTCACCAAGTCGTGGTGACTATTCAGACCAACTTAGTGCAATAAGCTCTTAATCCATCAAACCGACCATTTAAACTTCCCATAAGGAATTATGTCATCTAATGAACCATTAAAATTGTTGCTTTATAGAGATTTATGTCCAATGCATGTCTTGAACTTAAACTAGGTCAAAATAGAGTTAAAAAGCCCAAGATCACATGAAAGAGTTTAAAACTCTATGAAATTTAAGATCCAATATGCCTAACCCCAAAGGGGATTCTAGGGATCCATAAAGTTGGAAACTTTATAGAATCCCATCATTTCAATTTGTCCTAACATGAAGAATAAGGTACAGAAACCTAGATCTATGCACCATAAACCAAAAAGCATGGAACTTAAGGACTTACAAAAGTCCAGAAGATGTACAACAAAAAGATAAGAAGAGTTCCTTACTGAATCCAAACCCAAATGTAACCTTCTTCTTCTTCTAATACCCAAAAATCAACACTAAAGGCTTAGAAAGCAATTTGCAGGTTAGGGTTTGCTCAGAGGCTAAGAGAGTGTGATGGAGGGTGAAGGTGAGCAACCCTAGCCATCATATTCCCTTAAATATGGGCGTAAAACCCAGAGACTAGGGTTTCTCATTAAACCACCACCACATAGTGGCTATAGGCCGCTACGTCGAGGTGGTCATTTACAACCCATGATACAATGACCATCTCCATGTTGTGGTATGCCTTCACCATGACATGATCTGTCCAAAATACAATTAATTTAAATACTTTTACAAATTCGGGTGTTACATTAATTATTTTTGCATATGTGGCCATTACGTTAGGTGTAATTAAGGTATGCAGGGCATACCATGTCAAGACTTGGATATAGGGTTTTCCCCCTAGTACGTTGGGCGTACCTAGAGTACACAGGGCGTACTCGATTCAGGGGAATACCCTAATTTTTTGGGTTTTTAACCCTGTAAAACCTGATTAACTCCCTTGAGGTTGACCTTATCCTCAACCTCCGTCCTCTAAGAAGTTTCCCTAGAAACGTTACCCCTTTTTGTAAGAGCATTAAGAATTTTGAGTGAGTTAGTGTGTGTTTGTTTCATTTTGAAGGAAGACCTCTTTGGAGAAGCATTAGGTGGTTTGAAGCTTATAGATCCAGATCTTGCTCACCTTGATCATCATCTTGGGGGTATAAAGTCTCAACCTTGTTGATTCATCTCTTAGATCTAGTTTGTTAGCTTTTTGGCATATTTTCACCTCATGAGCTGATTCATGTGAGTATAAATTACTCCAGAACCTTAGAATTGTACATCTTGATGTTTTTGAGGTCCTTAATGCATAAAAATAACATCTTGATGACTTTAACTCAACCATGCAAGAGTTGATGTTCATAATATGGTGCTAGAAGGTTATAAATTGGTTTTGGGCCTTTTGAACCATGTAAAGGCATCAAGTTAACAACTTTATCATTTAAGAGATTCCTAAGAACAAGATATATGAGTTGGACATTTGGTCTTAAAGGATTAAGTGCTTAAAAGTCGATTTAGGATTCTGAGGTGTATGTCGAGCGTACCTTCCAGGTATGTAGGGCGTAATAGGGTTGGCCTGATTTACCTCTCGAACATTGTGTAGTACACTAGGAATAAAGGTGGTATGCATGGGATACTCACCTGAAATATGTTGGGGCCATTTTGGGCATTGAGGTTAGTTTGGGACATTTTGGGCATTGGGGTTAGTTTGGGCCATTATGGGCCATTACTTGTTGGGCCTAGTGTAGGAAGGGTAAAAGGGTATATTAATCTTTGTGAGAATGATTATGATTTGGATTTTTTTGTGGATTATTAACCTAAATAGTTATTAGGGTTGGTTTGAATGTGTTTAGTGTGAGGAGAAATTATAGCAACAACTTGTGTGTGATTGCTTATCATCATATTAAGGTGAGTCTTCTCACAGTATTTGGCGAGTCGAAGGAACCAATGTCGGCCCATTGATTATTGTTATTAGGTTGCTAGATGTATGTGTGACTCTTACATGTATTGTATATGCTTGTATGTATACCGGGTGGGGCTCGATGCCAGGCAGGGCCTGATGAATGGGTTGGGTGGGGCTCATCACATGATATTAAAAGATTTGTACTAGGCAGGGGCCAATGTCGGGCGAGGCCCAATGGATGTCGGGGGAGACCCATTGTATGTATGGTATGTGGTATTTTGGAGAATTTCACTAAGATTTGTGCTTACGGTTTAAGTTTATGTTTTAGGTACTTCTGGTTTGAAGGGGAAAGGCCCGACTTGATTGCATCGCATCCACCTGTGTTCAACATTTTTATGATTGTGGGAAATGTACTCTGATAAATATTTTCATATTGACATACTTATGAATGGTTTTATATGAATACTTGATGGTTTTTGGTTGACCTAAAAATGAAATTATTACCTATGATTTTTGGGATGTTACACTCAATATTCCCACAGGCATGGAAGGGAACCCTTTGTTTATGCATTATATGTTTTGCAAATAAGTTGTTAAAAACCCACAAAATGTAGTAAAAAAATGTGTTTCTTAGATCAATGAGTAAATATTCACCTTTGGTGGGAAGAAATTTTATCTTATTACTAGTTTCATGTTTGGTGTTTTTTTCGACGCTATGAATCCCAGTTACGACTTTCGATTGCGATTGTTTCATATGGTTGTCCAAAAGATCGGGTTAAGTCAGAACATATAAATAACACGTTTAATTCTTTTAATGAGTTATCGGATGAGAATAATGTCCGAGTGTGTCTACAATACTTGATGGAGAAGGGGTTTAATGGTCACTACCACAAAACTGGACCATCACGTTCTTTACTGCACTCAGAAGAGAAAGTGGACAATGAAAAAAAATCATATTGGAGTTTCATATGGAACATCATAAATGTTAGATGCATTTGTTATTCATTCATAATAATGCATAACTACAACTTAAACATTTGTCTCGTATTATGGTTGTGTTTGTTGGTGATTTTAGTGTCACCAGACATTTTATGTAATTGAAACTAATATGTGAGCTAAGGGGATTATTATTTGTAGTCTATATTATATGTTCGGAAAATGTGGAGTGTATGCATATATAAGATCGAATTATATTTGAAGAATAGGTGCTTATGGCAAGATCGACGAATCTCATCGGTTTTGGAAATCATTAATGTCACACCCCGAACCAGAACGGCAGAAACGTCCAGAGGCGGGTGACGTCATTGTGCAACATCATAACAATTGTATATAATTGAAACATAGCAAATCCAAACATCATACATCAATATAATAAGCTTACATTGTTTTACATCATGTGTATGTTCTCAAATTTATACAAAAGAGACATTAGTAAACAATTTCCAAAATATAGCAAAATATTCCTGAGTCCGCGATCCATAACCTGCTTACTGATTTCCTGAGAATACAAGTCGTTTGAAAAGTGTCAACATAAAATATGTTGGTGAGTTCATAAGCATTTGCGTATAAAACTTTGATGATAGTTTAGAAATCCAGAAAATCCAATATTTTCTTATCAAAATAGTTGTAATTCTTGTTTCAAATCGAGTATAGTCGCATGTGTCCCTTAGTTCATTGTTTCGAAATCGTATTAAATCGTTATCCTACATAAATCCTATATTTTTTGATGTATATAAAAATATAGTAGCTTTAAAAAAAGTATAATACTTGTGTGGAAAAGGTTTCGTTGAGGTAATCAAAACATAGTTGATTGTAAGCCGAAAGTAAATTCCATATAAACACATTTATGATATATTCTAGTGAGTCGTTATAACCATATTGATGTGACAGAGTGCTTGCTATGACGTTCTTCAGGCGTCAGTTTTGTTCAAGACATTTGTCATCCTAGACTGGCCGGTCTAGCTATAGCGAACAACGAAGGTGCGGGGTGTCAACCCCGTATAGATCTATACACAAATTCCCGCTCTCACTCCAGGAGACTCTAGTTATAACTCTTATAGGGCTTAAAGCATACAATATTGTATTAATATATGTACTGTGAAGATTTGTCTAAGTAAAATACTAACCGATCTTTGAGCATATCGTGAAAACCATTATTTACTAAATATATAATAATAGTTGTAGTCGTAACTAGATATTTTATTAATATTATCGAAGCTGACAAACAACCCTTTTTATTTATAAAATACTAAGTGCGACTCAATTTGTCGAAAAATGTCAAGTTATGATTTGTATAAAACTATGACTTCGGTGAAGTTATGACAACAACTTTATGACATGCAGCTTTTTCTATCATAAAGGCTCCATTTGTGTATTTCCTTAGTGAAATTATTTATATCAAAGTTTTTTATAAATAATCCCTAATAGATTGCAAATATTCTTTACTAGGACACAAGGATCTAATTTTCGAAGGTTCTAGAAATATTGTTAACATTTCAAGGTTTATATAAACCACTTTTTTGTTTCTAGATATGAAGACATGGATAAAAGGGGTATGCTGGACAAACCCAAAAACTTGGGAGGCTCTTATGAAAACAAGTATTATTTATGAGGTGATTCAAATATTATTTTTATACTTCCAGAGATGTTGAAATTTCATGCTCATGGGATTTATAATAAAATAATAGCAATATTTTAACACACATACCAAACATACGTTGACATGCAATTATTCAAGAAATTTAGAACAAGAGTTGACTTGTACTCTCCCCCAAAAATACTAAAACATTGAAAAAAAAAGGTTGGGTATGAAGCTCACCTTGGTTAGCTTGCTAGGTGATTTGAAGAGAGGTGAGGAAGTTTCCAAGCTCCAAAACTTGGAAGATTCTTAAATCTCTAGAGTATTCTAAGAATAATTTTTATGTGTAAATATAATGAAATCTTAGAATAATGTGAAGAATAATTATTCAAAGAGGATAAAATACTTACAAAAGAAATCTTAAAATTTTCTTTGAAGAAGGTGAGACTTGATTCTTGAGTAAGTGGAGAGCACCCTTAGGACTTTTCTGAAAATGGAAATGAGAAGTGGAACTTGGGGAGGAAGGGTTCACGTATCTAAATGGCAGGATAAGGGGGTGACTTGACATTTGCATGGAAGGCTAGTGGGTAAAGCTTATTTTCTATGGGTACTGTGTGCTTTACTGAGATTTGCATGGGAAATGAGAGATTTACATCACATCATAAAGTCAAACCCCTATATTTCCTTAGAATCTCCTTAAAAATCTTGGGTATTATTTTATATAAATATGTTTAAAATAATTAATTTTGGCATAAAATGGTGGTTTAAGGGGTCTAGGATATGAAAAATATGAGTTTGGTGTGATTCCCGACGTCAAAATGCCTTAAAATGATGAAAAAGTCCGAAAATGACAAAAATTCGGAGTCAAGAAGCGAGTTTCGAGGCCCCCTTCTAAATTTCGGAGTTAACATGTGAGGTCCGAAGTTAGGTTTATATTTCGGAGTCAGCCTACAAGGTTCTGGAGTTAGCCCAAATTCCAGAGTGCTCTTCTCGGATCCAAAGTCGCAGGCGAAGTCCGGGGCGAAGCCAACAATCCGGACCGGAGGCGTGAAGTCAGTTGGAAAATCCGAAATAGTCATAAGTGATATCTTCCGGAGCCAATCCTTTTGGGGCTTGTGAGTTTGTCCGAAACAAGGGAGTTCTGAGATGCGAGGCTTATTTCGGAGCAGAGAAAGAATTCTGAAGCAAGGTTATTCCGGAGCACCCTAAACCCGGAGTCATTCTCAAAATTTCGAAGGGGGGGGGGGGGGGGTCCAAAGCTGATTAAAGAGTTTCTTCTGGCTTGTTCTTTCAGGTTTTACTCCTTTCATTACGAGTTGAAGTTTGACTAAGGCAAGGTTACATAGGGAGATTTGAGAGAGATTTGACATATTTTGAGAGATTTTACATACTTGGAGAGATTTGGGAGAGATTTTACATACTTGGAGAGATTTTGGGAGAGAGTGAGATACAGTAGGAGAGATTGAGAGAGACTTTATCGGGGGCCTTTATTAATGTTTTTCTTCGTAGAGTAAGGACTTTAGACTTAGTTATATCCCATTTTGAGTGCTATACACCCTCGAAGGGTACTTAATAATACTTTATATAGCTGTTACTTCCCTAAATCAGATTAGGGTTTTAAATTTTGAACATTTGGGACTTCCAAGTGTTACTTTGCATTAGGATTTATAGTTACACATTAGTAAACATAAAGTAATCCCTAACATATACACACTAGTTGAGTTGACCAGGTTGACTTGTTGACCTTGACTTGACTTTGACTTGACCAGAAGCTTGCAGGTTGTCACAATTAACTATGCCATTAAAGTTGTGATACAATTAATTAATTTAGAAGATGAAAACCCTAATCTGTCAAGTATATACACGACTCATCTTTTGATCAATATGATCCTCTTATGAGCTCTCTCTATCTTCTATAACAAACTTAGACCTCTTCGTGCAAATTGGCTTGTGTTTATGTGTCTAGATTCACAACTGTCCTTTTAGATTATTCTAGATTGGATTTCTTACAACCCGGGCATAATTTCAACCCGGAAAATGAGCTTATGCGATCCATCATGAATCCTCCACCATAACCCTTTTGATTCCCCCAACAATGGTAGGGATACTTGTAGACCCCTATCAAAGGTATACATCCTAGCAATTGTATATGGTGATTTTCCCCGATAGAGGATTGAGGTACATTCCTTAACAAGGGTACCACATAGGATTAGGGTATGCACAATTAACACCCTCACATAATGATGACATTCTTGAGGTTGTTCAGTCATATTTGCAATCCCAAACCCCACCATTGGCACTTAGGTGTACATAGGGATGTCAAATCGGGCAGTCGTGTCGTGTTTTTGTCTGACACGACACGGCACGATAAGATTTTTTATAACACGAACACGACACGACACAATGTTTTTTTTTTCATTAACACGAAAATGAACCAATTAAAACACGACATGAAAAATATAATATTACATAACTATTGATGTATTTCATTCATATATAAAGATATATATAACATGACAAAAACGACAAACACGAAAAACACGACAACCACATGCTTAATCGTGTCAATTTCGTGTCGATTTATGAACACGAACACGACACGACACGACATCGTGTTTTTTAATCTTGACAAGAAAACGTCACGGATACGAATTCGAATTTTGATTTCGTCCCGATTTCGTTTCGTTTCGTGTATTTTTGTCGTGTCGTGCCATAAATTGACACCCCTAGGTGTACACACCGAGAGACGTACCTTCGATTTGGTTCAAATCTTTATGGGTACATATAAAAAAGAAAAGCATTACACGCATACATTCCATTAAGTTTGTTAGGCAACAATGACATTTTCTCTACCCTTTTAACATGTAAAATATATTTTATAGGAATAAGAAATATATTTATTTAACATGCAAATTTTGATCAAAGATTATTTTCATAAAATACATTTTTTGAGCACTCATTCATTAATTTTTAATTTACCATATATCAATAATAAATAATAAAAACAACCCTTGATTTCATATTTATACTAGAAGAGCAATTTAGATGTTATAACTTTATACTTCAACAAAAAAGCCAATTATTAATAAATAAATTCTCAATATTATTTGATTTTAAATATATATAAATATGTATATATTTCTCCAAATACCAAATAAATGTAAATATACATCAAAGAGAAATTGCAAACAAATAAAATAAATTCACCCTCTATACATTTTTTTCAACTATACATTCTTAGTTACATTTGTGAGTTGTTATAAGCCAAAAGGGGCTTCATCAATCCAAGAACTTCCGAATTCTTCTTCAGTTAGCCATGGAGTTTGCGCGAGCTTTGTGTTGTGTCTCTTTTTCGGTGAAATAAGCTTTCATCCTCCTCTTCAACTCCTTCCTGTCAACACAACAATCAAATCATCATCAAAATCAAATCATTCAAAACACAACTTTTTAAACCGATACATGATTTCTTATTCTTACATCATGAGTTTTCTGTCAAGAGCCGAGGAAGACAACATCCCTTTGTTCTCCTCCGCTCGCCGGAGAAGATACGGCATGATTTGATCAACAGGTCCGAACGGCAAATACTTGCTCACAGGGAATCCGGCGTTCCTCAAAGCAAAAGTCATCGCATCCGCCATTCCATACAACGAAGCAAACTCAAGCTTCCCGCTGTCTTTTCCGATCGCATATTCACGAGCCTTTTTTGCAGCTAAACTTGCTGTTATTGTTCATCGATTTTATTCAGAATCTCGTTTAGTTTCATGATTTTCACAAATGGGAAATGAAATCTTTTACCTGAATTGAGATTATGGGTGGCGAGAATGAGTCCTCCGGGACGCTTTGAAATCTGATCAAGCATAAACGCAGCACAACGATTGTAACATGCGTGTGTGTTTTCAATGGTGTCATGAATCGGAGACTCAACACCCAACGAGTTAGCCAACTCTCTTTCACTCGACATATATGCTCCACGAACAATCTTAAATCCGGCAGGCAAGTTCATTTTATCGGCGGCGATCTTCGTCATCGTGATCCTCTCGCCGGCGTCCTTCATGAAAGCTTGAATGGTGCCATAAACCATCGGTCGTTGTGATTCGTTGTATTTAATCGCAGCCCAGTATGTTAAGTAATCAATTGCAGGCTGAATTGCAGTGTCTTCAGCGTCGATTACAATGCGAACGTTCGCTTCAAAAGCTTTCTCACAAACCTTCATTAATCGTTTTTGGGCTAATTCGAGGTCATCTTCTTCTTCACCATTCAATGGTGCTGGTTGTTGTAATGTGTGGTAGAAGGGGCTTGTTTCAGAGAATATCGGTAAAGTTTGTTGCTTCCATGGAAGCTTGAAAGATGAGTTCTTGTGCTCCCATCGAAGAAGATCGCTCAATCTCTTGAGCAGATACACTGGGCAGAGTGCTGTAACCTTCACTGCCACAAATCCAACCTGTTTTTTGTCCAAATTTAGTTCATATCCATTCTGGGTTCTTCAGAAAAACATCAAAATCGAACAAAAGTTTCATCTTTTTCAATCAAAAAGAAACTTACAGACGATGGAGGAAGAGATTGGGTGGATTCAGCGGTTTTGATCAAGTGTTGAGCAGCTTTATCACAAGATTCGTTATCAACCGCATGTTCAACCCCATAATCCAACATTCCTCTTACACCGGAATTCCACAACCTCCGAACAGTCTGACCGGTTTCAACCGTATCGCCGCCGGCCACGAAATGATCATACGCCGTATACTTAATCGTCCCCATCACAACTTTTTTAAACAATGGAACATACATCAACTTTGAATTCATAACCCAGAGACTCAAATCCACCATGGGTTCCACCGCCGCGACGTTCAACGTCGCCGCAGAATGCAACAGTTTCCCTGTTGGAACCGAGGCAAACAAAGTTTTCGTGTCGTCAAAGTTGAATATGTTGTCACCATCTTTTCCGGCGACAGCGGCGGTAAGATGTTGTGGGGCTTGTGAAACAATGGTGGTGGTGGCGTTGGTTGTAGCTCTTTGAGCTTGATGGCATCTTGAAGGTGAAGCGGCATTAACACGGTGGACAGCAGATCGGAGTAATTTGAAGGAGACATCTTTTTTTATCATCGCCATGGTGGCGAAGGTGGTGGTGGTAGTTAGCGGACGGCGGAGGTCGCTTAATAACTATGAAGTGATCTTGCCTCAGGTCTGAAGAAGATCTAAAGCAAGATCGCTAAATAGCTATGTAAGCACTGTGGAAAGAAATGATATGGATTTATTAACCCACTGTGTGTGTGTTTTATTCGATGATTTTTATTGAGGTGTTGTTGGAGGTATTTATAGTGGTCAAATTATCGGGTCAAGAAGATGATATGATGACCCGACCCGCGTGAGATTCGTGTTGTGTAGGAAATTTGTGAGGTGAAATGGTTAATGAATTCGTGAGAAACACTAAAGTTGCCCGTTGTTTCTCTAAGGTTAATAAAAAGTTTCCAATATTGGAAAGTTTCCATAAATAAAAACTAATGGATATTATGGAAAGTATGTTAATTAAATTAATATAAAAAACGAAATTTGTAAATATTATGAGATTTTTCTATTGTGAATCCACTTTATAATCCAATAACTAATTTTGTGGAAATTCCATGCTTTAGTTTCCATAATTTTGTGAATGGAGAGGTTTAGGGGTTATTTGAATTGTCTTTTAAATAGATTAAGAATGATTTATTTGGTAATATTTAGATTGTTTTGTATCATATTTAGAAATCTTTGATTTTTTTATTTTTTTATTTTTTATTTTTTATTATTATTTTTTATTTTTGCGTCCTTTTCTTGGTCTAAAACAGTTTGACTGTGTTAGAATTTGATTCAATTATTTGACTTAATCAAAGGATTTTTAAAAATCGTCTTAACTAATTAACATTCTCGGATTCTATTTATTAGGCTAGTTAGTACTTTATAGACAAAATTGCAAGAATGGTCCCTGTGGTTAGATCGAAATTGTTATTTTAAGTTAAACAGGTTTGGACTAGCATTCATGGTCCAAAGGTTTTCATTTTCTTACAACTTTGCTCCAATTTACTTTAAATTTTTTAATAACGACCATTTTGCCCTTTTTATTTTTTCAGTTTTTTTATTATTTATTCAAATACTTTTATTAAAAAAAATACATCTCTCTCTCTCTCTCTCTCTCTCTCTCTCTCTCTCTCTCTCTCTCTCTCTCTCTCCTTATGGTAGACCACCATCATCGCTGCTAAATCTATCCAACACTTCGTCTGCTTCACACATCTTCATCCTCTATGAAGATCTCATCCAGATCATTCCTTAGTCCAGCCAGGGTTGGGGCTGCTTGTGACCCACCACCGTTTTCCCTCTCAAACTCGCACAACCGTAGGCTCAGAAATAATCGTAGCATTAAAGGCAGCGCGTCTCCCGCAATGTTCCCTACCATCGGTAAAAAAAGAGGAAGCAGTTTCGAAAACCCTAAACCGTCTTCTCCTAAAGTTACCTGCATTGGTCAGGTTAGGATGAAGAGCAAGAAGAAGCACACGAAAAAATCTGAGTTTATCGAGACGACAGAGCACCGACGAAGTTAGTTTCAGGAGATTCGAGCATTCCGGTAATGGGTTTGGTAGTCAAAGTCAAAATCTTGGTTCTAATCAAGAGTGTTTACCATTGTAAATGAATAATCAGAGATGGGTTCATTTACCATTGACGATTTGTGATGGTTTAAGAGCGTTTGGGTCTGAGGTAAGCTATTTGTTTCCTTACCGGTCTTCGTGTTCTTCAATGACGGCGATAGAGAAAGAGGAAAAAATGGTTGGGGAAAATAGACAGGGGTCTTGTGGTGCGGTGTCTGCATGGTGGTTGGTGGCATTGCAGGGAGGTGATGGAAGTGGAAGAGATGCCGGTGGTGGTGGTGAGAGAGTGGTTGAGTTAATCGCCGGAGACGATGATGATGAGAATGAGGAAATTGATGAGATGGGTATTATGAATTAAAGAAGACATGTATTTCAAGACTTGGAGATTGCAAACGACAGCGTCTTTGGGACAATCGATTAAGCTAGGGTGAGCACTTATGTACCACCTAAAAATGCTTTGTTATTGATGAGGTGTAGATATGATCCTATGAAGATGGAAGCTCTCACGAATCAATTATGGGAACCAAATATGAGAAAAACAATGAGGAAGATGAAGATGAAGAATCTTGTAAAAATGAAGAGAAAATTGAAGAGAGCGTAATTCCTGAAAATCTTTAGCAAAGAGAGAGAGAGAGAGAGAGAGAGAGAGAGAGAGAGAGAGAGAGAGAGAGAGAGAGAAAGAGAAATGTATTTTTGTTTTTCTTTTTCTTTTAATAGAAGTATTTGAAGAAATAATAAAAAAACTGAAAAAATAAAAAGAAAGGGCAAAATGATCATTATTAAAAAATTTAAAGTAAATTGGATCAAAGTGGTAAGAAAATGAAAACCTTTGGACCATGAGTGCTAGTCCAAACCTAATTGGTCCAAAATGATAATTTCGACCTAACCATAGGGACCATTCTTGCAACTTTGTCTACTTTATATGTAAAAACTCATGTGTGGTATTTTATCAAGTTCAAGTGCATGTTATAAATGTGGAAAAATGGAATGAAGAAGCGGAAATTAGATTCATTTGTTGTTTAGAAAATACATTTAGTTCTATATCTAAACTTAATTTGTTACGTATGCTATTAAAAGATATAAGATAGTTGTATATGGAAAAAGAAAAGGTAAGTATAACCGTGCATCCTACATTTATCGAACACTCAGAAAAGTTTCACAAACTTTGAAATAATCTTAAGATAAAGGCTGATAACAAATAAATAAATAAAGAGAAATTTATTAAAATAACCAAAATTCTTAATATTTTAGTTAAAAATAGCCAAAAATTATATATATATATATATATATATATATATATATATATATATATATATATATATATATATATATATATATATATACACATACACACTAGCCCTCTACCCGCGCAAAGAGGCGGACGATATATGTGGACCCCTCGATGATTTAGTGATAACAAACATAAGTGTTTGGCCAAGCCTGGACTGATTTGATTTGTTCAATTAGTTGGTCGTCATAAATCAGAAATTGGGAAACAACAGATGGACAAAGAGAATAATTTTAATCCATGTCTCATGTCCATATGATATCCAGAATGGAGGAATATATGATCTCTTATCTAATGAACGCGTCATTGACTAGGTCAGAGTTTGACAGTGGCTTTTAAGAGCTATGATTTTTAGTCAGGTTGTAGAGTCGTACTTGCAATAATAGTTATTACACTTATCCAAGTAGGAGACTGTTGGATTAAGTGTCTAAGCTCATAACTATAATTGATATGTACTTGAACCGAGAGTAGCATGGTCTATTTGGGTTGCATATCACCAGGATAATTTGATAGGATGGACTTTTGATAAAAGGTTATTTATGATTTGTTAATATATTATAAGTTCTAATATATTAATATGAAATCATATTATTTAATTAGTATTGATCAATAATTAATTTAGAATTAATTTTGTGATTAGAAAAGACTAATTAAATATAAGGGGTTGATTGGTAAATCATTCATTCTTATGATGTGGGCCAATGATCCATGATTCTTTAGGTTGGGCTAAACCGATGTTACAACCCATGGATGATCCATAGGGGTTTAAAACCATGGAGCCTAAGGAATATGGAAGGTCATACACATTAGGGTTTACATGGTGTAACCGTAATCTTGCCACACTATATAAGAAGCCCCTTAGCATCCAAAAGACACACTAGTGTTCTTGGAGATCATTGAGCCGATTTTGGTGTTAGGATATTCTCACAAAAGTCATCATTTGTCCTAGGTGTGTTGTGATTCCATTTAAGGTGCAACACTTGGGGCACTAAGTTCTTAAAGTCCAAACTCATTAAGTTCTACTAGCTACAACAAAGAGGTAATTATATAACTCTCTTTTATGTTGATTATGTCATTTCCATGCTAGTTGTAGGCTTAATGCTTTGGAAACAATATTGCATGTACAATTAGAGAAAACATAGATCCAAAGCATTTAGGGTTATATGTGCACCATAGGATGTTGTAGTATACTAAAACCCTTCAGTTTGGACTAAGACCTAAGCCCAGACCTAATAATCCAAAAAGGCCCAATTACCCATAAAAAATCATACAAGGCCCAACCATGGCCCAATTTTCCAAATTAGGCCCAAATCCCTTACATGGGCTTGAATCTAAGGTTCAAAAACATTCTTATCCCAAAAGACTTAAATTCTAATGGCCCAATAGGCGCACCTGGCTTGCCCTGGCGACCATTTGTAATCTGTAGGGTCAATGGAGCAGGTTCTACTACTGGTCCTCCAAATGCTAGACTTGGGTAGTTGGAATTCTTATTGTCACACCCCCGAACCAGACGGCGGAAACGTCCGGGGGCTGTCGTGACTCAATTGAATACCATAACATTGAATATATATGAAACATAACAACATTCGTCACCATTCATCAACATAGTACAACCAGTAGTGTTTACATAACATACATTGTTTAAACATTACATTCCCCAAAAATTAAGTTGTTTAATTCATACAAAAATAAACCGCAACCGTCACTGGATATGATTTCCCTTGATTCACTGGCTCCCTGAGAATACAAGTATTTTGAAAAACGTCAACATATGAAATGTTGGTGAGTTCTTAAGTAGTGTTTGAAATCGAATGTTTGTATTGTTTGATAAACCACCAGAAAACCCGATATTTTCTGAAAAGATAAGTTTTCGAAAACGTTTGTGAAGATCCATAGGTATGCTTGTTCGTTTCTATACTTGTAAAAAAATGTTCATTGAAAATGTATGCATTTCAAATCAGTTCGTATTGAAAACCCTAGGAAAACCCGATGTTCTCCTAGTTCCTTGAATTACGTGATGTTACATTGAAACCATTGCATAGCATATAGTGTCAGTCCCAGGCGACGTTGGAAGGTTTTCGAGCAGGATTATTTACTACAAACCCGCGTTACACAAACGCCCAGTTTATAGTTATACTAACGACTCCGAAGGCGTCGTCAATACTAATCGCGTTATCCAATCGCCCTGACTAGGTGAAGTCCCACATCCGAAGAGAAAGAGGTCACGAAGACCCCGGTAACTCCATTAGCCGGTTGGGGATAAAATGTACGAGGGGTCCCAGACCCGCCTCGCATGAAATGTAGACCTTACTAGCAAGACCAAAGGACCCTTGGGGACCGGTGGTATACAAGCCATTGAAAGTCCATTTACGTTGTGTCGGATCGGTAAAACCCAACACTCCGTAAAAAAAATGTCTTCGGGCCTTAAGATCAGGTCATTGGGCTAGCTAGGCTCAACGAACAAGATTTTACACTTGTGGGGCCCAAAGATGGTGCATAGACGTCTGTGCACACTCGCATGTGTATGTATAACCAAACGTTACTTGTATGAATTGTAGTGTCGTAGTGTTAGTAGTTGTAGATTTCTATTGGCTCGAGACCGAGCCAATTCGTTTAACAATGACTTTTGGTATTGTAATGTATTGTATTCCGTTGATAGTCGTGGTGCCATCATTTGATCAAATTGGGTATATTGAACTAGCCTTGAAATATTCCTGTTTTCAGCCCCTCATCATTTGTAAAATTTACATTTTCAACCCTTTATATTCAATACTTCCCGGTTTAGTCCTTAAACTATTTTTCTTGACATTTTAACACCAAAAATTATTGAAATTAATATTTTTCAACATATTTTTCATAAAAACAGTTTAAGTCCTTGAAAATGCAGTTTTCACGGTTTTAACCCCTTCTTTTCGCAATTTTTACAATTTTGGCCCAATTTGGAAAATTTTTGCAACTTTGGTCCTTTTTAAATTTAAAAAGCATTTTTAAACCTTTGAAAAGGAGTTGGAACACTTATAGTCCACTGTTTTACAGAAAGTTACAATTTTGGCCCTCCAAAACAGAAAAATTCGCATAATGGGCCTTATTGGGCCGAAAGTTACATTTTTAACCCATTAAGCTTAAAATTTATGTTTTTAGTCCCCTAAATGAGTATATTTCCAGAAATTTATTTATGAAAACTGTTTTGGCACACTTCATCCATCAGAATCTGTGACATGTCGATTTGGGCCCTTATTTTTGCATTTTTCACATTTTAGGCCCAAAATTTGTGTTTTTAACCCAAAGAAATTATTGCTAAACTACTTAGCCAATTTTTCTTGAAGCACTTTGTGTTTAGAAATATATTTGAAGTTAAAATCATGTAGCACAAGTTATATCTCGGTTTTGATGAGTTTTGAGGCTAGATCCAACATAAAAACACATAAAAGCATACATATAAGCATGGAAATCATACAAGGCATACAAACACATATAGATCTACACTTTCACTTGTATTCCCCCCCCACAAAACTCATAAAAACAGAAAATAGGGGGTATGAAGCTCACCTTGGGGTGTTGATTCGGTTTTGCAAGGAAAATGGAAGGAAAAATGAAGTGTTTTTGGCCTTGGCTCCCTTTGATGAAGATCTCGAGTTTTGAGATGGTTCTAGGGTGCAAGATCACAATTTTTGCATAGATTAGGAAAGGATTTTGATAACAAAAGAATTTAAACCATAGATCTATGCATAATCTTACCTTAGATGATGATTTACTTGCAAAATCCTCTTGGAAAGTCCCTAATTTTCGAGATTTTTGGAGAGGGGAGGAAGGAGAGTTCTTGAGTGTTCTAGAGAGAAGTTGAGATATTTTTGGTGTGTGTGAGAGGGGATTTGGCCGAGAGTGGGAAGAGAGAAGAGAGGAAGTGATATTTGAAGTGATACATGCATGGAGGTATGTGATATGTGCCTAGAAATCCATTAGATAATAGTGAGGTGTCACTCACAAGTCAACATGCTTCCTTTCCTCCTGGGCTCATGCATTGGGCCGAGAATGGGGAGAGAAGAAGGAAAAATTGGGCTCTTTGCCCCTAAGCCCAACATTAGAGGTAGTTTAGGGTATTTATTGGCCTTATAAAATAAAATTGTGATTTTTATGCTTTATTAAGCTAGGTTAGGTTAAATTATGGATCAAAACTTGTGTTTTATTTCATTCTAGGTTCTACCTAGCCCAAAATATTGCAATAAACGAATGTGGGTCCAATTAGAACCCAATTAGGGTCCTTAACCCATGATAGTCCAATTTGGAAATTCATTGGTCCATTTGGATCCAATAAGGAAGTCCTAGTCCTAAATGGACTTAACAAGAACTTCTAGGGTCTCCAATTGTTTGATGACTACTTATAGTACTTGTATCTTGTATTTGATTGAAGTTTTTGATTCACATGTACTTGAATGCATAGATTACATGGCTCAAAATTTATAGTTGTGACACTTATGGCCC
Source organism: Lactuca saligna (assembly GCF_052625555.1). NCBI lineage: Eukaryota > Viridiplantae > Streptophyta > Magnoliopsida > Asterales > Asteraceae > Lactuca > Lactuca saligna. Next base: position 321,554,620 of record NC_136420.1, on the reverse strand, counting down.
CTCTAATTCTAATGAAAGCAAATCAGGTCAGATGTCTATATGGTGGTGATAGTAGCAGTGCAATCCTTGCTAAAGTTGTTGGATTAGCGTCTAAGTCCATAACTATAATTGGTATGTACTTGACCTGATTTGGTATGGACCATTTGGGTTGCATAGCATCGGAACAATTTGGATAGACTTTTGTGAGAAAAGGAAATTTATGATTTATTAATATATTATAAGTTCTAGTATTTAATATGAAATCATATTATTTAATTTGTATTGATCAAGAATTAATTTGGAATTAATTTTGTGATCAAGAGACATTAATTAAATATATGGGGATTGATTGTGTAAATCATTCATTCTTATATATGTGGGCTTATGATCCATAGTTCTTCATGTTGGGCTAAACCCATGGAGTAATGCATGGATACTCCATATATGTTTTAACCCATGGAGCATGAAGTATATGGAAAGACATGAGTTACATGGTGTAACCCTAATATCCACAATATATAAAGACCCCATAGCTCAAGAAATTAATTCTAAGGATTCATATGAATAGGCTAGCCGATTTTGAGCATAAGAACTTTTCTATCAAGTTATTCCAAGTTGTTAGTGGTGTTGTGTGAACCATTTAAGGTTTAACACTTAGGGCACTAGGCTCTTAAGCTCCATGGAATCAAGCTACAACAAAGAGGTATGGTATCCTAACTAGTATCTTGTATTGTTTCTATCAAATTGCATGCTAGTTTAGGTTAATGCCTTGGAAACCATTTGCATGTATAATTAGTAAAAACATAGATCCAAGGTATTTAGGGTTGGATGTGCACCATAGGATGTTGTATTATATTAAAACCTATCAGTGGTATCAAAGCCATGGGTTGTTTTCAATTATACTTGATGCTATTTGCAAGAAAAACCATATTTTGGAATTTGCCAGTTCACCACGAGGTGGTGATTGTTTAGAGAACAAAAAATTTAGTTTTTTGGCCTGTTTTGGATTAGAATCATTACCACAAAGTGTTTTTGTTCATAAAATTTGATTTTGATGTTATGGTAATGTTTATTCTCATATAAATAAAGGATAATTGTTAAAGTTTCAAGACTTGTTTTAGTTTATGTGATTAGCTAAGTTCTTGAAAATTGTTGATATGAATTATCTTCACTTATGATTTTGATCTTGTTCATAGAAAAATTACTGTATTATTGTGTTAATTGGTAATTTGATCTTAATGGGTTTTATGAACTCCGTAACTTGTCCTCAAGTTATGAAAAATGAAGAGTTTTTTTTTTCTTTTAAAGTGTCATTAAAAGTCATAGGTTATGAAAATGGAAGAGCCTCTAATTTTAATGTCATCATAAAGTGTTTTTATGTCTTCCATAACTTGTCCTCAAGTTATTGAACTTGAATTTTTTTCATAAAAACCATATTAAACTCATAAGATATGGAATTGAAAAGTTTTTTGAATTGTTCAAAACTTGCCCTCAAGTTTTGGAATTTGTAAAGTTTTCCCCATGAATTTTAAAAGTTCAAATTCAACTCTTATACTATTATAATATTAATAGTTAATAGTTATATATATGTATAAGAACAAATTCAGTCTTATCGTTAGTATGTCTCATTCACGAAGTCGACCTATAAGGGGGGGGTATAAGGTTACTGCCTATAAAATGGTAGTTTAATGGGTGTCCACTCTCACCTACCGTTTCCTTGACTGGTGGAGGGTCGTTAGCCGAACAGTATCCCTCTTCCATGCTATAAAATGTTATCTTGGGTCCTAGCCTTAATATTTCATGTTGGGTGTTATATTCAGGACTTAAATCAACTAACTTAAATTTCTCCCATTGTAGATGTCTGGTTCAGACAACTATGACATTCCTAAATCTCTTGAAACAAGCTTTCCTAATGAAGATGACGTCTTGTGGTTGGATCATGGAAATCATACTTCACTTCCTCCACCTCCTCCAATTATTCTCCCTAACCTACAAGTTCAAGGTCACTTAAGCCCTAATTGCAAGCAAAGTATGTGTGTGCTCACATCTTGGAGATGAAGTCATATATGGACAGGCCGGGAGAGTTGGGTGTTAAAGTCTTAAGGACGTTGGTTGTTAACTAGGTTCTTCAATCACTTCCTAAGTCACATAGTGAGTTCCTTTGGGACTACTATATGACAGACCATGACATGACCCTTAATGATCTTACCTATTTGCTTGATGCTGCTAAATCAACAATGATTTGGAGCACTGGTAAAGCAAATTTGATTGGAAGATCGACTTCCCAAACTTCCGTGGACATTGACAATGGTAACATTGGAAATCTAGAGGAAGCTTTCTCTTCCCAATGGGAAAGGATCGACCATAGTCAACCCTGTTAACTAAATGGTAAAGAGAAAGGCTAAGTATGAGATAGTCCCATGTACCATTACCAAATGGTCCATATGTTTCTATTGCGAAAGGAAGGGAGATTGGTTGCGAAGCTGCCCTACTTACCTAAAGAATCACAAAGATTGTAAAGTCAGAATGTATGACTCCTACTTAAGGTAAGTCCATTATCTAACTCTATTAAGTTCCTATTTGGAGATTCTTATCATAAGATGTGACTATGTTACATTTTGATGTTTTGAAGAATCAAAGGAAGCTTAAAAGAAGGGTAAGCTGATTCTGATGGTGAAGATCAGAATTTTGAGCTGCTGCTTAAGAGTTATTATGTATTGCTTAGGAATAGATAACAACATGTTTTTCATATGCATTTGCATTGGAAGGATAAGTTTTTCTGCAAGTTTTAAATAAAAGAAAAGTTTTGATTTTATTTATTTTAAGTATCCTTACAATGGCATGTGTGAAAAATTGTTGTTTATATGATTCCATTGATAGAAATATTGGAAAATGGATTTGATTCTTTCATTTGAGGTAGTGTCATAATTTACCAAATAAGGAAATATTCTCATCACCCAAGTTTCAGTTGGATAGAAACTTGGAATCATGCAAACTGTATTGTATGATGAATGAGAATTTTCATCTTTGGAAAATTAAGATTGATTCGTTGTTCACATGTATATGTGAGTCAAGTGAAGGACTAGGAGATCGGGTACACTTGGTTGTGCGCTAGTTAGGTCCACCACAAAGATCGATAAGGCAATTCGTCATGATATACTAAAGTTTAGTGAATATGGTTATACTTACAAGTTTGAGTGTAATTATGAAACATTGGAAAATTTGAAATGTATGGCAGAACGAATGAGAAGAATCAAATTAGGTAGAAAGATAAAAGTTTCTCCAATCTGAAAAGATGGGAGAGTACTTGAGTATCTTGTTTTATGATTGTCTTAGTGATTAAGAAACCATATCACAACTGATTCTCTAAGGACATCTTAGTGCATTTGTTTAAATAAGAAGAGGAATCGTGAATTGTTGAGTTGGTTAAATCAAAAACATAAATCATACTTCGTTCCAAAATTGAATCTTAGAGTGATACTCCAAGATTGTAACTTGAGTGACATTCATAAGAAGTTTTATTACACTTTTCAAATGTAGAGTAAAATGTTTTCTTACTCTTGTACATTTGAAAGTGGTATGTTGTGATGTTTTGGATAAAACAAAGACCAACTAAGGCCAATGGTGTGAAGTTTTAGTCTTGATTAGAATCCACACTAACTCTTGAATATTTGTTTGTCAAGTAATGTTCCTTGACAAAGGGAATCTTATATGTCAAGAGGTCAGTGGGAGTCTTAAAAATCTTGAAAAGTTTCAAGAACTCATCGAGAATAAAACTATAGTTTATCACTAGCAAACGACTTGAGGTTTGTAACATATCGTGTTGACATCTTCTTGTTTTTGTTCCCATTCCAGCTAAAAGTTGACTATGCATGTGAGTTATATGAGGTCTTAGTTTTTTTCATAACTACTTGGAAGCAATGGTAGGCCCTTGTGCTACTAGGTGGCAAGAAGTTATGATTAAGAAAGTTCAGTTCATATAGTTTGGATTTGTCATTAATCTTGTCTTGTGATTATGATCATGACAAATTCACATGGATAGGAACAAATACACCATAAAATCTAAGTTTCATAAGGTTTCTCTCTGATTCATGGAAATGATGGTGAGGAAACTCTTTCACAAAGTAGATTTTAATTAGATAGCAATTGTGATATTTGCATTCTCAAAGTTGTTAGTGGAGCGTGTGTGGTTAACCGACACACTAACATGGACTTGTGAGAATTGACAAAGGTCTAAACAATTGAGACTATGATTACGACATCCCTTTTCATAGTTCTAAATTTTTTTAAACACACATGTGAGCTATCTAAGAAGAGGTGTATGGTTTTGATAAAGTCTTATCAAAGCATCTCGTATCAGAAATCTGAACTTTGTTAAGAAAGTCAATAAAGTGTTGATTTCTAGAAGTCCAACTGATTTCTGGATAGATGTCAAAGCTTATGGGAGCATACATGTTATGCTAATAATTATCATGTTAGTGGGAGCATGATTATTATGTTAGGTGTTGCGAGTTAGAAATGTTAATTATAGAAAACAAAAGTTTCAATTTGCAAAATGTGCTTTACAAGGTTTGAAAAGTTGTTTTGCTATAATTAAGGGAGAGGAAATTATACTCATTTCAATTTCTAAAAGCTTAGATTGAGATTTTAATAATCTCTAGTCAAGGATGTATATATGAATTCTATGTTGTTATGGTTCAACATAAGGGAATTCTATATATATTGCTTTTTCAAAATCCGATTATGATTACGAGTTCCCTCTTCATAGTCAAATTTTGAAAACATGGCAAATAAAAAAATATTGTAGCAAAAGACTGATCTAGGATCATGTGTTTATGTGAGACATCATGAATTGTGTCCCATATGCTTCGGATATGGGATCAATTACATGTGCTATAATATTTATCCTTTTTAAATTTTCCAAATGCCGAGGGCATTAAGAGGGGAAAAGGTCTAGAATTGGATATGACTAAAATGATTAAGCAATTGTCGAGGACATTTTGAGGTTTACCAAGGATTGGTTGCTCATGGAAGTATAGTTTTAATTTTGGAAGGACCATATTGACATATTCTGAAATGAGGCAACTCTTGTTCAGAAGTGATAGTCAAAATGGAATATGGAAATGTTTCCATAGGTAGAAGTTATTCATTAAATCTGTGTAAGATTAGAAAACTGAATGCAATAAGGATGTTCAAAGGAATGTATTTTGAATGTGAGACTTCATTTCCATCGAATTGATCTCCATTGGAATACTTTGTAATGTCTGTTGAGAAGTCTTTGTGACTTTTTGGATAGTCATTACGAGAGGATCAATGCATATAAGATTAGAATCTAACAGATTTCCGTAAATGGCAGGAATTTGGAATTCTTACATTTACGATAACGTTTTGGGATTGTGAAATGAGAATCTTTGGAATTATGTTCAATTGATCTATTCCACAAAGTAAGGATCATAGACAAACATAGTGTGCATACTTAGAGTATGGGTAACTATTGTTTAGACAAACATAGTGTGCATGCTTGGAGCATGGTATGACTATTGTTTTCATTCAAGTATAAAGTTGATTATTTGAAACATTATACAATGAATAATGAATAATCCATATGGTGTTTAAATAAAATGTGTTTTTATTTACTCTTAAAGGTGCTTGGGGCCATATAAGATTAGTATTATTCTTGTGTTGCACTTTGCATGTTTTGACTTCTCGAATAACTAAGTTATTCAAATTCTATACAGTTAGTCATATGTTGGAAGTAGATATGAATTAAGATTGTCATGAAGTTGGCTTGTAGATGTCTAAGGTGTTGGACATTGAAAGAGTTGCTACAACATTCATGAGTGCTTCTGGAATGAGATTCGAGTATTGGATTAAACCCATGCTCATTTGACTCAATTCATGGATTTTATCACGAGTGATAATGAGATGATAAAATCTCATATTCTTCAAATCAGGATATATAAGTTGCAGTCTACAAGTCGGTTACACATTGATTATGTGAAAACACACTAATAACTCGGTGTTATAAAACACATTTTTGTGTGTGATTTGATAAGTAAATAGAGCAAGCATATAAGTCAAAGTTTATCCATTCCTTTGACCCTTGGAAGGATAAAAGCGATATACATGGGGCCCTTAATGATTTAGTGATGACAAACGTAAGTGCTCGGCCGGGCTTGGACTGATTTAATTTGTTCAACTAGTGAGTCGTCCTAAATCGGAAATCAAGAAACAACAAATGGACAGAGAGAATGATTATAATCCATGTCTCAGTCCATATGATATCTAGAATGGAGGAATATATGATCCATTATCTAATGGATGAGTCATTGATTTGTTTAGAGTACGACATCGGCTTTTAAGAGCTACGATTGCTAGTCGGGTTTTGGAGTCATAGATGCAATAATAGTTTTAGACTTATCCAAGTGGGAGACTGTTGGATTAGTGTTTAAGTCCCTAACTATAATTGGTATGTACTTGACCCAATTTGGCATGGTCCATTTGGGTTGCATGGCATCAGAATAATTTGGATCGTCTTTTGTGAGAAAAGGATAGTTATGATTTATTAATATATTATAAGTTCTAGTATATTAATCTGAAATCATATTATTTAATTAGTATTGATCAAGAATTAATTTGGAATTAATTTTGTGATCAAACGACACTAATTAAATATATGAGGATTGATTGTTTAAATCATTCATTTTTATATATGTGGGCTTATGATCCATAGTTCTTCATGTTGGGCTAAACACATGGATACTCCATGGAGGTTTTAACACATAGAGCATGAAGAATATGGAAAGACATGAGTTACATGGTGTAACCCTAATAGCCACAATATATAAAGACCCCATAGCTTAATAAATCGGCTCTAAGGATTCATATGAGAGGGCTAGTCGATTTTGAGCATAAGAACTTTTCTCTCATGTTATTCCAAGTTATTGGTGGTGTTGTGTGAACCATTTGAGGTGTCACACTTGGGGCACTAGGCTCTTAAGCACCATGGAATCAAGCTACAACAAAGAGGTATGTTATCCTAACAAGTATCTTGTATTGTTTATGTCAAATTGCATGCTAGTTATAGGTTAATGACTTGGAAAACATTTTCATGTATAATTAGTGAAAACATAGTTTCAAGGTATTTAGGGTTGTATGTGCACCATAGGATGTTGTAGTATACTAAAACCCATAAAAACATGCCATGACTTGTTGCACTTGTAACAGCCCGCATCACCCGCTCTGGAAACCCCATCATCTGACCTGCCACATTTTCCACAGCGACTCAGGCCCTGATGGCCCTTCGACCCAGAGTCGAAACCCTTGGGTTTATTCACTAAAACTCCAACTGTCTACCCTGGCTCCACATTCCTTTTCCCTATGTGCTCCAGATCGATCTCTCGCTCCCATGCCCTGGATATCATATCCTTTAGAGTCGGGCAAGCATAAAAACAAACGAACCCCCTGATGTCAGATGTCAACATATCATAGTATCGGGTCTTCCTCATCACCTCATTAGTTTCATATTGGGGTAGCAACAATGCCTTGTCTCTGAACTTACCGATGATCTCCGCCATAGTCTTAATCATCTTCCTCATGTCAAGAAACTCCCTGGCTAACTGATGCACCTCATCAGTTGGTGCAAACTCTTCTCGAAACTGGGTCACAAAATATGGTCAAGTCATGGCCTCATTGTTCGGGGGTCCCAAAGCGTAGCCGACCTCCTCCCACTAATCTCAAGCTCGCTCCCTCAAACATCCTGCAGTGAACCTAACCTTCGACCCCTCGGGGCGGAAGCTCTTCATCTGATCACACTGAATTTCGACTATTTAATTCCTGGTTACGATGGGGTCCTTCACCCCAAAGAAATTTGGTGCCCCACATCCCCAGAAATCCTTGAAGGAGAGTGTGCGGGTCCCAGACTAGCTAGCGGCCAGATCGGCCCTGAAATTCTGAAGTCTATCCTCCATCAACTCCATGATACCTTCCTTGATCGACCCGAAAATCACATGGGTTGCATCAAGGATGCCTCTAGTAATCTCAGACGTAATGAAATCTATAATCCCTCATCAATTGGTTCGGAGCCTATGCCCAAACTAGATCCAGATCATGAGCCTCCTTCTCCATGACATGTCATCACCATACTGAAACATAACCACATAAACAATCATACACACAAGAAGGTTCACTAGATTCAACGTGGTCTTCCTAGTCTCGGGTATAAATCATGTGCTTTCAGTAGTACTTACCCAATACTACCTTCCACACCTATTTATACCCTCCTCAAGGACTCCCCTGACTCCTCAAATTCACTCTTCCCAACTGATATAGTTCTCAAACTATAAGGCGTCCTATGCACCAAAGCATCCCATAGGGACTCCCTAAGACTCCCTTCCTCATCCCTCTCTGTTACCAGCTATTGAAGGAACTTCTACAAATACTACCTAACTACTACATGAACACAATTACATACTACTAGTATTATGTAATTCTTTCATTGACAGGTCCCACACTACATTGGTTGGACTTAAACAAGAGTTGCATAATAGAGTTAAACCTATCCTTATAAAATTATCAAATTACAATAACATGTAACCCAACGCATTCATCCACTAGTTAGCTAGTACCAATAGAATTTCCTAAAGCACAAAGCATGCAACATTTGAGCATCAGGTAATTCAACTCAAAACATACCCTATACATGCCATCCTAATAAGTAACTGATCTGATACTAGCATGCAAATATAAAAGCTCATACAGATAGGCACATAAAGGCATTTCTCCTATCATTCTATCATGCAATTCTAAGTAGATATTTAGCCCTAATCTAGCATGCAATTCTCATATCATAACATAAAACATATAACTTGTATGGGCATTTTGAGAAGACTTACTTGAGCTCGGCTGATTTCACACATCACACCCCTTATCTTTCATTAGAAATCCTTAGATTAAAATGTTTCTTTTTATGAAAAAACCTAGCAAACCCTCGATTTGAGTCCTGAAACACCCGAGAGTATGCCCGAATCCCTCAAACCAAGGCTCCAATACCAACATGTAACATCCCAAAAATACAGATAAAATTTTGTTTTTAAATTTATTCAATTCATATGAAAACAGATATCAAGTAGTCAAAAGAGTATCATAATAAAATGTTATCGTAGTACAAATTCCCAAAATCTCTAAATGCAGAACCATAGGGTGATGTAGTGCAATTAAGCCAGGCCCTTCCCTTTCGAATTGGAAGTACCTGAAACATAAACTGAAAACTATAAGCACAAAGCTTAGTGAGTTTCCCCAACATACAACATACTAAACAAATATACTGATGGGTTTTAGCCATAAGAACTTTCCTATGTGCGCATGCAAAACCCTAATGCTTGGATCTAGGCTTTCTAATTAAACATGATTTGAATCCAAGACTTCTAATGGCTAATTAGATTAAATAACAACATTGAAACAGATCTAGAATCATACCTTTGAGTTCCTTGTTGATCTTGTTGTCTTGGAGCTTCTAGAGTCACAAATGTCACTCCTCTAATGGCTTACAAACACCAATAGCAAGCAAGATGATTTAGGAGAGAGGAGAGGGGAGGAATTCGGCCAAAGTATCTCTACTTTAGATGGTGTGTCGAATTACCTCACCCCTATGGTCTATTTATACTTGTAGACTCCTTAAGGGTTACAACCTAAACCCTAATCGGATAATCTTCTCTTAAGGCTATCCAAATCCATTCCATAGATAACCCTATGGACGATTTTTTGCTTATCCAAGCCCTAGAAATCATCCATCCTATCTAGGATAAGGATTTATAGTCTAAAGTGTAACTATCAAACAATTGACAGTTTATACCCTCTTATTTAATTAATCTCTTTAAGTCACCAAATTAATTTCAATTAATCTATGACTTATATTAATCAAATAACCATATATTATTCCTTATAATATTTACTCTCTCTTAACAAATCACCCATCAAGTTGCTATGGTGAAGGCAACCCAAAAGGACCATACACAACCGGATCAAATACTTGCCTAATATAGTTGCAGCCTTAGACACTATTCCAACAGTCTCCCACTTGGATAAGTCTAGTAACTATACAAGTACAATTTGGTTTGCAATCGTAGCTCTCAAAGACGCTGTCAACTCTGATCTAATCAATCTTGTCCTTTAGATAAAGGATCTTACAGTCCTCTGTTAGATATCATGCCGACAATCCTATGGAATGGTTAGTCAAGCATTTGATTTCTCGATCTCCGATTTATTTGACATAGAACTTAATCAAACACATCAATTAAGTTCTGACCGGGCCCGACACATAAGTCAAATCAAATCATCGAGTGGCCAAGATATCTCTTCTACCCTCTTAGGATAAAATTTACAGATAAACTTCGACTTATATGCATTTAGTTATTCATTAACCAACTATACACAACAATGCGTTTTATAACACCAAGTTACTGATGCGTTTTCGCATTATCAATGTGTTGGGTTTTTAGCAATCTAACACTTCCTAAGTGTGCATGCAACCCTAATAAACCTTGGATCTATGTTTGTCTAAATACATGCAAAATAATAATTTTCCAAGGTTTATAACCTATCTAACATGGCATGGGGAACATTTCAACATAAAAGAGTTAGAAGAGATTACATACCTTTAGGTGAGTTTGGTTCTAAGGAGTTTGAGGGCCAAGCACCAATAGTGCGAATGCCTCAAATGGAATCACAAACACCACAAACTCTTGGAAAACTTTGAGAGAGTATACACCTTGTATAAAACCGGCCACACACATGCACACACACACTAGTTCACTAGTTTTCTCTTAGGCTCCATTTCATGCTCCATAAGCATGCTTATATAGTGTGCATGGTTAGGGTGAAACCCTAATAACCCATGTCTTTTCCTTTTCCAAGGATCCATGGGTTAAAAGCTCCATGGATCATCCATGGACTTCCACATAAGCCTAGCCCATTAACAAATGAGTATTAGCCCACACTATATAAAACAAATAGCCCATAATTTAATTAGTATTCCTTTTAATCTCTAAATTAATTCATAATTAATTTAAGACTAAAACTAATTAAATAACGTAACTTCATATTAATATATTATAACTCATAATATATTAATAAACATATGTGTATAACTCTCATAAAATTATCCATAATAGTTTGGATGAGATGCAACCCAAATGGACCATGCTGGTCGGGTCAAGTATATACCAAATAAGATATGGACTTAGACACCATATCCAACAGACTCCCACTTGGATAAGTCTAATAACTATATTTGCCTATAACTTCAGGAACCAACCAACAATTGTAGCTCTCGAAAACTCCCTCGAACAATGAAGACTCTGTCGAACTATGAAGCGCCATTTTAGATAAGTGATCACATAATCCTCTGTTCTCATGATATCAGCCGGACAAATACATGGAACTATGTCTTGCTTATTGTCTAGCAGTTGTTTCTCGATTTTCCGATTTGTTTGACGAAGAACTTCACTGAACACATCGGTTTAGTTCTGACCAGGCCTGGTACATGGGTCAACACAAAATCATCGAGGGGCCCAGATATCGCTTCTATTTCTAGAAGGAACAGATAAACTTCGACTGATATGCTTGTTCTACTACTTATTGAATTGTACACAAAGGCACGTTTTATAACATCAAGTTACTGATGTGTTTACGTGCAATCAATGCACAACCAACTCATAGGTAACAACTCATATCTCTAGGTTTAAAGATTTATATGATGTTATCGTCTCACGATCACTCGAGATAAATTCCATGAAGTGATACAAGTGAGCGTGGGTTTATACCAATACTCATAACTTATGAGTACTCATGAATCTTGATTCATACCTACTTCCAGCAAGCGCGGGTTTATTCCAATGCTCAAAACCAGTTCATAAGCACTCATGAACGCTGCAGCAACCCTTGCTATGTCTAACACCATTTAGACATTCTACACACCAATTCATGACAATCTTCATTCACATCTACTCCCAACATATGAACGATTGTGGACCATTTGAATAATTCGATTATTCCTAATAAACTCAATTATTCTGGAAGTCAAAACATGCAAAGTGAAACAATAGTTAAACAATTAACATGTGACAGTAACTTTACTCATAAATAAAACTCCTTTATTTAATCATCAAATGTTAATTACATTTATCTATTATATGTTTCTAATACTATCTAATCTATACTAATATCATCCTTCAGCCCAATACTCCTAGCATGCTGCAAGTGCTTAACCCTACTCAGTCCCTTCGTAAGCGGATCTGCTGGGTTATCTTCTGATGATATCCTCTTCACTACGAGTTGTCCTTCTTCTACACGATGTCTAATGAAGTGATATTTTCTATCGATATGTCGAGATCTACCATGATCCCTCGGTTCCTTGGTCAAGGAAACCGCACCTTCGTTATCACAGAAAATCTCCATGGGCTCCTTAATGGCCGGCACAACTCCAAGATCACCAATGAAGTTCTTTAGCCATATTGCCTCCTTCGACGCTTCGCTCGCTGCGATGTACTCTGATTCGCACGTTGAATCAGCTACGGTTTCCTGCTTGGAACTTTTCCATGTCACTGCTCCTCCATTTAGGGTAAAGACCCAGCCCAACTGCGAACGATAGTTGTCCCTGTCGGTCTGAAAGCTGGCGTCACTATACCCTCGCACCTTCAAGTCATCACTCCCTCCAAGGACTAAGAACCATTCTTTCATCCTCCGAAGGTACTTAAGGATGTTCTTCACCGCAATCCAATGTGCTTTGCCAGGGTTCCCTTGATATCTGCTAACCATGCTCAAAGCGAAGGCTACATCAGGGCGAGTACAAGTCATAACGTACATGATTGAGCCAACTGCGGAAGCGTATGGTACTCGGCTCATTTCTGCTATCTCAGCTTCGGTACTCAGACTTTGAGTCTTACTCAACTTGGCATTTCCTTGTATCGGTAGTTCTCCCTTCTTTGAGTTTTCCATACTAAAACGTTTTAGTACTTTCTCTAAGTAAGTGTTCTGACTAAGTCCAATTAGTTTCTTACTTCTTTCTCTTACTATCCTTATTCCCAAAATGTAAGAAGCCTCTCCGAGGTCCTTCATAGCGAAACACTTCCCGAGCCAGGACTTAACCTCCTGCAGAGTCGGGATGTCGTTGCCTATGAGTAATATGTCATCGACATATAGAACGAGAAAGCTTACTATACTCCCACTGGCTTTGACATATACACAAGATTCGTCTTTGCTTCGTACATATCCAAACTCTTTGACTTTCTCATCGAAGCAAAGATTCCATCTGCGAGACGCTTGTTTAAGTCCATAAATGGACTTCTCAAGCTTACACACTCTATTCGGATGCTTTGGATCCACAAACCCCTCTGGCTGAGCCATGTAAACATCCTCAGCCAACTTTCCGTTAAGGAAAGCGGTCTTGACATCCATTTGCCAAATCTCATAATCATGAAATGCGGCAATTGCTAGCATTACTCTAATAGATTTTATCTTTGCAACTGGTGAGAAGGTCTCATCATAGTCAACTCCGGGAGTTTGAGTAAAGCCCTTCGCGACCAATCGTGCCTTATATGTGTGTACGTTCCCATCCACGTCGGTCTTCTTTTTGAAGATCCATTTTCACCCAACGGTCTTACGTTCGGGCACATAATCAACCAAATTCCAAACTTGGTTATCATACATGGATTGTATCTCGCTATCCATTGCCTCTTTCCATTTCGCTGACTCCGGGCCTGCCATGGCTTCCTTATAGCTATTAGGTTCATCAAGATTTACTAGTGTACCATCACTAATATACGTGTCCCCTTCGGTAGTAATATGAAAACCATAAAACTGGGGTTGAACTCTAAATCTATCGGAACGTCTGAGAGGTAAGGATTCGTCAATCGGTTCAACTGGACTTTCCTCCTCGGGTTGAATGCCAGCGGTAGAGATTCCTTCATCTATTGATTCTTGAATCTCTTCAAGTTTGATTTGCCTCCCACTGTCTCCTTGGCTTATGAGTTCTCGCTCTCGGAAAACTCCTCTCCTCGCAACAAAGACAACATTGTCTTTCGGTCTATAGAAGAGATATCCAAAGGATGTTTGTGGTAGCCGATGAAAATACATCGCTCACTTCGAGGTTCAAGCTTGTCGTGAGTATCTCGTCTTACGAAAGCCTCGCAACCCCAAACCTTGATATGTGCCAACGAGGGAGCTTTCCCTGTCTACATCTCGTGAGGTGTTTTGGCAACCTTCTTAGTAGGGACTCGGTTAAGGATATGGGCGGCAGTCTGTAAGGCATACCCCCAAAAGAAGATAGGTAGTGAAGCACGACTCATCATAGAGCGAACCATATCCAATAAGGTTCGATTACGCCTTTCTGCCACACCATTCAACTGCGGTGTTCTAGGAGGCGTCAATTGCGAAACTATTCCACACTCCTTGAGATAATTGTGGAATTCAAGACTTAGGTACTCTCCTCCTCGATCGGATCGAAGCATCTTGATTTTCCTGCCCAATTGATTCTCCACTTCATTCTTGAACTCTTTGAACTTTTCAAAGGTGTCTGACTTTTGCTTGATTAAGTAGATATACCCATATCTACTATAGTCATCGGTAAAAGTCACATAGAAGCGGTTCCCATCCTTCGTGGTTGATCTAAAGGGTCCACATACATCGGTATGTATTAGGTCCAATAGCCCCTCACCCCTTTCACAAGTACTCGTGAAGGGTGACTTAGTCATCTTTCCAAGTAAACAAGACTTACATGTGTCATCTTCCCTAAGGTTGAATGACTCCAACACTCCATCCTTTTGGAGTTAGGCTATGCGTTTCTTGTTGACATGTCCAAGACGGCAATGCCACAAGGATGATTTATCCATACTAGTGGAAGAATCAATATTCAAAACATCATTTCCTAAGTTATCAACAATCATAACAGTTTCATATATTCCATTACATGGTATAGCTTCAAAGTAAAAAACACCATTTAGATAAACCAAAATAGAACCATTCTCATTGTTAAAAGAAAATCTAAATCCTTGTCTATATAAACCATGAAATGAAATGATGTTTCTAGCCATTTCTGGCGAATAGCAACAATTGTTCAAATCTAAAACCAAACTATTCCTAAGCACTAAAGAATACACTCCAATCTTGGTTACAGGCGACGATCTTCTGTTCCCCATGATTAGATTGATCCTTCCTTGCTCTACATCCCTACTTCTTCTTAGTCCTTGCACATTAGAACAAATGTGATAACCACAACCGGTATCAACAACCCAAGAAATAGCATGATTACAATCGTTAGATTTGATTGTGTATATACCTGCGAAAGATGGCTTGATCTTTCCTTCTTTGATTGCTTGCAGGTAATCCGGGCAACTTCTCTTCCAATGTCCTATCTTGTGGCAGTGGTGGCACTCTGCCTCCTTTGGGTTGGAGCAGGGCTTAGCGGGATCAACTTTGGTCCCACTAGAAGAGGCACCATCTCGGGCTTTCACCTTGCGATAGTTATTCGATGAAGCTTTCCTCTTCTTTCCCTTCCCTTGACCAATAGCCAAGACAGGAGCAGCGGACGGATTGGGAGTAGGTGCAACAGACTTGTCCTTGAAGTTGCTCTCAGCGACCCTCAAGAGACCTTGGAGTTTGCTTAGGGTGACCTCTTTTTTGTTCATATGGTAGGTCATCCTAAATTGGTTGTACATTGGAGGCAAAGAGTGAAGCACCATGTCGATCGCCAAGTCTTCACCAAAGTCAACATTTAACTTGCAAAGGCGGTCGACATACCTTTGCATCTTTTGCAGGTGCACGGTAAGAGATTCTCCATGACCCATCTTAGCGGAGATCATGTTAGTGAAAATCTCATAACGCTCTTGTATCACGTTTTGGTGGTATCTCTCCAACAAGTCTTGATGCATCTCGTATGGATACATGTCCTCGTAGGACTTTTGGAATTCGGAGTTCATGGTGGCGATCATGATGCAATGTACCTTCGTTGCATCTCGCTCATGAGTTTCAAAGGCGGTGATTTCTTCGGGAGTAGCAACTTCGGGGTTGATTTTCTCGAGCTTCTCATCGAGGACATACTCTTTATCCTCATAGCGAGCAATGGTGCGAATGTATCTTATCCATTTGCTAAAGTTCGTTCCATCGAAGGTGACCTTTTGGCAAAGGCTCATCAACGTGAAAGAACTAGCAGCAGCGTTGTTTGCGTTCGACATCTTCAATTAAAAAAGGACAAAGATAGATTAGAATAAGAATCCCTAATTATCACTCAATAAGAAAAATTAGGGCTAGGATCCAACAATAACATTTGCATACTAGAAAAGGGATGCCGTAATCTAACATGCAAATAAATTTAAGGTAAGTGAATGGCGATTCACTAATTCTCCATCATAAAACTTAAACCATTAGTCCTAAGTGTTTTTGAGAATTCCTAGGTTCGGATGAGATTCATTGAACTATTCAATGGCATGTTTAAATCTCGATATGCCCCTCTCGTTTGTGACTGGGATGCCGAGGATCACAAAGCGGGTGTGAATTACCATGCAAATTCACATGGTGCCTTCATTGTAACGATCACCTATTCGATGTGCTGGTAAACCATACACGCTTCATCGAACTATGATAAACAATGAATCACCCTTTGCCACCTTCGCTTAGAACCAATTAGTGTGCCGGTAAACCACACACGCTCCACTAACTTCTTAGCAAGGTGCAAAGTGTAATTTCATGGGATTGCATCAATTCACTTTTCCTAAAGTAACTAAGATTGGGAAATTTTTTAAAACGTGTAGTTACTTTGTATTTCTTATTATACTTTTAATGAGAAGATGAGGTTGCCCTATCCTACCCGTTCGGCTAACGACCCTCCACCAATCAAGCAAGCGGTGGGTGTGAATGTACACCCATTAAGCGCCATTTTATAGGCCGCAACCTTATACTCACCTTATAGATCGGCTTTGTGAATGAGGCCTACTAACGGTAAGACTAGCATTTAGTTATACATACATATATATATATATATATATATATATATATATATATATATATATATATATATATATATATATATTATTCTAGTAATATCATATTAGTATAGGGTTGTATTTTAAAACTTTTCAAAATCTAGGGTTTGAAATTTAAGTTGTCTAAATTAAAACTTTTAATCACAAATATAAATTTCAAAACTTTAGGGTAGGTTTTAAACATTTAAAACATGGAGGATCTAATAACAAATAATTCCAATTAACAATTAATATCCTAATTATCTTTATTTGATTTATCCAAGATTTCTTTTAAGATAATTATCAAAATAATTAATCATTTATCACATAAGGAAATTAAATATTTTATTAGATGATAAATATCTTTAATTAGATCAAGATAATAGTCATATATATCAAAAAATCGAATTAGGGTTGATCTAATATGATTAAGGTAAGTTTCCATAAGATAAACATGAAAAAATCCCAGTTTTGCCTAATCCAGACGCTCGGACTCACCGAGTACAGGCCTACTCGCCGAGTCCAGTTTGGAACTCGCCGAGTACATGACTCATAAACCCAAAATCGAATTTTGCAGGTTTGTTTCAGTTAATCAAGCAACAATTTAAAGAAAACCAAGCTAGTCTCTGATACCACTGATGGGTTTTAGCCATAAGAACTTTCCTATGTGCGCATGCAGAACCGTAATGCTTGGATCTAGGCTTTCTAATTAAACATGCTTTGAATCCAAGACTTCTAATGGCTAATTAGATTAAATAACAACATTGAAACAGATCTAGAATCATACCTTTGAGTTCCTTGTTGATCTTGTTGTCTTGGAGCTTCTAGAGTCACAAATGTCACTCCTCTAATGGCTTACAAACACCAATAGCAAGCAAGATGATTTAGGAGAGAGGAGAGGGGAGGAATTCGGCTAGAGTATCTCAACTTTAGATGGTGTGTCGAATTACCTCACCCCTATGGTCTATTTGTACTTGTAGACTCCTTAAGGGTTACAACCTAAACCCTAATTGGATAATCTTCTCTTAAGGCTATCCAAATCCATTCCATAGATAACCCTATGGACGATTTTGGCTTATCCAAGCCCTAGAAATCGTCCATCCTATCTAGGATAAGGATTTATAGTCTAAAGTGTAACTATCAAACAATTGACAATTTATACCCTCTTATTTAATTAATCTCTTTAAGTCACCAAATTAATTCCAATTAATGTATGACTTATATTAATCAAATAACCATATATTATTCATTATAATATTTACTCTCTCTTAACAAATCACCCATCAAGTTGCTATGGTGAAGGCAACCCAAAAGGACCATACACAACCGGATCAAATACTTGCCTAATATAGTTGCAGCCTTACACACTATTCCAACATATACTACCAAGCATATCTGGGTGCTGGCGTACCCCTTTGATCTATTTCAATTGGATACTATCAAGCATATCTCAGTGCTTTCCTACCACTTCGGTCTATTTCAAACGGATACTATCAAGCATATCTGGGTGATTTCAACCGGATACTATCAAGCATATATGGGTGCTTACAATCCCCTTTCAGTCTATTTCAACCGGATATCGGTCCTATTTCACCCCTACTACTACCACATAATATTATAGCAGGAACCAAAGAGTCATCAAGCAAATACAGGCATAACTGACAATTGTCACAAAGACAATCACCACACTACATCATAAACTAGTGGGCCGACATTGATGCCTTCAACCCACAGATACTATGAAGGAATATTTACCTCAGAATCTAGGTATCAAATCGCACTTAGGGGATGGCTCGTGAACTTCTCTCCCTATCGCACAAGCATAAAATCCTAATTAGATAATAGGCCACATTTTAACCCGAAATTCCAAAACGCTAATTCTTAACTTAAGGCAAAAGGGATTCTTTACCCTTGCCCTATTGTGCCTCCCTCCTTCCAAGGCCCAAATCTATACAAAGTTCAAAAAGGCATCTAATCCCAACTATAAGGCCTCTAAGACCCAACATAACCCAAGAACCCCCAACATGGCCTAAGACCCAAAAATGACCTGCTACAATCAGCTAGGCTCGAGGCCCAACTTAAACAAGTTCAAAGCCTGACACCAATCGAGCCCAAACATCATGTAACCCTACAGACCGCATACACGCGACGTACTTGGAGTCAAGATGTTGGCCCAATACGCATAGTTTACACTAGAGTATGAATGGCGTATTGGTCTTCCACCCAAAAACACTTCCATGACTTAATCCATTAAGCCCTAACGTCTAAAACTTAAGTTCATATTAACGTCTTAATCCATAAAGTTGCAAACTTTATGCTTTTTCATGCATGGATGGGTCTCAAACCATGAATTAAGTCCATAAACTCACTTGGATGGTTACCACACTTGCATGGTGGAGTCTTAAAAACTAAGATCAAATTTTATGACTCAAAACTATTCCAAGAGTCTAAAAGGACATCTCAAATGGCCTAGAGTTTCTCATACTCCAAGAAACCAAACTATGGGACCAAAAGATGCCATATTCTACCCTAATCCTAGATCTAAGCTTGCAATGATCAAGATTCACACTTTATACCTTCAATAGGCTAAAACTGGTGCAAAACTTCTGCATCTACAAGCTCCTTCTTCTCCTTTTCTTCTTCCTAAACCTCCTTCTTCTTCAAAACTAGAAAAGATCACCAAAATACCCAAGGTAAGCTCACAGATGCACTCAAGAATGCTAGGGTTCAAGATTTGCACTAAAAGGACAATGGAAGCTGAAAGGGTAAAAGTCTCGAGGGACTTAAGGACTTTAAATAGGATGAAAACCTTAAAAATTAGGGTTTTCCCCTGGCTTGATTATGCACAGTGTACATATGGTTACGCCCAACGTACGTCAGGGATCCCCCGATGACGCGCAATGAACGAGTACGCTGTGTATACCTAATGTACGCCCAACGTACTCACAAACCCTTTTCCACCTCAACTTGAATAAAAATAGATTAAGTGAATAACTTCATATCTGGCAACTCAGGTGCTAAAGTATGCTATGTTGAAATGCAACTGAATACCCAACTCCTCATGAAATTTCCTCAAAAATCTAGAGGCGAGGGGAACATCTCGATCAAAAATCATCGAAACTGACACCCTGTGTCGAACCACCACCTCCCTGATGTAGATGTCAGCCAATATCTCGGCAGAGATGCTCTCAACAATGGGTATGAAATGAGCGCTCTTGTTTAGTCTATCAACAATCACCGATATAGAATCAAACCTTCACGTTGTCCTAAGCAACTTTGTTATAAAATCCATAGTGATCTCTTCCCACTTCCACATGGAAATGGGTAACGACTGCATTTTGCCATGGGATCTCTAAAGCTCGACCTTGATGTTAGGAATAAATACGATATGACGAATGCGGAATATCAAGAACAATCAAGAATCAATCACCATAATATGCAAGTAATCTGATAAAGGTTTTTGTGTATATTGATTATGATATGAACGTACAGAGAAAAACCTAATCTGGTCAAAAGCTTTCATAAAAAGCTAACCTGATGATTATTTATAGTGAATAACAAATATATACCATAAATATAAAACCAATGCCTTAGAAGAGCTCGATTAAGAACTTCTACTGTAAAGGCATCGTAGGGAATCATAAAATGATTAACCCTAAAAAGGACTCCCTAAATAACCAAAATGCCAAATCATTTTCAGTATCTCAAATAATCAACAATCTCCCACTAGATGTTGAAACTGATAAAGATCATGATTTCCGATCTTCTTGGCATTTCTTCCCCTAAATTGTGAGACTCATCAGTGCACGGGGTCTTCAAAGCGAGAGAAACAAATAACGTCTTTCAAATACGAACTCCCCCTTGAATAATCATCACTCCCCCTTGAATCTTCAACAAATACCATGAAAATAATCCGGAAAGTTAACAAAGAATCACCAATAATCTTCAAAACCCGTCAGATTTGATGAAATAAATCTTTTTAGAATATACACAATTCTAAAAAATCAAAACCGGAAAAATAACAAAATTTAATTTTGTATTTTTCAATTTTTTTAAATTTAGACAAAAAATAGAATAAGAAGCAATAATTTAGAAGGGTTTAAAATGCATAAGACCAAAGAAGAGGATAAGAAGTGAAAATATTTTGAAAAGAAAAGGTAAAAGTGGTAAAATCCCAAAAAGAATGTGAAATATTGGGATATGGGGATAAATCTGTCAATATGCATAAACACTGTGGACTGGAACTGAAAATTTTATCATCTTTCTCGTTCAATCACAAGAACAACGCTTCATTGACTTCTGAAAGTCAAAATCAGACTTCCGATTACAAATCTCTTCCGATTGACTATAGAAATCAATTCCGATTACGATTTTGCGGTTGTTATTCTGATTAGAAGTTCCAAAACTAAGGATTGCGAGCGATTCCAACTCTCGGAATGATACGGATTTTGATTCAAAAAAAATGCCGACTATAAATCCCGACTCCGATTACGAGACCTTAAATGCGTACACTTCCATTAAATCCATTCCGGTTTTCAAGTAAGACACAAATGGGATTATAAGATACGAACTCCTCTGATTTTGAATCAGACAATGAGATGCAATACCGAAATCGATTTCTGATTTTGGTTTCTAAAGGCGAACCTTCGTTTACTGTTACTTCCGATTTCATTTGAGCCTAGAACTGCGAACCTATAATTGCGAATGGAGGACTACGAATCCCTGCGAACACTCGGAGATGAACGGTAGATTCGCATTCGTAGGTTCAGATTCCGATTGTGACTTTCACATCTTGTGACATTCGCATCATTAATTTCGCATACGGATCCAAAGCTTGTAGTTGCGAATCACTCCTACTGCGAAGCTTGAGCGACAACAGCTGATTGAACATTCGTTCCGAAAGTCTATACAATGCGGACTGCAATTCCAATTGCGAATCCTAATGAACATACGAACCTTGAACCTTGATCGCGAGTCCAAAATTCAGAATGCAAAGTAACAGTGAACCTTGTACAATAGCGTTGCGATCAATTGCAAAATTGGAATTTTATATCTAAGTTACCAATTTGGTCCCCAGAGTATCACAAAAGTAGTGATGTTGACCCAATATTCCGAAAGTAACACCCTTTTGACAATAACTCTGAATCCGACCCTCGTTTTGCAGTACACTGACAATTTCAGCCCACTTTTTACTGTAATGTCATATTGCAGCCTTCCTTTTTGCATAAAGTGTCCTTTTTCATCCACTTTTTTAGCTTTTCACCTTTTTATCATTTCCAACACTTAAAAAATCAATAAAAATTGATTCCTTCAACAAGATTTCATAACTTTGACTAAATGTTCACAAGATTTCACCAAATTTTGTCTTTTTTTTTTCAAGGACAAAACTTTTTAATGGGACTTTTGGTACCCATTTAAAATTCAACATTGAAGTATGTTTCTTGCACACTTACTTGAAGAAAATCTATCATCTTCTGAAAATAATACCCACTTTTTAGTTGGAAAACAAAATTTTCCATAGCATTCATTAAACCAACCAAATTCTCTTTTCTCTTTCCTCCAAATTTTAACATATTTATATGAAAAAAATATGAATGGAATTTCCTTTGAACATTCTCGACTTTAGTTTGCTAAAACTTTTCACATGCATTAGGTACTTGTACGTTGGGCATCAAAATCTTCTTTATTCTTTTTTGTCTTCTTCTTTCTTTTCTAATTTCTAGGCTTCATAAACAAATTTCAAATCTGAACAACTTCTTCATCATTCTAAATATGAACATTAGAAACCTTTGGTACACAAACTTTTGGAGTTTGATAAATCTGAACATCTTGAAGTATTGGCTTTCTGTAAGGAATCATTCCTTCAAAAACATCATCAGAACAGAAAAAGTCATCTGTTTGAGTTCTAATTGAACAAAACTTCTTCACTTTCATGATTTCTGAATTTTTACATTTAGATTTGTTTTCAGAACATCTAGATTTAAATTGTAAACCTTCTGAAAAATATAAACCACTTGACTCCCCCTTAACAAGAACATTTTGAGTCACTTTTTCTTCAGAAACTTGAAGAACATCATGAACTTCTTCTTTTACTTTTCTTTCTTTCTCTAACTTCTGTTGTTTATTTTCCCAAACTAAATGTCCATAGATAATACAAAATTGGTCTACTATTCTCTCATTCTTTCGTAATTCACGATCATTAACACATGAGTATTCAGTTATTTTCTCATCAACAAAAAATTATAAAATTTAGTAGCATCTCTTAACGTAAAATCACCAAGAACATGAAACAAAGTCACTTTGTCTACACCATAGATTGGTTTAGTAACGTTTAATCCAAGTCCTAAAATGGAGATACAAGATAAAAGATCCATTAGATCTTCAACAAGTGAAAGAACTTGAAGAGAGAGAAAGTACATCTGTTAAGAATTCTAGAAAGAGAAAACGAATCTAAGATGGTTTCAAGAGAGAGAAAATAGATCTGAGATGAATTTTAGAGAGATAAAGTAGATCTAAACACCAAAATTCGAATAAACACGAAAACTTTCTTCTAATTCTCTTACAGAACACGATTCAAGAACAAATCAGATGAAATAATGAGTAGAAGATAACAGATCCAACAAGATTTTGCAATAAAATGAGATATTAGACTTTTTCTTTTTAGAAAACTTAAAAAACTTGAAGAACAAGGTGAGATTCATGATAAGAAAATCGTCATAAACAAGATCAATTTTTGCAATAATCGATGAGATCTACAAGAACCCGCTCTGATACCACTTGTTAGGAATAAATCCAATATGATGAATGCGGAATATCAAGAACAATCAAGAATTAATCACGATAATATGTAAGTATTCTGATAAAGGTTTTTGTGTATATTGAGTATGTTATGAACGTACAGAGAAAAACCCAATTTGGTCAAAAGCTTTCATCAAAAGCTAACCTAATGATTATCTATAGGGAACAATAAATATATACCATAAATATAAAATCAACGCGTTAAAAAAACCAATGCCTTAGAATAGCTCAATTAAGAACTTCTATTATAAAGTCATCGTAGGGAATCATACAACGATTAACACAAAAAAGGCCTCCCTAAATAACCAAACATGCCAAATCAGTTTCAATATCTATAATACTCAACACTTGACTTTCTGGCAAGTCAAGCACCACTCCACAAACCAAAAAGATCTTATATGCTTAAGAGTCATACTAAAGTGCTAATTAACATATAATATTAAATGGTCACACTAACAACAAGTTGATACAATTGATTATTTATTAGAATTTTATTTTAATTATATTCCATAAACTGTTATAATTAACTGGAAATTATTATTTCTTGGAAATAATAATTTTGATTATCAAGTAACATAATATATATATATATATATATATATATATATATATATATATATATATATCATATGGTATGATTTTGTAACAGCCTGGAATTTCAGGTATTACTTTAAATTAAATTGGGGAATATTTAAGGGCGGAACTCGGTGAGTTGATGCCTGACTCGCCGAGTAGGACCACAGTCTTAGTCACAGATTCGCGACTGGACTCGACGAGTCCATTAGGGACTCGGCGAGTCGACGCTGTTCAGCTGAAACCCTAGCCGTTTTGATTCTGGATCGTATATAATGCCTTTAGGGCCGTCATGTCTCGTCTTTTGGCCGATTGAAGATAACCAAAAAGTCTGTGGGCATCTGGAACAAGGGTAAAGGCTAGTGGAAGCTTGAAGAGGTGGTTAGGGAAGGAGAGGCAAGGTGGTGATCAAAGGAGAATCAAGGGGTTGAGCTCTGAAGGTTGGGGACACAGGGAACACGTTTTCCAGGTAATCCTCGAATCATTTCTGTAGTTTTGGCGTTGTATATGAATCTAGGGTTTAGGAAACCCATTTAAGGATTTGATAGATTATAGTGTTGTTACAAGTGTTTAAACCCCTGTAATAGTATATGTGAAGGTCCAGGAAGCCCCATATCTATATATTACGAAATCATGCGAATTACAGGAGGCAGTTGATTGACTGCATGGCAAGGACTCGCCGAGTCCAATGATCAGACTCGGCGAGTAGCTTGAAGATTCACTAGGACTCGCCGAGTTGTTCTTCAGACTCGGCGAGTAGCTTGAAGACTTACTGGGACTCGTCGAGTCGTTCCTTAGACTCGGCGAGTGGAGTCGGGGTGTCTAGACTCGCCGAGTTGTCTTTGCACTCGACGAGTCCGGTCAAGTTGACCGTTGACCTGTATGTAATTTAGTAGGGTCAGTTGTCTTGTTTGATAAGATCATTAATAAAGGTATGTGGTATTATAGGAAGCCTGCAGATTAGAGGATCGAGTGCGAGTGGCTCGAAGGGTTTATAGCTTGCATACTACGAGGTGAGTCTTCTCACTATACTTCACCCGGAAGGGTTTGACTGCGTGACCGGAAGGTCGTATGTGTTATATTTATGCTATGTCTAGAGAGGTAGATGCTTTATATGTGATGTATGCTTATACGGGCCGGAAGGCAAGACTTTATGTGATAGAAAGAACAGTATGATGTATGACTTATGTGTTATGTGTGATATGTTATATGTGTTATGTTTTATACTATTATGGGCCGGAAGTGTAACAGCCCGGAATTCCAGGTATTCCTTTAAATTATTTTTGGGGCACATTTAGGAGGGGACTCGGCGAGTTGGTGCCTGACTCGCCGAGTAGGACCACAGTCTTGGTCACAGATACGCGACTGGACTCGACGAGTCCAATAGGGACTCGGCGAGTCGACGCTGTTCAGCTGAAACCATAGCCGTTTTGATTCTGAATCGTATATAATGTCTTTAGGGCCGTCATGTCTCGTCTTTTGGCCGATTGAAGATACCTTAGGAGTTTGTGGGCATCTGGAGCAAGGGTGAGAGCTAGAGGAAGTTTGAAGAGGTTGTTAGACAAGGAGAGGCAAGGTGGTGATCAAAGGAGGTCCAAGGGGTCGAGTTCTGAAGGTTAGGGACACAGGGAACACGTTTCCAGGTAATCTTCGGATCATATCTGTAGCTTTTACGTTGTATGCGAATTTAGGGTTTAGGAAACCCATTTAAGGAATTGATAGATTATAGTGTTGTTACAAGTGTTTAGACCCCTGTAATAGTATATGTGAAAGTCCAGGAAGCCCCATATCTATATACTACGGAGTCATGCGAGATACAGGAGGCAGCGGATTGACTGCATGGCGAGGACTCACCGAGTCCAATGATCAGACTCGGCGAGTAGCTTGAAGATTCACTAGGACTCGCCGAGTTGTTCTTCGGACTCGGCGAGTAGCTTGAAGATCTACTGGAACTCGTCGAGTCGTTCTTTAGACTCGGCGAGTGGAGTCGGGGTGTCTAGACTCGCCGAGTTGCCTTTGCACTCGACGAGTCCGGTCAAGTTGACCGTTGACCTGTATGTAATTTAGTAGGGTCGGTTGCCTTGTTTGATAAGATCATTAATAAAGGTCTGTGGTATTATAGGGAGCCTGCAGATTAGCGGAACGAGTGCGGGTAGCGCGAAGGGTTTATAGCTTGCATACTACGAGGTGAGTCTTCTCACTATACTTCACCCGGAAGGGTTTGACTGCGTGACCGAAAGGTCGTATGTGTTATATTTATGCTATGTCTAGAGAGGTAGACGCTTTATATGTGATTTATGCTTATATGTGAAGTATGCTTATACGGGCCGGAAGGCGAGACTTTATGTGATAGAAAGAACGGTATGATGTATGACTTATGTGTTATGTGTGATATGTTACATGTGCTATGTTTTATACTATTATGGGCCGGAAGGCAAAATACTATGGGCCGGAAGGCAATTTAATACGGGCCGGAAGGCGATATGTTATGGGCCGGAAGGCGATTATGTTACGGGCCGGAAGGCAATGTTATGTGGACCGAAAGGTCCGGGCCGGAAGGCGTATGTGGGTAAGTCGTATACTGGGGAACTCACTAAGCATTTATGCTTACTAGTTGCGTTTATGTTTTTTTCAGGTACTAGTGATGACCGTGGGAAGGCGCCGGCGTGACACGTACACACTGCCATTGTTGAAGATCTTGAAGATTTATTATTTATACTTTTGCAATAAACTTGGAATAAACTCTTTTGTCGAATAATGATGTTTTATATTAAATGAAAATTTTATTTGAAAATTTGAGCTGTTACAATTGGTATCAGAGCCTTGGTTTGAGGGATTCGGGTGTACTTTCGGGTGCAACTGAACTCAGACCGGGGATTTGAGGAAAAACCTTTTTAAAATAATAAGGACACAACTTTTCATAAATGGTAATGCGGTAAAACAAGAATGGAGCAGTGTGTACGATCAGCCAGCGCCCGAACGGTAAAGATCCCCAGAATACCTTACAATGTTATGTTATGCACTGAATTATGAATTGTTATGCATGCTAGAAGACTAGGTATACATGATAGGACTAGAATTTCCTGTTTTGTGATGCCTTAGTCTAGGGAGATTGTTTATATGAGATATTTGGTAGCGTGCAAGTAGATAGTGCATACTAGAGGTAGAATACTCATTATTCGGGATTTGGGGAGGAAGACTTGGGACGAATACTGATACGGTGTGGTTGGTAGTATTGGGCTCGTACCACCGAAGACACCGGACCAGTGGAAGACCCAAGTAAGAATCCCTGGAAATCGGAGACGGGGTAGGGTGCGTATCGAGTACCATTGTACTTGGTGGAGTCTCTGATGATTTTATGTTGTATTTCAGAGACATCATGGTCATCACACGCAATGGGGCGAGTTCGAGCGGTGCGAGTGACGAGGAGATTCGTCAGATTATTCAGGAAGAGGTAGCTGCGGCGGTTCGGGCTGAGATCCCGGAGATGTTTGGGTCTATTAAGACCACTCTGATGGAGGAGTTTGAGGAGCGGTACGCCGCACTTACTGAAGCTGCAGTTGCTGCCGCTACCGCAGCTGTGGCTGCTGCTAGGCCGCAAGGGGGTGATTCATTATTATTCAGGGAATTCAGCAACACGAAACCCCCTGAATTTGATGGGACGCAGGATCCGATTGCGGCTATGAGGTGGATCGCCGACATCGAGGGGTGCTTCTATACTTGCTCATGCCCGGAGCACTTGAGGGTACGGTTCGCCTTGAACCAGCTCCGTCTGGGAGCGAAGGATTGGTGGAAGTTCGTGACGGCGAACTTCACTCATGCAGAGATTTCAGCGGTGACATGGGAGAGGTTTACGGAGATGTTCAGGGACGAGTACGTTCCCCCGGTGGAGAGGGAACGATTGATTCAGGAGTTCTTGACCCTTAAGCAGGGTACTGATTCCGTGGCAGTGATCACACGGAAGTTTCATGAGAGGGCAATGTTCTGCCCCGAGCTGGTATCTACGGAGCAGTCGCGGATGAGCCGGTATTTGGGCGTTTTGAAGAGGGAGATCCGGGAGTTTGTGTCAAACTCCACCTATCGTACTTTTACTGAGCTTCAGGCGAACGCCAGGAAGCGCGAGATCGAGTTGGAGACTCAGGCGAGGGAGGAGGCTGAGTCTCGGCAGGTGGATCGACGGCCGGCTCAGTCTCAGCCGGCAGCCAAGCGGACTAAGTTCGCTGATTCGAGAATGGGAGGTCCGAAGGGTCGCACTTGCGCGAAGTGCGGCAAGAGTCACGAGGGGGTGTGTCGAGCTGGTGGTTGCTACAAGTGTGGCAAGGAGGGACATATTGCCAGGGATATTGGTCGATCCGGCCAAGGTGGAAGCGGTGATGAGTTGGGAGGCACCGAAGTCACCTTCTGAGATCAGGAGTTTCCTTGGGTTGGCGGGGTACTATCGGAGGTGTTGGGTTTAATACAAACAATCCTATGTGTGCATGCAACCCTAATATTGGATCTATGTTTTCACTATTAGTTATACAGCTTTATGAACACAAAAAGAAACCTAGCATGCTACTATAATTTTCGAAATTCATATATAAAGCTAGAATACATACCTTTTGTTGTTATATAGCAATAACAACTAGTTCCTTGAATTTCCTTAGCTCTTGAAAGCAAGTACCACAAGTGTAGTACCTCTAATGGAGTCACAAACACCATATGCAACTTGGATGAAGAGGAGAAGTAAGGAGGCTGCCCAAAAACGACTAGAAACCCTAGAGAATCAGTTGTCCACGTTTTTGGGGCCTAAGGGGTCCTTTATATACTTGTGTGGGCTGCTAGGGTTTCAGTCAAAACCCTAATGGACAGCTTAAACTCTAAGCAGCCCATGGAACCTTTTGGACAAGGCTATGGACGAAAATATGATGGGCTTCCATCATAATTTCGTTCACCCCTTATTCCTTTAGCATTCCTTAGCCCAATAACTCAATTATCCAATAATTGCAGTCCAGTCCCCTATATTTAATTAATCTCTTTTAGTCACAAAATTAATTCTTAATTAATTATTGACTAATATTAATTAAACAATATGATTTCCCCTTTAATATATTATTCTCATAATATATTAATAAATCATATTTAAACCTTTATCTCCTTAAATCATCCTACATATTGCTATGGTGAAGGCAACCCAAAAGGACCATGCTCATAATCGGGTCAAGTACATACCAAAATAGTTATGGACTTAGACACTAATCCAACAGTCTCCCACTTGGATAAGTCTAATAACGATTTTCCGTATGACTTCAGAACCTGATCAGCAATCGTAGCTTTCAAAAGCCGCTGTCAACTCTGATCTTATCAGATAGCGTGTCCTTCTAGATAAGGGATTATATATTCCTCCATTCTCAAGATATCGTATAAACAAAAGACATGAATTTCAATCATTCTCTCTATACTATTTCTCGACTTCCGATTCATGACGACTGATAACATACTACAATTGAACACATCAACTTAGTCCCGGCTTGGCCAAGCGCTTAGGTGTCATCACTAAATCATCGAGAGGCCCACATATATCGCTTTTATCCCACTTTGGGTAAAAGGAATGGATAAACTTCGACTCAAATGCTCGCTTGCATTTACTAATCAAATCACACACAACGATAAGTTTTATAACACCAAGTTACTGGTGCGTTTACTTATTATCAATGTGTAACTGACCAACAAATAACAACTCACACGTCTCGGTTTCAAGAATATACAATATTATCGTCTCACTAATCACTCGTGATAAAACCGTGAAGTGATCCAAGTGAGCGTGGGTTTAATCCAATACTTTAATCTTATCAAAGCACTCACGAACTCTGCAGCAAACTTGTGCCATGTCTAAACACTTCAGACAATCTACAGATAGATTCATGACAGTCTTTATTCATACCTACTCCCAACGTATGACCAACTGTGGATGTTTGAATAACCTAGTTATTCTGGAAGTCAAAACATGCAAATTGAAACATGACAACAATACTTAATCCTATATGGCCCCAAACTTGTGAGAGTAAATAAAACCCTTCTATTTATCCACCATATTGATTACTCATTATTTATCATTTAATGTTTCGGATAATCAACTCATTGCTTGAATTACAACAACAATTGTCCCATGCTCTAAGCATGCACATCGTGTTTCCTATGGTCCATGCTTTGTGAAATAGATCACCTGAAAACTTTTCCAATGATGCTCATTTCACAATTCCTTAATCCTAATTATTAGTGTAAGAACACAAGGTTCTTGCCACTACTAGAATATGCTAGATTCTAACATTTTATGCAACGATCCCTTTGCAAAATCATAGCACAAAAGTCACCAAGACGTAGCTAATGAAATTACAAAGTACTTTCTTAGAAATTGTTACAAGACAATTCCATAGATGTGAAGTCTCACATTCAAAGTACATTCCTTTGAACATCCTTCTTGCATAAAAGTTTCTAATCTAGGCACAGACTCTCAATATCCAACTCCCAATATGAAAACATTTCCACATTTGCCATATGACAACTCATTCTTAATAGAATCTTATCTATTCATAATAATGTCGATATGGTCCATCCAATACCATACTTCCAACTACTTACAAGCGATCAATCCTCAGCGAACTTTGGAAATCCTTTGATAGTTGTTAAATTCTTTCAGTCAAAACCAATTCTATTCCTTTTTCCCTCTTAATGCGCTAGACATTTGGAAAATTTTAGAATGGTAAAATACTATAGCATTTACAATCGATCCTATACCTGAAGCGTATGGGACACGATGCATAATGTCTTACATAAAGATATGATACTTTACCAATCTTTTGCCATAATATTTTATGTGTCATGTTCTCACAATTCGAACTATGAAGAGGGATGCCGTAATCATAATTGAATTTTAAGAACACACAATGTATCCTTTGACTGAAAATATTAAAATTTCTTAATCTAAGCTTTAGATTTTGAAACGGAGTATAATATTCTCTCCCTTAATTATAGCAAAACAACTTTTCAACCCATGCAACTTTGCAAATGGAATCTTTGTTTTTCTATAATTAATATTACTAACTTGCAATACCGCCATAACAATCATACAAGCATAACACTTATGCTCCCACTATCATGATGATTATCATATAAGCATAACATTTATGCTCCCACTAGCTTTGACATGTATTCAGAAAACAAATGAACTTCCAGAAAACAATGCCTATTGAACTTCTGAAATTCATATTTCTACTACCAGATGCTTCGATAAGCCTTTATCTAAGCTTTTTAACCTTATACACCTTTGCCTTAGATAGCTCATATGTGTGTTTAAACAATTCATAACTTATGTTACTAAGTTCCAAATGTTGAAACTAATTGCCAAATCTCACAATTCGAACTATGGAAAGGGATGCCGTAACCATAATCGAATTTGAGAATGCAATTTTCACAATTGCTATCTTCTTAAAATCTCTCTTAGTGAAAGCATTTCCTCACAGTCATTTTCATGAAGGAGGGAATCTTATGACACTTAGATTTTATGGTGTATGAGTTCCTATCCATGTGAATTTGCCAAAACCAAGGTTTGCGACAAATCCAAACTCATATGGACTGAACTTTCTTAATCTTGATTTCTTGCCCTATGGTAACACGAGTGCCCACCATGCCTTCCACGTAGTTTAGTAACTTGTCCTTACATATCAATTTACTTTCCATCGACTAAGGCTTTAGTGTGTATTCAAATGAGAACTCATAGAACTCATATACACAATTAACTCAATTGGAATGGCACAGAAACAAAACAATGTCAGCACGATAGGTTGTAAACCTCAAGTCGTGTGCTAGTGATGATCGATAAGGTTTATTCTTGATTTGTTCTTGAAACTTTTTAAGACCATTAAGACTCCCACTGACTTCTTGACATATAAGATTCTCTTGTCAAGAAACATTTCTTGACAAACAAATATTCAAGAGTTAGTGAAGCATTTATCAAGACAAAACACTTCACACAATTGGTCCTAGTTGGTCTTTGTCTTATCTAAGACAGCACAACTTACAAATTTCAAATGTGCAAGAATAAGAAAACTTTTCCAAATTCCACATTTGATGAGTGTTATAAACCTACTTAAGACTTTTCACTCAATGTCACAATCTTGACTCTAAGACTTGATATTGGAACGAAGTATGATTGACTTATTGATATATCCATTTCTACAATACTTGATACCTCTTCTTAGACATGCAAATGCACTAAGACTCACTTAGAGGATCAATTGAGATATGGTTCTTAATCATTAAGACTTATCATAAAACACAATAAAAGGTACTCTCCCTTCTTCTTAGAATAGAGAAACTTTTATCTTTCTGCCTACTTGATTCTTCTTTATTCGTTCTACTATTCATTGAAACTTTTTCAATCAACTCAGAATTATACTTAATCTTATAAGTATAATCATATTTACTAAGCTTTAGTAAATCATGACGAATATCTTTGTCACTCTTGTGGTGGACTTGATCAACACACAACCTTGTGTACTTGATCTCCTAGTCCTTCAACTGACACTTTGCCAAAGAATTAGTCTAAGTTTCCCAAATGTGAAAGTTTTCCATTCATCATACAATACACATTGCATGATTCCAAGTTTCTGTCCAATTGAAACTTGGGCGATGAGAAAGTCTCCCTATTTGGTACACTTTTGACATTTCCATAATTAAGAATCAAATCCATTTTGCTAATAATAGAAGTACATGAACATCAATTTTTCATATATTTCATTGTAAGGATAAATAAATAAGACAAAATCAAAATTTATTTTATTGCGGAAAAAAAAACTTGTCCTTACAATGCAATTCAATTGAAAAACTATGTTAACAATCTATTCTAACTCCAAGTTGTAGCTCAAGAATCCATTCTTCAAGTAATGCGATCGAAATCCATTTTTTCATGATCAGATTCAGCTCACTTCTTTTCTCAAGCTTCCTCTCTTTTCTTCGATCCTACAAAACATCAAAATGTAATCTTATCACATCATGTATTAAGAATCTAGAATAGGAACTTAAAAGAGTTACTTAATGGATTTTACCTGAAGCAGAGCCATACGTCTTGACTCTCCCATCTCTTAGATCTCTCAGGTAATTAGGGCAGCTTCGTCTCCAATGCCCCTTCTTTTGGCAATAAAAGCAAATAGACTCCTTTGGCACAACACATCGGACAATCACAGACTTAGTTCTTTCTGGACTTCCAATGTTGCCAGTGTCCATTGAAGTTTGGGAGTTTGATTCACTGGACAAATTTGCTTGACCAGCACGCCAAATCATTGCTGATTCAGTAGCTATAAGCAAATAGGTGAGATCAATTAGGGTCACGTCGTGGTCCATCATATAGTACTCTCTAACGAACTCACTATATGATTCAGGAAGTGACTGAAGAACCCAGTCAACAGCCAACTCACTTGAAATCTCGACACCCAACATGTTTAACCTATCAATGTATGACTTCATCTCTAAGACGTGCGCACACACAGGTTTCCCATCTTCGTGTTTACTTGCCAAAAGGGCTTGAGTGAGCTTGAACTTTTCAAGCCTTTGAACTTGTGGGTCAGGGAGAATAATTGGAGGAGGTGGAGGAAGTGAAGCATGACTCTCATTTCTTTGATCGTATCTCGGAACGTCATCTTCATTTGGAAAGCTTGTTCCAAAGGATTTGGGAAGACCATTGTAAGATTCAGACATCTACAAAACGGGAGAAAATTCAAGTTGAGTTGATTAGAATTCTTGATGCAACACCCAAATGAAACATCAAGCTAGGATCCAACACAATACTCTACAACCTAGAAGAGGGATGCCGTAATCTAGTTGCAGAATATCTGAAGGTAGGTAAATGACGATTTACCAATTTCCACCATGAAAAACGAAAAAGAAGTTTAAGCTTTAAATGAATTGAAACTCCTAGATCTTTTGAGATTCATTGAACTTTTCAATGGCATGTTTAATCTCGATTATGCCCTACTATTTGTGACTGGGATGCCGAGGATCACAAACAAGGTGTAAATAACCATACGAATCACATGGTGCACTCAATGTTACTATCACCTAATCAATGTGCCGGTTAGCCACACACGCTCCATTGATCTATGACAAACATCGAGTCACCCTTCGCTACCAATGTCATCCCCAAATTAGTGTGCCGGTTAACCACACACGCTCCACTAACGTTTGACAAGGGTACGAAGTGTAATTCCATGGGTTAGCATACAATTTCACATTTTGCCTAAAGTAACTATGATTTGGGAATTTGAAAAAGCATTTAGTTACTTTGTACTTCATTATACTTATAATGGAAGGTTTCTGTCCTATCCTACCCGTTCGGCTAACGACCCTCCACTAGTCAAGAGTGCGGTGGGTAAGAGTGGATACCCATTCAATCGCCATTTTATAGGCAATTTCCTTAAACACTCCTTATAG
Source organism: Lactuca saligna (assembly GCF_052625555.1). Classification (NCBI taxonomy): domain Eukaryota; kingdom Viridiplantae; phylum Streptophyta; class Magnoliopsida; order Asterales; family Asteraceae; genus Lactuca; species Lactuca saligna. The sequence continues at coordinate 321,519,788 of NC_136420.1, read as the reverse complement.
ACTAGTTTCGTGAATGAGGCCTACTAACGGTAAGATTGACTTTTTAGTTATACATATATAATATTAAACTTTTAATGTTATATGTAGTATAAGGGTGTATTTTACACTTTTAAAATACTAGGTCGTTTAAATTATACTTTTAACTAACCAAAATCATTATGGATTTATTAAATCTCTTTTAATTATACACTTAATTAATTTAATAAAACCATAAGGGTTTAATTTGAACTTTTTCAAAATCAGGGTTTTGGAATTTAGACTTTCAAAATTAACTTTTAATCAACAATTTAAATTCCAAAACTTGAGGGCAAGTTTTGAAACTCTTCAAAACAATTAGGTTTTAATCTCACTTAAAATTTTCGAATTTAAGACATTTAAATTAAAATTTTAAATATTAAAACTCTTGATTTAATAATTACCATAAATTAAACAATTAATTTAAATTATTAAATCACAAGGGATTATCTAGATCATGAGGATAATTACCAATTATACATCTAAGATATCCTAATCCCTTGAATCCCTCTCTAAATCTCGAAAATAAGGGATGGGATAATTCAAGATCTTTAATTACCATATTTAACAATTAAAAGATAATTACAAGATATGGGATTATCCAAATCCCTAAAATTTAGAATCTAACCTTAGGGAAGGAGGTAATTTCGAAATCCAAGGGTTGGATAACCCTAGATTTCAAAATCTTGGAGGCTAAGGAAAGGATTTGGGAAACCCTAGCAAAAATCGCCATCTAGGGTTTTGCAACCCTAATTGCGAAAATTACCTAGCCTTTAGGGTTCATTAGCCATAAACCCTAATATGTCAAGTTCATAAATTTGAATAAAAGCTAATTGAAAACAAAAACCAATGGCTCTGATACCACTGTTGGGTTTAATACAAACAATCCTATGTGTGCATGCAACCCTAATATTGGATCTATGTTTTCACTATTAGTTATACAGCTTTATGAACACAAAAAGAAACCTAGCATGCTACTATAATTTTCGAATTTCATATATAAAGCTAGAATACATACCTTTTGTTGTTATATAGCAATAACAACTAGTTCCTTGAATTTCCTTAGCTCTTGAAAGCAAGTACCACAAGTGTAGTACCTCTAATGGAGTCACAAACACCATATGCAACTTGGATGAAGAGGAGAAGTAAGGAGGCTGCCCAAAAACGACTAGAAACCCTAGAGAATCAGTTGTCCACGTTTTTGGGGCCTAAGGGGTCCTTTATATACTTGTGTGGGCTGCTAGGGTTTCAGTCAAAACCCTAATGGACAGCTTAAACTCTAAGCAGCCCATGGAACCTTCTGGACAAGGCTATGGACGAAAATATGATGGGCTTCCATCATAATTTCGTTCACCCCTTATTCCTTTAGCATTCCTTAGCCCAATAACTCAATTATCCAATAATTACAGTTCAGTCCCCTATATTTAATTAATCTCTTTTAGTCACAAAATTAATTCTTAATTAATTATTGACTAATATTAATTAAACAATATGATTTCCCCTTTAATATATTATTCTCATAATATATTAATAAATCATATTTAAACCTTTCTCTCCTTAAATCATCCTACATATTGCTATGGTGAAGGCAACCCAAAAGGACCATGCTCATAATCGGGTCAAGTACATACCAAAATAGTTATGGACTTAGACACTAATCCAACAGGAGGTTCATTAGGGACTTCTCCAAGATCGCGGTGCCGCTCACCAAATTGACCCGAAAGGGTGTTACATTTTCATGGGGACCCGAGCAGCAGACTTCCTTCGAGACACTTCGTCAGAGACTGTGCGAAGCACCAGTATTAGCTCTCCCAGAAGGGATGGAGGACTTTGTCGTATATTGCGACGCATCGATTTCAGGACTGGGTGCAGTGTTGATGCAGAGGGGCCATGTGATAGCCTATGCATCGAGGCAGCTGAAGCCTCACGAAGCGAGATATCCCACGCATGACTTAGAGTTGGGGGCAGTAGTGTTCGCCCTTAAAATTTGGCGTCACTACCTGTACGGGGTTCGTTGTACCATATACACGGACCATAAGAGTTTGAAGTATTTGATGGATCAACCCAACCTGAACATGCGTCAGAGGAGATGGTTAGACGTGGTTAAGGATTATGACTGTGAGATCCTATACCACCCAGGCAAGGCTAATGTGGTAGCCGATGCATTGAGTCGTAGGGCGGAGAGCACTCCATTGCGGGATGTATGTTTGAGATTGACGGTGATGACTCCGGTATTAGATGCTATTCGTGGGGCACAGGCCGAGGTTGTGAAGTCTGGGATGCAGAAACAGGAGCGGGTCGTCGGGTTGATTTCAGAGTTCGTTATGGATGGACGGAGACTTCTGACATTTCAGGGTCGGATCTGGGTACCATTCGTGGGCGGTACGCGTGTTACTTTGATGGAGGAGGCACACAGATCGAAATTCTCGATCCATCCCGGTGCTACGAAAATGTATTTGGATTTGAGAAAGGAGTACTGGTGGCCTTGAATGAAGAGAGATGTTGCCTGGTTCGTTGAGAGGTGTTTGACCTGCCGTAGGGTTAAGGCCGAGCACCAGAGACCGCACGGTAAGTTGCAACCCTTGGAGATTCCCGAGTGGAAGTGGGAACAGATCACGATGGATTTCATCACCAAATTGCCGAAAACTGCCAGGGGAGTCGATGCGATTTGGGTGATAGTGGATAGGCTAACAAAGAGTGCACACTTCCTTGCCATTAGCGAAAGTTCATCAGCAGAGAAGCTGGCGGAGTTATACGTGAGAGAGATGGTATCTCAGCATGGAGTGCCGACCTCGATTGTTTCGGACCGCGATGTACGTTTCACTTCCAGGTTCTGGAAGAAATTCCATGAGGAGTTGGGTACTAAACTGCATTTTAGTACCGCATACCATCCCCAGACCGACGGTCAGAGCGAGCGGACGATTCAGACATTGGAAGACATGCTTAGAGCGTGTGTGTTAGACTTCGGGGGTAGCTAGGATGCGCATCTGCCGTTGGCTGAGTTTTCCTACAACAACAGCCATCATTCGAGCATTGGTATGCCACCTTTTGAGTTGTTGTATGGTAGGAGGTGTCGGACTCCCATTTGCTGGGGAGAAGTGGGACAGAGAGTGATGGGCAGTACGGAGATCGTACTTCAGACGACTGAGCAGATTCAACGAGTGAGGCAGAGATTATTGACCGCCCAGAGCCGACAGAAGATTATGCGGACAGACGCCGGTCCGAGCTCGAATTCCAGGTCGGCGACTTCGTTCTCCTAAAGGTTTCTCCTTGGAAAGGGGTGATTCGGTTCAGGAAGAGGGGCAAATTGGGGCCCCGGTTCATAGGTCCATTCCGGGTAATTGCAAGGGTAGGTCGGGTGGCTTATCGGTTGGAGCTGCCAGCGGAGCTGAGTCAGATTCACGATACCTTTCACGTATCACAGTTGAGGAAGTGTATAGCCGATGAAGCGGCGGTGGTTCCGTTAGAAGACATTCAGGTGGATGCGAGCCTGAATTACGCCGAGAGACCAGTAGCTATCAGGGATCGGAAGATCAAAGTTCTACGGAACAAGGAGATACCTCTAGTGTTGGTTCAGTGGCAACATCGGAAGGGATCGGAGATGACCTGGGAGCCGGAAAGAGAAATGCGGGAGCAACATCCGGAGTTATTCGCAGAATGAGACTTCGAGGGCGAAGTCTAGTTCTAGTGGGGGAGAGTTGTAACAACCCGGAATTCCAGGTATTCCTTTAAATTATTTTTGGGGCACATTTAGGAGGGGACTCGGCGAGTTGGTGCCTGACTCGCCGAGTAGGACCACAGTCTTGGTCACAGATACGCGACTGGACTCGACGAGTCCAATAGGGACTCGGCGAGTCGACGCTGTTCAGCTGAAACCCTAGCCGTTTTGATTCTGAATCGTATATAATGTCTTTAGGGCCGTCATGTCTCGTCTTTTGGCCGATTGAAGATACCTTAGGAGTTTGTGGGCATCTGGAGCAAGGGTGAGAGCTAGAGGAAGTTTGAAGAGGTTGTTAGACAAGGAGAGGCAAGGTGGTGATCAAAGGAGGTCCAAGGGGTCGAGTTCTGAAGGTTGGGGACACAGGGAACACGTTTCCAGGTAATCTTCGGATCATATCTGTAGCTTTTACGTTGTATGCGAATTTAGGGTTTAGGAAACCCATTTAAGGAATTGATAGATTATAGTGTTGTTACAAGTGTTTAAACCCCTGTAATAGTATATGTGAAAGTCCAAGAAGCCCCATATCTATATACTACGGAGTCATGCGAGATACAGGAGGCAGCGGATTGACTGTATGGCGAGGACTCGCCGAGTCCAATGATCAGACTCGGCGAGTAGCTTGAAGATTCACTAGGACTCGCCGAGTTGTTCTTCGGACTCGCCGAGTAGCTTGAAGATCTACTGGAACTCGTCGAGTCGTTCTTTAGACTCGGTGAGTGGAGTCAGGGTGTCTAGACTCGCCGAGTTGCCTTTGCACTCGACGAGTCCGGTCAAGTTGACCGTTGACCTGTATGTAATTTAGTAGGGTCGGTTGCCTTGTTTGATAAGATCATTAATAAAGGTCTGTGGTATTATAGGGAGCCTGCAGATTAGCGGAACGAGTGCAGGTAGCGCGAAGGGTTTATAGCTTGCATACTACGAGGTGAGTCTTCTCACTATACTTCACCCGGAAGGGTTTGACTGCGTGACCGGAAGGTCGTATGTGTTATATTTATGCTATGTCTAGAAAGGTAGACGCTTTATATGTGATTTATGCTTATATGTGAAGTATGCTTATACGGGCCGGAAGGCGAGACTTTCTGTGATAGAAAGAACGGTATGATGTATGACTTATGTGTTATGTGTGATATGTTACATGTGCTATGTTTTATACTATTATGGGCCGGAAGGCAAAATACTATGGGCCGGAAGGCAATTTAATACGGGCCGGAAGGCGATATGTTATGGGCCGGAAGGCGATTATGTTACGGGCCGGAAGGCAATGTTATGTGGACCGAAAGGTCCGGGCCGGAAGGCGTATGTGGGTAAGTCGTATACTGGGGAACTCACTAAGCATTTATGCTTACTAGTTGCGTTTATGTTTTTTTCAGGTACTAGTGATGACCGTGGGAAGGCGCCGGCGTGACACGTACACACTGCCATTGTTGAAGATCTTGAAGATTTATTATTTATACTTTTGTAATAAACTTGGAATAAAATCTTTTGTCGAATAATTATGTTTTATATTAAATGAAAAATTTATTTGAAAATTTGAGCTGTTACAGGAAGGCAAAATACTATGGGTCGGAAGGCAATATAATACGGGCCGGAAGGCGATATGTTATGGGCCGGAAGGCGATTATGTTACGGGCCGGAAGGCAATGTTATGTGGATCGAAAGGTCCGGGCCGGAAGGCGTATGTGGGTAAGTCGTATACTGGGGAACTCACTAAGCATTTATGCTTACTAGTTGTGTTTATGTTTTTCAGGTACTAGTGATGACCGTGGGAAGGCGCCGGCGTGACACGTACACACTGCCATGGTTGAAGATCTTGGGGATTCGTTATTTATATTTTTGCAATAAACTTGGAATAAATTCTTTTGTCGAATAATGATGTTTTAATTTAAATGAAAATTTTATTTGAAAATTTGAGCTGTTACAATTGGTATCAGAGCCTTGGTTTGAGGGATTCGGGTGTACTTTCGGGTGCAACTGAACTCAGACCGGGGATTTGAGGAAAAACCTTTTTAAAATAATAAGGACACAACATTTCATAAATGGTAAGGCGGTAAATCAAGAATGGAGCACTATGTACGATTAGCCAGCACCCGAACGGTAAAGATCCCCAGAATACCTTACAATGTTCTGTTATGCACTGATTTATGAATTGTTATGCATGCTAGGAGACTAGGTATACATGATAGGACTAGAATTGCCTGTTTTGTGATGCCTTAGTCTAGGGAGATTGTTTATATGAGATATTTGGTAGCGTGCAAGTAGATAGTGCATACTAGAGGTAGAGTACTCATTATTCGGGATTTGGGGAGGAAGATTTGGGACGAATACTGATACGGTGTGGTCGGTAGTATTGGGCCCGTACTACCGAAGGCACCGGATCAGTGGAAGACCCAAGTAAGAATCCCTGGAAATCGGAGACTGAGTAGGGCGCGTATCGAGTACAATTGTACTTGGTGGAGTCTCTGATGGTTTTATGTTGTATTTCAGAGACATCATGGTCATCACACGCAATGGGGCGAGTTCGAGCGGTGCAAGTGACGAGGAGATTCGTCAGATTATTCAGGAAGAAGTAGCTGTGGCGGTTCGGGCTGAGATCCCGGAGATGTTTGGGTCTATTAAGACCACTCTGATGGAGGAGTTTGAGGAGCGGTACGCCGCACTTACTGAAGCTGCAGTCGCGGCCGCTACCGTAGCTGTGGCTGCTGCTAGGCCGCAAGGGGGTGATTCATTGCTATTCAGGGAATTCAGCAACACGAAACCCCCGGAATTTGATGGGACGCAGGATCCGATTGCGGCTATGAGGTGGATCGCCGACATTGAGGGGTGCTTCTATACTTGCTCATGCCCGGAGCACCTGAGGGTACGGTTCGCCTTGAACCAGCTCCGTCTGGGAGCGAAGGATTGGTGGAAGTTCGTGACGGCGAACTTCACTCAGGCAGAGATTTCAGCGGTGACATGGGAGAGGTTTACGGAGATGTTCAGGGACGAGTACGTTCCCCCGGTAGAGAGGGAGCGATTGATTCAGGAGTTCTTGACCCTTAAGCAGGGTACTGATTCCGTGGCGGTGATCACGCGGAAGTTTCATGAGAGGGCAATGTTCTGCCCCGAGCTGGTATCTACGGAGCAGTCGCGGATGAGCCGGTATTTGGGCGTTTTGAAGAGGGAGATCCGGGAGTTTGTGTCAAACTCCACCTATCGTACTTTCACTGAGCTTCAGGCGAACGCCAGGAAGCGCGAGATCGAGTTGGAGACTCAGGCGAGGGAGGAGGCTGAGTCTCGGCAGGTGGATCGGCGGCCGGCTCAGTCTCAGCCGGCAGCCAAGCGGACTAAGTTCGCTGATTCGAGGATGGGAGGTCCGAAGGGTCGCACTTGCGTGAAGTGCGGCAGGAGTCATGAGGGGGTGTGTCGAGCTGGTGGTTGCTACAAGTGTGGCAAGGAAGGACATATTGCCAGGGATTGCCCCAAGGGGTTTATGGTTTGCTTTCACTGCAACCAGACAGGCCATCGGAAGGCCGAGTGTCCGCATCTTCGTCAGGGAACTACACCTACTACCAGGACTACTGAGACCCGACCGGCGAAGGTCGAGGCCCCGAGGGCTCGCGGAAGAGCCTTTCAGCTGACTGCGGAGGAGGTCCGCGCTGCACCCGATGTCGTGGCAGGTATGTTATCATTTACGTATTTACTTAAAGGTCGAAATGTTATGCTTATGTTAATGTATGTGTAGGTACTTTTCTTGTGAACTCTATGCCTGCTCTAGTGTTATTTGATTCGGGTGCGAGTAGATCGTTTGTATCATTAACCTTTAGTCAGCATATCGGCACTAGTCGTGAGCCGTTAAGTCGACCTTTGAGTGTTTCTATTGCGGTCGAGAGGGTGGTTTGTGCTACGGAGGTTCTTCGGGGATGTGTGCTAGAGATCTTCGGGGTCGCGTTCCCGATTGACCTAGTTCCTATTGCGATGGGGGACGTCTGTGTCATTGTAGGCATGGACTGGTTGAGCCGATTCAGCGCTGTCATTGACTGCGAGCGTCAGCTGGTGACTATACGAGACCCTAGTGGGGGAGTTCTTACGGTATACGGCGAGGGTACCCGTTTGGGATCAGCTTTTTGTTCGGCCGCTAGGGCGAGGCAATGCATACAGCGGGGATGTAACGGTTTTGTGGCGTATGTGATGGATACGCGGGAGACTTCCGAGAGGCCGAAGACAGTGGAGGAGGTTCCAGTGGTGCGCGAGTTTCCAGATGTTTTTCCCGAGGAATTGCCGGGAGTACCTCCTGCGAGACAAGTAGAGTTTGGTATCGATCTAGGTCCAGGGGCTGCGCCTATTGCGAAGGTGCCTTATCGTCTTGCACCTCCAGAGATGCAAGAGTTGTCCTCGCAACTTCAGGAGTTGTTGGGAAAGGGATTTATTCGGCCGAGTAGCTCACCGTGGGGAGCACCGATTCTGTTCGTCAAGAAGAAGGATGGTTCACACCGGATGTGTATCGATTACCGGGAACTGAACAAGGTGACGGTCAAGAACCGATATCCGTTACCGAGGATCGATGATCTATTCGATCAGTTGCAAGGGGCATCTTGGTTTTCCAAGATTGATTTGAGATCAGGGTACCATCAGGTAAGAGTGCGGGATGAGTCCAGAAGACAACATTTAGGACGCGGTATGGGCATTACGAGTTCGTGGTGATGCCTTTTGGGCTCACCAATGCTCCAGCAGTGTTCATGGACCTCATGAACAGGGTATGCAGGCCGATGCTGGATCGGTCTGTAATTGTATTTATCGATGATATTCTGGTGTATTCGCGGTCTAGAGAGCAGCATGAGGGGCATTTGAGGGAGGTCCTTGAGGTACTGAGGTCGGAGAAGCTATATGCAAAATTCTCCAAATGTGACTTCTGGTTACGGGAGGTCCAATTTCTGGGGCACGTTGTAAATCAGGCAGGGATATTGGTTGATCCGGCCAAGGTGAAAGCAGTGATGAGTTGGGAGGCACCGAAGTCACCTTCTGAGATCAGGAGTTTCCTTGGGTTGGCAGGGTACTATGGGAGGTTCATTAGGGACTTCTCCAAGATCGCGGTGCCGCTCACCAGATTGACCCGGAAGGGTGTTACATTTTCATGGGGACCCGAGCAGCAGATTTCCTTCGAGACACTTCGTCAGAGACTGTGCGAAGCCCCAGTATTAGCTCTCCCAGAAGGGATGGAGGACTTTGTCGTATATTGCGACGCATCGATTTCGGGACTGGGTGCAGTGTTGATGCAGAGGGGCCATGTGATAGCCTATGCATCGAGGCAGCTGAAGCCTCACGAGGCGAGGTATCCCACGCATGACTTAGAGTTGGGGGCAGTAGTGTTCGCCCTCAAAATTTGGCGTCACTACCTGTACGGAGTTCGTTGTACCATATACACGGACCATAAGAGTTTGAAGTATTTGATGGATCAACCCAACCTAAATATGCGTTAGAGGAGATGGTTAGACGTGGTTAAGGATTATGACTGTGAGATCCTATACCACCCAGGCAAGGCTAATGTGGTAGCCGATGCATTGAGTCGTAGGGCGGAGAGCACTCCATTGCGGGACGTATGTTTGAGATTGACGGTGATGACTCCGGTATTAGATGCTATTCGTGGGGCACAGGCCGAGGTTGTGAAGTCTGGGATGCAGAAACGGGAGCGAGTCGTCGGGTTGATTTCAGAGTTCGTTATGGATGGACGGAGACTTCTGACATTTCAGGGTCGGATCTGGGTACCATTCGTGGGCGGTACGCGTGTTACTTTGATGGAAGAGGCACACACATCAAAATTCTCGATCCATCCCGGTGCTACGAAAATGTATTTGGATTTGAGAAAGGAGTACTGGTGGCCTTGCATGAAGAGAGACGTCGCCTGGTTCGTTGAGAGGTGTTTGACCTGCCGTAGGGTTAAGGCCGAGCACCAGAGACCGCACAGTAAGTTGCAACCCTTGGAGATTCCTGAGTGGAAGTGGGAACAGATCACGATGGATTTCATCACCAAATTGCCGAAAACTGCCAGGGGAGTCGATGCGATTTGGGTGATTGTGGATAGGCTAACAAAGAGTGCACACTTCCTTGCCATTAGCGAAAGTTCATCAGCAGAGAAGTTGGCAGAGTTATACGTGAGAGAGATAGTATCTCGGCATGGAGTGCCGACCTCGATTGTTTCGGACCGCGATGTACGTTTCACTTCCAGGTTCTGGAAGAAATTCCATGAGGAGTTGGGTACTAAACTGCATTTTAGTACCGCATACCATCCCCAGACTGACGGTCAGAGCGAGCGGACGATTCAGACATTGGAAGACATGCTTAGAGCGTGTGTGTTAGACTTTGGGGGTAGCTGGGATGCGCATCTGCTGTTGGCTGAGTTTTCCTACAACAACAGCCATCATTCGAGCATTGGTATGCCACCTTTTGAGTTGTTGTATGGTAGGAGGTGTCGGACTCCCATTTGCTGGGGAGAAGTGGGACAGAGAGTGATGGGCAGTACAGAGATCGTACTTCAGACGACCGAAAAGATTCAACGGGTGAGGCAGAGGTTATTGACCGCCCAGAGCCGACAGAAGAGTTATGCGGACAGACGCCGGTCCGAGCTCGAATTCCAGGTTGGCGACTTCGTTCTCCTAAAGGTTTCTCCTTGGAAAGGAGTGATTCGGTTAAGAAAGAGGGGCAAATTGGGGCCCCGGTTCATAGGTCCATTTCGGGTAATTGCAAGGGTAGGTCGGGTAGCTTATCGGTTGGAGTTGCCAGCGGAGCTGAGTCAGATTCACAATACCTTTCACGTATCACAGTTGAGGAAGTGTATAGCCGATAAAGCGGCAGTGGTTCCGTTAGAGGATATTCAGGTGGATGCGAGCCTGAATTACGCCGAGAGACCAGTAGCTATCAGGGATCGGAAGATCAAGGTTTACGGAACAAGGAGATACCTCTGGTGTTGGTTCAGTGGCAACATCGGAAGGGATCGGAGATGAATTGGGAGCCGGAGAGTGAAATGCGGGAGCAACATCCGGAGTTATTCGCAGAATGAGACTTCGAGGGCGAAGTCTAGTTCTAGTGGGGGAGAGTTGTAACAGCCCGGAATTTCAGGTATTACTTTAAATTAAATTGGGGAATATTTAAGGGGGGAACTCGGCGAGTTGATGCCTGACTCGCTGAGTAGGACCACAGTCTTAGTCACAGATTCGCGACTGGACTCGACGAGTCCATTAGGGACTCGGCGAGTCGACGCTGTTCAGCTGAAACCCTAGCCGTTTTGATTCTGGATCGTATATAATGCCTTTAGGGCCGTCATGTCTCGTCTTTTGGCCGATTGAAGATAACCAAAAAGTCTGTGGGCATCTGGAACAAGGGTAAAGGCTAGTGGAAGCTTGAAGAGGTGGTTAGGCAAGGAGAGGCAAGGTGGTGATCAAAGGAGAATCAAGGGGTCGAGCTCTGAAGGTTGGGGACACAGGGAACACGTTTTCCAGGTAATCCTCGAATCATTTCTGTAGTTTTGGCGTTGTATATGAATCTAGGGTTTAGGAAACCCATTTAAGGATTTGATAGATTATAGTGTTGTTACAAGTGTTTAAACCCCTGTAATAGTATATGTGAAGGTCCAGGAAGCCCCATATCTATATATTACGAAATCATGCGAATTACAGGAGGCAGTTGATTGACTGCATGGCAAGGACTCGCCGAGTCCAATGATCAGACTCGGCGAGTAGCTTGAAGATTCACTAGGACTCGCCGAGTTGTTCTTCAGACTCGGCGAGTAGCTTGAAGACTTACTGGGACTCGTCGAGTTGTTCCTTAGACTCGGCGAGTGGAGTCGGGGTGTCTAGACTCGCCGAGTTGTCTTTGCACTCGACGAGTCCGGTCAAGTTGACCGTTGACCTGTATGTAATTTAGTAGGGTCAGTTGTCTTGTTTGATAAGATCATTAATAAAGGTATGTGGTATTATAGGGAGCCTGCAGATTAGAGGATCGAGTGCGAGTGGCTCGAAGGGTTTATAGCTTGCATACTACGAGGTGAGTCTTCTCACTATACTTCACCCGGAAGGGTTTGACTGCGTGACCGGAAGGTCGTATGTGTTATATTTATGCTATGTCTAGAGAGGTAGATGCTTTATATGTGATGTATGCTTCTACGGGCCGGAAGGCGAGACTTTATGTGATAGAAAGAACGGTATGATGTATGACTTATGTGTTATGTGTGATATGTTATATGTGTTATGTTTTATACTATTATGGGCCGAAAGGCAAAATACTATGGGTCGGAAGGCAATATAATACGGGCCGGAAGGCGATATGTTATGGGCCGGAAGGCGATTATGTTACGGGCCGGAAGGCAATGTTATGTGGATCGAAAGGTCCGGGCCGGAAGGCGTATGTGGGTAAGTCGTATACTGGGGAACTCACTAAGCATTTATGCTTACTAGTTGTGTTTATGTTTTTCAGGTACTAGTGATGACCGTGGGAAGGCGCCGGCGTGACACGTACACACTGCCATGGTTGAAGATCTTGGGGATTCGTTATTTATATTTTTGCAATAAACTTGGAATAAATTCTTTTGTCGAATAATGATGTTTTAATTTAAATGAAAAATTTATTTGAAAATTTGAGCTGTTACAGATTTATTAAGTCATGTACATTACTTTAGACTAGAAAGACTTTTGTCTTTTTGCCAAAAGCCAACGTTTATATTTTAAAAGTGAGTTTATAAAATTTATAAACTTTATGTCTTCTTCTTTATAAAAGATGAGAGGGAACACAAGACATGGTCTTTTGATTTGTTTAATCAAAAGTAAAGTTTAACTTAAGGTCATGGTGGATACATAGGTGTAGAGGTATGATGTGCTTTAAACATTTAGACTTTTATGTAATACTTTCACTTTAAGAAAAGGCTTTGATCCTTTAGTTTCTTACTAGTGAAAAAACGTATCATGCTTCTTCACTCTCACTTTCGCTCTAGTTTTTTGGGTTAAGACTTGAAGAGTACTTGCACTTTACTCTCTTTAAGTTCATACTTTGGTTATGAACTTAAAGGCTCCCATATCCACCACATAAGCAAGGAATATGGAGCATCCCTGTTGAATATACCTCATGACTCTCGCAGCTGAATAGACTGTTGGTCCTTGTTGAGCACCCTCGCCATGAATAACCAGTTCTTCCTCACTTGGGATTCGAACCCTTACTAACTGGTACTCAAAATTATTCATATCCCCATTGGGACCCAACCAGTCCATACGAAAATAACCTTCGACCCTCGTCCCACTGAACACATACAAAACACATCCCCGATGAACCCTCAAAGCGCTAACTGAAAGATCTTCGGTAATCTCCACCTCCAAAGGGTAATCCAGAGTCCTTGGAGAATTGTTAAACTTCTTGGTAAGTGTAAGAGATACAGAAGACCGGATAGTGCCTGAATCGAATAGAACATGAGCACTCATGCCATTGACTAAGAACATCCCTACACAAGATTAGATAAGCAAAAGAATAAATAAGAAAAGTAGTAAAAGATATGGTAAAGATACTGTAACATCTAGAAATAAAAGGTATGACATGAACCCCCTTTAAATTAGAGTTGTTGCATTATTAGTCTCTTAGTACGCTGGGTGTACTTAGGAGTACGCTTAGCGTACTAGGACCTTTTATGGTTGTGGGTGTTTGGAGGTACGCTGGGCGTACCATGGTTTACGCGGGGCGTACGCGCCAGGGATCAGAAAACCCTAATTGCGGACTTGAGGCCTATATAAACGACTTTAATCCATTGGGACTAAACCCTAAAGAGCCTCCACTTCCCTTGAACGTCAATTCACTGTTGGAAGCCTTGAGGAATCATTTGTGAGCTCTAAAAGTGTGCTTTTGTGATCTTTAGTGTTCATTTCAAAGAGAAGAGTTGGTCAAGCAAGCTTGGATCAAAAGGGAGCTTCAAGACCTTGCATCATAATCATATTTCAGAGCTCTTAGAGGTGAAAAGCATGCACCTTTCCTCTGTGCTCTTTAGATCTTGCTAGGGTTTTTGTAGTTGGTGCTTTTGATGGATTTTGGGCCTCATTTATTGGCTACATCGTCCCCATTCGATAACAAGGTCAGATCTAAGGTCCTTAAGCCATTTAAGAGAATAAAAAGGAGAGCTTGGTGAAGGTCTTAACCTTGTGCCTGAATTATAGACTTGGGAAACGTCTTAATGATGACTTTGGAGGTTTAATGAGCATGCAAAGGCATAAAGTTAGCAATTTATGCCCTATGAGGTGTTAATGAACTCAGATCTAGAATCTGGACGTAAAAGAATGGAATAATAAGTACTTAATAGGGAAAGTGCTTAACTGAGACTTACGTCGGGCATACTCTGAGTACGCTACGCATAACCTTTGGAAACCCGATACGTTGTGCGTATCTGAAGTGTACGTTGGGCGTACGCGGGACAGTTTGGGTCAATCTTGTTTTAGGCTGTTGAACTTTTGGGCCTCTTTTGGGTGATTGGGCCTGATTGGATTTTGAGAGTTAAAGGCCTTTTATTAGTTGGACCATGGACTTATTGGGTGCGCCTTGTTGGGCCAAGGGGGCCATTAAGGATATTGGACTTAGATCTTGGGCCCATTTGCAATGCAAGGGTGATTGGGCCTTTGGGGGTAGGGTTTAAAGGTTGGGCCCTCCCTTGGGATAATTTATGGACCAATCATTGATGATATTATTATTGTTATTATTCAGTTCGGGAGGTTGTGGGTCATTAAGAGTTCAGTATTTGTATTCTTCGGGCGCAGGTGAGTCTTCTCACCATACCCATGGGTCTATGGCACCAAGGTCGGCCCATTATGTGTTTATGATATATGTGCAATTGCTTTGTGTTTGATATGTAATTTGATCGTATGTTTTGCATGATGACCTCAGGGGGAGCCCATGGCATTGGATGTAAGACCATGTGGGTTAGCCCATGGCAATCCTAGGTAAAGACCCAAAAATAGTGATAAAATTTTTCATTTGGAAGTTTATCAAATCATACACAAATTGTTCAAAATCAAACACCTAATTATAATATTCAATACATCATAGTACAATTATTTAGAATGCAGAAATCATGAGGGGATAATGGTGTGTCATCACGTCTGGCCCTTACCTTTTGAACCAGAAGTACCTGAAACCATAAACATAAACTGTAAGCACAAAGCTTAGACAACTAGCATCCTACTCAGTATAGTGAGAAGACTCACCTCGCGGATGAAATCAAATGTCAACAACTCATACAGTTAGGAAATAGGTGCTAAGTTCCACCTAGATCGCCACACAAGATAAACCCTATGTCTATCTATCGACAACTACCAATTTCACCAAAAGTCAACAAGTCAAAAGTTAATCCTAAAAGTCAACAGTCAACAGACAAAGTCCCAATCAGTCGACCTGCACGTCGTGGCCATTGCTTGGCCACGTCGTGGCTAACAAGTCCAAACCCGACCAGAATCCTAGTCAATTCAAATATTGATTCAACAAGCCTCCACATCATGGCCATCCCTTAGCCATGTCATGGGCACTAAATGCCAAAACAGTCGGCTGTTTCCCTAGTCACCATAGCATGGCGGCTTAAGGTCACATGGTGGAAACTAGTCTGAACAGCTTAAACGGATTAAATTGCTTTCTTCCTAATCCAAAGGATCCAAAGCCTAGATTTGGTCCTTCCCCATGTATTAATGGAAAAATTTTCAAATTTTATTCATCAAAACATCCAAATGAGTGAAGATCTCAAAACCCTAAGTCCTTAATGGCAACCTAAAGCATGCATTTACCCATTAAGCACTTAACCAACCAATGTCGCTTCTCCCAAGTTCCAAAAGGGTTTTGTACACCTAGTGGACCATAAAATTTTGGATTTATGGACATGCATTTCCAATACATGTACTTTGCAAATTAGGTCATATACATGAAAAAATGACCCCAACTTTGTGCATGAATCAAAATTAGACAAGAAACTTTATATTTGAACCATACAACCTCAAAGGGACCATGAGAACCCATAAAATTGCAAAAATTATGGAATCCATCCTTCCAAACATTCACAATATGAAGATCAAGGGACAAAAGGCTTAGATCTAAGAGCAAATTGTTGGAATAGTGTCTAAGGCTGCAACTATATTAGGCAAGTGTTTGATCCGGTTGTGCATGGTCCTTTTGGGTTGCCTTCACCATAGCAACTTGATGGATGATTTGTTAAGAGAGAGTAAATATTATAAGGAATAATATATGGTTATTTGATTAATATAAGTCATAGATTAATTGGTATTAATTTGGTGACTTAAAGAGATTAATTAAATAAGAGGGTATAAACTGTCAATTGTTTGATAGTTACACTTTAGACTATAAATCCTTATCCTAGATAGGATGGACGATTTCTAGGGCTTGGATAAGCTAAAATCGTCCATAGGGTTATCAAGGAAAGGATATGGATCAACTTAAAGTCTAAGTTATCCAATTAGGGTTTAGGTTGTAACCCTTAAGGAGTCTACAAGTATAAATAGACCCTAGGGGGAATTCGACACACCATCTAAAGTAGAGATACTCTGGCCGAATTCCTCCCTCTCCTCTCTCCTAAATCATCTTGCTTGCTATTGGTGTTTGTAAGCCATTAGAGGAGTGACATTTGTGACTCTAGAAGCTCCAAGACAACAAAATCAACTAGGAACTCAAGGGTATGATTCTAGATTTGTTTCAATGTTGTTATTTAACCTAATTAGCCATTAGAAGTCTTGGATTCAAAGCATGTTTAATTAGAGAGCCTAGATCCAAGCATTAGGGTTTTGCATGCGCACATAGGAAAGTTCTTATGGCTAAAACCCATCAGTGGTATCAGAGCCTAGCTTGGTTTTCTTTAAATTGTTGCTTAATTAACTGAAACAAACCTGCAAAATTCGATTTTGGGTTTATGAGTCATGTACTCGGCGAGTTCCAAACTGGACTCGGCGAGTAGGCCTGTACTCGACGAGTCCGAGCGTCTGGATTAGGCAAATCCGGGATTTTTTCATGTTTATCTTATGGAAACTTACCTTAATCATATTAGATCAACCCTAATTCGATTTTTTGATATATATGACTATTATCTTGATCTAATTAAAGATATTTATCATCTAATAAAATATTTAATTTCCTTATGTGATAAATGATTAATTATTTTAATAATTATCTTAAAAGAAATCTTGGATAAATCAAATAAAGATGATTAGGATATTAATTGTTAATTGGAATTATTTGTTATTTGATCCTTCATGTTTTAAATGTTTAAAACCTACCCTAAAGTTTTGAAATTTATATTTGTGATTAAAAGTTTTAATTTAGACAACTTAAATTTCAAACCCTAGATTTTAAAAGGTTTTAAAATACAACCCTATACTAATATGATATTACTAGAATAATATATATATGTATAACTAAATGCTAGTCTTACCGTTAGTAGGCCTCATTCACGAAGCCGATCTATAAGGTGGGTATAAGGTTGCGGCCTATAAAATGGCGCTTAATGGGTGTACACTCACACCCACCGCTTGCTTGATTGGTGGAGGGTCGTTAGCCGAACGGGTAGGATAGGGAAACCTCATCTTCTCATTAAAAGTATAATAAGAAATACAAAGTAACTACACGTTTTAAAATTTTCCCAATCTTAGTTACTTTAGGAAAAGCGAATTGATGCAATCCCATGAAATTACACTTTGCACCTTGCTAAGAAGTTAGTGGAGTGTGTGTGGTTTACCGGCACACTAATTGGTTCTAAGCGAAGGTGGCAAAGGGTGATTCATTGTTTATCATAGTTCGATGGAGCGTGTGTGGTTTACCGGCGCATCGAATAGGTGATCGTAACAATGAAGGCACCATGTGAATTTGCATGGTAATTCACACCTGCTTTGTGATCCTCGGCATCCCAGTCACAAACGAGAGGGGCATATCGAGATTTAAACATGCCACTGAATAGTTCAATGAATCTCATCCGAACCTAGGAATTCTCAAAAAAAACACTTAGGACTAATAGTTTAAGTTTTGTAATGGAGAATTAGTGAATCGTCATTCACTTACCTTCAATTTATTTGCATGTTAGATTACGACATCCCTTTTCTAGTATGTAAATGTTATTGTTGGATCCTAGCCCTAATTTTTCTTATTGGGTGATAATTAGGGATTCTTATTCTAATCTATCTTTGTCCTTTTCTAATTGAAGATGTTGAACGCAAACAACGCTACTGCTAGTTCTTTCACGTTGATGAGCCTTTGCCAAAAGGTCACCTTCGATGGAACGAACTTTACCGAATGGATAAGATACATTCGCACCATTGCTCGCTATGAGGATAAAGAGTATGTCCTCGATGAGAAGCTCGAGAAAATCAACCCCGAAGTTGCTACTCCCGAAGAAATCACCGCCTTTGAAACTCATGAGCGAGATGCAACGAAGGTACATTGCATCATGATCGTCACCATGAACTCCGAATTCCAAAAGTCCTACGAGGACATGTATCCATACGAGATGCATCAAGACTTGTTGGAGAGATACCACCAAAACGCGAGACAAGAGCGTTATGAGATTTTCACTAACATGATCTCCGCTAAGATGGGTCATGGAGAATTTCTTACCGTGCACCTGCAAAAGATGCAAAGGTATGTCGACCGCCTTTGCAAGTTAAATGTTGACTTCGGTGAAGACTTGGTGATCGACATGGTGCTTCACTCTTTGCCTCCAATGTACAACCAATTTAGGATGACCTACCACATGAACAAAGAAGAGGTCACCCTAAGCAAGCTCCAAGGTCTCTTGAGGGTTGCTGAGAGCAACTTCAAGGACAAGTCTATTGCACCTACTCCCAATCCGTCCGCTGCTCCTATCTTGGCTATTGGTCAAGGGAAGGGAAAGAAGAGGAAAGCTTCATCGAATAACTATCGCAAGGTGAAAGCCCGAGATGGTGCCTCTTCTAGTGGGACCAAAGTTGATCCCGCTAAGCCCTACTCCAACCCAAAGGAGGCAGAGTGCCACCACTGCCACAAGACAGGACATTGGAAGAGAAGCTGCCCGGATTACCTGCAAGCGATCAAGGAAGGAAAGATCAAGCCATCTTTCGCAGGTATATACACAATCAAATCTAACAATTCTAATCACGCTATTTCTTGGGTTCCTGATACCGGTTGTGGTTATCACATTTGTTCTAATGTGCAGGGACTAAGAAGAAGTAGGGATGTAGAGCAAGGAAGGATCAATCTAATCATGGGGAACAGAAGATCGTCGCCTGTGACCAAGATTGGAGTGTATTCTTTAGTGATTAGGAATAGTTTGGTTTTATATTTGAACAATTGTTGCTATTCGCCAGAAATGGCTAGAAACATCATTTCATTTCATGGTTTATATAGACAAGGATTTAGATTTTCTTTTAATAATGAGAATGGTTCTATTTTGACTTATCTAAATGGTGTCTTTTACTTTGAAGCTATACCATGTAATGGAATATATGAAACTGTTATGATTGTTGATAACTTAGGAAATGATGTTTTGAATATTGATTCTTCCACTAGTATGGATAAATCATCCTTGTGGCATTGCCGTCTTGGACATGTCAACAAGAAACGCATAGCCCAACTCCAAAAGGATGGAGTGTTGGAGTCATTCGACCTTAGGGAAGATGACACATGCGAGTCTTGTTTACTTGGAAAGATGACTAAGTCACCCTTCACGAGTACTTGTGAAAGGGGTGAGGGGCTATTGGACCTAATACATACCGATGTATGTGGACCCTTTAGATCAACCACGAAGGATGAAAACCGCTTCTATGTGACTTTTATCGATGACTATAGTAGATATGGGTATATCTACTTAATCAAGCAAAACTCAGACACCTTTGAAAAGTTCAAAGAGTTCAAGAATGAAGTGGAGAATCAATTGGGCAAGAAAATCAAGATGCTTCGATCCGATCGAGGAGGAGAGTACCTAAGTCTTGAATTCCACGATTATCTCAAGGAGTGTGGAATAGTTTCGCAATTGACGCCTCCTAGGACACCTCAGTTGAATGGTGTGGCAGAAAGGCATAATCAGACCTTATTGGATATGGTTCGATCTATGATGAGTCGTGCTTCACTACCTATCTTCTTTTGGGGGTATGCCTTAGAGACTGCCACCTATATCCTTAACCGAGTCCCTACTAAGATGGTTGCCAAAACACCTCACGAGATGTGGACGGGGAAAGCTCCCTCGTTGGCACATATCAAGGTTTGGGGTTGCGAGGCTTTCGTAAGACGAGATACTCACGACAAGCTTGAACCTCGAAGTGAGCGATGTATTTTCATCGGCTACCCGCAAACATCCTTTGGATATCTCTTCTATAGACCAAAAGACAATGTTGTCTTTGTTGCGAGGAGAGGAGTTTTCCGAGAGCGAGAACTCATAAGCCAAGGAGACAGTGGGAGGCAAATCGAATTTGAAGAAATTCAAGAGTCGATAGATGAAGGAACCTCTACCGCTGGCATTCAACCCGAGGAGGAAACTCCAGTTGAACCGATTGATGAATCCTTACCTCTCAGACGTTCCGATAGATTTAGAGTTCAACCCTAGTTTTATGGTTTTCATATTACTACCGAAGGGGACACGTATATTAGTGATGGTACACTAGTAAATCTTGATGAACCTAATAGCTATATGGAAGCCATGGCAGGCCCGAAGTCTGCGAAATGGAAAGAGGCAATGGATAGCGAGATCCAATCCATGTACGATAACCAAGTTTGGAATTTGGTTGATTATGTGCCCGAACGTAAGACCGTTGGGTGCAAATGGATCTTCAAAAAGAAGACCGGCGTGGATGGGAACGTACACACATATAAGGCGCGATTGGTCGCGAAGGGCTTTACTCAAACTCCCGGAGTTGACTATGATGAGACCTTCCCACCAATTGCGAAGATTAAATCTATTAGAGTGATGCTAGCAATTGCCGCATTTCATGATTATGAGATTTGGCAAATGGATGTCAAGACCCCTTTCTTTAACGGAAAGTTGGCTGAGGATGTTTACATGGCTTAGCCAGAGGGGTTTGTGGATCCGAAGCATCCGAATAGAATGTGTAAGCTTGAGAAGTCCATTTATGGACTTAAGCAAGCGTCTCGCAGATGGAATCTTTGCTTCGATGAGAAAGTCAAAGAGTTTGGATTTGTACGAAGCGAAGACGAATCTTGTGTATATGTCAAAGCCAGTGGGAGTATAGTAAGCTTTCTCGTTCTATATTTCGATGACATATTACTCATAGGGAACGACATCCCGACTCTGCAGGAGGTTAAGTCCTGGCTCGGGAAGTGCTTCGCTATGAAGGACCTCGGAGAGGCTTCTTACATTTTGGGAATAAGGATAGTAAGAGAAAGAAGTAAGAGACTAATTGGACTTAGTCAGAATACTTACTTAGAGAAGGTACTAAAACATTTTAGTATGGAAAACTCAAAGAAAGGAGAATTATCGATACAAGGAAATGCCAAGCTGAGTAAGACTCAAAGTCCGAGTACCGAAGTTGAGATAACAAAAATGAGCCGAGTACCATACGCTTCCGCAGTTGGCTCAATCATGTACGCTATGACTTGTACTCGCCCTGATGTAGCCTTTGCGTTGAGCATGGTTAGCAGATATCAAGGGAACCCTGGCAAAGCACATTGGATTGCGGTGAAGAACATCCTTAAGTACCTTCGGAGGACGAAAGAATGGTTCTTAGTCCTTGGAGGGAGTGATGACTTGAAGGTGCGAGGGTATAGTGACGCCAGCTTTCAGACCGACAGGGACAACTACCGTTCACAGTCGGGCTGGGTCTTTACCCTAAATGCAGGAGCAGTGACATGGAAAAGTTCCAAGCAGGAAACCGTAGCTGATTCAACGTGCGAATCAGAGTACATTGCAGCGAGCGAAGCGTCGAAGGAGGCAATATGGCTAAAGAACTTCATTGGTGATCTTGGAGTTGTGCCAGCCATAAAGGAGCCCATGGAGATTTTCTGTGATAACGAAGGTGCGGTTGCCTTGACCAAGGAACCGAGGGATCATGGTAGATCTCGACATATCGACAGAAAATATCACTTCATTAGACATCGTGTAGAAAAAGGACAACTCGTAGTGAAGAGGATATCATCAGAAGATAACCCAGCAGATCCGCTTACGAAGGGACTGAGTGGGGTTAAGCACTTGCAGCATGCTAGGAGTATTGGGCTGAAGGATGATATTAGTATAGATTAGATAGTATTAGAAACGTATAATAGATAAATGTAATTAACATTTGATGATTAAATAAAGGAGTTTTATTTATGAGTAAAGTTACTGTCACATGTTAATTGTTTAACTATTGTTTCACTTTGCATGTTTTGACTTCCAGAATAATTGAGTTTATTAAGAATAATCGAATTATTCAAATGGTCCACAATCGTTCATATGTTGGGAGTAGATATGAATGAAGATTGTCATGAATTGGTGTGTAGAATGTCTAAATGGTGTTAGACATAGCAAGGGTTGCTGCAACGTTCATGAGTGCTTATGAACTGGTTTTGAGCATTGGAATAAACCCGCGCTTGCTAGAATCACTTTATGGAATACGATATAAAAGGTGATTGCAAGACGATAATATCATATAGTCTTAAAACCTAGATATATGGTTTATTATTTGTTAATTGATTGTACATTGATAATGCGAAAACGCATCAGTAACTTGGTGTTATAAAACGCATTGTTGTGTATAGCTGGTTAATGAATAAGTAAATGCATATAAGTCGAAGTTTATCTGTAAATTTTATCCTAAGAGGGTAGAAGAGATATTTTGGCCACTCGATGATTTGATTTGACTTATGTGCCGGGCCCGGTCAGAACTGAATTGATGTGTTTGATTAAGTTCTATGTCAAATAAATCAGAGATCGAGAAATCAAATGCTTGACTAACCATTCCATAGGATTGTCAGCATGATATCTAACAGAGGACTGTAAGATCCCTTATCTAAAGGACAAGATTGATTAGATCAGAGTTGACAGCGTCTTTGAGAGCTACGATTGCAAACCGAATTGTACTTGTATACTTACTAGACTTATCCAAGTGGGAGACTGTTGGAATAGTGTCTAAGGTTGCAACTATATTAGGCAAGTATTTGATCCGGTTGTGCATGGTCCTTTTGGGTTGCCTTCACCATAGCAACTTGATGGATGATTTGTTAAGAGAGAGTAAATATTATAAGGAATAATATATGGTTATTTGATTAATATAAGTCATAGATTAATTGGTATTAATTTGGTGACTTAAAGAGATTAATTAAATAAGAGGGTATAAACTGTCAATTGTTTGATAGTTACACTTTAGACTAGAAATCCGTATCCTAGATAGGATGGACGATTTCTAGGGCTTGGATAAGCCAAAATCATCCATAGGGTTATCAAGGAAAGGATATGGATCAACTTAAAGTCTAAGTTATCCAATTAGGGTTTAGGTTGTAACCCTTAAGGAGTCTACAAGTATAAATAGACCCTACGGGTGAGGGAATTCGACACACCATCTAAAGTAGAGATACTCTGGCCGAATTCCTCCCCTCTCCTTTCTCCTAAATCATCTTGCTTGCTATTGCTGTTTGTAAGCCATTAGAGGAGTGACATTTGTGACTCTAGAAGCTCCAAGACAACAAAATCAACAAGGAACTCAAGGGTATGATTCTAGATATGTTTCAATGTTGTTATTTAACCTAATTAGCCATTAGAAGTCTTGGATTCAAAGCATGTTTAATTAGAAAGCCTAGATCCAAGCATTAGGGTTTTGCATGCGCACATAGGAAAGTTCTTATGGCTAAAACCCATCACAAATAACATAAAGCTAGGATCTTGGAAACTTACAAAGGACCAGGGAATGCACAAAGGAAGAATGATGAGACTTGCTTGTTGAATCCATACACTATATCACCTTCTTTTCCTTCTCCTTCTTCTTCAAACCACCAAGAGCACTAAAATGAACCAAGAGTCACCAAGAGATGTTAGTATTAGGGTTTCAAACGTTTGAGAGTGACGGAGGCTAAGGGTGAGCAAACCCTAGCCTGCACTTTCCTTTAAATACTCGAAATTAGGGTTTTTCTCATCAAATGGTAGCCACTTTGTGGCCAACATATGCCACGTCGTGGGGACTAGATTAAGGTCTGCGAATATTCTAGTCATGCCACATTGTAGTGGTGCCTCCACCAGGTCATGGCAACTCAAAACTCAAAATTTAAATTTAAAATACCTCAACAAATCCGGATGTTACATTTTTTATATGTATAAAAACGTTTTTGTACTTAATGTTATAGTTAAATACGCTAAATATATTTAAACTGTAACAGCTCAAATTGTCAAATAAAATTTTCATTTAATATAAAACATCATTATTCGACAAAAGAGTTTATTCCAAGTTTATTGCAAAAGTATAAATAATAAATCTTCAAGATCTTCCACAATGGCAGTGTGTACGTGTCACGCCGGCGCCTTCCCACGGTCATCACTAGTACCTGAAAAAAACATAAACGCAACTAGTAAGCATAAATGCTTAGTGAGTTCCCCAGTATACGACTTACCCACATACGCCTTCCGGCCCGGACCTTTCGGTCCACATAACATTGCCTTCCGGCCCGTAACATAATCGCCTTCCGGCCCATAACATATCGCCTTCCGGCCCGTATTAAATTGCCTTTCGGCCCATAGTATTTTGCCTTCCGGCCCATAATAGTATAAAACATAGCACATGTAACATATCACACATAACACATAAGTCATACATCATACCGTTCTTTCTATCACATAAAGTCTCGCCTTCCGACCCGTATAAGCATACTTCACATATAAGCATAAATCACATATAAAGCGTCTACCTCTCTAGACATAGCATAAATATAACACATACGACCTTTCGGTCACGCAGTCAAACCCTTCCGGGTGAAGTATAGTGAGAAGACTCACCTCGTAGTATGCAAGCTATAAACCCTTCGCGCTACCCGCACTCGTTCTGCTAATCTGCAGGCTCCCTATAATACCACAGACCTTTATTAATGATCTTATCAAACAAGGCAACCGACCCTACTAAATTACATACAGGTCAACGGTCAACTTGACCGGACTCGTCGAGTGCAAAGGCAACTCGGCGAGTCTAGACACCCCGACTCCACTCGCCGAGTCTAAAGAACGACTCGACGAGTTCCAGTAGATCTTCAAGCTACTCGCCGAGTCCGAAGAACAACTCGGCGAGTCCTAGTGAATCTTCAAGCTACTCGCCGAGTCTGATCATTGGACTCGGCGAGTCCTCGCCATGCAGTCAATCCGCTGCCTCCTGTATCTCGCATGACTCCGTAGTATATAGATATGGGGCTTCCTGGACTTTCACATATACTATTACAGGGGTTTAAACACTTGTAACAACACTATAATCTATCAATTCCTTAAATGGGTTTCCTAAACCCTAAATTCGCATACAACGTAAAAGCTACAGATATGATCCGAAGATTACCTGGAAACGTGTTCCCTGTGTCCCCAACCTTCAGAACTCGACCCCTAGGACCTCCTTTGATCACCACCTTGCCTCTCCTTGTCTAACAACCTCTTCAAACTTCCTCTAGCTCTCACCCTTGCTCCAGATGCCCACAAACTCCTAAGGTATCTTCAATCGGCCAAAAGACGAGACATGACAGCCCTAAAGACATTATATACGATTCAGAATCAAAACGGCTAGGGTTTCAGCTGAACAGCGTCGACTCGCCGAATCCCTATTGGACTCGTCGAGTCCAGTCGCGTATCTGTGACCAAGACTGTGGTCCTACTCGGCGAGTCAGGCACCAACTCGCCGAGTCCCCTCCTAAATGTGCCCCAAAAATAATTTAAAGGAATACCTGGAATTTCGGGCTGTTACAACTCTCCCCCACTAGAACTAGACTTCGCCCTCGAAGTCTCATTCTACGAATAACTCCGGATGTTGCTCCCGCATTTCTCTTTCCGGCTCCCAGGTCATCTCCGATCCCTTCCGATGTTGCCACTGAACCAACACTAGAGGTATCTCCTTGTTCCGTAGAACTTTGATCTTCCGATCCCTGATAGCTACTGGTCTCTCGGCGTAATTCAGGCTCGCATCCACCTGAATGTCTTCTAACGGAACCACCGCCGCTTCATCGGCTATACACTTCCTCAACTGTGATACGTGAAAGGTATCGTGAATCTGACTCAGCTCCGCTGGCAGCTCCAACCGATAAGCCACCCGACCTACCCTTGCAATTACCCGGAATGGACCTATGAACTGGGGCCCCAATTTGCGCCTCTTCCTGAACCGAATCACCCCTTTCCAAGGAGAAACCTTTAGGAGAACGAAGTCGCCGACCTGGAATTCGAGCTCGGACCGGCGTCTGTCCGCATAACTCTTCTGTCGGCTCTGGGCGGTCAATAATCTCTGCCTCACTCGTTGAATCTGCTCGGTCGTCTGAAGTACGATCTCCGTACTGCCCATCACTCTCTGTCCCACTTCTCCCCAACAAATGGGAGTCCGACACCTCCTACCATACAACAGCTCAAAAGGTGGCATACCAATGCTCGAATGATGGCTGTTGTTGTAGGAAAACTCAGCCAACGGCAGATGCGTATCCCAGCTACCCCCGAAGTCTAACACACACGCTCTAAGCATGTCTTCCAATGTCTGAATCGTCCGCTCGCTCTGACCGTCGGTCTGGGGATGGTATGCGGTACTAAAATGCAGTTTAGTACCCAACTCCTCATGGAATTTCTTCCAGAACCTGGAAGTGAAACGTACATCGCGGTCCGAAACAATCGAGGTCGGCACTCCATGCCGAGATACCATCTCTCTCACGTATAACTCCGCCAGCTTCTCTGCTGATGAACTTTCGCTAATGGCAAGGAAGTGTGCACTCTTTGTTAGCCTATCCACTATCACCCAAATCGCATCGACTCCCCTGGCAGTTTTCGGCAATTTGGTGATGAAATCCATCGTGATCTGTTCCCACTTCCACTCGGGAATCTCCAAGGGTTGCAACTTACCATGCGGTCTCTGGTGCTCGGCCTTAACCCTACGGCAGGTCAAACACCTCTCAACGAACCAGGCAACGTCTCTCTTCATGCAAGGCCACCAGTACTCCTTTCTCAAATCCAAATACATTTTCGTAGCACCGGGATGGATCGAGAATTTCGATCTGTGTGCCTCCTCCATCAAAGTAACACGCGTACCGCCCACGAATGGTACCCAGATCCGACCCTGAAATGTCAGAAGTCTCCGTCCATTCATAACGAACTCTGAAATCAACCCGACGACCCGCTCCTGTTTCTGCATCCCAGACTTCACAACCTCGGCCTGTGCCCCACGAATAGCATCTAATACCGGAGTCATCACCGTCAATCTCAAACATACATCCCGCAATGGAGTGCTCTCCGCCCTACGACTCAATGCATCGGCTACCACATTAGCCTTGCCTGGGTGGTATAGGATCTCACAGTCATAATCCTTAACCACGTCTAACCATCTCCTCTGACGCATGTTCAGGTTGGGTTGATCCATCAAATACTTCAAACTCTTATGGTCCGTGTATATGGTACAACGAACCCCGTACAGGTAGTGACGCCAAATTTTGAGGGCGAACACTACTGCCCCCAACTCTAAGTCATGCGTGGGATATCTCGCTTCGTGAGGCTTCAGCTGCCTCGATGCATAGGCTATCACATGGCCCCTCTGCATCAACACTGCACCCAGTCCTGAAATCGATGCGTCGCAATATACGACAAAGTCCTCCATCCCTTCCGGGAGAGCTAATACTGGTGCTTCGCACAGTCTCTGATGAAGTGTCTCGAAGGAAGTCTGCTGCTCGGGTCCCCATGAAAATGTAACACCCTTTCGGGTCAATTTGGTGAGCGGCACTGCGATCTTGGAGAAGTCCCAAATGAACCTCCCAAAGTACCCCGCCAACCCAAGGATACTCCTGATCTCAGAAGGTGACTTCGGTGCCTCCCAACTCATCACCGCTTCCACCTTGGCCGGATCGACCAATATCCCTGCCTGATTTACAACGTGCCCCAGAAATTGAACCTCCCGTAACCAGAAGTCACATTTGGAGAATTTTGCATATAGCTTCTCCGACCTTAGTACCTCAAGGACCTCCCTCAAATGTCCCTCATGCTGCTCCCTAGACCGCGAATACACCAGAATGTCGTCGATGAATACAATCACAGACCGATCCAGCATCGGCCTGCATACCCTGTTCATGAGATCCATGAACACTGCTGGGGCATTGGTGAGCCCAAAAGGCATCACCACGAACTCGTAATGCCCATACCGCGTCCTAAATGTTGTCTTCTGGACGTCCTCATCCCGCACTCTTACCTGATGGTACCCTGATCTGCAATCAATCTTGGAAAACCAAGATGCCCTTTGTAACTGATCGAATAGATCATCGATCCTCGGTAACGGATAGCGGTTCTTGACCGTCACCTTGTTCAGCTCCCGGTAATCGATACACATCCGGTGTGAACCATCCTTCTTCTTGACGAACAGAATCGGTGCTCCCCACGGCGAGCTACTTGGCCGAAAAAATCCCTTCCCCAACAACTCTTGAAGTTACGAGGACAATTCTTGCATCTCTGGAGGTGCAAGACGATAAGGCACCTTCGCAATAGGCGCAGCCCCTGGAACTAGATCGATACCAAACTCCACTTGCCTCGCAGGAGGTACTCCCGGCAAATCCTCGGGAAAAACATCTGGAAACTCGTGCACCACCGGAACCTTTTCCAGTGTCTTCGGTCTCCCGGAAATCTCCCGCGTATCCATCACATATGCCACAAAACCGTTACATCCCCGCTGTAGGCATTGCCTCGCCCTAGCGGCCAAACAAAAAGCTGATCCCGAACGGGTACCCTCGCCGTATACCGTAAGAACTCCCCCACTAGGGTCTCGTATAGTCACCAGCTGACGCTCGCAGTCGATAACAGCGCTGAATCGGCTCAACCAGTCCATGCCTACGATGACACAGACATCCCCCATCGCAATAGGAATTAGGTCAATCGGAAACGCGACCCCGAAGATCTCTAGCACACATCCCCGAAGAACCTCCGTAGCACAAACCACCCTCTCAGCCGCAATAGAAACGCTCAAAGGCCGACTTAACGGCTCTCGACTAATGCCGATGTGCTGACTAAAAGCTAACGATACAAACGATCTACTCGCACCCGAATCAAATAACACTAGAGCAGGCATAGATTTCACAAGGAAAGTACCTACACATACATTAACATAAGCATAGCATTTCGACCTTTAAGTAAATACGTGAATGATAACATACCTGCCACAACATCGGGCGCAACGCGGACCTCCTCCGCAGTCAGCTGAAAGGCTCTCCCGCGAGCCCTCGGGGCCTCGACCTTCGCCGGTCGGGTCTCAGTAGTCCGGGTAGTAGGTGTAGCTCCCTGACGAAGTTGCGGACACTCGGCCTTCCGATGGCCTGTCTGGTTGCAGTGAAAGCAAACCATAAACCCCTTAGGGCAATCCCTGGCAATATGTCCCTCCTTGCCACACTTGTAGCAACCACCAGCTCGACACACCCCCTCGTGACTCCTGCCGCACTTCACGCAAGTGCGACCCTTCGGACCTCCCATTCTCAAATCAGCGAACTTAGTCCGCTTGGCTGCCGGCTGAGACTGAGCCGGCCGTCGATCCACCTGCTGAGACTCAGCCTCCTCCCTCGCCTGAGTCTCCAACTCGATCTCGCGCTTCCTGGTGTTCGCCTGAAGCTCAGTAAAAGTACGATAGGTGGAGTTTGACACAAACTCCCGGATCGCCCTCTTCAAAACGCCCAAATACCAGCTCATCCGCGACTGCTCCTTAGATACCAGCTCGGGGCAGAACATTGCCCTCTCATGAAACTTCCGTGTGATCACTGCCACGGAATCAGTACCCTGCTTAAGGGTCAAGAACTCCTGAATCAATCGTTCCCTCTCCACCGGGGGAACGTACTCGTCCCTGAACATCTCCGTAAACCTCTCCCATGTCACCGCTGAAATCGCTGCCTGAGTGAAGTTCGCCATCACGAACTTCCACCAATCCTTCGCTCCCAGACGGAGCTGGTTCAAGGCGAACCGTACCCTCAAGTGCTCCGGGCATGAGCAAGTATAGAAGCACCCCTCGATGTCGGCGATCCACCTCATAGCCGCAATCGGATCCTGCGTCCCATCAAATTCAGGGGGTTTCGTGTTGCTGAATTCCCTGAATAATAATGAATCACCCCCTTGCGGCCTAGCAGCAGCCACAACTGCGGTAGCGGCAGCAACTGCAGCTTCAGTAAGTGCGGCGTACCGCTCCTCAAACTCCTCCATCAGAGTGGTCTTAATAGACCCAAACATCTCCGGGATCTCAGCCCGAACCGCCGCAGCTACCTCTTCCTGAATAATCTGACGAATCTCCTCGTCACTCGCACCGCTCGAACTCGCCCCATTGCGTGTGATGACCATGATGTCTCTGAAATACAACATAAAATCATCAGAGACTCCACCAAGTACAATGGTACTCGATACGTACCCTACCCCGTCTCCGATTTCCAGGGATTCTTACTTGGGTCTTCCACTGGTCCGGTGTCTTCGGTGGTACGGGCCCAATACTACCGACCACACCGTATCAGTATTCGTCCCAAGTCTTCCTCCCCAAATCCCGAATAATGAGTATTCTACCTCTAGTATGCACTATCTACTTGCACGCTACCAAATATCTCATATAAACAATCTCCCTAGACTAAGGCATCACAAAACAGGAAATTCTAGTCCTATCATGTATACCTAGTCTTCTAGCATGCATAACAATTCATAATTCAGTGCATAACATAACATTGTAAGGTATTCTGGAGATCTTTACCGTTCGGGCGCTGGCTGATCGTACACACTGCTCCATTCTTGTTTTACCGCATTACCATTTATGAAAAGTTGTGTCCTTATTATTTTAAAAAGGTTTTTCCTCAAATCCTCGGTCTGAGTTCAGCTGCACCTGAAAGTACACCCGAATCCCTCAAACCAAGGCTCTGATACCAATTGTAACAGCTCAAATTTTCAAATAAATTTTTCATTTAATATAAAACATCATTATTCGACAAAAGAGTTTATTCCAAGTTTATTGCAAAAGTATAAATAATAAATCTTCAAGATCTTCAACAATGGCAGTGTGTACGTGTCACGCCGGCGCCTTCCCATGGTCATCACTAGTACCTGAAAAAAACATAAACGCAACTAGTAAGCATAAATGCTTAGTGAGTTCCCCAGTATACGACTTACCCACATACGCCTTCCGGCCCGGACCTTTCGGTCCACATAACATTGCCTTCCGGCCCGTAACATAATCGCCTTCCGGCCCATAACATATCGCCTTCCGGCCCGTATTAAATTGCCTTCCGGCCCATAGTATTTTGCCTTCCGGCCCATAATAGTATAAAACATAGCACATGTAACATATCACACATAACACATAAGTCATACATCATACCGTTCTTTCTATCACATAAAGTCTCGCCTTCCGGCCCGTATAAGCATACTTCACATATAAGCATAAATCACATATAAAGCGTCTACCTCTCTAGACATAGCATAAATATAACACATACGACCTTCCGGTCACGCAGTCAAACCCTTCCGGGTGAAGTATAGTGAGAAGACTCACCTCGTAGTATGCAAGCTATAAACCCTTCGCGCTACCCGCACTCGTTCCGCTAATCTGCAGGCTCCCTATAATACCACAGACCTTTATTAATGATCTTATCAAACAAGGCAACCGACCCTACTAAATTACATACAGGTCAACGGTCAACTTGACCGGACTCGTCGAGTGCAAAGGCAACTCGGCGAGTCTAGACACCCCGACTCCACTCGCCGAGTCTAAAGAACGACTCGACGAGTTCCAGTAGATCTTCAAGCTACTCGCCGAGTCCGAAGAACAACTCGGCGAGTCCTAGTGAATCTTCAAGCTACTCGCCGAGTTTGATCATTGGACTCGGCGAGTCCTCGCCATGCAATCAATCCGCTGCCTCCTGTATCTCGCATGACTCCATAGTATATAGATATGGGGCTTCCTGGACTTTCACATATACTATTACAGGGGTTTAAAAACTTGTAACAACACTATAATCTATCAATTCCTTAAATGGGTTTCCTAAACCCTAAATTCGCATACAACGTAAAAGCTACAGATATGATCCGAAGATTACCTGGAAACGTGTTCCCTGTGTCCCCAACCTTCAGAACTCGACCCCTTGGACCTCCTTTGATCACCACCTTGCCTCTCCTTGTCTAACAACCTCTTCAAACTTCCTCTAGCTCTCACCCTTGCTCCAGATGCCCACAAACTCCTAAGGTATCTTCAATCGGCCAAAAGACGAGACATGACGGCCCTAAAGACATTATATACGATTCAGAATCAAAACGGCTAGGGTTTCAGCTGAACAGCGTCGACTCGCCGAGTCCCTATTGGACTCGTCGAGTCCAGTCGCGTATCTGTGACCAAGACTGTGGTCCTACTCGGCGAGTTAGGCACCAACTCGCCGAGTCCCCTCCTAAATGTGCCCCAAAAATAATTTAAAGGAATACCTGGAATTCCGGGCTGTTACATAAACAAGTTTAAATATATAATCCACATATTTATAAGTGTTTTACATATATATTATCATATAAATGTACAAATTTTTCATGGTAATATCTACTAAAATATATAAGTACGTTTTTTAAACGTATAAATACCTTTAAAAATATATTAATGCATCCAAAAAAAATATTTTTAGCTTTAAAAATATATTTTTACATTTAATGTGTATGTGTGTGTGTGTGTATGTGTATATATATATATATATATATATATATATATATATATATATATATATACAAACAAAATATAATGACAATTATTATTATCATAATCACAATTAATGAAAATCAAAATAACCAAAGTAATTATTAAGTAATAATATTAGTAATATTCAGTGTTACACATTGTATAAAAGAACTTTAAAACGAATAATGACTTCTAGCCTAGTGGTAAGGCGCTTGTGTTGAATATGGAGTGATGTGACTTCAAATCTCGCTTGCTGTATTTCTTTATTAAGCCTTTCAGTTTTTAATCAAATGCTTAATAAACGTCACGTCAGTGGAAGAAGCCGAATTAGTCCCTACATGGCATGTCATCTGTCCATTTAACCGGAAGTTAACCGAGAAACCCTCTAAAAGGGCGTTGATGCGACGTTGGCTCCAACCACCTACTCTAAGGGTGTGTGCCTACACTTGAGGGAATCTGTAAGGTCACAACAGATAAGGTCGTTATCCGTTCTCCTGGAGGAAGTTATGGGAAAAAACTTTGACGGTCAAATTAAAGGGAATATCTGAGAGTGAGTAGTGAGAGTTAGAAGAGATAGCTTACCTCTCAAAGCAAGCTAGAGGTATGTTTATACTAAGGACCCTCGCTGGTCCGTATGAGGAATAAGGACTTCAGCTCCAACAGGATCCGCCATCCTTATTGGTTAGTCGTGCTGCTCGTTATGTCAGGGTCAACGATTGGTTTAGGCGGTAATGCTATGAACATACTCCTTATCGCCTGGAGCCATTACACATTTCATGTAGTGGAAATTATCCATGGTGGGGTTGGAACTTCTGTGTAGACGACCCACTATGAGGGAACGCCTGGGGGATGGAGGCCTACTAGGGAGACTATGTTAGGCCTAGCCAAGCCAGTTGAGGGGTTCTCCAGCCTGGGGGATCTCTACTCCTGGCCCATGCTAAGGGGTTCGTTATCAAGTCCCCTAATCCAGTAGTCATAATGTTTACTAGCTAGATACGATGTTTTGGATTTAACTGGCATTACACACGCCACAACCTCGTTCGCTAGGCGCTTCGATTTCGGCGATGTGACCACTCATCATGTTTAGTAGTTGCATCACTTGTGTCAGATTTTTGAAAATTCCCACCTCTTATCTCCTTCCTTATAGCCCAAAAAAGTCCTCCGATTTTTTTATTTTCTTTATGCATTTCATTTTGTTTCTCTCTCTCTCTCTCTCTCTCTCTCTCTCTCTCTCTCCCTCTCTCTCTGGTAATTTTCTGCTATGGTGATTTTGATGGGTCTTGTTCTAAATCCTTTCGAGTTCGAGACCTTGCAAGAAATGTACTGTCTATCTCCGAATGACGGAGTGGAATTTCCAACTTCTAGTGTCGTGATCACCTCACCTCCTTCTGGGAAGATTGATGGTTATCTGACAATATTCAACACCATTCTCCTCCTTCCTCTGACAAATTTCCAGGAGGAGCTCCTCCGCCATAATGGATGTAGCATCCAAATGGTGTCCCCAACACGATTCACAAGATGGTGGCTTTCGAGATGATCTGTTGGGGTAATGGTATCATCCCAGAGTTCTTCATCTTCAAGTGCTTTTTTCGGTTTGGTTCCACCGGGGACAAATATACATTCTCCGCTCGTCATGGAGGTCACAACCTTGTTTTTCTTGATAGCAAGATGCCAAAAAACTGGCAGGAGAAGTGGTTGTGGGTCAACCAGGAGCAACTCGTTCAGGAGCACTGTTGGGAAAATACTCTTTCGTACGTTACCCTGAAACTATTTCCTCTCAATCAGGCCACTACGAACTTCATTAGGATTCCTCAGGTGGACGCCAATGAGTATTTGGAAGTCTTTCTTGTCGCAGTCGAGATGAGTCCAAATTTATGTGCCCATGGCAAAATGTCGGTTTTCTTCACCGTTTCCAATGGTAAGATTGTTATTTCCTTACTCCTTTCCCTCTCCCCCCCCCCCTTTTTTTTTAAATAAACGCGTGATTGGCCACCATGCCTGCAAGTACTGAGTGCTATGTTTCCATGGATTCTATCCTCCGGAAATGGTGCCAGGAGAAGTTGGAGCATCGTGTGGTGGATCTACATGAGACCCTTCCCCTGCCTTGCCGTCTTAGCCTGCCGTCGACTTTGGTGGGACGGTCGTTGGGGAGTTCCTCTATGACGGAGAGTGCGCCAACTCAGAATGTCCCCTTGTCTAATGCTCTAGTCTTTTAGCCTTATGAGGATCCCTCAAATGTGATTGTGGATGACAGCAAAGTGGGGATCGTTTCGAGTTTCCTCCATGTCGTGGCGAAGCGAAAAGCTGTCCAGGCTATGGGTGATCCCTCTCTGGGGGGTAGATCTAGCCAGATCGGGAGACACGTAGTGCAAAGACATGGATTTGCACGCCAGATTTATTTAATCTCTTTCGATCCTTACGGTGTAGTGGTGATACCCGATGGTGACGTGCAATAGTCTGAGGGTCATCGAGGGGTGTTGAAGCAGCCTATTGTACCGATGACTAACCTATTTAGATTTCATTCAAAACCTTGCTCATCAGAGGGTGGTGCAAAGGTTTCACACTGTGAGCCTTCTTTTGTAGGGGGCTCATGTGGACTTGCTAGTCCTTGTTCTTATCTTATTATCCTAGTGTGGAATATTTGCACTAATTCTCGATTATCTATTCGTGCGAATGCTATAGAGTTTTCATGTCATGTATTTCCTCCAGTAGCTATGAGTGATATGGATATCATGGCCGGCTCTGCCCTTTCACAAAACATGGACAATGTTGCTGCTCAGGCCATGTTCTACCTGGTTTTCGGTTCCCAGCGAGTTTAACAATTTGATGGTCTTAAACAAGTCTATTCCAAACTTACAGCAAGCGAGGTTGATCTTATGTGTCAGGTTACAGAACTGGAGAGAGTTGCACAAGGTTTTGATCAGAAGTGTGACTTTCTCATGGCCAAGAAAATGTATGTGGAAAAAGTCAGATCATCACTGGAGGCCCAAGTGGATTCCGTGACTCAATCAAATGAGGGTCTAATGATCTCGAATGAGAGTTTGGAGTGTGACCTTACAGATAGTGACCGAGAGTTAGAGGTGATGGGGGTAGACCAAGAGTTGTTGTGCGCTGATCATGATTGGTTGTTGCATGTGGGGGTCGTACGTGTTATGGACAAACCGATTGAGCATCCTAAGTTCACAGATGGTGTTAGCCAGGTTCTTCATGCAACATTTGTTGCAGGTGAGGAGTCTGGTCGTACTAGTCTGAAAGCTAAAGTGGATGTTGGGACGTACGACCCAAAGGTCGGCGATTCTCACTCGAGCCACACATCCAGTTCGGAGGATGCTCTGTTGGGGTTTCCTATTATGGATTATGCCTCCTTGCTCGGTTTAGGTCAACTGGATATGGCGGGGATGAGGCATTTGTGTGCCTTTGAATATATTGATGATCCTATGGATGGAGCTCATGGTGAGCATGGTGATGGTAACGTTGGTGTTGGTGTAGGCGAAACTGCAGTTGATGGAATTGGAAATCTTGTTTGTAGAGGTGTCGTTGTTAGTGGTTGGCATGCTGATGGTGATGATGGTATGGTTGGTGGGGAAACTAGTGGGGGACGAAGTGCTACGGGTGGTATTTTTGATTCGGACCTATTGCATTAAGATATCCTTCGCCATGTGAGAGAAAATGTTTAGATGACTTGGTGTCTCTTTTACTCTTTTTTTTGCATTGTTGGACCTTGCGTGGCTTGTATCTTTTGTGATACACAATGAACTATGGTGTTTTTGCATTTTATGTTTTGCTGCTTTGTGTGCTTTGCTACTTGTGCATTTGAATCTGTTTGCCATTGTTAGTCTATTTGTTCTAAGTTGGCTATGTACTTTGACTTGGTTGTATTAGGGCTTTAGGCATTTAGCCATCTGAAACTCTAAGTATTTTAATTCGGGATGTACTGTGCTCTAATGCACTTTGAGCGTTTAGAATACACTAAATATTTCGAGAACACACTAAGGTTTTTCTTTGGATACACTAAGTATCCATTTCATATTGAATTTTTAAACAGGAAACACACTGAGCACTTGTATTATTTAACACACTGAGGTATTAATTCGAAATACATTGAGTACTTATCATCATCATACTAAGATGTTGGCATATATTTAGTATTTTGACACGCTAAGGTTCCTGGTCAGATTACACTAAGTATCTGTCTATTGATCTGGATGATCAGTTTGTCTAAGGATTGCTACGAGATGCATACTACACCTTCTACATAGGAGTTTTCTTGGTGGTACCATGTGGTTTCATCAGAAATGGGACTTATTTAGGTGTATTTCATTCCATGTTCTTGGTATCAGTCTCCCGCCGGCTGTTTCGAGTGAGTAGCATTCGTTGCAGTGTGTCTCGACCACTTTGTATGGTCCTTCCCATGTTGGGCCCAATTTTCCGCATCGTTGTGGGTGTCTGGAATCATTCTTTCGTAAGACGTGATTTCCTACTCGGAAGGCCTTATGTTTTACTCGTTGGATGTAATATCCTTCCATAGCCTTCTTGTATGCAGCTTGGCACAAGCTAGAGCACTCCCGACTCTCTTCAAGGGGGTCTAGGTTTTGCCTTAAGTCCCTGTCATTTCCTTGCTTCTCGAAATGTGTTGTGCGTATTAATCCTACAATCAATTCTGCCAGTAGCATCGCTTCCAAACCGCAAGCCAGGCTGAATGGGGTTTCCTTCGTGCTTGTGCGGGGTGTGTCCATGTATGACTCTAGGACCCCTGGGAGCTCGTCTACCCAATTTGCGTTGGCTTTTCAGAGTCGCTTCTTGATTCCATTCACAAGCATTCGGTTAGACACTTCCTTTTGTCAGTTCACTTAAGGGTGTGCCACATATGTGAATCGTTTCTTTATGACCTTCTCCGTGCACCAACTTTTAAATGGGTTCTCGGAAAACTATAAACCGTTGTCACTGATTAAGACTTTGGGTGTTCCGAACCTTGTGATAATGTTTTTCCATAAAACCTTTATCATGTCGATTTTGTAAAGTGATACACTGCTATGAATAGAATTTTACTTTACTAGGAGCTTCTGGGAATGGTCCCATGATGTCGATTCCCTATTGGTAGAAGGGTCATGGGCTGGTAATTATTGTTAGTGGTGTCAGGGGAATGCTTTGCACCAGGGAAAAGGTCTGGCATTCTACGCATGTGCGGGTTAGCTTGGTTGCGTCGTGGTGAATATATGGTCAGTAGAGTCCCATGCAGATTATTTTTCCTATGAGGGCTCTTGCCGGCCTAACCTAGGCTTCTCGGAGGGCCTTTTCAATACAATTTCTTTCTATGCATTTAATCCATGGGGCTGTATACCCTTTCCTGTACAACACCCCTTACAGGATTGCATATTGTAGGGCCCGTATTCTTGTTTTGTGGGCTTTTGCATGGCCGTCTGTAAGGATTCCTTGTTGTAGGTAGTCTATGATGGGCGTCATCCAGTTGGGTTGTGTTGTGGATAAGGAGTGAACCTAGTGCTCGGCTATGCTCTGTTCTTTGAGCACCTCTACTAAGACTTCTTTGGAAAGATGGCCAAAACATGTCAATGCAAGTTTGCTCAGGGCGTCTGCTCGTCTGTTGCTTCCCCTTGGTATTCGTTTGATGATGAAGCTTTTGAGTGGGATTATGATTCTATGAACGCATTTCATGTTTTCTCCATCCTTTTTTCCTTAGTCTCGAACTCCCTCTGTGATTTTGTTGGCGGCCAATCGCGAATCGGTCAAATCTGTCACCTTTTATGCCCGCATTTTCATTGTGAGTCTTAGCCCTGATAGTAGATCTTTGTTCTTGGCTTCATTATTGGAGGTGTAGAAGTTGAAATGTAGGGCATAAGTGAATTCCTCTCCACTGGGGCTGGTCAGGATGAGGCCCGCCCCTAATCCTTCTTTGCTGGAAGCCCCCATCTGTGTATAGGGTCCAGGTCTAGTCTTCTTCTTCATGTTGTACTTCCTTCTGGGTGCTCTCTTGGATTTTTCTTCATAGCTCTCCTAGTATTTCCAACAAAAAGTCTACCATCGCCTGTCCTTTGATGCTCGTTCGTGGGGTGGTAGTTGATATCATGTTCCCCTAATTTGATTGCCCACTTTGCGAGGCGTCCTGAGGTTTCTGGTTTCAGGAGTGCTTTCTTGATTGGGAAGTTGGTTAATAACTCTATTTATTGGGACTAGAAGTATCGACATAATCATCGAGTTGCGTATATCAGGGTTAGTACATATTTTTCTATGATGGGATAATTTATCTCCGGCCCTTGCAAGGCTCAGCTAACGAAATAGAATGGAAGTTGCTTTCCTTGCTGCTCCACTACCAAAACCGATGAGATGTCTTCATTGGATGAAGATAAGTAAATTTGGAGCACTTCGTCGGGGGTTAGGTTGGCCAACGTGGGTAGTGCATGCAATGCCTCCTTTATCTGGTGCAGTGCAACTTCGACTTTTGGCATCCAGCAGAAGTTGCTTTTCTCGATGCATCCCTTGAGTGTGATGAACAACGGCATAGACTTCGCAGCCGACTTAGAAATGAAAAGGCTTAGTGCTGTTAGCTTTCCATTTAGGCCCTAGGAATCTCTTTGCATATGTGGTGGTGGCACTTCCTTGAGCTCTTCTATCTTGGTGGGGCTAGGTTGAATCCTCTCTTTTGTGACGTAATATCCCAGGAACTGTCCTTCTTCTACCCCAAAGCACTTGGCGGGGTTCAGTTTCATCTTGACTTTTTATAAGCATTTTAGTGTCTCTTCAACGTCTTCTAGAAGCCTCCCTTCATTTAGTCTTTTTATGACCAAGTCGTCTATGTATACTGTACTATTCCGACCAATTTGGTTAGCGAACAAAGAGTCAAGCAACCTCTGGTAGGTTACCCCTGCATTTTTCAACCTGAATGGCATTTTTTGGTAATAAAAAGCACCATGGTCTATGTAGAGTGTGGTATTCTCCTCATCTTCCTTTCTCATGAGGATTTGGTGATAGCCTTGGTACACGTCTAGGAAACATTTCCACTAGAACCCATGTAGAGACTCTATGATATGTGCATATCTACATATATATTTTACATCATATCTTAATACTTTTAGCTATAATTATGTTTATTATAGAACAAAGGGTAATTAATCTATTATATGTTGTTATGTAGCATAAAAGACATGCTCAGAAGCAATATGTAAGTTGGAAGCAAGAAAATGTGAGCTTAGGCAAAAAGAAGACACAAGAAGGATGTTGTTGGACAGCTTGACCCCTTGTCAGTATTTTGACCATATATCATAACTCGTAACTCCGATTGACATGATTCAAAACGATCTGAAAACTAGAAACAATTTCGGACAACTTTCATGCTTTGATAGATGTTGATTCTTGATGTGTGTAAAACTCACTTAGTTTTAATCCTACTTTAATTATCAAACAACACACAAAAGGCAGTGAACCTATCGATTGTGGTATAGCTAAATAAGCAGGGTATCGAACACAGGGAACGGCAAATTAAATTAAGAACTAATTCTATCTAAGCTGATTAAGCAAAAAGGGGTTTTTCTCTAGTTTTACAAGACTAGAAACTTACTCTAGAAAAGGACAATTTAACTAGATTCAATAATGGGAAAGGAACTTCTGTTTAGTTCAACTCGGTTAACTTTATGGTTGATTTTAAGGTAATAGTGCAATGGATTAATTCTTTTGTTGGTTACCAATTCAAGTGATTAGGTTTATGTTCACTACCCTAATCCTTAGCCAATAAACTAATTCAAACAGTGGCCAATTGCTTAATTTAATTATATTTACTAGATTAATTATTCGGGTTAAGTTAGACTTGCAATAGCTAATTAATTCATTATTCTTAATTAACCTCATGTTTGATGGTCATCTTGTTGGATAAGGTGTCTAAGTCCATAACTATTTCTGGTATGTACTTGACCCGACCCAGCATGGTCCATTTGGGCTGCATGGCACCATGCAATTGGATAGACTAAATGAGAGAAATAAAACTTGGAGATTATTAATATATTATAAGTTCTAATATATTAATAATATTATTTGATTAGTTTGATCAATAATTAATTTAGAATTAATTAAGTGGTCAAAAGAGAACTAATTAAATATATGTGTTGATTATGTAAATCATCCATATCTTGTATAGTGGGCTAAGAGGCTCCATGAATTATCAAGTTGGGTTCTACCCATAGGATGCTCCATGGATGCTCCATGGGAGTTACAAACCCATGGGTCATGGTAATGAAGAGTCATGACACATTAGGTTTTACATGGTGTAACCCTAGATGTGTCTACACTATATAAGAATCATATTCTCCACCAAAATCGGCTACACTAAGAAACAAGAGGGCTTGGCCGATTTTTGAGAAGTGTGTGTTCTCTCATAAGTTCTTCCAAGAGCATTTGGTGTTGTGTGAAGCATTTGAGGCATCACACTTGGGGTGCTAGGCTCACAAGGTTTCAAGGAACACAAACAACAACAAGGTAAGTTATTCTATCTATACTTTAAGTTAAAATTGTTCCCCATGTATGCTAGATAGGAATATAACCTTGGAATTCAACTTTGCATGATAATTAGACAAACATAGATCCAAGGTTATTAGGGTTGCATGTACACTTAGGAAGTGTTAGAATGCTCAAAACCCATCAGTGGTATCAGAGCCTAGGCTTGTTTGTTTTTTATTTGTGCTTAAAAGTTGAAAAAAAAAAGTTGAAAATCTTGCTGTCTGCGAGTGGACTCGTCGAGTCTATAGGGGGGACTCGTCGAGTTCATGTGTATCTTCAACCAACTCGGCGAGTGAGTTCATGCACTCGGCGAGTAGGGTCGACTGATTGCAGAATTTCGATTTAGTTGCTGGAAATGAATTAGAAACATTACCCTAAACTGTTTTGGTAATTGAAAACTTGTTTTAGATGGTGTAATGTCTTTGATAATTCATTTACAACAACTAGCTATAAAAATTACAAAGTTTTAAGTGTAATTTTTGATTTATGAATGAGTTCATATTCATGTTCTTGTTCTTATGATGTTTTAGATGATCATAGGAATTATTTGTAACCTATGTGGTAGATTAATTCTTGATCATAATGTGTTTTAGTGGAGTCCATAACTTGTCCTCAAGTTATGGAAAACCAAGAGTCTCACTTAAATTAAAACCATTAAAACAAACACAAGAGTTAGAAAAATGAAGAGTCTTCATTTTATTACTCTATTAAACTCATAAGTTACAAGAAATGAAAAGTTTTGAAAGTTACAAAACTTGGCCTCAAGTTTTGGAACAAGTAAAGTTAAGTTAAAACTTTAGTTCCAACCCCTAGAATTTTAAAAAGTTAAAATTCAACCCTTATACTTATATTATGATGATTTAATAATTATATATATATATATATATATATATATATATATATATATATATATATATATGTATGTATAAGAACAAAGTCGTCTTACCGCTAGTACGCCTCATTCACGAAGCCGGTCTATAAGGTGGGTATAAGGTTGTTGCCTATAAAATGGTGACTTAATGGGTGTCTAGTCTCACCCACCGCTTGCTTGACTGGTGGAGGGTCGTTAGCCGAACGGGTAAGACAAGGACTTATAAATTCTCATTCAAAGTATGATGAATATAATAAAGTAACTAAATATTTTATTAAATTCCCAATCTTAGTTACTTTAGGAAAATGTGAATACGGTGCTAATCCATGAAATTACACTTTACACTTTGTCTAAGTCGTTGGTGGAGCGTGTGTGGTTAACCGGCACACTAACTTGGACTTAACAAGGTAGGTAAAGGGTGACTTAAGGTTTATTATAGTATCGGTGGAGCGTGTGTGGTTTACCGGCACATCGATTGAGTGATAAACTTTAAGGGTACCAAGTGATTTGCATGGTTACTTCACACCTCGTTTTGTGATCCTCGGTATCCCAGTCACAAAACTTGGAGGGCACTCTCGAGATTGAAACATGCCTTTGAAAAGTTCATTGAATCTCAAAGAATCTAGGAATTTCTAAAAACCAATAAAACCTAATATCTAATATTTCGGTTTTCGTGGTGGAAATTGGTGAATCGTCATTCACGAGAGATCCTTTGTGCTTCTGTGCATTTTTCTTCACTTTTGGAAGTTATTGCACTCACGTTCTCATTTCTTGGATTGGGCTCGGTGTCGCTCGGAAGTTGGCCCGGTCTTCTTTCATTCACTTGATGTGCAAGTTGTCCCAGCTGTTTCTCAATATTGAGAATGGAAGCTTGCTGATTCCTCAACATGTTTCTGGTTTCTTGCATTGCCACATCTTGATCATTATGTCTTTTCTCGAATGCGGTTATGAATCTTGTAAGTATATCTTCTAGGGTCGCCTTCTTTTCCGTCATCGGCTCTTCCTTTTGATAATATCCCCTCTCCCTCTGTTTGTATTTCTCCTCTTTAGCCTTTTTATACTCTTCGTATGGGAGCCATTCCTTTTTCGGTTTCCTCCAGTCTTCATCGTATCTATCGCCACTGGAATAGAATACTTGAGCCTTTTTATTTCCATTCTCGTCTCGATCACAATCCTTGGTCAGATGGGGGCCGCCACAATTTTTGCATCCAACTCTAATAGCATGGATCGTTTGATCCATTTTCGTCATTCTTCGGTCTAGGCTATCGAGTTTAGCTATCACCGCCGCCATGCCATCGTTTACTGAGTTTACTGCTCCACGACTCACTTCATTCCTCGGGTTGTGGTATTCTCTAGAGTGCCTGGAGAATTCTTCAATTAACTCCTTTATTTCCGGAGGTGGCTTTCGGGTGAGCGGGCCTTGTGAATCGAGTAGTTGCCTTGTGGTGACATTGACTCCATCATAAAAGATAGAGACCTCTTGTTGGCTATTAAGATCATGGTGGGGGCAATTTCTAAGTAGGCTCTTGTATCTTTCCCAAGCTTCATAAAGAGATTCGTCGGGTTATTGTTCGAAGTTGGCAATGGCTTTCTTTAGCTTGGCTATCTTGGAAGGTGGGCAGAAATGGTCTATGAAATCTTCTTTCATTTTGGCCCATGTGGTAACTGATCCGGGAGGGAGTGACTTCAAACAATCCTTTGCAGCTCCTTTAAACGTGACAAGAAGCATGCGTAATAGCTGGATCTCGCGGGGTACATTAGGTACATTGAAGTAATCCGCCACATCATTCACTTCATCCAAGTGCTTATAGGCGTCTTCATGATCTCTCCCGTGAAAAGGTATCTCCTTGAGTTGAGCGAGAATATGGCCCTTTAGTTCAAACGTAGCGGTAGCGGGAATTGTGGGTTGCACAAGTCCCGGGCCGGTATCATCACGCATCCTTTTCTTCCACTCCCCCATGGGGATTTCGTCAATATTAGCCATAACGGTGGCTAAATCGTCTTCAAACTCGGATGTGTGCTCGCTTTCTTCCTCGCTCTCGTAGTCGGTGTCTTTTGGGATCGGGTCTTCGGTTGTCAACGATGCACTAGATGCTCCTGAATTACTGCTCCTCTTCTTGCTAAAAACAGATTTGAGGTTTTTGAGTGGTGAGTTCTTTGATGAAGCGGTTTCTCCAACGGTTTTGCCCTTGTTTCTTCTTAATGCGGTTTCCGGATCTTCAAGAGGGGGAACTAGAGGCGTAGCAGATCCTCAGGTCATGAACCAACTGTAAACAAAACAAAACAAAACGCGTAAAAAAGAACAAAAATTTAAATCTGATTCAGCGTTGTACTCGCCGAGTCGGGGCGAATGCACTCGGCGAGTTCAAGTTAAAATCAGTTTTTTTTTTTTTTTTTTTTTTTTTTAGACCTAAAAACTTAAACAAACAGAAAAAAAAAATGATTAAACAGAAATTGACTTTGTGTAAGATGAATCT
Organism: Lactuca saligna; assembly: GCF_052625555.1. Taxonomy (NCBI): domain Eukaryota; kingdom Viridiplantae; phylum Streptophyta; class Magnoliopsida; order Asterales; family Asteraceae; genus Lactuca; species Lactuca saligna. Next base: position 321,475,379 of record NC_136420.1, on the reverse strand, counting down.
TATACAAAGGATCGATTGAATTAGAATTTTAATGCTAATTTTAGAACCGTTCCGCGGCAACGGCGCCAAAAACTTGATGTGTGTAAAACTCACTTAGTTTTAATCCTACTTTAATTATCAAATAACACACAAAAGGCAGTGAACCTATCGATTGTGGTATAGCTAAATAAGCAGGGTATCAAACATAGGGAACGGCAAATTAAATTAAGAACTAATTCTATCTAAGTTGATTAAGCAAAAAGGGGTTTTTCTCTAGTTTTACAAGACTAGAAACTTACTAACTAAAACTAATTTAAGACTAGAAAAGGAAAATTTAACTAGATTCAATAATGGGAAAGGAACTTCTGTTTAGTTCAACTCGGTTAACTTTATGGTTGATTTTAAGGTAATAGTGCAATGGATTAATTCTTTCGTTGGTTACCGATTCAAGTGATTAGGTTTATGTTCACTACCCTAATCCTTAGCAAATAAACTAATTCAAACAGTGGCCAATTGCTTAATTTAATTATATTTACTAGATTAATTATTCGGGTTAAGTTAGACTTGCAATAGCTAATTAATTCATTATTCTTAATTAACCTCTTGTTTGATGGTCATCTTACAAGCTTGCACATGAATTTACTCAATTTCCTTATTAATCCTAGTTTCATATTCATTAATTCTAGACATATGGTATAGTGGTCACATATCATATAAGGTTGATAATCAATAGATGTTCATGCTAATCAATTATCTTCCTATTAACAGAAAATTAATTATCATTCATACACAAGGTTCTTTACCAAGCTAAAATAACAATTATTCACCAACTTGGAATTAATCCTACCAATCAATCAAACCGTATTGTCAACTTTGTATTCCCAAACAGAAGTCTAAAGAATTTAATTCATAACTAAGGTAAATAGCAGCAAACAAATAAGTTCAAGTTGCTTAATCATGTTGACAAAACAAAAGAAATAAGTAGAATGATGAAATTATGCCTTAGCTACTCCCGGAATTGGATTCTAGCTTCCTTGGTCGACTTCTAGGGTTCTTCTGGCTTCTTATTCCCAGCTAAGCACTTCTGAAGCTTCCCAGAATTCTCCCCTCTCGATTTGTGGAGTTATCTTTAAATATGCGTTCCGACTCGTCGAGTCATATGGTGACTCGTCGAGTCCCTCTCACATTCTCCGTATTCCGATAGCTATCTTGACTTCCGAATCATTATCCTTTTGATTCCGCGACCGGACTCGTCGATTCCAGGCTTGACTCGTCGAGTAGAAGCCTTTTTTTTTGGGTGTTTTCCTTCTTCATTCCACTCTTGAGCTCCTAACCGCTTCTCTTGCTTCCTTTCGCTTCCGAGCTTCATCTTTGGACTGAAAAACATAATTTAACACTTTTAAGTACCTTTTGTCCATAATATGCAACAATTTAGCTAATATATGAATAAATAAACTTCACTTAATACACACTAAATATGCACATATCAATTCTTAATAATCACAGCGTGGTGACTGGAATCTTCGTGATTCTTGATGCTGACTTTGAGAATACGTGATATACACGAAGACCACGATGTGGTGCCATTACCACATCGTGGTGGCCAAATTTTAGGCATATATATATATATATATATATATATATATATATATATATATATATATATATCCGAACATTATGACAAATTAAGAAACTTAGAAGTGACTTTCTAGAGAAGTATTACGACAAAAACCCTCTAGAAAACCCCTAGAAGAGGAGGAAATGATTAGAGCTTAGGATTTGAAGAGATCTAGAAGAAAACTTAATCACTTCATTCGGTTTGATCATGTTTAGTTTTATTCCTATTGAGTTTTTGTGTTTGATTATTGCCATGAGTAGCTAATTTAGTAGACTTTCGTTTAGTTAGATGAAACCTTAATAACTATGGTATAGTTTATTAGTTTATGGATTTATAAAAGTTTATTTGGAGCTTGTGTTTGATTAACTTACCTAGCATGTTAAAGTGTTTCTCTTTGTTGCTTTAATTCAAGTTAAGTTTAGCTTAGTGACCATTAAATTACATGAACTTGTTTACCCAGTGATTTAGTGACCATTAAATTGTTAGAGCTAGGATTGACCACATCTTAGTTAAGTGATAAAAGTAAAAAAAAAAAATTAATTGTGCTGGAGAACATAATTGTGACCATAATTGTGTTTTCTTAGATAAATCTTACATAAACCATCTATAATGAATAACTAATTTTGTGTTTTGCTTAATTGTTGAAAATATTAGTAAATTTGGACTTGAATTGTTAATTACATATAACTTGGTAACCAACTTCATTAATCCATAAAAAATAACTAACCATGGAATAGGTGGATACGAAACTAAACGAAAGTGTTTTTAATATATTGATTACAATCGTTTTTAGTTTAGTGCTTAAGTTTTTACGAACTTGTAAAATCAGATAAAAAAAAACTGTTATAGTTGTTTTTCTTAGTTTAGCTTTTAGTAGTTATTTTATTAATTAAATATTGTTCCCTATGATCGACACATGGCTTACCTAAACTATTCGATAATTCGAGTAGGTACACTACCTAGGTGCATTCTAGATAGTTAAGTTTGTTAGGTTATCAATTTAAAACTAGATAGGTATAATTTGCATCGCATCAAGTTTTTGGCGCCATTGTCGGTGAATAGCTTATTTGATTATTAGTTTAATTGATTTTAGTTATTTGATCCTTTTTGTGGGGTACAAACCACAAAAAGTTACTTTTGTTTCATTTGAATTTTTTAGTTTTTTTTTTCTATGAGACGCAACCACGTCATTGTAATCTTCACCACGTTGTGATCTCGCTTCAGTTTGTTTTTCTTTATTTGTTTTTTGTTCCTTTTTATGCGTGTTTTTTTCTAGTTTTTTAGGAGTAAATATGGGGGACATCACAACCATGTCAATGGAAGAGTACAAGCTACATATGAGGAATGATAAAAGATGGGGTCTTGATCCACCAAAAATCCCAACTATAACAAAGTGTGAACTTCTGGGGCACATTATTAATATGTTAAGGGAACTACATTTTTATAGGAAGGAGCACGAGGACGCTTATGAGCATATAAAAGAGGTGATGGAGTTTCACATTATTTTAATACACCTAACGTGATTAAAGATGCGGTGATGGTTCGAATTTTTCCAGTCACAATGAAGGGTGAAGCAAAAGAATGGTTAAAATCACTTCCCTTTGGAGCAATCACAACATGGACTGATTTTAAGACTGAGTTCATCAACCAGTTTACTGCTCCTTCAAAAGTGGCAAAACTTAAAAGAAACATCCAAAATTTTCATCAATTAGAGGGGGATTCATTATATGAAGCTTGGGAACATTACAAGAGATTGTTGCGACATTGCCCTCAACATGACTTCAATGTGCAACAAGAAATCTTGATATTTTATGATGGAGTCAATGTGTATACTCACCAACTACTATATTCTCAAGGGCCCATGACAAAGAAGGATCCGACAACAAATGAAGCTTTAATTGAAGAATTCGCCGAGCATTCAAGGGAGTATCACAACCCAGGGGGATATCAGAAGAAAAAAGTGAATATAGATGGAGTTTCTGAAGTCTTAATGATGGTAATGACGAAACTCGACACCATGGAAAATCAGCTCGCAAAGATGGATGGATCAATTAATGTGGTACACGATAGATGTGAATCTTGTGGAGGACCTCACACTTTAAGGGATTGTGAAGTGGAATACAAGAGAGCTCAAGACACAAAAAAATATCAAAAACTAGAGGATAATCTCTACCAACTAGAACAACTCCAATCCGAGAAGATAGATATTCTCCAGTCGATGCTATTCATATTTATGGAAGCTAGCGAAAAAAGACATGATGCAACAATTAAAGATCAACAAGCATCTATTTTGAGCATCCAAAAACAAGTTAAGCAATTAACAAAACTTGTACAAGAAAAGCTATCAGATTTACTTTCAAGAAAGGTCGAGTCAATCACTATGGCTCAAGTCATGGTCGTTGATACAGAAGAAAAAGATGAATTGGTGCATATGAAGGACCTTCAATAGGATTCTAATCAGTCACTCGATGTAAAAAAGAAAGAAGAAGAAAAGTGAGCTGCCCAGTTGCCACGACATGGAGACAATAGTGCCACGTTGGGGGAAATAAAAGAAGATTATGATTTTTCTATTGTTGAGCCGTATCAACCACCTCTTCCTTTCACATGTCGTGCCAACAAAAATATGGTGAAGCAAGGAAACACAATGTTCATGTAGCATAAATAACTTGAAGAGAAATTGGAAAAAGAAGAAAAACATTTGAAACCTCCAATGATAACCCCAATGATTTTTAAGGTGTTTATTGTTACAAGGCCACCAGATCAAGTCACAAAGGAAGTTGAATAAAAAGAAGAAGAATATGATGAGCCTCACTTTGACAAGAAAAACCAAGAAAGAGACAAGAAAAATCTAGAGAAATGGTAATTGTGACAACCTGAAATTTCTATCTTGTAAAGGTCAAACTTATTTCTTCTATTGTCTTAAGTTAGTTAGATTATTGGGTTATAAGTATATAAGCCTTGTAACCAGTGTGTTATGGTTTTGAGGGAAAAGCATTTGGACCGAGAACCACAAACCTTCGCATGGCCGCAAATAAGTCTTCGGGTCGTGATTAGGCTTCGGATCGTAAACCCTCGGTTCACGGCTGCGAACTCTTCGGCCGCAAACACCTCCCCTATATATAGGTGTTTGATCGATTTTATCCTTTACTTCTTCACTACTGGTTGTGAACTCAACCATTCTCTCTCAAGTATCATCAACCAAAAACCCTCCTCTCTCCTCAAGATCATAAGAAACACATTCCTTCTTATAGTTCATATAGAGCTCTCTTGATTTCAACCTGATTCATCACCTTTTGTCAAGATCTTTGAGCCGTGAACTCAAGATCTTCAAGATTTTTGGGCCGTAATCTCAAGAACACCAAGTGTTCATGGGCCGTGAACACTCAGTTGGCCGTGAACAACTTACAGCCTTTAAACATTGCATCTAACACCCTTATTTGACTTGTTTTGTTAACGGGACTTCACTCGTGGAAATAACACCCTATATGGAACACTCTAGCAAATCACTCACATAAGGTGAGTTCATACCCCTATGATTTTATCATTTTTCAATGTTTTACGGGGGTGGGGATACAAGTAAAAACACAAGGAAACCTTGTGTTATTATTCTAATAATTTCAAAATAGTTTTAAGTTCATTTCAAGCTATCTTATTGATATAACTATTTTAAAAAGTATTTTCAAACTACTTAAATTGTTTTATTCTTTTATAAATTCTGAAATACATGTTTATATATACAAAGATATATATTTAAGATTCAACAGACTTAGGACTGATGTTTTCCACCTTATCTCCTGTTCCTTGTCTGGTCGTGGAGTACGGTTGGAACCATCTATCCGACTATCAGTTTGATCTCAATTATATATGTTTTATATATATATAATGAACATGAAACTTATTTAAATAAATCTTTACCTCTTTTTGTAAACATGTTGAGTAAAAGGTATCATTCTAAAAAGTATTTCATTTGTTATATAAATTGTTAAATTGCTAAGATTTTGCTTTCATAAAGAACATACTTGTAAACTATAATAGGTATAGTTTAAGGAACCCTAAATCTATTTTACTAAGTCATGAACATCATATTAAAATAATTATTTAAAAGCATAATTATTGTACGCTACTAGTACAAGGTAATTCATACATATTATAGCACAAAAGAACATTAGTATTCTCTTCGTGTCTAGTTATACCATGGTTCTAAAAAGCGCGCCATGGCGCGCCTCAAGGTGTGCCATGGCGTGATGCGTAGTGTAGCCATTACGAAAACGTCCTAGGCGGATTTGTGAAACATCACGCCCAAATAACGTGTCAATGCGCGCCTTATCGCGTTATGGCACGAGTTTTTTTCAAGGCGCGAGGTTTTTTGTTTTTCTTTTCTTTTGTTTTTTATTGGACCTAAAATAAATGAGTTTTTGTTAACTTTTTCTATTAGATTTTAATATAACACTTCTAAAAACTTCATATATTTGATAAAATTCAATAATTATATGATTTATATCTTTTAATGTATATAATATAGTTACACCTTGAAAAACGTCATGGCTCGCCAAAGCTTGTCATGACTTAACTTTTACTTTGCCGCCAAACTACGCTTTACGTTATTTAGAACCTTGAGTTATACAGAGTTGTGAGGTACTACTTGGTTATACCCATCAGGGTACAAACTTCTAAGTCTTATAATTTATAACCAAGGTCTCCTAGAGGGAGAGCGTGAGTTTGTGTATAGATCTATACATGACTGACAATCCTACACCTCGTTGTTAACTACAGTGGGAACGACAGGTCTACGGGTGACAAATATCATATCTTTTTTGACGTCTACATAACGTTGTGTTTAACTGGTCTAATTAGTATGGTTATATGAAACTCACAATATGTCACACCCCAAAACCTGAACGACGGAATCGTTCGGGGGTGGAGGACGTCATGTATAGTATCACAACAATGTAAAGTACTAAACAAGCAACAACATCATCCATTGCATTAATAATATAGTTGCATACTGTGACATCCCCAAAATCTCGGCCAGAAAAGACCGATTTCATTTATGCTTTTTAAAATAATTTTCAAAGTAAATCCTTTTAATTTTAAAAGAGATGCGGAATTTGTTCCCAAAAACAAAACATGATAAAATAGATATTTATCAAAACATTTCATAAAGAAATATGATTTCATTTCATAATCAAAAGTCGGGATGTCATGTTCCGATACAGATCATAAAGCATAGACGATAGCATTACAAGTCTTTCAACAAATATATACATATACAGACTTGTAAACAAAACAACTTGATGTTCGCCCATCTTAAGCTCTTGCGCCACTTCCTGTAAAATAAATCAACTGAGTGGGTCAGGCTTGGGAACCTGGTGAGCATGTAGGGTTTTCAACCCACAATAAATAATTTAATTAATTATTATCAACCAACAATAACCCAATTACCCATTCCCATTATTCTCACTTTATGTCCCTAAAATAACTAACACAAGGGACCTAGTCTAAGAATATTTCATCGGGGCGACTACACATGCTTCGGAGGTTCCTCAGCAATATAAGTCAAATAAGGCAACCATGGGGGGGATGGAATACAGCGAATGAACACCCAAGTTCATTAACACCTACAGGTTATGAGCCTGCTAGCGTTCCACTGGACTATCTAGAAAAGTCCGTGGTCGTCATCTAAATTCCGCTAGATGACTGGATCAAAACAACATCGAGGCCTCTCATCTGTTTATTACACACCAACTATCTACCCATATTCTACCCAACATATTAGTAGATAAAATATACATTTTTATACGTAGTTTCAAAACCTGTATAGCATGCTCAATCAAAACATTTTTCACATAACAGATGAGGCACACACACATAACACGTATTTCATAGAGAAATAATCAGATCTATAATATAGAAGAGAGTGAGTATACATTCACATATATAACAACCAAATATATACACATAGCATGTATTTTATATAAAATACTTCATAATATTGTGTTGGAATGAAAGTAACTACACACTCACTTGATCAGAAGATGATCGGGCAGCACTACGGCTTGCAGAAGAGGTGTTTCTCCGTAGATCTGGAAGATCTTCACAAAACCGAGCTCCTCGCGGGCAGCGTTTCGGCTCGGGAATAACGCTCTTCGGGATTCTCGGGGCTTCGGATCTTGCTTCGAGGCTCGAGAATATTACCGGGGCTTCGGGGTATAAACGGCACGCAAAACGAGGCAAAACTTAGAGAGAAAGAAGAGTTTGAACAAGAGAAAATGGCTGAATTCGAGTTCTATTTATAGGCTGCTGGGTCTGGGATTACGCGGGGCGTACTCACATTACGCGGGGCGTACTCAGTACGCGGGGCGTACTCAGGTTACGCGGGGCGTACTTTGACGTCACTGCGTGCGTCGACTGGTGGCACTCGAGTATTGGTCAGACAAGTTGCAACCGACTGAGTACGTGGGGCGTACTCAAATTACGCGGGGCATAATTGATTTGTCAAACTTCTAAATTGCGTAACTTTCGCATACGAGCTCCGTTTTCGATGTTCTTTATATCCACGCGAAGGTCAGACCGTACTCTACAACTTTCATTTAGACTCCGTCGGTTAATTTTGACTTTTATTTTTATTATTTATTTTTAGAAGGCCGGGACAGAAAAACTTCGTTATAAATTCATAACTTCTTCGTCTGACGTCCGTTCTCGCCTAACTTTTCATTGCTTCGCTACTAACAACAAGATCTTCGATTCTCATTTAGATTGTTTCAGCTAAAAACCGCTCGATCTCAAATCGAGTATTCGGGCTGCATACTGCCACGTCGAAACTTCAGAAAATCATAACTTCCTCATACGAAGTCAGATTTGGGCGTTCCTTTTATGCACGCTCTCGGTTTAACGAAATCTACGACTTTCGTTTAGATCGCTAAGGCTAAATATCGTTCTATCTTAAATTCATATTTTACGTCACTCAGCGTCGTGCCGGTTCTGTCTCGAAACTTCGACAGGTCATAACTTCTTCGTTATAACTCGGATTTTGGCATTCCTTATATCTCCGAAATCCTTGTTTCGACCACTAAAACTTTATGCAAAGATATCAGGCGTATCTCACACTTTAATTTTGACGCTTATTTCATTAAATTATAAAAATCAAGAAAATAAACACATAAATCACATAATTCACATAATTCACAAATAATACATTCTTATTATTTCAAGTTGAGTTACAAAGGTTAACCTAGACTATTACATTGCTAAAAATGGCAAGCCTAGAAACACGGGCGTTACAATTCTCTCCACCTTAGAATGATTCCGTCCCCGGAATCACACATCAACAAACAAATGCGGATAGCGACTCCTCATGTCACTCTCCGTCTCCCAGGTGAGGTTTGGCCCATTCGTGTGTTTCCATCGGACAAGCACTAACTCCACCATCTTACGTCGCAATTTCTTAGTCTTTCGGTCAACAATTGCCTCTGGTTCTTCAATCAACCTTTTGTTCTCATCGATTCTCAACTCCGAAAGTGGAATCATGTCGGGAACTTCCCCCGTGAACTTTCGTAAATAACACACATGAAAAGTGTTATGAATTCCACTCAGTTCTTCTGGTAGTTCGAGCTTGTAAGCTTGGTTCCCAATCCTCTGAAGAACTTTAAACGGTCCAATAAACCTTGGACTCAACTTTCCCCTTTTACCAAATCTTATAAGTCCCTTCCACGGCGAGACTTTAAGCAAAACCGAATCCCCAACTTCAAAAGTCGTCGGTCTTCGCTTTTTGTCAGCATAACTCTTTTGACGATCTTGAGCTGCTAACATTCTTTCCCTAATTATTTTCAACTTTTCAGCAGTCTGATGAACCATCTCCGGTCCCATAAACTGCTTTTCCCCAACCTCAAGCCAACAAGACGGCGTACGACACTTTTGTCCATACAAAGCTTGGTAAGGTGCCATCTTAATGCTCGAGTGAAAACTATTGTTATAGGAAAATTCTACCAACGGTAAATGTTCATCCCAATTACCTAGGAATTCCAAGGTACATGCTCTCAGCATATCTTCAAGTGTTTGTATCGTTCGTTCGCTCTGACCATCGGTCTGCGGATGGTAAGCTGTACTTAAACACAACTTGGTACCCAATTCTTCTTGTAGACTTTTCCAAAATCGCGAGGTGAAACGACTATCACGATCCGACACAATTGTTAACGGAACACCGTGAAGCCTCACAATTTCCTTTACGTAAGAATTCGCAAGCTTTTCCATAGACCATTTCTCCTTGGCTGCTATGAAATGCGCACTCTTAGTGAATCGATCAACGACCACCCAAATCATGTCGTGACCATTCTTTGTTCTGGGCAGTTTAGTGACAAAATCCATGGCAATGTCTTCCCACTTACCCATAGGCACAGGTAAAGGTTCTAAACTCCCGTACGGTTTCTGATGTTGTGTCTTGACTCTCGCACAAGTCACACACTCGGCCACATACTTTGCAACATCAAGCTTCATCGTCGGCCACCAGTAGTAGGGTTTCAGGTCCCTATACATTTTAGTGCTACCGGGATGAATCGAATACATGGTCTTGTGAGCTTCTTCCATCAGAAGATCTCTAATTCCTCCTGACTTAGGTACCCAAATACGATCTTGGAATACCTTCAGTCCATGACCGTTTGTACCAAACACCAACGTTTTACCCAAACGTTCCTCCTTTCGGTCATTTTTCTCAGAAGCTTCCTCTTGAGCTTTCTTTATACTTTCCACAATGGTCGAGACAACTTCAATTCTCAACGCTCTTGGCCTTTTCCTTTCAAGATTGACTTTCCGACTGAGAGCATCAGCAACAACATTAGCCTTACCGGGGTGGTAAAGTATCTCGCAGTCATAGTCCTTGAGTAATTCCAGCCAGCGTCGTTGCCTCATATTCAATTCCTTCTGATTAAAGAGATATTGGAGACTCTTATGATCAGTGAAAAGTTTGCACTTAGTGCCATAGAGGTAATGCCTCCATATCTTCAGAGCGAAAACTACTGCTGCCAACTCCAAATCATGAGTCGGGTAGTTCTTTTCATGCTCTTTCAGTTGTCGAGACGCATATGCTATCACCTTTTCTCTTTGGGTTAAAACAAAACCCAATCCAACCCCAGACGCATCGCTATAAACAGCGAAGTCTTCAACTCCTTCGGGTAGAGAAAGTATCGGTGCCTCGCATAGTTTCTTCTTTAGCTTCTCGAATGCTTCTTTATGCTTCTCACTCCAAGCATAAGCAGCTCCTTTGTGGGTCAAAGCTGTCAATGGAGTAGCAATCGAAGAAAAGCCTTGGATAAACCTTCGGTAATATCCGGCTAATCCTAAAAAGCTTCGAATCTTCGTGGGACTTTTCGGTTGTTCCCACTTCATTACAGCTTCAATCTTTGCTGGATCAACCATTATCCCTTCCTGGTTGACCACGTGACCCAAGAATTGGACTTCACGAATCCAAAAATCACATTTGGAGAACTTAGCATACAGCTTCTCCTTCTTCAAAACTTCTAACACTTCTTGCAAGTGTCTGCCATGCTCCTCCTGGCTTTTTGAGTAATTCAGATTGTCGTCTATGAACACTATCACGGATTTATCAAGGAACGGATTACAAACCCTATTCATTAAATCCATGAATGCTGCCGGAGCATTGGTTAGTCCAAACGACATAACCAAGAACTCGTAGTGTCCATATCTAGTTCTGAACGCAGTCTTCTCTATATCCTGCTCTCTTACTTTCAGCTATGATATCCTGACCTAAGATCGATCTTCGATAAATAGCTCGAACCTTGCAATTGATCAAATAGGTCATCAATCCTTGCAAACGGATATCTATTCTTTATTGTTGCCTTGTTCAGCTCTCTGTAATCAATGCACATTCTCATACTTCCATCTTTCTTCTTCACGAATAACACCGAAGCTCCCCAGGGCGATGAACTAGGTCTAATGAAACCTTTGTCCAACAACTCTTGAATTTGCATCATCAGCTCCTTCATCTCCGTTGGTGCTAATCGATAAGGTGCTTTTGATATTGGCGTGGTTCCTGGTAACAAGTCAATACGGAATTCCACTTGTCGATCAGGTGGTAATCCAGGAAGATCTTCGGGAAATACTTCCGGATAATCACACACCACAGGAATACTCTGCATCACCTTCTTTTCCTTCTTAGCATCAATCACGAATGCTAAATATGATGTATATCCCTTGGTCAAACACTTTCTGGCTTTCATTAGGGAAATGATTCCAGAATTCACTCGGCGCTTGTCCCCATACACCATAAACGATTCATTTCCAGGCGGGTTTACTTTAACTATCTTCTTTTTGCATAAAATTTCGGCATCATTGGCGCTGAGCCAATCCATTCCCAACACGATGTCGAAACCATTAAGTTCAATAGGCAATAATTCCTCGTGGAACTTATTCCCATTCAAGTCGATTAAGATGTTTTTCATACGATGGCTAACAGGTACAAACTTGCCACTAGCAACTTCGACTAATAAAGCATTATCTAGTCTATCAACAGGCAAAGCTAGTTTTCTACCAAATTCATGCGATATAAAGGAGTAGTTGGCTCCAGAATCAAATAAAATTTGGGCAGGCAAATTGTTAACGAGAAAGGTACCTGAAGCGACATCAGCTTCATCCTTAGCAGCTTCCAGTGTCATCTGGAATGCTCTCGCCTTCGGCTTTGGTGGAATGTTGGGCTTAGCTGCCTCCTTCTTCTTCGGACAGTCTTTCAAAATATGCCCCTCTTCATTACAACCAAAACACATCCTTTTATTGTTCGGACATTCATTGGCAAAATGTCCAACCTTTCCACACTTGTAGCAGGTCACATCCTCGCTACATTTCCCAAAGTGCTTTTTCTTACACTTGTCACACCACTTCGCTTCTCCCCTTTTTCCCCCACCAAACCTTTTCGAATCAGATTTCGAAAATTTACTTTTCTTACTGGAACCAGATGTTCCCTCAAACTTCCTCTTCTCACCAACCTCAACCTTGTTGGTGGTTCTCCCCTTGATCATGTTCTCAACAGACTTGGCAGCCCAGATAGCTGCCTCTAGAGTATGTGCCTGACGTACTGGCACCTCATACTCCCATGGGAGTCCCTTCGCATACCGGTCCACCTTCGTCAGCTCGTCTGGAATGATACGCAAGGCAAACTCCATCTTATCGGTGAAGTTATTGGTGTATTCATCAACTGACATACTGCCCTTAGTCAATGTCAGGAACTTGTTCTCCAACTCCAACAGATTTTGAGCCGAGCAGAACTTGCGCTTAAACTGCACTAAGAACTCTGCCCATGACAATTGCAGTGGCTCATTAGGGCTTAAAGTCTTCCCTAGAGTGTTCCACCAACGAACGGCTCCACCTCGGAATTGACGCACGGCATAGATGGTTTGCAACTTACCTCTGCAGCCACACGTCATGAAGGCTAGCTCCATTTTGGAGATCCAATCCATAACCCCAATCGGATCCTCCTTTCCATTGAAGGTTGATGGTTTGCAAGTCAAAAAGTCCTTGTACTTGCATCCCATTCCATCATTCCTTCCATCGCGGTTATCTTGCCTAACTATCGGTGGGTTGGCTTGACCAACTGATCCACTGAAGTTTCCACCTTCCGAGTGCCCTTCATTTAATTCAGGCTCTTCCACACGAATCGACAGTTCTTCACGATTTTGTTGAAGCAACCGTCTAGTTTCCTCCATCTGACGATCCAACATCGTCTGAATCATCAATTGCACACCAGCCATGGTTATTGGCTCAGGTGCTGCTGCTACAATAGGTCTTTGTTCAATCACTGGTGGTTGATTCCTATTTTCATCAGCATTTCCAACTCCACTTCTTGTTCTCACCATTTTGATCTACACACCGAATAAGGTGAAATTAGATCCTTATTCACGATAGATATTCAAATCATCCTTATCACTCCGAAACGTTTACATGCTAGTTCTAATATCGTAGACGTATGCTTAGAATCCTACACACATAAGGTTTCTAGATCCGGTCGGCAACAGACCATAGATCCGAACAAATAATATCATATATGGAAACATATAACATTTAGCACATAAAGCATTTTAGGCAACTTTCCTAAAATAAACTAGTGCTTGTGTCTTAAAACATAACAGACACATCTCAAAATTTCACTTAGCATTCTAAGTTTAAGTCTAGAAATCCTACAAATTCCTAGTTCACTTAAACTAATGCTCTGATACCAACTGTGACATCCCCAAAATCTCGGCCAGAAAAGACAGATTTCATTTATGCTTTTTAAAATAATTTTCAGCGTCAATCCTTTTAATTTTAAAAGAGATGCGGAATTTGTTCCCAAAAACAAAACATGATAAAATAGATATTTATCAAAACATTTCATAAAGAAATATGATTTCATTTCATAATCAAAAGTCGGGATGTCATGTTCCGATACAGATCATAAAGCATAAACGATAGCATTACAAGTCTTTCAACAAATATATACATATACAGACTTGTAAACAAAACAACTTGATGTTCGCCCATCTTAAGCTCTTGCGCCACTTCCTGTAAAATAAATCAACTGAGTGGGTCAGGCTTGGGAGCCTGGTGAGCATGTAGGGTTTTCAACCCACAATAAATAATTTAATGAATTATTATCAACCAACAATAACCCAGTTACCCATTCCCGTTATTCTCACTTTATGTCCCTAAAATAACTAACACAAGGGACCTAGTCTAAGAATATTTCATCGGGGCGACTACACATGCTTCGGGGGTTCCTAAGCAATATAAGTCAAATAAGGCTACCATGGGGGGGATGGAATACAACGAATGAACACCCAAGTTCATTAACACCTACAGGTTATGAGCCTGCTAGCGTTCCACTGGACTATCTAGAAAAGTCCGTGGTCGTCATCTAAATTCCGCTAGATGACTGGATCAAAACAACATCGAGGCCTCTCATCTGTTTATTACACACCAACTATCTACCCATATTCTACCCAACATATTAGTAGATAAAATATACATTTTTATACGTAGTTTCAAAACCTGTATAGCATGCTCAATCAAAACATTTTTCACATAACAGATGAGGAACACACACATAACACGTATTTCATAGAGAAATAATCAGATCTATAATATAGAAGAGAGTGAGTATACATTCACATATATAACAACCAAATATATACACATAGCACGTATTTTATATAAAATACTTCATAATATTGTGTTGGAATGAAAGTAACTACACACTCACTTGATCAGAAGATGATCGGGCAGCACTACGGCTTGCAGAAGAGGTGTTTCTCCGTAGATCTGGAAGATCTTCACAAAACCGGGCTCCTCGCGGGCAACGTTTCGGCTCGGGAATAACGCTCTTCGGGATTCTCGGGGCTTCGGATCTTGCTTCGGGGCTCGAGAATATTATCGGGGCTTCGGGGTATAAACGGCACGCAAAACGAGGCAAAACTTAGAGAGAAAGAAGAGTTTGAACAAGAGAAAATGGCTGAATTCGAGTTCTATTTATAGGCTGCTGGGTCTAGGATTACGCGGGGCGTACTCAGTACGCGGGGCGTACTTTGACGTCACTGCGTGCGTCGACTGGTGGCACTCGAGTATTGGTCAGACAAGTTGCAACCGACTGAGTACGCGGGGCGTACTCAAATTACGCGGGGCATAATTGACTTGTCAAACTTCTAAATTGCGTAACTTTCGCATACGAGCTCCGTTTTTGACGTTCTTTATATCCACGCGAAGGTCAGACCGTACTCTACAATTTTCATTTAGACTCCGTCGGCTAATTTTGACTTTTATTTTTATTATTTATTTTTAGAAGGCCGGGACAGAAAAACTTCGTTATAAATTCATAACTTCTTCGTCTGACGTCCGTTCTCGCCTAACTTTTCATTGCTTCGCTACTAACAACAAGATCTTCGATTCTCATTTAGATTGTTTCAGCTAAAAACCGCTCGATCTCAAATCGAGTATTCGGGCTGCATACTGTCACGTCGAAACTTCAGAAAATCATAACTTCCTCATACGAAGTCAGATTTGGGCGTTCCTTTTATGCACGCTCTCGGTTTAACGAAATCTACGACTTTTGTTTAGATCGCTAAGGCTAAATATCGTTCTATCTTAAATTCATATTTTACATCACTCGGTGTCGTGCCGGTTCTGTCTCGAAACTTCGACAGGTCATAACTTCTTCGTTATAACTCGGATTTTGGCATTCCTTATATCTCCGAAATCCTTGTTTCGACCACTACAACTTTATGCAAAGATATCAGGCGTATCTCACACTTTATTTTTGACGCTTATTTCATTAAATTATAAAAATCAAGAAAATAAACACATAATTCACATAATTCACAAATAATACATTCTTATTATTTCAAGTTGAGTTACAAAGGTTAACCTAGACTATTACATTGCTAAAAATGGCAAGCCTAGAAACACGGGCGTTACACATACAAGTGTGTTTGGTCAAGTTATATAGACACCAAAAAGTACATCAAAATAAAAGAGGAGTCTTGAACAAGCTCCATCTTCTCAAAAACCTGGCTCTGGTACCTGTCTACTAGTGACCTGAGAATACAAGTTATTTTGAAAGCGAGTATCAGCTTTAAAGCTGGTGAGATCATAAGTATATTAGTGTCTGAGTTTGTATGAAAGCATTTGTAAGATGTTTGTAATGTATAAGTTTTGTAAAGTTTGTATTTGTTTGAACAATCCTAGAAAATCCTATGTTTCCTACTAAGAGTAGCCTTCTACCAAGGCATTTAGTACCTATGTGGGTGTTTCTTGAAAGAGTGTGTATTTTCCCAAATCCGACTATCATTAACCAAAAATATAGTTTTTACATTATCGTGCATCGTGTGAATGTACACGAAGTGAATGTAATGGGAGAAATATTATAGTACTGTAGTATTGTATTAAGTAACTACTGTTGTACTAACTACCTTAAACCAATTGTTATTTAAAGTACCATGTGATCGGCATGTATCCTGCTACCGACTCAATAGTAAAACAACGATGTAAGACGCCGTAAGAAATGACATTTGGCACCCGTAGACTTGCAAGTCCCACTGTAGCGAGCAGCAAGGTGTAGGATAGTCAATCCAGTATAGATCTATACATAAACTCATATGCTCCCTAATTAAGGAGATTCTAGATACAAAAGGGTCAAGGCGGGTAGTGCCATGACCCGTTTATTGGCTCACATAATTGTATTAATGTATATGTAATGTATGTACTAGCTGTATTGTGTGTTCTTTCTCTGTCTAGCCTGTATAGTAATGTATTGTTTGTACTAGCTATATTGAGTGTTCTCTCTCTATCTAACATGTATAGTAATGTACTGACTCATGTATGAACTGACTCATTGTATGATTTATTGTTCTAGTAATAGTATTAGTAAAACCCTAAACTACGCCTATTGTAGTTTACTAGTAATATAACTTGTACGTATGAACATGGAACTATACCCTTGCTACCCAAGGTATTGAATTGACTGTAAGAACCTTTATGACTATATATGTACACATGATATATAACTAATAGTTAAACGACCTTCGGACGGATACCCGATACCCTAGTAGACCACATCCCAACGGGGAAAAGGAAATAAAGCGGGTTAGCATTCCTAAGTCCTTCAAACATTACTTATATAACTATACATATCTAGGCATGCAATTTTACAATATAAAAGTATAAAAGAAGTTTCCTAAAAGCATTTGATATGTAAAAGAGTTTTTAAGACAGTTTGAAGTAAAACAGTTTAGTAAAACAGTTTGAAAGTAAGAGATTCACTTGGTGATAGTTATTAATCACATGTGATTGAGATAATAACTATAGTAACTTTACTTGTATTCCCCCCATAAAAGCATTTAAAAGAATTTAAAAGATAGATTAAGGGGTATGAACTCACCTGTAGTGAGTGGTACGGATGAACTGAAGATGTAGGATTGCTAGGTGTCAAGTGAAGTCTTGAACACACTCTATGATCCTAGTTAACATATAATATCACATATATGGTTTTGGGGTGTTTACAGTTTTAGGAGATTCCCAAACCGTAAACACATATAAATGAGAGATTTTTGTGCTTTTTATATGATAAACACATCAAGGAAGGATTTAGACATGTCCCTAAGGCTTGTGAATGGACTAAGGCACCCTTTGGCACCTTTACTTGGTGTTTACGGTTCAAGAACTTCTTGAACCGTGAACACCTTGTTCTTGGTGTTCTTGGGACATTTCCTTGATGTAAAGATGTATAACATGCTTTATAAGAGTCTAGGATAGAAGTATTTACTATATGGAAGCTTGAAAGGAGCTAAAAGTCCAAGAACACTAATGTGCGTTCTTGGTGTTTTGGAAATCTAAACTAAACACGAAATTTGATGGGTGAAAAGATGTATAATCACTAGTTGTTATGATATAACAACAAATCAAGCCAAGAAGTACTTATGTTTTCGGGAAATCGGGTGAAAGACGGGATGGTAGTTGAGAGTGTTTGGAGTTTGCTCTTGAGATTGCATGTAAGAAGTGAGGTATTTTGGGGAGTAAACTCATGCTTAAGGCATGAGTTTATGGTTTTGGAATTTACGGCCCAAACATAAAAGTTTGGCCATGAATTTCTTAACTATGTGGTACTTGCGGTTTTGGAATTTCAAGACTCGAGACGGAACTTCCTTTCACCCGTTTGTTTAAAGAATAATTATTAAAATAATCAAACGAACTTTAAATTTGCTAAAAACAAATAAAAATGAACTTTACTTATAATTTGAAGTGATTGACTTTAGCGTTTGACTGAGCGAAAATTTCGGGTTGTTACACAATAGTATCAACTAATGCGTTTAAAGTATGGGATTTAATAACTTCTAGTGGTTTACTTAACAATAGAACTACACCACATAACTTTTCTAGTAACATGAATATACAGTTTGAAAGGGGCCTATAATGCTAACTTTATGATTCCTTGGTAGATGCATTAGGGTTATATATCAATAGGATCCGACAGATAGTAGGATGTGTGCTTTCCGCTTCATTTCTTGTTCCTTGTTTGGTTATGGGCCTAGAGCAGATTCACACATTCTACTATCTATTCAATTTTAGTTATCTATATATATATATATATATATATATATATATATATATATATATATATATATATATATAACAAGTATTCACCAAGTAATCATAGGGGGTAGTAGGTATGGGTCAAGTCAAAACATACAAATACAGCATACCACTTTCTAGTACAAAAACATATTTTTCGGATGGAACATTAGTAAGTACACACATATACAACAGAGTTCATACAAATGCATTAGTTTTACATTACTTCCTAAGTACAATGTAAATTTCACTTAAAAGGACCATCAATGTTAAGTCTTTAATTACTTAGTATATACGCCATGATTACATACACTATAGATCCAACTAATAGTGGAATGTGTGGACTCTACGTCATTTTTTGTTCCTTGTTTGGTTGTGGGCTTAGGGCAGAACCACACAATCGACTGTCTGTTCGATCTATATTGTATATAACTTGTATCTACTAAGTGATTGTGGAAGGAACTGTATTGGGTCGCATTTTTCTTACAACAGATTAGATCAGGAAATATTGGATTTTTTGGAGGATCAAACTAAGTTTTTCAAGGAAAAGAATGCATGCTTTCTGAAACAAAATACTTATGAACTCACCAACTTAAATGTTGATACTCTCTTTCAAAATCACTTGTATTCTCAGGAAACTAGTAGACAGGTACACGTATAGGGATTCAAAAGATGGAGCATTGTAGCTCTATGTCTTTGTTTTGTTATTTACTTTTGGAGTCAATCATATGTGATTCGAATACAATGTAAACCTTTAATATTAATGTAATAGATGTTGTTTCTTATTTTACTATGATGCATGTTTTGTGATACTTAACATGAAGTTATCCACCCCTGAATGTTTCCACCGTGCCGGTTTGAGGGTGTGGCAGTAATGAGGAAAGAACCCAAGAGAAAGCACAAAGAACATATCTATTTCTGGAATGTACTTGACCCGACCTGACATGGTCCATTTGGGTTGCATGGCACCATGCAATTGGATAGACTAAATGAGAGAAATAACACTTGGAGATTATTAATATATTATAAGTTCTAATATATTAATAATATTATTTGATTAGTTTGATCAAGAATTAATTTAGAATTAATTAAGTGATCAAAAGAGAACTAATTAAATATATGGGTTGATTATGTAAATCATCCATATCTTGTATAGTGGGCTAAGAGGCTCCATGGATTATCAAGTTGGGTTCCACCCATAGGATGCTCCATGGATGCTCCATGGGAGTTACAAACCCATGGGTCATGGAAATGAAGAGTCATGACACATTAGGGTTTACATGGTGTAACTCTACATGTATCAACACTATATAAGAATCATATTCTCCACCAAAATGGTGTTGGAATAGTGTCTAAGGCTATAACTATATTCGGTTGTGCATGGTCCTTTTGGGTTGCCTTCACCATAGCAACTTGAAGGATGATTTGTTAAGAGAGAGTAAATATTATAAGGAATAATATTTAGCTATTTGATTAATATAAGTCATAAATTAATTGGTATTAATTTGGTGACTTAAAGAGATTAATTGAATAAGAGGGTATAAACTGTCAATTGTTTGATAGTTAGACTTTAGACTATAAATCCATTAGGATGGACTTTGGACGGATTCTAAGAGCTTTAGGATAGCTCAAAATCGTCCATAAGGATATCTATGAATGGATTTGGATAGCCTTAAGAGAAGATTATCCAATTAGGGTTTAGGGTGAAACCCTTAAGGAGTCTAAAGGTATAAATAGGCCCTTGGGATGTGGAATTCGTGGACAATCTTTCAGAACCTAAAGCAAGGAACCTATGGTCGAATTCCATCCCCTCTCCTCTCTCCTAAATCATCTTGCTTGCTATTGGTGTTTGTAAGCCATTAGAGGAGTGACAATTGTGACTCTAGAAGCTCCAAGACAACAAGATCAACAAGGAACTCAAAGGTATGATTCGAGATCTGTTTTAATGTTGTTGTTTAACCTAATTAGCCATTAGAAGTCTTGGATTCAAAAGCATGTTTATTAGAAAGCCTAGATCCAAGCAATAGGGTTTTGCATGCGCACATAGGAAAGTTCTTATGGCTAAAACCCAACAAATGGGACACTAGGAAACAAGAGGGCTAGGCCGATTTCAAGAAGTGTGCATTCTCTCAAAAGTCTTTCCAAGAGCATTTGGTGTTGTGTGAAGCATTTGAGGCGTCACACTTGGGGTGTTAGGCTCATAAGGTTTCAAGGAACATAAGCAACAACAAGGTAAGTTATTCTATCTATCATTCAAGTTAAAATTGTTCCCCATGTATGCTAGATAGGAATATAGCCTTGGAATTCAACTTTGCATGATAATTAGACAAACATAGATCCAAGGTTATTAGGGTTGCATGTACACTTAGGAAGTGTTAGAATGCTCAAAACCCAACAGTGGTATCAGAGCCTAGGCTTGTTTGTTTGTTACTTATGCTAAAAAGTTGAAGAAAGTCGAAAAACTTGTTGTCTGACTGCTGGACACGTCGAGTCCATGGGGGGACTCGTCGAGTTCACTTGTATCTTCAACCTACTCGTCGAGTAGGTTAATGCACTCGGCGAGTAGGGTCGACAGAGTGCAAATTTTCGACTTTAGTTGCTAGAAATGGATTAGAAACATTACCCTAAACTGTTTTGGTACTTGAAAACTTGTTTTAGATGGTGTAATGTCTTTGCTAATTCATTTACAACAACTAGTTATCAAAATTACAAAGTTTTAAGTGTAATTTTGATTTATGAATGTGTTCATATTCATGTTCTTGTTCTTATGATGTTTTAGATGATCATAGGAATTATTTGTAACCTATGTGGTAGATTAATTCTTGATCATAATGTGTTTTAATGGAGTCCATAACTTGTCCTCAAGTTATGGAAAACCAAGAGTCACACTTGAATTAAAACCATTAAAAGAACACAAGAGTTAGAAAAACAAAGAGTCTTCATTTTATTACTCTATTAAACTCATAAATTACAAGAAATGAAAAGTTTTGAAAGTTACAAAACTTGCCCTCAAATTTGGAACAAGTAAAGTTCCAACCCTTAAAATTTTAAAAGTTAAAATTCAACCCTTATACTTATATTATTATAATTTAATATATATATATATATATATATATATATATATATGTATAAGAACAAAGTCGTCTTACCGCTAGTACGCCTCATTCACGAAGCCGGTCTATAAGGTGGGTATAAGGTTGTTGCCTATAAAATGGCAACTTAATGGGTGTCCATTCTCACCCACCGCTCGCTTGATTGGTGGAGGGTCGTTAGCCGAACGGGTAGGACAAGGACTTCTAAATTCTCATTAAAAGTATGATGAACATTGTAAAGTAACTAAATGTTTTATTAAATTCCCAATCTTAGTTACTTTAGGAAAATGTGAATAAGGTGCTAATCCATGAAATTACACTTTACACTTTGTCTATGTCGTTGGTGGAGCGTGTGTGGTTAACTGGCACACTAACTTGGACTTAACAAGGTAGGTAAAGGGTGACTTAAGGTTTATTATAGTATCGGTGGGGCGTGTGTGGTTTACCAGCACATCGATTGAGTGATAAACTTTAAGGGTACCAAGTGATTTGCATGGTTACTTCACACCTCGTTTTGTGATCCTCGGTATCCCAGTCACAAAACTTGGAGGGCACACTCGAGATTGAAACATGCCTTTGAAAAGTTCATTGAATCTCAAAGAATTTAGTAATTTCTAAGAACCAATCATAAAACCTAATATCTAATATTTCGGTTTTCGTGGTGGAAACTGGTGAATCGTCATTCACCTACCTTTCAAATATGTTATAGCTTGGATTACAGCATACCTTTTCTAAGTTATAATATATTTTGATTGGATCCTAACCTTAATATTACATTTGGGTGTTTTATTAAGGACTCTCTTAATATCTAAACTAATCTTGTCCTCTTCCTTCAGATGTCTTCAAACAATGCTGCTTCTGGCTCTAATCCTAATGGCTCCTTTACCCTTATGAACTTGTGTGGGAAAGTCACTTTTGATGGATCCAACTTCAATGAGTGGATCAGAAACATCAGGATGATTACCTGCTACGAGGACAAAGAATATGTCCTTGACAAGGAGCTTCAGGAGATTGATGAGACCACTGCAACTCCTCAGCAGATCGCTGACTTTCAGGCACATGAAAGGGATGCTACGAAAGTAGCATGTATCACGATGGCCACAATGACAGCGGAACTCCAAAAGTCCTATGAGGATTTCTACCCTTATGAAATGCACCAAGATTTGATGGAAAGATACCATCAAAGTGCACAACAAGAGAGGTACAAAATCATCTGCTCCATGATAACAACCATGATGAAGGACGGGGATTCCGTCACGAGCCACATGCAGAAAATGCAAAGGTATGTGGATCGATTGCTGAAGCTTAATGTGAACTTCCCTGAGGAGCTTGCAATAGATATAATTTTGCGCTCCTTACCACCGTGTTATGATCAATTCCGCATAACATATCACATGAATAAGGAAGAGGTCACACTCATCAAACTTCAGGGAGTTCTCAAGACCGCAGAATCAGGTCTTAAGGGGAAGTCGGTTGTTAACACTCCTACTCCAAACTCCACTCCGGTTTTGGAAATCGGGAAAAGTCAAGGGAAGAAGAGAAAGAGTTCTTCGAAGGGTACCAAGGTTAGGACCCTTGATGGATCTTCTTCAAGTGGAACCAAGAAAGGTTTCGTCACTCCTTCTTCTGACCCAAAAGAGGTTGAATGCTTCTATTGCCATGAAAAATCACATTGGAAGCGGAACTGCCCAAAATACCAGCAAGATGTGAAGGATGGGAAAGTTAAACCCAACCATGCAGGTATTTACACTATCATTTCTAATAACTCACCCCATTCGAAATCTTGGGTCCTTGATACCGGTTGTGGTATTCACATTTGTTGTGACTTGCAGGGACTAAGAAGAAGTGAGAATGTGGATCAAGGAAGAATAAACTTAATCATGGGGAATAGGAAAGTTACACCTGTCACCAATATTGGAGTTTATACTTTATCGTTAAGTAGTGGGTTAAATTTAGATTTGAACAAATGTTGTTATTCGCCAGAAATGGCAAGAAATATTATTTCCTTTCATGCGTTGTATAAACAAGGTTTCACCTTTTCATTTGATAATGAAGTTGGTTCGATTAATGCATTCTTTAATAATGTTCTTTATTTTAAGGCATTACCTTGTGATGGTGTGTATGAAGTTGTATCTGTTGTAGATAACTTAGAAAATAATGTTTTGTGTATTGATTCTCTTAATAATAATAACTTGGATAAAGCATCATTATGGCATTGTCGTCTTGGACATATAAGCAAGAAACGCATAGGCCAACTCCAAAAGGATGGAATTTTGGAGTCGTTTGACCTAAAGTCAAATGATAGTTGCGAATCCTGCTTACTTGGAAAAATGACGAAATCACCCTTCACAGGCTCGTGTGAGAGGGGTGAAGGTTTGTTGGACCTTGTACATACGGATGTGTGTGAACCATTCAAACATCCCACAAGGGATGCTAATTGTTATTATTTGACTTTTACTGATGATGACAGTAGATATGGATATGTCTACTTAATCAAGCATAGGTCTGAGACTTTCGAAAGGTTTAAGGAATTTAAACAGGAAGTCGAGAATCATTTGGGCAGGAACATTAAGATGCTTCGATCCGATCGAGGTGGTGAGTATCTTTGTTTAGAGTTCCTCGACTATCTAAGGGAATGTGGGATTGTCTCGCAATTGACACCTCCCAGGACACCGCATTTGAATGGTGTGGCTGAGAGGCGTAATCGAACCTTGTTAGACATGGTTCGTTCCATGATGATTCGAGCTTCGCTACCAATCTCATTCGGGGGGTATGCCTTTGAGACTGCCCCCCATATCCTTAATCTAGTCCCTACAAAGAAAGTTGCCAAAACTCCTCACGAGATGTGGACTGGTAAAGTACCCAAATTAGACCACATCAAGATTTGGTGTTGCGAGGATTTCGTGAGACGCGAGACTCATGATAAGCTCGAACCTCGAAGCGAGAGGTGTATTTTCATCGGCTACCCACAGCAATCCTTTGGTTACCGCTTCTACAGACCTAGTGATAATGTGGTCTTTGTAGCAAGAAGAGGAGTCTTTCGAGAAAGAGAGTTTATAAGCCAAGGAGATAGTGGGAGGCAAATTGAGCTTGAAGAAGTTCAAGAGTCAAGTGGTGAAGGAACTTCAAACTCTAGCCCTCAACTTGAGGAGGAAACTCCTGTTGAGCCAATTGACGAATCTGTACCTCTGAGGCGTTCCACGAGAGTTAGGAGTGCACCTGAGCATTACTATGGATTCCATATTACAGTAGAAGGTGAGACACTTATTAGTAATGGGACACTAGTAAGTCAAGACGACCCTAACAGCTACGAGGAAGCCATGGCAGGCCCCGAGTCTGCTAAATGGAAAGAGGCTAGGGATAGCGAGATACAATCTATGTATGACAATCAAGTTTGGAAGTTGGTTGAGAATGTACCAGGTCGTAAGACAGTAGGGTGCAAATGGATCTTCAAGAAGAAGACCGACATGGATGGGAATGTACACACTTATAAGGCTCGACTGGTCGCAAAGGGATTCTCTCAAACTTCTGGAGTGGATTACGATCAGACCTTTTCTCCAGTAGCCAAGATTAAGTCTATTAGGGTTATGCTAGCCATAGCCGCATTTCATGACTATGAAATTTGGCAAATGGATGTCAAAACCTCTTTCCTTAATGGAAAGTTGGCTAAAGATGTTTACATGAGTCAGCCAGAAGGTTTTGTCAGCAGCAAGTACCCTAATAGAGTGTGTAAGCTTGAGACATCCATCTATGGATTAAAGCAAGCACCTCGCAGATGGAATCTTTGCTTTGATGAAAAGGTCAAGGAATTTGGCTTTTCTAGGAGTGAAGATGAATCTTGTGTGTATGTCAAGGCTAGTGGGAGTATAGTTAGCTTTTTGGTATTGTATGTGGATGACATACTACTCATAGGAAACGACATTCCAACCCTGCAGGAAGTAAACTCCTGGCTTGGGAAGTGTTTCGCTATGAAGGACCTTGGTGAAGCTGCCTATATTTTAGGGATAAGGATCTTGAGAGATCGGAGTAAAAGACTAATTGGACTTAGTCAGAGTACCTACTTGGATAAGGTGCTGAAGAGATTCAGCATGCAGGACTCCAAGAAAGGAGAGTTACCCCTCCAGAGTAACGCCAAATCGAGTAAGACACAAAGCCCTAGCACTGAGGCTGAGATAGCAGAAATGAGTCGAATACCTTATGCTTCGGCTGTAGGATCGATCATGTATGCTATGACGTGTACTCGACCTGATGTAGCCTTTGCCCTGAGCATGGTTAGCAAGTTTCAGGGGAACCCTGGCAAGGCACACTGGACTGCGGTAAAGAATATTCTCAAGTACCTACGAAGGACTAAGGACTGGGTCCTTACCCTCGGTGGGAGTGATGACTTGAGAGTTGTAGGGTATAGTGATGCTAGCTTCCAGACTGATAGGGATAATTTCCGCTCTCAGTCGGGCTGCGTCTTTACTCTAAACGGAGGAGCAATTTCTTAGAAGAGTTCCAAGCAAGAGACAGTGGCTGATTCAACTTGCGAATCAGAGTATATTGCAGCGAGCGAGGCGGCAAAGGAGGCTATATGGCTAAAGAACTTCATCGGAGACCTTGGAGTTGTACCAGCTATTAAAGAGCCAATGGAAATTTTCTGTGATAGTGAAAGCGTTGTTGCCTTAGCCAAGGAACCGAGAGATCACGGGAGATCCAGACACATCGATAGAAAATACCATTTTATTAGACATCGAATAGAAGAAGGACTCCTCGTGGCAAAGAGGGTATCATCGGATGAGAACCCAGCAGATCCCCTCACGAAGGGACTGACTCGGGTTAAGCATCTCCAGCATGCTCGGAGCCTAGGGCTGAAGGATGATATTAGATTTAGTAGTTAGATAACCTCGAAATTCGTAAAGTGTAATTGACATTAGATGATGAATAAAAGGTGTTTTATTTATGAGTAAAGTGTTGCTATCTCTTTTCAATCGTTTACTATATTTCTTTTGCATGTTTTAACTTCCAGAATAATTTTGTTTGGTATAACATATTATTCAAACCTCCACAGTCGGTCATATGTCGGAAGTAGGTACGAATCAAGACTATCATGATTGGTTGCAGAGGTCTAAGGTGTTAGATTGGGCTACAACAATCATGAGTGCTCATAAGCTCTGAGCATTGGAATCAACCCACGCTCACTGGAATCACTTCATGGAATTCTATCTCGGGTGATCGTGAGACGGTAATATCATATAAGTCTTCAAACCTAGAGATATGATTTGTTACTTACAAGTTGGTTATGCATTGATTGTACGAAAACGCATTGGAAACTCAATGTTATAAATCGTGCTCTTGTGTGTAATTCAATGATGGTAGAACAAACATATGAGTCGAAGTTTATCTGTTCCTTCTTGGATTAAGAAGCTGATATCTGGGCCCCTCGATGATTTTGTTTTGACCTATGTATCGGGCCCGGTCAGAACTAAGTTGATGTGTTCAATTAAGTTCTTTGTCAAACAAATCGGAAATCTGGAAACAGACTGTTGGACAATAAGTAAGACATTGTTCCATGTATTTGTCCGACTGATATCTAGAACAGAGGACTATATGATCACTTATCTTAAATGGTGTACCATCATCTTCTCAGTTCCGAGAAACCTTGAAAAGATCTACGATTGCCGATCGGTTCCGGAAGTCATACTTGCAGTAATAGTTATTAGACTTATCCAAGTGGGAGACTATTGGATAAAGTGCCTAAGTCCATAACTATTTCTGGTATGTACTTGACCCGACCGGGTATGGTCCATTTGGGTTGCATGGCACCATGCAATTGGATAGACTAAATGAGAGAAATAACACTTGGAGATTATTAATATATTATAAGTTCTAATATATTAATAATATTATTTGATTAGTTTGATCAAGAATTAATTTAGAATTAATTAAGTGATCAAAAGAGAACTAATTAAATATATGGGTTGATTATGTAAATCATCCATATCTTGTATAGTGGGCTAAGAGGCTCCATGGATTATCAAGTTGGGTTCCACCCATAGGATGCTCCATGGATGCTCCATGGGAGTTACAAACCCATGGGTCATGGAAATGAAGAGTCATGACACATTAGGGTTTAAATGGTGTAACCCTACATGTATCAACACTATATAAGAATCATATTCTCCACCAAAATGGGACACTAGGAAACAAGAGGGCTAGGCCAATTTCAAGAAGTGTGCATTCTCTCAAAAGTCGTTCCAAGAGCATTTGGTGTTGTGTGAAGCATTTGAGGCATCACACTTGGGGTGCTAGGCTCATAAGGTTTCAAGGAACATAAGCAACAACAAGGTAAGTTATTCTATCTATCATTCAAGTTAAAATTGTTCCCCATGTATGCTAGATAGGAATATAGCCTTGGAATTCAACTTTGCATGATAATTAGACAAACATAGATCCAAGGTTATTAGGGTTGCATGTACACTTAGGAAGTGTTAGAATGCTCAAAACCCAACAGAAGATACAAAAAATCAAAAAAAAAGGTGGTGAATTCCATAAAATCAAAGAGCAAATATCAAAGAAGAGATGAATTCCAAAGAGCTCCATTATAGTATCTAAGTTGTAATTCTCTCTAGATTATGTATTCTTGGGTAGCTTAACCAAAAATACCTTGAGGTTAAGAAAGATGTTTGAGGATGAATGTGGAGGGTTGCAAAATGAGTGTCTAATAAACTAAGGGGTGAATGTTCATAGGATTGTGAGTATTTAAGATTGGGATGTTTTTAGGAATTTTAGACACAAATACATGCATTGTGGTCTTGGGATAATGGTTGTGTTTAAAATGGATTGTTTTATGTGATATTGGTAAGTTAAACATCAGTTTGCTTGGGAACAAGCAAACGTTAAGTGTGGGGTAGTTTGATATGTACATATCCACTTATATATTTTACATCATATCTTAATACTTTTAGCTATAATTGTGCTTATTATAGAACAAAAGGTAATTAATCGGTTATATGTTGTTATGTAGCATAAAATACATGCACGAAAGCAATATGGGAGATGGAAGTAGGAATATGCGAGCTTAGGCAAGAAGAAGACACAAGAAAGATGTTGCTCAATAGCTTGACCCCTCGTTGGTATTTTGAACATATCTCATGACTCATAACTCCGATTGACATGATTCAAAATGATCTGAAAACTAGACACAATTTCGGACAACTTTCTTGTATTGATAAAATATTGATTTTCGATAACCATAATGTGCTGAATGGAATCTTCGTGATTCCTGGCGCTCCCTTGGAGAATACGAGATATACACGAAGACCACGACATGGTGCCATTACCACATTGTGGTGGCCAGATTTTAGGCATATATATATATATATATATATATATATATATATATATATATATATATATATATATATATATATATATATATATATGAACATTATGACGAATTAAGAGACTTAGAGGTGACTTTCTGGAAAAGTATTACGATAAAAACCCTCTGGAAAACCCCTAGAAGAGGAGGAAAGGGTTGGAGTTCAAGATTTGAAGAGATATAGAAGAAAACATAATCAATTCAGTCGGTTTGATCATGTTTAGTTTTATTCATATTGAGTTTTTGTGTTAGATTACTGCCATGAGTAGCTAATTTAGTAGACTTTTGTTTAGTTAGATGAAACCTTAATAACTATGGTTTAGTTTATTAGTTTATGGATTTATAAAAGTTGATTTGGAGCTTGTGTTTGATTAACTTAGCTAGCATGTTAAAGTGTTCGACTAAGTACACTGCCTAGGTGCATTCTAGATAGTTAAGTTCGTTAGGGTATAAATTTAAGAGTAGGTTGGTATAATTTGCACCACATCACTCTACCTTCCAGTCAATCTGTGGGAGTGGATAGCAGTGATGGGTTTGAGCCATAAGAACATTCCCATGTGCATATACAAACCCTAATGCTTGGATCTAGGTTTCTCTAAATGAACATGCATTGTATCCAAGACTTCTAATGGTAATTCTAGCATAATAACAATAAGAAATCAGAATTCGAAGATTACCTTGAATCACTTGCTTGAATCTTCTTGTCCTTGGAGCTTTAGAGTCACAAGTGCCACTCCTCTAATGGCTTACAAACACCAACTAGCAAGAGGATGATTATAGAGAGAGGAGAGAGGAGGAAGAAATCGGCCAGGGTTTCTTCAGAGACAAGGGTGCCGATTTTCCTTGACCCCTAGGGTCTATTTATACTAATGAGGCTCCTAGGGTTTCACCCTTAAACCCTAATTGGATAACTTAGGCCCTAAGCTATCCAATACCCTAATGATAAGATTTGGATGAATTCTAGGCTTATCCTAAGTCCCAAAACCGTCCACCCCTTATCCATAAGGGATTATAGCCCAAAGTACAACTATCATACAATTGACAGTTTATACCCCTTTATTCAATTAATCTCTTTAAGACACCAAATTAATTCCTAATTAATTTATGACTTATATTAATCAAATAACAATATTATTATTCCTTATATTATTCTCATAATATATTAATAATATTTGTTCTCTCATTGTAAATCATCCTATCAAGTTGCTATGATGAAGGCAACCCAAAAGGACCATGCAGAACCGGGTCAAATACTTGCCTAATATAGTTGCAGCATTAGACACTATTCCAACAGTCTCCCGCTTGGATAAGTCTAGTAACTATATATACAAGTATAATCCGATTAGCAATCGTAGCTCTCAAAGACGCTGTCAAACTCTGATCTTATCAATCTTGTCCTTTAGATAAGGGATCGTACAGTCCTCTGTTTAAATATCATGCAGACTTATATGGAACCAATTGTCTAGCATTTAGTTTCTCGATCTCAGATTTATTCGACATAGAACTTAATCGAACACATCAATTTAGTTCTGACCGGGCCCGGCACATAAGTCAAATCAAATCATCGAGCGGCCGAGATATTGCTTTTACCCTCTTAGGATAAAAGTAACAGATAAACTTCAACTTATATGCATTTATTTATTCATTAATTAATCATACACAACAATGCGTTT
The DNA here is from genome assembly GCF_052625555.1 of Lactuca saligna. NCBI lineage: Eukaryota > Viridiplantae > Streptophyta > Magnoliopsida > Asterales > Asteraceae > Lactuca > Lactuca saligna. Next base: position 321,444,551 of record NC_136420.1, on the reverse strand, counting down.
TATAACATCAATTTACTGATGCGGTTTCGCATTATCAATGTACAACCAATTAACAAAGAACAAACCACATATCTAGGTTTTAAGACCATATGATATTATCGTCTTGCGATCATCCTTTTATCAAATTCCATAAGGTAATTCCATCAAGCACGGGTTTGTTCCAATGCTCAAAACTAGTTCATAAGCACTCATGAACGTTGCAGCAAACTTTTGCTATGTCTAATACCATTTAGACAATCTACATACCAATTCACGACAATCTTCATTCATATCTACTTCCAAAATATGAACGATTGTGGATTGTTTGAATAATTCGATTATTCTAAATAAACTCAATTATTTGGGAAGTCAAAACATGCAAAGTGAAACAATAGTTAAATATTTAACATAAGACAATAACTTTACTTATAAATAATACTCTTTTATTTATTCATCAAATGTTAAATTACATTTATCTATTATAAGTTTCTAAAATTATCTAATCTAATCTAATATCATCTCTCAGCCCAATACTCCTAGCATGCTGCAAATGCTTAACCCTACTCAGTCCCTTCGTAAGCGGATCTGCTGGGTTATCTTCTGATAATATCCTCCTCACCACGAGGTGTCCTTCTTTTACTCGATGTCTAATGAAATGATATTTTCTGTCGATATGACGAGATCTACCATGATCCCTCGGTTCCTTAGTCAAGGCAACTGCTCCTTCATTATCACAGAAAATCTACATAGGCTCTTTGATGGTAGGCACAACTCTAAGATGACCAATGAATTTCTTTAACCATATTGCCTCCTTCGATGCTTTGCTTGCTGCAATGTACTCTAATTCGCACGTTGAATCATCTACGGTTTCCTGCTTGGAACTTTTCCAAGTTACTGCTCCTCCGTTAAGGGTAAAGACCCAGCCCGACTGCGAACGGTAGTTGTCCCTGTCGGTTTGAAAGTTAGCGTCACTATACCCTCGCACCTTCAAGTCATCACTCCCTCCAAGGACTAAAAACCATTCCTTGGTCCTCCGAAGGTACTTGAGAATATTCTTGACCACAATCCAATGGGCTCTGCCAGGGTTCCCTTGATATCTATTGACCATGCTCAAAGAAAAGGCTACATCAGGGCGAGTACAAGTCATAGCATACATGATTGAGCCAACTGCGGAAGCGTAAGGTACTTGGCTCATTTCTGCTTTCTCGGCTTCGGTACTCGGACTTTGATTCTTACTCAGCTTGGCATTACTTTGTATCGGTAATTCTCCCTTCTTCGAATTTTCCATACTAAAACATTTTACTACTTTATCTAAGTAAGTGTTCTGACTAAGTCCTATTAGTCTCTTACTTCTTTTTCTCACTATCCTTATTCCCAAAATATAGGAAGCCTCTCCGAGGTCCTTCATAGCGAAGCACTTCCCGAGCCATCACTTAACCTCCTACAGAGTCGGGATGTCGTTTCCTATGAGCAGTATGTCATCGACATACAAAACGAGAAAGCTGACTATACTCTTACTGGATTTGACATATACACATGATTCATATTCGCTTCGTACAAATCCAAACTCTTTGACTTTCTCATCGAAGCAGAGATTCCATCTGCGAGATGCTTACTTAAGTCCATAAATGGACTTCTCAAGCTTACACACTCTATTTGGATGCTTCGGATCAACAAAACCCTCTGGCTGATCCATGTAAACATCCTCAGCCAATTTCCCATTAAGGAAAGCGGTCTTGACATCCATTTGCCAAATCTCATAATCATGAAATGCGGCAACAGCTAGCATCACTCTAATAGATTTTATCTTCGCAACTGGTAAGAAGGTCTCATCATAGTCAACTCCAGGAGTTTGAGTAAAGCCCTTCGCAACCAATCATGCCTTATATGTGTGTACATTTCCATTTACGTCAGTCTTCTTCTTGAAGATCCATTTGCACCCAACGGTCTTACGTCCGAGCACATTATCAACCAAATTCCAAACTTGGTTGTCATACATGGACTGGATCTCGTTGTCCATTGCCTCTTTCCATTTTGCAAACTTCGGGCCTGCCATGGCTTCCTTAAAGCTATTAGGTTCATCTAGATTATTAGAGTAACATCACTAATATACGTGTCCCCTTCGGTAGTAATATGAAATCCATAAAACTGGGGTTGAACTCTAAATTTTTCGGAACGTCTGAGAAGTAAGGATTGGTCAATTGGTTCAACCGGAGTTTCCTCCTTGGGTTGAGTGCCAGCAGTAGAGGTTCCTTCATCTATCGATTCTTGAATCTCTTCAAGTTCGATTTGCCTCCTACTATCTCCTTGGCTTATGAGTTCTCGCTCTCGGAAAACTCCTCTCCTCACAACGAAGACTACATTGTCCTTCGATCTATAGAAGACATATCCAAAGGATTTTTGCGGGTAGCCGATGAAAATATATCGCTCATTACAAGGTTCGAGCTTGTCGTGAGTATCTCGTTTTACGAAAGCCTCGCAACCCTAAACCTTGATATGTGCTAACGAAGGAGATTTCCCTGTCCACATCTCGTGAGGTGTTTTGGTAACCTTCTTAGTAGGGACTCAGTTAAGGATATGGGCGGCAGTCTCTAAGGCATACCCCCAAAAAGAGATAGATAGTGAAGCACGACTCATCATAGAGCGAACCCTGTCCAACAAGGTTCGGTTACACATTTCTGCCACACCATTCAATTGTGGTGTCCTAGGTGGCATCAATTGTGAAAGTATTCCACACTCCTTGAGATAATCATGGAATTCAAGACTTAGGTACTCTCATCCTCGATCGGATCGAAGCATCTTGATTTTCCTGCCCAATTGATTCTCCACCTCATTCTTGAACTCTTTGAACTTTTCAAACGTTTCTGAATTTTGCTTGACTAAGTAGATATACCCATATCTACTATAGTCATCGGTAAAAGTCACATAGAAGCGGTTCCCATCCTTTGTGGTGGATCTAAAGGGTCCACATACATCGGTATGTATTAGGTCCAATAAACCCTCACCCCTTTCACATGTGCTAGTGAAGGGTGACTTGGTCATCTTTCCAAGTAAACAAGATTCGCATGTGTCATCTTCCCTAAGGTCGAATGCCTCTAACACTCCATCCTTTTGGAGTTGTGCTATGCGCTTCTTGTTGACATGTCCAAGACGACAATGCCACAAGGATGCTATATCCATACTATTGGAAGAATCCATGCATAAAACATCATTTCCTAGGTTATCTACAATCATAACAGTTTCATAAATTCCATTACATGGTATTGCTTCAAAATATAAGACACCATTTAGATAAGCAAAAATAGAACCATTCTCATTATTAAAAGAAAATCTAAATCCTTGTCTAAACAAACAATGAAATGAAATGATGTTTCTTGCCATTTCTGGCGAATAGCAACAATTGTTCAAATCTAAACATAAACCATTCCTAAGCACTAGAGAATACACTCCAATCTTGGTCACATGCGACGATCTTCTGTTTCCCATGATTAGATTTATTCTTCCATGCTCCACATCCCTATTTCTTCTTAGTCCCTGCAATTCAGAACAAATGTGGTAACCACAACTGATATCGAGGACCCAAGAAATAGCATGAGATGAATCATTAGATTTAATTGTATAAATATCTGCGAAAGACGGCTTGATCTTTCCTTCCTTGATAGCTTGCAGGGACTCTAGGCAGCTTCTCTTCCAATGCCCTATTTTGTGGCAATGGTGGCACTCTGCCTCCTTTGGGTTTGGGTTGGGCTTAGCAGGATCAACTTTTGTCCCACTAGAAGAGGAACCATCTCGAGATTTTCCCTTCCGATGACTCTTAGACGGAGCCTTCCTCTTCTTGCCCCTTCCCTGGCCAATAGCCAAAACAGGAGCAACGGGTGGATTGGGTGTTGGTGCAACAGACTTGTCCTTGAGGTTGCTCTCAGCAACCCTAAGGAGACCTTGGAGCTTACTTAGGGTGACATCTTCCTTGTTCATGTGGTAGGTCATCCTAAATTGGTTGTAACACGGACGCAAGGAGTGAAGTACCATGTCGATAGCCAAATCTTCCCCAAAGTTGACATTCAACTTGCAAAGACGATCGACATACCTTTGCATCTTTTGCAAGTGTACGGTTAGAGATTCTCCATGTCCCATTTTACCAGAGATCATGTTAGTGAAGATCTCGTAACGCTCCTGCCTCGCGTTTTGATGATATCTCTCCAATAAGTCTTGATGCATTTCGTACGAATACATGTCCTCGTAGGAATTTTGGAATTCGGAGTTCATTGTGGCTATCATGATGCAATGAACCTTCGTTGCAAGTTTCAAAAGCGGTGATTTCAGCCGGAGTAGCGATTTTTGGATTGATCTTTTCGAGCTTTTCTTCGAGGACATACTCCTTGTCCTCGTAGCAAGCAATCGTTCGAATGTATCTTATTCATTCGCTAAAGTCCGTTCCATCGAAATTCACCTTTTGGCAAAGGCTCATCAATGTGAACGAGCTAGCAGCAGCGTTGTTTGCGTTCGAAATCTACAAATAGAAAGGACAAAGATTGATTAGAATTTGAATCCCTAATTATCACCCAATAAGAAAATTAGGGCTAGGATCCAACAACATTATTTACATATTAGAAAAAGGGATGCCGTAATCCGACATGCAAACAATTTGAAGGTAAGTGAATGACGATTCACTAATTCTCCACCATGAAAACCTAACTCTAAGTTCTAAATGTATTGAGAATTCCTAGTTTTCGATGAGATTCATTGAACTTTTCAATGGCATGTTTAAATCTCGATATGCCCCTCTCGTTTGTGACTGGGATGCCGAGGATCACAAAGTGGGTGTGAATAACCATGCAAATCTACACGGTGCCTTCATTGTAACAATCACCTATTCGATGTGCCGGTAAACCACACACGCTCCATCAAACTATGATAAACAATGAATCACCCTTTGCCACCTATGCTTAGAAATAATTAGTGTGCCGGTAAACCACACACGTGTTGGAATAGTGTCTAAGGCTGCAACTATATTAGGCAAGTATTTGACCCGATTGTGCATGGTCCTTTTGGGTTGCCTTCGCCATAGCAACTTGGTAGGATGATATATTATGAGAGAATAGATATTATTATTATATATTGAGAATAATATAAGGAATAATAATATAGTTATTTGATTAATATAAGTCATAGATTAATTAGTATTAATTTGGTGACTTAAGGAGATTAATTAAATAAGAGGGTATAAACTGTCAATTGTTTGATAGTTAAACTTTAGACTGTAAATCCTTATTGGATAAAGGGTTGGACGATTTCTAGGCTAGGATAAGCCTAAATTCGTCCAAGGCATTATCTTGGAAGGATTTGGATTGCTTTGAGTAATAGTTATCCAAGTAGGGTTTGAGTTGTAACCCTTAAGGAGTCTACAAGTATAAATAGACCCTATGGCATAAGGAAATCGGTACATGATCTAAGGTAGAGAACCCCTGGCCGAATTCCTCCTCCCTCCTCTCTCTCAAATCATCCTCTTTGCTAGTTGGTGTTTGTAAGCCATTAAAGGAGTGACGATTGTGACTCTAAAGCTCCAAGAACAAGAAGATCAAACAAGTGTTTCAAGGTATGCTTCTAACTCCGATTTTGTGTTGTTATTATACCTAATTAGCCATTAGAATTCTTGGACTCAAAGCATGTTTAATAGAGAAACCTAGATCTTAGCATTAGGGTTTGTATGCGCACTTATGAATGTTCTTATGTACAAAACCCATCAGTGGTATCAGAGCCTTGATTGGTTTCTATTAAATTGATGCTTGAATGTTTGAATCTTAACTGCAAAATTCGATTTTTGTGTTTCCGAGTCATGGACTCGGCGAGTCCCATAGTGGACTCGGCGAGTTGGCCTGACTCGGCGAGTCCAGTGTGGGTACTCGGCGAGTCCGAGCGTCAGGATTAGCCAAAAACAGGATTTTTTTCATATTTATCTTAAGGAAACTTACCTTAATCATATTAGATCAACCCTAATCCGATTTTGTGATATATATGACTATATTTTTGATCTAATTGAAGATAATTATCAATCAATAAAATATTTAATTTCCTTATATGATAATTATTAATCAAATATGGATATTTATGTGATTAATTGTTAATTTAAATTATTTGTTATTTGATCCTTTATGTTTTAAATGTTTCAAACTTGTCCTCAAGTTTTGAAATTTATATTTTGTGATTAAAAGTTTAATTTAGACAATTTAAATTTCAAACCCTAGAATTTTACAAGTTTAAAAATACAACCCTATACTAATATAATATTACAAGATTTATATATATATATATATATATATATATATATATATATATATATATATGTATGTATGTATATATATATATGTATGTATGTATGTATAACTTAAATGCTAGTCTTACCGTTAGTAGGCCTCATTCACGAAGTCGGTCTATAAGGTGGGTATAAGGTTGCGGCCTATAAAATGGCGCTTAATGGGTGTACACTCACACCCACCGCTTGCTTGATTAATGGAGGGTTGTTAGCTGACCGGGTAGGATAGGGCAACCTCATCCTCTCATTAAAAGTATAATAAGAAATACAAAGTAACTACATGTTTTCTTAAAATTTCCCAATCTTAGTTACTTTAGGAAAAGTGAATTGATGCAATCCCATGAAATTACACTTTGCACCTTGCTAAGAAGTTAGTGGAGCGTGTGTGGTTTACCGGCACACTAATTGGTTCTAAGCGAAGGTGGAAAAGGGTGATTCATTGTTTATCATAGTTCGATGGACTGTGTGTCGTTTACCGGCACATCGAATAGGTGATCGTTACAATGAAGGCACCATGTTAATTTGCATGGTAATTCACACCCGCTTTGTGATCCTCGGTATCCCAGTCACAAACAAGAGGGGCATATCGAGATTTAAACATGCCATTGAAAAGTTTCAATGAATCTCATCCGAACCTAGGAATTCTCAATACATTTAAGACTTAAAGTTATGTTTTTCATGGTGGAGAATTAGTGAATCGTCATTCACTTACCATCAAATTGTTTGCATATTAGATTACGGCATCCCTTTTCTAATGTGTAAATAATGTTGTTGGATCCTAGCCCTAATTTTCTTATTGGGTGAATATTAGGGATTCATATTCTAATCTATCTTTGTCCTTTCTATTTATAGATGTCGAACGCCAACAATGCTGCTGCGAGTTCTTTCACTTTGATGAGCCTTTGTCAAAAGGTCACCTTTGATGGAACGAACTTTAGTGAATGGATAAGATACATTCGCACGATTGCTTGCTATGAGGATAAGGAGTATGTCCTCGATGAGAAGCTCGAGAAAATCAACCCCAAAATTGCTACTCCCGCCGAAATCACCACTTTCGAAACTCACGAGCGTGATGCAACGAAAGTACATTGCATCATGATCGCGACAATGAACTCCGAATTCCAAAAGTCCTACGAGGACATGTATCCGTACGAAATGCACCAAGACTTATTAGAGAGATACCATCAAAACGCGAGACAAGAGCGTTATGAGATTTTCACGAACATGATTTCCGCTAAGATGGTTCATGAGGAGTCTCTTACCGTGCACTTGCAAAAAATGCAAAGGTATGTCGACCGCCTTCGCAAGTTAAATGTTGACTTTGGGGAAGACTTGGCGATCGACATGGTGATTCACTCTTTGCCTCCAAGCTACAGTCAATTTAGGATGACCTATCACATGAACAAAGAAGAGGTCACCCTAAGCAAACTCCAAGGTCTCTTGAGGGTCGCTGAGAGCAACTTCAAGGACAAGTCTGTTGCACCAACTCCCAATTCGCCCGCTGCTCCTGTCTTGGCAAATAGACAAGGAAAGGGAAAGAAGAGGAAGGCTTCATCAAAGAACTATCGAAAGGTTAAAGCCCGAGATGGTGCCTCTTCTAGTGGGACCAAAGTTGAACCCGCTAAGCCCTGCTCTAACCCGAAGGAGGCAGAGTGCTACCACTGCCACAAGATAGGACATTGGAAGAGAAGCTGCCCGGAGTACCTACAAGCCATTAAGCAAGGAAAGATCAAGCCATCTTTCGCAGGTATATATACAATTAAATCTAACGATTCATCTCACAATACTTCTTGGGTTCTTGATACCAGTTGTGGTTACCACATTTGTTCAAATGTGCAGGGACTAAGAAGAAGTAGAGACGTGGAGCATGGAAGAATAAATCTAATCATGGGGAACAGAAGATCGTCGTCTGTGACCAAGATTGGAGTGTATTCTTTAGTGCTTAGGAATAGTTTATCTTTAGATTTGAACAATTGTTGCTATTCGCCAGAAATGGCTAGAAACATCATTTCTTTTCATGGTTTGTTTAGACAAGGTTTTAGATTTTCTTTTAATAATGAGAATGGTTCTATTTTAGCTTATCTAAATGGTGTCTTTTACTTTGAAGCTATACCATGTAATGGAATTTATGAAACTGTTATGATTGTTGATAACTTAGGAAATGATGTTTTGTACTTGGATTCTTCCAATAGTATGGATAAGGCATCCTTATGGCATTGTCGTCTTGGACATGTCAACAAGAAACGCATAGCCTAACTCCAAAAGGATGGAGTGTTGGAGTCATTCGACCTTAGGGAAGATGACACATGCGAATCTTGTTTACTTGGAAAGATGACTAAGTCACCCTTCGCTGGTACGTGCGAAAGGGGTGAGGGTCTATTGGACCTCATACATACCGATATATGTGGACCGTTTAGATCTACCACGAAGGATGGAAACTGCTTCTACGTGACTTTTACTGATGACTATAGTAGATATGGGTATATCTACTTAATCAAGCAAAAGTCAGAAACTTTTGAAAAGTTCAAAGAGTTCAAGAATGAAGTGGAGAATCAATTGGGTAAGAAGATCAAGATGCTTCGATCCGATCGAGGAGGAGAGTACCTAAGTCTTGAATTCCACGATTATCTCAAGGAGTGTGGAATACTTTCACAATTGACGCCACCTAGGACACCATAATTGAATGGTGTGGCAGAAAGGCGTAATCGAACCTTGTTGGACATGGTTCACTCTATGATGAGTCGTGCTTCACTATCTAAATCTTTTTGGGGGTGTGCCTTAGAGACTGCTGCCCATATCCTTAACTGAGTCCCTACTAAGAAGGTTACCAAAAACACCTCACGAGATGTGGACAGGGAAATCTCCTTCGTTAGCACATATCAAGGTTTAGGGTTGCGAGGCTTTCGTAAAACAAGATACTCACGACAAGCTCGAACCTCGTAGTGAGCGATGTATTTTCATCGGCTACCCGCAAAAATCCTTTGGATATCTCTTCTATAGACCGAAGGACAATGTTGTCTTTGTTGCAAGGAGAGGAGTTTTCCGAGAGCGAGAACTCATAAGCCAAGGAGACAGCGGGAGGCAAATCGATCTTAAAGAGATTCAAGAGTCGATAGATGAAGGAACCTCGACTGTTGGCGCTCAACCCGAGGAGGAAACTCCGGTTGAACCAATTGACGTATCATTACCTCTTAGACGTTCCGAAAGAGTTAGGTTTCAACCCCAGTTGTATGGTTTTCATATTACTACCGAAGGGGACACGTATATTAGTGATAGTACACTAATAAACCTTGATGAACCTAATACCTATAAGGAAGCCATGGCAGGCCCGGAGTCTGTGAAATGGAAAGAGGCAATGGAAAGCGAGATCCAATCCATGTATGATAACCAAGTTTGGAATTTGGTTGATAATGTGCCAGGACGTAAGACCGTTGGGTGCAAATGGATCTTCAAGAAGAAGACCGACGTGGATGGAAAGATACACACGTTTAAAGCGCGATTAGTTGCGAAGGGCTTTACTCAAACTCCCGGAGTTGACTATGAAGAGACCTTCTCACCAGTTGCGAAGATAATATCTATTAGAGTGATGCTACCGATTGCCGCATTTCATGATTATGAGATTTGGCAAATGGATGTCAAGACCGCTTTCCTTAACGGGAAGTTGGCTGAGGATGTTTACATGGCTCAGCCAGAGGGGTTTGTGGATCCGAAGCATTAGAATAGAGTGTGTAAGCTTGAGAAGTCCATTTATGGACTAAATCAAGCGTCTGGCAGATGGAATTTTTTCTTCGACGAGAAAGTCAAAGAGTTTGGATTTGTACGAAGCGAAGATGAATCGTGTGTATATGTCAAAGCCAGTGGGAGTGTAGTAAGCTTTCTCGTTCTATATGTCGATGACATTTTACTCATAGGAAACGACGTCCCGACGCTGCAGGAGGTTAAGTCTTGGCTCGGGAAGTGCTTCGCTATGAAGGACCTCGGAGAGGCTTCCGATATTTTGGGAATAAGGATACTTAGAGAAAGAAGTAAGAGACTAATAGGACTTAGTCAGAACACTTACTTCGAGAAGGTACTAAAACGTTTTAGTATGGAAAACTCGAAGAAGGGAGAAACACCGATACAAAGCAATGCCAAGTTGAGTAAGACTCAAAGTCCGAGTACCGAAGCCGAGATAGCTGAAATGAGCCGAGTTCCATACGCTTCCGCAGTTGGCTCAATCATGTACGCTATGACTTGTACTCACCCTGATGCAGCCTTTGCTTTAAGCATGGTTAGTAGATATCAAGGGAACCCTGGCAGAGCCCATTGGGTTGCGGTGAAGAATATCCTTAAGTACCTTTGGAGGACGAAGGAATGGTTCTTAGTCCTTGGAGGGAGTGATGACTTGAAGGTGCGATGGTATAGTAATGCCAGCTTTCAGACCGACAGGGACAACTACCATTCGCTGTCGGGCTGGGTTTTTACCTTGAATGGAGGAGCAGTAACTTGGAAGAGTTCCAAGCAGGAAATCGTAGCTGATTCAACGTGCGAATTAGAGTACATCGCAGCGAGCGAAGCTTCGAAGGAGGCAATATGGCTAAAGAAATTCATTGGTGATCTTGGAGTTGTACCTGCCATAAAGGAGCCCATAGAGATTTTCTGTGATAATGAAGGTGCGGTTGCCTTGACCAAGGAACCAAGAGATCATGGTAGATCACGACATATCGATAGAAAATATCACTTTATTAGACATCGTGTAGAAGAAGGACAACTCGTAGTGAAGAGGATATCATCAGAAGATAACCCAGCAGATCCGCTTACGAAGGGACTGAGTAGGGTTAAGCATTTGCAGCATGCTAGGAGTATTGGGCTGAAGGATGATATTAGCATAGATTAGATAGTATTAGAAACGTGTAATAGATAAATGTAATTAACATTTGATGATTAAATAAAGGATTTCTATTTATAAGTAATGTTACTGTCTCATGTTAATTGTTTAACTATTGTTTCACTTTGCATGTTTTGACTTCCAGAATAATTGAGTTTATTTAGAATAATCGAATTGTTCAAATAGTCCACAATCGTTCATATGTCGGAAGTATATATGAATGAAGATTGTCATGAATAGGTGTGTAGCGTGTCTAAATGGTTTTAGACATAGCAAAAGATTGTTGCAACGTTTGTGAGTGCTTATGAACTAGTTTTGAGCATTGCAACAAACCCGCGCTTTCTGGAATCAGCTTATGGAATAAGATAGTAAAAGGTGATCGCAAGACGATAATATCATATAGTCTTAAAACCTAGATATATGGTTTGTTATTGGTTAATTGATTGTATATTGATAATGCGAAAACGCATTGGTAACTCGATGTTATAAAACGCATTGTTGTGTGTAGTTGGTTAATGAATAAGTAAATGCATATAAGTTGAAGTTTATCTGTAACTTTTATGCTTTGAAGGAAAAAGTGATATCTCGGCCGCTCGATGATTTGATTTGACTTATGTGCCGGGCCCGGTTAGAATGGAATTGATGTGTTCGATTAAGTTCTATGTCAAATAAATCGGAAATCGAGAAACCAAATGCTAGAGTAACTATTCCATAGTATTGTCAGCATGATATCTAACAGAGGACTGTATGATCCCTTATCTGAAGGACAAGATTGATTAGATCAGAGTTTGACAGCGTCTTTGAGAGCTACGATTGCAAATCGGAATGTACCTGTGCATATAGTTACTAGACTTATCCAAGTGGGAGACTGTTGGAATAGTGTCTAAGGCTGCAACTATATTAGGCAAGTATTTGACCCGATTGTGCATGGTCCTTTTGGGTTGCCTTCGCCATAGCAACTTGGTAGGATGATTTATTATGACAGAATAGATATTATTAATATATTATGAGAATAATATAAGGAATAATAATATAGTTATTTGATTAATATAAGTCATAGATTAATTAGTATTAATTTGGTAACTTAAGGAGATTAATTAAATAAGAGGGTATAAACTGTCAATTGTTTGATAGTTAAACTTTAGACTGTAAATCCTTATTGGATAAAGGGTTGGACGATTTCTAGGCTAGGATAAGCCTAAATTCGTCCAAGGCATTATCTTGGAAGGATTTGGATTGCTTTGAGTAATAGTTATCCAAGTAGGGTTTGAGTTGTAACCCTTAAGGAGTCTACAAGTATAAATAGACCCTATGGCATAAGGAAATCGGTACATGATCTAAGGTAGAGAACCCCTGGCCAAATTCCTCCTCCCTCCTTTCTCTCAAATCATCCTCTTTGCTAGTTGGTGTTTATAATCCATTAGAGGAGTGACAATTGTGACTCTAAAGCTCCAAGAACAAGAAGATCAAACAAGTGTTTCAAGGTATGCTTCTAACTCTGATTTTGTTTTGTTCTTATACCTAATTAGCCATTAGAAGTCTTGGATTCAAAGCGTATTTAATAGAGAAACCTAGATCCGAGCATTAGGGTTTGTATGTGCACTAGGAAGGTTCTTATGTACAAAACCCATCAACACGCTCCACTAACTTCTTAGCAAGGGTGCAAAGTGTAATTTCATGGGATTGCATCAATTCATTTTTCCTAAAGTAACTAGGATTGGGAATTTTTGAAAAACATGTAGTTACTTTGTATTTAATATTATACTTTTAACGAGGAGAGAGAGTTGCCCTATCCTACCCGTTCAGCTAACGACCCTCCACCGATCAAGCAAGCGGTGGGTGTGAGTGTACACCCATTAAGCGCCATTTTATAGGCAGCAACCTTATACCCACCTTATAGACCGGCTTCGTGAATGAGGCCTACTAACGGTAAGACTAGCATTTTAATTATACATCTATATATATATATATATATATATATATATATATATATATATATATATATATATATATACATTAAGCTAGTAATCATATAAAGTATAGGGTTGAATTTTAAACTTGTAAAATTCTAGAGTTTGAAATTTATATTGTCCAAATTAAACTTTTAATCACAAAACTAAATTTCAAAACTTGAGGATTAGTTTTAAACCTTTTAGAACACAAGGGGTCAAATAACAAATAATTTAAATTAACCATCTAATTTCATAATTATCCATATTTGATGTTTCTTGCAAAACAATTTACCAATTTAATTAAAATAACTAATCAATTATGATATAAGGAAATTATTATTCTATTAATTGGTAATTATCTTGAATTAGGTCAAGGATATACTCATATATATGATAAAATCGGATTTATATTGACCCATTAAGATAAAGGCAAGTTTCCATAAGATAAACATCAAGAAATTCCAAAATTAGCTATTCGTGACGCTCGAACTCGCCGAGTACCACAATGGACTCGCCGAGTTGAGGCCTATTCGCTGAGTCCACTATGGAACTTGCCGAGTTCATCAAGCAGATGGAAAAAAATCGAATTTAGCAATTAACAAACAAGCAACCAATGCATCAATTCAATAGAAACCAATCAAGGCACTGATACCACTGATGGGTTTGAGCCATAAGAACATTCCTATGTGCACATACAAACCCTAATGCTTGGATCTAGGTTTCTCTAATTGAACATGCATTGTATCCAAGACTTCTAATGGTAATTCTAGCATAATAACAATAAGAAATCAGAATTCGAAGATTACCTTGAATCACTTGCTTGAATCTTCTTGTCCTTGGAGCTTTAGAGTCACAAGTGTCACTCCTCTAATGGCTTACAAACACCAACTAGCAAGAGGATGATTATAGAGAGAGAGGAGAGGGGAGGAAGAAATTGGTCAGGGTTTCTTTAGAGACAAGGGTGCCAATTTTCCTTGACCCCTAGGGTCTATTTATACTAATGAAGCTCCTAGGGTTTCACCCTTAAACCCTAATTGGATAACTTAGGTCCTAAGCTATCCAATACCCTAATGATAAGGTTTGGACGAATTCTAGGCTTATCTTAAGTCCCAAAACCGTCCACCCCTTATCCATAAGGGATTATATCCCAAAGTACAACTATCATACAATTGATAGTTTATACCCCTTTATTCAATTAATCTCTTTAAGTCACCAAATTAATTCCTAATTAATTTATGACTTATATTAATCAAATAACAATATTAATATTCCTTATATTACTCTCATAATATATTAATAATATTTCTTCTCTAATTGTAAATCATCCTATCAAGTTGCTATGGTGAAGGCAACCCAAAAGGACCATGCACAACCGGGTCAAATACTTGCCTAATATAGTTGCAGCCTTAGACACTATTCCAACAAGCAGTCCTTGGGGCATGCTTTTTTCAGGTCAGAATAATCGATGCACAAGCGCCACGTTCCGTCATGTTTTTTAACGATGATCGGGTTGGCGATCCATGTTGGGAAAACTACCTCCCGTAGAATTCCAACCTTTGTCAGCTTGGCCCCTTCTATGTTGATCGCCTTAGTCTGGTCTCCCCCTGGACGCATTTCTTCTACTTTATCTCCTTGATTCCTGGTCTGATCATCAGCTTATGTTTTATGACCCTTCAATTAATCCCTACCATGTTTGTGGGTGTCCATGCAAATACGTGCATGTACTTCTTTAGGAGTTCTATCAACGCCTACCTTGTTGTCGGAGGGAAAGTGGTCCCTACACTTACTGGTTGGTCTGGGTGCTCCTTGTTGATGATTTCCTTTCCTTTTGGTAATTCGGATCAGGGTCTCTTTGATTCCTTGGAAGTTTCCTTTGGTTTCATGATCTAGTAGCATTTTAGAGCTCGTGTGAGTGTGGCCAGGACCGTTCGCTTGTGCCGAAATTCACTATCTCGTGGATAATGGATGATCGCTCTGAACTTGAGCTAGGCGGTTCATCCTAGTATTACATTTTGTCCGGATGGATGCTGCATGACAACGAAGTCCATGAGGGCCGTCTTGCACTTAGTTTTCTCATAACTAGTGAGTGTAAATGGCAGATAAATTGTACCTAGGGGCCATAGGCCATGTCCTATGAATCCTGTCAGCTGGCATGTTGTTGATTTTAGGCCTTCTTTCCATTTGTTTGGGAGCAATCGGAAGCAATGCTCGTATATGATTTATGTCAAACTTCCCGTGTCGATATACACATGGTGAATAATGGTATCTCGGATGACCCTTGGATGACTAGCAGAGTGTCTCCTCTCCAACCGGTTGGGCTTCGGTTGGGCTTGGGTCGGATGTCGAGAAAGTCAGACCATGTATTGCCTCAGTAATACTGCTTACATTTTTTGTGCTTCTTCCTTCCACTTTTGTGGCGTATAATCAAAATCTCTTTGTGGTAATCTTCTCCTCTTGTGTTGTCCTTAGAGTTTTTTGTATCGAACTTGGCTCGTAGACTTCGAGCAATCTCTACTATTTTTCCCTTTAACTATTTTTCCTCTGTCTTTCGCTTCAGGACTGAACAGTTGATTGTCTCATGGGTTCTGCTTTTGTGGCATTCACAATCGCATTTCTTTGTTCCTTTGGATGTTGGTTTTGTTGGATTAATGTCTAAGTCCATAACTATAATTGGTAAGACTTGACCCGACCCGGCATGGTCCATTTGGGTTGCATACCATCATGCACTTGGATAGACTAAATGAGAGAAATAAGACACTTATGGTTATTAATATATTATAAGTTCTAGTATATTAATAATAAGAATAATGAGATTATTTAATTAGTATTGATCAAGAATTAATCTAGGATTAATTGAGTGATCAAAAGAAGACTAATTAAATATATGGGTTGATTGTGTAAATCATCCATACTTGTATAGTGGGCTAATGCTCCATGGATTATCTAGTTGGGCCAAAACCCATATGATGCTCCATGGATGCTCCATGGTGTATTTGAACCCATGGATCCAAGGAAATGGAAAGTCATGACAATTAGGGTTTACCCTAATTGTATAACTATATAAGCATCTTATTCTTGAGGAAAAATCGGCCACTAGTGAGAGTAAGAAAGGGCTAGCCGATTTCATGAAGTGTACAATTCTCTCTAAGTTATTCTAAGTGTTTTGATGATTGTGAACCATTTGAGGTGTCACACTTGGGGCACTAGGCACTCAAGCTTCATGAAGACAAGCTCCATCAAAGAGGTATGTATTCTATCTTGTTATATTGATAGTTGTGTATGCTAGTTTAGGATAATACCTTGGATATTCATATTTGCATGTATAATAGAGAAAACATAGATCCAAGGTATTTAGGGTTGCATGTACACTTAGGAGTGTTAGAATGCTCATAACCCAACAGTGGTATCAGAGCCTAGGCTTGTTTTCTTGTTATACTTGCAAATGGAGCTGAAAAATCGAGTTTTGATGTTGTCAGCCCAGCAGACTCGCCGAGTCCATGAAGGGACTCGACGAGTCCAAGGCAAAATGCATCCAACTCGCCGAGTTGTGTTCATGCACTCGACGAGTTGGACCACAGACAGCATGTTTTCGAGGTTTTTTGGCTAGAAATGGACTAGGAACATTACCCTAAGTTGTTTTTGAACTTATAAACTTGTTTTTTGATGTGGTAATGTTCATGCTAATCCATTTTCAAAGATAGTTGTCAATAGATTCATGTTTTGTATTAGTTTAAAGGTTAGACTAATTACATGAAAAAGTTTGATTTGAATTATCTTGTTCTTATGAGTTGCTTAGATTAATAGAAAAGTTAACTGAAATAGTTGTTTTCAATCCATTTTAATCTAAGAGTTGAGTATAAAATGTGTTTGTGTAACTTGTCCTCAAGTTACATGAAGAGTCACATTAAACACTCATAAAACTCATAAAATTGGCAAAGGTTACAAAAAAATGAAGAGTCTAGTTCTAATTAATTGGAGTTATGACTCCATAATTTGTCTTCAAGTTATGGAGGACCAAGAGTCTCTTCATTAAATAAATAAAAAAAAAATAAAAAATGTAACCTTAATTAATTCCATAATTTATAAAAATAAAGAAAAGTTAATTCTTTTATTAGTTTAAAGTCTTCCATAAGTTATGGAACTTGAAGAGTTTTTGGATTAAAACTACTTTAAACACATAAGTTATGGAATTAATTAGTTTTGAATAGTTTCAAAACTTGCCCTCAAGTTTTGGAATTTGTAAAGTTTTCTCTTATGAATACTTTAATTCCAAGTTAGCCTTTAGAATTTTAAAAGTTAAAATTCAACCCTTATACTTTATAATATTATAAGTTAATAATATATATATATGTATAAGAGTAAAGTCAGTCTTACCGCTAGTACGCCTCATTCACGAAGCCGGTCTATAAGGTGGGTATAAGGTTGTTGCCTATAAAATGGCAACTTAATGGGTGTCCACTCTCACCCACCGCTTACTTGACCGGTGGAGGGTCGTTAGCCGAACGGGTTTGACAGGACTATAATTCTCCCTTCATTAAAAGTATTAATGATAAATACTAAGTAACTAAACTCTTAATAATTCCCAATCTTAGTTACTTAGGAAAATGTGAATAAGGTGCTAATCCATGAAATTACACTTTACACTTTGTCTAAGTCGTTAGTGGAGCGTGTGTGGTTAACCGGCACACTAACTTGGACTTAACAAGGCAAAATGCATCCAACTCGCCGAGTTGTGTTCATGCACTCGACGAGTTGGACCACAGACAGCATGTTTTCGAGGTTTTTTGGCTAGAAATGGACTAGGAACATTACCCTAAGTTGTTTTTGAACTTATAAACTTGTTTTTTGATGTGGTAATGTTCATGCTAATCCATTTTCAAAGATAGTTGTCAATAGATTCATGTTTTGTATTAGTTTAAAGGTTAGACTAATTACATGAAAAAGTTTGATTTGAATTATCTTGTTCTTATGAGTTGCTTAGATTAATAGAAAAGTTAATTGAAATAGTTGTTTTCAATCCATTTTAATCTAAGAGTTGAGTATAAAATGTGTTTGTGTAACTTGTCCTCAAGTTACATGAAGAGTCACATTAAACACTCATAAAACTCATAAAATTGGCAAAGGTTACAAAAAAATGAAGAGTCTAGTTCTAATTAATTGGAGTTATGACTCCATAATTTGTCTTCAAGTTATGGAGGACCAAGAGTCTCTTCGTTAAATAAATAAAAAAAAATAAAAAATGTAACCTTAATTAATTCCATAATTTATAAAAATAAAGAAAAGTTAATTCTTTTATTAGTTTAAAGTCTTCCATAAGTTATGGAACTTGAAGAGTTTTTGGATTAAAACTACTTTAAATACATAAGTTATGGAATTAATTAGTTTTGAATAGTTTCAAAACTTGCCCTCAAGTTTTGGAATTTGTAAAGTTTTCTCTTATGAATACTTTAATTCCAAGTTAGCCTTTAGAATTTTAAAAGTTAAAATTCAACCCTTATACTTTATAATATTATAAGTTAATAATATATATATATATGTATAAGAGTAAAGTCAGTCTTACCGCTAGTACGCCTCATTCACGAAGCCGGTCTATAAGGTGGGTATAAGGTTGTTGCCTATAAAATGGCAACTTAATGGGTGTCCACTCTCACCCACCGCTTACTTGACCGGTGGAGGGTCGTTAGCCGAACGGGTTTGACAGGACTATAATTCTCCCTTCATTAAAAGTATTAATGATAAATACTAAGTAACTAAACTCTTAATAATTCCCAATCTTAGTTACTTAGGAAAATGTGAATAAGGTGCTAATCCATGAAATTACACTTTACACTTTGTCTAAGTCGTTAGTGGAGCGTGTGTGGTTAACCGGCACACTAACTTGGACTTAACAAGGCAAAATGCATCCAACTCGCCGAGTTGTGTTCATGCACTCGACGAGTTGGACCACAGACAGCATGTTTTCGAGGTTTTTTGGCTAGAAATGGACTAGGAACATTACCCTAAGTTGTTTTTGAACTTATAAACTTGTTTTTTGATGTGGTAATGTTCATGCTAATCCATTTTCAAAGATAGTTGTCAATAGATTCATGTTTTGTATTAGTTTAAAGGTTAGACTAATTACATGAAAAAGTTTGATTTGAATTATCTTGTTCTTATGAGTTGCTTAGATTAATAGAAAAGTTAATTGAAATAGTTGTTTTCAATCCATTTTAATCTAAGAGTTGAGTATAAAATGTGTTTGTGTAACTTGTCCTCAAGTTACATGAAGAGTCACATTAAACACTCATAAAACTCATAAAATTGGCAAAGGTTACAAAAAAATGAAGAGTCTAGTTCTAATTAATTGGAGTTATGACTCCATAATTTGTCTTCAAGTTATGGAGGACCAAGAGTCTCTTCATTAAATAAATAAAAAAAAATAAAAAATGTAACCTTAATTAATTCCATAATTTATAAAAATAAAGAAAAGTTAATTCTTTTATTAGTTTAAAGTCTTCCATAAGTTATGGAACTTGAAGAGTTTTTGGATTAAAACTACTTTAAACACATAAGTTATGGAATTAATTAGTTTTGAATAGTTTCAAAACTTGCCCTCAAGTTTTGGAATTTGTAAAGTTTTCTCTTATGAATACTTTAATTCCAAGTTAGCCTTTAGAATTTTAAAAGTTAAAATTCAACCCTTATACTTTATAATATTATAAGTTAATAATATATATATATGTATAAGAGTAAAGTCAGTCTTACCGCTAGTACGCCTCATTCACGAAGCCGGTCTATAAGGTGGGTATAAGGTTGTTGCCTATAAAATGGCAACTTAATGGGTGTCCACTCTCACCCACCGCTTACTTGACCGGTGGAGGGTCGTTAGCCGAACGGGTTTGACAGGACTATAATTCTCCCTTCATTAAAAGTATTAATGATAAATACTAAGTAACTAAACTCTTAATAATTCCCAATCTTATTTACTTAGGAAAATGTGAATAAGGTGCTAATCCATGAAATTACACTTTACACTTTGTCTAAGTCGTTAGTGGAGCGTGTGTGGTTAACCGGCACACTAACTTGGACTTAACAAGGCAGGTAAAGGGTGACTTAATATTTATCATAGTATCGATGGAGCGTGTGTGGTTAACCGGCACATCGATTGAGGGGTAATTTATTAAGGGTACCAAGTAATTTACATGGTTACTTCACACCTTGTTTTGTGATCCTCGGCATCCCAGTCACAAAACCTGAAGGGCACACTCGAGATTGAAACATGCCATTGAACAGTTCAATGAATCTCAAAAGATCTAGGAGTTTCAAAACCAATTAAAACCTAATAATACATTTCGTTTATCTTGGTGGAAATTGGTGAATCGTCATTCACCTACCTTCAAATTGTTTTATAGCTTGGATTACAGCATACCTCTTCTAAGTTATAAAATAGTCTGTTGGGTCCTAGCCTTAATATTTCATATTGGGTGTCATATTAAGGACTTTAAGATCAACTATCTTGAATATCTCCCAAAACATGTCTGGTTTAGACATTTATGATCTTCCCAAATCTCTTGAAACTAGCTTTCCTAAATGAAGATGATGTTCCAATGGAAATCATACTTCTGTCACCTCCTCCAATTATTCTCCCTACCCCACAAGTTCTTTAAAAGTTTAAAGTCACTCGAGCCCTATTGGCAAGTAAAGGTCTTGGTGTGATCACATCTTGGAGATGTAGTCACATATTGACAAGCCGGGAGAGTTGGGTGTCAAAGTCTTGAGAAATTTGGTGGTTCAATCACTTTCTAAGTCACATAGTGAGTTCTTTTGGAACACCTATGAAACAGACTATGACAAGACCCTTAATGATCTTATCTATTTGCTAAGATCAACTTCCTGAAACTTTATGGACATTGACAATGGTGACACTGGAAATACAGAAAAAACATTCTCTTCCCAAGGAAAGGGATTGACCATAGTCAACTAGGTTGACCAAATGGTAAAGAGAAAAAAAGGCTAAGTCTGTAATAGTCATGTGTACCATTATCAAAGGGTCCATATGTTTATATTGCCAAAGTAAGGGTCATTAGTTGCGAAGCTGCCAAATTTACCTAAGGATGTTAAAGTCAATAAGATTGACTCTACTTCAGGTAAAGTCCACTAATCTAACTCTGTTAAGTTTCTATTCTGAGATTCCTGATACATGATGTGACTAGGTCACATGGTAATGTTTTAAGAATCAAAGAAAAGTAAAGGAACTTAAAGAAAGAATATGTTGAATCTGATCGCATAGATGGATTTCTATCGCGTAGTTTGAAAATCGGATTCTTGAGCTACTTCTTAGGAGTTATGAGATACTGCTAAGGAATAGATAACAACAAGTTTTCATATGGATTGTAAGGATAAGTTTTTCCGCATAGTTTTAAAATAAAAGAAAATTTTGATTTTATTTATTTTAAAAATATCCTTACAATGGCATTTGAGGAAAAAAAATTTTGTTGCTTATATGATTCCATTAAATAGCAAGAGTGGAAATATGAAATTGATTCCTTCATTTGTGGTAATGTCTAAATTTACCAAATAAGGAAAGATTCTCATCACCAAGTCTCAATTGGACCGAAACTTGGAATCATGCAAGTTGTATAGCATGATGAATGAGAACTTTCAAGTATTGGAAAAATTAAGACTAATTACTTGTTCACATGGATGTGTGAGTCAAGTAATGGACTAAGGGATCGAGTACATAGTCATGTGCACTGATTAAGTCCACCACAAAAGATGTAAGGCTATTCGTCATAGTTTACTAAAGCTCAGTAAATATGATTATACTTCCAAGCTTAAGTGTAACTCTGAGACATTGGAAAAGGTTTCAATGCATAGCAGAGCGGATAAGAAGAATCAAATTAGGTAGAAGGATAAAAGTTCCTCAAATCTGAAAAGATGGGAGAGTACTTTAGTATCAGCTTTGTGATCATCTTAATGATTAAGAATCCATATCAAAATTAGTTCTCTAAGGAAGTCTTAGTGCATTCTTATGACTAAGAAGAAGGGATCTTGAATTGTTGAAATGGTTAAATCAAGAAGATGAGTCATACTTCGTTCCAATACAAGTCTTAGAGTCATACTCCAAGATTGTAATTTGAGTGACATGTCTTTAAGAAGGTTTAAAACACGTGTCAAATGTAAGAGTAAAAGTGTCCTACTCTTGTTCATTTTAAGTTGGTAAGTTGTGATGTTTTGGATAAAACAAAGACCAACTTAGGCCAATTGTGTGAAGTGTTTGTCTTGGTTAGAATCCACACTATCTCTTGGATGTTTGACAAGGGAGTCTTATAGGTCAAGAGGACAGTAGGAGTCTTAAAGGTCTTGAAAGTCTCAAGAACTAATCAAGAATAAAACCTGAAGTTCTTCACTAGCACACGACTTGAGGTTTATAATCTATCGTGTTGACATATTCTGTGCCCATTCCAATCAAAGTTGGCTTTGCATATGAGTTCTTAGAATTCTCAATTGGTTGCACAACAACTTGGAAGCAATGGCAGGCCCTTGAGCTGCCAGGTGGCAAGAAGTTAAGATTGAGTTCAATCCATATGAGTTTGGATTTGTCATAATTCTTGTCTTGTGACTATGGTTATGACAATTCACATGGATAAGAACTCATACACCATTAAATCTAAGTGTCATAAGGTTTCTCTCCGATTCATGAAAATGATGGTGAGGAAACACTTCCACTAAGTAGATTTTAGCTAGATAGCAATTGTGATATTTGCATTCTCAAAGTCGTTAGTGGAGCGTGTGTGGTTTACCGGCACACTAACCTGGACTTGTGAGAAGTGGCAAAAAGGTCTAACCATTATGATTACGGCATCCCTCTTCATAATTGTTTAGACACACAAGTGTGCTATCTAAGGGAAGGTGTATGATTTTGATAAAGTTCTATCAAAACAATCCAATATCAGAAATTTGAACTTTGGTAAGAAAGTCAATAAAGTATTGATTTCTAGAAGTCCAGCTGATTTCTAAGTACATGTCAAAGCTAGTGGGAGCATAAGTGTTATGCTAATAATCATCATGTTAGTGGGAGCATGATAATTATGATAAGTATTGCAAGTTAACAATGTTAATTATAGAAAACAAAAGTTTCAACTGGGAAAGAGTTGTTTTGCTATAATTAAGGGAGAGGAAATTATACTTCATCTCAAATCTATAAGCTTAGATCGTGAGGTTTTAATCATTTAGTCAAGAATATATATGAATTTCATGTTGGAATGGCTCAACATAAGGAAATTCTGTATATGGGTCCATTATTTGCGTTCTAAAATTCGATTATGATTACGGCATCCCTTTTCATAATCTGAATTATGAGAACTTGGCAAATAGAAATGGAAATGTTATAGCAAAAGATTGGTTTAGTCTTTATGTGAGACATCATGAATTGTGTCCCATATGCTTCGGATATAGGATCGATTAAATGTGCTATATTTATCCTTTCTAAAAGTTTCCAAATGCCTGGGGCATTAAGAAGGGAAAAGGTTTAGAATTGGATATGACTAAAAGGATTAAACAATTGTCGAGGACAATCTAAGGTTTACCAAAGATTGGTTGCTCAAGGACAGTTGGAAGTATAGTGATAATTCTGGAAGGACCATATTGACATAATCTGTAAGGAGGCAACTCTTGTTCAGAAGTGATAGTCGAAATGGAATCTGGAAATGTTTCAAAGTTAGAATTTTCAATCTGTGTAAGATTAAGGAAACTTAATGCAAGAAGGATGGTTCCAAGGAGTTGATCTCCTTTGGAATGCTCTGTAATGATTGTTGCCAAGTCTTTGTGAATTTGTGCATAATCGTTACAAGAGGATCAATGCATATAAGTTTAGAATCTAACAGATTTCAGTAAATGGCATGAATTTGGAATTCTTGCATTTGCAGTAAGGATTTGGGAGTGTGAAAAGAGAATCATTGAAGATTATGTTCAATTGATCTAGTTCACAAAGTAAAGATCATAGACAAACATAGTATGCATACTTGGTGTATGGCATGACTAGTGTTTAGAAAAACATAGTGTACATGCTTGGAGCATGGGACAACTATTGTTTTAAATTCAAGAATAATGTTGATAGCTGAAACAGTATACAATGAATAATGTGTAATCATATGGTGATAAATAAAAGGTGTTTTATTTATATTCATAAGTTCTGAGACCATATTGGATTCAATTATTATTGTGTTGCACTTTGCATGTTTTGACTTCCCGAATAAACTAGGTTATTCTTCCGGAATGACTAAGTTATTCAAACCATCCACAGTCGGTCATATGATGGAAGTAGATATGAATTAAGACTATCATGGGTTGGCTTGTAGAGGTCTAAGGTGTTGGACAAATGGCTACAACACTCATGAGTGCTCATAAGTTCTGAGTATTGGATTCAACCCGCGCTCATTGGAATCACTTCATGGGTTTTATCACGAGTGATCATGAGACGATAATACCTTATATTCTTCAAACCTAGAGATATGAGTTGTTACTATGAGTTGGTTGTACATTGATTGCACGAAACTGCATTTGGTAACTCGGTGCTATAAAACGTGCCTTTGTGTATGATTCAACAAGTAGTAGAACAAGCCATATGAGTCGAAGTTTATCCATTCCTTTTACCTTCGGGATAAAAGCGATATATGTGGGCCCCTCGATGATTTGATGATGACAAATGGAAGTGCTCGGCCGGGCCAGGACTGATTTGATTTGTTCAATTAGTCAGTCGTCATAAATCGGAAATCGGGAAACAACAAATGGACAGAGAGAATGATTATAATCCATGTCTCAGTCCATATGATATCTAGAATGGAGGAATATATGATCCCTTATCTAATGGACAAGTCATTGACAAGATCAGAGTTCATCTACGAGGTCAGAGTTCGACAGAAGCTTTTGAGAGCTACGATTGCCAGTTGGTTCCTGAAGTCATACGCAATAATAGTTTTAGACTTATCTAAGTGGGAGACTGTTGGATTAATGTCTAAGTCCATAACTATAATTGGTAAGACTTGACCCGACCCGGCATGGTCCATTTGGGTTGCATACCATCATGCACTTGGATAGACTAAATGAGAGAAATAAGACACTTATGGTTATTAATATATTATAAGTTCTAGTATATTAATAATAAGAATAATGAGATTATTTAATTAGTATTGATCAAGAATTAATCTAGGATTAATTGAGTGATCAAAAGAAGACTAATTAAATATATGGGTTGATTGTGTAAATCATCCATACTTGTATAGTGGGCTAATGCTCCATGGATTATCTAGTTGGGCCAAAACCCATATGATGCTCCATGGATGCTCCATGGTGTATTTGAACCCATGGATCCAAGGAAATGGAAAGTCATGACAATTAGGGTTTACCCTAATTGTATAACTATATAAGCATCTTATTCTTGAGGAAAAATCGGCCACTAGTGAGAGTAAGAAAGGGCTAGCCGATTTCATGAAGTGTACAATTCTCTCTAAGTTATTCTAAGTGTTTTGATGATTGTGAACCATTTGAGGTGTCACACTTGGGGCACTAGGCACTCAAGCTTCATGAAGACAAGCTCCATCAAAGAGGTATGTATTCTATATTGTTATATTGATAGTTGTGTATGCTAGTTTAGGATAATACCTTGGATATTCATATTTGCATGTATAATAGAGAAAACATAGATCCAAGGTATTTAGGGTTGCATGTACACTTAGGAGTGTTAGAATGCTCATAACCCAACAGGTTTATGGGTGACGGTGTATACTTCTGCCTGTCGCCCCTGTTTTTCATCTCATGCGAAGGGTCTGAAATGTCTGTCTCGTCCGTGGTATCTATTTACCCCTCGATTGTCAGGATGGGGATTTGGGTGGTGGTGTGTCATGGTTGGGGTCTTCATGGAGTTAATGTATGCTTGTTTAAGGCTTCTCCTTCTTCTTTTCATAGTTGTCGTTCCACCTTCTCTTTCAATTTTGCTCGCGTTTGAGGCTTCTTTCCCATAAGTTTCTAGGAAAGTGGGTCGGGAAGGAGGCCCAATATAAACGCTCCTACTATCAGTCCTTCATCATGTCCTGGGACGTATAGAGTTACATTAGTGAATCGATCAAAGTAGTCATTGACTGTTTCTCCTTCTATTTGTTTGCATCCAATGATGGAGTGAGAGTCCCCTTTGTATTTGTGCAGTTGCATGAAGTTGGTCAAGAAAATGTACTTTAGTTAAATACTCCCTGGTTGGAGTGTTTTGAACCACATCTTTGCATTGCTATCGAGGGTTGTGGGGAAATACGTGCACCAGAAGTGTTCATCGAGTTTTAGGGATGTCATGGTCCACTCATACGTGTCGATGTGGCTATCCGGGTCTATAGTACCATTGTAGGTTTTGAGATGAGGTGGCTTTGCACTGTTGGGGATCTCATACTCTAGGATTTCTCTCACGAATGGAGATGTGATGGCTTGTGAAAGGTAGTCTTGGTTTGGGGTTTGTTGGATAAAGTGGTAGTTGGGTTGTTGCAATATCAAGTATGGTTGCACTAGCATGTTTTTGTACACCGCCAGGTTTGATGGTGTTGGGCCATAGAAGTTTTGTGTTTGGAATGGAGTGGTGAATGACTAAGTTATGGAGGGTTGCTGGTATTGTGGTAATTGTGGTGGCAACATAGTTCTCGATGTGAACGTCAGGTAGGCTGACGTCGGGGATGTGGTACTTGGGTCATTGGTAGCGTTATTCATCAGGGGTGCCGGTGTTTGCAAAGGGGGTGGCGGTCCATTAACAGTTTGTGGTATTAGTAGTGTTGTTCCTTATGCAATCTGTTGTGGGCCGCTTGTTGTTTGGAAAATCATTGGTAACGGGATTTGGGTAAAAACATATGGTCCACCGACTGTATGGATGAACGGTGGTGTCCTACTACTGAGACTGGGTGTTAGATGTTGGTTGTGGAGTGTGTTTGAGATGGTACTACTATGAACGACGGTGGTGGACCACCGGATGACGGTGTGTCACTGATGGTTATGACCGCTTGCTCTGATGGCGTCACAGGAGTAATAAACGGCTCCAGTGATATCATCGGTCGTACCAGGCTTCTTGGGTGGTTCTGAGGGTTCAATGGCGGTTTGGTTCGTCATTATGAAGGTGGGATGGAATTTGGTTTTGTGTATCGTTAGTCACACAAACGGATGATGCGAACTTGGCTCCAACCAGCTGCTCTAAGGATGTGCTCCTATGCCGGAGAGAATCTACGAGGTCATAATAGATAAGGTCGTCAGTTGTTCTCCGGGAGGAGGTCCCGGAAAAACGCTCTGCCTGTCAAGTTAGAGGGAATATTTAAGAGTCCTTTTATACTGCGGACCGTCGTTGGTCCGTACGAGGAACGGGGACTGCAACTCCGATAGGATCCGCCGTCCTGATTGGTTAGTCGTGTTCCTCGTTGTGGCAAGGAGGAGGTAGGGAATATTTGAGAGTGAATAGTGAGAGTCGGGAGAGATAGCTTACCTCTCAAAGCAAGGTAGAGGTCCTTTTATACCACGGACCCTCGTTGGTTCGTACGAGGAACATCGATTGCAGCTCCGACAGGATTCACCGTCCTGATTGGTTAGTAGTGTTCCTCATTGTGTCAGGGCCAACGATTGGTTCAAACGGTAATGTTATGACCATACTCCTTGTTGCCTGGATTCGTTATGCTTGTCGTATAGCAAAAAGTATCCTTGGCAGGGCCAGAACTTCCGTGTGGACGTCTCACTCTGAGGGAACGCCCGGGGGGGAGGGGGAGGGGGGCTGGAGGCCTGTTGGGGAAGCTATTCTAGGCCTAGCCAAGCCAGCTGAGGAGTCCTCCATTCTGGGGGATTTCTACTCCTGGCCTGCGCTAAGGGGCGTGTTATCGGGCATAAATGCAAAAATTATACCAAATATTTGGCTTGAATGAATCTAAAAGAATCTAAAGGGTAAAATCGAACATTTCTTAAAAACTCAAGTGTTTTTATAGTATTAGTTGTTTATTCAAATATAAACAAAAAAATTCACATAGCTTAGCCGGCCAAAGTGCTTTTTTATGTGCTTATTTTGTTGTTTGATCGGAGTTCCATCCCTTTTTTACTTCTTTTTAAAGTAATTCAATGGAAGTTACATATTTAACCCTTCAAATTTAGTAGTAAATCAATTTCCCATATTTAGCCTCTCTGAGTTTTATAAATTTATATTTTGGCTTCTTATAATCAAAAAAAAGTTTGGTTTTTCTCATACGACTCATTAGTCATTACCACCTTAGATTTATATATATATATATATATATATATATATATATATATATATATATATATATATATATATATATATATATATAGGGCTAGGTGATAATGTGAATGGACAACTATTGTGCGAAAGTGTGGACACTGCTATTCTATGAGAATTACTAAGAGAATTTGTAGTTTAATAATTTGATTACGTTTAATCTTATATAACTATCGTCATTTTCATGCATTCTCACTAATTTTTATTCAATTTTTTCCTACACACCGTTTTTTCCTTATTTTCATTCTTACATGATACGACTCAATAAATATTATGACAACATTCTGACAAAATGAAAATAATAATAAAAAGTCTGTAATAACCTTATAAACGATTTAATTAGTGAGAATGATAATAATCATGTAAGATTGACATGTTTATATTATTAAACAACATATTTTCTTTATCATTATCATAGAATAGCATTGTCCACACATCCACATAATAAATGGCAATTCACATTTGAACCTAACTTTCTCTATATATATATATATATATATATATATATATATATATATATATATATATATATATATATATATATATATATATATATATATATATATATATATATATGATGAATTATCTTACACATTTATGCAATTATGATTCAGTTTGTTTAAAAATGCTGTATTATTTATATAATTTTGTTACAACTGACTAATAACATGTTTATACTTGAATAGATAAAATAGTGGACAAGTTAATTTTATAATAAAAATGAAAAGTCGTACGTATACTGTTTTCATTGTACAAATAAATGATTAGCTCTGTTTAAATTTAAAATATATTAACAGGCTTAAATTTGTTTTCTTGCTCCCATCGCATGTTTTCATGCTAGGCATGCCGTGTATATGACTGTATATCCAAAAAGTCAATTAGCAAATCTCCAACAATATGGGACCTACCCAATAATACTATGATATAATTTAAAATAAATAAAGATTGAAAATACAATTTCATTATTTTTATAAAATCCATGAACAATGATAAATAGATCTAAGATTCATCGGTCAATATAATGGGCCCACAAAATATATGTTGATCGATAGAAGATGTTTAAATCAAACTGATAGACAAATAAGGAAATCGGCAAATAATATTAAGAATTATATGTCGATTATTTGTGAATAATAGATCCAATTATTATTAATATGATTATCAAGTTTCGTCTAGAAATCAAATTAATCATTCTCGATTAGATTTGATTATAAGATAGTTAGAAGAAGAGTGTTCTGTTATTGGATAAAATTAAAAAACAAAACAATAATGTAAAACCGACATGTTGACGGTTGATCGTGAACGTGGAATAACTGCATGGATCGGACTCATGTCCTTAAAGGTTTTTACTTCGTTTCTATTGGTTGTAAGCAACAGAGTAAAATTCCAAGATTTAATGCAGATCTATCGATTTTCCAAAAGCACTGGAAAATCGATAGACAAAAAGTGAATACTCGGAAACCGAAAGAAAATCGCAGAGAGAAGGAAAGAGCTTTGAATTTTCATGAGTGTCAAATACAATTCCTAGGGAGCAATATTTATAGGTGTCGAAGAAGGCATGAAACAGACCCTCATAGGCCGATCCCTTGAAACCCTAGGGCGACGACTTGCTCTCCAAGCAAGTCATTTCCGAATCCTTCTAGAATATCCCAACTTGGCCTCCACGAAGTCAACGGCGGTCAACCATTGACCGGATCGGTCAAACCGGCTTGACCCGAACTCGTCAAAAATAAAAGCCCCTCAGCTCCCAGCGATCGATACGTCGTGCAAAGTGCGCCTAAATCGCGCCATTTCGTGCACCCACGGCGTCGGCTAGTGCTAGGCTAGGCTATTTGCGTGTGTGGGCTTGGCCCATTACTTTGATCCACTAAAGCCTTTGATGGCCTATCAAGGGAATAAACTTATAAACTCACAAAGATTTCTTCCTCCCACCAATGTGGGATACAAAGGAAATTACCAACTTGCAATTCCTATATATATATATATATATATATATATATATATATATATATATATATATATATATATATATATATATATATATATAATGGGTGTGCGCAGTGCGGTTTGGTGCGGTTTAGAGTCAAAACCGCAAACCGCACCGCATATGCAGTTTGAATATTTTAGAAACCGCAAACCGCACCACAAATGTTCAAAACCGCGTTATGCGGTGCGGTTTGATGCGGGCGGTTTATGCGGTTTGGTTGCGGTTTGTGCGGTTTGATGAGTTGTTCAACATTAAATTTATCAAAAAACCAAAAAACTGACCCGGTTAAAAAAATTGATTGCTTTTATTTTATAAAAACAAATACAATTTTCAAGTTAAATCGTTTTTAATAAAAGTGATTCATGCTACTATAGTTTTGTACGTGTTGCTGTTATTGCTTTATATTGCCGTTATAGTTGCTATATTCTTGTAAACTGTCGGATCTTGATCTAATAGTGATTTAATGTTACGTTATAGATATTTGATTATTGTAAGAAATATATTTAAATACATCGTTTCTAAATCGTGATTTGAAGTTATAACAAAGTAAAGAATATATATATATATATATATATATATATATATATATATATATATATATATATATATATATATATATATATATATATAACATGCGGTGCAGTGCGGTTTGAACCGTGATTTTATAAATACAAACCGCAAACCACACCGCATAGTGCGGTTTGATAAAATAACGAACCGCAAACCGCACCACGAAATTCTAAACCGCATTATGCGGTGTGGTTTGGTGCGGTGCGGGCGGTTTGTGCGGTTTTTTGCACACCCCTAATATATATATATATATATATATATATATATATATATATATATATATATATATATATATATATATATATATATATATATATATAATTCCAACAATCCCCCACCAAGTTAGAAAGTTTTCTTTCACTCAGACAGATGATGTCACTTAGGTATCACTAAGATTAAACCCTAGTTTAATGAGAACAAACAAGAAGAGACTAATTCGATGGTATCCTTATAGATTTAAACCATGAACCTTAATGACCTCTCCGGTTTACCCCCACATATCATAAGTCGTCTTTGCGTTCTCCCTGAGCGCTAATGTGGTCATGCGTTATAAACCCTTTTCATGACCCTTTAGAAGATAAACCACTAATCTTCACTTAAGACGACACCACCTCTAGATCATTTAGGCAAAGTTTTACAACATCTTTGTTGATTAGATGTCTCCAAAACTTTGTTAAGAGTCGTAACTTGTCACACCCCCAAACCAGAACGGCGGAAACGTTCGGGGGCGGAGGACGTCATATTCAGTATCATAACAGTTCATAGAAAGGAAAGTACACACCACCATATATATTAAAGTTTTCAAGATGTTTACATAATTGTATTCATTACATGTTCAAAAGATAAATACATAAACATCATCCAAAAGAAGTAATTAATGCCAGCGCGTTAATCCCAAAAGTTGATTCCCAAACCTGCTTAGCGGTTCCCTGAGAATACGACTTATTTCAAAGAAAAAGTGTCAACAATTAAGTTGGTGAGTTCATAAGTAGTTTAGAAAAATTGGATGCCATTCCAAAATGGGTGTATATTTTCCAGAAAACGCAGCATTTCAAATGTAAAGAGTTGTGATTTGTTGTGTTGAAAGTGAATGTATTAGATCCAGAAAATCCCATATTTTCCCTAATGGTTGAGATACGAGTTGTTGTGTTTTCCAAGAAAAACCCTTATTTTCTTATAAAAGTATGAAATGCATATAAATGTTCGTGTTATAAGTTGTAAATAATTGCACCAGGAAAATCCCTTATTTTCCTATTAGTTGTTTGGTTTGTATGCAGGAGAAACCCTTATTTTCCTAACATAAATGGCAGTCTCTAAGACCGAAAATCGCAAGAAACCGACGTTCTCAAAAGTTGTGTCATAGTTTTATATAGTAAAACTATACGAAGATCGCATTTATTAGATGAAGAATAGTTTTAATAGCTACTCGTTCATAAAAGCATAATACCATAATAATTGTATATCCGATGAGTTTTATAACCATACTAAACATAATATGCCTATAACGACGTTCTTCGGGCGTCGCAGCGTTATGACAACTGTCACCCCAAAAGACGGACTGTAGCTAACAGTCAGGGTGCGGGATCATGACTTCCCGTATAGATCTATACACATTTGACACGTTCTCCGAACGGGAGACTCTGGTTATAGACAGGACTTGCAGCATTACTTTCTAATAAAGAAAAGTAACGTTTGAAGATATACACGTCTCATGGATTCTCAACTAAGCCCGTATTAAAGTGATAGTTTTCTATGCAAAGTTTATCCTTTTTCACAATGTTTGACAAGGCAAAATCATAAGTTTTTAGAATGTATAAAACGACTTAACAATGAAAGTTACTTTGAAATCATTATATACTTTGTATAATGTCTAATGCACGCAAAGTATGACAAGAGTTTTCCATAATAGTAATGAGTTCCAAGTGATTTATTCGATAAAACAAGTGAAGTGAAACTTTATAAAATACACGATAATAACCGTATGTTTACTTGTATTCCCCCCCTAAAAGAGTATAAAAGCATTTAAAATGTATTTAAAGTGTGTTTGAAAGGGGTATGAACTCACTTGAAAGTTTGAAGATAGCAAGATGGAAAACCGGGCAGAGTTTCGTCTCGGGAAATGGATTTTCCTCGGAAATCTCAGGATTCCTCGGGAGAAAAATCGACCTTCGGGACTTGCACAAAATGACCAGGGCTTCGGGGTAGTGCAAGCACGGAAAACGAGGTAAAACGCAAGAAAAAGGAGAGAGAATTGGCCATTTTCCCGGGAACCCTCGCATGCTAATTATAGGGGGGCCTGAGAGGCCTCGTACGCGGGGCGTACGCTCGTACGCAGCGCGTACGCGTACGTCATGCGTGACCGAAGCCTCGACTGCCTCGGCCTCGGATGGGACGGCTCAGGCAGTCGGGTCGGATGGGACAGCGGGTCGGACGGGCGGGTCGGATGCCTCGCATAGGGCGACGTGGACGGTTTGAGGCCAAGTTCCTCGGGTACACGGGGCGTACAGGAGTACGCAGCGCGTACCTCGGATGAGGACGCTGAATCCCCTTCGGATAATACCGAAGTTTTAATAAAAAATATATATATAAATTATTTATAAAACTTCGAAAATTCATATCTCCTTCATACGAACTCCGTTTTTGACGTTCTTTATATCCCCGCGAAGGTGAGACTACGATCTACAACTTTCATTTAGATTCCGTTGGCAAATTCCGTAATTATTTTTATTATTTATTTATTAAAATGACGTGATTAAGGAATTTCTTTAAAAATTCATAACTTATTCATACGATGTCCGATTTGAGCGTTCATTTTATGCATGTTTGTAGTTTAACGATATCTACGACTTTCATTTAGACACCTAAGGTCGGAAAGTGATTTATTGAAACTTTGCGTTTTTACGCAACTTCGTATTGCCGGTTTTTGTCGTAAAACTTAGAATGATCATAACTTCTTTGTTATAACTCGGATTTTTGTGTTATTAATATGTTTGGAAACATTAAGACGATAACTACCACATAGTGTACTCCAATTAGAGTTTTTGAATACTTCATTTTTCGATGATATTCTAATTCCTTTCTCAAAGAGGTTACAGGACTCGATTTTTACTGACTTGAAATAGTGGGTTGTTACATCATCCCCCCGTTAGAGGGAATTTCGTCCCGAAATTTTAATACAAAAGAAGAGTCTTAGGGGCTGGGGAAGAGATGTGGATACTTCTGTTGCATTTGATCTTCTCGTTCCCACGTGAACTCAGGTCCCCTCTTAGCATTCCATCGGACCTTTACTATTTGTATGCGACTCTGTTTACTTCGTTTAACTTCCCTATCCATGATCTCGACGGGTTCTTCCACAAAGTTAAGATTTTCATTTAGTTCGATCTCATCGAGTGGAATTACAAGTGTTTCGTCGGACAAACACTTCTTCAGGTTTGATACGTGGAATACCGGATGTACTTTGTTAAGCTCGATTGGAAGTCGGAGTTTGTAGGCTACTGGACCAACCCTTGAAATGATTTCGAAGGGTCCAATGTACCTAGGATTTAGCTTCCCACGCTTTCCAAAGCGTATCATGCCCTTCCAGGGTGAGACCTTCAGTAGTACTCGATCGCTAATCTGAAATTCTAAGGGTTTACGTCTTTTGTCGGCATAGCTCTTTTGCCTATCCCTCGAGGATTTCAGTCGTTCTCGTATTTGCACGATCTTTTTAGTAGTTTCTCTGATGATCTCTGGACCAGTGAGGGTGCTATCAGGGACTAGACCTTTTGCTAGTTGTGTGTCGCCCACTTCCGTCCAGCACAGAGGTGATCTGCACTTACGGCCGTAAAGGGCTTCAAATGGAGCAGTATTGATACTAGTATGATAACTATTGTTATAAGAGAACTCAACCAAAGGTAAGTGAACATCCCATGCTTTACCAAAGTCGATTACACATGCTCATAACATGTCTTCCAAGGTTTGGATCGTTCTTTCACTCTGCCCGTCAGTTTGGGGGTGATAGGCTGTACTCATGTCCAATCTTGTTCCCATGGATTTTTGCAATGATTGCCAAAATCTAGACGTGAATCTGCTGTCTCTATCCGAGATGATAGACATTGGCACTCCATGGATTCGTACGATCTCTCGGATGTAGATTCTTGATAGCTTTTCCATTTTATCCGTTTCTTTGATCGGTAGGAA
This sequence comes from Lactuca saligna, assembly GCF_052625555.1. NCBI lineage: Eukaryota > Viridiplantae > Streptophyta > Magnoliopsida > Asterales > Asteraceae > Lactuca > Lactuca saligna. The sequence continues at coordinate 321,409,421 of NC_136420.1, read as the reverse complement.
ATGAGCGGACTTGGTTAATCTATCGACGATTACCCAAATAGTATCTTGGCCACCCTGAGTTTTGGGCAGTTTCGTTATGAAGTCCATGGAAATCTACTCCCATTTCCACTTAGGAATTTCAGGTTGTTGGAGTAGTCCTGGGGGTTTCTGGTGTTCTATTTTGATCTTGGCGCAAGTTAAAAACTTGCTCACATATGTAGCGATCTCTGCTTTCATGTTTGGCCACCAGTAGAGTTGTTTGAGATCTTGATACATCTTGTCTGACCCGGGGTGTACGGAGTATGGAGTCTTGTGTGCCTCGCTCATAACTACCTCTCTAAGTCCACCAAAAGTTGGGTGTCCATATTCGGTTCATGAGGTAGCGTGCTCCGTCACTCTTGATTTCTAAATTCTTGTCCATTCCCCTAAGGGTCTCACCTGTCACGTTTTCGGGTTTCAGGGCCTCTATTTGAGCTTCCTTGACTTGTGTCGACAGGTGCGAATGGATTGACATGGCTAATGACTTCACTCTTCGGCCAAAGTACTCGTTACGACTAAGGGCATCTGCCACGACGTTAGCCTTTCCTGGATGATAGCGAATCTCACATTCGTAGTCGTTGAGCAATTCAACCCAACATCGTTGTCTCATGTTCAACTCCTTCTGGTCGAAGATGTGTTGTAGGCTCTTGTGGTCTGTAAAGATAGTGCATTTGGTACCATATAGGTAGTGTCTCCAGATTTTAAGAGCGAAGACCACCGCCCTAAGTTCTAAATCATGAGTGGTGTAATTGACCTCATGCGTTTTCAGTTGTCGTGAGGCATATGCAATAACCTTTCCCCTCTGCATTAGTACACAGCCCAGCCCTTGCTTCGAAGCGTCGCAATACACCACAAAATCTTCGGTCCCTTCTGGGAGAGAAAGGATGGGCGCACTGCAAAGGGCCTGTTTCAAAGTCTGAAATGCAGCATCTTGCTTTTCTCCCCAATCGTAGGTCACACCTTTCTGGGTTAAGGCGGTAAAAGGCTTTGCGATGCTGGAGAAATTCTGGATTAACCTTCGGTAATAACCAGCAAGACCTAGAAATTGGCGAATTTCTGTTGGTGTAGTTGGCGCAGACCAGTTCTTGATAGCCTTGATTTTTGATGGATCCACGTGGATTCCTTCCTTGCTGACCACGTGACCGAGGAAGTCCACCTTTCTAATCCAAAATTCACATTTTGAGAATTTTGCATATAGTCTCTCAGTCCGTAACGTCTCTAAAACTTGCCTCAGATGTTGACCATGCTCTTCTTTATTCTTTGAATAAATGAGTATGTCGTCTATGAATACTATCACGAATTTATCCAAGAATGGACGACATACCCGATTCATTAGATCCATGAACACGGCCGGGGCATTGGTTAGTCCGAACGGCATCACTACGAACTCGTAATGTCCGTATCGTGTTCGGAAGGCCGTCTTGGGAATATCACTCTCCAGGACTCGCAGCTGGTGATATACCGACCTCAGATCGATCTTGGAGAAGTAGTTAGCTCCTTGGAGTTGGTCGAATAAGTCATCGATTCGGGGTAGGGGGTATCGGTTCTTGATGGTAAGTTTGTTGAGTTCTCGGTAGTCGATGCACATTCTGAATGATACATCCTTCTTTTTCACGAACAGTACGGGTGCTCCCCATGGCAAGAAGCTCGGCCTGATGAATCCTTTTCCAAGTAGTTCATTCAGTTGGCTGGATAGCTCTTGCATCTCTGTTGGGGCTAATCAATAGGGTGCTTTGGCTACTGGGGTAGCTCCGGGAACTAGATCGATTCGGAATTCAACTTGTCTTGCGGGTGGTATTCCCGGAAGGTCCTCGGGAAAAACATCGGGAAAATCGCGTACGTCGGGCACACTCTTGATGTCTTGGACTTCGCGTTTCACATCTACAACATGTGCCAAGAACGCGTGACACTCCTTGTGTAGGCATTTCCGAGCTTGGATACTTGAGATGATACGAAGAGTGGTACTTGGTTTGTCGCCCAAGACAATGAAAGTTTCGCCGGTTGGCAGATTAAGGCGAACGGCCTTATCGTAACATAGAATGTCCGCATGATGAGAACTCAGCCAATCCATGCCAATGATGACATCGAAACTCTTAATCAAGACTGGCATGAGGTTGATTGAAAAGGGATTATCGTTTAAAGTTAGGGTGCAGTTTAAGTATATCTCCTTAGTGCCTTCGGTTTTCCCGTTGGCCATTTCTACTATGAATGGTTCACTTAATGATTGTGGTATTGATTTTAGCAGGCCTTTAAAGTCGTGACTTACAAAACTCCTTTCCGCTCCACTATCAAACGAAATGCATGCATACGAGTTATCGAGAAGAAACGTACCCGTAACAACAGTAGGGTCCGCAATGGCTTCATCTTGTCCCATTGCGAAAACTCGTCCCCTTCCGCCGGTATTCCGGTTGTTTGGCTTTGGGCAGTCCCTGCGGTAGTGCCCCGTGTCTCCGCACTCAAAGCAGGCGCGGCTTACCCCGGTATTAGTAGTGGGGACGGATGGTTGGGTTGGCCCTTTGCAATAGCGGGTTGTATGTCCCATCTTATTACACTTGGTGCATTGAAGATCAGGGCAAGGACCGTGGTGGTGGAAGCTGCATCGGTTGCATTTAGGAAGTTTCCCATTATATGAGCTTGTGGGGGCAGGGTTCACATGTACAGTCATAGTGTAGGTCGCTATTACTTGTTGTTTCTTGGGGTTTTCCTGGAGAGTTTGTCCCCTCCTTTTGTTCCAAGGCCTACTCTGGCCCTGAGCCTCCCTAGGTGGATTTGCGGTTGTTGAAATGATACTGGGTTTTACTCCGTGGTCGATGAGTCGCTGAGCCAGGCGTTTAGCGCTGTTGTAGGTAACAGGGCCGGAAGCTAGGACATGCCCTTGAATCTGGGGTGACAACCCCCAAATGTACCTTTCAACCTTCTTTGATTCTGGGTTGACCATGGTAGGGCACAGTGCAGCGAGGTCGTTGAACCTAGCTGTGTAGGTGACTAGGTCGGACCCAGTCATTTTCAGATTCCAGAGCTCCTGCTCCAGCTTTTGCACTTCGCCCCTTTGGCAGTATTCTTCTAGTAGTAGAACCTTTAGATTGTCCCAACTCATGGCGTTGGCGACAGTGAGCGTCACTGAATTCACATGGCTTTTCCACCAAGTGAGGGCTCGATCCACGAAAGTGCAAGCAGCAAACTTGACTTTTCTTGCTTCTAGGCATGAGCAGATCTCGAAGACCGTTTCGGTCTTCTCGAACCATTGCATTAGTGCAATGACTCCCCCAGTTCCATTAAAAGTTTTTGGCTTAGCGTTAGAGAACTCCTTGTAAGTCCATTCTCTTCCTTGACCATGACCAGTGTCATGATTTGGATGATTCGTGCTGCTTCCCGCCCCTCCATTTCTGTGAGAGTTTATTTTTAAGAGGGCTGCAGTTACTGCTGCTGTGATAGCAGCCTGGACCATGGCTGGATCATAAGCTGGTGGTGGAGGTGGTGGTGGTACCGTGCCCGGCCTGGGCCTTAGGTTTGGACGAGGAGGCATCGTGCTGCCAAAAGAAAAAAAAATATGGAAAAATTTATAAGTTTTGGCAGTTCAGAGTTGAATGATATTGAGTTAACTTCTAATAGTTCTAAGAAGTTGGGTTTGACTGACACAATGTCTTGAGCTTGAAAGTAAAGTTTGAATAGATGTACCAATGAATCGAACGAATTGCGCATGATTAACAACAACAAGAAAAGAGGTATACCCTTATATATTAAACATATAGTTGTGTTACAGCGGGGTCTAGACAAAATTTCTTGGCCTTTCTAAAAGCCTCCGATTACAGAACAATTTAAAGAAGATAATACTTTTATCCGAAGTCCTAATTTATAACAAAATTTGAGAGTTGGGCAAGTACTACTTGCGGTGCGCTTTGCGTTTGGAGCTCGACTCCGTGTCAGACTGCTTCGACTCCATGAGGCGTCTATCAAACGCAACTTGTTGTTCTCTTAATTCTGCGAAGGCCGCATTTGCTTGTGCTTGAAACGCTTCGGCGCGAATGTGGATGTCGTTCTGCAACAACTCTAGGCGGTTGATATCGGCCGTGTGGATTTGTACTTCCACATTGACCTCTCGGATTCGGTTGGCTTGCACTCCGGATTGATAGCACTGGTTGGCGAGTTTGCCAACCATGACCGGAAGTGCTCGGTCGGCTGATCCCCCGCCTCTCACATCATAGAAGTCTCGGCACATGCCGTAAGGAGGGCGTAAGCTTTGTTGTTGGCTCCAATGATGGAGGTGACTTCCCCACACTGGAGTGGGTCCTTGGAAATTCCTCACGTGGACGGGAGATTGTGGGATTGGTGGATTTATAATTTCTGGCTCCGAATCCGTGCCAGAGTCATCCCCTCCCTCCAACTCTATAGGCTCTTCGTCTTCTTCAGGATCTTCTTCAATCCACCCTCCATTACCTTGGTTGGGGTAGTAGGGGTCATTGGGGTGATGGAATCCCGCCATTTAGACTGTACGAGAATAGAGTTAAAAGTTTACTATAAGCTAGAGCACATGAAACTTACCCTTAAGTTTAATGGTTGACGGCACTCGAATACTCCCTCAATATTCTTTAGCGATATGCTTTTGGTAAGTTTTAAATTTGTTGTCCATTACAGACACTCCTTCGCATACGTTAGTCGGCTCTTGGACAAATATAGTTGATCAGGCTATATTCTTCCCAGTTCCGATTACATGTCCCAAGGCATACCTGTGCTGCACAACTTATTTATAATACTTCTAAAGTTATTTACTATGAAACTGTTATTAGTATAAAAATGAGTGCATGCTTACCTTAAAACTAATTAGGTTTACTTTCAAAAGTATGAATTTTTCTCAGAGTGTTTTTGCCCAGTTGAGTTTATAGTTTTACAACATCTTTGTTGATTAGATGTCTCCAAAACTTTGTTAAGAGTCGTAACTTGTCACACCCCCAAACCAGAACGGCGGAAACGTTCGGGGGCGGAGGACGTCATATTCAGTATCATAACAGTTCATAGAAAGGAAAGTACACACCACCATATATATTAAAGTTTTCAAGATGTTTACATAATTGTATTCATTACATGTTCAAAAGATAAATACATAAACATCATCCAAAAGAAGTAATTAACGCCAGCGCGTTAATCCCAAAAGTTGATTCCCAAACCTGCTTAGCGGTTCCCTAAGAATACGACTTATTTCAAAGAAAAAGTGTCAACAATTAAGTTGGTGAGTTCATAAGTAGTTTAGAAAAATTGGATGCCATTCCAAAATGGGTGTATATTTTCCAGAAAACGCAGCATTTCAAATGTAAAGAGTTGTGATTTGTTGTGTTGAAAGTGAATGTATTAGATCCAGAAAATCCCATATTTTCCCTAATGGTTGAGATACGAGTTGTTGTGTTTTCCAAGAAAAACCCTTATTTTCTTATAAAAGTATGAAATGCATATAAATGTTCGTGTTATAAGTTGTAAATAATTGCACCAGGAAAATCCCTTATTTTCCTATTAGTTGTTTGGTTTGTATGCAGGAGAAACCCTTATTTTCCTAACATAAATGGCAGTCTCTAAGACCGAAAATCGCAAGAAACCGACGTTCTCAAAAGTTGTGTCATAGTTTTATATAGTAAAACTATACGAAGATCGCATTTATTAGATGAAGAATAGTTTTAATAGCTACTCGTTCATAAAAGCATAATACCATAATAATTGTATATCCGATGAGTTTTATAACCATACTAAACATAATATGCCTATAACGACGTTCTTCGGGCGTCGCAGCGTTATGACAACTGTCACCCCAAAAGACGGACTGTAGCTAACAGTCAGGGTGCGGGATCATGACTTCCCGTATAGATCTATACACATTTGACACGTTCTCCGAACGGGAGACTCTGGTTATAGACAGGACTTGCAGCATTACTTTCTAATAAAGAAAAGTAACGTTTGAAGATATACACGTCTCATGGATTCTCAACTAAGCCCGTATTAAAGTGATAGTTTTCTATGCAAAGTTTATCATTTTTCACAATGTTTGACAAGGCAAAATCATAAGTTTTTAGAATGTATAAAACGACTTAACAATGAAAGTTACTTTGAAATCATTATATACTTTGTATAATGTCTAATGCACGCAAAGTATGACAAGAGTTTTCCATAATAGTAATGAGTTCCAAGTGATTTATTCGATAAAACAAGTGAAGTGAAACTTTATAAAATACACGATAATAACTGTATGTTTACTTGTATTCCCCCCCTAAAAGAGTATAAAAGCATTTAAAATGTATTTAAAGTGTGTTTGAAAGGGGTATGAACTCACTTGAAAGTTTGAAGATAGCAAGATGGAAAACCGGGCAGAGTTTCGTCTCGGGAAATGGATTTTCCTCGGAAATCTCGGGATTCCTCGGGAGAAAAATCGACCTTCGGGACTTGCACAAAATGACCAGGGCTTCGGGGTAGTGCGAGCACGGAAAACAAGGTAAAACGCAAGAAAAAGGAGAGAGAATTGGCCATTTTCCTGGGAACCCTCGCATGCTATTTATAGGGGGGCCTGAGAGGCCTCGTACGCGGGGCGTACGCTCGTACGCAGCGCGTATGCGTACGTCATGCGTGACCGAAGCCTCGACTGCCTCGGCCTCGGATGGGACGGCTCAGGCAGTCGGGTCGGATGGGACAGCGGGTCGAACGGGCGGGTCGGATGCCTCGCATAGGGCGATGTGGACGGTTTGAGACCAAGTTCCTCGGGTACACGGGGCGTACAGGAGTACGCAGCGCGTACCTCGGATGAGGACGCTGACTCCCCTTCGGATAATACCGAAGTTTTAATAAAAAATATATATAAATTATTTATAAAACTTCGAAAATTCATATCTCCTTCATACGAACTCCGTTTTTGACGTTCTTTATATCCCCGCAAAGATGAGACTACGATATACAACTTTCATTTATATTCCGTTGGCAAATTCCGGAGTTATTTTTATTATTTATTTATTAAAATGACGTAATTAAGGAATTTCTTTAAAAATTCATAACTTATTCATACGATGTCCGATTTGAGCGTTCTTTTTATGCATGTTTGTAGTTTAACGATATCTACGACTTTCATTTAGACACCTAAGGTCGGAAAGTGTTTTATTGAAACTTTGCGTTTTTACGCAACTTCGTATTGCCGGTTTTTGTCGTAAAACTTAGAATGATTATAACTTCTTTGTTATAACTCGGATTTTTGTGTTATTAATATGTTTGGAAACCTTAAGACGATAACTACCACATAGTGTACTCCAATTAGAGTTTTTGAATACTTCATTTTTCGATGATATTCTAATTCCTTTCTCAAAGAGGTTACAGGACTCGATTTTTACTGACTTGAAATAGCGGGTTGTTACATAACTCAACCTCGTTCTTGGTAACGATGTACTGTCCTACCTCACATGGATCTATCATTAATGATAGTACCTTCTATTGTTAGTAACTTCATTGTTACCCTTTCAACTTGAGAATTAGGAGCACTAATGTCAAGTTTGGTATCCATCACTAAGCGATTCTATTGTGGTTTTAGACCCATGACTCTCGTGGTAGATGTAACCACATCTCTCGTCATAGGTTTGGTAAATGGATCTGCCAAGTTCCTACTTGTCTTGACATAGACAACCTTGATGGTACCACTTTCAATTAGTTGTGTCAGAAAATTGTGTCTCAAGCCTACATGTCTCAACTTCCCATTATATACTTTAGACAATGTAGCCTCACTATCACAGTACATGGGTATTGAAGGAATTGGAATATCCCACACAAGGATATCCATAAGTAGATCTCAAATCTACTCTGCCTCTTTGTCCGTTGCTGCTAAGGAAATTAGCTCCGCTTCCATCATTGAATGAGCTATGCATGTATGTTTCTTGCTTTTCCAAGAAATAGCATCACCAGCTAGTGTATAAATCTAACTACTTGTTGATTTTGAATCACTGGTGCAATCTATCCAGCTTGCATCAGAATAACCTTCAAGTATTCTGTTAGATGACGAATACATCAACTCAAAAGTACTTGTCCTTTTCAGGTATCCTAGTACTCTATCCATTGCATTATAGTGCTCCGTCTATATATTGACAGTATACTGACTAAGTTTACTTACAGTGAATGTGATGTCAAGTCGAGTGCAATGTGTAGCATACATCATGCTTCCAATTGCATATTCAAGTTGAGCCACTGCTCGGCCAAAATTCACATTTAGTTTCACACTTGAATCAAAAGGAGTGTTGAACTCCTTAGTGTTTAAATGTTGAAACTTTGTCAGAATTTTCTCGATATAAGGAGATTGACTCAGACAAATCTGACCATCTATCCTTTTCACCTTGATACCAAGAATTGTATCAACTTCTCCAAGATCTTTCATCTTAAAATTCGAGGATAAGTATTTCTTCATCTCAAGAATACCTTCTAGGTCAGTGCCAATGATCAACATATCATCAGCATAAAGACATATAACAACTGTGTATTCGGAAGAGCATGTAGAATAAATACATCTGTCAGCACTATTATGCTGGAATCCAAAAGCAGTTACAGTGGTGTCAAATCTCTCATGCCACTGTTTGGGAGTTTGCTTTAACCTGTACAAGGGAATAACAAGTTTACATACTTTTTTTTCTTGTCTATGTATCACGAAACCTTCAAGTTGCTCCAAGTAAATCTCCTCCTTAAGATAACAATTCAGAAAGGCTTTCTTCACATCCATTTGATGAATATACAATCCTTTCAAAGCTGATATTTCTATGAGAGTTCTAATAGAACTAATCCTAGCAACTGAGGCATAGGTATCAAAATAATCGATCCCTTCTCGCTGCCTATAGCCCTTAGCAACTAATCTTGCTTTATAGGCGGATATGGATCCATCTGGGTGATATTTTTTTCTTGAATACCCATTTGGATCCTATAGGTATCCTCCCCTTGGGTAGATCAGCTAACTCCTAAGTTCCATTATCCATAATTGATTCTGTTTCATCTTGATGACTTCCTTCCACAAAGGAGCATTTGTAGATGTCATGGATTCAAGAAAGGTCTTAGGATCATCATCCAAGTTAATGGCGAAGATGACCTCTCTTGTCACTTTCTTTTGTGTTCCTTCGACCAAATAAGAATAGAAATCATCTCCAAAACTTTTTTCTATTCTAGCCCTAGTACTTCTCCTTGGTTCCTCCATAATAAGAGGAGGTGGGAGTATTTCTCGAGAAGTACTTGTAGGTCTTGGGATTTGAGTGTCCATTAGTCTGTTGAAATATAAACACAAATAAAAACCTTTAAGATTGTTGTAAATCAAATTAATAGACAAGAAAGGAAATCGACAAATAATATTGACAATTATATGTCGATTAGTTGTGAATAATAGATCCAATTATTATTCATATGATTACCAACTTTCTTCTAGAAACCAGATTCATCCTTATCGATTAGATCTGATTATAAGAAAGGTAGAAGGAGAGTGTCCAGTTATTGGACAAAATTAAAAAAAAAACAAAAGAATAATGTAAAACAGACTTGTTGATGGTTGATCTTGAACGTAGAATAACTGTACGGATCAGAATCCTGTACTTAAAGGTTTTTACTTCACTTCTATTGGTTGTAAGCAACAAAGTAAAACCCCAGGATTTAATGCAGATCTATTGATTTTCCAACAACACACTGAAATCGATAAACACAAAGTGAATACTTGGAAACTGGAAGAAAATCGCAGAGAGAGGGAGAGAGCTTCGAATTTTTGTGAGTGTCAAATACGGCTCCTAGGGAGCAGTATTCATAGGTGTCGAAACCCTAGAAGGCATGAAACGGTCCCTAATAGGTTGGCCCATATGGCGACAACTTGCTCTCTAAGCAAGTCGTAAGTCGTTTTCTAATTCTTCCAGAATATCCCGACTTGTCCTCCACGAAGTCAAAGGTGGTCAACCATTGACCAGATCGATCAAACCAGCTTGACCCAAATCCGTCAAAAATAAAAGCTCCCAACTAAGTGCAAAGTGCGCCTAAATCGCACACTCGCAGCGTCGGCTAGTGCTAAACTAGGTTAGACGCATGTGTAGGCTTAACACATTCCTTTGATCCACTAAAGACTTTAATTGTCTATTAAGGGAATAAGCTTATAAACCCACAAAGATTTCTTCCTCCCACTAATGTGGGGTACACAATAAATTATCAATGTGCAATTCATTTATTTATATAAAATTCCAACAAAATATAGTGGACGAAAACAGTGACAACAGTTATTTGATAGTTATTAGTTCAAATAACATCAACGTTTTAAAAATCGGTTTTTTAGTTGAACCGGTGTGGTTATTGGTTCTCGGTTTAACCAGTTCGACAACTAAGTCAACCGGTTTCTATAATTTTCATCTATTTTTTAATTTTATTTTCCTCATATATATATATATATATATATATATATATATATATATATATATATATATATATATATATATATATATATATATATATACACATATATACAATAAATTTGATGTTTACAAAGACAAAATTGCAAAAATGGTCCATGTGGTATGCATTTTTTTTTTTGGGGGTTTTAGTCCAAACCACAACTATTTTGAATTGGTGGTCCTTTTGAGTTAGTTTCTTTGCGTTTTTGGTCCCTCAGTAAACTGAAAAGACTATTATGCCCTTCTCATATATTTTTTTTATGTCTTTTCTATTTAATTTAAATGAAAAATTAAATAATTAACTAATTTGGGGCCTACATCTCTCTCTCTCTCTCTCTCTCTCTCTCTCTCTACCCCCGCTTCTTCTTCCCTAACAATAAACATACACAAAAATTAAAAACACAAAACACACTCTGGAACTAAAGAGTAGAATCTCCACATACAAGCTGCGATTCAAAGAAGAACGAGGGACACAAGCAGTAGATTTGAAGCGAGAGAAAAAGGATTTGGCTTCATATCAACAAATTTATTGGTTGTGATTAGGGCTCCATTAAAGGCTTGTAGTTCATCTGTTTTGGTCATCTGTTCATTCAATAGCTGCTCACCATAGGTTTATCTTCTCTCTTTTTAATGTTTTGATGCCTTTAAGGTTTCTTGCACCATGGTTGTATGGCTATTTTGGAGTAGGAATCATGAACAGCAGCATAACCAAAGTGAGTAGCAACAGATAATGGTTGTAGTGGAGCCCTAATATAAACGTACTTGAAGAGTGAAAGGGCACAAATTCTTCAGCCATAGGATTTAAGTTCGATAAGATTTCCTCCAAATCTCTCATATCTTTCTTAAAACCCTCTTTGTGGCTATGGCGATCAGCCTCATTCTTCAGCCTGTGATTGTTATCATTTTACCCTGAAATCAAAATCGAAGACTGTAAATCGATTTTGGAGAAGAAGATCGGTTCTCAATTCGAACAAGCCACACTCGATGAGGTGTTTTGGGTTTGTGACTGATAAGAAGAAAGATAACATTTGGGTGTGTATATGTCTATAGATGTGTGTTTGCAGCCTTGGATTCGTTTTTTGATTGATTTGTGAAATGGTTTTTTGAATTTGGTTTTGATTTTTGATTTATGTAATGATGGATTTCTTAAAAATGAAGAACATAAACTGAGAGATGAACACTTGGATATTTGATTCCTGGGTTGAAGAACAAACAGAAAATGGTTTCCTGAAGAGCACACATTTGATTTCTGTTTTTTTTTTTTTTTTTTTTGGAAATGTATATCTTTTTGAAATTGGGTTTCGGTTTTTGATTTTTGGAATGATGGGTTTCCTAGAAATCACGAACATGAACTCAGACATGAAATGGAATGGCGGGTTTTTTATTTTTGTAATGGAGAGAGAGAGAGAGAGAGAGAGAGAGAGAGAGAGGTCCTCTATTATTTTTTTAATTGTTAAAATAAATAAATAAATATTAAATTTAAAAAATGAAAGAAAAACGAATACCTCAAGGGTATTAAAGTCATTTCATTTTCGGATGGACTATTTTTACATATAAACCACTCCAAAAGGGCCATAAATCCAAAAAAACTCAGGGTTTGGACTAAAACCCTAAAATTTTGCATACCACAGGGACCAATTTTGCATTTGTCGTTTAAAAATTCAAACATAAAATTTACATAAAAATAAGTCATAGATCTATATTAAAGAACACATAACAATAAGTTTTAATGTATTACATCAATCAAACACATCACAGGCTGCAAACACATCACATCAAAATATAGTATAATCAATCAAAAATATAGTTTTATTTGTGAAATGATTTGTGAAATGGTTTTGATTGATTTGTGAAATGGTTTTATTTCGGTATGTGTTCTTTAAAATAAAGTATAATACCGAAATAAAAATATAGTTTTAGATGAATACAAACACATCAAAAAACTTTATAACATTTATCATATGTTTTTATTTAGAAAAAACCAAATAGATTTGAGAAAAAAATCACCAAAATTTAATATACAAATGGTTCTTTTCCATGTGTTTTAATTTGGTTTAATAGGTTTATTTTGACCGGTTCAATCTGGTTTTTTTCTAAAAATCAATCGGTTCAATCCAATTTAGAAATCGACGTAAAACCGATAATAGTTGAACCGCTCCCTCCCCTAGTTCCCGGTCCAACCAGATCGACCGGCCGGTTTACACTGGTTTTTAAAACATTGAATAGCGTTGTATGGTATATGACTTGTTTAATCATTTATATACCAAGAAATGCTCAAACATGAATAGACTCGTGAATATCTTTTTCCACATCTAAAATGAATTTAAAAAATTAGATGACATTGAGCATGTCTATCTCTTTTATAATTAAGTTTATATGTTTGACCTATGCCTGTAAATTTTAATCCAACAAAACCCAAATACCAAAGGGTTTTTAGTTCAGTGGTATCCGGTGTTGTCCTCTTTTCTTGAGGTTGAGGGTTCAAGTCTCATTATGGACATAGATGGATTTAAAGAGTAGTTATGAGTAGATTAGATTTTTTTTTTTTTTTTAAAACAAAAAATAAAACCCAAATTTATATACATCGCCTAAAACTTTTGTTGATACTACAATGATCAAAGATATATAAAACGAGCGAGACAAGAAATGTAGGTCCAAAGCCATGCCAGGATGATGTGTAAATGACTGGAAGTACCTTGGAAGCACACAAGAAGGCAGTGTCCTTGTAAGGCAACACAAACCCATTATAATATATATTAGCTGCAACTCCATCAATTTACATATTATTTTTGTTCCCATTATCTTGCCTTTTAAAATAACTAGTATTAATTAAATAATTGAACGATTAACAAACTAATATTTCTATATGTATAAAATTAAAAGTTACGATTTTTTAGTTTCAAAAATATGTGTCTAAAGAGACTCAAATTCAATTCACGTGGGAAATTAAAGATATATAATCAATTTTGTGTATGGTGTGGGTTATTCCTCCTTGGGAGGTGACATTTCTTAGATTTCCAAAAAAACAAACTTGCATTACAAATTTTATGTGTTAGTCATTGTTGGTAATTAGACCATGCTTAAGGAAGTTAGTGTTTGAGATTCCATGGTGATCAAAACCGAATTCTCCTATATCTATACATTGTGATGGTGCAACTACTTTGCTAAAACATATAGCCACGTATATAATGGGATGTATACACTCGCTATTAGACATAACATGATTAGGTAATTAATCGTAGTTGTTGTACTATCGGTTGTATTTGTTAGTATGCAACACGATTTGGTAGACTACCCAACAAGGAGTCTAGCAAGTGACTTGGTTGATAAAAATATAATTGGGATTTGATTCTTTAAATATGTACTTGGTAGACACTCGATTCACTTCTAATATAACATGATTAGAAGCTGATATAATAAGAAACATCCCCATGTATGTGTACAAACCTAGAAGAGTATAAGACTTAAATTAATTTTTCTTAATAATCACTTCCATTCATAAGCTTATAGCTTACAATCCATGAAATCACTTCCTTCTGAATAAAAGGGTACCTCCCTTCAACTCCTGGATACTTGACCCTTCGTTCCCCAAGGAATTTAATCATCTGTCACGTACCCTACTAAATCCCATACTATATGCAATGAACAATAAGGATGCTCAAACCAGTTTCTAGTTCAAATAACATTTTCAATACAAACCATGTTCAAAATCATATTTCATGTTGTGCGCACAGTTTCCAAAAAGCCATAGAACAAATAAGGTTATATATGGTATAGATAACACTCAAAACATTTCAAATATAGGATAGAGGACATGCACTCTGGGTATGTACACACCTTAATAGCTTGCAATGTTATTCCACCTTGCTTTAATGTTAAATTCACATTTGCCACCTAATGATATATTCAAAAGGATACAAAAATGACTAAATTACCGTTTGTTAACTTAATTTAGGTCTTAGTACTCATTTTTAAACGTTATGGAAGCTATGAAAGCAAAAACCTAAATTTAGCCCAATATGGTGCTAAAATGTGTCGTTTTGCTTATTTAGGCATTGTACTTTGGTGTTTGACCTCCACACTTTCAAGTAACTTAATCAATGATTAAATTTGGTTGAAACGAGTCTTATTAATCTTCTTTGATACAACTTACCACAGTTAAAATTTGAATTAATGATTAAGACACTTCAACATCACAAGAGTATTAGGGAAGCTCATGTAGACATCAAACATCAACATTAGCCCATAAGTTCTTACTAGATTCCAACTTCACCAATAACTATTCTAATAATATAATGAAAACTTAATAAATTTCATATCAACTTAATAAACCCTGTAATACTTCATTCCATTCTTAAGATATGATTCTAATACTTTAATTGTGATTTCAATCATAATTATGAAGTTATGCTATTTCAGTTCATAATAAATGTTCTAAGTTTATATAAACATTTTAAAATCCTTCAAAACATTTCAACATTTAGATCATTTGATTCACTTACCAGTTAAATCAATATTTATTAAATCTTAACTAGTTTCAAAATCACCCCATTCAATTCCAATGGTGAATCACTATTGGAATCACCAATATCAACTGTAAATTTCAATGAACTCATGGACTCATAACTGGAATCAACATTTAAATTATTATTTACATAAATCCACTTAGAATTCATGGATTTGAATCGACACCATAGTTACCGAATTCGCGGATCGCTCCGGTACGGGAACGAGGTACGGGTACGGGATTCACTAGATTGGACGTATCCGATTCGGAGGGGGTAGGTTCATTTCGGTACGAACCGGTACGGTGTACCATGAAGTCCGGTACAATGTACCCAAATGTAAACCATTTTTAGAAACATATTAATGTAAATGTATAAAAAAACAGGAAGATATTATCTCAAGATTACCAAAATACCAAAAACATAAATTATCAAACCTTTAAGTCTTAACTCTTGAAGTACCAAAATATGTAACAAATTACATGACAAAGATGAAACAGAATCTGTTACAATAACAAGATTACAGGAACAAAACAACACAAAATTACCAAACATAAAACATCTAAATTCTAATCTAAGCGCTGCCTTTTTCCTTTCCCATTCTCTATGTTTTCTTCATCAAGATTCTCCCAAGTCATTTCCTCCAATCGGGCACTTGAACCTTCTATATAATCGCTTTCCGGATTCATGTCCCATTTTTTTTAAAGGTCCGGATTTATAAGATTCTGAAAAACGGGATAGAAGCCTAATGTTTGAGTGAATAAAAAATAGTTTATCCGCTCTCTTGCAATTTAAACGATTTCGCTTCACATTATGGATATAGGAGTATGTACTCCAATTTCTCTCCGCCGAGGAGCTACTAATCGGTTGAGAAAGTACTCTTTTTGCCACATTCGCCAATTCTGGAGTCTCCGATCCATAAATTGCCCACCAATCAATTCCGTCCATAGTTACGGTATCGATTTGAGATGAGGTCATAGAGTAAATTCCTTTATTCATGTGAAATTTCACGAATTGTTCTCGTAAAATTTTTGCTTCTTCTTCACTCTCCGTGATTCTATTAAACGCCTCCATAACCCCAAGTACAATTTCTTTGTCTTGGTTGGGAGCTTTTCGTGTCATGCCACCGGGTGCCAATTTTGCTAGGTAGTGTTTATCATAGAATTTTGGATTTAAGGCAAATCCCAAACAATGAAGAGGGATTGTCATTTTCTCCCACCTATCCAAAAGAATTTTTTCAACTTGAGGGTAATAACTTGCATATTTATTTTCCCTCGTGACATCCTTGATTTCACCGAGCATGTTGTCCATCCTTTCATAAATCTCTCCCATTTTGGGACCTTCACCATCACAAAATTTTAATAGCAAAAATATTGATTTTGTAATAGCCAATATATTTTCAATATCATCCCAAAACTCATCATCTTTAATTGTATCGGCGATTTTTGCCCCAACTATTCGAGTGGATTCGTCCGTATTTTTGACCCATTCTCGCCACGAATTAAGAACAATGGTTGTAGAGAGAGCCTCCCTACACTCCATTAATCTTTTCAAAACTATATAGTGGGAGGCAAAACGCGTTTTTGCAACTTTCAATAACTCTAGTGTTGAGTTTTCCCTAAAAAATGATAATGCATATGTGTGGTTAAGAAAATACTTGACAATACCTTTGCATCTCTTATATGTCTCCTCCAGCCAATAAAACTCCTTCGCCAAATCCTTAAAAATGAGATTTAAGGTGTGCACGCAACAAGGGGACCAAAAAATATGCTTGTGTATCCTTTCGATCTCCCGCCCGGCAGCCTTGCAATTAGCTGCGTTATCGGTTACAACTTGTAATACATTACTTGGTCCAATATTATCAATGGCTCCAAGTAGAAACTTCGAAATTTCTACCCCCGATTTTTCAACCCCCGAAAAGTCTTCCGCGTACATGAACGTTGCACCACGGGAATTAACCGCAAGAACATTGATAAGTGGTTTATGTTTCACATTAGACCACCCATCCGAGACTATTGAGACTCCTTGTGTGATCCACGTGTCCTTAATCGGTGTAAGCTCCTTCTCAACGTCCCTAACACATTCATCAAGTAATACGGTTCTCGCTTTTTCACATGATGGGGGTTTGTATCCATCCGGTGCACTCTTGATAGCACTAATCATTTCAATGAATTGCGGGTTGCGTAAAACATTGAAAGGGATTCCGTTGGCACATAATCCACGAACTATCTTCAAGTCCACCGCGTTCCTCTCTAATATGCCAAACGATTCTTCAATGCATTTCCTTGAAGATGCATTTTTAGAGAGAACAGAATTCTTCAAACACTTTGCAACTCCACTGTTTTCTGCTTCTGTTACCTTCTTCCTAAGACTTTCTCGCTTCTGTTGATCTCTAACCATGACTGCACATCTTCTAATGTCAGCGGTTTTCCCTACAACAGGTCCAAAAAAATGGACATGGATTCGGGTGTACGAGCTGGTAAATTTTCCTTTATAGTGGTTACAAACCCACTTTTTAGAACCTCCAGCATTCTTACTGTTTCCTGCACCACTGAATGTAACTTCTTCTAAAAGTGGCCTGCTTGCATCCTTTCCTTCAGGGGCTGTTGATCTTTGTTGTGTTTGCTGTACTTCATCATCAACATCAATAATATAATCTGCTTGTGTTTCACTAACGTAGGTATCTTCTTGTGTTTCACTATCAGCTAGAGTATTGGCATTTCTCCCAAACGCCATTTTTCTCAATCACAAAGTCAAAGTGTCAAAGTCAAACAGAAGAGAAATTGGAATAGATTTGAATGAGATGATAGAAATCGAGAATCACCATATATTTATATCAATAATATTGATAGCTTGGTACAAAGAAATTAGACAGAAATCGATAGAAATCGAGGAGACATACACTTTTTCTAAGCGTCGTATTGGCATTTCTCCCGCCAAGTGAGTCGGCACAAACATGGCGTCCCAATCGCGATTCCACTGAAGGGGTACACAAAAATCGATCGACCCACATGCGAATTGAAAATCGATTAGCCCATTGTCAATCATCGATTTGGTACGCTGCGATTCCGATCCGACTATCGTTCCCATACCGACTTGGTACGACCTCGTACCCCGATTCAGTACACATCGATCTGGTACGAGGTACGCGGTCTCTTAGACGAATTAGGTAACTATGATCCACACATGCATATAGAGTCATTAAAGCACCAACTCATACATAGAGAATAGGGTTCATATTACCCGATTCCATAACTGGAGATGGAATTTAACCATCCATTGATTAGATAGAAACCTCATGATGAACTAACTGTTGGATTAGGTGTCTAAGCAATAACTAAACTGATATGTACTTGAATTAAAAGTAAAGTCATTTTGGGTTGCCCTCAAACCTAGTAATTGACAGAATAACTTTTTTTTGGAAAGAGAGGTTGATTTATTGGTTTTTTATAAGATTAATAAATATCAATAAATAATTTATTAATATATTATGAGGTTAATTAGAATTACTTTTAGGATTTATTAATATATTATGAGGTTAAATAGTCTTATTTACTTAATAATTAATTAGAATTACTTTTAGGATTAATTAGATTAATTAAAAGTATACGGACTAAAGTTGATAATGTTTAAAAGTTAAGCATTGAAGAATTTTAGAACCTTCCCATAAGGGGACGGTTTTGGAGGAGGTTCATAGGGCTTCTTGGAAGCCTTAGGGAGCAAGAAAAATGATAAGGATTATCCAACGAAATTTACCTCATCCTAGACTCCTTACTCGCCTATATAACCCCCCCCCCCCCCCCCCCCCCCCCCAAGTTTGACTAACTTGTCGAATTAATCATTTATCATTTATTTTCTAATTTTAAGTTCAAATTAACTATTTTCGTAACATGTTTAATCTAAACCTTACCTCATTGATTTATTCTTTATTCCTTCTTTTATTATTACATTAATTATTTGTTTTATTTTATTTTCACTAAAATATGGCAAAAACTTTAAGCACGAATTGAGGATGTTACACCTTTTCACCATAATTTAACCAATATTTGCAATATTCTTTGACAAAGCATGCTCGAAAAATTTTCATATAAAACTGAGTTCAAATTGGATACAGACTGATAATGGTATTTAATGCAATATGTCCAAATCTTATAAATTGAAGTAGATTATGTATCCATACCAATCAGGAGTGATTGAAGATGATAAGGAGGGAAATTTGGTAGTGATGCTTGGGTTAAAGATTGTTAATATTCACACCAACAAGAAACGAAAAGGAAAATGTGATCTAGCTATCTTGTTGTTGTGTTAGTTTTGTGGTACTTTATCGTGTAATTGATTTGTGAATTTAACGTTAAGAAGAACATTTTCTTTGTAATTGATATATATATATATATATATATATATATATATATATATATATATATATATATATATATATATATATATATATATATATATATATATTGTGACATCCCCAAAATCACGGCCAGAAAGGACCGGTTTTGTTTATACTTTATTTCAAAATCAGAGTTATCTTTTAATAAATGGTTTGCGGAATTTGTCCCAAAACAATAATATGATAAAGATTTATCAAAAGCATTTCCATAGAAATGTATTCATTAAAAGACTCGGGATGTCATGTTCGTACAGATCAAAAGTATAAACAGTACAATATAAGCCTTACTACATTATTTCATATCTACAGGCCTATATCCGTAATCCCTCGTCCAAAACATCACACCTATGCTCATGCTCCACTACCTGTAATGCATAAAACTGAGTGGGTCAGGCTTGGGAGCCTGGTGAGCACATAGGGTTTTCAACCCACAATAAGTTTATTAATTTCATCAATCAACAATAACCCGATTACCCGTTCCCGTTATCCTCACTTTACGTCCCTAAACACCTATCATAAGGGACCTAGCCTAAGGATCATCATCGGGACGGACACTACTGCTAAGGGGATTCCTCAGCAATAAATGTCCTAATAGGCAACCATGTGGGGGATGGAGTACACCGGTGAACACATCGTTCACAACACCTACAGGTTGCGAACCTGCTAGTGTTCCACTGGACTGTCTAGAAGAGTTCGTGGTCGTCATCTATACTCCGCTAGATGACTGGATCAACAACAACAACATCGAGGCCTCTCATCATTTTATCACACATCACCTATTACATCTACCCATGTTTTACCCCAACATTTTCGTAGATATAAAATACATATACAGTTTAAATCATTGAAAACATGTATAACAACGTTCATCTAGCATAGATAGCAAGTATTCAGATAATATGCACACATAGCACGTAATTTATATAAAATACTTCATATCTATGTGTAAGTTGAAGGTAACTATGCACTCACCGGAAAAGGTGGTGATTCCGAACTCAGACAGCGCTTCGCTTCTTAAAAAGAATTTTTCTTCGACGAAACCTAGTATTATTACCACTAGAGTTTAGTTTATTATTCGTCGAGACTAATTAATAGTCTAGCTATTATTATTATTATATAAGCATCAAAAAAATACTTATATAACCCATAATAATAGCCCAA
Source organism: Lactuca saligna (assembly GCF_052625555.1). NCBI lineage: Eukaryota > Viridiplantae > Streptophyta > Magnoliopsida > Asterales > Asteraceae > Lactuca > Lactuca saligna. The sequence goes on along the minus strand of NC_136420.1, from coordinate 321,388,923 downwards.
GTATTTATTATAAATTCCTAATAACGTTACTATAATTAAATAAAAGTTATATTAAAAATAGCGTAGGCGTAGCTCACTTACAGCGGGTTTTATAGAAAACCGGGCTTTGCTTGGAGCAGCGTTCCCGAGCCGAAAAGCTCTTCTTCTCAGAGCCTTCGAGCACTCCGAGGCTTCCGCCTCGTGCTAGGGAGGTTCCCTAGGCTTTTCGGGGGATTTCGGGGCTAGAGAGAGGTTCTAGAGAGAGAGAGAGAGAGTAAAGAGAAGAAAGAATGGGAAAGGTGTGAAGAAAATGAGGGTGGGAGAGGTGGTATTTATAGGGTGAAATGTGGCTGAACTTGGTGCCACATGTCACCATCTGGTGGCAAGCCTTGGGGAGAAAGCAATGGCCAAGATTGTGCCACATCACCCATTTTCGCACAGCACACTTCCGACTTCTAAAATCCGTAACTTTCACATACGACCTCCGTTTTTGACGTTCTTTATATCCACGCGTAGGTAATAATAAGATCTACAACTTTCATTTTGACACCGTCAGCTAATTCTCGACCGATCTTAAATTTAACAGTACAAGGAGATTATACTGTTAAACGTCTGCGTAAAATTAATAACTTCTACATACGGACTCTGTTTTTGTCTGTCTTTTTACCGTTGATTTCCTATTAATGAGATCTTCAACTCTCATTTATGTTGCGTAAGCCAAAAACCGCTCGAACTAAAATTCGAGTTTCAGGTCGTGCACTGCTAAGCCGAATCTTAGAAAAATCATAACTTCTTCATACGAAGTCAGATTTGGGCGTTCTTTTTATCGATGTTCTTAGTTTAACATATTCTACGACTTTTGTTTAGATTGCTAAGGCTAAAAAGTCTTCTATCGTAAATTCACTATTTACGTTTCCCGGTGTCGTGCCGGTTTTGTCGTAAAACTTCGGCGGGCCATAACTTCTTCTTTATAGCTCGGATTTCGGCATTCTTTATATGCACGGAAACCTTGAGACATATTCTACAACTTTATGTAGAGATATCGGGATTATCTCACACTTTAATTTTGACGCTCATTTTTATTCTTTATTAATTATACATTTATAATTAAATAATAAACACATAAACACACATAATTCACATAATACTCAAATATTTCATATTTATTACTTCAAAAAGAGTTACAATAGTTGACCTAGACTATTACATTGACAAAAATGCTTAGCCCTGAAAACCCGGGCGTTACAATTCTCACCCCCTTAGGATGATTCCGTCCCGGAATCATGCATCAGCAAACAGATGTGGATAGCGACTCATCATGTCATCCTCTGTTTCCCAAGTGAGATTCGGCCCATTCGAATGTTTCCATCGGACTAGCACCAAGTCGACCATCTTGCGTCGTAACTTCTTAGTCTTACGGTCAATAATTGCCTTAGGCTCTTCGATCAGCCTTTTATTCTCATCCATCCTTAATTCCGAGATTGGAATTATGTCGAGAACATCTCCCATGAATTTCCTCAAATAACACACATGGAAGGTGTTATGAATACCATTGAGTTCTTCGGGCAATTCCAGCTTGTAAGCTTGGTTCCCAATCCTCTGAAGAACTTTGAATGGTCCAATAAACCTTGGAGTCAACTTTCCTCGTTTCCCAAATCGTATAAGTCCCTTCCACGGTGGGACTTTAAGTAAAACGGAATCCCCAACTTCGAAGGTTATCGGTCGTCTTTTCTTGTCGGCATAGCTCTTCTGACGATCCTGAGCTGCTAACATTCTTTCCCTAATCACCTTCAATTTCTCAGCAGTCTCATGGACTATCTCGGGGCCCATAAACTGCTTCTCTCCGGCTTCAAGCCAACAAGACGGCGTACGACACTTCTGCCCATACAAGGCTTGATAAGGAGCCATCTTGATGCTCGAGTGAAAACTATTGTTGTAGGAAAATTCTACCAGAGGTAAGTGCTCGTCCCAATTCCCTTGGAATTCGAGGGTACATGCTCTCAGCATATCTTCCAACGTCTGAATCGTTCTTTCACTCTGACCATCAGTTTGCAGATGGTAAGCAGTACTCAAACACAACTTTGTACCCAACTCCTCTTGTAGACTCCTCCAAAACCTTGACGTGAAACGACTATCACGATCTGACACAATCGTAAGAGGGACACCGTGAAGTCTTACAATTTCCTTCACGTAAGCATTTGCGAGCTTATCCATAGACCACTTCTCGTTGGCGGCTATGAAGTGTGCACTCTTGGTGAAACGATCCACGACTACCCAAATCATGTCGTGACCATTCTTCGTTCTGGGCAGTTTAGTCACAAAATCCATGGTGATGTCTTCCCATTTACCCATGGGTACAGGTAAGGGTTCTAAACTCCCATACGGTTTTTGATGTTGTGCCTTAACCCTCGCACATGTTACGCACTCAGCCACATACTTCGCAACATCGAGCTTCATCGTCGGCCACCAGTAGTAGGGTTTTAGGTCCCTATACATTTTAGTGCTACCGGGATGAATCGAGTACATGGTCTTGTGTGCTTCTTCCATTAGAAGATCTCTTATTCCTCCCGTCTTAGGTACCCAAATTCGATCTTGGAATACCTTCAGTCCTCGACTGTTCGTACCGAACACTAACGTTTTTCCCAAACGTTCTTCCTTTCGGTCATTCTTTTCTAAGGCTTCTTCTTGAGCTTTCCTGATACTTTCCACAATCATCGAGACGACTTCAATTCTTAACGCTCTTGGCCTTCTTCTTTCAAGATTGACTTTCCGACTGAGAGCATCAGCAACAATATTTGCTTTACCTGGGTGGTAAAGTATCTCACAGTCGTAGTCCTTGAGAAGTTCTAGCCAGCGTCGTTGCCTCATGTTCAACTCCTTCTGATTAAAGAGATACTGGAGACTCTTATGATCAGTGAAGAGCTTGCACTTCGTGCCGTAGAGGTAATGCCTCCATATCTTTAAGGCGAATACTACCGCTGCCAACTCCAGATCATGAGTGGGGTAGTTCTTTTCGTGCTCTTTCAATTGTCGAGATGCGTATGCTATCACCTTTTCTCTTTGGGTCAGAACACAACCTAACCCGACTCCAGATGCATCACTATAAACTGCGAAATCTTCGACTCCATCGGGTAGAGAAAGTATCGGCGCTTCACATAACTTCTTCTTTAGCTTCTCGAACGCCTCATCATGTTTCTCACTCCATGTATACGTAGCTCCTTTATGGGTCAAAGCTGTTAATGGAGCAGCTATCAAAGAAAAGCCTTGGATAAATCGTCGGTAATATCCGGCTAATCCTAGAAAGCTTCGAATCTCCGTGGGATTCTTCGGACGTTCCCACTTCATTACAGCTTCGATCTTGGCAGGGTCAACCATTATTCCTTCTTGGTTAACAACATGACCCAAGAATTGGACTTCCCGTATCCAAAAGTCGCATTTGGAGAACTTTGCAAAAAGCTTCTCCTTCTTTAACACCTCCAACACTTCTCGTAGATGCTTGCCATGCTCCTCCTGGCTTTTCGAGTAAATGAGAATGTCGTCGATGAACACTATCACAGATTTATCGAGGAATGGTTTACAAACCCTATTCATCAAATCCATGAATGCTGCGGGAGCATTGGTTAGTCCGAACGACATAACCAAGAACTCGTAGTGTCCATATCTTGTTCTGAATGCAGTCTTCTCAATATCCTGCTCTCTCACCTTCAGCTGATGATATCCTGACCTAAGATCGATCTTTGAGAAGTAGCTTGAACCTTGCAGCTGATCGAATAGTTCATCAATCCTCGGCAATGGATACTTGTTCTTCACCGTTGCCTTATTCAGCTCTCGGTAGTCTATGCACATCCTCATGCTTCCGTCCTTCTTCTTCACAAATAACACCGGAGCTCCCCAGGGTGATGAACTAGGTCGAATGAAACCGCTATCCAACAGCTCCTGAAGTTGCGTCATGAGCTCCTTCATCTCCGTCGGTGCTAATCGGTAAGGTGCCTTTGCTATCGGTGTTGTTCCTGGTAATAAGTCTATACGAAATTCTACTTGCCTATCAGGTGGTAATCCAGGAAGATCTTCGGGAAAGACTTCCGGATAATCGCACACAACCGGTATATTCTGCACCTCTTTCTTTTCTTTCTTAGCATCGATTACGAATGCCAAGTACGATGCACATCCCTTGGACAAACATTTCCTAGCTTTCATCAAGGATATGATTCCAGAACTCACTCTGCGTTTGTCCCCGTACACCATAAATGATTCCTTTCCGGGTGGGTTTATCCTAACTATCTTCTTTCGGCATAATATCTCGGCATCGTTGGCGCTAAGCCAATCCATACCCAAAACGATGTCGAAACCGTTTAACTCTATGGGTAATAGTTCCTCCTGGAATTCGTTTCCGTTTAGGTCAATGACGATGTTCCTAATACGATTACTAACAGGTACGAATTTGCCACTGACAACTTCTACAATTAGGGCGTTATCAAGTTTTTCTACAGGTAATGCTAATTTCGCACTAAATTTATGCGACACAAAGGAGTAGTTGGCTCCGGAATCAAACAGTATATTTGCAGGTAAACCATTTACAAGAAAGGTACCTGAAGCGACGTCTGCTGCCTCCTTTGCAGCCTCGAGCGTCATCTGGAAGGCTCTCGCCTTCGGCTTTGGTGGTATGTTGGGTCTTCCTGCCTCCTTCTTCTTCGGGCAGTCCTTCAAAATGTGCCCTTCTTCATTACACCCATAACAGGCCTTCTGGTTAAGGGTGCATTCGTTGGCATAGTGCCCAGGCTTTCCGCATTTGTAACAAGTGACCCCTCCATCACACTTCCCAGAGTGCTTCTTCTTGCACTTGTCACACCACTTTGCTTCTGATCCTCCTCCTCTCGAACTAGACTTCGAGAATCTACCTTTCTTACCGGACCTCGAGGATCCGTCAAATTTCCGTTTCTCTCCCACTTCCGCTCTCTCCAGACCCTTTTCTCGTATCTGGGTCTCCACATTCTTAGCAGCCCAGATGGCAGCTTTCAAAGTGGTAGTTTGCTTGACCATTGGGCCGAAGTCCGCTGGTAATCCGAGGGCAAATTTGTTAACCTTGGAGAGTTCAGTTGGGACGAGGTGAGGAACAAGCTTCATTTTCTCAGTAAAGCTTGCAGCGTATTCAGTAACGCTCATTCTTCCCTTCTTCAGATTCTGGAATTCGTTGCTGATCTCCAGAAGATCCTGCTCAGAGCAGTATTGCATCTTCAACTGTACCAGAAAATCCTCCCACGACATTTTGCTTGCTTCACCTTTGGGCATTGAATCAGCTAATAGCTTCCACCAGCTTAGTACTCCAGATTTCAATAGAGGAACTGCAAGAGCAGTCTTCTGCCTATTGCTACACTCGCAACTCTCAAACATTGTCTCCATCTCAGAGATCCAGTTCATGACTTCCACCGGCGTCGGGCTTCCGGATAGACTCGGTGGCTTGGATGCCATGAAATCCTTGTATTTGCATCCACGTCCATCATTTCCTCCATCCTGGTGGTTTTGCCTAACTATCGGTGGGTTGGCTTGACCAATAGTCCCACTGTAGTTTCCTTCTTCAGTCTGCCCTTCGTTCAACTCGGGTTGTTCGAGCTGAATAGTCGCTTCCTCTCGATTTTGCTGGAGCAAACGCCTGGTTTCCTCCATTTGACGATCCAACATTGCCTGGATCATCGCTTGCACTCCGGCCATCGTTATTGGTCCGGCGGCGGCTTCCACAACTGGTATTTGCTCGATCACGGGGGGTTGGTGTCCGTTCCCATTTGCGTTTACGTTTCCGCTACGGGTCCTTACCATCTTGATCTATATACCGAATAAGGTGGATTTAGATCTTTATTTAGGAGAGACGTTTTAAATCATCCTTATCACTCCGAAACGTTTACATGCTAGTTCTAATATCGTAGTCGTACGTTTAGAATCCTAAACACATAAGGTTCCAGATCCGGTCGGCAACAGACCATAGATCCCGAACAAAATAACAGCATATCATGCATAAAACATTTAGCACATAAAAGCATTTTAGGCACAATTCCTAAAATAAGCTAGTGCTCACACCTCACAATCATCGCTTAGCATTCTAAGTTTAAGTCTAGAAATCCTACAAATTCCTAGTTCGCTTAAACTAATGGTCTGATACCAACTGTGACATCCCCAAAATCACGGCCAGAAAGGACCGGTTTTGTTTATACTTTATTTCAAAATCAGAGTTATCTTTTAATAAATGGTTTGCGGAATTTTTCCCAAAACAATAATATGATAAAGATTTATCAAAAGCATTTCCATAGAAATGTATTCATTAAAAGACTCGGGATGTCATGTTCGTACAGATCAAAAGTATAAACAGTACAATATAAGCCTTACTACATTATTTCATATCTACAGGCCTATATCCGTAATCCCTCGTCCAAAACATCACACCTATGCTCATGCGCCACTACCTGTAATGCATAAAACTGAGTGGGTCAGGCTTGGGAGCCTGGTGAGCACATAGGGTTTTCAACCCACAATAAGTTTATTAATTTCATCAATCAACAATAACCCGATTACCCGTTCCCGTTATCCTCACTTTACGTCCCTAAACACCTATCATAAGGGACCTAGCCTAAGGATCATCATCGGGACGGACACTACTGCTAAGGGGATTCCTCAGCAATAAATGTCCTAATAGGCAACCATGTGGGGGATGGAGTACACCGGTGAACACATCGTTCACAACACCTACAGGTTGCGAACCTGCTAGTGTTCCACTGGACTGTCTAGAAGAGTCCGTGGTCGTCATCTATACTCCGCTAGATGACTGGATCAACAACAACAACATCGAGGCCTCTCATCATTTTATCACACATCACCTATTACATCTACCCATGTTTTACCCCAACATTTTCGTAGATATAAAATACATATACAGTTTAAATCATTGAAAACATGTATAACAACGTTCATCTAGCATATATAGCAAGTATTCAGATAATATGCACACATAGCACGTAATTTATATAAAATACTTCATATCTATGTGTAAGTTGAAGGTAACTATGCACTCACCGGAAAAGGTGGTGATTCCGAACTCAGACAGCGCTTCGCTTCTTAAAAAGAATTTTTCTTCGACGAAACCTAGTATTATTACCACTAGAGTTTAGTTTATTATTCGTCGAGACTAATTAATAGTCTAGCTATTATTATTATTATATAAGCATCAAAAAAATACTTATATAACCCATAATAATAGCCCAAGTATTTATTATAAATTCCTAATAACGTTACTATAATTAAATAAAAGTTATATTAAAAATAGCGTAGGCGTAGCTCACTTACAGCGGGTTTTATAGAAAACCGGGCTTTGCTTGGAGCAGCGTTCCCGAGCCGAAAAGCTCTTCTTCTCAGAGCCTTCGAGCACTCCGAGGCTTCCGCCTCGTGCTAGGGAGGTTCCCTAGGCTTTTCGGGGGATTTCGGGGCTAGAGAGAGGTTCTAGAGAGAGAGAGAGAGAGTAAAGAGAAGAAAGAATGGGAAAGGTGTGAAGAAAATGAGGGTGGGAGAGGTGGTATTTATAGGGTGAAATGTGGCTGAACTTGGTGCCACATGTCACCATCTGGTGGCAAGCCTTGGGGAGAAAGCAATGGCCAAGATTGTGCCACATCACCCATTTTCGCACAGCACACTTCCGACTTCTAAAATCCGTAACTTTCACATACGACCTCCGTTTTTGACGTTCTTTATATCCACGCGTAGGTAATAATAAGATCTACAACTTTCATTTTGACACCGTCAGCTAATTCTCGACCGATCTTAAATTTAACAGTACAAGGAGATTATACTGTTAAACGTCTGCGTAAAATTAATAACTTCTACATACGGACTCTGTTTTTGTCTGTCTTTTTACCGTTGATTTCCTATTAATGAGATCTTCAACTCTCATTTATGTTGCGTAAGCCAAAAACCGCTCGAACTAAAATTCGAGTTTCAGGTCGTGCACTGCTAAGCCGAATCTTAGAAAAATCATAACTTCTTCATACGAAGTCAGATTTGGGCGTTCTTTTTATCGATGTTCTTAGTTTAACATATTCTACGACTTTTGTTTAGATTGCTAAGGCTAAAAAGTCTTCTATCGTAAATTCACTATTTACGTTTCCCGGTGTCGTGCCGGTTTTGTCGTAAAACTTCGGCGGGCCATAACTTCTTCTTTATAGCTCGGATTTCGGCATTCTTTATATGCACGGAAACCTTGAGACATATTCTACAACTTTATGTAGAGATATCGGGATTATCTCACACTTTAATTTTGACGCTCATTTTTATTCTTTATTAATTATACATTTATAATTAAATAATAAACACATAAACACACATAATTCACATAATACTCAAATATTTCATATTTATTACTTCAAAAAGAGTTACAATAGTTGACCTAGACTATTACATTGACAAAAATGCTTAGCCCTGAAAACCCGGGCGTTACAATTCTCACCCCCTTAGGATGATTCCGTCCCGGAATCATGCATCAGCAAACAGATGTGGATAGCGACTCATCATGTCATCCTCTGTTTCCCAAGTGAGATTCGGCCCATTCGAATGTTTCCATCGGACTAGCACCAAGTCGACCATCTTGCGTCGTAACTTCTTAGTCTTACGGTCAATAATTGCCTTAGGCTCTTCGATCAGCCTTTTATTCTCATCCATCCTTAATTCCGAGATTGGAATTATGTCGAGAACATCTCCCATGAATTTCCTCAAATAACACACATGGAAGGTGTTATGAATACCATTGAGTTCTTCGGGCAATTCCAGCTTGTAAGCTTGGTTCCCAATCCTCTGAAGAACTTTGAATGGTCCAATAAACCTTGGAGTCAACTTTCCTCGTTTCCCAAATCGTATAAGTCCCTTCCACGGTGGGACTTTAAGTAAAACGGAATCCCCAACTTCGAAGGTTATCGGTCGTCTTTTCTTGTCGGCATAGCTCTTCTGACGATCCTGAGCTGCTAACATTCTTTCCCTAATCACCTTCAATTTCTCAGCAGTCTCATGGACTATCTCGGGGCCCATAAACTGCTTCTCTCCGGCTTCAAGCCAACAAGACGGCGTACGACACTTCTGCCCATACAAGGCTTGATAAGGAGCCATCTTGATGCTCGAGTGAAAACTATTGTTGTAGGAAAATTCTACCAGAGGTAAGTGCTCGTCCCAATTCCCTTGGAATTCGAGGGTACATGCTCTCAGCATATCTTCCAACGTCTGAATCGTTCTTTCACTCTGACCATCAGTTTGCAGATGGTAAGCAGTACTCAAACACAACTTTGTACCCAACTCCTCTTGTAGACTCCTCCAAAACCTTGACGTGAAACGACTATCACGATCTGACACAATCGTAAGAGGGACACCGTGAAGTCTTACAATTTCCTTCACGTAAGCATTTGCGAGCTTATCCATAGACCACTTCTCGTTGGCGGCTATGAAGTGTGCACTCTTGGTGAAACGATCCACGACTACCCAAATCATGTCGTGACCATTCTTCGTTCTGGGCAGTTTAGTCACAAAATCCATGGTGATGTCTTCCCATTTACCCATGGGTACAGGTAAGGGTTCTAAACTCCCATACGGTTTTTGATGTTGTGCCTTAACCCTCGCACATGTTACGCACTCAGCCACATACTTCGCAACATCGAGCTTCATCGTCGGCCACCAGTAGTAGGGTTTTAGGTCCCTATACATTTTAGTGCTACCGGGATGAATCGAGTACATGGTCTTGTGTGCTTCTTCCATTAGAAGATCTCTTATTCCTCCCGTCTTAGGTACCCAAATTCGATCTTGGAATACCTTCAGTCCTCGACTGTTCGTACCGAACACTAACGTTTTTCCCAAACGTTCTTCCTTTCGGTCATTCTTTTCTAAGGCTTCTTCTTGAGCTTTCCTGATACTTTCCACAATCATCGAGACGACTTCAATTCTTAACGCTCTTGGCCTTCTTCTTTCAAGATTGACTTTCCGACTGAGAGCATCAGCAACAATATTTGCTTTACCTGGGTGGTAAAGTATCTCACAGTCGTAGTCCTTGAGAAGTTCTAGCCAGCGTCGTTGCCTCATGTTCAACTCCTTCTGATTAAAGAGATACTGGAGACTCTTATGATCAGTGAAGAGCTTGCACTTCGTGCCGTAGAGGTAATGCCTCCATATCTTTAAGGCGAATACTACCGCTGCCAACTCCAGATCATGAGTGGGGTAGTTCTTTTCGTGCTCTTTCAATTGTCGAGATGCGTATGCTATCACCTTTTCTCTTTGGGTCAGAACACAACCTAACCCGACTCCAGATGCATCACTATAAACTGCGAAATCTTCGACTCCATCGGGTAGAGAAAGTATCGGCGCTTCACATAACTTCTTCTTTAGCTTCTCGAACGCCTCATCATGTTTCTCACTCCATGTATACGTAGCTCCTTTATGGGTCAAAGCTGTTAATGGAGCAGCTATCAAAGAAAAGCCTTGGATAAATCGTCGGTAATATCCGGCTAATCCTAGAAAGCTTCGAATCTCCGTGGGATTCTTCGGACGTTCCCACTTCATTACAGCTTCGATCTTGGCAGGGTCAACCATTATTCCTTCTTGGTTAACAACATGACCCAAGAATTGGACTTCCCGTATCCAAAAGTCGCATTTGGAGAACTTTGCAAAAAGCTTCTCCTTCTTTAACACCTCCAACACTTCTCGTAGATGCTTGCCATGCTCCTCCTGGCTTTTCGAGTAAATGAGAATGTCGTCGATGAACACTATCACAGATTTATCGAGGAATGGTTTACAAACCCTATTCATCAAATCCATGAATGCTGCGGGAGCATTGGTTAGTCCGAACGACATAACCAAGAACTCGTAGTGTCCATATCTTGTTCTGAATGCAGTCTTCTCAATATCCTGCTCTCTCACCTTCAGCTGATGATATCCTGACCTAAGATCGATCTTTGAGAAGTAGCTTGAACCTTGCAGCTGATCGAATAGTTCATCAATCCTCGGCAATGGATACTTGTTCTTCACCGTTGCCTTATTCAGCTCTCGGTAGTCTATGCACATCCTCATGCTTCCGTCCTTCTTCTTCACAAATAACACCGGAGCTCCCCAGGGTGATGAACTAGGTCGAATGAAACCGCTATCCAACAGCTCCTGAAGTTGCGTCATGAGCTCCTTCATCTCCGTCGGTGCTAATCGGTAAGGTGCCTTTGCTATCGGTGTTGTTCCTGGTAATAAGTCTATACGAAATTCTACTTGCCTATCAGGTGGTAATCCAGGAAGATCTTCGGGAAAGACTTCCGGATAATCGCACACAACCGGTATATTCTGCACCTCTTTCTTTTCTTTCTTAGCATCGATTACGAATGCCAAGTACGATGCACATCCCTTGGACAAACATTTCCTAGCTTTCATCAAGGATATGATTCCAGAACTCACTCTGCGTTTGTCCCCGTACACCATAAATGATTCCTTTCCGGGTGGGTTTATCCTAACTATCTTCTTTCGGCATAATATCTCGGCATCGTTGGCGCTAAGCCAATCCATACCCAAAACGATGTCGAAACCGTTTAACTCTATGGGTAATAGTTCCTCCTGGAATTCGTTTCCGTTTAGGTCAATGACGATGTTCCTAATACGATTACTAACAGGTACGAATTTGCCACTGACAACTTCTACAATTAGGGCGTTATCAAGTTTTTCTACAGGTAATGCTAATTTCGCACTAAATTTATGCGACACAAAGGAGTAGTTGGCTCCGGAATCAAACAGTATATTTGCAGGTAAACCATTTACAAGAAAGGTACCTGAAGCGACGTCTGCTGCCTCCTTTGCAGCCTCGAGCGTCATCTGGAAGGCTCTCGCCTTCGGCTTTGGTGGTATGTTGGGTCTTCCTGCCTCCTTCTTCTTCGGGCAGTCCTTCAAAATGTGCCCTTCTTCATTACACCCATAACAGGCCTTCTGGTTAAGGGTGCATTCGTTGGCATAGTGCCCAGGCTTTCCGCATTTGTAACAAGTGACCCCTCCATCACACTTCCCAGAGTGCTTCTTCTTGCACTTGTCACACCACTTTGCTTCTGATCCTCCTCCTCTCGAACTAGACTTCGAGAATCTACCTTTCTTACCGGACCTCGAGGATCCGTCAAATTTCCGTTTCTCTCCCACTTCCGCTCTCTCCAGACCCTTTTCTCGTATCTGGGTCTCCACATTCTTAGCAGCCCAGATGGCAGCTTTCAAAGTGGTAGTTTGCTTGACCATTGGGCCGAAGTCCGCTGGTAATCCGAGGGCAAATTTGTTAACCTTGGAGAGTTCAGTTGGGACGAGGTGAGGAACAAGCTTCATTTTCTCAGTAAAGCTTGCAGCGTATTCAGTAACGCTCATTCTTCCCTTCTTCAGATTCTGGAATTCGTTGCTGATCTCCAGAAGATCCTGCTCAGAGCAGTATTGCATCTTCAACTGTACCAGAAAATCCTCCCACGACATTTTGCTTGCTTCACCTTTGGGCATTGAATCAGCTAATAGCTTCCACCAGCTTAGTACTCCAGATTTCAATAGAGGAACTGCAAGAGCAGTCTTCTGCCTATTGCTACACTCGCAACTCTCAAACATTGTCTCCATCTCAGAGATCCAGTTCATGACTTCCACCGGCGTCGGGCTTCCGGATAGACTCGGTGGCTTGGATGCCATGAAATCCTTGTATTTGCATCCACGTCCATCATTTCCTCCATCCTGGTGGTTTTGCCTAACTATCGGTGGGTTGGCTTGACCAATAGTCCCACTGTAGTTTCCTTCTTCAGTCTGCCCTTCGTTCAACTCGGGTTGTTCGAGCTGAATAGTCGCTTCCTCTCGATTTTGCTGGAGCAAACGCCTGGTTTCCTCCATTTGACGATCCAACATTGCCTGGATCATCGCTTGCACTCCGGCCATCGTTATTGGTCCGGCGGCGGCTTCCACAACTGGTATTTGCTCGATCACGGGGGGTTGGTGTCCGTTCCCATTTGCGTTTACGTTTCCGCTACGGGTCCTTACCATCTTGATCTATATACCGAATAAGGTGGATTTAGATCTTTATTTAGGAGAGACGTTTTAAATCATCCTTATCACTCCGAAACGTTTACATGCTAGTTCTAATATCGTAGTCGTACGTTTAGAATCCTAAACACATAAGGTTCCAGATCCGGTCGGCAACAGACCATAGATCCCGAACAAAATAACAGCATATCATGCATAAAACATTTAGCACATAAAAGCATTTTAGGCACAATTCCTAAAATAAGCTAGTGCTCACACCTCACAATCATCGCTTAGCATTCTAAGTTTAAGTCTAGAAATCCTACAAATTCCTAGTTCGCTTAAACTAATGGTCTGATACCAACTGTGACATCCCCAAAATCACGGCCAGAAAGGACCGGTTTTGTTTATACTTTATTTCAAAATCAGAGTTATCTTTTAATAAATGGTTTGCGGAATTTTTCCCAAAACAATAATATGATAAAGATTTATCAAAAGCATTTCCATAGAAATGTATTCATTAAAAGACTCGGGATGTCATGTTCGTACAGATCAAAAGTATAAACAGTACAATATAAGCCTTACTACATTATTTCATATCTACAGGCCTATATCCGTAATCCCTCGTCCAAAACATCACACCTATGCTCATGCGCCACTACCTGTAATGCATAAAACTGAGTGGGTCAGGCTTGGGAGCCTGGTGAGCACATAGGGTTTTCAACCCACAATAAGTTTATTAATTTCATCAATCAACAATAACCCGATTACCCGTTCCCGTTATCCTCACTTTACGTCCCTAAACACCTATCATAAGGGACCTAGCCTAAGGATCATCATCGGGACGGACACTACTGCTAAGGGGATTCCTCAGCAATAAATGTCCTAATAGGCAACCATGTGGGGGATGGAGTACACCGGTGAACACATCGTTCACAACACCTACAGGTTGCGAACCTGCTAGTGTTCCACTGGACTATCTAGAAGAGTCCGTGGTCGTCATCTATACTCCGCTAGATGACTGGATCAACAACAACAACATCGAGGCCTCTCATCATTTTATCACACATCACCTATTACATCTACCCATGTTTTACCCCAACATTTTCGTAGATATAAAATACATATACAGTTTAAATCATTGAAAACATGTATAACAACGTTCATCTAGCATATATAGCAAGTATTCAGATAATATGCACACATAGCACGTAATTTATATAAAATACTTCATATCTATGTGTAAGTTGAAGGTAACTATGCACTCACCGGAAAAGGTGGTGATTCCGAACTCAGACAGCGCTTCGCTTCTTAAAAAGAATTTTTCTTCGACGAAACCTAGTATTATTACCACTAGAGTTTAGTTTATTATTCGTCGAGACTAATTAATAGTCTAGCTATTATTATTATTATATAAGCATCAAAAAAATACTTATATAACCCATAATAATAGCCCAAGTATTTATTATAAATTCCTAATAACGTTACTATAATTAAATAAAAGTTATATTAAAAATAGCGTAGGCGTAGCTCACTTACAGCGGGTTTTATAGAAAACCGGGCTTTGCTTGGAGCAGCGTTCCCGAGCCGAAAAGCTCTTCTTCTCAGAGCCTTCGAGCACTCCGAGGCTTCCGCCTCGTGCTAGGGAGGTTCCCTAGGCTTTTCGGGGGATTTCGGGGCTAGAGAGAGGTTCTAGAGAGAGAGAGAGAGAGTAAAGAGAAGAAAGAATGGGAAAGGTGTGAAGAAAATGAGGGTGGGAGAGGTGGTATTTATAGGGTGAAATGTGGCTGAACTTGGTGCCACATGTCACCATCTGGTGGCAAGCCTTGGGGAGAAAGCAATGGCCAAGATTGTGCCACATCACCCATTTTCGCACAGCACACTTCCGACTTCTAAAATCCGTAACTTTCACATACGACCTCCGTTTTTGACGTTCTTTATATCCACGCGTAGGTAATAATAAGATCTACAACTTTCATTTTGACACCGTCAGCTAATTCTCGACCGATCTTAAATTTAACAGTACAAGGAGATTATACTGTTAAACGTCTGCGTAAAATTAATAACTTCTACATACGGACTCTGTTTTTGTCTGTCTTTTTACCGTTGATTTCCTATTAATGAGATCTTCAACTCTCATTTATGTTGCGTAAGCCAAAAACCGCTCGAACTAAAATTCGAGTTTCTGGCCGTGCACTGCTAAGCCGAATCTTAGAAAAATCATAACTTCTTCATACGAAGTCAGATTTGGGCGTTCTTTTTATCGATGTTCTTAGTTTAACATATTCTACGACTTTTGTTTAGATTGCTAAGGCTAAAAAGTCTTCTATCGTAAATTCACTATTTACGTTTCCCGGTGTCGTGCCGGTTTTGTCGTAAAACTTCGGCGGGCCATAACTTCTTCTTTATAGCTCGGATTTCGGCATTCTTTATATGCACGGAAACCTTGAGACATATTCTACAACTTTATGTAGAGATATCGGGATTATCTCACACTTTAATTTTGACGCTCATTTTTATTCTTTATTAATTATACATTTATAATTAAATAATAAACACATAAACACACATAATTCACATAATACTCAAATATTTCATATTTATTACTTCAAAAAGAGTTACAATAGTTGACCTAGACTATTACATTGACAAAAATGCTTAGCCCTGAAAACCCGGGCGTTACAATTCTCACCCCCTTAGGATGATTCCGTCCCGGAATCATGCATCAGCAAACAGATGTGGATAGCGACTCATCATGTCATCCTCTGTTTCCCAAGTGAGATTCGGCCCATTCGAATGTTTCCATCGGACTAGCACCAAGTCGACCATCTTGCGTCGTAACTTCTTAGTCTTACGGTCAATAATTGCCTTAGGCTCTTCGATCAGCCTTTTATTCTCATCCATCCTTAATTCCGAGATTGGAATTATGTCGAGAACATCTCCCATGAATTTCCTCAAATAACACACATGGAAGGTGTTATGAATACCATTGAGTTCTTCGGGCAATTCCAGCTTGTAAGCTTGGTTCCCAATCCTCTGAAGAACTTTGAATGGTCCAATAAACCTTGGAGTCAACTTTCCTCGTTTCCCAAATCGTATAAGTCCCTTCCACGGTGGGACTTTAAGTAAAACGGAATCCCCAACTTCGAAGGTTATCGGTCGTCTTTTCTTGTCGGCATAGCTCTTCTGACGATCCTGAGCTGCTAACATTCTTTCCCTAATCACCTTCAATTTCTCAGCAGTCTCATGGACTATCTCGGGGCCCATAAACTGCTTCTCTCCGGCTTCAAGCCAACAAGACGGCGTACGACACTTCTGCCCATACAAGGCTTGATAAGGAGCCATCTTGATGCTCGAGTGAAAACTATTGTTGTAGGAAAATTCTACCAGAGGTAAGTGCTCGTCCCAATTCCCTTGGAATTCGAGGGTACATGCTCTCAGCATATCTTCCAACGTCTGAATCGTTCTTTCACTCTGACCATCAGTTTGCAGATGGTAAGCAGTACTCAAACACAACTTTGTACCCAACTCCTCTTGTAGACTCCTCCAAAACCTTGACGTGAAACGACTATCACGATCTGACACAATCGTAAGAGGGACACCGTGAAGTCTTACAATTTCCTTCACGTAAGCATTTGCGAGCTTATCCATAGACCACTTCTCGTTGGCGGCTATGAAGTGTGCACTCTTGGTGAAACGATCCACGACTACCCAAATCATGTCGTGACCATTCTTCGTTCTGGGCAGTTTAGTCACAAAATCCATGGTGATGTCTTCCCATTTACCCATGGGTACAGGTAAGGGTTCTAAACTCCCATACGGTTTTTGATGTTGTGCCTTAACCCTCGCACATGTTACGCACTCAGCCACATACTTCGCAACATCGAGCTTCATCGTCGGCCACCAGTAGTAGGGTTTTAGGTCCCTATACATTTTAGTGCTACCGGGATGAATCGAGTACATGGTCTTGTGTGCTTCTTCCATTAGAAGATCTCTTATTCCTCCCGTCTTAGGTACCCAAATTCGATCTTGGAATACCTTCAGTCCTCGACTGTTCGTACCGAACACTAACGTTTTTCCCAAACGTTCTTCCTTTCGGTCATTCTTTTCTAAGGCTTCTTCTTGAGCTTTCCTGATACTTTCCACAATCATCGAGACGACTTCAATTCTTAACGCTCTTGGCCTTCTTCTTTCAAGATTGACTTTCCGACTGAGAGCATCAGCAACAATATTTGCTTTACCTGGGTGGTAAAGTATCTCACAGTCGTAGTCCTTGAGAAGTTCTAGCCAGCGTCGTTGCCTCATGTTCAACTCCTTCTGATTAAAGAGATACTGGAGACTCTTATGATCAGTGAAGAGCTTGCACTTCGTGCCGTAGAGGTAATGCCTCCATATCTTTAAGGCGAATACTACCGCTGCCAACTCCAGATCATGAGTGGGGTAGTTCTTTTCGTGCTCTTTCAATTGTCGAGATGCGTATGCTATCACCTTTTCTCTTTGGGTCAGAACACAACCTAACCCGACTCCAGATGCATCACTATAAACTGCGAAATCTTCGACTCCATCGGGTAGAGAAAGTATCGGCGCTTCACATAACTTCTTCTTTAGCTTCTCGAACGCCTCATCATGTTTCTCACTCCATGTATACGTAGCTCCTTTATGGGTCAAAGCTGTTAATGGAGCAGCTATCAAAGAAAAGCCTTGGATAAATCGTCGGTAATATCCGGCTAATCCTAGAAAGCTTCGAATCTCCGTGGGATTCTTCGGACGTTCCCACTTCATTACAGCTTCGATCTTGGCAGGGTCAACCATTATTCCTTCTTGGTTAACAACATGACCCAAGAATTGGACTTCCCGTATCCAAAAGTCGCATTTGGAGAACTTTGCAAAAAGCTTCTCCTTCTTTAACACCTCCAACACTTCTCGTAGATGCTTGCCATGCTCCTCCTGGCTTTTCGAGTAAATGAGAATGTCGTCGATGAACACTATCACAGATTTATCGAGGAATGGTTTACAAACCCTATTCATCAAATCCATGAATGCTGCGGGAGCATTGGTTAGTCCGAACGACATAACCAAGAACTCGTAGTGTCCATATCTTGTTCTGAATGCAGTCTTCTCAATATCCTGCTCTCTCACCTTCAGCTGATGATATCCTGACCTAAGATCGATCTTTGAGAAGTAGCTTGAACCTTGCAGCTGATCGAATAGTTCATCAATCCTCGGCAATGGATACTTGTTCTTCACCGTTGCCTTATTCAGCTCTCGGTAGTCTATGCACATCCTCATGCTTCCGTCCTTCTTCTTCACAAATAACACCGGAGCTCCCCAGGGTGATGAACTAGGTCGAATGAAACCGCTATCCAACAGCTCCTGAAGTTGCGTCATGAGCTCCTTCATCTCCGTCGGTGCTAATCGGTAAGGTGCCTTTGCTATCGGTGTTGTTCCTGGTAATAAGTCTATACGAAATTCTACTTGCCTATCAGGTGGTAATCCAGGAAGATCTTCGGGAAAGACTTCCGGATAATCGCACACAACCGGTATATTCTGCACCTCTTTCTTTTCTTTCTTAGCATCGATTACGAATGCCAAGTACGATGCACATCCCTTGGACAAACATTTCCTAGCTTTCATCAAGGATATGATTCCAGAACTCACTCTGCGTTTGTCCCCGTACACCATAAATGATTCCTTTCCGGGTGGGTTTATCCTAACTATCTTCTTTCGGCATAATATCTCGGCATCGTTGGCGCTAAGCCAATCCATACCCAAAACGATGTCGAAACCGTTTAACTCTATGGGTAATAGTTCCTCCTGGAATTCGTTTCCGTTTAGGTCAATGACGATGTTCCTAATACGATTACTAACAGGTACGAATTTGCCACTGACAACTTCTACAATTAGGGCGTTATCAAGTTTTTCTACAGGTAATGCTAATTTCGCACTAAATTTATGCGACACAAAGGAGTAGTTGGCTCCGGAATCAAACAGTATATTTGCAGGTAAACCATTTACAAGAAAGGTACCTGAAGCGACGTCTGCTGCCTCCTTTGCAGCCTCGAGCGTCATCTGGAAGGCTCTCGCCTTCGGCTTTGGTGGTATGTTGGGTCTTCCTGCCTCCTTCTTCTTCGGGCAGTCCTTCAAAATGTGCCCTTCTTCATTACACCCATAACAGGCCTTCTGGTTAAGGGTGCATTCGTTGGCATAGTGCCCAGGCTTTCCGCATTTGTAACAAGTGACCCCTCCATCACACTTCCCAGAGTGCTTCTTCTTGCACTTGTCACACCACTTTGCTTCTGATCCTCCTCCTCTCGAACTAGACTTCGAGAATCTACCTTTCTTACCGGACCTCGAGGATCCGTCAAATTTCCGTTTCTCTCCCACTTCCGCTCTCTCCAGACCCTTTTCTCGTATCTGGGTCTCCACATTCTTAGCAGCCCAGATGGCAGCTTTCAAAGTGGTAGTTTGCTTGACCATTGGGCCGAAGTCCGCTGGTAATCCGAGGGCAAATTTGTTAACCTTGGAGAGTTCAGTTGGGACGAGGTGAGGAACAAGCTTCATTTTCTCAGTAAAGCTTGCAGCGTATTCAGTAACGCTCATTCTTCCCTTCTTCAGATTCTGGAATTCGTTGCTGATCTCCAGAAGATCCTGCTCAGAGCAGTATTGCATCTTCAACTGTACCAGAAAATCCTCCCACGACATTTTGCTTGCTTCACCTTTGGGCATTGAATCAGCTAATAGCTTCCACCAGCTTAGTACTCCAGATTTCAATAGAGGAACTGCAAGAGCAGTCTTCTGCCTATTGCTACACTCGCAACTCTCAAACATTGTCTCCATCTCAGAGATCCAGTTCATGACTTCCACCGGCGTCGGGCTTCCGGATAGACTCGGTGGCTTGGATGCCATGAAATCCTTGTATTTGCATCCACGTCCATCATTTCCTCCATCCTGGTGGTTTTGCCTAACTATCGGTGGGTTGGCTTGACCAATAGTCCCACTGTAGTTTCCTTCTTCAGTCTGCCCTTCGTTCAACTCGGGTTGTTCGAGCTGAATAGTCGCTTCCTCTCGATTTTGCTGGAGCAAACGCCTGGTTTCCTCCATTTGACGATCCAACATTGCCTGGATCATCGCTTGCACTCCGGCCATCGTTATTGGTCCGGCGGCGGCTTCCACAACTGGTATTTGCTCGATCACGGGGGGTTGGTGTCCGTTCCCATTTGCGTTTACGTTTCCGCTACGGGTCCTTACCATCTTGATCTATATACCGAATAAGGTGGATTTAGATCTTTATTTAGGAGAGACGTTTTAAATCATCCTTATCACTCCGAAACGTTTACATGCTAGTTCTAATATCGTAGTCGTACGTTTAGAATCCTAAACACATAAGGTTCCAGATCCGGTCGGCAACAGACCATAGATCCCGAACAAAATAACAGCATATCATGCATAAAACATTTAGCACATAAAAGCATTTTAGGCACAATTCCTAAAATAAGCTAGTGCTCACACCTCACAATCATCGCTTAGCATTCTAAGTTTAAGTCTAGAAATCCTACAAATTCCTAGTTCGCTTAAACTAATGGTCTGATACCAACTGTGACATCCCCAAAATCACGGCCAGAAAGGACCGGTTTTGTTTATACTTTATTTCAAAATCAGAGTTATCTTTTAATAAATGGTTTGCGGAATTTTTCCCAAAACAATAATATGATAAAGATTTATCAAAAGCATTTCCATAGAAATGTATTCATTAAAAGACTCGGGATGTCATGTTCGTACAGATCAAAAGTATAAACAGTACAATATAAGCCTTACTACATTATTTCATATCTACAGGCCTATATCCGTAATCCCTCGTCCAAAACATCACACCTATGCTCATGCGCCACTACCTGTAATGCATAAAACTGAGTGGGTCAGGCTTGGGAGCCTGGTGAGCACATAGGGTTTTCAACCCACAATAAGTTTATTAATTTCATCAATCAACAATAACCCGATTACCCGTTCCCGTTATCCTCACTTTACGTCCCTAAACACCTATCATAAGGGACCTAGCCTAAGGATCATCATCGGGACGGACACTACTGCTAAGGGGATTCCTCAGCAATAAATGTCCTAATAGGCAACCATGTGGGGGATGGAGTACACCGGTGAACACATCGTTCACAACACCTACAGGTTGCGAACCTGCTAGTGTTCCACTGGACTGTCTAGAAGAGTTCGTGGTCGTCATCTATACTCCGCTAGATGACTGGATCAACAACAACAACATCGAGGCCTCTCATCATTTTATCACACATCACCTATTACATCTACCCATGTTTTACCCCAACATTTTCGTAGATATAAAATACATATACAGTTTAAATCATTGAAAACATGTATAACAACGTTCATCTAGCATAGATAGCAAGTATTCAGATAATATGCACACATAGCACGTAATTTATATAAAATACTTCATATCTATGTGTAAGTTGAAGGTAACTATGCACTCACCGGAAAAGGTGGTGATTCCGAACTCAGACAGCGCTTCGCTTCTTAAAAAGAATTTTTCTTCGACGAAACCTAGTATTATTACCACTAGAGTTTAGTTTATTATTCGTCGAGACTAATTAATAGTCTAGCTATTATTATTATTATATAAGCATCAAAAAAATACTTATATAACCCATAATAATAGCCCAAGTATTTATTATAAATTCCTAATAACGTTACTATAATTAAATAAAAGTTATATTAAAAATAGCGTAGGCGTAGCTCACTTACAGCGGGTTTTATAGAAAACCGGGCTTTGCTTGGAGCAGCGTTCCCGAGCCGAAAAGCTCTTCTTCTCAGAGCCTTCGAGCACTCCGAGGCTTCCGCCTCGTGCTAGGGAGGTTCCCTAGGCTTTTCGGGGGATTTCGGGGCTAGAGAGAGGTTCTAGAGAGAGAGAGAGAGAGTAAAGAGAAGAAAGAATGGGAAAGGTGTGAAGAAAATGAGGGTGGGAGAGGTGGTATTTATAGGGTGAAATGTGGCTGAACTTGGTGCCACATGTCACCATCTGGTGGCAAGCCTTGGGGAGAAAGCAATGGCCAAGATTGTGCCACATCACCCATTTTCGCACAGCACACTTCCGACTTCTAAAATCCGTAACTTTCACATACGACCTCCGTTTTTGACGTTCTTTATATCCACGCGTAGGTAATAATAAGATCTACAACTTTCATTTTGACACCGTCAGCTAATTCTCGACCGATCTTAAATTTAACAGTACAAGGAGATTATACTGTTAAACGTCTGCGTAAAATTAATAACTTCTACATACGGACTCTGTTTTTGTCTGTATTTTTACCGTTGATTTCCTATTAATGAGATCTTCAACTCTCATTTATGTTGCGTAAGCCAAAAACCGCTCGAACTAAAATTCGAGTTTCAGGCCGTGCACTGCTAAGCCGAATCTTAGAAAAATCATAACTTCTTCATACGAAGTCAGATTTGGGCGTTCTTTTTATCGATGTTCTTAGTTTAACATATTCTACGACTTTTGTTTAGATTGCTAAGGCTAAAAAGTCTTCTATCGTAAATTCACTATTTACGTTTCCCGGTGTCGTGCCGGTTTTGTCGTAAAACTTTGGCGGGCCATAACTTCTTCTTTATAGCTCGGATTTCGGCATTTTTTATATGCACGGAAACCTTGAGACATATTCTACAACTTTATGTAGAGATATCGGGATTATCTCACACTTTAATTTTGACGCTCATTTTTATTCTTTATTAATTATACATTTATAATTAAATAATAAACACATAAACACACATAATTCACATAATACTCAAATATTTCATATTTATTACTTCAAAAAGAGTTACAATAGTTGACCTAGACTATTACATTGACAAAAATGCTTAGCCCTGAAAACCCGGGCGTTACATATATATATATATATATATATATATATATATATATATATATATATATATATATATATATATATATATATATATATATATATATATATATATATATAGGTTTAGGTTATTTTGTTTTTACTAACTATTGTGTGCCAGAATGCACAGATCTAGACCACCGGATGAAAAGAATCAACAATCATGATCTGAGGTTCTACGATATTATAATAGGGTAGCATGTATCATATAATCACAAAATTTTTAGCAAAAGGGTAATTTGGTCAATTAACCTATTTAAAAAAAGGAAATATTCGGATTTTAAGGGATCATTAATTCCCTTATTTTTAAAAATCTGAATTTTTTAAATTAATTATAATTAAATTTTAATATTATTTTTAATAATAACCGATTTTATTCTGCCAGAATAACAAAAAGTCAACAATAAACTAGTAAATATTTTTGTGGTTTTATTCTTCCAGAATATGGTTTCATTCAAGATACTTTTTATATTAAACATGTTTAAAGAAGTATACAACATATTATCAAGAATAACATTTTCCAAGGAATACAAATTTTATTATTTTAGA
Source organism: Lactuca saligna (assembly GCF_052625555.1). Classification (NCBI taxonomy): domain Eukaryota; kingdom Viridiplantae; phylum Streptophyta; class Magnoliopsida; order Asterales; family Asteraceae; genus Lactuca; species Lactuca saligna. The sequence goes on along the minus strand of NC_136420.1, from coordinate 321,365,443 downwards.
ATCACTATTTACATTCATCTGTAAAGAATAAGACTATAAATAATTATTACATTCATTCGAAAAAAATTATGACAAACAATGGTTTAAGGATTACATTATTCTTAAAGATTAAAACTAAAAATGGTTAAAAAAGAAAAAAACATCAAAATCTAACAAAAACACTAATCCATTCCGAAAGAATATTATTGTTAAGAAACAATTTATAAATTCTGACAGAATACATTCTGTTAGAATGCGCTATTGTTCTCCATGTTTCCTCATTGTCCTCATTAATGGCAACTTCTTCAAAACCTAAATCCACAAAGAAAACATAATCAACTTTCAGATATTAAAATTTTTAGTGCATTATATAGAATAAAACAATAAATTCCGATAAATTCTAACAGAATGCATTTATATAAAGAAATTTTAACAGGATACATTACAGAAATGCACTTAAATCATAGTCTTTTCTTCTTTATTCATAAACATTCTAAAAAATGTATAATTGTATTCTGTTAGAATTATTAGCAACACATGATTTATGTAATATTTATATTCTAATAGAATGAACATGTGTTTGCATTCTGATATGAAAAAAAAAAATCTCCAGCTTAACCCTTTTCATGCAAATTCTGACAGAATGTCAGCTTAACCCTTTTCATTAAAGACAAATTTAGAACAATCAACTATCAAAGAACATATGGAAAATCAAGAACAATCAATCATAATTTAAGTCAGATTCTAAATTACAAAATTAACTTGAATGATGGATATTTAAAATTAAAGAAGAATGAGAGCATAATGGGCATACTAGTGAAATCAGTAATCAAAAGGAAGGATAATCGAAAATCAAAGAATCGAAAATCAGTGAATAAATCTAATGGAAGATCCATGTGAAGAAACGTAAATCGAAACATTCAGAGGAAGAATTGCAAGCAATCAAGATGTAGAAGAATAGGAAATCAAATACTACAGGGAAAAAATCACAAAACCTTTCATGGGAACGGGAAAGATCGAGACTCGCAGAATCGCATCATCGTTGGTGCAGATTGCATCTCTGCCCTTCTTCTCTTCAAGAATCGCAAGTTAGATTAGTTTACTCTCCTCAACAACATATGAAGATGATGATGTTGGTGATCGACGATGGTATTGGGCGGTAATGGTTGTCGGACTTGGTGAGGAGAAACATGGAATACGATAATGTTGATGGTGATGAATGGCCGTCGTTTTTGTAGGGTTACCAAACAAATCACCCTAATTTAAAGGATATTAAATGTTTTAAATATTTACCATAATTAAGTGTGACAAAATTACTATTACACCCTTTTATTATTTATTATTGAATTTTATTTTTCTTAATTTTGATTGGTTGTTAGAGTCACACAATACTTATTGAAAACATTTGAATCTAATTCTATATATATATATATATATATATATATATATATATATATATATATATATATATATATATATATATATATATATATATATATATATATATATATATGTGTGTGTGTGTGTGTGTGTGTGTGTGTGTGTGTGTGTAATGAAATTGTTTCTAATTCTTTGATTTCGATTTCGAGTAATATTATTTTAAATAAAAGTTGATAGAATAGGCTGGTTTAGAAATCCATATACATTTTTTTGTATTCTTCTATAATTTTGTAACATCTTACCAGTTTTAAGTGGTACGTATGTACTCCATGGATGGTGAGGCCAAATTAGTGAATTACAAAGAGATGTGGACCATGACCAAACCATCTGACCATGAACCACTTTTTCCAAATTAGGAACCACATCGCCATTCGACCCATTTGTGGTCTAGACTTAGTATCATAACGATAGTTGCACAATGACCCACCACAACATATCCATCATCATGTACGAAATGTATCCGTAGTTGTACTAGTGTAAGGTGCTATCATATTTATGTAATGCAACCATACTTTCAAACTTTGGGTAAAGCTCGATTAAGATAAGAGAGACTTGCATCCATTAAAATAGAATCAAATTGAGTATGAATTGCATATAATCGACACTGCCTATATTTGATTTGGTTTGCTGTTTAACATCATTTTCAGAAATCGGTTTTTGATTTAGACAGTTCTATTTCGAAACAGGAATCAAACAGGTGTTTTTTCGAGCTTAGTATGATATTGTTTTAGATGTATATTATTAAAATCAATATAAACTCGTGTAGGTAAGTGGATCATGATCCGATTTAAATTTGGATAGATTTTAAACCGAAATCAAACTTATTCATAAGTTATAATAGTTCGGTTTTTGGTTTTATTATTTTTGAGTTTCGGAGGTTTGGTCAATTCTAGAATGTATAACATTTGACTCGTTCGGTAGTTTGTTGTAGATTAATAATCACATTATAAATTAAACAATCTATGTTATATCGTTGGTCCAAAATGAAATCGTTTTATATGTTCAAAATCCACAAGGCAAAGTGAAATAGTGGGTTAAAACCCAAAACAATAATGAATCATAGATATGAATCCATAAAAGAATGTTTCATTGATATTAATCTGGAATGTTGATTGTTGAATCAATAATCCTTCGTGATTATTTCTTATTAAAAACTATTTAAAAATATTATTTTAGTAACCTAAAACATGTTTTCAAATCACATATAAGATGGACTTTATGGGTTAAGCTAAAAAAAATAACACGACTTCATGTATCAAGTCATCAAGACATTAGCCCTCTCACTGTTTTTCTTTTCTTTTTTCCCTCTGAACTCCACTCACGTTAAAATTGATATATATTGTTAAAATTAATTAACATTGTGGAAAAAAAATTATACTTACCAAAATCAACTCCAAAAAGAAAATCAGTATTTTTTTTTTTATTGTTTAATAGTCAAACCTTGACTGCCCAAGCAATCGGGATGATATCAAATCGATTTCCCGAGCTTCTTGTTCACTAAACTCCTCATGTTGTTGTCTATTGTCAAATGACAGTTTTGCCCTTTCAACCGCTTCCATTACATCATCTCTCGACACACAAACTCCACCTATGTCACCCAAACAAGTCAAATATTGAGACTTTTACCTTGACCTGACTGACTATCTATGACTGATATCAATGAGACAAAAATTGCAGTTTTTGTCCGTAACAAGATGGGACAGTGATTTGAATGTGCAAAAGACGTAAATACCCTCCTCATCAGGTTCTACTGTATCACATTATCATGTTGATCATGAAACTTTTACCTCTACGTGCAGCAAGAAGAGCGGCATCATTAACAATATTTGCCAGGTCAGCACCTACTAAACCCGGTGTTAAAGATGCAACAAGATCGCAAATGACGTTTTTGTCCTCCTCGAGGGGTACACCTCTAAAATGAACTCCCAAGATTCGCTTTCTTCCATCTTCATCTGGTTCCCTCACAAACACTTTTCTTGAAAACCGACCCGCGCGAAGCAAAGCCGAATCCAGCATTTCGGGTCTATTTGTTGCGGCGATTACCACCACTTTTTTATCCGATTCAAATCCGTCCATTTCCGTCAACAACTGTTAAAAACCGAAACATAAATTGTAACGTCTTTTTACAGTAAAACCCCTGAGCTGTTCCGCACTGCTCTGCTCTAAAAGTATCGTGTGAGATGTAAATCAGGTGCTTAGTGGCCCACTAAGGTGGTGTATGGTGTCACATAGGAATGGAATGATATGTCATAGTTATAATTTACTTTTATTTATATAATCATTAAATATCAATAATGTTTTTAGAAAAGTTCACGATTTCAATTGAATTACATTTTGTTATTTTCCAAAAATATGTAAGAAATAAATTTGAATTATACTTCTATTTCAAGATTTCATGGTGTAGTTAAAAACATTTAGCTCTTTTTTTTCGGTTAACATTTTTGTAAAATGATAAATTAACTTTTTTACTATCGGCTATCGGAGATACACATTATATATTTCAAACGACATGAAAAATTGTTTGTATGCAATTTATTTAGCAATATATATACATATATATATATATATATATATATATATATATATATATATATATATATATATATATATATATATATATATATATATAGTTGTGAGACCCATGTACTACATGGGTTTATTCAAAAAACCAAAAACAAATATAAAGATCTAAAATTTTAGAAAGTTTGAATTTATAAGGGAAGAGAAAAAAATATTTAACTATTAAATTGAAGTGCTCATTTTCTTTTAAATTTAAACAAATAATTTAAATAAATAAACAATTAAAATAATTGGATTCAATTTAGAAATTTCGAAATTATAAAAATTGTTTTAATGAATTTGATATGCATTTATTATTACAAATTTACATTTAAATATTATATGGAATTTAATAAAATGGAAAAAGAAAAACACAAAATGACATCTAAATATAATTTAATCTAAAATTACCACAAAATGACATATGGCATAATGCATGAGGAATGACAAGTGGCAGAAATGGTTTTTATTTATCAGAGTAGATAAATAAATAACATTTTATTCTTTCCGTATCAATTCAAAATCATTTAGTATTCAAATTATACATGACAAAAAAGTCATATTTAAATGGTCCATTCCATTCTTTCACCGTTTCATGCTAACCAAACATGTCTCCATTCCATTCCATTCCTTTCTGATTCCATTCCATCATACCAAACACGAGCCCAATCCACATTGGAATTAAAACTCCCACTCAAAAAAAATAAATAAATAAAATGCAACTTACTTGGTTTAAAGTTTGATCACCCTCAGTGTTAAATCCTCTACCACGTTTAAGTCCAACTGCATCGAGTTCATCAATGAAAATAATGGAAGGTGCACATTTTCTAGCATCTTTAAAAAGATCCCTTATGCGACTAGCTCCTCTTCCAACAAATAACTCAACAAATTCACTTGCACATGTTATAAAAAACGGGACCCCCGCCTTTTGGGCCACTGCACGGGCTAGTAATGTTTTCCCGGTTCCCGGTGGGCCCACTAGAAGTACCCCTCTAGGTAATTTTGCCCCAAGATTGTCATACTTTGAATCACCTTGTAAGCATGAAACAATCTACAAGATGTTTTGTTTTAGTTAAGGTAAAGGTAAAAGGTAAAGGTAAATCTAGATGTTTTGGATTTTAAGTTTGTAATAATTATAAGAGTAAATTACTGAAATCATCCCTATGGTTTGATTAAAATTGCACGTTTGGTCCCTAACTTTTATTTTGCACTCGGGTCATCCCTATGGTTTGATTTGGTTGTGTTTTTCGTCCCTATGGTTTGGTCAAAATTGCACATTTGGTCCCTAGGGACGATCTGAGTGCAAAACAAAAGTTAGGGACCAAACGTGCAATTTTGACCAAACCATAGGGACGAAAAACACAACCAAATCAAACCATAGGGATGACCCGAGTGCAAAATAAAAGTTAGGGACCAAACGTGCAATTTTAATCAAACCATAGGGACGATTTCAGTAATTTACTCTAATTATAATTAGAATTTCCGAAATCATTCACCATAAAAAGTGATTATCACAAATTATGGTATCAAAAGCACATGCTAACACACCTAACCCTAAATATTATCAACAAAAGCAAAACAAAATCTCAATTAAAACAATTAATAACCATTTTTTAAACTAGAGAGAGAGAGAGAGAGAGAGAGAGAGAGAGAGAGAATTACCTCCAATAACTCTGCCTTAGCATCATCAACACCTTCAACATCATCAAAAGTAACCTCATCATTTTTACTAGGTTTTCTTGCAATACTACCACCACCACCAAGCCCATGAGCGACTAGAGACAACATAGCCCATGAAGGAGCCTGATTTAATAATGTCGAAAATACCCTCCTCCCACCCGAAACATAAAAAGGTTCAGGATCTAATCCATATGTAGTCCCCTTTTCTTTCATTAAATGAAGAAGCTCTCTATAATCATCATCAATGTATCTTGTAGAAAACTGCCAACCATGATTGTTGTCCCTCTTCTTTACTTCAACATCAATCCTTGATTGGTTTGACTCGGTCAAATTCAAACCTTCAGGTTTTCTCGACAACTTTGTAAGAAAAGATGTCACCATTTCTTTAAAGTTGTTTGAATGTTCCTTTTTTACTATTTTTGTACTTTGAGAAGCCTGTGGATTGCTATTGTACATTATACGACGTGAGTTCTCTTTGAATTGAACCCTTGTTACACTTCCATCTTGTAGACCTTTCAATAAATCTGAATATGGAGCAACTTTACATTTTTGCCCCTTTGATTTCAAGAGGAGATAACAGATTCCCATTGCTAGAGAGATTGAAGCAGGAATGATGTTAGCCTTCAAGAATGTTTTGGTACTATTTAGCTTTGAGTCAAGAGCATGTTTTTTCCAAATGGCTGAAAACCATAGCTTTGGACGAAATTTTCTCCATAATTGTCTTTTTAGATCATCATTTTCTCCAGTTTGCAGATCGGTGTCTTTGTTTTCATTGGTTTCATCCATCTTCTATGTTTAGGGCTAAAAGAAAACGGATATTAGGGTTAAGAATATGTGATTTATTGATTTATGTAGTTAAGCTAAATTGCTTTATAAAGTAATGATGTCTTATTGTCTCCTCCTAAACTTCATTAAAATTCTCCTAATGAACACTTCAACGAAATTTGCACACAGTTCATTAAAAAACCACAGCATTCTTAATGAACATAATCAAGTATTCAATAAATAAACGTTTCAAATCCAAACATCAGAATATCTACTTAAAATCCGGCGGATGATGTCTGAAAATCAAAGCTAGGGTTTGTTCGATAAGTTTATGCTTGAAATATACATAATTATGTGGTAATAAGGTCAAAATCGATATATAGAAGGCAATAATGTAAATAAAAACACAAAAACAGATGCAGAGATACAAGATTGAATATACGAACAGTAATTTGGAGAAGAAAACGATACGATTATCTTAATAGGTGAGAACTGGACATAGCTAACGTACCTCCGAACTCGGCTATGGCGGGGGAAGAATGCGGAGCTAACGAAACAGCGATTGATATGAATTTGATAAAAGATTTTTTGTGTCGTGATATACAAACAGGAGCTAGCAGATAAAGTGATAAACACTAAACAGTTGATTCAATGGAAACTAATTGGGTCGGGTTCTTTCAAATACCGACTCTTTGCACGGCCCAATTTATAGATTTGGCCTTTTAAGCAACGGTAAATCATTTATTTATATAATAAAGTTTTTTTTAAATTTTTTTTAAAATAATAAAATTGGTTTTTTTTAAGGAGACGTTGTTTGAAAATTAGTTTTACAATAAAGTTATAATATTTTTCTATTTATACATGTTTCTTGTGGTTGTGGGCACAAATTGGTACACATCAAATGAGATTGATTTCATTTTTTTTTCTAATTATTTTTGTGATTGTTGGTCCTTGATAATTTAAGTATGCGTTAATTTTTACATGTTGGTCCTTGAAGAGTTGAAGGTAATTTAAATCTTTTAGGGATAATGACTTAAAAATGGTAATATATTTTTTGATTTGTACATATTTAGTCACTGATTATTTTTTCGTCTACATTTACTCTTTCAACTTGTTAAACTATACACACTCAATCCTTATGACCGGTTACTCCAGGTTAGCTGGGAAAAATAACTTAATAGGATAATATATTTCATATTTTGTACACATTTAGTCCTTATTATTTTTGTACACATTAGTCTTTAATAATTTTTTGTTTTAGAATGTCTTTTTTGTTTTTATACTCATTCAGTACTTATGAATGATTTCTTTTAGGTTTTCTCACGACATCTTACGTAGGATAATAATTAATGAGAAGTTTGGGGTTGTTGATGCTTACATTCATCGCGATTTCGACTGCTTAGTTGCATAGGTCTTGTAGTTTGGTTTAGGTCTTGTGTTATGATAGTCGTAACTTCTTTATACGATATCAGATTTTAATGATTTTTATATCTAATCGTGTTTTGACTCTACTACAAATTTCGTTAAGATTACTCCCGTTAAAATGTAATATAATTTTACTTACGATTTTATAAAAAAAATTAAAAAAAAACATCAATATATTTATTCATATAAAGCGTATGGGTATAAAGATCATTAGTAAAAATATATTACTTTTTAACAGGAACAATCTAAAAGAAAGTTATAGTAGACTAAATACGAACGCATGAATATAAAGATCATTAAAATCTAAGATCGTATGAAGAAGTTATGACATTCATAACACATGACCTAAACAACCAAGTAGTCGAGATCACAATGGACATAAACATCAAAAGCCTTATACACCTCAATAATGATTGTCCCACGTAAGATGTCGTGAGAAAAACCTTAAGAAATCAGTTATAAGTAATGAATTAGTACAAAAACTGAAATGGTTATATATATATATATATATATATATATATATATATATATATATATATATATATATATATATATATATATATATATATATATATATATATATGATGAGATTAAAGTTTCTTTTAATCTATGAAGATCGATAAGATCTTGAACAAGTTATGAAAACAATGACGATATAAACACAGTAAAATTATAGAACAAGAATGAATCAAACGTGTCGAATGATTAAAACAAAATCCTCAGAAGAGCTCGATTAAGAACATCAACTGTAGAGGATTGGAAGGTTACAAGTATGATCAAAGAAACCTTTAGTCGTCTGGAAAATTTCGTATTCACAGATCTCTAAAACCTTTACCTAATATGCATGCAAGCATAAGCTTATATACAAAGCATAAAAGACACACGGTTGGACAGGCCCAAACCGTAATACAAAATATTATAAACAAACGAGCCCAAAAGACGCAATCTTCTAAGCCCAACAATCTCCCCCTTTGCGTCAATTTGGAGCGAGATCTTTATTTATTACTTGGGCCAGCAGCCGAGACTGGTACCTTCTTCACGGTACTAAACAGACACTTGGTGATGGAAAGAATTGTCTGTCTAAACCGGATGTACCATTTGATCATATCTTCAAAATATTTAACATCATCAGCCGAATTCTCTTTACACCGTTTAACAATAAAAAGCACATGCTCCAAGCAAGTTGTGGTGTAAAGATGCTTATCAGCTAAAGCGAAGAGACATTTCTGTCCTTCCGCTCTAGTGAGCATAACTGTGTTACGTCTCGGATCAATCTTGCCCAGCTGCATTTGATTTAGATCACTGGCCGATCCCACAGGAGCAATTTTGGGTTTCTTCTTGAAGACTGTGGCGACCTCCTGATCCATAAGGGCAACCTCCATGATATAGCAGATTAACATCCTTTTGACATGGTCTAGAATGGGACCATATTCAGCTTCATTGGTCAAAAGGATGTTATACAAGACGATCCAATCATGAGGATTTAGATTCGGTAGATCTGCTAGAGAGATGAGATGAACAGATTTTGCAGATCCCCGAATCAGTTTGAACCGAACGTTTATGAAGCGTCCCTCAGTGTAAGGCTTTAGCACCCGAACATTGACAATCTTCTGAGCGCTCCATGTAAGGAATTGAGGACGAGCAGCCTTCAGGTAAAAGTCAATGAGCTCCCTGTCAAGCTCAGCGTTCGGGTGAGGGACATAAAAAATGTTAGAGAAGACGTGAAAGATAAACGCCTTTCGAGTCAGCAGCATATCGAACTGCGAATCGACAGAATTGCTGCAGTCGAACGATATGACCAGCTCGAGCCATAAGATGCTAGGAGTTTCGATGGCCTCTTTGATCAAGCGTTCCCTGGTCCAGGCAGGGAAGAGAGTCTTTCGGCTCTCAAGGAGATCGTGGGCTTCTTTTTGCTTACGTTCGGCTACAGCAGCCTCACGTGCCTCACGACTGGCATCATCACCAACCTTGCGACTGTTCTTTCGTTTCAAAATGTCGGCAATGGTCTCCTTGTCGCCTTCTTCATCTTCGTCCTCAGCTATATCTTTACCTTTGTTCTTCATACCTGAACTTAAAATTTGATGAGTTGAAGATGGTTCAGTTGTATGAGTAGCTTTTGAGGAAGGAGGTGGTTTTGAAGCTTTTGAGGAAGGAGGTGGTTTTGAACTTGTCTTCTCATCTCCCCCTTGTTTCGGAATGGACACAAAACTTGGGAGGCCTTCGACCTTGTTTAGTAGATCAATGGTTGGAGAGAGCTTTTCAGCAAGGGATCGCCTCACCGAAAAGTTTAATATTGGATCATGTGCTTCCAGGATGTTTGAGATGACAGCGTGGACATCCGAAACACACGTCTTAACCACCTCCCGTTCGGAGCGAAGATCTTCCAGCTCTTGTTGAGATTGAGAGAGTTGAGTGGTCTTGACCTCAAGAGCCGTTGTTTTTAATGCCAAATCGTCCATTAAAGAACGCTCGGATGTCAGATCTTCTTGAAGCTTGACGAGACGAGCTTCAATGGAGGCTGTAAAAGCCGAGTTGTCGTCGCTTATGGTTTTACGTAGGTTGGTGAACGATGGCAACTCCGATGTGACAAAGGAGACCAATTGTTGGACAATCGGTTCCAATGATGCCTTTGTGTCAGCTGCACTTTGTTGCATTGACTGCAGTAGAGCAGAGGCATCAGAAAATAGTTTATCGACTTTTTCGGTCGCAGCCTCACATGCTCGGGTAGATGCCTGAATTGCAGCAGTTGCTGAGGCTGCTGAATCATGTTGGGCGCTGGTGAAGGCATCTACGATCTTCTGAAGTGCAGCTTCAGACAGGGTTGATTGTTGGTTGGACGAGGAGGCGAGAAGGAGATCAATCTTCTCGTTGAGCTGTTTTAGATGTTTCTTAGTGACAGGTGCATCATCCTCCTCATCACTCTGAATTTGAAACGGACTATAGTAGACCGAATCAAAGACCATGTCTTCTCCCCCGAGATAAGGGTTTTCACCCTCAAAGGCATTGCCATGAGAAGAAGAGGGTGGAGAGGTTGGGGGTGTAGAGGGTTTATTAGGAGAAGGTTGAGTGGGTGAAGGTGTAGTTTCGGTTGGTTGTTCCGTATGGGTAGTTTTGGTTGGTGGTTGTGTATGGGTAGTTTCGGTGGGTGGTTGTATATGGGTAGTTTCGGTTGTGTGGGTTTTGGGTTGAGGAGGTTCGGCTACATGGGGTGATTCAGTGGTAGTGGTAAAGATTTGAGGAGGAGAAGGAATTGGGGAATTGGGAATTTGAATCTCTGGGGTAGGGGATCGAGGTGGTGTATTGCCTCGTGTAGGAGAAGCATCCCCTTGAGAGTCGCCAGAATCCGAACTCTCACCCTCAGAGTCACTCGAAGAGGAGGGTATAATGAGCTTTCGCTTTGGTTGAGTCTTCCTCTTCTTCGGTGGGGGGGAAGTGGCAGCTTTTGTCTGTTTCCTCTTCTTAGGTGAAGGCCCCTTTGAAGGTTTTTCTACTTGCTTTCCTTTATCCGCCTTTTTACCTTTGCTCAATGGTTTATCTGCATCGTGGATAGATCTGAGCATGTCCGGGGTCAGAACCCTTGGACCAGAAGGTGTTAGCTCCTTAAGCTTTCTGATCAGCCTGCTATCCGAAGGTACGCTTCCATACATGGACTCCGGAATCGAGCCAATAAAGGAGAATTTGGAGGCATCGGAGATGATGATCTTCTTGGTGTGAAAAGTACCAACGGAAGTCATCGATGCACCTTCGGCAATGGGAACGTCGAATCTGTCCATGGCCCATTTGGTGATCAGAATCCAGAATCGGGCCAATGAAACTTCAGAGTGTCTGGATGAACATGAGAGGCTCTGAAGAAGTTGTTGCCATAGAACGAACCCGTAATCTAGGTTGATCCCATTGTAAACTCCATACAGAATAGTAAGGAACAGACGACTGGCACCGTCTGAGCCTGAGCTTCTCTCCGACAGTCCCTTGAACAGGACTGTAAATAAACCGTTCCATTGAGGCGGTAAGCAGGACTTCTTGAATCTGGCAACGGATGTAAGAACCTCCGTGTATCCCATGTTGTAAAACATGCTATACATATGACCAGTTTGTATGGACTCCGGATGGACTCTGGATGAGTCAGAAGCAAATCCGAGTAGAGAGCAGAAACGAGGGCGAGAAACGGAGGTTTTGTGGTCTCCAATCTCGAAGAATACTCGGTCGACAGCCTTGTCATAATATGCAGTTGCGTAGACCTGCGATAGAGCCGTCATTGGCACCGATGCGATTCTGGATAGTGCTGGTTCGAGTTGAGAGTATTTTAGGCATTCTATAACCGGCGACATGTAAGGATCGTATGCCTTTGGGTTAAGATCAATTACTAAGCATTGCTGTGGGCGAATGGGAAGGATTTGGGATGTAGCATGAACTGAAGAAGAGTCAGCCATGGATGCAGGTGTGAAGAAGATGATGAATAGGAAACTGTATGGGAGAGTTTGTGGTTTGGAAATTTTGAGAGTGGTAAAGAGGTAAAAGGAGGTATAACGGGCTATTTATAGTGGGAGGGAAGAGAGAGAAAGATCGTTTCAAATCTCTTATGGATGACAGTTGGGACGGACGATGATCACGTAGGAGAGAGAGTGTCAGATTCCTAGGATCACGCCGCCCAATAATCGCCGTTTCATAGGGACAAGCCGTTACTGTTTAACCACGCGCATTAAATGCCATAGGACAAAGAAAAACTTAGGATTTCAAAAGGAATGTCCGTTATTAATACGATCAACCATTTATTGAGAAATGTTGAAAGGCTTCTTTTAATTCGGCTAAATGAAATCTCAGAAAGAAAGATAAGGACAAGATCCCAGGGGAAGAAAAGTTATGGGTTAATAACATTTTCATAGGAATCACATAAAACTGGAGATTTTAATATGGTACTTTCATCAATTCGGTAGTAAAAGCTTGAACAATATAATCATTCACCGTCAATTCCTTAGGTGTTGAATTTTGGGTTTCACTTAGTTCGTAGTGTCACAAAACTAAGATCATAAACACAAATGTTGTGCAACCATAAACCTCAGTGGTAAGGGTTGAGAGTCTCAAGGGTTACCATGATGGAATGAGTGTAGTGGAGAAGTAATAGGAGATGGTGTAAGATAACAAAGGTACCTCTACTGCAAGAAGAAGGACCAAGCAGGAAGTTCTTAACTCATGTGAGAAAAGAATGAGGTAGCTCACGATTAGAATAAATGAAGTGGCCTTGTTGGGAAGACAAGGTTTGTGTATACCAGGTCATGAAGGCCTTTATTCAAAATCTTATGAGGCTTGAGACACATACAGCAGCATGCTTCTAGGGACAAGTAGGAAGTCCATAAAGTGTAACCATATAAACAAATAAAAACAAAAAAAAATTTGGAATTTTTGAGGTAAACCGAACGCGAACCTACGATTGGTTTCGGTTGAGAAAAGTTTTGAAAAACCGAACCCGAACGTTCGGTTGGTTTCGGTTCTACAAAATTTTGAAAAACCGAACCCGAACCTTTGGTAGGTTTCGGTTGTACAAAAGTTTGAAAAACTGAACCCGAACCTTCGGTTGGTTTCGGTTCTAGAAAATTTTGAAAAACCGAACCCGAACCTTCAGTTGGTTTCGGTTCTAGAAAAGTTCGAAAAACCGAACCCGAACCTTCGGTTGGTTTCGGTTCTAGAAAATTTTGAAAAACCGAACCTGAACCTTTGGTTGGTGTCAGTTAAGAGGTTTTTTTTTTTTTTTTTTTGTTTTTTTTGTTTTTTTTTTTTTTATAGTAAAAACAGAATTGTACAGCCAATACACAACATTGAGAAACTATCTTTGAAGAAAAGAGTGGGTTAGATAGTTGAGACGAACCCTAACGTTTGGTTGATATCTTTAAGTTTGGTACTGATTCAGATTCCATCATACCAAGTCATTGCAATATTTTATTGAATGATGCTTCAGGAAGAGCTTTTGTAAAGACGTCAGCCAGTTGATCAGTGGTTCTTACGAAGTGAACTTCGACGTTTCCATCTTCCACGTGATCTTTGATGAAGTGATACCTTAGTGCTATGTGCTTGGTTTTGGAGTGCTGCACTGGGTTATGACAGATCCTAATTGCACTTTCGGAGTCGCAATATAGTGGGATCTTCTTCATATTGAGTCCATAGTCTCGAAGTTGGCTTTGAATCCAAATCACTTGTGATGTACATGATGCAGCTGCAATGTATTTTGCTTCGGCTGTGGATAGCGACACGCATGTCTGTTTCTTAGATTGCCAGCTGACTAACTTCCCGTCAAGAAATTGACATCCACCAGTCGTGCTTTTTCGGTCGAGTCCACATCCTCCAAGGTCAGCATCAGAATAGGCTTGAACGAAGAAGCCTGAGTTGGATGGATACCATAAACCTAAGGAGGTGGTTCGCTTGAGATATCGTAGGATGTTCTTCACTGCAAGCATGTGAGGTTCACGAGGGTTTGCCTGAAATCGAGCACAATAACACACGGAAAACATGATATTAGGTCTGCTAGCAGTAAGATACATTAACGATCCAATCATTTGACGATAGAGCGTGATATCAACAGCTGGTTTGTCTAGAGATGGGGTAAGCTTAGTGCCAAATGCCATTGGGACTTTGACTTTTGAGTCTCCCATCATACCGAACTTTTCTAGGAGAGTCTTCGTGTAAGCTTCCTGATTAATAAAGATGCCTTCGGGTCCCTGTCTTATGTTTAAACCAAGGAAAAAATTAATTGGACCCATTGAGCTCATTTCAAACTTAGTCTCCATCAGCTTTCTGAATTCAGCCGTTAAGCTTGGATTCGTGGAGCCAAAGATGATATCATCGACATAAATTTGAACTATCATAAGGTGGTTACCTTCCTTTTTGCGAAAGAAGGTTGGGTCAACCGAACCTTGTTTGAATTTAGACATCTTTAAAAATTTTGTAAGCGTTTCATACCAGGCTCTCGGAGCTTGTTTAAGGCCGTACACAGCTTTATCCAGAATATAGCAATGATTTGGATGCTTTTCGTTCACGAATCCAGGAGGTTGCTCTACGTACACCGTTTCTTCAAGTTCTCCATTGAGAAATGCACACTTGACGTCCATTTGGAAAACTTCAAAGTTCTTGTGAGCATAAGCCAGAAATATTCTAACAGATTCTAGCCGAGCTACTGGAGCGAAAGTCTCTTCGTAGTCTATCCCTTCCTCCTGACAATATCCCTTTATCACCAGACGAGCCTTGTTCCGTATAACATTACCTTCCTTGTCCATTTTGTTCCTAAAAACCCATTTGAGACCAACAACCGAAGCATCTGGAGGAGTTGGAATTAGGCGCCAGACTTTGTTTCTTTCAAATTCGTTCAACTCGTCTTGCATTGCTTGAACCCAATCAGAGTAATCGAGAGCAGTGTTAACTGTCTTTGGTTCAACTTTTGATACGAATGAATTGAACATGCAAAATTCTACCTTTGAAAATAAGGAAGTTTGTTTTGCCTTCAGTTGTGATCGGGTCAGAACCTTTTCAGATACATCCCCAACTACTTGAGAGACAGGATGATCTCTGGTCCATTTGATAAGAGGAGGGTAATTTGGATCAACAGTTGGGTCTAATTCAGCATTGATTATTTCGTCTAGCTCAGATTGGCTATCATAACCGAGTGTCACATCATCATGTTCTACCTCAGTTGGTGTACGTTGGAAGATATGAGGTTCGTGTGATTCTAGTGGGCCTGAGCTTGCTGGTGTTGAGACCTCTTCGGTTGAAGTTGTGGAATTTGGCTCCCCCTGGACTTGAGCGTTTGGCTCCCCCTCGACTTGAGTACTTGGCTCCCCCTCGACTTGAGCACTTGGCTCCCCCTCTATTTGAGCTTCGTTGGAAGGAGAGTCGTTACAGATTGATTCTTCTTCATACATTCTCCTTGCAGCATCTTCAACAATCTGCTCCATGTGATCAACTTTGTTATCTGCTGCACCAGCTTCAGAAAGTGAAGCATTCTCTGGTTCGTCAAAGAGCCCCAGAAATGTCTCGAACAGATTAGCAACCGAGACTGTAACCATGCCATTTGGAGGAAAGATTTCCCCAGTGATATTTTCTTTAGCCTGCAGCTTCTTGACATAGTTGTCGTCAAAGGTCACATAATACGTCTCTTCAATTTTTCTTGAACGCTTGTTTAGGACCCTGTATGCCTTGGATGTGAGAGAGTAACCCAGAAATATTCCTTCGTCGGCTTTGACATCAAACTTGTTGCGGTGTTCTTTAGAGTTGAAGATGAAACACCTTGAGCCGAACACATGGAAAAATTTCACATTTGGCTTCCTGTTGTTCAATATCTCATATGGGGTGAATGCGAACCTTTTGTTGAGATATGACCTGTTCTGTGTAAAACAAGCAGCAGAAATAGCATCAGCCCAAAAATAAAGAGGTAAAGAAGCGAAACTTAGCATAGTTCGGGCAGCTTCACACAAGGATCGGTTTCGTCTTTCGACTATTCCGTTCTGTTGTGGTGTGTAGGGAGCTGAGAAATTATGACTAATTCCCTTCTCTGCAAGAAACTCTTCAAACTCCCTGTTCTTGAATTCGAGACCATTGTCGCTTCTGATGTTGCGAACAACCTTCTTGAGCTGTACTTCAATTTGCTTAATAAACATTTTCAGCTTTTGAGTCGCTTCAGATTTGAGCTTTAGAAAGAACACCCATGTAAATCGAGAAAAGTCATCAACGATAACAAGAATGTACTTGCTACCACCGATGCTTTCGATAGATGAAGGACCACACAAATCAATATGAATTAATTCGAGTGGTTCAACAACTTTTGTGTTGATAATAGATGGGTGACTTTGACGACTCTGCTTTCCCATTTCGCATGCAGCACACAGATGATCTCGGTCGAACTTGAGTAATGGAAGGCCCCTTACATGACCTCCTGTAACAAGACAGTTGATATCTTTGAAGTTAAGATGAGATAATCTTCGGTGCCACAACCAGCTTTCGTCGGATTGCGCTTTTGACAATAAGCATACAGCTGGGTTTCCTTTGATGGGTTTCATGTTTAAGGGAAACATTTCACCCTTTCGCTCTGACTTGAGAATTATTTTATTTGACTTTTTCTCTATAATTTCTGAACCTTCATCATCGAATGAGACTTTGAGACCTGTACCTCCAACCAGTTGAGATACACTAATGAGGTTGTGTTGGAGTCCTTCCACATAAGCCACCTTCCTTATAGAGAATTCCCCATTGGTTATCATCCCGTATCCCTTTATGGTGCCGAAAGAATTGTTTCCGAACTTGACGTTGCCACCATTTGCAAGCGATCTGTACTCCCTAAGCTCCTCTTTCCTCCCTGTCATGTGACGTGAGCAGCCACTATCAATGTACCATTCTTCGTCGAACTGCTCGTCACTTATAACCTGCAAAATTTAGACAGATTTAGGAACCCAAAGTTTCTTGGGTCCACGTGAGCTTTGCATTGAAACAGGAGCACTGAGAGAGATATCAACAAGATACGTTCTTTTTACGAGAGTTGTTTTATCTTTCCTTTTAATGGTGTAAACTTTTATTTTGTTAAGATTAGTAGAGTTAGTTTCGGTCTCTGGTGTGGATTTATTGATCTTCTGCTTCCACTTTTGCTCAGTTGATGAATGAGATTTAGAACGAGATCGATATGAAACATAGGGTGAAGAAGAATTAGAAGAATGAGAAGAATTAGAAGGAGACTCTAGGTGACCCTTTTGTTTTTGATCATTGGAAGGACCAACCTTAGAGTTTTGCACTCTTTTGTCTTCAGAACCGAACCTTTGCGTTCGGTTGGAGCTACCTTTGGAACCGAACCTTTGGTTCTGGTTGATATCCTTTTCAGAACCGAACTTCTGCTTTCGGTTGTTATCTTTATGTGAACCGAATCTCGGCTTTCGATTGATATCTTCTTGTGAACCGAACCTTGACTCTCGGTTGATATCTTTTTGTGAACCGAACCTTGACTTTCGGTTTTTGGGACTTTCAAGCTTTCCTGCAGGAATGTTTTCATACTTTAGATTCTTGTCTTGATGAGTGAAGTAAGCATTCTGGGAACGCCAGAATTGTTTCCTTTCAGAAAGATTCTTCCGGTATCTATTATTCCTTTCTATCTTCCTGTTCCGCATCTGAGAGGGTTGATGATGAACATTTTCTTTTGTTTTTGCTGACTCCTTGACCGGTTCCATTTGAACTGCGGTAGAGTTACTTTGAGCTGAAGGAGCCTTAGGAATGTCTGCTTTTGGTGAGTGAACATCCTTCTGAGGAGTGTCTTTTGTACCACTAGTGCTCGGCTCATTGAAGTTATTTGGCTTATTCAATGGTTCGGGTATGTATCTTCCTTTGCTCTTCCAGGAAGTTCTTTCAGATAAACCAATGGTTTCGTCTGCATTATCAATGGGAGCTTCCCAGAAGTATTCATCACAGCCATCAGCATTGTCTTCGTTTACAATAGCTGCAAGTTCAGCTGTTTGATGTTCGGTTACTCCTGTTACCTTGTATACTTGATTTGGAGTAGTCCTGACCTTTTGATAGACAACAGCTTTCTCAACTAATTTCGGGGACTTTTGATGGGACAACCGAGCGAATTCTACAGAATTTTCAGAAATTAGATTCTTGTGATTTTCTGGCTCGGTTTTAATAAATTTTGAGCAGTCAATCGTGTCCTCTACAGAAATTTCACTCATATTGTCGTCCTCGTTAAGCTCAGATGCATTTTCAACATCAATTTTGTTTTCTGAGCTTACGTTGGCGTTTAAAGAGTCAAATTTTTGCATGGTTTCGGTCCTCAGTTTAAGTCTGTCATTTTCATCCAAAAGATTTTTAAGCATGAGCTTGTGGTCTTTAGATTTAATGAAGGACTCAATTTTGTCCAGTCCATACATGTAGGTGGGATTTATGTCATCAGACGATATCACACTTTCACAATTATAGGCTTCGGCATCGATTTCATCTTCCTTAAATTCTAGGAAGGGCAAGATCATGCGGTGAATCCTTTGGCCTATTTCACAATCCAAGTGAAGCTGAGTAATATTAGAATACAGAAGTTTAGCAATTAAACAAAAAACATTTCGTTGTTTTAACAATTTCAAATTGTCTCTTTGCAAATAAATGTTTTCATCTTTAACTTTGACTAATTCTGATTCCTTCAACTCTATCCACATTCTCCGCTCCTCAGTCTTTGATGCTGCCCTGCTCAATTGATCAGTTAGGTTAGAATTTGTGACCCTAGTTTGAGTTAAGCTACTATCTAGATGAGATATTCTTGTATTGACACTTTTTAGTTCTTTCTCATAAGAGGATGATGGTACTTTACATGAAATAAAAACAGATTGTACCTTCTTTATCAGTTCATCAAGCTCATTGAACTGCTGGCTGAGTGGTTTGGCTGTGAAGCACATGTCCTCCTTTGCATTCTGTCCATCATTGCCTCCATCGGTGTTGTATCCCCTCAATTGAGATACGTCAGAAACCATAAGGCATTTACCGCCACTGCCTTCTTCCTTAGATACGAACGCCTTTCCATGAGTAGGCTGCCTCACTTCCTCGTCTTCTGAGTCGGTAGACCAAACTTCCGTGCTACCGAACTCATCACCTGGAACAGAACCCTGCACAATAAGAGCATTACTAGGCGGGTTAGCAGCAGACTTCTTCTTTCTCAAATCATCTAGCCTTTTCTGCAACACAGCTTCCTCATCGTTCCCATCATCTTTCTCAGTCATTTTCTTGAGGACACAGTCCTTAGCATAATGATTTTTCCCACCACAGTAGAAACAGCTCACTCCAGAGTCGCCGTCAACCTTCGGTTCCTTCTTGTGCTCCTCAACTTTCGGTTCATTAACCACCTTTTCAGAGCTGTAACTTCCCTGCCAGTTTCGGTTTTTGTTGCTGGGAAACTTCTTCTTTATGAACCTTTTGGGATTGGATACCATCAAGGCATAATCTTCTGATGTGAGATCATATTCTTCAAGGCTGAGGTCTTCATCCTCCATAACGGCTTTACTTTTTGACAAGAGAGCCAACGAACTGAGACCGGAAACGACATTCTTCTCTTGCACCACGTTTTTCTCTTGAGACTTGAGAATTCCCACCAGTTTCGCCAAGGAGTATGATTTAAATTGCTCATGGGCTTTAACCGTGGAAACTACTGCTCTCCACTCAGACCTTAGACCATTCAGGAATGTAACCTTCTGTTCGATGAGCTTCCTTTCGATATCATGTTTGATCATCTTGCTGAGAAGATGATTGAAGCGATCGAACGTCTGGGTCACAGATTCTTCAGCCCCTTGTCTGAATTCACCAAACTCAGATAGAAGCAGAGTTTGAATAGAATGTTCGAGATCTTCGTCTGTAGAGTACAGTTCACGAAGTCTGTCCCAAACATCCTTTGTCTTCGTGCATGAGCTAACCAATCTGAATGTATCGGACTGAAGGGCGAACCGGATCAATCTTAGTGCTTTGATATTGCATTGGAACTTGTCCTTTTCATCTTGTGCAATGTCTTTCACGTCCTTGAGCAGATCATTGTATTCTTTTTGAGTTTTAATGATTCTGGACGTTGCAGAATGAGAGAACGGTCCGTTTGTGATGGCTTCCCAAATCAAATACCCATTTTCCTTCGACCCAATAACGTAGTCTTCGAAATGATGTGCCCATACTTCATAATCGTTGGTGTATAAGATCGGAATCCTTGTCGTCGAACCAATGCTATTTGAAATATTAATAACGTTTGATTGTGTCGCGTCCATTATGATCGTAAAAACCTGTTCAAAGATCAGACTTGTAATAAAGCAGATTAGGGCAAAATAATAAATATCAAGATACGTCAATAAAGAGATGACGGCTCAATAAATATTGATGATTGCGGAAAAACCCTAATGAAAATCTTTTTCACAGAAAAGATGTGTATCAATTACACAGCCTCCTGCTCTGATACCAATTGATGAGATTAAAGTTTCTTTTAATCTATGAAGATCGATAAGATCTTGAACAAGTTATTAAAACAATGACGATATAAACACAGTAAAATTATAGAACAAGAATGAATCAAACGTGTCGAATGATTAAAACAAAATCCTCAGAAGAGCTCGATTAAGAACATCAACTGTAGAGGATTGGAAGGTTACAAGTATGATCAAAGAAACCTTTAGTCGTCTGGAAAATTTCGTATTCACAGATCTCTAAAACCTTTACCTAATATGCATGCAAGCATAAGCTTATATACAAAGCATAAAAGACACACGGTTGGACAGGCCCAAACCGTAATACAAAATATTATAAACAAACGAGCCCAAAAGACGCAATCTTCTAAGCCCAACAATATATATATATATATATATATATATATATATATATATATATATATATATATATATATATATATATATTAATGACAAAATATGTATAAAGTAAGAAATATATTACCCTATTAAGTCATTTTTACCGGATAACCTAGAGTAGTCAGTCATAAGGACTGAATGTGTACAGTTTAACAAGTTGAAGGGGGTAAATGTGGACGAAAAAACTCAGTGACCAAATGTGTACAAATCAAAAAAAAAATATTACCCTTTTAAGTCATTATCCCTTAAGGTAACAACCACAACTATGACCGACCAGGGCATGAGGCTACAAACTGCAAGCTTCCAAAGCAAGATAAATCAATGTAAGCGTATGTTGTGGAAAAAATAACACGCGAAGTGTCTAACATTGATATTGCATCGATCATCCCTGAAGTAAGCCTCTTCGAGTCTAACCTAGGGAATGGTGTCTTCATACGGGAGATACACGACATGTTTTTTTGCATAGGGAATGGTTCAGAAACTTTAAGGTTGTAGACACTGGCGAAAACTCTTCCTGTGAAACTCGGCTACTTTAGATACCTAGGGTGTTAGGAAGATTGTTTTGAAGATGACGTTAGCAAAGGAGCTTTCAATGACGTGTTGTATGTTCTAGAAATTAGGAAGAATTTAATCTTTGGTTACAAGTAAAAAAGATTTATAAGCCTTATACTACATATAGCACAAAGGCTCTGTCTTGCACGCACATCAGGTGGAAGTACGGAGCAAATTAGGTTGGATTCACTGAACTTGTGTATGAGTGTGTGTCTTGTGGGTACAAATGCAACATTGGTCGATCATAAGAGTACAAATAACTTTTTTGAAAATCCATTTTTTCATAACCAAACGTTAATTACAAATGTCAAAATTAATACAATATTGTGGTTTTAATCGTGTTGTTAGTTTCTGTAATTAATTTTCATTTATGCTCTATTTTAGTTACATGTTTCATATATATATATATATATATATATATATATATATATATATATATATATATATATATATATACACACACACACACTATCCGTTTACCCGCCTCAAGCGACGGGTGCAAATAGTTTTTTAAAGGCGATTAGTTCTTTTCTGCAAATAGTTTATTACATCTAAGGAGTTATGTTATCAATAAGAGTCATGCTAGCAAAAAAAAGAAACCAATAAGAATTAAAAATGAAAAATTGAGATTCTTTACAAATGTAAATAAATACATTATTGATTGTGCATTATTAATCATGCAACACTTCCTTATACACCACATTTGAAGTATAGAGATCATTGTCGTTGAATTGTTCGTTAGGGTTTACTAATACTTTTGTATTGGCAAATGATATCCATCTGGATAATACCACATAAAGTGTGACATGCGAGAAAACAGATTCTCTAAATACCTACATGTGTAATTGTTTGTCCATGAGATTTATTGATTCTCATTGCGAAACATAATAGAATTGAAAATTGTTCTCTCTTAAACTTGAATGGGAACATGTGACAACCTGAAATCTCTCTCTGTAAGTCAGACTTGTTTCCACTATATGTTGTTGTGTTTAGAGTCAGTTTGAGGGTCTCCAAGCCTAGTGCACTCTAAGGGTTGAATGTTGGGAAGCGTTATCTGAGAATCAATAGTTTGCACTCAAACCTGGAACACCCTCAAAGGGAGATGACAGCCACAAACAAGGTTCACGGCCGTGAACCCATGATAGTTAAATCTGCAAGTATCTAGTGAATACTTTAGGGTTATATACTTGAAGATCCGACTTGCAGTGGGATGTGTGACTCCGTCTCAATTCATGTTCCTTGTTTGGTTGTGGGCTTGAGGCAGAACCACACAACCGATTGTTTGTCCGATCTGGATTGTATATGATTTGTAAACACTAAGTACTCGCAGGAGGAACTAGTAAGAATCATTTGTTTTACTTAACATAAGAAAATATAAGGTTTTCTGGAGAAAACACAACGCACTTTTCGAAAGAATACATAACAGTTTTTCTAAAACAAAATGTGTCACACCCCCGAACCAGACGGTGGAAACGTCCGGGGGCTGTTGTGACTCAATTGAATACCATCACAATGAATATACATGAAACATAACATTATACATCACCAAGCATTGGAATGATACAACTGGTAGCGTTTACATCCATTACATTGTTTCAAAATATTACATTCCAAAATACATGGTTCATTGTTACTTAAACAACCGCAAAACAATCATAGAGTACAGTCCTTTCTTCACTTATCTGTTACCTGAGAATACAAGTATTTTGAAAAATGTCAACATGTGAAATGTTGGTGAGTTCATAAGTAATGTTTGAAATCCAATGTTTGTAATGTTTTGAAAAAAAACCACCAGAAAATCCGATATTTTCTGAAAATAGAATAGCGTAAAAATATGTGAAGATCCGTGAGTATGCTTGTTTGAATTCTATAGATGTAAGCGTAAGAGTTGTGAAATTCGACATGTAGTTCATAAGTGTACTTGTTGAAAACCCTAGGAAAACCCGACGTTTTCCTATCACTTTGTTTTACTTAGTTTGTGTACTGTTATTTCGTTGCGTTAGAGGTGTTCGTTGAGCTCCGGAGGCATTGAGTATACAGAGGGTGGTGAATTGTTGTAACGTACGTTAATAAAAACGTCCAGTTAACAACCGTGCTAGCGATCCCTTAGGCGTCACTCTCAGTTATTCACGCAACTCAATCCTCCCGGACTTGTGTAGTCCCACGACCGAGGAGAAAAAGTGAAGGTGCGAAACCCTCGGTATTTCCCTACGTCGTTCAAGACCATTGCAATTGCGAAGGGCCCGGATCCCAACCCGCAATCGTGAGTTCCCGACTTTACTAGCAGCACTGAAGGACCCTTAGGGGCCAGCAGCATGTTTTCCATTGAAAGTCCTTTTACACGCGGTCGAGTCGTATTAGACCCAACTACATGTAAGCAAGTGTCCTTTGGGCCTAAAGATCATGTCATCGGGCTAGCTAGGCTCGACAAGCATGATTTGCAACTTTTGGGCCTAAGGAGTGTACGTCGACGTATTGAGTAATTCCACGAGAGTAAAGAGTTCCAAGAGTTCCATATGTGTATTGAGCGTTGTAGTGTTAGTAGTTTTGGATTTGTTATTGATTCGAGACCGAATCAATTCGTTTGGTAACGATTGTTGGTGATATTGTGTATTGTAATCCATCGAGATTCGTAGTGTCAATCTTTGTTCACAACGAGTGTATTGAATTATCATTGAGAATTTTCTGTTTACAACCCCTCTTTATTTTGTAAATTTACTTTTTCACCCCTTTAGGTAAAATAATTTAATGTTTAGTCCTTAAACCATTTTTCTTGACATTTAACACCAAAAAATTATTGAAATTAATATTTTTCAGCATATTTTTCATTGAAAACAGTTTAAGTCCCTGAAATTGCAGTTTTCTCGGTTGTAACCCCTCTTTTTCGCAATCTTTACATTTTTGGCCCAAATTGGAAAATATTTGCAACTTTGGTCCTTTTTAAATTTGAAAAGCATTTTAAACCTTTGAAAAATACTTGTGACACTAGTGGTCCATTGTTTTACAGAAAAACATAGTTTTGGCCCTCCAAAACAGAAAATTTCGCATAATGGGCTCTATTGGGCCGAAATTGTCATTTTTAGCCCATTAAGCTTGAAATTTATGCTTTTAATCCTCCAAATAGTATATTTTCAGAAAATACATTATGGAAACTTTTTTGACTCATCTCACCCATCAGATTTCGAAATATTTCATTTTAGGCCCTTCAACTTTGTATTTTTAACATTTTGTGTTAAAAAATGAGTTTTTAGCCCAAAATAAGTGTTGTCAAGCCTTTTGGCTATTTTTCTTGGTATACTTTGCATGTAGTAGTATATTTTATGCTAGTATAAAATATATCTCGGTTTTTAGCAATTCATAACTAGATCTAGCATCAAAATCATACAAAACATACATATAAGCATAGAAATCAACCAAAACATACACATAATGATGGATCTACACCTTTGCTTGTATTCTCCCCCACAAAAACTTATAAAAACCGAAAATAAGGGGGTATGAAGCTCACCTTGGGTGTTGATTCGGTTTTTGAAGAAAGGATGGAAGAAATGAAGTGATTTTTGGCCTTAGCACCCTTTTCTTGAAGATCTCGAGTTTGGTGACTTCTAAGGTGCATGATCACAAGTTGGAATAGATTTAGAAGATATTTTTGATGAAATGAAGTAGCTAGATCATGGATTAGTCATCAACTTACCTTAGATGATGATTTTGGTGATGGATTCTCCTTGAAAGCTCCTTAAATCTCGAAATTATGGAGGAGGAATGAGAGAGTATTTTTGAGAGAAGAATGAGTGAATTTTGTGTGTGTGTTTGAATTTTGTGTGTGTGTTTGTTGGACTAGTTTAGGTTATTCATGGATCTAAGCTTTTAATTCCCTTCATTCTAGGCCCAATATGGCCCAAAATATTGAAATAAGTAAATGTGGTTCCAATTAGAGCCCATTTAAGGGTCCTAAGCTCATGATAGTCAAATTGGAAGCTTATTGATCCATTTAGGTCCAATAAGGAAGTCCTAGTCCAAAATGGACCTAATCAAGAACATCTAGGGTTTCCAATTGCTTGATGTAGTGAATTGGGGTTTAGTTTTCCATTGAGTAAGCATCATACATGCTCTTGAGTTTTTGAATTCAACATTTACTTGAGTATAGTGATTACAAGACACAAAATTTCTAGTTGTGACATCATCCCCCCGTTAGAGGGAATTTCATCCCGAAATTCTGTTTGAAAGCTAGATTTGAGAATGCTAGAATAGGTGAGGGTACTTTTGTTTCATTTGGTCTTCGCGTTCCCACGTGAATTCTGGCCCACGCTTTGCGTTCCACCGTACTTTCACGATCGGGATGCGACTTTGCTTAGTACGCTTCACCTCCCTGTCCATGATTTCAATTGGTTCCTCAACGAACAGGAGATTCTCATTGATTTCGATTTCGTCAAGAGGAATGACGAGTGTTTCATCTGATAGACACTTCTTCAGATTAGAGACATGAAACACGGGGTGTATACCGTTTAGCTCTGCGGGTAGTTGCAGTCTGTATGCTACTGGACCAATTCGGGCGACGATTTCGAAAGGTCCAATGTATCGTGGATTTAGTTTTCCTTGCTTCCCAAAACGAATAACTCCTTTCCAGGGCGAGACTTTTAACAGTACTCGATCACCGACCTGAAATTCTAAGGGCTTTCGCCGCTTATCATCGTAGCTCTTTTGTCGGTCACGCGATGCTTGCAATCGAGCTCTGATTTGAACGATATTTTCCGTGGTTTCACGGATGATCTCCGGTCCCGTTAGTGCTTTGTCCGACGTATGTGTTTTTGCTAGCTGGGTGTCACCTACTTCAGCCCAACATAACGGTGATCTACATTTACTCCCGTACAGTGCTTCGAAAGGAGCCACCTTGATGCTCGAATGGTAACTATTGTTGTATGAGAACTCGATTAAGGGTAGGTGGGTATCCCAAGACTTTCCAAAGTCTATCACGCATGCGCGGAGCATATTTTCGAGCGTTTGGATGGTTCGCTCGCTTTGACCATCCGTTTGTGGATGATAAGCGGTGCTCATGTCGAGGTTTGTTCCCATCACCTTATGGAGTGATTGCCAAAATCGTGACGTGAACCTACTGTCCCTATCCGAGATGATAGATGTTGGTATTCCGTGGAGTCTCACGATCTCTCGAATGTATAAACGCGTTAATCTCTCCATCTTGTAAGATTCTTTAATTGGCAGGAAATGGGCAGATTTCGTCAGTCGGTCGATTATTACCCATATGGTGTCTAATCCATCCGACGTTTTGGGTAGCTTGGTCACGAAATCCATAGAAATCCCCTCCCATTTCCACTCAGGGATTGCCGGTTGCTGTAACAATCCTGAGGGTTTCTGGTATTCCACCTTTACTTTGGCGCACGTAAGGCACTTACTGACGTAGGTCGCGATTTCCGCCTTCATGTTAGGCCACCAATAGTGTTGTTTAATATCCAAATACATCTTATCGGAACCGAGATGAATGGAGTATCGCGTCTTGTGGGCTTCCTTCATGACAACATCTCTAAACCCTCCAAGTTTAGGGACCCAAATACGGTTCATGAAATAGTATACTCCATTCTCCTTTGCCTCCAGGTTCTTTTCCATTCCGCGCAATACTTCGCTTGCTCTATTTTCCGTCTTCATGGCCTCTGACTGGACTACTGCAATTTGAGTGGCCAGGTGAGATTGAATGGTTATCGAGAGAGTTTTCGTACAACGATTAGAGTACTCCTTCCGACTTAATGCATCAGCTACCATGTTGGCCTTGCCTGGGTGGTACTTAATCTCACACTCATAATCGTTTAGCAATTCAACCCATCTTCGTTGCCTCATGTTCAACTCCTTTTGGTTCAAGATGTGTTGGAGACTCTTGTGATCCGTGAAGACGGTGCACTTTGTACCGTAAAGGTAATGCCTCCAAATCCTTAGGGCAAAGACTACAGCTCCCAACTCTAGGTCATGGGTCGTATAGTTTACTTCATGCGTCTTTAGTTGGCGGGATGCGTAGGCTATCACTCTCACACGTTGCATGAGAACGCAACCTAAACCCTGATTTGACGCGTCGCAGTAGACTACAAAATCTTTCGTTCCTTCAGGCAGAGATAGTACAGGTGCGCTACAGAGAGCTTGTTTCAAGGTTCGAAACGCAATCTCTTGTTTGTCTGTCCATTTGAATGGTACGCCCTTTTGCGTAAGCGAGGTAAGTGGCTTGGCGATCTTAGAGAAGTTTTGAATGAATCTCCTATAGTAGCCTGCTAAACCCAAGAATTGACGAATTTCTGTGGGCGTTGTCGGGATTGCCCATCCTTCTACAGCTTTGACCTTAGAGGGATCCACATGGATTCCATCTTGGCTGACTACATGACCTAGGAAGTTCACACTCTGCAGCCAGAACTCGCACTTGGAGAGTTTGGCATAAAGCTTTTCTGATCGCAGATTTTCTAAGACTTGTCGAAGATGTTGGCCATGCTCTTCCTTGCTTTGAGAATAGACGAGGATGTCATCGATAAAAACAATGACAAAGTTGTCGAGGAACGATCGGCAGATTCGATTCATTAGGTCCATAAATGCGGCAGGGACATTCGTTAGACCGAAGGGCATTACGACAAATTCATAATGTCCGTAGCGAGTTCGGAAAGCGGTTTTTGGAATATCCTCTTCCCGGACTTTGAGTTGGTGGTATCCGGACCGTAGATCTATTTTAGAAAAATAACTAGCTCCTTGGAGCTGGTCAAATAGGTCATCGATTCGTGGGAGTGGGTAGCGGTTCTTGATTGTGAGTTTATTTAACTCTCTGTAATCGATGCACATTCTAAAAGATCCGTCCTTATTTTTGACAAAGAGCACCGGAGCTCCCCATGGCGAGTAACTAGGTCGAATAAATCCCTTGTCCAAAAGTTCGCTGAGTTGGCTGGATAATTCCTGCATCTCGGCAGGAGCTAGTCGGTAGGGTGATTTAGCGAGAGGAGTTGCTCCTGGAATGAGGTCGATTCGAAACTCAACCTGTCTCTCTGGGGGTACTCCCGGAAGATCTTCAGGAAACACGTCCGGAAATTCACACGCTACGGGAATGTCTCGAACGTTAATCTCCTCCTTGGTTTTATCCACCACGTGAGCCAGGAATGCCAGATTGTTCCTTCGTAGATATTTTTGTGCCTTGATGCACGAAACGAGGCGAAAGTTCATGCTAGATTTGTCTCCGTAAATTACTAGGGTTTCGTGATTTGGAAGACGAAGACGAACGGCCTTCTCGTGGCACATAATTTCAGCATGGTGGGGGCTTAACCAGTCCATGCCGATGATCACATCGAAACTCCTAATTGACACTGGCATTAGATCTATTCGAAAGACGTGTTGATTAAGGGTTAGGGTACATCCGGTGTAGATTTCCCCAGTAGATTCGGTTTTCCCATTGGCCATTTCCACCGTATAGGTTTCATTTAGCTTTTAGGGCAGTTGTTTTAATAAATTCTTAAACTTATTGCTTACGAAACTTCGCTCTGCTCCGGTGTCAAATAGGATGCATGCATAAGTGTGGTTTAAGGGAAACGTACCGGTAACAACAGAGGGGTCTTGAATAGCCTCACCCTGACCCATGGTCAACATCCTTCCTGTTCCTCCATTTCTTAAATTGTTGTTGTTAGGACAGTCTCGGTGGATGTGTCCAGTCCTCCCAGATCCGAAGCAGGTGTGGCTAGGCCCTGCGTTATTGCCGCCGGCATTGATGTTGTTGTTGCTGCGATGGTTGTTGTTGTTGGTTCCCTGATTTTGGTTCTGGGGAGGGTAAGTCTTGCAGTACTTTGCAGTGTGTCCCCTTCGGTTGCAACTGGTGCACTGAAAATCCTTGCATTCTCCACTGTGATGGAAACCGCACTTGTTGCATTTGGGAAGATTACCAGAATAAGGTCTAGAAGCATTTGAAGTGGCTGAGGTTGGAGCATGTGGTGCGGCTGGAACCGGTGCGGTAACAACATTAACCGCCACTGTCTGCTGCTTTTTGGAGGTATCGGGGCCCTGGCGCCCCTTCCTCTTATTGTTCTTTCCCCTCTTGCTATCACCTTCCTTCGTCTTCTCAGTCTCCACTGGCTTCTCTCCCTTCTTGTTGTTATGGTCATACAGCTTCTTTGCCAATCTTTTCGCACTGTCAAATATCTCGGGGTTTGCAGCTATCACATTCCCTTGAATTGGTGATGTTAGTCCCCAGATGAATCGCTTAATCTTCTTTCCTTCCGAGGTGATCATACCCGGGCACAGCAGAGATAGTTCGCTAAATCTCGATATGTAGGCATCGATATTCGCATTCTGCACAGTGAGGTTCCATAGCTCTTGCTCCATCTTCTGTATTTCGCCTCGTGGGCAGTACTCAGCCATTAACATTTCTTTCATCTCTGCCCACGGCATAGAGTTGGCTACAGGGAGCGTCATGGATTCTACATGTCCGTTCCACCAGGTGAGCGCTTGATCCACAAAAGTGCAGGCCGCGAACTTCACCTTCATGTGCTCAGGGCAGTCGCATATCTCGAATACTGACTCCACCTTTTCGATCCATCGCTTCAGAGTGATTACCCCTCCAGTGCCATTAAAAGTTCGTGGTTTGGCGTTCGTGAAGTCCTTGTAGGTACATGTATTGGTGGGTCCTTGATTCATTCCGTTGTTCGAACTTCCGGCTCCTTGCCCATTGACTCCTCCATTGTTCCCTTGATGAATTTGCGCAATCGCTGCAGTGACTGCTGCAGATACAGCTGCCTGGAACGCGGCTGAGTCAACTTCAGGTGGGGTTGGTCCTGGGTTTCCGCGAGTAGGTCGGGGAGGCATCTTTCTGTCACAAAATGGAAAGATGTTGAGGGTATGTTGTTTCTGTGAGGTCGTGATCCTACTGACTAGGTGCATGGTACGAACTTAAACACTACTACCATTGACCAATCAATCATAATTTCTCAACACATAGCAATTTGTGATATCGTAACAAAACACGTAAAAATTTATCAATATTATCTGCATTTGATACATGAAAATTTTGCTCGTAAGAGCATACATGAGTGATACTAGTTCGACAGCATAACGGCTCTATGAGTAGTGTAGTCACTTAAACATAGAGTCGGAGTACATAGCATATTTCCTAACGACCTACTAAGATAAGTCTATCCCTAACCGCGATGAGCTGCGTCCGGAGGTGGTGCCGAGGATGTGGATGCTCCCTGAAGACGAGCCACCAAGCGTTCTGCGTCCCGAAGTCAAGACTCCCACCGAACCTGCCTCATGTGAAACTCTCGAAGGACGTCACGCGTCTCCTGCTCCGCACGCTCGACCCTAGCCCTCAACTGGCGCACTTGATCAGCAGTGTCCTGGGCAAGGTCGCCCGTATTCCGTAACCGTTTCACCATGACTGGAAGGGCTCGATCAGCTGGTCCTCCGTCTCTCAGGTCAAAGAACTCGCGTGACATGCCGTACGGGGGTCGCTTTCCCTGCTGTCTGCTCCATCTCCAAAGATCAATACCCCAGGGAGGTGTAGGACCAGTGGGGCCTACACGATAGGCAGGCACCCTGATCGGGTAAGGGGGGTTGATGACTTCGGACTCCGCATCCGAATCACCCCCTTCACTATCATCAGTATCCTCCTCGAGGCTTCCTTCATCTTCCTCTGATTTGGCAGGCTCGCCCTCAACTTCGGCCTCCGGTTCCCCGTCAGATTCGTCTTCGGGGTCTTCCTCAGGCTCTTCCTCGGGCTCCTCCTCTAGCCATCCGTTGATCCCCTGGTTAGGGAAGTAAGGATCTCCAGGGTGATGAAAACCAGCCATGCGGTCTGCGAGAGTGCGTAATTATGCTAACGTTATTCCTAGGATGCTACAATTATCGCATAGATCAAGTAGGCGTTCTCCTTTCGGTGGTAGGGGTATAGTTTTAGATTCCCTAGCTATCCTGATCTCATCAGGACATGTGTTAGTTATACTTTGGAGAGAGTGTAGTTGATCAGGCTACATCCACTCCTTGGTACCACTAAGAACAGTCCTGAATTTAACCGAGACACTAGTATTATTTTTGTTTGGTTCGGCGTTATGTTCCTATTCCTAATGCAAGCAAGGGTGTTTTATTTACTTGTTTTGTTCAGAGTTATGTTAGTCCCTCTTTTTTGGTTTATAGTTGCATATCAATGTGTGGCTAGATATGCTAGTTCACTATAAACAAAGCTCTGATACCAACCTGTCACACCCCCGAACCAGACGGCGGAAACGTCCGGGGGCTGTTGTGACTCAATTGAATACCATCACAATGAATATACATGAAACATAACATTATACATCACCAAGCATTGGAATGATACAACTGGTAGCGTTTACATCCATTACATTGTTTCAAAATATTACATTCCAAAATACATGGTTCATTGTTACTTAAACAACCGCAAAACAATCATAGAGTACAGTCCTTTCTTCACTTATATATTACCTGAGAATACAAGTATTTTGAAAAACGTCAACATGTGAAATGTTGGTGAGTTCATAAGTAATGTTTGAAATCCAATGTTTGTAATGTTTTGAAAAAAAACCACCAGAAAACCCGATATTTTCTGAAAATAGAATAGCGTAAAAATATGTGAAGATCCGTGAGTATGCTTGTTTGAATTCTATAGATGTAAGCGTAAGAGTTGTGAAATTCGACATGTAGTTCATAAGTGTACTTGTTGAAAACCCTAGGAAAACCCGACGTTTTCCTATCACTTTGCTTTACTTAGTTTGTGTACTGTTATTTCGTTACGTTAGAGGTGTTCGTTGAGCTCCGGAGGCATTGAGTATACAGAGGGTGGTGAATTGTTGTAACATACGTTAATGAAAACGTCCAGTTGACAACCGCGCTAGCGATCCCTTAGGCGTCACTCGCAGTTATTCACGCAACTCAATCCTCCCGGACTTGTGTAGTCCCACGAACGAGGAAAAAAAGTGAAGGTGCGAAACCCTCGGTATTTCCCTACGTCGTTCAAGACCATTGCAATTGCGAAGGGCCCGGAGCCCAACCCGCAATCGTGAGTTCCCGACTTTACTAGCAGCACTGAAGGACCCTTAGGGGCCAGCAGCATGTTTGCCATTGAAAGTCCTTTTACACGCGGTCGAGTCGTATTAGACCCAACTACATGTAAGCAAGTGTCCTTTGGGCCTAAAGATCATGTCATCGGGCTAGCTAGGCTCGACAAGCATGATTTGCAACTTTTGGGCCTAAGGAGTGTACGTCGACGTATTGAGTAATTCCACGAGAGTAAAGAGTTCCAAGAGTTCCATATGTGTATTGAGCGTTGTAGTGTTAGTAGTTTTGGATTTGTTATTGATTCGAGACCGAATCAATTTGTTTGGTAACGATTGTTGGTGATATTGTGTATTGTAATCCATCGAGATTCGTAGTGTCAATCTTTGTTCACAACGAGTGTATTGAATTATCATTGAAAATTTTCTGTTTACAACCCCTCTTTATTTTGTAAATTTACTTTTTCACCCCTTTAGGTAAAATAATTTCATGTTTAGTCCTTAAACCATTTTTCTTGACATTTAACACCAAAAAATTATTGAAATTAATATTTTTCAGCATATTTTTCATTGAAAATAGTTTAAGTCCCTGAAATTGCAGTTTTCTCGGTTGTAACCCCTCTTTTTCGCAATCTTTACATTTTTGGCCCAAATTGGAAAATTTTTGCAACTTTGGTCCTTTTTAAATTTGAAAAGCATTTTAAACCTTTGAAAAATACTTGTGACACTAGTGGTCCATTGTTTTACAGAAAAACACAGTTTTGGCCCTCCAAAACAGAAAATTTCGCATAATGGGCTCTATTGGGCCGAAATTGTCATTTTTAGCCCATTAAGCTTGAAATTTATGCTTTTAATCCTCCAAATAGTATATTTTCAGAAAATACATTATGGAAACTGTTTTGACTCATCTCACCCATCAGATTTCGAAATATTTCATTTTAGGCCCTTCAACTTTGTATTTTTAACATTTTGTGTCAAAAAATGAGTTTTTAGCCCAAAATAAGTGTTGTCAAGCCTTTTGGCTATTTTTCTTGGTATACTTTGCATGTAGTAGTATATTTTAGGCTAGTATAAAATATATCTCAGTTTTTAGCAATTCATAACTAGATCTAGCATCAAAATCATACAAAACATACATATAAGCATAGAAATCAACCAAAACATACACATAATGATGGATCTACACCTTTGCTTGTATTCTCCCCCACAAAAACTTATAAAAACCGAAAATATGGGGGTATGAAGCTCACCTTGGGTGTTGATTCGGTTTTTGAAGAAAGGATGGAAGAAATGAAGTGATTTTTGGCCTTAGCACCCTTTTCTTGAAGATCTCGAGTTTGGTGACTTCTAAGGTGCATGATCACAAGTTGGAATAGATTTAGAAGATATTTTTGATGAAATGAAGTAGCTAGATCATGGATTAGTCATCAACTTACCTTAGATGATGATTTTGGTGATGGATTCTCCTTGAAAGCTCCTTAAATCTCGAAATTATGGAGGAGGAATGAGAGAGTATTTTTGAGAGAAGAATGAGTGAATTTTGTGTGTGTGTTTGAATTTTGTGTGTGTGTTTGTTGGACTAGTTTAGGTTATTCATGGATCTAAGCTTTTAATTCCCTTCATTCTAGGCCCAATATGGCCCAAAATATTGAAATAAGTAAATGTGGTTCCAATTAGAGCCCATTTAAGGGTCCTAAGCTCATGATAGTCAAATTGGAAGCTTATTGATCCATTTAGGTCCAATAAGGAAGTCCTAGTCCAAAATGGACCTAATCAAGAACTTCTAGGGTTTCCAATTGCTTGATGTAGTGAATTGGGGTTTAGTTTTCCATTGAGTAAGCATCATACATGCTCTTGAGTTTTTGAATTCAACATTTAATTGAGTATAGTGATTACAAGACACAAAATTTCTAGTTGTGACAAAATGCTTATGAACTCACCAGCTTAATGCTGATACTCTTTCAAAACCTACTTGTATTCTCATGACATTAGTAGACAGGTACACACGCCGGATTCAAGAAGATGGAGCATAGTAGCTTCGAATCTTTACTTGTATTTACTTTTGAAGTTCATATTATATGAATCAAATGTAATGTAAACATTATATTATTAATACAATGGTTGTTATTGCTTTGATTACTATTATTCAATTGTTGTGATACTTTACATGATGTCATCCGCCCTCGAACGTTTCTGTTGTTCCGGTTTGGGGGTGTGACAGAACATGTCATCATCATACGAACATAGAGGAATCATTGGCAAAAATATTATCTTTCTCGCATGTTGACCGACAACTATTTTGATATCAATGACATTGTACTCAAAACTTTTATGTATCAATCGGTCTCTTTACACAATCCATTTGATGGGTCGAGATTCTGTAACATTATTATCGAGAATCCAACTTTCAGTCGTAGGCAAGGTTTTCAGACATGAAACTGGTCATCTTATTGTTTCGATGGTTCAACTGATCCAACCGGTCCTAAATACTGGACAAAAGATACATATTTTTAATGTATATTGTTTTCATTTATAAGTTGAACTAAATAAAATATTTGAAATTAAATGTTA
This sequence comes from Lactuca saligna, assembly GCF_052625555.1. Lineage (NCBI taxonomy): Eukaryota > Viridiplantae > Streptophyta > Magnoliopsida > Asterales > Asteraceae > Lactuca > Lactuca saligna. Next base: position 321,330,093 of record NC_136420.1, on the reverse strand, counting down.
AATTTTTTCAAACAAAGGTTTTTTTGTGTTGCATCAAACAAAGATGTTTTGCTATGTATTTAATTTTTTAATTAAATAACTTTACTTCAGTTATTAAAGATACATAAAAACTAATAAAACAAAAATAATATATTAGTCTTATCATAAATTCAAAAATAAAATGAATTGTAATTGTATTTCATTATGATATAACTCTTATGTGTTTAAAAGGTCGAATAACCATATTAAAAATCAATTTTGACATACCTTTTAATTTTATATAAAAGTTAATATTAAAATAAACTGAAATGATTACATATATAATTACGTGACATTTTTTTATATAAAATAAAAATAATTATTATTATTATTATTACAAATTAGTACAGAAAAATCACAAACCTAGCAATAAAAAGGTCAGACATTGTCAAATTAAACGATCATATGCTTCAATTTGCAACCTTCTTTCATACGTCGACCCTCTGTTTCATCAAACTCACATCAAACTCTAAACCACCCTTGATAGATTCTATCATGTCTCTCAATCTGTCAATCCGTCCTTTTTCTTTTTTCGTGGAAACAATTCCATACGAACACAAAGAAATCAAAAGAATGTTCAGCATGCCGAAGAAAGAAATCTACAAAACTACTTTGATTATTTCTTCCAGAATTGCTCTTTCCAATCCCAATTCGAAAATCGAACGATTGAGCAGTGAAAATCAGAACTAACCTAAGGCATATAAACTGTTGGAAATATTAGGGTTTGCGGTGGAGATCTGGATACCAGCTTGGATTGTGATATCACTTTCCGAACTGATATTTCTACCCTATCCCTAGGTTACAATAAATTCATCCTAGGATAATCCAAGCGGACACTTACGTTTCTAGGCACAAAAAACGTAAGCTAATATGCTAAAGGGTTCTGTGAATGTGTGATGAAAAATGAGAGCTAAAGAACGTCCCCCTTTTGGAAAGGAAGAGTTGTTTATATACTAAACATGATTAGGGTTTCATTAGGATTGGGCCATCATTAGTTGCTTTGGAAGCAAGTTATATTAATCCGGATTAGGGTTACCAAAAACTAACGAGTTTCGTTAGTTTTACTATAATCACTCTCAAGAAATTGAGTTTTCCACAATCTGGATTAGTGGGACCCCAGCCAGGGGCTCTGCCCCTTGGACCCCGTTAAGGGCGCTGCCCCTAGACCCCGCCAAAGGGGTGCTGCCCTTTTGGAAACCCCAGATCCGGGGGCACTGCCCCCGAACCCTCGAGTAGTCGTCGAACTGGCTTCTGACTCGATCTTATACATGCGTACACTCCGCACAACCCCGTACATGTATTATAGTACAAATCATGAAGCCCTTTAGCTCATATGTTAGTTCCAGTTACTTAAAATGACATGTTGACACTAAAATCACCAACAAAAACCAAAAAAAAAACCAAGATTATAGAGAGCAAAGGAAGATTATGAGAAAAAAGAACACATCTTAATCGATCTTCGAAGGATCTGCAGTTAGCAAGAAAATATTCATTAAGCCCTAATTAAAAGTTGAAATAGAACGAAATTAAAACAAAGTGAAATCAAAGAAGGGGTAGCAGGCATCGACCTCATCGGTCGATTGTCACCGCTGAGTCTCGTTGTCGTGACTGCTTTCATCGGCTGAAGAATACAGTCGATACCCCCGAGTCCGAATACGAATCTGACTCATAGTGAATGTCGGAATCTGATCAATCGTCTCCCTCATCGGCCGATGTGATTTCGTTTAACGGCAGCACTGATTTAACGGTGGAGCCGATTTAATTGAAAGCGATGAGCGGTAGGGGAGCGTCGGAGATTATAAATTCATCTTCTTTTGTGTAAGAATGGATGGAGAAGGCAAGTAGTAGGCAGTGATATAGATCAGTGAGAATGAAGGATTATAGACTATAGAGGCGGTGAAGCGGTTAACCCAATAAATAGTCTACGGTAACTCGAGGAACAGTACCCTAGTAAGGTACTGTTCCTAACTTTCATTTCCTTATATATATATATATATATATATATATATATATATATATATATATATATATATATATATATATAATAAATTGTATTAACATATTCATCCTCGTTACAGGAAATAAGTATTGGGATGGTTTACTTAGTTTAGTGATATCATATTCTTTCATAGAAATAATAATTTTTCAAAAATAGATACATACTGAAAGGAGGGATAAAGTTTTAGGACAAAAATGAAATCAAATTACAAATAGATGTCACATAAAATTCAGGGAATGACGAAGGCAAGAGAAGAAAATGATGAAATGTAAAATCAACCATTACCTCAATAATATCAATGTTCTTGCATTAACCACAAAACAGTAAAAAAATAAGTCCAACTAAACTTCTCATACAAATGTGTATTAGTGATCCACCAGCCTTATCCACACATAGTCAATCATTATCCTTCAGTTCTATATCACCTTTTGTAAAAAACTACAAAAGCATAAGAAAGTTTGTTAATAATATTTAGTTCATACTAATACCAACATACTTTATTCTTTTTACTAACATAGGCAATTTATTTCTTTTTAACCAATAATAACAAACAAACCATGAAAATAACATTGTACTTTCATTTCTTGCATCATACCCTTACAAATAAACCAAGTAAATAACATTTTACTTTCTAGCATTTGACCATTACAAAATACCAATGTACTTTCATTCCTTTGACAATTTTACCAGTTTGCATCTAATATTTTTAAAGAAATATATATATATATATATATATATATATATATATATATATATATATGTGTGTGTGTGTGTGTGTGTGTATCTATTAAATAAAACTCCACATAAGTTGATTTTAATTCAACAACGAGATAACACCCTCCACGTTTTAGAAGGATGTCTGTTTAACTCCACCACAAGTGATAATCCTCTTAATTATTCAGCTTTTTAGACCCTCCTGCGAGTAGATGTTTTTAATTAAACCACACAAATAAATGAAAAATGGTACCTTAAGCTTTTAATACCTTTAAGTATATAAAATTATGGCACGACCATGCTTGTGTTGGTGCATACATGTTGTATCTTATTACAAGCTTACGAGCAGTGGTGTATCTTATTTTGAGTGATTGAGATGAGTCTTCTCACTAGACTGTGTAAGATGCTAGATTGTCTTTGTGACTCTTGCATATACGTTGGGTAAAACCTTTTATGTATATTCGGCGGGGCTCGCTATGTATGTTAAGCAAGGCTCGTATGCATGTTGGGCGGGGCTCGTTATACTATGGGGCGGGGCCCGCTATGCTTGTGGACGGGGCCCGTATGGTTATGTGGTATTTTGGGGAACTCACTAAGGTTTGTGTTTACGGTTTTATGTTTAAAATGTTTCAGGTACTTCTGGTTCCAAGGGGAAAGACCCAACTTGATAGCATTGCATCTCTCGGAATTTTCCACATTATCTTTTATGATTTATTACTGATGTTTTGAGAATACAATATACCATGATTATCTTTTGGATCAAATGAATGAATGGCTTGGTTGTATAAAAATGAAAATTTTACTTAATTCTTTGGGACGTTACAATAACCAATATAATGTAAAATGATATTAAAAAATATGTTTTTTCATTTGACTTAATATAAATAGGTTTATGAAGTATACTAAATCACATCATATATATATATATATATATATATATATATATATATATATATATATATATATATATATATATTTGTCTAAGAGCATTGATTATGGGTCAATGTGATAACACCACTTCACATGCCATATCAATAATAACACCACCTTAACACCATATAGAAAATGGTGTTCCTATGTTATAACATGTTATAACATGCTAAGAGGTAGAGAGAGGGAAAGAGATGGATAGAGGGGGGGGGGGGGATAATTTGATTAACCTACTCTCCCGTTTCAAAATGTCATAATGGCCACAATTTGAACCATAACACCAAGGGGGTGTTGATGGTGTTATAACGTCGTTAAGGAATGCCAACTCAGCTATAACGACTTGTAACACGACCCATACCGCATGCTTTAATGTTTTCATTATTTAGATTTGATGCTCACATGTATAAGAAGTTTGTCCCACGTTGGTAAAATAAAAAGGTTGAAATGAATGGCATGCCTATAAAAGAAGCCTAATACTTTCTTTTCAAGGTGTCCCAAGTGTCTCATATAATTAAACTTTATTTTTTATCTTATTATTTTCTTATTTAGAGTCTAAAAAGATGTAAGTTAAATCTTTAGAGATTTGGTATATAGATAGGTGTTTTATTGGGGATTAGTTTATTCTTATAAAAATTGTTATTTTGTTAATGTAATTTTATTCTTTCTAATTTTGAATTCCCAACTTGTTTGACTCTATTTTCCCAATAAATAGTATAACAACTCAAGGTTTAAGGAGGACTCGATCTCTAAAATTCATAATATACTCTATGGTTGGAGCTTTGTATGATCTTCTACATCATAAAATGATTTATGTTGGTCATATGTGAGGATGTTTTGGTTTTTAGAGGCTTTCCATATTTTATGTTTTTTAGTTTTTGGCAACTAATATTTTCCATTCAATATATTTGCTTCATGAGGTACTTATATAAACATACATCATAGGCATGTTTGATCAAATCCTATTAAATAGAAAAAAAAAATGAGCCCTAAACAAACTACACCAACCAAATATCTATGTTATCTACATTTTTCTAGCAAAAAATAAAGAGTTGTTGCAATTTCACCTTAAATTTGAACGGTTTCCTGTATCCCCTTTAAACAATTAGCTAATGAAAAGCATATACATATCTAGATGTTACAACAAAGTAGCATAACCTCATATGTTATATAGACTTCCTATTTCTCCCTTAAGAAACTTACCAAGCACTTTGCTTTGAGAACTTATTTTTGTATTGATTTACTTTGAGATTATATAAGACAATAAAGGAATAGTGGTATAAAGAAAATAGCCAAAAAAAAAAATTCTTGCCAAATATCCAGAGCTCCTAATCTTTGAGTCAACAATTCAATGCATAACTAGTCAAGTAATAAAATTCGTTCTTAGATGGTATGTAGGCCTAATGTGTTTCTATCGAGTCCTCAAGTGAAGTCACTAGTGGCCTTATATGAACCAAAGAAGTGATAAACATCCTAATGGAGTGTATGGAATACAACCAAGCTTTTGTTCTCCTTGGTGAAAATATTCCTTGACCTTTTCTTCATTCTATTTATTTATTTTTGTAACAGCAGCAGAATACATATTAATCAAACAAAAACGTGACTAGAAATAAGCTAGAAACATAACAAGTTAAGGAAGGATTGAGTTCTTCATCCACTCAACCCAATTAATCCTAGCCTTGGAATTACGAAAAGTAAACCAACGGAAAGAGGTTTCAACAATAGAATCTAACAACAGTTGCTTTCTAGGTTTTGAAGAATAGAAAAGAAATGCATCCTGATAGGTCTATACGACCCAAATAACCACCATGCAAACTGATTCAATAATAATCCTCTCCATTCTCGCATTAGATCTCACATCCACCTAATCTATCATCGAAGAGAAGCTAGGAATATCCACATCAAGCCAACTAGCTATGCACCTCCAAACTTGAATCACCGCTGAACACTTACGAAAAACACGATTAGCATCTTCTTGAAAGTCTTGACAAATCAGGGAAAAGAGTAGTATCTAGATAAACCCCTCTTTAAACCAGCTTAGACCTGACCAGTATACGATCAAGCAGAACACACCAAAAAAACACATTAATCTTGATAGGAACATAGCGATTCCACCTAGTAGCATGCAAAGCGGAAAGGAGTCTCTCCTCGTCAATCCTCCTTCTAATATACGTAAACATGAAAAGGCCCGAAGGATCCATCAACCAAACCCATTTGTCGTGAGTGGTTCGCAAACACACATTCTCGAAAGTAAACCATCCAATTGTTGTATCTCAACTCCACCTTTAATTGTGCGACACCAAGAAAAACTCCAAGCATTAGAACACCATAATTCACTAATAAACACATCTTTACTTGTAGACAAAGCAAATAATCTAGGAAATTTCACCTTGAATGGAATTCCAGAATACCACACATCCGTCCAAAATCTAGTATGTGTACCATTACCAACAACCCTCGACATATCATTGCTAGGAATGAGATCCTCTCATGAAGTTGATTGATATATCCAACAATTTTTTTTGCCAAAACCCCCTCCTTAAATAGGATTAGACCCTTCTAAGAACCAACCACCTTCACCATAGATTAACTTAATAATTTTCATCCATATCGCTTGAGAGTCGTTAAAAAATCTCCATTTCCATTTATACAACAAAGCCAAATTAAAAAAATTTCACCCAACAAAATCTTCATTGTATTTATTAGTTTTGGAAGATTTTTTTTTATTTTTCATTTCTATAAACCGTAATTTTCTCTAACGATACTTAAACGTATAATTAGCCTTCCATTAAAACCTATAGACAATATAAATTCTACCCAAACTCTCATAAATATTATCCTCTAAAAAGAAGGATCATATAAACACAGTGTTAAGTTATTTTCACAAGTAACCAATAACAAAAAGTCATCGTTACTTGACCCGTCAAAAAAATAAACTTTCATCCCCAATAGTTTTCTAATCCATATATCTCTATGTTGGCTTTTTCGGTGCAAAAATGATGATTTTAACCTTTACATTTTATTTCTTCTTAGACTTATCCTTAAGAAATGCAAATTGATTCTTACATTTGTTAATTGTTTTCACTGATACTACAACTCTTGTCACCCGACTCTTTCCTTTGGGGAACTATTCAAAATCTGAACTAGAGATGATTCATAGACCGCAGTCTTAACATATTTATACTGGTTTGCTATCGCCTATCAATATGCTATATTCAACAATTTGGTTTGGTCGGGCTCAATGAGCCACGAAACCCCCATTTTCATCATGGGTACTAAGCATGGATGAAACTGATGTTTCCTATTTTCAAGAAAAGAATCAAATGCTTTAGCCAAATCAGGATTCTATTCAAAAAAGATATTTTTGTTGCATTCATAATTTTTCACGGACTACCTGATGTCGATGTACTTGCGGCCATCACCTCGCACCCATAGTTCAAGCTAATGGATGACAAGTGACAAAGGAAGGTGGTGATCATGATTCAGTTGTGATCTAGAAACAAGAACTAAGGTATGCAAGTATGGTCAAATCAATAAAATTCAAGCAGTGTCTAAATACAAACAAATTAACGATCTTAATAATATAGAGAGTGTATAGATAAACTTAGTAAAAAAACTTTTATTATAAAACAATAATATTAGAATTAGCTAATAATGCAAAATCAATGACATGAGACAAACGCATAGATGAGTTTACTTCTAAAAAGAATTTAAATTAGTATCTTTAAAACACAAAATACATATAAAATAAAAAAACACAAGCTTATATAAAAAAATGAATAAATAAAGTTACTAAATAAAATGATTTCAAACCTGTAGAAAAATAGGGATGATGAGTTGTGGCATAAAGCTTATCTGTTCCTATGGTATAATAATAACCCATTCCCATGACATAGTAAATAGTAATGATACAAAGAGTTGGATTGCAGATTACTTCGATATAAAGAGATAAAGAGCAAAAGTTTAAAAAGTTAGTGAAATTGTGAGGTTCTTAGAGCAGCTGCTGGAGATAGCTATTGAAGTAGTTTGACTATGTGACAGCCGACACTACAAATGGCTAGAGAAAGAGAAGGAGAGTTGAGTAAGGTATTCATTATTATTTTTTTACATATTTTTTCATATAAACATTTAACATATCTAGTGAAAATTTAAGACTATGTAATTTCATATTTTTTTATATATATTATAGGTCGGTCATTTTCATGATTACAAATAGATCAAGATTATTTAAATATTGTTTAATGGTTTAAAGTGTTCAATATTTGAAGACCTTTAATCCCAATAATTCTTTAAAATTTTCCAACATCGTCTAACAAAATGCATTTCTCAAAATCAAAGAATCTTAATATGGATTATGTATTCAATATTTAATTTTATATATATTTCAGATGAGTATTGATTATACAAATAAATCTATATCATATTTATTTCTTTATATAAATTAATAACTAAACCAAATTACTTGATTACTAAATTTTCAACTTAACCAAAAGTTAATGTTAAAATAAACAATACATCATAAATCAAACATCACAAAACAAAAAACATCCGAACACATTATATATAGCATGCAAGTGCATTATTTCGAAAATCCAAACCCCAATGACCCAGCCTGCACAAAATCTTGCATTGTTCTATGTTTCTGGTATATCATCATAATCATCATAGACCTTCATTCTTTCTCTATTAAGCATCAACGGCTTCAAGTACATAATCCCCCGTCACAAACTCACGACCTAATATCATTACAACAATATCAAAATGTCAATTTCCTTGGATGGAATGGAATGACATTGACATGGCAAAGGAATAACCAAGGTAATGGAGTGAGTCATCAAAATCAATGACCATGTTTAGTTCAATTTAGAAATGGAAAGAATTTTATTATGTATTTTCTATAATGTATGTGGATACAATAGTAAATTATATTTTTGTCCTTGTTTTTTTTTTTTTATTATTATTTTAATTTTTGGTCGCAAACAATTTTCTCTTGCATATTTAATCCTTATATGAGGTTGTTGTAACATTTTTATCTGAATTCCAAGTAAAACGACTATTTTCATTGTTGGATTTTGCAATTTTGGTTCAAAAAATATAATCATTTTACATAGAACAGGAACCAAAAACATTATAAAAACCTAGAGACATGATCAAATCTGCAAGAGAAAACATTTTTGGACCAAAATTAAAAGAATCAACTACACTTGGTGACCAAAAATGTAATTTCCTCTAAATACAATGCATCATGTTAACTGTATTGTTACAAAAAAAAATTTAAAAAGAAAAAAGAAAAAAACTCATTAAAACCATAATAAGATTTAATAAAAAAAAAATTAAATGCTTTCTAGTTATTTTTCAAAACTAAAACTGTTTTAGTATTAAAATCACGAATCTTTATAAAAACAAAATCGACATTTTTACAAGTTATATAAACAAGAATGTGATGCAATGCAAATTTTCATTTCATTGCATGTTGGAATAAAACAAATGGCCCAAATTTGATGGAATCACATTTCATCAAGAATGTTCCATTCACTCCATTGGAAAAAAGCAAACAACTTTTTTCATTCAAATGGAATGACCGCTCCACTCCCTCCCAAATTCCATCAACCAAATACTATCAAATCAAAATCATTTTTGTTAATTTAGATCGAACCTTTTCTAGCAGCAAGAAGAGCAAACTCCCATGCTATATTTTCAAGATCGACCCCTGCTAGCCTGTTGGTAAGATATGCAAAAATCTCACTAATGGCTTCCTTATTGTCTTCCATGGGGGGCATATATTATGTAAAGGACAAAAATATCTTTTTGCCCCTTCTTGTCCGAAACATCCACCTGGATTTCCAGGAGAAACGACCAAGGATGAGGACATTTACGTATTTTTGCATTGAAAAGAGATCGCGACTTGTGGGTCTCTCTCCCACATTTTTGGGTGGGACATTGACTTCAATCTCAATGTCAATCCAAGTTCAATGCAATTTGTTTTTTGGGTTTTGAATAACAATAACGGCAACATACTTTATTAAAGTGTTTTACATATAATGGAAACGTACTTACATATTTACCCATAATAGCAACATACTTATATTTCTTCTAGATAAATAACAATATGTGACCTATAATATAATAGCAATGTACTTGCATTTTTTTTCTTTGTACAGAATATTAACATACTTGCAATGGTCACCTATAATAGCAATTTACTTACATATTTTACTTTAAAAAAAAATACATTATCAACATTTCTAGTGAAAAAAGTACCTTCATCTTGAAGGCCACTTTCATCTTCACTAACAACTAGATTCATTTCATCATCCCACCATCCCTCCAAACCATTCCCATCATGATCAACATAAAGTGAAATTTTCCTATTATCATACCTGATATCTATAAATTGGGTATAATCCAACTCATCTACTATGAAACGAATCCCTTTAGATAAAGGAATGTTAGGTATATAGTAGTAGAGGTTTTGAAACTCTTGCCCATCGGCTCTTTCAAGAAAACCAAAACATTCCTTTACTTCCATACTTGCTCAATCAACGTCAGTAAAGAGGAAATGATTCCCACCAAAAATATGCACAAGGATGTCGCATGAATACACCATTGTAGTGTAGATGAACTCTCAAATAGGTTCGTTATCGTTCTCCGCCATGAAAAAGTAAAACAAAAATTAAAGAGCAAAATACCTTAGAAAGCAGCTGTGTATCTCAACAGTGGCTACGATATTTACAAGCCATAGTTCTAGCTCATCATTCGTCTACTTATACGACATACACCCCAGGTAAGAAAAATGCCTTTAAACATTCCTCTGTATTTACACTTTGGCATTACACGCGTGGCTTGATTTAGAGTTGACTAAGGGTGTGCTCAGCACACAACGTTTGGGAGCTTCTGGCTTCTAGCTTTTAAGAAAATGCTAGTAAAAAAGAAAAAGTATCGTTCCGCGACAAAAGCGTTTAGCTTTTAGCTAAACAAAACGCTCCAAAATCAAAAGCTACATGGAGTAGCTTTCAACAAAACGCTCCAATATCAAACATTACCCGATAACCGCTAACCGATACCCTCTACTAGCTAGTTTCACCGAATACGCTCTAAGTCAAAGGCCACATCACCTGTTTCACCGGCTAACTTGTTTGAAGGGTCAATAATGGCAAGGGTGACAGACAAATTTCGATTTTGGGGGTACATAAAAGCAAAAAAAACAATAATGGTCTTTTAAAACCTTATGTAAAACGTTGACAAAAACCTTAATATAAGTTTTCTTAAATCCAACAAAAATCAAACATGAGATGTATGTGGTCGTATAATTCGTTTTTCTTTATAGCGTTATAACATACTACTTTTTTTGTTCATATTGTTATATGGTATGTTTTCTAAAATATGAGGTTCTATGAAAGTCGTCTTTATGCGAGTTTTATTGGCTGACATATGACATATTCCATTGGACTTTATACTCTAAATGTCATATTTCGAAACTAACTAGACCGTTGCGATGATTGAGTTCAACAAAAAGTTTTTTGTAAATTATTTTAATACAAAGTATTACCAAAATACAGAATTCTACCAATTTCTCATACGTTTTAACAAATTAATTTTCAATTTCTTACATATTTGTTTTCATACATGAATGTAGGGTTCTAAAAACATTATAAAATCTATTTTTTATATATATATTTGTTTTTCATAAATTAAATATACACGTCTATACATAATTAAGCATAATCCTACTATATAGTTATTTTTCTCCTAATTGTATACACAATTTTTCTATATCATCACATGAAAGTGTTAACCTAGATGTCTACAAAAAGCAATTCATTATATAAATCAATAACCAAACCAAATTACTTAATTGAAAAATTTTCAACTTAATAATATTAAAAATGAACAATACATTCACATTCATAAATCAAACATCAAAAATTAAAAAACCTAACAAATCAAACATCCAAAAACAAAAAACCTCCAAACACATCATATGTATATATACCATTAATTCGAATATCCAAACCCTAATGAGCCACCTTGCATAAAATCTCGCATTGTTGGTCCTTTGGTTTTGTGTACATCATCATACACCTTTGTTCGAGCTCTATCAACCGCTTCAAGTACATCATCCTCCGTCACATACTCACCACCTGATACATGCATACAATAATAAATTACAATTTTGGTCCCCCAAGTATAGCTGATTTTTACAATTTTGGTCCTAAACAGGTTTCTCTTGCATATTTGATCCCTGTTCCAACTCCTCAAGTAACTTTTACTAATTTTATTGCTGATTTTTGCAACTTTGGTCCCAAAAAACAATCATTTTACTTGAAACAGGGACAAAAAACATTACACAAACCTAACTTTTTGGGACCAAATTTGAGAGAATTAGCTACAACTCAGGGACCAAAAATGTAAATATTCTCTCAATACAATGAATCATTTTTGTTAATTTAGATTTTAGATCGAACCTTTTCTAGCAGCAAGAAGAACAGCTTCCCTTGCTATATTTTCAAGATCAGCCCCTACTAACCCATTGGTGAGAGATGCAACAAGCTCACTAATGGCTTCCTTATCGTCTTCCATGGGGACATCTTTTATGTAAAGGGCAAATATGTCTTTTCGCCCCTTCTCATCCGGGGCATCCACCCGGACCTTTCGGGAGAAACGACCCGGTCTCATTAAAGCTGAATCCAATGTTTCCGGGCGGTTTGTGGCGGCTATCACCACCACGTTTGACTCTTTCTCAAATCCATCCATTTCAATCAGAAGCTATAACACAAATAAACCGAGGGCATTTACGTCTTTTTGCAATGACAAGAGATCAACTCCATGTGTGTTATTTTGCGTTTTGACAACAAATACTTTATTTTTCTTTACATATAATGGAAACATACTTACATATTTTAGCCAATAAAAATAAGGGTTAATCTCGTAAAAGACCTTATATTTTTGTGTTTTTTCCGGATTAAACCTCAATTTTATAATTTGCCTGAAAAAGACCTTGTATTTTTTCATTTTTTCCAAAAAAACCCTCAACCTTCTAAATGTTTCCAAATAAACCCTCAACCTTCTAAATGTTTATAAATAAACCCTCAACTTTTGTAGTTTTTCTTGAAAAAAAACCCTCACATTTTACAATTTGTTTTGGAAAAAAATGACTAAAAGGGCTGGATCGAAAAAAATAAAAAATATAAGATCTTTTCCAGACAAAAAACAAATTTGAGGTTTAATCCGGAAAAAACACAATATAAGGTTTTTTACGAGATTAACCCTAAATATAATAGCAACGTACTTATATTTTCTTTACACATAATAGCAATGTACTTTACATATTATAACAATATATGTAGCAAAAAAAAAGTGCAATATCCATATTTTATATTTATAGTGAAATTTAAGTAGGTTGCTATTATGGGTTACATATTTCTATAACCAATAAAAGAAGTACAAGTATGTTAAATTTAATAGAAATTTTTTTTTTGAAGGAAGAGAATAATTATTACCTGATTTAGTGTTTGGTCACGTTCACAATTCAAAGTTGACCCACGTTGACCACCAACAGCATCTATCTCATCAATGAAAATAATGGAAGGTGAATTCTTTCTTGCTTCACGAAAAAGATCTCTAACATGTGCAGCTCCTCTACCAACAAAAACCTCCACCAATTCACTTGCAGAAATCGAAAAAAACGCCACGTCAGCTTCTCCAGCCACAGCACGTGCCAACAATGTCTTCCCTGTCCCTGGTGGGCCCGTTAACAGAACCCCTTTTGGTAGCTTTGCACCAAGTTTCATGTATTTGTTGTCCCCTTTCATGCACAAGATAATCTACAAAAGTAGGTGAGTATTTTCAATAAGCGATAACTCTGTTTCATGAACCCTAAAAGGAACAGAAGTATAATGTATAAGTGTGTTATCATTATCACCTCTAGAAGTTCTGCTTTGGCAGCATCAACACCTTTAACATCATCAAATGTTACAGACTGTTTTGTACTTGGTTTTCTCTTTATTATTTTCCCAAGATCATGTTGAGCATTGAGCTGATAAAAGCTAAGCAACACCATGAGCCAAAACGGGGTTACTTGAAAGAAGACAAACAAGAAATTCTTCATTGATTGAGAGAGAAGTGCACGGTTTGATCCATATGTGATCCCCTTTTCCTTTAGGGTCTTGAGAAGTTCATATTTATCGTCTTCAACGTTTCTTGTAAGATAATGCCATTTGGGTAAAATTGTTTTAGTAGGTTTTTCTTGTAAATCGGTTTGTGGAGACTCGATATTTGGATCATGTAAAGATTTTTTGTTGAAGTATATTTGTCTGGAATTCTCTTCAAACTGAACGCGTATCACACTTCCATCTTGTATGCCACAAATCAAATCAGAATATGGAACATCCATGTAGTGGGAAGGACGCATAAGGCTTGGAAGCTTCATAGAACACATCCCCAAAAAGACACAAAAGGAAGTTCCAACTACAATTGCATAAACCTTATTCCCAAATCTCCTTGGATTTCCATCAGTATTCCTTCTTTTTGATTGTTTCTCTGCAAAGAAAACAAATAGAGTTACAATAAAGTTGATTAATCAACCACACTGAGACCAAATCTACAGGTGTGAAGAAGAAGCAAAAGTTTATGGAAATGGAGATGAATTCAAAGGATATTCAAATTTTGTTACCTTCTGTATCTGCTACTGCATCAGTTCTAGTCCCATGGCATTTAAACTTCACATTCACGATCAAAGTCAGAGATGAAGTTATACAAACAAATCGCAGAATCAAATTGTTAAAAGTATTACAGAAATCACAATGAGAAACTGTAATCCACAAACCTGATTCAAATCGTTCCAGAACAATAACGAATTGGAAATAAAGCAGTCGCTCTCGCTCTTCATGTTGCCGCCAAAACCTGAATTTCCCTGACGGAATAAAATATACACACACAATCGGTACAAAACTGAAAGGGAGAATTGTGCGAAATAAAATTGAAGAACTTGAAGAACTAAACGAATGAAATCAATTACAGATCATTAACCTTAACGAATGCAGAGTTCGGTTTAACAGCATGTCTCAGAGGAAGCGTGAAGGACAAGGCTGGTGTCAGTGGTGTGGTATAGTACCTTTTAGGTCGAGAACTGAACTGTTTTGGCGTAAGGATCATCGATGAGGTATTCGTGACAAGATTCGCCATAGCCATGGGTTCTCCGGTGATCGATAAGAATTTTACGCCCGAAAAAGAAGGTGCAACTGCGTTGTTAATATCCGATCGTCTTCAAGAATATAAAAACAATTCTACTGCATTTGAGGCTAGTTTGCGAAGAAGAGAGTTGGCGGATTCCACAACCAACGCCGGAGAAGTTTCCAGAGAAACGGCGAATTCCCGTTGATGAGGAGGTGCCGCGTTGGGTTTTGGGGTTTAGCTCTTAAAAGAAAATCATTAGAGAAAAAACGAAACAAAGTTGATTTAGGGTGGTTATTAATATTTGGACTATATTACATCTTTGGTCCCTAAGCTTTTGTCAATATAACATCTTTTTTCCAACTATTGTAATTGTTGCAAGTTTAGTCCCTATTTCAAACTAAGTTAACATCTTTGGTCCCTTATTCTAACCCATGTAAAGCTTCATGTGCCTTATACATTAATGCATTTAGGGGTGTTTGAGATTACTTTTTAAGCCTAATAGTTCTTTTTGTAAAAATTCTTTTTGAGTTTAGCTTTTGAGGAATCAAAAACCAAAATTGTTTTTAAAAAGTGTTTTGGTAGTATTTTTTGATTTTTGAATGTGATTTAGTTATAAAAATCCAAAAGTTACAAAAAATCACACTTTATTGACTTTTGAAAACTCATTCTTTTCTTTTTTATAAAAAGTTATTTTGAAAAAAACTTTTACATCTTCCAAACATTTTTATAACTTTTTAGTAAAGTTAAGAAGTAAAAGTCATTTAAAAGGTATTCCCAACCACCTTCTTTACTCATTTTGTCCCATTTCCCTTCTTTTATCTAGATACAAGAAAAATTCATTGTTTGAATATGTATATCTAACATGTCAACTCCTTACCATCACTTATTGCGTAAGTATCTACCTAACATAAGGCATAACAATCCTATGATTCAATTATATTTTCCATAACTAAAGTCTTATGATTCAATCCTAATTCACTTAAACTATGACTTTGATACCAAACTATAACACCTCAAATTTTTTCAAACTTTTTAAATGATATTGTTATAAAATTATTTTTGGTATTGATGCACGTTTAATAAAATAAAAAAAAACAATCCCACAAAACATTTACAATTAAAATTTTTGGGATTTGGGGTTTAGCTCAAAGAAAATCATTAGAGAAAAAACGAAACCACGCTTGATTTAGGGTGGTTATTAATATTTGGACTAAATTACATATTTGGTCCCCTACGCTTTTGTCAATATAGCATCTATTTTCCAACTATTGTAATTGTTGCAAGTTTAGTCCCTATTTCAAACTAAGCTAACATCTTTGGTCCCTTAATCTAACCCATTTAAGACGAAACTGTTAAAAGACTTCATGTGCTTTGTACATGTAAGCATTTTAGTCATTTTGCCCCATTTTCCCTCTTTTATTGCTTTCTAGTTCCCTCTAATCCCCATCATCATGAATTTGTTTCTTTCCCACCACCATGAACCAACTTAATAATTGCAAGAACATTTCATTGTTTGAATCTGTATATTGCTAATATAGTGTGTGTTTGAGGCCTAGAAATTTATATATAAGCTTCCTTTAACAAAACATTACAATGCTCATATAATTTTCTTAAAGAACAAAACATTACAATGCACAAATGAAACTGCACTTTAATTACCACCACCAAATGTATAAATTATTGCCATTTGAGTATAAAGTGTTATCCATATATATACCAAATTTAATTCAAATTTTAAAAAACAAATTAATCCAAACAAAAATCAAATAACAATCCTAAGCAAAACCAAACTCAAATACACATGCTAAAACGGAAAACTTAATTATAATTTACCATTCATCACCACTACCAAAAGTTAAAGAGCATTGCCTACCATACATAAGTTACATAAAACCAAAAAAAAAAAAAAAAAATACACCTACACCAAACAACTATTACCACAAAAAGTGTCTTACATCTCATGATCATGTGTCTTACATCTCAAGATTCTCACCACCTGTAGGGTGTTGAACGGGTAATTTTTTCGGGTTTCGGGTAATTCGGGTTGGGTAATTCGGGTTTTTCATGTTAGAAAAATTACCCGTTACCCTACCCAAACTAAATTCGGGTAATTCGGGTTTGGGTAATTCGGGTATCGGGTCGGGTTTGGATAATTCGGGTATTACCCGAAATATATAATTTTTTTTTTGAATTTCATCTGAAAATAAATTTAATGAAATAAATACGTCGTGCTTTAATAGTCTTGTTTATATAAACAAACGAGACATAAACGAAGTTACTCAAGCTTTGAACATTAAGATTTTTTAGTCAATAATATATAAGATATCAAGTAATTTTTTAACAACTTAATCTAATCTAATAAGATGTTAAAAAAATAAATACCTAAAGATCTTAATTTAAAAGTTTAAAATGATTAAGATAAATGTAGCCATAAGTTTTTTCATGTTTTGAAGTTTCGTCAAGATAATGAGTTTGTTAGTTGCAATAAAAACTATAACCTAGAAAATAGTTAAGTTTTAAAAAACGTGATGATATATAAAAATTACTTTTAATATTGTTAGTGTCTTATTGATATAATAAATATATTTATGTTTTATAATAATCATAGTTAGTTTAAGCGTGATCAAATAACTGTTATATAGTACAAGCTCTACAAAAAAATGATTTTTTAAAATAATTTGGGTAATTCGGGTAATTCGGGTATACCCGAAACCCAAAAAATGTACCCTTTACCCGACCCGAAAAAAATCGGGTAACCCGATTACCCGGAATAATTTACCCAATACCCGATTTACCCGACCCGATTTACCCGATACCCGAAAAAATCGTGTGGGTAATTCGGGTATCGGGTATTTTCGACAGGGTTAACCACCTGCACAAAGGTGGATTCGCACTCCTCAATCTTAATGAATATTCCATCCCACTTCATTTTGTTGGCCCATTGTTTTGTGGGCCCGTAGGAACTTCTTTAGAGAACATGTAATCGATAAGCAATGCGTCCCCTTCCATGCCAATAGAAATATCCAGCCACCTACCAAGCACGAATGTTGGAAAAGAGACACATGTGTCGCTCGATGTTGTAACCTACCAAGAAATAACACTAATGGCATGGCAGGTTGCATGACATGGTCATAAGAGCCTCATACACACTATCATGCTTAAAAGTTTTATGTGACATCATTTCGGAGTACATTCTGAATGGTCTGTTTTGTTCTAAACTATTCTTCATATTCTTGATTGTTCTTAGTATTCCGAAATGTTCTTTGCTGTAACACCTCATATTTTAAACCAAAATTTCCATAAACCAAGTTCTCAACCACATAAATAGTTCAAACAACTATTATTACAAAATATCATAGTTCACAACTATCCGAGTAATAAATTTCCTAGCGACTGTGTACAATCAGACCTTCGCCTTCTCGCTGTCCTCAGAAGTACCTGCCATATATAAATCAACAACTATAAGCACGAAGCTTAGTGAGTTCTTCAAGATGCCACATACAAGACCACATAAAATAAATAACTATGGGTTATCATCAACCATGGAGACTATCATCAGTCCCAATGGGCTAACAGCACGCACTGTGGGTTATTAGCAACCCTAGATACTATCAGCAATCTCAATCACATATAATCAACAATACATAATAAAAGCATCAAGACCCAGCTGGTCATCACAAATACAGTTATTTTACCACACAGGTAAGAATAAGTGAGGAGACTCACCTGATACACAAGACAGGTAAATCTCACACCCGAACTGTTGGATCTAAAATCCGCCTAATCAACAAAATAATTAACCCTAATTAATAATTAAGGCCCAAAACTCAATCCACGAGTCCAAATCCAACAACTAAATCTTTTAAGGGAGAAAATACTATTTTGCTCTTCACATGGTCCAAAACCCTAGATTTGACCAAAGGTCAAAAGTCAAAGAAGTCAACTGCCCAGCGCGTACGATGGGCGCACTCTCCTTTACGTGGGCATACAACGTGATCAAAACCCGTCGAGGGTGGAACCGGCTACGCCCGAGTACAACTGGCGTACTTCGTCTAGCTCTACATTCACCAACTTTTTGCCTTAATAACTTAAGACAACTAGCCCAACCTCATATCTGACCATTTTAAGATGTCTTAACCCATAAAGTCATCGAATTTAAGCCTTTGCATGGCTATAAAAGTCCCAATGCAACAATCTTTAACTTCTATTACACTCTAAACTACTTTACTCATGCATGAGCCAAAGGGAATGATCAAGTAACCTTTTTTATGAATATATATAACCTAGAATACATGCGTGGACAAATACAAGTTCCTGGAGTGCTCCAAACTCATAAAGGTCCAACCTTGGGGACAAAAGTTCATAAAACTTTAACCATGGAGATCTAATGAAAAGCTTGCCAAGGTATATACTTTGTACCTAAAAATGATGCACAAAGAGGAAAAGTTTCTGGATCTACAAGCTTGCTAGCACCCACTCCTTCTTCTCTAACCTCCTTCTTCCATAACAAACACCAAGAACACTCAGAAGGCTTGCAAAACCTCACACAAGCAACACAACTCAGAATTAGGGTTTTGGGAGGGTTTGGTGGCGGATAAGGATAGGCATCATGTTCTTTAAATAGGGAGCAACCCTTAAAATTAGGGCTTAGATTATGGGATAGTATGCCCGACATACCACATGTACACCCATCGTACTAGCTGGTCATCCATGATTCTTATGTTGCTTGAGTATGTTGCGAGTACTATGACGTATGCCATGCGTACGACGAAAATTGCAAGCCTTTTCTTCAAGGGACCAAGCGTGTCACTATTGATAAAGACACAATAAATAATAAAATACCTGGTATCGAGATGTTACAATTCTCCTCTAATAAAGTCAGACTTCGCCCTCAAATTCATTCATAGCAAACAACTCAGAATAGTGTTCACGCATCTCGGACTCGAGTTCCCACGTCCATTCTGAACATCTCTAGTGTTGCCACTGAACATTGACCAGGTTCACTACCTTGTTCCTCAAGGTCTTCACCTTCTGATCCATAATTGCTACAGGCTTCTCGACGTGGTTTAGGCACTCATCGGCCTGAATGTCCTCCAAAGGGATCACAATTGTCACGTCGGCTATATACTTCCACAGCTAGGAAACATGGAAGGTATCATGAATTTGTCTCAACACTTCTCCAATAGCTCCAACCGGTAAGCCACCTTGCCCACATGGGCCAAAACTCGGAAAGGGCCAATGGATATGGGGCCCAGCTGTGACAATAGTCAAATTCGGGTCAAGTCTAAGTCAATCAAAGTCATCAAGTCAAACCAATCAACTCAATTAAACGTGGTATATTAGGGTATGTGGTATGTAAATACTATATACCTCACTATTTTAATGAGAAAACATCACTTGGAAAAATCGTGTGTTTAATTTTCCTTAGCCTTAGTGCTAAACAATGAACAAAAACGAGGAAACAATGTTACATACATCGGGAGTGTGAAAGATCCTAAATCATGGCTTAACGGAGTTCATGGACCTTGCGTTGCGGAGCCCCACACTCACAATTGTCTCACATGAAATCTCTCTCAATCGTTTTCACCCTATCTCTCTCTAAGTATGCCAAATCTCTCCCAAATATCTCTTTGTATGAGAAATCTCTCCAAGAATGTCAAATATCTCACAAATATCTCTTTGTATGAAAAATCTCTTCAAGAATGTCAAATCTCTCCCAAATATCTCTTTGTATGAGAAATACCTCCAAGAATGTCAAATCTCTTCTAAATCTCTCCAAGTATAGGAAATCTTTTCCAAATCTCTCTCAAAAGTTCCCGTAACTTTTCATAGCTTTTCGGGCCATCCCGACTCTTAGCCGGGTCAAAAACGGCTTGAAACGGGGTTAAAACAAGTAAAATTCCCTAAAAGAACCGAAAAACCATTTATAGGGCCGAACCCTTTGGACTGAAAGCAGCAAAGAACCGAAACATTTAAGCAACCGAAACCGAGACATGGAGTTGAGACCTGAGAACCGAGACCAGCAGCCGAGACCGAGTCTCGCTGCCCCATCCGAAACCGAGACCTGTAGCCGAAACCTGAGAACCGAGACCTGGAGCCGAACCCGAGAGCCGAACCCGCCAAGAGCAGAGACCGAGTCTCGCTCTTCCTTCCCCTACTCTCGGTCCTCTTTTCCCTTCTCGGTTCCTTCTTCTACTCTCGGTCCTCTTTCCGCCTCTCGGTCCTCTCTCTTCTCCTCTCGGTCTTCTTCTCTCCTCTCGGTCCCCTTCTTCTAGTTTCGGTTCCGATGACCAGAAGGCCGAACCTCCGGCCAGACTTCGGAATTTTTACATTTTTGGCCCATTTTCAATATTTTTCACATTTTGAGTCCGTTTTTCGTGATTTTAACGCGGGATTTTCTCCAAAAATCATATTTTAACATAATAAACCCTAAATATTCATAATTTAATCATATTTTCATGAAATCCCCATTTAAATAATAAAAATCTTGTGGGTGAATAATTGAGGTAGAGTGTTGACTTTACTTTACCTTATGACACAAGCAACCACCCCCATACCCACTCTATGACCAGCCACACCTTCCCACCTTAACTAGGTCACTTCAATGTCCTTCCCACTCAATTATTAGCCCTTCCCACGTTCATAGAGCTGGAATAACTATCCCCACTCCTCACTTCTTTCATTTTATCTCATTTCACTAAAGATACAACACAACTTTTCTCTCAAACTTTATCTCACTATTCCAAGACTCCAAGGCTCATCTTCAAGCTTTACCCTTACCTTGGTAAGTATAATTCATCCTCCTTGTGATTATTACACTTCATTCTACTCCAATCATTCATTGTTTACACAAAATCCATCACATTAATGTTAGATCTTCGAACCTTCAAGACATTCTCTTAGTGTTCTTGAGTGGAATACTACATATCTCCATCATCCATCTTCTGAAATCACTCAAGGTGAGTTCATACCCCTACGTTTTCATGTTTTCTCAAGTTTTCAGGGGGGGAATACAAGTTAAAACACCAAGAACATAACTAAACTTTTCTAACAGCCTTAATCAGAAAAGTTCAACTCCATTCACAGACTGTTTTGGGGAACTTAAACATTTTTTTTTCAAAACTATACAAGGTGAAAGTATTTTAAGTTCTTACCTTTAAAATGACTACTTGCATATCTCCATATGATTTTTCTACAGTTTATGGTGATTTTTACAAAACTGCCTATCATTTCAAACACCAATCCAAACCAGTCTGTGATTATGGACTTTTTCACCCAAGTTGGAGGTCATTAAAAATCATGAAAAAAATTATGAGTAAACTAGAAACATTTTGGGAACTCTCAGAATTTACGGATTTAGTTTTCAACTTCGTATGATTTTTCTATGACTTTTCTAAAACAGCGCAAAAAGGTTAAAGTTAGTTAACAACATATAAATTTCATAACACATTGTATTATGTTGAACAAAGTGTATAACAATAAGTTCTAAATATTGAATGTGTTTCCTTGTTAGTTTATCATCATAAACTGAAACTTAGTCATTCATGATAAGATTATTTACTCATTTAGAACACGAATATTAAGCTATAATAAGCATAGTTTAATAGATTCATAACACTAATGCATTTTCATAAAAGAGTTCTTATATATTACGAATGTTTTGGATAAACTATAATAGGTATAGTTTATGATTCATCACATAACACACTTGTACAAAAAGGGTAAATTTATACAAAAAGGTTTCACACTCAAGCACACCACACGTAAACTTGTTAACCCAAAATTGTGAGACAATCTTTTTCCGTATGTCCGAGTGCGGGATCTAATTCCTGGTAGTTATAATCAGAGTCTCCTGGAGGGAGAACGTGATAGTTGTGTATAGATCTATATTGGGTTTGACACCCCACACCCTGCTGCTAGCTACAGTGGGACCTACAGGTCTACGGGTGACAAATGTCATTTTAGTTTCGCGATGCCTGAGAAACGTCGTGGCAGGTTCATTCAGTCATAGTATGATTATAGCGACTCACATAGGGAGATAACAATACATAAAGTTTACCGGATTTTTATAATACCTAAATGGGTTTTATGTCGATTTAAAATCACTTTTTATGTCAATAAGTACAAATATTACTGTACACGTTCGATTTTGGTATTTATGAATAGACATCATTTGAAACCACCTCCATATCTTTAAGTATGGCCAATACTTGTTAATTCTCGGTCCTGGGATTTAGGACTACATATACAGAAAGTATTAACAAACATAAGAATTTACGGGAATTTCATTCAATTCAAACACGTTTATGCCAATTTAAACACATATCATTTCCTATTAGGAAGAGAGGTTACTTATACATTTTGGTCTTCGGTTATAAGACTACATTACACAAATTTTAAGGAAAGTATCGGATTTTTCTGAAACAAACGTAACATTTACAAGGGAAAGACTTCTATTAAGTTCGAAAAAAAAACTTATGAACTCACCAACCTTTGTGTTGACACTTTTTCAAACAACTTTTATTCTCAGGTAATCACTAAACAGGTACCAAAGTGCGTTTTGAGGATGGGACGTAAGGCATCAATATATCATGTTTTTGTTAATGTATTGTAATTGATTTGGAAACATGTAAATCATACACTGATGTAACCTTTTCAATTATATATATGTTGGTTGTGTTTGCTTAAATTACTATTGCAATTGTGGTTATGATACTACACATGAAGTCCTCCACCCCTGGACGTTTCCACCATCCTTGGTTTGGGGGTGTGACAGATTGGTATCAGAGCACGGTTTATAGTGAATTAAGTATGTCAAACCACATAAGATATACAAACTATAAACACATTTGGGACTAAAAGTCTCTGATTCTTAAAACATTTTAACGGGTTGTACTTTTAGAAAACGAATATTTCTTGTTTAAAAGTATACCTACATGCATTATATACTCGCGTAGTGTCATAACTAAGGAGGACATAAAGCGAAAGAGGAGGAGTTGAACACTACAAGTATGCCTTTGCATGTGTAATCAGTTCTGGGAAGGATATATCCTGATCAGCTATATCCGTCCGAGAAGTAACTTACACATACTGGGGGATAGTCGTAATGGGCGACAAATCTAATTACCTAACTACACTCTACAAAGAACACGCTAAGAACCAAATATAAACCTTTAAAAATACTATAGGAGTATTTGTACATTGCTATAGCGCCATGTTATTATTATTTTCCGATATTTGCTTCTTTTTTGGAATAGTGTCTAAGGTTGCAACTATATTAGACAAGTATTTGACCCGATTGTGCATGGTCCTTTTAGGTTGCCTTCACCATAGCAACTTGGTAGGATGATTTATTATGAGAGAATAGATATTATTAATATATTATGATAATAATATAATGAATAATAATATTGTTATTTGATTAATATAAGTCAAAGATTAAATAGTATTAATTTGGTGACTTAAAGAGATTAATTAAATAAGAGGGTATAAACTGTCAATTGTTTGATAGTTATACTTTAGGCTGTAAATCCTTAAATGATATGGGTTGGACGAATTCTAGGGCTTGGGATAGCCTCAAATTCGTCCATGGATTATCTATGGAAAGGATTAGGATTACTTAGAGTCTAAGTTATCCAATTAGGGTTTAAGGGTGAAACCCTAGGAGCCTTACAAGTATAAATAGACCCCTTGGGATAGGGAAATCGACACCTCCTCTACAACAAGGATACCCTGGTCGATTTCCTCCTCTCTTCTCTCTCTCAAATCATTCTCTTTGCTTGTTGGTGTTTGTAAGCCATTAGAGGAGTGACAATTGTGACTCTAAAGCTCCAAGAACAAGAAGATCAAACAAGTGTTTCAAGGTATGCTTCTAACTCTGGTTTTGTATTGTTCTTATACCTAATTAGCCATTAGGAGTCTTGGACTCAATGCATGTTTAATTAGAGAAACCTAGATCCAAGCATTAGGGTTTGTATGCGCACATAAGAATGTTCTTATGTACAAAACCCATCAGTGGTATCAGAGCCTAGATTGGTTTCTATTAAATTGATGCTTAATTGTTTGAATGTTAACTACAAAATTCGAATTTTGTGTTTCTGAGTCATGGACTCGGCGAGTCCAGTTTGGGTACTCGGCGAGTCCGAGCGTCAAGAAGAGCCAAAAACGGGATTTTTTCATATTTATCTTATGGAAACTTACCTTAATCATATTAGATCAACCCAAATCCGATTTTATGATATATATGACTATATTTTTGATCTAATTGAAGATATTTATCAATTAATAAAATATTTAATTTCCTTATATGATAATTATTAATTATTTTGATTAAATTGGTAAATTGTTTTTTCAAGAAATCAAATATGGATAATTATGTGATTAATTGTTAATTTGAATTATTTGTTATTTGATCCTTTATGTTTTAAATGTTTAAAAACTTGCCCTCAAGTTTTGAAATTTGTATTTTGTGATTAATAGTTTAATTTAGACAATTTAAATTTCAAACCCTAGAATTGTACAAGTTTAAAATCCAATCCTATACTAATATAATATTACAAGATTAATATCTATATATGTATAACTTAAATGCTAGTCTTACCGTTAGTAGGCCTCATTCACGAAGCCGGTTTATAAGGTGGGTATAAGGTTGCGGCCTATAAAATGGCGCTTAATGGGTGTACACTCACACCCACCGCTTGCTTGATCGGTGGAGGGTCATTAGCCGAACGGGTATGATAGGGCAACCTCATCCTCTCATTAAAAGTATAATAAGAAATACAAAGTAACTACATGTTTTCTTAAAATTTACTAATCTTAGTTACTTTAGGAAAAGTGAATTGATGCAATCCCATGAAATTACACTTTGCACCTTGCTAAGAAGTTAGTGGAGCGTGTATGGTTTACCGGCACATTAATTGGTTCTAAGAGAAGGTGGCAAAGGGTGATTCATTGTTTATCATAGTTCGATGGAGCGTGTGACATCCCCAAAATCTCGGCCAGAAAAGACCGATTTTCATTTATGCTTTTAAATATTTTCAGAGTAAATTCTTTTGATTTGAAAGAGTTGCGGAATTTGTTCCCCAAAACAAAACATGATAAAACAATGTTTACCAAAGCATTTCATAAAAGAAATGTATTTTTCATTATATAATCAAAACTCGGGGTGTCATGTTCCGATACAGACCAATAAGCATAAACGAATACATTACAAGTCATATAACAAATATAAACATATGTAGACTTGTAAACAAAACAACTTGATGGTTCATCCATCTTACGCTCTTGCGCCACTTCCTGTAATACAAATAAAACTGAGTGGGTCAGGCTTGGGAGCCTGGTGAGCATATAGGGTTTTCAACCCACAATAAATAATTAAATTAATTTTTATCAACCAACAATAACCCAGTTACCCATTCCCGTTATTCTCACTTTACGTCCCTAAAATAACTAACACAAGGGACCTAATCTAAGAATATTTTCATCGGGGTGACAACACATGCTGCGGGGTTTCCTCAGCAATATAAGTCAAATAAGGCAACCATGAGGGGGATGGAATACAGCGAATGAACACCCAAGTTCATTAACACCTACAGGTTATGAGCCTGCTAGCGTTCTACTGGACTGTCTAGAAAAGTCCGTGGTCGTCATCTAAATTCCGCTAGATGACTGGATCAAACAACAACGAGGCCTCTCATCTGTTTATTACGCACCAACTATCTACCCATGTTCTACCCAACATATTAGTAGATAAAAACATACATTTTTATACATATTTTCAAAACCTGTATAGCATGCTTGATCAATAAATTTTCCATATAACAGATGAGGCACACACACATAACACGTATTTCATATAGAAATAATCATATCTGTAAGATAGAAGAAAGTGAATATACATTCACACACATAACAACAAAGTATACACATAACACGTATGTCGTATAAAATACTTCATAGTTATACGTTATGAGAAAGTAACAACGCATTCACACGTATAAACGGCAATAAACGTAATACCCTCGAACCATACTTGTATTATTATTGCGTTTATGAAAGGTAGTATACACTCACTTGATCAGAAGATGATCGGACAGCACTACGACTCGCAAAAGTAATAATCCTCCGCAGATCTGGAAGATCTCTACGAAAATCGAACTTCTCGCGGGCAGAGCTTCGGCTCGGAAACCGCACTTCTCGGGATCTTCGGGATCTCGGGACTCGGGAATATTACTGGGGCTTCGGGATGGCTTCGGGGGTAAAAACGCAGAGCTTCGGCACAAAAACGAGAGGAAATTAGCAATGGAACCCGGAACCCTCGCATCCTATTTATAGGAGGCTGGAAGCTTCTCGTACGCGGGGCGTACTCGAGTACGCGGCGCGTACCTCGGATCAGAGCTGTGACTCGTCTTCGGATAATGCTTCCGAATTTTCAATTAAAAATAAATACAAATTAATTAATAAACTTCGGAAATTCATATCTTCTTCATATGAACTCCGTTTTCGACGTTCTTTATATCCACGGAAAGGTGAGACTACGCTCTACAACTTTCGTTTAGACTCCGTCGGCTAATTTTGAATTTATTTTTATTATTTATTTTTAATAGGCCGGGACAGAAATTTTCGTTATAAATTCATAACTTCTTCGTTTGACGTCCATTCTCGCCTAACTTTTTATCGCTTTGATACTAACAACGAGATCTTCAATTCTCGTTTAGATCACTAAGGCTAAATATCGCTTTAACGTAAATTTCACTTTTTACGTTATTCAGCGTTGCCGGTTCTGTCGTGAAACTTCGACAGGTCATAACTTCCTCGTTATAACTCGGATTTCAGCATTCTTTATATCTTCGGTAACCTTGTTTCAACTACTACAACATTATCTAAAGATATCAAGTTTATTTTACACTTAAATTTTGACGCTTATTTTTATTCTTAATTAATCAAACCACATAATTAAGCAATTAAGCACAAATCACATAATACTCAAATAATACAATCTTATTATTTCAAAACGGGTTACAAAGGTTAACCTAGACCATTATATTGCTAAAAATGGCAAGCCTGGAAACACAGGCGTTACAGAGCGTGTGTGGTTTACCGGCACATCAAATAGGTGATCGTTACAATGAAGGTACCGTGTGAATTTGCATGGTAATTCACACCCGCTTCGTGATCCTCGGTATCCCAGTCACACACAAGAGGAGCATATCGAGATTTAAACATGCCATTGAAAAGTTTCAATGAATCTCATCCGAACCTAGGAATTCTCAATACATTTAGGACTTAAAGTTATGTTTTTCATGGTGGAGAATTAGTGAATCGTCATTCACTTACGTTCAAATTCTTTGCATGTTAGATTACGACATCCCTTTTCTAATGTGTAAATATTGTTGTTGGATCCTAGCCCTAATTTTTCTTATTGGGTGATAATTAGGGATTCACATTCTAATCAATCTTTGTCCTTTCTATTGTAGATGTCGAACGCTAACAACGCTGCTGCGATTTCATTCACTTTGATGAGCTTTTGTCAAAAGGTCACCTTTGATGGAACGAACTTTAGTGAATGGATAAGATACATTCGCACGATTGCTCGCTATGAGGATAAGGAGTATGTCCTCGATGAGAGGCTCGAGAAAATCAACC
Organism: Lactuca saligna; assembly: GCF_052625555.1. Taxonomy (NCBI): domain Eukaryota; kingdom Viridiplantae; phylum Streptophyta; class Magnoliopsida; order Asterales; family Asteraceae; genus Lactuca; species Lactuca saligna. The sequence goes on along the minus strand of NC_136420.1, from coordinate 321,301,616 downwards.
CCGAAATCGCTACTCCCGCCAAAATGACTTCTTTCGAAACTCACGAGCGTGATGCAACGAAAGTACGTTGCATCATGATCGCAACTATGAACCCCGAATTCCAAAAGTCCTACGAGGACATGTATCCGTACGAAATGCACCAAGACTTATTGGAGAGATACCATCAAAACGCGAGACAAGAGCGTTATGAGATTTTCACTAACATGATTTCCGCTAAGATGGGTCATGGAGAGTCTCTTACCGTGCACCTGCAAAAGATGCAAAGGTATGTCGACCACCTTCGCAAGTCAAACGTTGACTTTGGGGAAGACTTGGCGATCGACATGGTGCTTCACTCTTTGCCTCCAAGCTACAATCAATTTAGGATGACCTATCACATGAACAAAGAAGAGGTCACCCTAAGCAAACTCCAAGGTCTCTTGAGGGTCGCTGAGAGCAACTTCAAGGAGAAGTCTGTTGCACCAACTCCTAATCCGCCCGCCGCTCCTGTCTTGGTAATTGGACAAGGAAAGGGAAAGAAGAGGAAGGCTTCATCTAAGAACTATTGCAAGGTGAAAGCCCGAGATGGTGCCTCTTCTAGTGGGACCAAAGTTGATCCCGCTAAGCCATGCCCTAACCCGAAGGAGGCAGAGTGCCACCACTGCCACAAGATAGGACATTGGAAGAGAAGCTGCCCGGAGTACCTGCAAGCCATCAAGGAAGGAAAGATCAAGCCATCTTTCGCAGGTATATACATAATTAAATCTAACGATTCATCTCATGATATTTCTTGGGTTCTTGACACCGGTTGTGGTTACCACATTTGTTCTAATGTGCAAGGACTAAGAAGAAATAGAGACGTGGAGCATGGAAGAATAAATCTAATCATGGGGAACAGAAGATCGTCGCCTGTGACCAAGATTGGAGTGTATTCTTTAGTGCTTAGGAATGGTTTATCTTTAGATTTGAACAATTGTTGCTATTCGCCAGAAATGGCTAGAAACATCATTTCATTTCATGGTTTGTTTAGACAAGGTTTTAGATTTTATTTTAATAATGAGAATGGTTCTATTTTAGCTTATTTGAATGGTGTTTTTTACTTTGAAGCTATACCATGTAATGGAATTTATGAAACTTTTATGATTGTTGATAACTTAGGAAATGATGTTTTATGCATGGATTCTTCCAATAGTATGGATAAAGCATCCTTATGGCATTGTCGTCTTGGACACGTCAATAAGAAACGCATAGCCCAACTCCAAGAGGATGGAGTGTTGGAGTCATTCGACCTTAGGGAAGATGACACATGCGAGTCTTGTTTACTTGGAAAGATGACTAAGTCACCCTTCGCTGGTACGTGCGAAAGGGGTGAGTGTCTATTGGACCTCATACATACCGATGTGTGTGGACCGTTTAGATCTACCACGAAGGATGGAAACCGCTTCTACGTGACTTTTACCGATGACTATAGTAGATATGGGTATATCTACTTAATCAAGCAAAAGTCAGAAACTTTTGAAAAGTTCAAAGAGTTCAAAAATGAAGTGGAGAATCAATTGGGCAGGAAGATCAAGATGCTTTGATCCGATCGAGGAGGAGAATACCTAAGTCTTGAATTCCACGATTATCTCAAAGTGTGTGGAATAGTTTCACAATTGACGCCACCTAGGACACCACAATTGAATGGTGTGGTAGAAAGGTGTAATCGAACCTTGTTGGACATGGTTCGCTATATGATGAGTCGTGCTTCGCTATCTATCTCTTTTTGGGGGTATGCCTTAGAGACTGCCGTCCATATCCTTAACCGAGTCCCTACTAAGAAGGTTGCCAAAACACCTCACGAGATGTGGACGGGGAAAGCTCCTTCGTTAGCACATATCAAGGTTTGGGGTTGCGAGTCTTTCGTAAGACAAGATACTCACGACAAGCTCGAACCTCGTAGTGAGTGATGTATTTTCATCGGCTACCCGCAGAAATCATTTGGATATATCTTCTATAGACCGAAGGATAATGTTGTATTTGTTGCAAGGAGAGGAGTTTTCCGAGAACGAGAACTCATAAGCCAAGGAGACAGTGGGAGGCAAATCGATCTTGAAGAGATTCAAGAGTCGATAGATGAAGGAACCTCTACCGCTGGCGCTCAACCCGAGGAGGAAAGTCCGGTTGAACCGATTGATGTATCATTACCTCTTAGACATTCCGAAAGAGTTAGAGTTCAACACCAGTTGTATGGTTTTCATATTACTACCGAAGGGGACACGTATATTAGTGATAGTACACTAATAAACCTTGATGAACCTAATAGCTATAAGGAAGCCATGGCAGGCCTGGAGTCTGCAAAGTGGAAAGAGGCAATGGATAGTGAGATCCAATCCATGTATGATAACCAAGTTTTGAATTTGGTTGATAATGTGCCTGGACGTAAGACCGTTGGGTGCAAATGGATCTTCAAGAAGAAGACCGACGTGGATGGAAAGGTACACACGTATAAAGCGCGATTGGTTGCGAAGGGCTTTACTCAAACTCCCAGAGTTAACCATGAAGAGACCTTCTCACCAGTTGCGAAGATAAAATCTATTAGAGTGATGCTAGCTATTGCCGCATTTCATGATTATGAGATTTGGCAAATGGATGTCAAGACCGCTTTCCTTAACGGGAAGTTGGCTGAGGATGTTTACATGGCTCAGCCAGAGGGGTTTGTGGATTCGAAGCATCCAAATAGAGTGTGTAAGCTTGAGAAGTCCATTTATGGACTGAAGCAAGCATCTCGCAGATGGAATCTTTGCTTCGATGAGAAAGTCAAAGAGTTTGGATTTGTACGAAGCGAAGATGAATCGTGTGTATATGTCAAAGCCAGTGGGAGTGTAGTAAGCTTCCTCGTTCTATATGTCGATGAAATATTACTCATAGGAAATGACATCCCGACTCTGCAGGAGGTTACGTCCTGGCTCGGGAAGTGTTTCGCTATGAAGGACCTCGGAGAGGCTTCCTATATTTTGGGAATAAGGATAGTAAGAGAAAGAAGTAAGAGACTAATAGGACTTAGTCAGAACACTTACTTAGAGAAGGTACTAAAACGTTTTAGTATGGAAAACTCGAAGAAGGGAGAATTACCGATACAAAGTAATGCCAAGTTGAGTAAGACTCAAAGTCCGAGTACCGAAGTCGAGATAGCTGAAATGAGCCGAGTTCCATACGCTTCCGCAGTTGGCTCAATCATGTACACTATGACTTGTACTCGCCCTGATGTAGCCTTTGCTTTGAGCATGGTTAGTAGATATCAAGGGAACCCTGGCAGAGCCCATTGGATTGTGGTGAAGAATATCCTTAAGTACCTTCGGAGGACGAAGGAATGGTTCTTAGTCCTTGGAGGGAGTGATGACTTGAAGGTGCGAGGGTATAGTGACGCCAGCTTTCAGACCGACAGGAACAACTACCGTTCGCAGTCGGGCTGGATCTTTACCCTGAATGGAGGAGCAGTAACTTGGAAAAGTTCCAAGCAGGAAACCGTAGCTGATTCAACGTGCGGATCAGAGTACATCGCAACGAGCGAAGCGTCGAAGGAGGCAATATGGTTGAAGAACTTCATTGGTGATCTTGGAATTGTACCTGCCATAAAGGAGCCCATGGAGATTTTCTGTGATAATGAAGGAGCGGTTGCCTTGACCAAGGAACCAAGATATCATGGTAGATCACAACATATTGACAGAAAATATCTCTTTATTAGACTGAGCAGGGTTAAGCATTTGCAGCATGCTAGGAGTATTGGGCTGAAGGATGATATTAGCATAGATTAGATAGTATTAGAAACGTATAATAGATAAATGTAATTAACATTTGATGATTAAATAAAGGAGTTTTATTTATAAATAATGTTACTGTCTTATGTTAATTGTTTAACTATTGTTTCACTTTGCATGTTTTGACTTCCAGAAAAATTGAGTTTATTAAGAATAATCGAATTATTCAAATTGTCCACAATCGTTCATATGTTGGAAGTAGATATGAATGAAGATTGTCATGAATAGGTGTGTAGAGTGTCTAAATGGTTTTAGACATAACAAAAGATTGCTGCAACGTTCATGAGTGCTTATGAACTAGTTTTGAGCATTGGAACAAACCCGCACTTGCTGGAATCACCTTATGGAATGTGATAAAAAGGGGTGATCGCAAGACGATAATATCATATAGTCTTAAAACCTAGATATATGGTTTGTTATTTGCTAATTGATTGTACATTGATAATGCGAAAACGCATTGGTAACTCGATGTTATAAAATGCATTGTTGTGTATAGTTGATTAATGAATAAGTAAATGCATATAAGTCGAAGTTTATTTGTAACTTTTATCCTAAGAAGGAAAAAGCGATATGTCGGCCGCTCGATGATTTGATTTGACTTATTTGCCGGGCCTGGTCAGAACTAAATTGACGTGTTCGATTAAGTTCTATGTCGAATAAATCGGAGATCGAGAAACCAAATGCTAGACTAATCATTCCATAGAATTGTCAGCATGATATCTAACAAAGGACTGTACGATCCCTTATCTGAAGGACAAGATTGATTAGATCAGAGTTTGACAGCGTCTTTGAGAGCTATGATTGTAAATCGGATTGTGCTTGTGCATATAGTTACTAGACTTATCCAAGTGGGAGACTGTTGGAATAGTGTCTAAGGCTGCAACTATATTAGGCAAGTATTTGACCCAATTGTGCATGGTCCTTTTGGGTTGCCTTCACCATAGCAACTTGGTAGGATGATTTATTATGAGAGAATAGATATTATTAATATATTATGAGAATAATATAATAAATAATAATATTGTTATTTGATTAATATAAGTCAAAGATTAATTAGTATTAATTTGGTGACTTAAAGAGATTAATTAAATAGGAGGGTATAAACTGTCAATTGTTTGATAGTTATACTTTAGGCTGTAAATCCTTAAATGATATGGGTTGGACGAATTCTAGGGCTTGGGATAGGCTCAAATTCGTCCATGGCTTATCTATGGAAAGGATTAGGATTACTTAGAGTCTAAGTTATCCAATTAGGGTTTAAGGGTGAAACCCTAGGAGCCTTACAAGTATAAATAGACCCCTTGGGATAGGGAAATCGGCACCTCCTCTACAACAAGGATACCCTGGCCGATTTCCTCCTCTCTTCTCTCTCTTAATTCATTCTCTTTGCTTGTTGGTGTTTGTAATCCATTAGAGGAGTGACAATTGTGACTCTAAAGCTCCAAGAACAAGAAGTTCAAACAAGTGTTTCAAGGTATGCTTCTAAATCTGGTTTTGTATTGTTCTTATACCTAATTAGCCATTAGGAGTCTTGGATTCAATGCATGTTTAATTAGAGAAACCTAGATCCAAGCATTAGGGTTTGTATGCGCACATAGGAATGTTCTTATGTACAAAACCCATCATTCTTAACCCCCCCCGCCCCGTTTCTCATGCAGACAACATGGCAGGATTTCACATACCCGGGGACCCGTACTTTCCCAATCAGGGAAACGCGGGATGGATCGATGAAGAGCTCGAGCAACAAATCAAAGAGGATCCCGAAGAGGAACCCGAGGAGGAAGACAAACAAGTAGAAGAAGAGGAAGACGAAGAACAAGAAGAAGAGGAGGAAGACGAAGAAGAAGAAGAGGAAGACGATGATATAGTCATGGTTGGGAACGAAAATGGAGGAACAACCGGAAGTATTCAACCCTCCTTACATCTCGAGGGTACCCGCACACCGCTTTGGATACAACGGACCTGAGCCCCCTTGGGTAACGACGATCGAAAGGTGGAGCCGACAACAACGCTAGCGGTCACCATATGGCGACCAACGAGGTTATTATGAACTCATCCATGGTGGACCGGCTGATAGAGCCCTCCCCGTCATGACTCAACGAATAGCAAGTATGGATGATTGTGGTAGGACGATGACCGATCAGGTCAGGGAGCTAAGTGCCATCGTAGAGTCTACCACTGCTCGCACCAGAGATCTGGAACGAGACTCCCACTATAGAGACCAACTCATTCAGGACCTTCTCGCTGCTCGATCAGAAGCAAAGGAGTATGAGGAAAGATACATGGCACTCGAAGAGAGAATGGTCGCAGCCGAACGGAGATTGGCAAAACTACAGTGCGCATCGATATCATCCTAGGCTCCGTCAGGGAAGGATCATCGTGATTAGAACTCGTTACTATTCTTACATCTTTGTAGTAAAAGTTTATAAGTACGCATTGGTGCTACTCTTTTGTATGTCGGTTGACCCGCGACTAAGTGATCACACTAGTTAAGGGATTTTTGTAATGTCAAAACCTTATCTTTTATTTTCATGTAGTGTAGACCCTTGTGAGGTCAAAATTTCTCAAAACAATATGTACTAACAAGTTATCAATAGATTTGGCATGTATTTTGCTTTCTAGGATGTTGTCATAAGCAAACACATAACCCTGCTTGGGTCAACACTAGGAAATTCATATGTTTAAATTGCATAACCTTTCCAATGAATTACCTACTAAAGTAATAAACTTGGGTCGAAATACAATTGAAATGAAACAAGTAACACTCGACTCGTTATTACTATTGAAGTCTTATCGACTGATCATTTCTTTTATAATGACAGAACCATGCCACCAAGGAAAAGACCAAGACCTTCCGGCATCATAGCACCGCCCCCTCCGCCACCACCTCCGCAGTTTGATCCTGCGATGTTTCAGGCTGCAGTGACAGCAGCCGTGGCGGCAGCAATGTCGGAAATGGGAACAAATGGTTCTGGCGGTTTTGGATCCGGAGCTACCAATTCAGTTCATGGGGACAACACGGGGCGTACAAAGGAGTGATCTTACAAGGACTTCACGAATGGCAAGCCCGACCCTTTCAATGGAAGCGGGGGCGTCATCACACTGGTGCAATGGTTCGAAAGGACCGAGGCAGTTTTCGAAATCTGTGCTTGTCCCGAAGCGAGCAAGGTCAAGTATGCAGCATTCACTTTCACCGGAAAAGCTCTTACTTGGTGGAATGGCCGAGTTAAAACACTTACTCCTGCAGTGGCTAACTCTATAAGTTGGGAGGATTTGAAAGCTTTGATATTAAAGGAGTATTGCCCGAGGGGCGAAATACAAAAACTTGAAGAGGAACTTTGGAACCTCAGGATGTCAGGCACTGATCTTGAAACTTATACTGCCCGTTTTAATGACCTAGCACTCCTTTGTCCAACAATGGTCACTCCAGAGGAGAAAAAGGTGGAGTGATACCTCTGGGGGCTGTCATCCCAGATTCAAGATAGTGTATTGGTCTCGAAACCCACTACCTTTGAGAGTGTCAGGGAATTGGCACAACAACTTATAGATCACAAGGCTAGCCGTGGTACCGTGATATCCACCACCGACCGAACAAAAGGAGGGAACAACAAGAGGAAGTTCTGGAACAATAAAAAGAAACAACCGACGCAGGACCCCACCAAGAAGCAACAGACTGTTGCCATCCGTATTGCCACCACTGCTACCTCTTCGACACAACCAAAGCAATATACAAGTAGTCCCCCTAGGTGCAACAAGTGCAGCTACCACCATAATGGCGCTTGTCGGGAAATGCACTGCAAAAATTGTGACAGAAAAGGGCACACTGCTCGTTTCTGTAAAGCACCAGCACGACCGGTCAACCAAGCTGCCAATGCAGGGGCAAGCCAAACCTACTATGGATATGGTGAAACATGACACTTCAGGAGGAACTGCCCAAAGGCACAAGCCCCTAATGTTGGGGGTATAGGAAGAGTCCTAACTTTAGGGCATGGAGAAGCAGTCAAGGACCCCTCGGTGGTTACTGGTATGTTCCTCCTCAATAACTCTTATGCATGCGTACTTTTCGATAGTGGGGTAGAAGGAAGTTTCGTAAGTCACCAATTCAAACATATACTTAAGCAAAATTCCCAGCCATTAAAAGATTCTTACGTCGTAGAAATGGCAAATGGAAAGGTTGAGCGCGCTAGCGATATTTACATAGGGTGTACTCTCACTCTAGGCAACCATTGGTTCAAAATTGATCTAATGCCGGTCACCATAAAAGTTTCGACATAATCATTGATATGGATTGGTTAAGCCCTCATCCTGCCGACATTTTATGTTACGAAAGGGTCATTCGCCTTAATCTGCCGAATGGCAACATCCTCACCATTTATGGCAACAAACCTAGTGTGAACCTCCAAATCATCTCTTGTGTTAAAACCCAAAAGTACCTCCGAAAGCAATACCATGCATTCTTAGCCCACATCGTAGACAAGAAACAAGAGGTGAAGGACATCAAAGAAATTCCAGAAGTATGCAACTTCCCTGACGTATTCCCAGACGACCTGCCAGGTGTACCACTCGCACGACAAGTCGAATTCCGAATCGACTTAATTCCTGGAGCTACCCCCGTTGCCAAAGCCCCATACCGCCTAGCACCGACAGAGATGCAAGAACTGTCCAGCCAGTTGAACGAACTGTTTAGCAAAGGGTTCATCAGACCTAGCTTTTCACCCTGGGGAGCACCAGTCCTATTTATGAAAAAGAAGGATGGATCCTTTCGCATGTGCATCGATTATAGGGAGCTGAACAGACTTACCATCAAAAATCGATATCCCCTACCCCGAATCAACGACCTTTTTTACCAACTTCAGGGAGCGAGCTACTTTTTAAAAATCGACTTGAGGTCGGGTTACCATCAATTACGGGTTCAAGAAGAAGATATCCCAAAGACGGCATTCAGAACTCGCTATGGACACTACGAATTTGTAGTGATGCCATTCGGATTAACAAATGCGCCTGCCGTGTTCATGGATTTGATGAACCGAGTGTGTCGACCCTTCATAGCTAAGTTCGTGATCTTGTTCATCGACAATATTTTGGTCTATTCGAGAAGCGAAGAAGAGCACAGTCAACACCTACGACTAATATTGGAGACGCTAAGATCCGAGAAGCTTTACGCCAAGTTTTCAAAGTGTGAATTTTGGCTCCGAGAAGTAGGATTCGTTGGCCACATGGTAAGCAAGGAAGGAATACATGTGGATCCCTCAAAGATCAAGGCAATTGAAGATTGGTCAGCACCTACAATGCCAACAGAAATCCGACAATTTTTAGGACTCGCAGGCTACTACTGAAGATTCATATAGAACTTCTCCAAGATTGCTAAACCCCTCACCACCCTGACTCAGAAAGGCGTGGTGTTGAAATGGGAAGATAAACAAGAAGCCGCCTTCCAGACACTGAAGCAAGGTCTATGCAGCGCACCAATCTTGTCTCTTCCGGAAGGAACTGATGACTTCGTGGTATATTGTGATGCTTCAAATCAAGGCCTCAGATGCGTGCTTATGCAGAGAGGGAAAGTCATCGCTTACGCATCAAGGCAACTTAAGACCCACGAAGTTAACTATACCACCCACGACCTTGAATTAGGAGCGGTAGTGTTCGCCTTGAAGATCAGGAGATACTACCTCTACGACACAAAGTGCACCATCTTCACCGATCACAAAAGTCTTCAACATATCCTCAATCAAAAAGAGCTCAACATGCGACAAAAAAGATGGGTAGAGCTACTAAACGATTATGAGTGCGAAATCCGTTATCATCTGGGTAAGGCTAATGTTGTAGCCGATGCCCTGAGTAGAATAGAATACTCGGGTCACCGAGTGAAGTCACTAACGATGACAATCCATTTGCACCTGTTCACACAAATCAAGGAAGCTCAACATGAAGCCTTGAAACCTGAAAACGTGACAGGTGAGGCATTGAGAAGGATGGATAAAAACCTCGAGGTCAAGGAGGACGGGCTCGATACCTCATGAACCGGATCTGGATACCGAAGTTCGGTGGGTTCCGAGACGTTGTCATGAACGAAGCACACAAGACACGATATTCCATCCATCCAGGTTCGGATAAGATGTATCTAGACCTCAAGAAGTTGTATAGGTGGCCGAACATGAAAGCTGAAATTGCTACCTATGTGGGCAAGTGTCTGACTTGCACCAAGGTCAAGGTAGAATACCAGAAGCCATCAGGAGTACTACAAAAGCCGGATATACCCGAGTCAAAGTGGGAGCGGATAACCATGGATTTCATAACCAAGTTACCTAAGACATCGGGTGGGTTTGACACCATATGGGTAATCGTAGACAGATTGACCAAGTCTACGCACTTTCTACCAATAAAGGAAACTGACAAGATGGAAAATTTAACCCGGACATACATCAAGGAGATTGTGCGACTGCATGGTGTACCAATATCCATTATCTCTGACCGAGATAGTAGATTCACCTCACGATTTTGGCAGTCCTTACAGAAATCCCTAGGAACTAGGCTAGATATGAGTACGACCTATCATCCGCAAACCGACGGGCAGAGCGAGCGCACCATACAGACGTTAGAAGACATGTTGAGAGCCTGTGTGATAGACTTTGGTAAGGCATGGGATACTCATTTACCACTTATCGAGTTTTTCTATAATAACAACTATCACACTAGCATTGGAGTCGCTCCATTCGAAGCTCTCTACGGTCGCAAGTGTAGATTACCTCTGTGTTGGGCCGAAGTGGGGGATACTCAGCTAGCTAGGGGCAAGTCCCTGATAGCACCCTAACTGGGCTTGAAATCATAAGGGAGACCACAGAAAAGATCGTTCAAATTCGGGAAAGACTGAAGGCGTCTCGTGATCGAAAAAAGAGTTACGCAGACAAGCGACGCAAACCCTTAGAATTCCAGGTCGGAGACCGGGTATTACTAAAAGTTTCCCCCTGGAAAGGAATGATACGTTTAGATAAACGTGGGAAACTAAACCCCAGGTACATCGGACCGTTCGAAATCCTTGCCAGAATTGGTCCTGTGGCGTACAAACTCCGCTTACCACAAGAACTTAGTAACGTACACCCTACCTTCCACGTATCCAACTTAAAGAAGTGTCTATCTAAAGAGACACTTGTAATACCTCTCGACGAGATCGAAGTTAATGAAAATCTCCACTACGTGGAAGAACCAGTTGAGATTATGGATCGGGAAGTCAAAAGAACAAAACAAAGTCGTATCCCCATCGTAAAGGTCCGCTGGAACGCTAAACGAGGACCTGAGTTCACCTGGGAACGCGAACATCAAATGAAACAAAAATAACCGCATCTTTTTCCTAACTCCTGAAGTCCCAGTCAAAACGTAAATTTCGGGATGAAATTCCCTCTAACGGGGGGATAATGTGACAATAGTTAAATTCGGGTCAAGTCTAAGTCAATCAAAGTCAACAAGTCAAACCGATCAACTCAATTAAAAGTGGTATATTAGGGTATGTGTTATGTAAATACTATATACCTCACTATTTTAATGAGAAAACATCACTTGGAAAAATCATGTGTTTAATTTTCCTTAGCCTTAGTGCTAAACAATGAACAAAAACGAGGAAACAATGTTACATACTCATCGGGAGTGTGAAAGATCCTAAATCATGGCTTCACGGAGTTCACAGACCTTGCGTTGTGGAGCCCAACACTCACAATTGTCTCACATGAAATCTCTCTTAATTGTTTTCACTCTATCTCTCTCTAAGTATGCCAAATCTCTCCCAAATATCTCTTTGTATGAGAAATCTCTCCAAGAATGTCAAATCTCTCACAAATATCTCTTTGTATGAAAAATCTCTTCAAGAATGTCAAATCTCTCCCAAATATCTCTTTGTATGAGAAATATCTCCAAGAATGTCAAATCTCTTCTAAATCTCTCCAAGTATAGGAAATCTTTCCCAAATCTCTCTTAAAAGTTCCCGTAACTTTTCATAGCTTTTCGGGCCATCCCGACTCTTAGCCGGGTCAAAAACGGCTTGAAACAGGGTTAAAACGAGTAAAATACCCTAAAAGAACCGAAAAACCATTTATAGGGCCGAAGCCTCTTAGGGCCGAACCCTTTGGACCGAAAGCCGCAAAGAACCGAAACATTTAAGCAACCGAAACTAAGACCTGGAGTTGAGACCTGAGAAGCGAGACCAGCAGCCGAGACCGAGTCTTGCTGCCCCAGCCGAAACCGAGACCTCTAGCCGAAACCTGAGAACCGAGACCTGGAGCCGAACCCGCCAAGAGCAGAGATCGAGTCTCGCTCTTCCTTCCCCTACTCTCGGTCCTCTTTTCCCCTCTCGGTTCCTTCCTCTACTCTCGATCCTCTTTCCGCCTCTCGGTCCTCTCTCTTCTCCTCTCGGTCTTCTTCTCTCCTCTTGGTCTCCCTCTTCTAGTATCGGTTTCGATGACTAGAAGGCCGAACCTCCGGCCAGACTTCAGAATTTTTACATTTTTGGCCCATTTTCAATATTTTTCACATTTTGTGCATGTTTTTCGTGATTTTAACGCAGGATTTTCTACAAAAATCATATTTTAACATCATAAACCCTAAATATTCATAATTTTATCATATTTTCATGAAAATCCCCATTTAAATTATAAAAATCTAGTGGGTGAATAATTGAGGTAGAGTGTTGACTTTACTTTACCTTATGACACAAACAACCACCCCCATACCCACTCTATGACCAACCACACCTTCCCACCTTACCTAGGTCACTTCAATGTCCTTCCCACTCAATTATCAGCCCTTCCCACATTCTTAGAGCTGGAATAACCCATCCCCTCTCCTCATTTCTTTCATTTTATCTCATTTCACCAAAGATACAACACAACTTTTCTCTCAAACTTTATCTCACTATTCCGAGACTCCAAGGCTGATCTTCAAGCTTTACCGTACCCTTGGTAAGTATAATTCATCCTCCTTGTGATTATTACACTTCATTCTACTCCAATCATTGATTGTTTACACAAAATCCATCACGTTAATGTTGGATCTTCGAACCTTCAAGACATTCTCTTGGTGTTCTTGAGTGGAATACTACATATCTCCATCATCCATCTTTTGAAATCACTCAAGGTGAGATAATACCCCTACATTTTCATGTTTTCTCAAGTTTTCGGGGGGGGGGGGGGGGGGGAATACAAGTTAAAACAGCAAGAACATAACTAAACTTTTCTAACAGCATTCATCAGAAAAGTTCAACTCCATTGACGGACTCTTTTGGGAAACTCAAACATTTTTGTTTTCAAAAATGTACAAGGTGCAAGTAGTTCAAGTTCTTAGCTTTAAAATGAATACTTGCACATCTCCATACGATTTGTCTATAGTTTATGGTGATTTTTACAAAACTGCCTATCATTTCAAACACCAATCCGGACCAGTCTGTGATTATGGACTTTTTCACCCAAGTTGGAGGTCATTAAAAATCATGAAGAAAATTATGAGTAAACTAGACACATTTTCTGAACTCTCAGAATTTACGGATTTAGTTTTCGACTTCGTATGATTTTTCTATGTCTTTTCTAAAACAGTGCAGAAAGGTTAAAGTTAGTTAACAACATATAAATTTCATAACACTTTGTATTATGTTGAACAAAGTGTATAACAATAAGTTCTAAATATTGAATGTGTTTCCTTGTTAGTTTATCATCATAAACTGAAACTTAGTCATTCATGATAAGATTATTTACTCATTTAGAACACGAATATTAAGCTATAATAAGCATAGTTTAATGGATTCATAACACTAATGCATTTTCATAAAAGAGTTCTTATATATTACGAACGTTTTGGATAAACTATAATAGGTATAGTTTATGATTAATCACATAACACACTCGTACAAAAAGGGTAAATTCATACAAAAAGGTTTCACACTCAAGCACACCACACGTAAACTTGTTAACCCAAAATTGTGAGACAATCTCTTTCCGTACGTCCGAGTGCGGGATCTAATTCCTGGTAGTTATAATCAGAGTCTCATGGAGGGAGAACGTGATAGTTGTGTATAGATCTATATTGGGTTTGACACCCCACACCTTGCTGCTAGCTACAGTTGGACCTGCAAGTCTACGGGTGACAAATGTCATTTCAGTTTCGCGACACCTGAGAAACGTCGTGGCAGGTTCATTCAGTCATAGTATGATTATAGCGACTCACATAGGGAAATAACAATAAATAAAGTTTACGGAATTTTTATAAAGCCTAAATGGGTTTTATGTCGATTTTTAATCAGTTTTTATATCAATAAGTACAGATATTACTGTACACGTTCGGTTTTGGTATTTATGACTACACATCATTTGAAACCACCTCCATATCTTTAAGTATGGCCAATACTTGTTAATTCTCGGTCCTGGGATTTAGGACTACATATACAGAAAGTGTTAGAACAACGTTCTATCAGGATCGTATGATTCTAAGAAAAATATAAATAAGAACGCAATGAAGAACACAAGTATTGCACTGAATATGTCGAATGATTAATGCAAAATACCCCAGAAGAGCTCGATAAAGAACTTCAATCTGTAGAGGTATATTAGGGTTACAAGAATCAACGTAATCGACTATTCTATATTATACGCATACATGCATGCATATATTTATAATAAAACCCTAACAACTTATCTAGATAAAACTAAACTATTCTAGATAACTACGGATGGACAAGCCCAATCCGATTACAAAACAAAAAGCCCAAGACGCAACACTAAAATACTTAACAATCTCCCCCTTGGCGTCTTTGAAGCATATCTGTGAAGTTCTTTTTATCTGCTGCTGAGTTCTGCTTGCATCGATGAATGATATTGATTATATGCTCTAGACAGTCTGTTGAAAACAGATGCTTGTCAACCAATGCAAACAGAAACTTGTACCTTTCACCCTTAGTGAACATGACAGTTAAGTTTGTTGAATCAATCTGCCCCAACTTCATTTTATTCACATCACTGGGCTTAGATGTTGGCTTGACTGTTAGTTTCTTGTTCATCACTTTTGCTATCTCCTGATCCATAGTAGCAAGCTCATGGACATAGGAAGCCAACATTCTCTTTAGATGTTTCAGAATCAACTCATACTCCCTTTGATTTGAGAGTAGAATGTTGTATAGCAAAATCCAATCATGTGGATTAATATTGGGAAGATCTGCCAGAGAAATGAAATATTCTGTGTTTGCTGTACCACAGTTGATCTTGAAGTTTACATTCAGAAATCTCCCAACAGGTGATGATTTTAGTACCTTGACTCTTGTAATTTTCTGTGCACTCCAAGTCAAGTACTGCGGTTGACCATTCTTCAAATAAAAATCAACTAACTCTCTGTCAACCTTCAGATTGGGAAAAGGAACCTCAGCAGTGACTTCAAAGCAATGAAAGGTAAACACTCTTTTTGTGATTGGCATGTCAAACTGCGAGTCCTTTGAATTGTCACAATCAAACGAAGCAATCGGTTCCAACCAGTACATATAAGGAAACTCAATCGCCTGAGTGATGAGTGTGTCTCTATCCCATTCCGGAAACAGAGTCTTCTTGCATTGCAAGACATCCTCCTCTTCCTTATTCTTTCTCTCTTTCTCTTCTGCCTCTTTTGCCACCTTCAAAGTTTCATCAAGCTCTCTGTCTCTCTTTTTTCTTTTGAGGGCTTCAACGATAGTCTCTTCAGTATCAGAGTCACTATCAGCTTGAACTTTCTTTCCAGAAACTGAAGCTAAATTAACCTTCGGTTTTGTCTTGGCTATACTCTCTTCTCCACCTTGTTTCGGAAGAAAGACATTCTCTGAGACACCCTTCATTTCACTTAGAATTGTAATTGCAGGAAGGAGTTTGGTTTGGAGATGCTTCCGGATAGTCAAGTTCAGGATGGGATCATGAGCTTCAAGAAGAGTAGTTTGGATATTTTTCACATCACCAGCACAACTTTGATAAACTGCCCTTTGAGTTTTGAGCAGAGAGATCTCCTTTTCTGCCTGGGCTAGTTGAACTTTTTGTAGATCAATAGTTGCTTGGTGTTGATCAAGTCCTCCTTCAATGTACTTTCTGCAGTAAGAGAAGCAAAACGAGAATCCAAAGATTGAAGAAAAGAGGTGGATTCTGTTTTGAGATCAGTACGAAGGGCTTCGAACTTTGTAGTTTCATCTTGAAGAGTTTGAGAAAAGGAGTCCACTAAAGCTTGATATTGAGCCGCATTTGTATCAGCATGAGCTTTAAGCGAATCAAGGAAAATCTGAGTTGTGTGAACAACCTTAGTAACTTCCTCTGTGGCCTTTGAACACGAAGTGGTTGATTTATCAACTACTGCTGTTGATTTCTCAATGGCTTCTGTGTATTGCTGAATGGCAGTCTCCATGAAAGCTTTTAAGACAACACTGCCATAAGCTTTGCTATCTGCAAGCAGTCGGTCCAACTTTTCATTGATGTCCTGGAGATGTTGACTGGTGACAGGAGCATTAGCATCATTATCAGTTGGAAGCCGGTAAGGACTGTAATACAAAAAATCATAATCTTCATCATCTCCACCAAGAGTAGCACCAGAGGTAGAGGATGGGGTTGGGATGGTGGTATGTTGATAACAGGAGTATCAATCACAGTAGTAGCCCCTGTATCAGATACATTGACTTCTACTGGGATTTTGGGAATGGTGGTAGTGATGGATTCGGTTGTAAGAGGAGTTGAGATGGGTGTAGTTGCGACAGGAACAGAGGTAATGATGGTTGAAGTTGGTAGAGAAGTAGGTTCAATATGGATGGGTGGTATATCGGTAGGAACAGAAAGTGGAGCTTTCTGTTTTGGTGATGGGGTTGGAGTGGAAATTTTTGTGAGTTTAGGAGATGGTGGAGGAGTTGGAATTTTAGTAGTTTTGGGAGAGGCTGGTGGAGTTGGAATTTGGGTATCATTAGGAGATGGAGGTGGGATTAGAGATCTTGGAGGTATGGGCTCTCTGGTGGAAACCTGAGGATTCTCGGTTTGTGCTTCTTGATCTTCAACTGTATCAGGTCCAGGAGACAAGTTCCCCTTGGGTCTGTTAGCCATCTTCTTTATCTTCTTCGGCTTTGATTGAGAAGAAGCTCCTTCACCAGCCTTTCGCTTTGAAGATTTTGGCTTTCTCTCCTTGGTTTCTTCTTTCTCTTTCTTTACTACTCGTTTGCCTCTGTTAGCAGGCTGATCCAAGGCATCTAGTGCAGCTTGTTGTTCTTCAGACAGAACCCTTGGACCAACAGGAGAAAATTTTCGGTAATCTTCCATCACTTTGCTTTGTGCCGAAACACACCTGTACATTGATTCTGGAATCGATCCATAGTGGAGAAACTTACATGGATCGGATAAGATGATCTTATTTGTGTGGAATGAGGCGATAGAGGCAAGAAGAGCATCCTTCATAACAGGTATCTCCAAAGAATCCATGGCCTTCCTTGTAATCAGGGTCCAGAAACGACCACAAGAGATCTCTGAATGATGGGTCGTTGTGTTTAAACTCTGCAGCACTTGGGACCAGATTATAGTGCCATAATCTAGGTTGATCCCATTGTATAAACCATACAGAATGGTAAGAAAGCCTTTGCTTGTTGTATCTGAACCGCCACTTCTTTCCGCCAAACCCTTAATTAGCAATGTCAGCAACCCATTCCACTGCGATGGTAAACATGATTTCTTGACCTTTGCAATCGATGTAAGCACATCTGTGTATCCCATCTCATACATCATCGTGAAGAGTTGGGTTGTAGTGATGAAATCAGGCAAGATGATTGAAGAATCAACTACAAGCCCTAGAAGTGAAAAAAACTTCGCCTTAGAAATCGAGGATTTCTTGTCATGAATGATGAAGTAGATGCGATCTTTATTCTTGTCATAAGTCGCTGATGAGTAGACTTGAGATAGCAGCGACATCGGAACCGCTTCGACTTGGGTTAGGGCCAATAACAGGGGGGAATACTTCAGACATTCCACAACGTGCAACATATATGAGTCGTATAAGAGTGGACTCATTTCGATTATCATGTTTTGGTTGGGTTTGATTGTAAGCAGGGAGGATGTTGCAGTTTGATCATGTGCAGAAGATGAAGTCGCCATTGATGAAAAAAGAAGAAGATGAACAGTTTGAACTTTGTATGAGAGAGATAATCCGAGATTGGTAAATGACAAATAAAACGATCACTCCTATTTATACGGTTGTCTGGAGAGAGAAAAACGTGATGATGAGGTTGCTAAAACGTTGCTTGAAAAAGCGCGATTTGACAGTGTGGTTAATCCCAGGAAAACGTAAGCATGCGTGGGTTTGAAACGGATCAAATTCACGCACCTAAATCTTATCTTCGTACCGTTTGAAATTCCATATATCCCCCTGTTTGGTCACAACCGATAACCAAAACTATACCAAACAGTAATAAGAATGTTGGAAAATATTAATTTCCGTGCATAAGAGTGTGAAAGATAAAGAAATAAAGCAAGTGTGTATTGGACGTGAGTGATGTCTTTTTAGAAGACAGAAACCAGAGGATTTCGGGCAAGAATCACTTCCTTCAAAGTCAAGAGAGACTTTGAAGTGCTTGTGTGGTTTCCCGAAAAATACGATCAACTGTTTGTTAATAAACATTGAAAGGCTTCTTTTGATCATCGGCATTGGGTGGCTGTCGTCCAACCGAACATCGAGTTTTAACATAAAACCGATTGTTGGTAGAGGTACCTGTGAGACCGATGTGATCTATTGAACAGGTAGGTGGGATTTATTATGTTAATGACTTATAGGAAGCAGAAATCTCAAAAAAAAAAAAATAAACTGGACCTCTTTTGGGAAGAAATGTCTTAGCTGTAGACGATTTCATAAAAGATCACACAAAATAAAAAGAGATTTCCTTAGGTAACCAGTTAATGCTTGAGTATATCACTCATCGTCAATTCATTTTTGGTGTCGGATTTTGGGTTTCACTTAGAACGTGGTAATCGTATCCAAGATCATAAACACAGATGTTGTGTAACCATAAACCTCAGTGGTAAAGACCGAGAGTCTCAAGGGTTATGTTAGTGAACCGAAGGTAAATGGAGAATATAAGGAGGTGGTTAAGGAACCGAATGTACCTTCTTCTAGATAAGCGTGACAGAGCAGAGAAACTCTTTACTCAAATGAGAAGAGTAAGGTAGCTCTAGACCGAGTGAGGTAAAATAGCCTGATTTGGAAGAAACGATGGGTATCGATCGAATCATTAAGGCTTACTCAAGATCATAGAGGCTTATGACAACATACAGCAGCATGCTTCTTGGGACCCTTAACTAGGTTGTATGAAAGTTAAAACATACCTGTTTTAGATCTATCGACGGTTATACTTGTGTTTACCTATTAATGACAGACACCAAACAAAACAAACAAGCAATTGAAACAAATAAAATATTTTTAAGTAATTTTCTGAAAAAGAAATAAAAACAGAAAGATAAAATATTTTTGGATTTTTGGAAATTTTCTGAAAAAGAATAAAATCAGAAAGAAAAAAATATTTTTGGAATTTTGGAAATTTTCTGAAAAAGAATAAATACAGAAAGAAAAAAATATTTTTGGATTTTTGGAAATTTTCTGAAAAAGAATAAAAACAGAAAGAAAAAAATATTTTTGGATTTTTGAAATTTTCTGAAAAAGAATAAAAACAGAAAAACTTGCAATATACAACCGGAACCTTATCTTATTAATGAGAGTAGACAGAGCGGAGCCGAGATTTACAGAGCCGAGATAGACAGAGCGGTCTGTCCATGTCGGTTCCCCAAAATTCTAAAGCAGAGATAGACCGAGTGGTTTGTCTATCTCGGTTGTCTTAATTTTAAAGAGAGATTTGAGGATTCGGTACCGACTCTCCTTCCATCATACCCAAACCTTGTAAGATTTTATTGAATGTTGTTTCTGGTAGGGCTTTAGTAAAGATGTCGGCCAGTTGATCAGCAGAATGAACAAAATGTACTTCTACGTTCCCGTCTTCTACATGATCCTCGATGAAATGATACCTAAGTGCAATGTGCTTGGTTTTCGAATGTTGCACTGGATTATGACAAATCCTAATTGCACTTTTAGAGTCACAATAGAGAGGGATCTTTTTCATACTCAGCCCATAATCTCTTAACTGACTTTGAATCCAAACAACCTGAGAGGTACATGATGTGGCAACAATCTATTCTGCTTCTGCTGTGGATAAGGAAACGCATGTCCGTTTCTTTGATTGCCAACTGACAAGTTTTCCGTCAAGCAATTGACATCCTCCAGTAGTGGTTTTCCTGTCCAGTCCACATCCTCCAAGATCAGCATCTGAAAAGGCTTGTATGAAAAATCCAGATCTTGCAGGATACCAGAGACCGAGAGATGAAGTCTTCTTCAGATATCGAAAAATATTCTTCACAGCAAGCATGTGGGGTTCTCTTGGATTAGCTTGAAACCTGGCACAATAACAAACAGAGAACATGATATCTGGTCTACTAGCTGTTAGATACATAAGGGATCCTATCATTTGTTGATAAAGAGTTATGTCCACAGCCAGTTTCTCCAGAGATGGAGTTAGCTTGGTGCCGAATGCCATAGGAACCTTTACTTTTGAATCACCCTTCATTCCAAATTTAGTCAACAGATTTTTGGTGTATGCTTCCTGGTTTATAAAGATACCTTCTGGTCCTTGTCTAATATTCAAACCAAGGAAAAAGTTAATTGGACCCATTGTTCTCATCTCAAATTTAGTCTCCATCAACTTTCTGAATTCAGCGGTTAAGCTAGGATTCGTGGAGCCGAAGGTGATATCATCGACATAAATCTGAACAATCATCAAATGTTCGCCTTCCTTCTTTCGAAAGAAGGTTGGATCAACCGAACCTTGTTTAAACTTTGACATTTTTAGAAAGTGAGTAAGAGTTTCATACCAGGCTCTTGGTGCTTGCTTTAGCCCATAGACAACTTTATCCAGTACATAGAAATGATCCGGGTACTTTTCATTCACAAAACCAGGTGGTTGCTCAACGTAGACAGTTTCTTCTAATTCTCCATTGAAGAATGTACATTTGACATCCATTTGGAAAACTTCGAAATTCTTGTGAGCGACATATGCTAGAAAAATTCGAACAGACTCTAACCTTGCCACAAGAGCAAGGGTTTCTTCATAATCAATCCCTTCTTCTTGACAATAGCCTTTTACAACCAACCAAGCCTTGTTATGAATGACATTACCTTCTTTGTCCAGCTTATTCCTAAACAACCATTCCAAGCCGACAACAGAGGCATCTTTCGGTTTAGGAATCAATCTCCAAACTCTGTTTCGTTCGAATTCATTGAGCTGATCCTGCATTGCTTGAACCCAATCAGAATGATAAAGTGCAATATTTACGGTTTTCGGCTCTATTTTGGAGATAAAAGAGTTAAACATGCAAAATTCCACTTTTGAGAATAATGCTGTTTGTTTCGCCTATAGTTGAGATCTAGTAAGAACACTTTTGGAGGATTCACCAATAATTTGCTCTTTAGGATGGCCTTTTGTCCATTTTACTAGCGGAGGATAGCTTGGATCATATTCTGGATTTAGTTCTGCTTCAACTTCAACTTCAACATCTGACTGATCCCCTTCACCTTCGTCAGTAGAACTATCACTTGTTTTCTCCTTTTCCCCCTCTACTGGCGAAGTGAAGCCTTTGTCTTCAGCAGAATCGGCAGTGGGTTTCTCCCCCTCGATTAGACTATCACTTGTTGAGTTCGGTCCAGTTGTTTGAGTATCAGTTGAACTATTAGATTTTGGGGCGGAATTGTGATTCTCCCCCTCAACAGGAACTCCAGATGGTTTGAAAGTGGCAGAGTTCCCCCCCTGGAACGTTGAATCGGTGTTTGAAGTACTAGGTGATGGTTTAGGAGTAGGTGTTTCGGTTTCCATTGATTTGGCAGCTTCGTCTATTACTTTCTTCAGATTGTCTACCTTGTTGTCTGCTGCTGTTGCCTCCGAATGTATTGCCTTTTCTGGTTCATCGAACAACCGAATGTATTCATCAAACATATTGGATATTGGAACCAAGACCTGTCCAGATGCTGGAAATATGTCTGCAAAAGCATCTTCTATTCTTTGAACCTTCTTCATGTAATTGTCGTCAAAGGTGACATAATAAGTCTCTTCTATTCTTTTGGAACACTTGTTCAACACCAGGTATGCTTTTGATGACAGAGAGTAACCCAGAAAGATCCCCTCATCGGCTTTAACATCAAACTTATTTCGGTTTTCTTTAGAATTAAAGATAAAGAACCTAGAACCGAAAATGTGGAAAAACTTGATGTTTGGTTTCCGATTGTTTAAGATCTCATAAGGAGTTATCGAGAATCTCTTGTTGAGTAAGGACTGATTCTGAGTATAAAAGGCAGCAGCAATGACATCAGCCCAAAAGTATAGAGGTAGAGAGGCATAACTTAGCATGGTTCTAGCTCCTTCACACAACGATCGGTTTCGTCTTTCAACAATCCCGTTTTGCTGTGGTGTATAAGGGGCCGGAAAATTGTGTGTTATCCCCTTATTAGCCAGAAAGTCTTCGAAATCCTTGTTTTTGAATTCCAGCCCATTGTCACTTCTGATGTTTCTCACTGTCTTCTTTAATTGAACATCCACTTGCTTGATGAACGTCTTCAACTTGGGAGTTGCATCTGATTTCTGTTTAAGAAAGAAAACCCACGTGAAGCGTGAAAAATCATCTACAATAACCAGAATGTACTTACTGCCACCGATACTCTCTATAGCAGAAGGTCCACACAAATCGATATGTAACAGTTCAAGTGCTTCCACTATCTTGGTATTAATTCGTGTAGGGTGGCTTTTTCTGCTCTGATTGCCCATTTCACATGCTGTACATAAATGCTCCTTATCGAACTTGAGAAGAGGAAGACCTCGAACATGATCACCAATCACTAATTTGTTGATATCTTTGAAGTTCAGGTGAGATAGACGTCGATGCCAAAGCCAACTTTCATCAGTGTTAGCCTTTGATAACAGACAGATAGCTGGTGTCCCTCGAATAGGATTAAGATTCAGAGGATACATTTCTCCTTTTTGTGCAGATTGCAGCAGAACTTTCTTGGTTTCTTTTTCTATTATCTCAGATCCTGCATCATCAAATGATACCTTCAAGCCTATGCCCACAACTAATTGCGAGACACTGATGAGGTTGTGCTGCAATCCCTCTACATAAGCCACCTTTCTGATAGAGAAGTCTCCATTAGTTATCATCCCGTATCCTTTGATTGTTCCATAGGAGTTGTTTCCAAACTTCACAGAACCACCATCTTTTAGAGACCGAAACTCCCTTATTTCCTCCTTTCTTCCTGTCATGTGACGCGAGCAGCCACTGTCTATATACCTTGCATCGTCAAACTGCTCGTCACTGATTACCTGCAAATTTAAGCAGATTTAGGAACCCAAAGTATCTTGGGTCCTGGTAAGTTTTTCACAGAGAAAGGAATAAAAATAGAAGCATCAACTAAATAAGTTCGTTTAACAAGAGTTGTTTGATCTTTTCTTTTGATAGGGAACACCTTGATTTTTGTTTTATCTTCTTTAAATCTTAATGTATCTTCATCAGATGTTTTAGTGTTTTTCGTTTGATTCTTAGGTTTAGGGGAGGATCTTTTATGTTCATTCTCAGATTTTGATACCATTTTGCCTTTTTCCTTTGATGTCCTTAGATGAATTTGTTTCATCTTGGAACCTGGAGGATCCATGTCTAGAATTGGAACCGAAACTGGTGTTAGGACCGAATCTGGATCGAGAGCCGAATCTGGGTTTAGGACCGAACTTGGGTCGAGGACCAAAACTGTGTTTAGGACCGAACTTGGGTCGAGGACCGAAACTGGGTTGATGAACGAAATTGGGTTTAGAACCGAGACTTGACTTTCGGTTTTGAGATTTGGAATAATAGGAATTAGGACTGAAATCTTCCTTTGACTTTTCCTTTCCTTTATCCATGGATTCTTTCCTAGGAGGCTCATAGTTAGGATTTTGAGAATTCCAATGCCTTTTCCGTTCATTCAGATTCGAGGCATATCGTTGATTTCTGAGTCATTTCTGTTCAGCTAGCTCCTTCTGAGATTTGTGGACATTGAAGCTGGCCTTTGAGTTCTCCTTATGAGTTGCAATTGTCTTGTCTTCCATTCTGGTTTCGGTGCGTTCCTTGGTTTGAACTTCCGGTGCTTCCTGTCTCTTGAGTGGACCTTTCGGTTGTTTCCTCTCGATTGGAACATCAGGTTGCATTAATGATTCTTCAGGAACATCTTTAGTTTCGCTTGTGCTGGGAATATCGAAACTGGAAGGTTTATTGATGGGTTCTAGTATGTATCGTCCTTTGACTCTCCATGTGGTTTTCTCAGACAGACCCATAGTTTCATCTGCATTGTCAATGGGAGCAGACCAGAAATAGTCTTCACATCCTTTAGCATTATCCTCTTGAACTATTGTCCTTAATTATGTTGTTTGTCTTTGAGTGACTCCATTCACAGCGTAAACTTGGTTTGGTACGGTCTGTACCTTCTGATAGACCAAGGTCTTTTCTTTGAGTTTCGGTTTCTGTTCCTTTGATAGACGAGCAAACTCAACTGAATATTCTGAAATAAGAGGTTTTTCGCTCTTGGATTCATTTTTCACAAACTCATAACAATCAACAACATCCTCTACTGAGATTTCACTCATTTCACTCTCCGTTTCAAATTTAGAAGAATTATCTATGTTTATTTTACTATCCTTGACAATTTTGGCATTTGATTCATTGAATGTTTGTATAGTTTCGGTTTTAATTTTCAGCCTATCATTTTCATCTAAGATATCTTTTAACATACTTTTATGTTCCTTAGAATCGATGAAAGTTTCTATCTTATCTAAACCTAGCCTATATGACATGGGTGTTTCTTCAGAGGATACTTCTGATTCACACTCTGCTATAACTTCATCTTCCTTAAATTCAAGAAAGGGCAAAAACATTTTATGTATTTTCTTTCGAATTTCACAATTAAGATGTAATTGAGCAATATTAGTATAAAGATGCTTAGCAATTAAACAGAAAACATTTCTTTGTTTTAACAATTTCAAATTGTCTCTTTGCAAATAAATACTCTCATCCATAGCCCTAACTAATTCTGCTTCCTTCTGCTCGATCCAGATCCTTCTCTTCTCACTTTTTGAAGACACCCTGCCGAGTTGGTCAGTTAGGTTAGAGTTTGCTAAGCGGGTTTGCATGAGGCTACTACTTAGGTTGGAAAATTTAAAGTTTAGTTCATTTAATTCTTCTAGATATTCAGTTTTGGAAATTTTATGAGATTCAAGGAGAGAATGTACCATTTTCATCAATCGATCGCAGTCGTTGATCTTCTCACTCACCGGCTTGGCTGCAAAACACATGTTTTTAGTCATGTTCGGTTCTGTGTCTGCACTTTCGGTTGATGGACCAGTAGTGCCGATAAAGCATTTTCCATAAGAACCTTCATTCTTTGCCACAAACGCCTTTCCATGAGTGGGTCTTCTAACCTCTTCGTCTTCAGAGTCTGTTGACGAGACTTCTACACCACCGAACTCATCTTCCCCTCCATTTTCTTGTACAATCAGTGCATTCATCGAGCTGTTGGAAGCCTTTTTCTTCTTGAATCCTTCAAGTTTACGCATGTAATACGCTTCATCATCTTCACCCTCTCTCTTCTCAGCCATCTTTCTTAACATGCAATCTTTGGCAATGTGGTTCTTGCCGTGAAAATAGTTGCAGTCGTATCCAGAGTCTCCTGCAAGCTTGTTTTCCTTTTTCTCTTCCACCTTTTGAGAAGAGACTTTCGGTTCCTCTTTTGCTTTCTCAGAACTATAACTTCCCTACCAATTTCAGTTCTTATTGGTGGGAAATTTTCTTCTTGCGAATTTCTTTGGATTTGTTATCATTAAAGCATACTCCTCACTTGTAAGATCACATTCTGACATGTCTGACTCTTCTTCTTACTCAACAACACTTTTTCCTTTAGAGACAAGAGCCAGCGATCCCATGCCAGAGACCACTTTCTCCTCCTTAGTTACAACACTTTCATGTGACTTTAGTATCCTGACTAGTTTGGCCAGTGAGTAGGATTTGAACTGTTCATGCGCCTTCACAGTGGAAACCACAGCCATCCATTCTGGTCTGAGCCCATTCATGAATGTAACTTTCTGTTCGATCAGCTTCCTCTCAATTCCATGCTTGATCATCTTACTTAAAAGATGATTGAACCGATCAAAGATCTGAATGAGCTTCTCTTCAGGTTTCTGTTCAAAAACTCCAAATTCTGACAGCAACAGAGTTTGAATGGAGTGTTCTAGATCTTCATCAGTTGAGTAGAGTTCCTTCAACCTGTCCCAGATCTCCTTAGCAGTTGTGCATGAGCCTACAAGCCGAAAGGTGTCAGATTGTAAGGCGAATCTTATCATTCGCATGGCTTTAACATTACACAGGATTTTGTCCTTCTCATCTTGTGGCATCTTCTGAACATCTGTCACCAACTTGTTGTAATCTTTCTGTGTCTTGACGATCGTGTTTGTTTCTGAATGCACAAACGGTCCAAGAACGATAGCTTCCCAGATGAGATAGCCATTATCTTCAGATCCAACCACGTAATCTTCAAAGTGATAAGCCCATACTTCGTGGTCTTGAGTGTAGAGTATGGGAACTCTAGTTGTAGATCCGATGCTGTTTGAGATGTTAATTGGGTTTGTATGCGTATCGTCGTGAGACATGGTGAGCTGCTAGAATTTTACCTATAAACTTGAGATTAGGGTTTTATCAAAAGCTGAGTAGTCGTCATTAAGAAGACGACGACTTCGATAAAAGCGGAAACCCTAAATATTTGTGAATACAGAAGTAAAGTGTATTGATCACACAATCTCCTGCTCTGATACCAATTGTGAGAACAACATTCTGTCAAGATCGTATGATTCTAAGCAAAATATAAATAAGGACGCAATGAAGAACACAAGTATTGCACTGAATATGTCGAATGATTAATGCAAAGTACCCTAGAAGAGCTCGATAAAGAACTTCAATCTGTAGAGGTATATTAGGGTTACAAGAATCATAGTAATCGACTATTCTATATTATACGCATACATGCATGCATATATTTATAATAAAACCCTATCAACTTATCTAGATAAAAGTAAACTATTCTAGATAACTACGGATGGACAATCCCAATCCAATTACAAAACAAAAAGCCCAAGACGCAACACTAAAATACTTAACAGAAAGTATTAACAAACATAAGAATTTGCAGGAATTTCATTCAATTCAAACGCGTTTATGCCAATTTAAACACATATCATTTCCTATTAGGAAGAGAGGTTACTTATACATTTTGGTCTTCGGTTATAAGACTACATTACACAGATTTTAAGGAAAGTATCGGATTTTTCTGAAACAAACATAACATTTACAAGGGAAAGACTTCTATTAAGTTCGAAAACAAAAACTTATGAACTCACCAACCTTTGTGTTGACACTTTTTCAAACAACTTGTATTCTCAGGTAATCACTAAACAGGTACCAAAGTCCGTTTTGAGGATGGACGTAAGGCGTCAATATATCATGTTTTTGTTAACATATTGTAATTGATTTGGAAACATGTAACTCATACACTGATGTAACTTTTTCAATTATATATATGTTGGTTGTGTTTGCTTAAATTACTACTGCAATTGTGGTTATGATACTACACATGAAGTCCTCCACCCCCGGACGTTTCTGCCATCCTTGGTTTGGGGGTGTGACACCAGCTTGCCACACTTCCTATTGCGGATAACACCATCCCAGGGTGACACCTTCAAAAGCACAAAATCCACCACCTGAAATTCTAACTCGGAGCGTCGCCGATTCCCATAACCCTTTTGGCAGATCTGAGCTATCAACAACCACTGTTTAACCTGTTGTATGAGCTCAGTCATCTTGAGAACTGCCTCCGTGCCACCGATGACCCTCTGTCCCACCTCGCCCCAACAAATAGGAGTCCAACATCTCATTCCACATGTGAGCTTGAATGGGGGCGTACCGATATTGGCATGATGGCTGTTGTTATAAGAAAACTCAGCCAATAGAAGATAGGATTCTCAATCCCTACCAAAATCAATGACGCAGGCGTGCAACATATCCTCGAGCGTTTGAATAGTTCGCTCGCTCTAACCTTCCGTCTGCGGATGGTATGCAGTGCTGAAATGTAGTCGTGTCCCCAATTCCTCATGAAATCTCTTCCAGAACCTATAAGTGAAGTGCACATCCCGATCTGTCACAATAAACGTTGGCACCCCATGTCGAGCTATCACTTCTCAAACATAAATCTCGACCAACTTCTCAGCAGAAGAGCTCTCGCTAATGGCTAAGAAGTGAGCACTCTTTGCCAAACGATCCACTATCACCTAAATAACGTCAACACCCATCGCATTCCTCGGTAACTTCGTAATAAAAGCCACTATGATCTGCTCCCGCTTTAATAGGGGAACCTCTAGAGGCTGCAACTTGCCATGAGGGCGCTGGTGCTCAGCCTTGACCTTCCGGCAGGTCAAACATCGCTTTACAAACCATGCCACATCTCTCGTCATGCATTGCCACCAGTAATTATGCTTTAGGTTGAGATACATCTTGGTTACCCTAGGGTGGATGGAAAATCTTGATTTATGGGCCTCTTCCATCAAAAATCGTCAGGCCCCACCTACATACGATATCCATACCCTTATGAAGCATCAAAAGCCCTCAGCTGTTAATATCAAAGGATGAAATCTGGCCAATCACTCGCTCACTTTTCCGATTTTCTTATTTCATGGCCTCCGGTTTCACTTCCGTGATAATTTCCAGAATCGGAGTTATCATAGTCATTCTCATGCACACATCTCGACTTGGGGCACTCACTGCCCTACAGATCAAGGCGTCAGCCACCATATTGGCCTTTTCCGGGTGATACAAAATCTCACAATCGTAGTCTTTCACTACATCCAACCACCTCCTATGTCTCATATTCAGGTTGGGCTGATCCATAAGATATCTCAAGCTCTTATGGTCTGTGTAGATGGTGCACTGAACGCCATAGAGATAGTGGCGCCAAATCTTAAGGGCAAGACCACCACCCCTAACTCCAAATCATGCATGGGAAACTCTGCTTCGTGAGGCTTTAGTTGTCTCGAAGCTTATGCTATCACGTGACCCTGTTGATGGGTTTTGAGCATAACAACATATCATATGTGTGCATGCAACCCTAAATTGATTGGATCTAAGTTTTCTCTAGTTAAACATGCAAACAATGTATAAACCCTAATTTATGTATTATAATCGAAATTCACATCATAGGGATCAAGATACATACCTTTATTGTTATGTTGTAATAGCAATCTAAAACCTTGCAGATCTTGAACTTTGAGAACTTAGTGTCACAAACGTCACAACTCTAATGGCTCGCAAACACACTTAGCAAGAAGATAATTGAGAGAAGGAGGAAGGAGATCAAATTTTTGGATTTCTTCTCTTAGAATAGTTAGCCCAAAAATTGCAAGGTGTAGGGGTTCTATATATATTGCACCAAGGATGCTATGGAAATCTTATATATATAATAAGATATTCTAGAAAATCTAGAATAATCTTATATATATTAATCAATTTTGACCACACCCTTCCCTAGGAAGGTTCTGGATACTTGATATGTGCATATTTAGTGTGTATTAAGTGTAGTATTTATTCATATATTAGCTAAATTGTTGCATATTATGGACAAAAGGTACTTAAAAGTGTTAAATTATGTTTTTCAGTCCAAAGATGAAGCTCGGAAGCGAAAGGAAGCAAGAGAAGCGGTTAGGAGCTCAAGAGTGGAAAGAAGAAAGAAAACACCCATAAAAGGCTTCTACTCGTCGAGTTGCCCCTTGACTCGATGAGTCCGGTCGCGGAATCAGAAAGATAATCATTCGGAAGTCAAGATAGTTATCGGATTACGACTAATGTGAGAGGGACTCGACGAGTCACCTTATGACTCGACGAGTCGGAACGCATATATAAAGATAACTCTACAATTCGAGAAGAGAGAATTCTGGGAAGTTTCAGAAGTGCTTAGCTGCGAATAAGAAGCCAGAAGAACCCTAGAAGTCGACCAAGGAAGCTAGAATCCAATCCCGGGAGTAATTAAGGCGTAATTTCACCATTCTACTTAATTCTTTTGTTTTGTCAACATGATTAAGCAACTTGAACTTATTTGTTTGCTGTTATTTACCTTAGTTATGAACTAATTTCTTTAGACTTCTGTTTGGGAATACAAAGTTGACAATATGGTTTGATTGATTGGTAGGATTAATTCCGAGTTGGTGATTAATTGTTATTTTAGCTTGCTAAAGAACATTGTGTATGAATGATAATTAATTTTCTGTTAATAGGAAGATAATTGATTAGCATGAACATCTATAGATTATCAACCTCATATGATATGTGACCACTATACCATATGTCTAGAATTAATGAACATGAAACTAGGATTAATAAGAAAATTGAGTAAATTCATGTGCAAGCTTGTAAGATGACCATCAAACAAGAGGTTAATTAAGAATAACGAATTAATTAGCTATTGCAAGTCTAACTTAACCCGAATAATTAATCTAGTAAATATAATTAAATTAAGCAATTGGCCACTTTTGAATTAGTTTATTTGCTAAGGATTAGGGTAGTGAACACAAACCTAATCACTTGAATCGGTAACCAACGAAAGAATTAATCCATTGCACTATTACCTTAAAATCAACCATAAAGTTAACCGAGTTGAACTAAACAGAAGTTTCTTTCCCATTATTGAATCTAGTTAATTTGTTCTTTTCTAGTCTTGCATTAGTTTTAGTTAGTAAGTTTCTAGTCTTGTAAAACTAGAGAAAAAACCCTTATTTGCTTAATTAACTTAGATAGAATTAGTTTTTAATTTAATTTGCCGTTCCCTGTGTTCGATACCCTGCTTATTTAGCTATACCACAATTGATAGGTTCACTGCCTTTTGTGTGTTATTTGATAATTAAAGTAGGATTAAAACTAAGTGAGTTTTACACACATCAAGTTTTTGGCGCCGTTGCCGGGGAACGGTTCTAAAATTAGCATTAAAATTCTAATTCAATCGATCCTTTGTGTAAGATTTATCTTATACAAAGTTAATTTCTGTTTCATTTTGTTTAAGTTTTTTTTAGTTTAAAAAAAAAAAAAAATATCGCTGATTTTAACTTGAACTCGCCGAGTGCATTCGCCCCGACTCGGCGAGTCTGACGCTGAATCAGATTTAATTTTTGTTCTTTTTTACGTGTTTTGTTTTGTTTTTGTTTGCAGTTGGTTAATGACCCGAGGATCTGCTACGCCTCTAGTTCCCCCTCTTGAAGATCCGGAAACCGCATTAAGAAGAAACAAGGGCAAAACCGTTGGAGAAACCGCTTCTTCAAAGAACTCACCACTCAAAAACCTCAAATCCGTTTTTAGCAAGTAGAGGAGTAGCAAAGCAGGAGCATCCAGTGCATCGTTGACAACCGAAGATCCGATCCCAAAAGACACCGATTACGAGACCGAAGAAGAAAGCGAGCACACATCCGAGTTTGAAGACGACTTAGCCACCGCTATGGCTAATATTGACGAAATCCCCATGGGGGAGTGGAAGAAAAGGATGCGTGATGACACCGGCCCGGGACTTGTGCAACCCGCAATCCCCGCTACCGCTACGTTTGAACTAAAGGGCCATATTCTCGCTCAACTCAAGGAGATACCTTTTCACGGGAGAGATCATGAAGACGCCTATAAGCACTTAGATGAAGTAAATGATGTAGCGGATTACTTCAATGTACCTAATGTGCCCCGCGAGATCCAACTACTACGCATGCTTCCTGTCACATTTAAAGGAGCTGCAAAGGATTGGTTGAAGTCACTCCCTCCTGGATCAGTTACCACATGGGCCAAAATGAAAGAAGAGTTCATAGATCACTTCTGCCCACCTTCCAAGATAGCCAAGCTAAAGAAGGCCATTGCCAACTTCGAGCAACAACCCGGTGAATCCCTTTATGAAGCTTGGGAAAGATACAAGAGCCTACTTCGAAATTGCCCCCACCATGATCTTAATAGCCAACAAGAGGTCTCTATCTTTTATGATGGAGTAAATGTCACCACGAGGCAACTACTCGATTCACAAGGCCCACTCACCCGAAAGCCACCTCCGGAAATAAAGGAGTTAATTGAAGAATTCTCCAGGCACTCTAGAGAATACCACAACCCGAGGAATGAAGTGAGTCGTGGAGCAGTAAACTCGGTAAACGATGGCATGGCTGTAGTGATAGCTAAACTCGATAGCCTAGACCGAAGAATGACGAAAATGGATCAAACGATCCATGCTATTAGAGTTGGATGTGAAAATTGTGGCGGTCCCCATCTTACCAAGGAATGTGATCGAGACGAGAATGGAATTAAAAAGGCTCAAGTATTCTATTCCAGCGGCGATAGATACGATGAAGACTGGAGGAAACCGAAGAAGGAATGGCTCCCATACGAAGAGTACAAAAAGGCTAAGGAGGAGAAATATAAACAGAGGGAGAGGGGATATTATCAAAAGGAAGAACCGGTGACGGACAAGAAGACAAATTTAGAAGAAATACTTAAAAAATTCATAACCGCGTCTGAGAAAAGACATAATGATCATGATGTGGCAATGCAAGAAACCAGAAACAAGTTGAGGAATCAGCAAGCTTCTATTCTCAACATTGAGAAACAGTTGGGCCAACTTGCACATCAAGTAAACGAAAGAAGACCGGGCCAACTTCCGAGCGACACCCAACCCAATCCAAGAAATGAGAACGTGAGCGTAATAACCTCCAGCGGTGAAGAAGAATTGACAGAAACACTAAGAGTCTCCAAGAAGAAGGCAGAAAAGGAAGAAAAACCAGAACCGGAAAAACTCGATCAGACTCGCCGAGTCACCATAATGGACTCGACGAGTCCAGTCGGGAATGAAGATGTTGCCAGTTTTCTGAAGCCATACACTCCTCCTTTGCCATACCCAACCAGAGCCATGCCTTCAGAAACAGTTCAAGCCTATAGAACCTTCATGGAGCATGTTAAAGCTTTACAAGTCAATATGCCATTCGTGGACACAATGCTCCAAACTCCTAAATATTTTAACTTGCTTAAAGTCCTGTTTGCTGCTAGGAAAGATCTTGCTGAAGTCGCGGAGATATTGATGAGTGAGCTGCCTGAGAAGAAGGGTGATCCGGGTAACATAGTAACTCCGTGCCAATTTGGTAATGAAGTTTCTACAGGAGCATTGGCTGATTCAGGGGCCAGCATTAATTTGATGCCCTATTCATTCTTTAAGAAGCTGAATTTACCAGCACCAAAGCCGGTAAATATGAGAATCCATTTGGCAAATAAAACAATAATTCATCCACAAGGCATATGTGAAAATCTCCTTATCAAGGTGGACAAGTTTATTTTCCCAGTAGACTTCGTGGTGGTGGAGATGAAAGAAGACCCCGAAATACCAATTAGTTTGGGAAGAACATTCTTAAACACCGCATGTGCCCTAATTGACATATGTGAGTCTACATTGACATTAAGAGTGGGTGATGAGTCGGTGATGTTTAAAGCTAATCCAGAGGTCAAGCAAGAAGAAGAAAAGAGAGAAGAAATCTCATTTATCCAATTGGATGATGAGGTATTACAAAAAGAGCTTGAAATTTTACTAAAAGAAGACCCAAGTAAGTTCACGCTACACTCAGAAGAAGTTGAAGATGCTAACAAAGACTTGGAGGAGCTAGAAAAGCTACTGGAAGGAGCCAACTCAGACAACACTCCAGAATTGATGGAACTCGATCCGACTAGCCGAGTCGCCATAATGGACTCGACGAGTCCAGTCGATTTGGATAAAAACTTGACCAAAGCTGATTTGTTTGTTGACAGTTCTTCACATACACTGGGTTCAGTTACTGTTATTGATTCTTTGGAAGAACAATCGGCAGAAGAAGTAAAAGGAATGGAGGTCCAACACGCCGATGTGGCATGCCTTGATACGATGCCATTTGGAGAAGAGTTGAGCACAAAAGAGGATGAAGACATAAATGGAAGCGGAGCGGAAGCTGATCACCAGTTCACCACTAAACCTAGAGCACGAACCACTATGAAATATGAAGTTATTAAATTCAAAGAGAAGGAGGTTCAAGAGTTGGTGAAAAAGCATGGGTTGAAAAAGAAGAAGAGGAAAAGAGAAGCCTAAACAGCTGAGGAAGATACTGAGAAAAGGAGAAGAGACGAATTGAAAAGGGCTTACAAGAAAAAGATTCACGCCTACAAGACTAAGTACAAACCACAAAAAGTGAGGCGTACATTCCCGATGCTTGAAGACGACAAAACGTAAATGGGAAGGAGTCTAGCTAATGACTCCTCAAAAAGAAGCGCTTGGCGGGAGGCAACCCGTCGTTAGAGTTTGCTTTCTTTTACTCTTTAGTTTTTTTATTGTTTTTGTTTTGTGTTTCAATTTTAATCTTCCAAATCATCGGACTTGTTTGCTTAAGGGAGGGCCTAGCTTAAGAGTGGGGTGAAAAGATTTTGAATAAATAACAAAATTTTTAAAATTAGTAATGTTTTACAAGAGACTCGCCGAGTCTGCCCCTGACTCGACGAGTATATACTGATTTCAGAAAAAAAAACTTTGACTGCGCGATTGGACTCGCCGAGTCTGACCCTGACTCGACGAGTCGATTTTATTTACAGAAAAAAAAAACATCATTTCGAAATTACTTTTACATCTGTCAAATAGGGTTTTAACCCTAAAAATTCAGTTTCCACACCACACTCGCCGGGTGCCTCTTTCTCCAACTCTCTCTCTCAAGCATTCAAGTGTTCTTCAACTTTTCTTCAAAATTCTCAAGGTTTAAACTAAAAAGGTAACAACTTTCTTCTTGATTTCTAGATAGAATGTGATTATAAGGTCATCTATACTTGCAATTTCATGAAAAAAACCGTTTTTGAAAAGTAATTAAATTCTAGGTTTTCGATTTTTTCATGAATATTGTTGTTTTGAACATTTATTGTGGCCTTATTACTTAGTAGGAAGTCCATGAACAAAACCCTTGCAAGAATTTAAAGGTTTCATGGTTCAATTTTGTGAGACCCGTCGACCGACTCGTACAGGTTGCGTGACTCGCCGAGTCGGGCATGGACTCGACGAGTCCAGTCGATTTACAGAAACAGTTCGTTTTTTTTAATTATATTCTGTGTTTTCTGGGTCTGGTTTATATGTTTTGCAGGA
Source organism: Lactuca saligna (assembly GCF_052625555.1). Classification (NCBI taxonomy): domain Eukaryota; kingdom Viridiplantae; phylum Streptophyta; class Magnoliopsida; order Asterales; family Asteraceae; genus Lactuca; species Lactuca saligna. Next base: position 321,266,517 of record NC_136420.1, on the reverse strand, counting down.
ATCATGTTTAGAAGAGGACAATCTTCAAGTGGTAGCCAAGGGGAATTTCCATGGTTGAATTTCCCGCAAATCGAATCCGCTTCAACAATGCGGAAGTGGAAGAAGAAGCTTTCCGATATCTAAAAGAAGGAGATATATGTACCGAACAGAATTGATTGGGAGTGGCTGCAAAATGTGCATTATGAAGAAGAATTAGCTCCGTACCTTTTAAAGGAGTTCCAACATGACGGTGAGACGATGATATGTGATGGGTGGAGCCGGGTCTTCCGCATACAAGAGCCGGTATATTTGGAGCTTTGCTTGGAGTTTTTCTCCACGGTATCTTTTACCGATGGAGTGGATTTATATCATCCGGCGAGCTTCACGTTTTGTCTTGGGGGCGAGTATCATCAATGCTCGGTGGTGGATCTTGCTTGCCGACTAGGGATTTATGATCAACCTTTGGTTTCAACGAACCTCTTTCGGGCCTTTTTGGCAACCACTCATATGGCGTTCCCTGATGGAGTTACGAGCACGGTTTGGTGGAATACTATAGGGAATAAAGTTTACATCCAAAAGTCAGCACAAGAAGGGAGCATCCGATCCCCGACTCACCGCCTCATTCACCGCCTTATTTCCTCCACCATCAACCAAAGGAAGGACGATGACAAGGTCTCCAACCTTGATGTTTTCTACCTATGGAGCATTATCACGCCCGACGTCTTTTGCAACATCCCGTGGTGCATTGCTTCATACCTCTCAGCGGGTGCGGTCAAAGATCGCAAAACATCTCGTATCAATGGAGGAATGTTTGTCACTCGTTTGGCTAATTCATTCGGGTTGATGAACCATGGTGCTTGGAACTTCCTGACATTGATCCCGACACCCCCATTTAATCCTATTCTTTTCCGCAGAGCACGGATCATTGAAGACTATGGTGGTGGCCATTATGCCATCCCAAATGATGACCCAATTGTAGGTCCCGAAGCACCGGGAAGGAGGGTGAGATCGCGAAGGGAACGAGATGTGGAGGATGAGCCGCCAGTGATTCCGGTCGAGACTGAAGACGTACCAATGGATTGGTACAATGTAGAGATGAGGCGGATGCAAGATCAAATGGCGAGGGGGCTAAAGTTTAGCAACCAATCCCACATACGACTTTTTGACCACTTCAATATTCCACATATTGATGGTGGGAATTATCCATACATTCCATCGTGGGACGAGAGGATTGGTGCACGACAAAGCGGAGCCGGGGGAAGTGGAGCCAACGATGATGAGGAGGAGGATGAAGATTGATCTTTGTGTTTTTGTGTTTTTAATCATACAATTTCAATTTTTATTTTGTTTTGTTTTTGGTGTGGATGCTTTGAGAATATTATTATGTTTAATAGTTGTTTGCTTTAGTTATTTTCAGGATTGCATTTTGATTGCTTGCTTAGGATGGTATAGAGATGTAAAGCATGGATGTTTTTGCATGTGAGAGCGAGTCAAGGAAGCGAGTTTTTAACGTTAAAGTGTCAAGTCCGGTCTTAGGGGTATGAGCGATTGAGTCTGCATGTGAGGAAGGGTTAACGAAGTTGTTAGAGGCTAAAACAGTTGCCACATACCAAGATTTTTCATTCAGTGGCCAACTCGTCGAGTGCACTAAGCTGACTCGACGAGTCGCTTTGTATTTCCAGAAATTCTGAGAAGGCGCGCTGCTACTCGGCGAGTCCATCATCAGACTCGACGAGTCATTCATTTTTTGTGCCGAACGACTGCTGATTTGATGCTAATACTTATACCACTTGCATCCTTCTAATTCCATATCCATTCTTGAAGATCTTACACCGATTTTCGCATATTTAGAGCGACCCACACGAGACATGGATGGGATGTTTCCATGTATAACGTTTACTGAAGATGGAGCTTAAATGAGAGTGATCAACCTATCCACTACTATCCCAGGGGAGTTTGTTCCAATTCCCTCTTTATTTTTCTGTTTTTATGCATAATATGCAATGAGGGCATTGCATCACATAAGTGTGGGGTAGGGGGTTGGTTACATAATAGTCAATTTTAAAAAATTTTGCATACCAAAAGGATTATTTAGGATACTAATTTAGAAAATTTTGGTAAAAAAATTAGGATTCCATGTTAGAATTGTGTTAATAATTGCATGAAAACCCAAATGTTTAGTTGAGCCTATATACGTTCTAGTGCATTTGTGGCTTCCTTATTTCAGTGAAATCATGAGACAAAAACACGACCTTGCTCAGCCTGAGGGATGCAATATGTTTAGCAGCCTAAACCTGAAATGTATCCAGGAAGATTTTTATCATTAGCCAATAAAGGTTGAGATTGAGCGCCCCTGCTTAAGCATGTAGGGATTTGAGTGAAAAAGTGAGGTATACATGTAAAAAAAAAAAAGAGAGAATTACAAGAAAATTTGTAAGAATTTTGGGAGCAAATGAAGTGAAGATCTGAAGATCAAAATTCTGAAGAAATTCAAAAAGTTGAAGATACCAAAAATCAAACAACAAGGTGGTGAATTCAAAGAAATTAAAGATCAACTGTCAAAGAAGTGAAGAATTCCAAAGAGCTCCATAGTGGTATCATAAATTGTAATTCTAGATTATGTATGCTTGGGTTGCTCAATTAAAAATACCTTGAGGGTAAAGAGGTTTTCTTAGGATGGATTCGGAGGGTTGCATAAAATGAGCATAGTTCGGGGTGAGTGGGCGAATGTTTATGAGGATTGTGAGTATTTGAAGTATGGGGGGGGGGGTTTAGGAATTTTAGACACAAATGCATGCGTTGTGGTCTTGGAATAATGGCTGGGTTGGATTGGAGTTATTAATGTGATTCTAATGTGTTTAAAATTCAGTTTTGCTTGAGGGCAAGCAAAAGACAAGTGTGGGGTATTTTGATATGTGCATATTTAGTGTGTATTAAGTGTAGTATTTATTCATATATTAGCTAAATTGTTGCATATTATGGACAAAAGGTACTTAAAAGTGTTAAATTATGTTTTTCAGTCCAAAGATGAAGCTCGGAAGCGAAAGGAAGCAAGAGAAGCGGTTAGGAGCTCAAGAGTGGAAAGAAGAAAGAAAACACCCATAAAAGGCTTCTACTCGTCGAGTTGCCCCTTGACTTGACGAGTCCGGTCGCGGAATCAGAAAGATAATCATTCGGAAGTCAAGATAGTTATCGGATTACGACTAATGTGAGAGGGACTCGACGAGTCACCTTATGACTCGACGAGTCGGAATGCATATATAAAGATAACTCTACAATTCGAGAAGAGAGAATTCTGGGAAGTTTCAGAAGTGCTTAGCTGCGAATAAGAAGCCAGAAGAACCCTAGAAGTCGACCAAGGAAGCTAGAATCCAATCCCGGGAGTAATTAAGGCGTAATTTCACCATTCTACTTAATTCTTTTGTTTTGTCAACATGATTAAGCAACTTGAACTTATTTGTTTGCTGTTATTTACCTTAGTTATGAACTAATTTCTTTAGACTTCTGTTTGGGAATACAAAGTTGACAATATGGTTTGATTGATTGGTAGGATTAATTCCAAGTTGGCGATTAATTGTTATTTTAGCTTGCTAAAGAACCTTGTGTATGAATGATAATTAATTTTCTGTTAATAGGAAGATAATTGATTAGCATGAACATCTATAGGTTATCAACCTCATATGATATGTGACCACTATACCATATGTCTAGAATTAATGAACATGAAACTAGGATTAATAAGAAAATTGAGTAAATTCATGTGCAAGCTTGTAAGATGACCATGAAACAAGAGGTTAATTAAGAATAACGAATTAATTAGCTATTGCAAGTCTAACTTAACCCGAATAATTAATCTAGTAAATATAATTAAATTAAGCAATTGGCCACTGTTTGAATTAGTTTATTTGCTAAGGATTAGGGTAGTGAACACAAACCTAATCACTTGAATCGGTAACCAACGAAAGTATTAATCCATTGCACTATTACCTTAAAATCAACCATAAAGTTAACCGAGTTGAACTAAACAGAAGTTTCTTTCCCATTATTGAATCTAGTTAATTTGTTCTTTTCTAGTCTTGCATTATTTTTAGTTAGTAAGTTTCTAGTCTTGTAAAACTAGAGAAAAAACCCTTATTTGCTTAATTAACTTAGATAGAATTAGTTTTTAATTTAATTTGCCGTTCCCTGTGTTCGATACCCTGCTTATTTAGCTATACCACAATTGATAGGTTCACTGCCTTTTGTGTGTTATTTGATAATTAAAGTAGGATTAAAACTAAGTGAGTTTTACACACATCAATACTTTTGCTCAACTATTGAACAATTGCACTTTTAGTCCTTGCACTTTTAATTAATTCTTTTAATCCCAAAATTATTTCCAAATTAATTTCCGATTAAATATTAATTAATAATATGATTTCTAATTAATATATTATTTCCATAACATATTAATAAATTATTTATTCCAATTTATTATTCCAAATAATAAATTCTTCCTCTTTCTCAATTAATCATCCAGTCTAGTTGCACGTGTGAAGTCAACCCAAAAGGACCATGCCACTATCAGTTCAAGTACATACCAATTATAGTTATGGGTTGTAATGCCCGTAGATCAGGGCTAGTCAATTTAGAGACAATAAGCGTCAAAAATGACTTTTTGATGGAATATTATTTTGAAGGAGTAATCTTAAATAAGTTGTAGTATATGTTACAAGGATTCCATACATATAAAGAATGCTGAAAGCCGAGTTATAACAAAGAAGTTATGACCTGTCGAAGTTTCGCGTAAGAACCGACACGACACAGCGCGACGTAAATAGTGAATTTATGATAGAACGATATTTAACCGTAGTGATCTAAACAAAGTCGTAGAATGCGTTAAACCGAGAGCGTGCATAAAAAGAACATCTAAATCTGACTTCGTATGAGGAAGTTATGATTTTTCTAAGTTTAGATTTAGCGGTATGCAACCAAAAGTTCGGATATGAGATCGAGTGATTTCTAGCCGAAACAATTTAAATGAGAATTGTAGATCTCGTCGATAGCAGTCCAACTGTAAAAAGACAGACAAAAACTGACATTAGATGAAGGAGTTATGAATTTATAACGAAGTTTTTCTATCCCGGCCTACTAAAAATAATATAATAAAAATAAAAATTCAAAATTAGCCGATGGAGTCTAAATGAGAGTTGTAGAGCATAATCTCACATACACATGGATATAAAGAACGTCGAAAAAGAAGATTGTATGCGAGAGTTATGCTTTTCTGAAGTTCGAGGCACGCATCCCAAAGGGGAACACCTCGCGTTCAATTGGGGAATGCCCCGCGTTCATAGCTTGGCCTCAGATTGGCCACGTCGATGCTGACTCAACCGGATCAAAGATAGAACCGGAGCCCCGCTCCTTTGTGCCGCGTTCGAAGGGAATGCCAAGCGTTCGGCCTGGCCAACACCCTATAAATAGATCACAAGGGTAGATGAGTTTGGTTGCCAAATTTCTTCTCTCTCACCCATATTATCTCGCTTTACGTACAAATTATACCCTTGAATCCCTGGTATCGTCCCGAGACCTGAAGCAAGTCCCGAAGCCCCAAAGATCCCGAGAAACAGAGTTCCCAAGCCGAAACTCTGCCCATGAAAAACCCTGTTTTCAAGGAAGCATCCTGGTTTCACTGAAGAATATTACTATAAAGTGCCATAGTGTTGTTCGATCATCATCATATCAAGTGAGTGTGTAGTTACTTCTAACACATAGATATGAAGTATTTTGTAACACCCATAAAATTTGAGCCAATTTAAAACTTTTGATTTCATTCGAAAACCATTAAATTCATACATATTGTTTTCAAAATAGTTTAAACATAAGAGTATTCCTCAGAACCATATCACATAAATCATGAAACATGAGGAGCGATACGATCACACCTTCACCTTGCCACAATCTCCCGAAGTACCTGAAACAATACACTGAAACTGTAAGCCCGAAAGCTTAGTGAGTTACCCCCAGAATACCAACCACATACAACCATAATCACATCATATCATATCACAATACAGAACAACGATGCCTCTCAAGTCTGCAGTGTGACTGGTCTTCCCTCAGTAGGCCTTCAGTCCACCTGGTCCACTCTCTGAGTCTGCAGTATGACTGGACCACCCACACTGGGCCTTTAGTCTGTCTGGATCTATCCGAGCCTTCGGTGTGACTGGACCGCCATACGAGCCTACAATCTATCCGGACCGCTCGTAGGGTATGTTGGCCTTCAGCACAAAGCAGGACCGCCTCAACCCAACCATCAAGCAAATAATCATGTGTACATTTATCAGGTAATCACATAACAATCCATAGGCAAACAATCGATCTAGTGGATCATAAAGCATAGCATCATCCTATATACCAGGATACCGACCTAAACCAGGTCACTGACATAATCCGGTACTAATTACCAGGATGCTGATCTAACAGATCAATAAGCACATCAACAGTACAAGTACAAATATCAGATATAACTATCTCATAGATCATCGATCATAGCAATCCCTCATGACCAAAGCATCAACCTAACCAGGTCACTATCATACCAATCCTAACGGATCTTATTTGCATAATGACATACTGTCTATTCTGATACCAATCTAACAGATCATCTCCACATGGAGCATACTGTAACCAAGATAACAACTTAAAGGGCCGGCCTTGGTGCCTTAGACCTTATTAATATAGTGAGGATAACTCACCTGTAATTGCTGACTGAAAAGATAAGACCAAGCTGCCCCGACCACCGACACAATCTTCACCACATAACACTACTTAACTCGCTGAGTCGCCCCAAGACTCGTCGAGTCCAACAACCTTTGAGTCTCATCCTGTCCAACTCACTGAGTCGCCAACCGACTCACTAATCCAAGGCTTTAACCAAAAGAGGTTGGGGCTCTACGACCAGACTTACCGAGTCCAAGAACAGATTCGCCGAGTCCACGTTAATCTTCATCAGACTCGTCGAGTTGTTCTTCAACTCGTCGAGTCCAAGCTTATCATCATATGACTCGCCGAGTCACCTAGGCGACTCATCGAGTTACTATGCGACTCAAAGTCTGATCCCTAGCCCGACTCACCAAGTCATCTCCCAAACTCGCCGAGTCAATTCGTGCATTCCCATAATCTCGAGTTACAGAGCTACTCCTTTGCTCCAAACAATAGATCTGGGTTTCTAGAGTCCATTAGCAACATAAAGTTGCTACCTTTACGTGCTTCTTGTCCCATAATACCAAAAACCAGGCTAGAAAGGAACTTAACTCATGGGGATTGGCTTTTTCATAGAAACCAAAAGAGCTTTCTGCATCTTTGATCCAAATAGAGCTCAGATCTGGAGTTTCAACTCCAGATCTAACTTATGCACCAAGATCTTAATATATCATCTCCAATCAAATGCTAAAACTTCATGAAAGATGGATCTAGAAAGGAGAAGGCCAAGGATAACGATTTATTACCTCTAAAACGATCTCCTACTGAAGAGTACTCCGAATCTACACAAATCTCCTTGATCCAAGCTTCATGATCTTCAAGATTTCTTCATAAAACACTTATCTAAGCTCCAATTTCGTTTTCAAGGACTCTCACAACGGGTTTAGGGTTTCTGGATCTCGAGGGGGGGGGGGGTTTAACGGAGCTGAGGGGAGGACATTAAGTCCTTTAAACAGGGTGCAACCTCGAAGATTAAGGTTTTTCCTTGTCCAGCACTGACTCGTCGAGTCCAGCCGCTGACTCAGCGAGTCAGGCCTCTTAACCACGTTCCCGACACCCGCTTCGACTCAACGAGTCAAGAGACTTACTTGCCGAGTCCCTTCCTTTATTTTCACTTAGCAACCTTCAACTTCTTGCTTCCAAACAAGGGATGTTTCATATTTGCTATGAAATACGTGCTATGTGTTTGTACATTGTTTGTTTACTTGAGATGGATGTTGAATGAATGTTTTATACATGCTTTTAAATGATTTAACATGTATATGTGTTTACATCTACAAATATGTTGGGTAGAACATGGGTAAATGAAATAGTTGACGTGAGATGAAATGGTAAGAAGTTTTGATGATAATGATGTTCTAGTTAACTAGTGGAATAGAGATGCTAACCACAGACTATTCAAGACAATTCAATGAAAAGTTAATAGGTTTGTAACCTGTAGGTGTCTTTGAACTCAATGTGTTCATTAGGTAATTTTGAACTCTATGTATCCACTTGGTGTTTTTGAACTCAATGAGTTCATTAGGTATTCTTGAACTCTAAGTGTTCGCTTGGTATTTTTGAACTCAATGTGTTTGTTAAGTATTTTTGGACTCAATGTGTTCGTTAGGTATTTTTGAACTAGATGTGTTCACTTGGTGTTGTTGAACTGAGTGTGTTCACTAGGTATTTTAGAACTTAGTGTTCACCAGATGTTTTGAATTACGTGTTCACAAGATGTATGGACCTCGGGCAACAATGAACTTTGTGCCAATTTCCTCAAGTCAGTTATTAGGAATAAATGTATGAAGGATCGTCGATTCTTAGGGTAAATCCTTAAGAAATAAAGAAGATAATGGGAATGGGTAATTTGGTTGATTGTTTGATGATTAAAGATAATAATTATTTATTGTGGGTTGAAAACCTATATGCTCACTAGGCCCCCAAGCCTGACCCACTCAGTTTTATTTGTATTACAGGTAGTGACGCGAGAGCATAAGTTGGATGACTTATCAAGATAATTTGATTATAGGCATGTAGTTGTAAATAACTGCTGTAAGGTTTGTATTGTACCGTTTATGATTTTGGTCTGTATCGGAACATGAGATCCCGAGATTTTGATATATATAATGAAAAAAATACATTTCTTTAAGAAATGCTTTGATAAACTTTTATCATATTTTGTTTTGGGGACAAATTCTGCAACTCTTTTAATCAAAGGATTACTCTAATTTTATTTTTAAAGCATAAACTAAATCGCTCTTTTTTTGGCCGTGAAATCGGGGATGTCACAGTTGGTATCAGAGCATTAGTTTAAGCGAACTAGGAATTCATAGGATTTCTAGACTTATACTTAGATTGCTAACTAAAGATTGTGAGATGATTGTCTGTTATATTTTAGACACGAGCACTAGTATATTTTAGGAAAGTCGCCTTAAATGCTTTTATGTGCTAAACGCTATATGTTTGCCATATATGATATTATTTGTTTGGATCTATGGTCTATTGCCGACCAGATCTCGAAACCTTATATGTTTAGGATTCTAAGCGTATGACTACGGTATTAGAACTTGCATGTAAAAGTTTCGGAGAGATATGGATGGTTTAAATATCTATCGTGAAAGAGGATCTAACTTACCTTATTCGGTGTACAGATCAAAAGAATGGCAAGAACCAGAAATGGAGATAGAAACATGGACAAAAACAGGAATCAACCACCTGTGATTGAGCAAGTAGTTGTTGCAGTAGCAGCACCTGAGCCGATAACCTTGGCTGGAGTACAATTGATGATTCAAACAATGTTGGATCATCAGATGGAAGAAACTAGATGCTTGCTTCGACAGAATCGTGAAGAACTTTCAATACAAGTTGACGAGCCCGAAGTGAATGGATGGCAGTCAGAAGGGGGAACTACAGTGGGACCGTTGGTCTAGCTAATCAACAAGTGATTAGGAGGAACAAACAAGACGATGGGGTCGAAAGAAGTGGATGCAAGTACAAAGATTTCTAACTTGTAAGCCATCAACTTTCATGGGGAAAGAAGACCCAATTGGACTTATGGATTTGATATTGGAGAGGGAATTGACTTTCTTAACATGTGGTTGCAAGGGCAAGATACAAACCACATATGCAATATGTCAGTTCAGAGGTAGTCATGTTTGTTGGTGGAACACTCTGGGGAAGACCATAAGTCCCAACGAGCCACTACAACTGACTTGGGCATAATTTTTGGTGCAATTCAAATGAAAGTTCTGCTCGGCCCAAGATCTTCTAGAGCTAAAGAACCAATTCTTGACATTAAAGAAGGACAACATGTCCATTGATGAATACACCAATGCTTTCACAGATAAGATGGATTTTGCTCTACATATTGTCCAAGACGAGCTGGCGAAAATAGATAGGCATGCAAATGGGCTACCATGGGAGTACACTGTGCCAGTACGCCAGACACCTACCCTTAAGGCAAGCATATGGGTTGCTAAGTCTGTCGAAGAAATGATGAAGGGCAGAACCGTCAACAAGGTTGAGGCTGGCGAGAAAAGAAAGATTGAAGGATCATCAAGATCCTATGAGAAGAGAAAATTCTCAAAGCCTAGTTCGAAAAAGTTTGAAGGAGGAGGAGATGAAGTAAGATGGTGTGATAAGTGCAAGAAGAAACGCTTAGGAAAATGTGGCGAGGAAGTTACATGTTTCAAGTGTGGAAAGTCTGGGCACTACGCCAATGAATGTGCATCTGGTAAGAAAGTATGTTATGAGTGTAATGAAAAAGAGCATATTTCGATCAATTGCCCAAACAAGAAAGAACCAGAAAAGCCAAAGGCATTCCACATGATCCTCGACGAGGCAGACGATAACGCGAAGAATCAAGGATGAGGATTTTTATATCCAAAGATCAAGTTATGAAGTAGCAGTGTGAATAGTAACTTAAGGTGTAGCCTATTAGAGGCATAGTATAGGGTGAACTTGACTCTTTGTGTTTCAAGAAATAATATAAACCCTGGTTTCGATATCTATGTGATATTTATGGTTTTGATATCTATGTGATATCTATGATTTTAATACCTAATGTGTTGAATGATTGTGTGATTTGGTGACTTGGAGAACTGCGGGACAATACTTGGGACGAGTATGAGTAGGTGTGAATGGTAGTAGAGGCCTATACTACCGGAAGCACAAGACTCACACTTGGATCAGGGAAAGTCACAAGTTTACCAAGAAGCTAGTAATTGATTATGTTTTATTCAAGTATGTCGTTACCATCGTTTCGGTAATGACTAACAAGATTGTTGTTATTCCGACCCTAGTGGTCATATCAAAGTGAGTCTGACTACAATGAGTTTGTTATGTGGTTCGGAGAACCAAGTTCGATGTAGCATCTAACTTAAGTCAGAAGATTAAAATCAATGCATCCAATAGTATCACGCTCATTGTTAAAAAAATTAGTAGCTAGAAATTCTACATGCTAAAATGTAATTATATCACATTAGAATATGAAGGAAGGTATATTCCATTCTGGAATTTTAATCTAAGAGATTTGAGTCTAAACGTTGCTTCATATGACGAAAGAATCATTAGAACATGACCCATCAGTCTGTTACAATAGATAAAGGAAGGTACTTATCCAAAGAAGAATAAGGAGTTCTCAATAAGGATTTATTTTGTAACTCGAAGGTTACGAATGAAAGTCCAACATAGTACGAAGAGCAGGTGCAGGATTGAGCATCAAGGTTATCACTTAGGATGGAGAGATAACGTATGAAATCATTATACAAGCCTTATTTCGTTGATGATTCCGGGACGTAATCATCCTAAGGGGGAGATAATTGTAACGCCTGTAGATCAGGGCTAGTTAATTTAGAGACGATAAGCATCAAAAATGAATTTTTGATGGAAGATTATTTTGAAGGAGTAATCTTAACTAAGTTGCAGTATATGTTACAAGGATTCTGTACATATAAGGAATGTCGAATCCGAGTTATAACGAAGAAGTTATGACCTGTCGAAGTTTCGCGATAGAACTAGCACGACACAACGCGATGTAAATAGTGAATTTACGATAGAACGATATTTAGCCTTAGTGATCTAAACAAAAGTTGTACAATACGTTAAATCGAGAGCGTGCATAAAAAGAGCATCTAAATCTGACTTCGTATGAGGAAGTTATGATTTTTCTAAGTTTCGACTTAGCGGTATGCAACCCAAAGTTCGGACTTGAGATCAAGTGATTTCTAGCCGAAACAATCTAAACGAGAATCGAAGATCTCCACGATAGCAATCCAACGGTAAAAAGATAGACGAAAACGGACGTTAGATGAAGGAGTTATGAATTTATAACGAAGTTTTCCTGTCCCGGCCTACTAAAAATAATATACTAAAAATAAAATTCAAAATTTTTCGACGGAGTCTAAACGAGAGTTGTAGAGCATAATCTAACCTATGTGTGGATATAAAGAACGTAAAAAACGGAGATCGTATGCGAGAGTTATGATTTTCTAAAGTTCAAAGCATGCATCCCAAAGGGGAATGCCTCGCGTGCATAGCTTGGCCCCAGATTGGCCACATCGATGTTGACTCAACCGGATAAGAGATAAGACTGGAACCCCTCTCCTACGTGCCACATTCGAAGGGAACGCCCTGCGTTTTTGAACTCAATGTGTTCATTAGGTATTCTTGAACTCTATGTGTTCGCTTGGTATTGTTGAACTCTATGTGTTCGCTTGGTATTTTTGAACTCAATGTGTTCGTTAAGTATTTTTGGACTGAATGTGTTCGTTAGGTATTTTTGAACTAGATGTGTTCACTTGGTGTTGTTGAACTGAGAGTGTTCACTAGGTATTTTAGAACTTAGTGTTCACCAGATGTTTTGAATTACGTGTTCACAAGATGTATGGACCTCGGGCAACAATGAACTTTGTGCCAATTTCTTCAAGTCAGTTATTAGGAATAAATGTATGAAGGATCGTCGATTCTTAGGGTAAATCCTTAAGAAATAAAGAAGATAATGGGAATGGGTAATTTGGTTGATTGTTTGATGATTAAAGATAATAATTATTTATTGTGGGTTGAAAACCTATATGCTCACTAGGCCCCCAAGCCTGACCCACTCAGTTTTATTTGTATTACAGGTAGTGACGCGAGAGCATAAGTTGGATGACTTATCAAGATAATTTGATTATAGGCATGTAGTTGTAAATAACTGCTGTAAGGTTTGTATTGTACCGTTTATGATTTTGGTCTGTATCGGAACATGAGATCCCGAGATTTTGATATATATAATGAAAAAAATACATTTCTTTAAGAGATGCTTTGATAAACTTTTATCATATTTTGTTTTGGGGACAAATTCTACAACTCTTTTAATCAAAGGATTACTCTAATTTTATTTTTAAAGCATAAACTAAATCGCTCTTTTTTTGGCCGTGAAATCGGGGATGTCACAGTTGGTATCAGAGCATTAGTTTAAGCGAACTAGGAATTCGTAGGATTTCTAGACTTATACTTAGAATGCTAACTAAAGATTGTGAGATGATTGTCTGTTATATTTTAGACACGAGCACTAGTATATTTTAGGAAAGTCGCCTTAAATGCTTTTATGTGCTAAACGCTATATGTTTGCCATATATGATATTATTTGTTTGGATCTATGGTCTATTGCCGACCAGATCTCAAAACCTTATATGTTTAGGATTCTAAGCGTATGACTACGGTATTAGAACTTGCATGTAAAAGTTTCGGAGAGATATGGATGGTTTAAATATCTATCGTGAAAGAGGATCTAACTTACCTTATTCGGTGTACAGATCAAAAGAATGGCATGAACCAGAAATGGAGATAGAAACATGGACAAAAACAGGAGTCAACCACCTGTGATTGAGCAAGTAGTTGTTGCAGCAGCAGCACCTGAGCCGATAACCTTGGCTGGAGTACAATTGATGATTCAAACAATGTTGGATCATCAGATGGAAGAAACTAGATGCTTGCTTCGACAGAATCGTGAAGAACTTTCAATACAAGTTGACGAGCCCGAAGTGAATGGATGGCAGTCAGAAGGGGGAACTACAGTGGGACCGTTGGTCTAGCTAATCAACAAGTGATTAGGAGGAACAAACAAGACGATGGGGTCGAAAGAAGTGGATGCAAGTACAAAGATTTCTAACTTGTAAGCCATCAACTTTCATGGGGAAAGAAGACCCAATTGGACTTATGGATTGGATATTGGAGAGGGAATTGGCTTTCTTAACATGTGGTTGCAAGGGCAAGATACAAACCACATATGCAATATGTCAGTTCAGAGGTAGTCCTGTTCGTTGGTGGAACACTTTGGGGAAGACCATAAGTCGCAACGAGCCACTACAACTAACTTGGGCATAATTTTTGGTGCAATTCAAATGAAAGTTCTGCTCGGCCCAAGATCTTCTAGAGCTAAAGAACCAATTCTTGACATTAAAGAAGGACAACATGTCCATTGATGAATACACCAATGCTTTCACAGATAAGATGGATTTTGCTCTACATATTATCCCAGACGAGCTGGCGAAAATAGATAGGCATGCAAATGGGCTACCATGGGAGTACACTGTTCCAGTACGCCAGACACCTACCCTTAAGGCAGCCATATGGGTTGCTAAGTCTGTCGAAGAAATGATGAAGGGCAGAACCGTCAACAAGGTTGAGGCTGGCGAGAAAAGAAAGATTGAAGGATCATCAAGATCCTATGAGAAGAGAAAATTCTCAAAGCCTAGTTCGAAAAAGTTTGAAGGAGGAGGAGATAAAGTAAGATGGTGTGATAAGTGCAAGAAGAAACGCTTAGGAAAATGTGGCGAGGAAGTTACATGTTTCAAGTGTGGAAAGTCTGGGCACTACGCCAATGAATGTGCATCTGGTAAGAAAGTATGTTATGAGTGTAATGAAAAAGAGCATATTTTGATCAATTGCCCAAACAAGAAAGAACCAGAAAAGCCAAAGGCATTCCACATGATCCTCGACGAGGCAGACGATAACGCGAAGAATCAAGGATGAGGATTTTATATCCAAAGATCAAGTTATGAAGTAGCAGTGTGAATAGTAACTTAAGGTGTAGCCTATTAGAGGCATAGTATAGGGTGAACTTGACTCTTTGTGTTTCAAGAAATAATATAAACCCTGGTTTCGATATCTATGTGATATTTATGGTTTTGATATCTATGTGATATCTATGATTTTAATAACTAATGTGTTGAATGATGGTGTGATTTGGTGACTTGGAGAACTGCGGGACAATACTTGGGACGCGTATGAGTAGGTGTGAATGGTAGTAGAGGCCTATACTACCGGAAGCACAAGACTCACACTTGGATCAGGGAAAGTCACAAGGTTACCAAGAAGCTAGTAATTGATTATGTTTTATTCAAGTATGTCGTTACCATCGTTTCGGTAATGACTAACAAGATTGTTGTTATTCCGACCCTAGTGGTCATATCAAAGTGAGTCTGACTACAATGAGTTTGTTATGTGGTTCGGAGAACCAAGTTCGATGTAGCATCTAACTTAAGTCAGAAGATTAAAATCAATGCATCCAATAGTATCACGCTCATTGTTAAAAAAATTAGTAGCTAGAAATTCTACATGCTAAAATGTAATTATATCACATTAGAATATGAAGGAAGGTATATTCCATTCTGGAATTTTAATCTAAGAGATTTGAGTCTAAACGTTGCTTCATATGACGAAAGAATCATTAGAACATGACCCATCAGTCTGTTACAATAGATAAAGGAAGGTACTTATCCAAAGAAGAATAAGGAGTTCTCAATAAGGATTTATTTTGTAACTCGAAGGTTACGAATGAAAGTCCAACATAGTACGAAGAGCAGGTGCAGGATTGAGCATCAAGGTTATCACTTAGGATGGAGAGATAACGTATGAAATCATTATACAAGCCTTATTTCGTTGATGATTCCGGGATGTAATCATCCTAAGGGGGAGATAATTGTAACGCCTGTAGATCAGGGCTAGTTAATTTAGAGACGATAAGCATCAAAAATGAATTTTTGATGGAAGATTATTTTGAAGGAGTAATCTTAACTAAGTTGCAGTATATGTTACAAGGATTCTGTACATATAAGGAATGTTGAATCCGAGTTATAACGAAGAAGTTATGACTTGTCGAAGTTTCGCGACAGAACCAGCACGACACAACGCGATGTAAATAATGAATTTACGATAGAACGATATTTAGCCTTAGTGATCTAAACAAAAGTTGTACAATACGTTAAACCGAGAGCGTGCATAAAAAGAGCATCTAAATTTGACTTCGTATGAAGAAGTTATGATTTTTCTAAGTTTCGACTTAGCGGTATGCAACCCAAAGTTCGGACTTGAGATCAATTGATTTCTAGCCGAAACAATCTAAACGAGAATCGAAGATCTCCACGATAGCAATCCAACGGTAAAAAGACAGACAAAAACGGACGTTAGATGAAGGAGTTATGAATTTATAACGTAGTTTTCCTGTCCCGGCCTACTAAAAATAATATACTAAAAATAAAATTCAAAATTATTCGACGGAGTCTAAACGAGAGTTGTAGAGCATAATCTCACCTATGTGTGGATATAAAGAACGTAAAAAACGGAGATCGTATGCGAGAGTTATGATTTTCTAAAGTTCGAAGCACGCATCCCAAAGGGGAATGCCTCGCGTGCATAGCTTGGCCCCAGATTGGCCACATCGATGTTGACTCAACCGGATAAGAGATAAGACTGGAACCCCTCTCCTACGTGCCACATTCGAAGGGAACGCCCTGTGTTTTTGAACTCAATGTGTTCATTAGGTATTCTTGAACTCTATGTGTTCGCCTCGTATTGTTGAACTCTATGTGTTCGCTTGGTATTTTTGAACTCAATGTGTTCGTTAAGTATTTTTGGAATCAATGTGTTCGTTAGGTATTTTTGAACTAGATGTGTTCACTTGGTGTTGTTGAACTGAGAGTGTTCACTAGGTATTTTAGAACTAAGTGTTCATCAGATGTTTTGAATTACGTGTTCACCAGATGTATGGACCTCGGGCAGCAATGAACTTTGTGCCAATTTCCTCAAGTCAGTTATTAGGAATAAATGTATGAAGGATCATCGATTATTAGGGTAAATCCTTAAGAAATAAAGAAGATAATGGGAATGGGTAATTAGGTTGATTGTTTGATGATTAAAGATAATAATTATATATTGTGGGTTGAAAACCCTATATGCTCACCAGGCCCCTAAGCCTGACCCACTCAGTTTTATTTGTATTACAGGTAGTGACGCGAGAGCATAAGTTGGACGACTTATCAAGATAATTTGATTATAGGCATGTAGTTGTTAATAACTGCTGTAAGGTTTGTATTGTACCGTTTATGATTTTGGTCTGTATCGGAACATGAGATCCCGAGCTTTTGATATATATAATGAAAAAAATACATTTCTTTAAGAAATGCTTTGATAAGATTTTATCATATTTTGTTTTGGGGACAAATTCCACAACTCTTTTACTCAAAGGATTACTCTGATTTTATTTTTAAAGCATAAACTAAATTGGTGTTTTCTGACCGTGAAATTGGGGATGTCACATGGGCTTTGATATGTGTATATTTAGTCATATATTTTGCATAGAATGTTAATAATTTTTGGCTAATTTATTGTAATTATGGAACAAAAGATGCTTAATTATGTTTAAATTATGTTTTCAGTCGAAAAGAAGTGCTCGGAAGCAAAAGGAAGGAGGAGCAGCTGACGGGAGGTCGAAAATCAAGGAAATAAGAAAAGAGCCAAAATTCACAAGGGACTCGGCGAGTTTACCCATGACTCGACGAGTTCCCGCGAAGGTTCTCGAAGCAGAAGAATCCTTGCCTTGCCGGACACGAGGATTTAATGAGGGACTCGACGAGTCGGTCCCTTGACTCGACGAGTCGCATCTAATCTATAAAAAGAGACTTCCAGATCGACACCCAATTTTTGGATGAAGCCTTGGAGATTAAGCTGCGAATAAGTGTTCTTCTGGAGAGTGAGAAGTCAGAGAATCAACCTAGATCCACTTTTGGAGGAGAATTAAGGCAATATCAGTTTATTCCTTACTTAATCTAGTTCCAAAACATGTTTTAGTTGTTAGATTGTGTTTTCGAGCTTTTTACTATCTTAATCATGAACTAGAACATTTATCTTTTGTTTACGAAATACAAATATGTGATTATGTGTTTATTTTATGATTTGGATTATTCTTATTTGGTGAGTTGTTTTATTAAGCTTGTTAAAGACCCTTATGTGTTCATTATGACTATTTTTTGTTAATTAACCTGTAATTAAGTTGCATGGCCATCTCTTAATTGCTCATCTCATATGATTTTATGTGAAAACATTGTTATATGCCTAGGAATAGCGAACGTGAAACTAGGGTTAATAGAGAATAGTAAAATTAATATGTGAGCTTGTGTGACGAACCATCAGCAAGAGGTTAATTGAAGGACCAATTTATTTAACATTACAAGTCTTACTTAACCCGAATAAATAAACTATGAAATTCATTAATTTAGACAACTGGCCACTGCTTAGATGAATTTGTTTTCTAAGGATTAGTAATAGCGAACGTGAACCTAATCACCCTAATCAGTAGCCAAAGAAGAATCAATCCATTGCACTTTTCATAAAATCAACCATATAGGATCAAATGAGTCAAACCTAAACAAAGGTCTCCTTCACCATTGAATTTAGTTGATTCTTGCTTTCTAGCTGTTAATCATTTTGTTTGAGTTTTAGTTAGATATTTAAGTTTTCTAGTCTTGCAAAACTATAGAAAACCCCTTCTTTTATTATTTGTTTTTTTAGATAATTTTAGTAATTTTTTTAATTGCCGTTCCCTGTGTTCGATACCCTGCTTACTTAAACTATACCACCAATTCACAAGTTCGCTACCTTTTTTGTTTTAAATTTATATTTAAAAAAGTAGGATTAAAACTAGTTGGTTTCACATACATCAAGTTTTTTGGTGTCGTTTCCGGGGAACGGTTCTAAAATTTATTTTAATTGCTAGTATTATCGATCCTTTGTGTGAGATTTATCTTATATAAAATTACGAGTTTTTATATATATATTTATTATTATGTATTTTCCAAATCTTGATGCTTTTGATGCTTTTCTTGAGGAGTATGACTCAGATGATGATTTGAAGAAATTTGGGAGATGGTTAGATAACATCTTGTCTAACTAACAAGAACAATCTGAGTTACAAGAGCTAGAGTTAAAAGATGAAGAATTTAATCTAGAAAGAGATTTGGAGGAGCTGGAAAGGTTGCTGGCAGAAGGGTCGGATGAAGAACAAGAACAAGTTGAATTGTAGGAATCAACCCGTGGTTTGATCATTACTACGACATGGTTCCCTGTTCTTCCGGTTTGTGTTTCGAAGCATGGGTGACGATTCCGACTTTGGAGAAAGTTCTGAAGCGTGATCCATTTATGATTAGTATCCAACCGGTTCCAACCCTTGTCAATATTATTGGGTTTTATGAAGTCAAGCTCGTTTGGCCAATTTTTTAAGCAAATAGCCAAATTTTACAATTTGGTCCAAAGAAAATATTCAATGCAACGGATGGATTGGCATTGAGTTTATTGGAAGTTTATTAAGTTGGGAATCCAGCTAAAGACTCGCACAAAAAGAAGCGCTTGCGGGAGGCAACCCGTCATTAGAGTTTTCTTTTCTTTTTCTTTATAAACTTCTAGTATTTAGGGATAATTTAGGATTTTTATTTTGATGTTTTTCTTATTACATGGTATTTGTTTCTGATGTTGGTAATTCAATCCATGAAATTGGAACCATCAAAGATGACCCTCCCATAAAGATTCATGAGAGAGAAAGAACCAGTTGGGTTAGAGCCCGAAGCATTAGTGTTGGAAGACATCTGAAAGAAGAAAGTAAGTTTAGATTAGATATATAGAATCCTTAGTAAGACACCCAAATATAATATTAAGGCTAGGATCTAATCACAATATATTACACTTAGAAGAGGGATGCCGTAATCTAAGTAATAATATATTTGAAAGGTAGGTGAATGACGATTCACCAATTTCCACCACGAAACCGAAATGATTTATTAGGTTTAATTGTATTTGAAGTTCCTAGATTCTTTTGAGATTCATTGAACTTTTCAATGGCATGTTTCAATCTCGATTGTGCCCTTCAAGTTTTGTGACTAGGATGCCGAGGATCACAAAACAAGGTGTGAATAACCATGCTAATTCACTTGGTACCCTTAATATTATCACCTAATCAATGTGCCGGTTAAACACACACGCTCCATTGATCTATGACAAACATTAAGTCACCCTTCGTGATCCTTACTAGTCCTAGTTAGTGTGCCGGTTAACCACACACGCTCCACCAACGACTTGGTAAGGTACAAAGTGTGAATTCCATGGACTAGCACTATGTTCACATTTTTCCTAAAATAACTAAGATTGGGAATTAAAAGAGTTTAGTACTTTATAATATTCATTATACTTTTAATGAGGATTTAAAGTCATTGTCCTACCTGTTCGGCTAACGATCCTCCACCAGTCAAGCAAGCGGTGGGTGAGAGTATACACCCATTAAGTCGCCATTTTATAGGCAACAACTTTATACCCACCTTATAGACCGGCTTCGTGAATGAGGCCTACTAACGGTAAAACGACTTGTTCTTATACATATATATAATAATTAACCATTAATGTTATAAATAGTATAAGGGTTGAATTTTAACTATTAAAACTCTAAGGGTTGGAATTAAAGTTTATTAAAGTGTGTGAAACTTTACAAATTCCAAAACTTGAGGGCAAGTTTTGTGACTATGCAAAACTCTTCATTTCATAACTTATGAATTAAAGATTCATAAAAATGAAGACTCTTCATTTTCATGTAACTTATGTGTTTTAAGTGTGTGTTAAATAAGAGTGACCTTTGGAAATCCATAACTTGAGGACAAATTATGGACTCCATTAAAACACATAAATGATCAAGAATTAATCCTAAACAATTCAGCAAATAATTCCTATCATTTTCTAAATTGATAAGAACATGAACATGATCATCAAAAATTCAAGAATTATATGAACACATAAAATCATGGAATTTTGATATATGCTATTGTAAATGGATTAGAACAACCATTACACAAACTAAAATAAGTTTTAAAACACCAAAACAGTTTAGGGTAATGTTTCTAGTCCATTTCCAGCAGCAAAAGTTGAAAAACTGCACTCTTTTGATCCTACTCGTCGAGTGCATGAACCTACTCGACGAGTAGGTTGAAGTTTGCCTTGGACTCGTCGAGTCCCCCCATGGACTCGAAGGGTCCACCATGCAGACAACAACGATTTCAACTTTTCTCACTATTTTGCATCAAGTATCAAACAAGCAAGCCTAGGCTCTGATACCACTGATGGGTTTTGAGCAATCTAACACTTCCTAAGTGTGCATGCAACCCTAATAAACCTTGGATCTATGTTTGTCTAAATACATGCAAAATTATAAATTTTCCAAGGTCTATAACATATCTAACATGGCATGGGGAACATTTCAACATAAAAGAGTTAGAAGAGATTACATACCTTTTGATGAGTTTGGTTCTAAGGAATTTGAGGGCCAAGCACCAATAGTGTGAATGCCTCAAATGGAATCACAAAACACCACAAACTCTTGGAAAACCTTGAGAGAGTATACACACTCTTGTATTTTCGGCCACACACATGCACACACACACACACTAGTTCACTAGTTTCTCCTTAGGCTCCATTTCATGCTCCATAAGCATGCTTATATAATGTGCATGGTTAGGGTGAAACCCTAATAACCCATGTCTTTTCCTTTCCAAGGATCCATGGGTTAAAAGCTCTATGGATCATCCATGGACTTCCACATAAGTCTAGCCCATTAACAAATGAGTATTAGCCCACACTATATAAAACAAATAGCCCATAATCTAATTAGTCTTCCTTTTAATCTCTAAATTAATTCACAATTAATTTAAGACTAAAACTAATTAAATAACGTAACTTCATATTAATATATTATAACTTATAATATATTAATAAACATATGTGTATAACTCTCATAAAATTATCCATAATAGTTTGGATGAGATGCAACCCAAATGGACCATGCCGGTCGGGTCAAGTATATACCAAATAAGTTATGAATTTAGACACCTTATCCAACAATAATAACCTAATTAACTATGGTGTTAGAACTATATAAATAATACACCTATTATTTAATCACTATATTAATTAGACTTTATTAGTTGTATAATGTTTCGATTAATCAACTAAATACTTGAATTAAACATCAATCATGCCATGTTCTAAACATGCATACTATGTCTCTATATGGTCCTTCCTTTGTGAATTGATCGATTGGACATAATTACAATGATACTAATTTTACAATTCCAAAATCCTTATTACAAGTGTAAGAATTCCAAATTCTTTTCGCCACTAAATGTGTTAGAGTCTAACCTTGCATGCAATATGCTTTTGTGATGATGTGGCGTCAAAGTCACCTAGACTTAGCCAACGATGTCATAAAATGCTCCATTGAAACTTTGTTACTTAAAACAATTTCATGGTAATGAAGTATCAAATTCAAGGTAACTCCCTGAACACCTTCTTTGCGTTAAGGTTTCTAACTCACATTTAGATTTAAAATAACCAACTCCCATTATGGAAACATTTCCATATTCCATATGACTATCAATTTTGAATACGAATCAATTCCACTTAGAATCATGTCAACATGGTCCTTCCAAATATTACTAAACTTCCAACTGTCCACAAGAAACCAATCTTCAGCGAACCTCAGATTGTCTTTTAACAGTTGTTTTAAAAACTCTAGTCAATCCAGTTCTAGTCCTTTTCCCTCTTAATACCCTAGGCATTTGGAAAAAAATTAGAACAAGCGAATATTATAACATATGTAATCGATTCTATATACGAGGCATATGGGATTCGATACATAATGTCTTACATAAAGATATGATACTTGGTTAATCCCTTGCTTTAATATCTCCATATATTGAATTTCCAATGTTGAATCATTTCAACACGATATTCATATATGTTCATGACTAAGTTCCATTAAAATCCTTCAATGTAAACTTTTTGATTTGAAATGAAGTATGTGATGGGTTTTGAGCACTACATCAATCCTATGGTGTACATGCAAACCCTAAAGCTTTGGATCCAGTTTGTC
This sequence comes from Lactuca saligna, assembly GCF_052625555.1. NCBI lineage: Eukaryota > Viridiplantae > Streptophyta > Magnoliopsida > Asterales > Asteraceae > Lactuca > Lactuca saligna. Next base: position 321,243,584 of record NC_136420.1, on the reverse strand, counting down.
TAATGAACATGCAATAATCATCCAAACCACATAAACCCTAGATCTAGCATACAAAACTCAATATTATCGTAGTAAAAGGGTTTAGATCTTACCTTGATTGTTATGTAACAATAACAATCTCAAAAGCTTCTTGATCCAAACCACATAAACCCTAGATCTTGCACCTCTAATGCAGTCACAAACACCATAAGCAACAAGATGACTTAAAAGGAGGAAGAGAAGGCACAAAAACGTTCTAGGGTTCTCTCAAAGAGTTGGACACGTTTTTGGGACCTTAGGGGTTCCTTATATAGGTATGCTTCTAGGGTTTTAGTCAAAACCCTAATTAGATTGCTTAGCCACTAAGCATACCTTTAGATCCTTCAAGAATCAAGGCCTGGACGATTTCTAAGTGGGCTTCCACCTTGAATTCGTCCACCTTATTCCTAAAGGATCTACAACCCAAAATCTAATTATCTTATAATTGCAATTCTAGTACCCTAAGTTTAATTAATCTCTTTTGACCAGAAAATTAATTCTAAATTAAATCTTGATCAATATTAATTAAACAAATATGATTTCTCTTTTAATATATTATTCACATAATATATTAATAAATCATAATTAATCATCTTTCTCCTTAATTCATCCTATTAGTTGGTATGGTCAAGGAAACCCAAAAGGACCATGCTCATAATCGGGTCAAGTACATACCAAAATAGTTATAGGCTTAGACACCTAATCCAATAGTCTCCCACTTGGATAAGTCGAATAACTATTTTCAAGTATGACTTCAGAACCTGATCAACAATCGTAGCTTTCAAAAGCCGCTGTCAACTCTGATCTTATCAGAAGCACATCCTTTAGATAAGGGATCATATATTACTCCATTCTAGATATCTTATAGACTGAGACATGGATTTTAATCATTCTCTCTGTCTATATGTTGTTTCCCGATTTCCGATTTATGACGAATGACAACTACAATTGAACACATCAACTTAGTCCTGGCTTGGCCAAGCGCTTAGGGGTGTCATCACTAAATCATTGAGGGGCCACAGATATTGCTTTTATCCAATTGTGGATAAAATGAACGGATAAACTTCGACTCAAATGCTCGCTTGTATTTACTCATCAAATCACACACAACAATATGTTTTATAACACCAAGTTACTGGTGCGTTTACATATTATCAATGTGCAACCGTTTTTTAATTACAACTCACACATGTTGGTTTCAAGAATATAGAATATTATCGTCTCGCTAATCACTCCTGATAAAATCCATGAAATGATTCAAGTGAGCGTGGGTTTCATCCAATGCTCAAATCTTATTTTAGGAGCACTCATGAACTCTGCAGCAAACTTGTGCTATGTCTAAACACTTTAGACAATCAACAGATGGATTCATGACAATCTTGCTTCATACCTACTTCCAACGTATGACCGACTGTGGAGGTTTGAATAACCTAGTTATTCTGGAAGTCAAAACATGCAAAGTGAAACACAATAATAATACTTAATCATATATGGCCCCAAAACTTTTGAGTATAAATAAAAAGCAACTTTTATTTAGTCACCATATTGATTACTCATTATTCATTGTATAATGTTTCGTATAATCAACTTATTACTTAAATTAAAACACTAGTTGTCCCATGCTCTAAGCATGCACACTATGTTTACCTATGGTTCTTACTTTGTGAAATAGATCAATTGAAAAACTTTTCCAATGATGCACATTTCACAATTCCTAATCCTCATCACTAGTGTAAGAATACCAAATTCTTACCACTATCATAATATGCTAGATTCTAAACTTTTATGCAATGATCCTTTTGTAATGTCACAACACAAAGGTCACCAAGATTCTGCCAATGAAATTACAAAGTGTTCTATTGGAGATTGTCGCAAGACAATTCCATGAAGTCTCATATTCAAAGTACATTCCTTTAAACATCCTTCTTGCATAAAAGTTTCTAATCTAAACATAAATTCTTAACGTCCAACTCTCAATATGGAAACATTTCCATATTTGCCATATGAAAACTCATTCTAAATAGAATCTCATCTATTCATAATAATGTCGATATAGTCCATTCATAACTATACTTCCAACTGCTCACAAGAGACCAATCCTTAGCGAACCTTGGATTGTCCTTGACAGTTGTTTAACTAATTTAAATAAATCCAGTTCTGGTCCTTTTCCCTCTTAATGCCCTAGGCATTTGGAAAATTTTAGAATGGTAAAATATTATAGCATATGCAATTGATTTTGGTACCGACTCAGCTTCCATCATTCCTAAGCCTTGTAAGATTTTATTAAAGCTTTCTTCAGGTATGGCTTTTGTAAAGATGTCAGCTAATTGATTAGTGGTTCGAACAAAATGGATTTCGACATTACCATCTTCCACATGATCCTTGATGAAATGATACCTCAGTGCTATATGTTTCGTTTTTGAGTATTGCACTGGGTTGTGGCATATCCTTATTGTGCTTTCAGAGTCACAATATAAAGGAATTTTCTTCATGTTCAGGCCATAGTCTCTAAGTTGACATTGTATCCATATGACACGTGAGGTGCACGAAGATGCAGCTATGTATTCGGCTTCGTCTGTAGAAAGAGACACACATGTTTGCTTCTTCGATTGCCAGCTAACGAGTTTTCCATCAAGAAACTGACACCTTCCAGTTGTGTGCTTTTGGTCCAGTCCACATCCTCCTAGATCGACATCAGACAATGCTTGAACAGAGAATCCTAATTTCTCCGGGTACCATAGACCGAGAGATGAGGTTTGCTTCAGATATCGAAAAATATTGTCCACTGCCAACATGTGAGGTTCGTGTGGATTAGCTTGAAACTTGGAATAATAACAAACAGAAAACATTATGTATGGTTGACTAGCTAATAGATGCATCAAAGATCCTATCATTTGGCGATAGAGGGTTATATCAGCAGCCGGTTTTTCTAGAGAAGGTGTTAACTTTGTGCCAAACGCCATAGGAACCTTCACTTTTGATTCTCCCATCATTCCAAACTTGGCTAGTAAGGTCTTCGTGTAAGCCTCCTGATTAATAAAAATGGCTTTGGGTCCCTATCTAATATTTAAGCCAGGGAAAAAGTTAATTGGACCCATTGAGCTCATTTCAAACTTAGTCTCTATCAACTTCTTGAATTTAGCTGTTAAGCAAGGATTCATGGAACTAAAGATGATACCATCGACATAAATTTGGACGATCATTAAATGGTCACACTCTTTCTTGCGAAAGAAGGTTGGGTCAACCGAACCTTGTTAAAACTTAGACATTTTTAGAAATCGAGTAAGTTTTTCATACCATGCCCTAGGAGCTTGCTTCAGACCATAAACCGCCTTGTCCAGAATATATCAGTGATTCGGATAGTTTTCGTTCATGAAACCAGGTGGTTGCTCTACGTACACCGTTTCTTCTAATTCTCTATTTAAGAATGCATACTTGATGTCTATTTGATATACTTCAAAGTTCTTATGAGCAAGATAGGCCAGGAAGATTCGTACAGATTCCAATCTTGCTACTGGAGCGAAGGTTTCTTCATAGTCAATACCTTCCTCCTGGTAATATCCCTTTACTACAAGCCTTTCCTTGTTACAAATCACGTTCCCTTCTTTATCCATCTTATTTCAAAACACCCACTTCAATCCAACCACAGATGCATCCTTTGGTGTAGGAATCAGTCTCCATACTTTGTTTCACTCAAATTCATTGAGTTCGTCTTGCATTGCCTATACCCAATCAGAGTGATCGAGTGCAATATTCACAGTCTTAGGTTCAACTTTGGAGACAAACGAATTAAACATGCAAAATTCCACTTGAGAGAATAATGCAGTTTGCTTCGCTTTCAGTTGAGAATGTGTGAGAACTCTTTATGATGATTCACCAATAATTTGGGTTTTTGGATGATCTTTTGTCCATTTGGTGAGAGGAGGGTAATTTGGATCATAGGAGGGATCCAGTTTAGCAGTCACTTCTTCTTCAAATTTTGACTGAGTATCATCATTATTTGTATTTGAATTCTCCCCCTCGAATGATGAAACAATTTCGACTTCAGGCTTAGAATTCCCCCCCCCCCCCTTGACTGGACGTTCATTGGGTATAGTAGTTGAAGGAATCTTCCCCTAGAGAGTAGAATGGGTAGATTCATTTGGCTTTTGTGATTTATCAGATTCTTGACATCCAATTGAACTTAAAGATTTGCTTTCCATGACTTTAGCAGCTTTATCAATTACTTTCTTCAGATTATTTGCTCTGTTGTCAGGTGCTTTTGCTTCAGAGTCAATGGCAGTCTCTGGTTCGTCAAAGAGAAATGAATACTCTTCAAATAAATTAGAGATTGGAACCAAGACTTGACTAGTTTTCAGAAAGATTTCTTCCATTGGTTATTTGCTTGATGTGAGTTTCTTCACGTAGTTATCATCAAACAATACGTAATAAGTTTCCTCGATCTTCTTTGAATGTTTATTCAGAACCCTTTACACTTTTGAAGTAAGCGAATACCCTAGAAAGATTCCTTTGTCTGCCTTTACATCATACATGTTTCGGTTCTCTTTAGAATTAAAGATGAAGCATCTTGAACCGAAAACACGGAAGAACTTCACATTTGGCTTCTGATTGTTAAGAATTTCATAAGGAGTTATTAAGAATCACTTGTTGAGAAAGGACCGGTTCCGAGTGTAGCAAGCTGAGGCTATAGCATCAGCCCAGAAATATAGAGGTAGTGAAGCGAAGCTGAGCATGGTTCGGGCGGCTTCACACAATGAACGGTTTCGCCTTTCGACGACACCATTTTGTTGAGGAGTATAGGGCGCAGAGAAATTGTGAGATACTCCCTTTTCAGCTAGAAACTCTTTAAACACTTGGTTTTTGAATTCCAACCCATTGTCACTTTTAATGTTTCTAACCACCTTTCGCAGTTGAAGCTCTACTTCCTTTATGAAGATTTTGAGCTTAGGCGTTGCTTCTGATTTATGTTTAAGAAATAAAACCCTGGTGAAGCGAGAAAAATCATCAACTATGACAAGAATATACTTGTTACCACCAATGCTTTCAATAACTGAAGGTCCACACAGATCAATGTGCAGTAGCTCAAGCGGTTCGATGATCTTTGTGTTAATACGATTTGGATGACTCTTCCTACTTTGCTTTCCCATTTCACATGCATCACACAAATGTTCATTGTCAAACTTGAGAAGTGGAAGTCCTCACACATGATCACCAAGAACTAGCTTGTTGATGTCTTTGAAGTAGAGGTGTGAGAGCCTTCGATGCCATAACCAACTTTCGTCAGAATGAGCTTTCGTTAGTAGGCATACAGTTGTCTTCCCTCATATTGGATTAAGGTTCAGTGGATACATTACGCATTTTCTTTTAGATTTCAGCGGAACGGTCTTGGTCTTCTTTTCTATTATTTCTTACCCTTCTTCATCGAACGAAGCTTTCAGTCCTATTCCAACCACCATTTGTGAAACACTGATGAGATTATATTGTAAGCCTTCTACATATGCTACTTTTTTTATCAATAAATCGCCATTTGTGATCATTACATAACCTTTAATCGTGCCACAAGAGTTTTTGCCATACTTGACACATCCACCATCCTTTAGAGCCCTAAATTCCCTCAGCTCTTCCTTTCTTCCTTTCATGTGACGAGAGCATCCACTGTCAATATATCATTCATCGTGAAACTGCTCGTCACTTATAACTTGCAAAAATCAAGCAGATTTAGGAACCCAAAGTTGCTTGGGTCCTTGTGAGCCTTTTATAGAATAGGGAATAGCAAGAGAAAGATCAACCATATAATTTCGTTTTATTAAGGTAGTTTCATCTTCTCTTTTAATTGTGAAAAATTTGATTTTGTTAGCTTTTGTTTCTTTAGCTTCATACTTTTGTTCCTATTTCCTAGGGTTAGTAGTCGTCTTCGTTGTCTTCTTTTCGTCTTCTGAGATGAGCTTCACTTTTCCCTTTACATCCATATTTGGATTTTTCTCTGAGTGAAAGGGATGGGTTTTAGAAGTGAAACCTTGCTTTCGGTTCCTTTCGTTGAAGATGGGGAACCGAAACCTCCCATTCGGTTCTTTTTGCTTCTAGTTTGGGAACATAAACTACTCTTTCGGTTTCTTTCGCTTCCAGTTTGGGAACCAAAACTACTCTTGCAGTTCGCTTGACTATAGGAACGACATTGAGTACAAGAAGTGGAGTTATTCTTTGACGTTGTTTTCTCCTTAACGTTTGAAGCCTTTTCTGAGAAAACGAAATTAGGGTATTAGGACTGCCAAAACTGTTTCCTTTCAGTGAGATTCTTCTTATAACTCATATTACGTTGATGTTTCTTTTCAGACAATTGCTTCTGAGATTTATGGATGTTTACTTTCGGTTTTGGTCTGTGATTATGAGATTCGCTCTTTAAAGAGGAGGTGTCGTTTTTTGCCTTGATCGCTTCACCATAAATTTCTTTAGTACCACTTATGCTTGGTACATCAAAGCTTGCTGGCTTGTTGAGTGGTTCTGCCACATATCTTCCTTTGACTCTCCACGATGTTATCTCAGACAAACTAGCTGTCTCATCAGCATTGTCGATTGGAGCTGACCAAAAGAACTCTTCACATCCTTCATCATTATCTTCGTTCACTATTGCTATCAGTTCGACTGTTTGCTGTTGTGTGACTCCTGTAACTGCATAGACCTAAGTTGGAGTGGTTTTCACCTTTTGATATACCACTGCCTTTTCTTTTAGGATTTTGGTCTTATTTTGGGGCAAACGAGCGAACTCAACTGAATTTTAAGAAATGAGATTTTTGACAGGTTCGGGTTCGCTCTTGACAAATTCAGAATAGTCCACCTCATCCTCTACATATATTTCACTCATATCATCGTCCTCGTCAAATCCATAAGTATTTTCAACATCAAATTTGTTTTCTGAACTTAAATTGGCATTCAATGAGTCAAATTTTTTCATGGTTTCGATTTTAATTTTTAATTTATCATTTTCGTCCAATAGGCTCTTAAGCATGTCCTTATGGTCTTTGGACTTGATAAAGGATTCTATTTTGACAAGGACTATTTTTTAACCAGGAGAAATGTCATCTGATGATATCACAGATTAACAGTTATACATGTCAACTTCCTCCTTCAATTCATGAAAGGGTAAAATCATGCTATGATTTTTCTTGCCTATCTCACAATCTAGATGCAATTGGGTAATATTTGTATATAAACGCTTAGCAATAAAAAAAAAATGTTTCACTGTTTCCAAAGCCTTAAATTATCCCTTTTCAAATAAATTGTTTCATCCTTAGACTAATTAACTCGATCTCCTTTCGCTCTATCCACATCCGTTTTTCCTCACTCTTCGAAGACACCCCGTTGAGTTGGTCAGTTAGGTTAGAGTTTGTGAGGCGATTTTGTGTTAAACTACCACTTAAAGTAGAAAATTTAAATTTCAGTTTGTTCAGTTCTTTTTCATAGTTAGTGACAGGGATTTTCAATGTTTCAAGAATAGATTGTACCTTCTTGATCAATTGGTCGCACTCGTTGATCTTCTCGCCAATTGGTTTGGTAGCGAAGCACCTATCTTCTCGCTCCCTTGCTTCATCACAAGCCCCTTCGGTAGTATATCCTCTCATTTGTGACACTCCAGCGGTCACAATCAAGCATTTCCCTGCACCTTCAGTTTCAACTTTTTTCGCAACGAAAGCACTGCCATGTGTGGGCTTACGTACCTCTTCATCCTCAGAATCGACATACTTCCACATGCAACAACATAAAATTTAAACCAATTTTTTTTTTCAGTTTTACAATCATCAAAAACATCGAGTATTAATTTAAGTGCCAATGTAAACAATATTGTCACGACCGATTACATAACAAAGATCACAAAATAGTTTTCCCCGAGTGTGTGTATGATCACGCCGGCGCCTTCCCACGGTCCTCGCTAGTACCTGAAACACATAACACAACAACTGTAAGCATAAATGCTTAGTGAGTTCCCCAAAATACAACCTACGCACATACGCCTTTCCAGGCCCTGACCTTCCGGTCCATGTGTCTCAGGGGACTTCCGTCCCGACTGGGTGAACCTTCCGGTCCTACCCACGTCAACCTTACGGTCCATTTTATAACGCCTTCCGGCCCATAACATATTCACCTTCTGGCCCATAATATAATGCCTTCCAGCCCATATCAAGCATATCATACATGGAACATATAACGAATAACTTATCACACGTAACACATATATCTCATAGCATATCCGACCTTCCGGTCACACAGTCAAACCCTTCCGGGTACAGTATAGTGAGAAGACTCACCTCGTATATCTCGATAACTCGTGAACCCTGGAAATCACTCGTGCTTGAACCCCCGAGTTATAATCCTCCTATAATATCACATATCTATAATTAATACTTGTACCACTAAGGTTGACCATCCCTATCAAGTCAACACTGGTCAACTTTGGTCAACAGTCATTGGTCAATTTGACCGGACTCGGCGAGTGCACTAGAGCGACTCGGCGAGTCTACGCGTTTTCACCAACTCGCAAGGATTTCCCCTTGACACGTCGAGTACTCCCCCGACTCGACGAGTTCCACCTGGTCATGAATCACGGGGCCACCACGACTCAACTCGCCGAGTCGCAAGGACAACTCGGCGAGTCCCAACTCGACTCGGTCCACCTGTCAATCCCTCTTTAACTCTCTGTGACTCAGTAAGTCACCCATAACTCGGGAGGACTACTCACTGGGTGGTTTTAAGGACAATCTTCAAGCTACTCGTCGAGTCTGTTCTTCAGACTCGACGAGTCCATGCCATGCATCAATTAAAACTTGCTTCTGCGGTTAGAGCCGTTCCATACACACATATATCTGGCCTTCCCAAGCTCATTTATCATGTAAAGTCTCAGTCTTGGCCGCCATGCAACACTTACAAGGCTCTTTTTGGGGAAATAACCTCTAATATGGCAACCCTAGTCTCCAACTCAAAAGAATGGACATAAAGCATATCATTTGGGGCCTTCTGGACCTGCTAAGGTCCAGATCTAGGTTCCATATCTCCATGGGACCTTTCACACTTCAAATCCAAGTCAAATAAGGCAAGAAGAAACCCTAGATTTTACATATCAACCAAAACACGAAGATTAGCTCTGAAAGTTACCTCAAGAAGCTTCCCTTGATGAAATAGAAGCAGATCCAAGCTCCCCAACTCTTCTAGCTTGATCTTCTCCTTCCTTTCTTGTAACAACACACAAATTGGTGAACAAATAGCCTCTTATCTCACTCACAAGGACTCTCAGCTGCTTTGGTGCACTCAAGGCTCAAGGTGGCCGCAATGAGGGGCCATAAGGTCCTTTAAATAGGGATTAGGACTGGAAAATTAGGGTTTCATTAAACAGCGCGGAATCGCCAAGTCCAGACGCGAACCTTCGTCCAAAACCACGACCCGACTCGGCGAGTTCGACCTCCAACTCGCCGAGTCCCCTCACAAAATACCAAAAATATGAAATTAAAGATACCTGGAGATCCGGGCTGTTACACCACACCACCGAAATCATCATCCCCTATGTTCTCATGCACAATTAAAGCATTCATGGTGTTGTTAGCAACAACTTTCTTCTTCTTTATTTCCTCTAGCTTACGCAGGTAGTAAGCTTCATCGTCTTCATTCTCGTTCTTCTCTGACATTTTTCTCAAGACATAATCTTTGGCCAAATGATTTTTGCCCTTGAAAAAGTGACAATCAAATCCAGAGTCACCAACAAGCTTATTGTCCTTCTTCAGTTCTTCATGTTGAGGAGTGTTCTTCGGTTCCTCCTTCGCTTTATCAGAACTATAGCTTCCTTGCCAGTTTTGGTTCTTGGAATTGGAAAACTTTTTAAGAACAAACTTCTTTGGATTAGAAACCATCAATTCATACTCTGTTGGATTAATGTCTAAGTCCATAACTATAATTGGTAAGACTTGACCCGACCCGTCATGGTCCATTTGGGTTGCATTGCATCTTGCACTTGGATAGACTAAAATGAGAGAAATAACACTTAAGGTTTAATATATTATGAGTTCTAATATATTAATAAGATTATTTAATTAGTATTGATCAACAATTAATTTAGAATTAATTAAGTGATCACAAGAAGACTAATTAAATATATGGGTTGATTGTGTAAATCATCCATACTTATATAGTGGGCTAATGCTCCATGGATTATCAAGTTGGGATAAAACCCATTGGATGCTCCATGGATGCTCCATTGTCACACCCCCGAACCAGATGGCGGAAACGTCCAAGGGCTGTTGTGACTCAATTGAATACCATCACAGTGAATATACATGAAACATAACATCATTCATCACCATGCATTGAAATAGTACAACTAGTAGTGTTTACATTTAGTACATTGTTTCATAACATTACATTCCTAAAAGTAGATTGTTCGATACTAGTTAAACAGACAACATGACATCACTGAATACATTTTTCCCTTCGATTTACCTGTTACCTGAGAATACAAGCATTTTGAAAAACGTCAACATATGAAATGTTGGTGAGTTCATAAGTAATGTTTGAAATAAAACGGTTTGTATTGTTTTGAAAAAAAACCACCAGAAAATCCGATATTTTCTGAAAATAGTACCGTATAAAAAGTGTGAAGATCCGTAAGTATGCTTGTTTCTATAAATGTAAGAAAAATTGTTAGACTTGGTATGCATCTCGCAGGTGTATGTATTGAAAACCCATGTTTTCCTAATACTTCGAATTACGGGTTATATAATTTGTTATACCGTTACGACATGTGTATTCGATAATTCCAGGTGTCATTGGAATAAATATGGTTTGTGAATCGTTATAAACACGCATTAATGAAAACGACTAGTTTACAACTATACAAACGATCCCTTAGGCGTCGTCCGTATCATTCACTTAATCCAACCACCCCGACTTTCATAGCCCCACAACCAAGGAGAAGAGAGGGTGCGAAGCCCCCGATATTTCCATAGGTTGTTCAAGGCTATCGTGAATGCGAAGGGCCCTTGGCCCGACTCTCATTGGTGAATTCTCGACTTTGCTGGAAGTACCAAAGGACCCTTGGGGCCCAACAACACAAAAGCCATTGAAAGTCCTTTTACAAGAAATTAGGTCATACAAGACCCAACGACATGTAAGCGAGTTACCTTTGGGCCTAAAGATCATGTCATTGGACTAGCTAGGCCCAACAAGCACGATTTGAAACTTTCGGACCCCAAGATGGTGTATCGATGCCTGGTGAATTCTCACGTGTGTATTGACTTCTGGTGAATTTCCGCGTGTGTATTGACTTCTGGTGCATTCCCGCGTGTGTATTGAAGTTTCGCCGTGTATTAATTTTTGATTCGTTGTTGATTCGAGACCGAATCAATTCGTTTGATAACGATTTTGGTGTTGAAGGTGTATTATGTTTCGTCGGTAGTCGTGGTACTAGTATTTTATCATAATGGATTTATTGATTACAACATTAGGATTTTCTTTTTGCAGCCCCTTTCTTTTGGATAATTTAGAATTTTGACCCTTTGTATAAAAGAATTTCTATTTTAGTCCTTAAAATATTTTTCTTGACATTTTAGTATCAAAACTTGTTGAAAAGGTGTTTTTCAGCTCTAATTTATTTGAAAAACAGTTTTAGTCCCTCAAAATGAAGTTTTCTCGGCTGAAACCTCATTTTTTCGCAACTTCTACACTTTTGGCCCAAAATAGAAATTTTTTGCATCTTTGGTCCTTTTTAATTATGAAAAGCATTTTTAACCCTTGAAATGGACTTGGAGCACTAGTAGACCCCTGTTTTATAGAAAAATACAGTTTCAGCCCCTCAAATTTGAAAATCTCGTATATTGGGCTTTATTGGGCCGAAAAATCCATTTTTGGCCCATTATACTTAATATTTTACATTTTAATCCCTCAAAAGAATATATTTCCAGAAAATACATTATTGAAACTGTTTTGACATATTACAACCATCAGAATATGTATCTTGTCATTTTGGGCCCTTTAACTTTATATTTTTAACATTTTGAGTCCAACAATGAGTTTTTAGCCCAAAGAAGTTAATATTAAACAACTTGGTTATTTTTCTAGAAATGATTTGTATGTAGTAATATAATTTATGCTAGTATCATATAACCCAAAGTAAATCTCGGTTTTAAGGGCTTTTTGACTAGATCCAATATCATAATCACACAAAAACACAAATATAAACATAGAAATCACACAAGGCATACATATACACATAGATCTACACATTTGCTTGTATTCTCCCCCCACAAAAACATATAAAACCGAAAAATAGGGGGTATGAAGCTCACCTTGAGTTGTAGTTTTGGTTTTGAAGAGAGAAAAGAAGAAAATTTCGATCCTAGTAAGTCTCCTTGGTAGGTCTTGAGTTTAGTGACATCTAAGGTGCATGATCACAAGTTGGAATAGATTTAGAAGAGATTTTTGATGAAAGGAAGTAGCTAGATCATGGATTAGTCATCAACATACCTTAGATGATGTGTTTGTGGAAAAACCTCCTTGAAAAGCTCTTGATTCTCGAAATTTTTGAAGAAGGAGGGAGAAGATGTTCTTCAAGACTTAGAGAGAATGGAATGAATTTTTATGAGTGTGTGTGTGTTGCGTTCGGCCGAGAGCAAGAGAGAGAGAAAGAAATAGACCTTGAGGTGATATGTGCATGGAAGTATGAGATAGGTTGCATGGAAAACCAACATGCAAAAATGAGGTGGCTATGAAAGTCAACTCTCCCTTTTTACATGGGCTTGGGCCGAAATTTGAAGAGAAAAAAAAAAGATTTTTGGGCTTTATTGCCCCTAAGCCCATACTAGAGTTAAGTTGAATAATTGTTGGCCCTATAAAATATAAGTGTGATTTTTATGCTTTATTAGGCTAGATTAGATTAATTATGGTCCATAATAGTTCATAATATTTAATTCATTTCATTCTACGCCCAATATGGCCCAAAATGTTGAAATAAATGAATGTGGGTCCAATTAGAGACCATTTAAGGGTTCTAACCCCAAGATAGTCAAATTGGAAGTTTATTGGTCCATTAGGCCCAATAAGGAAGTCCTAGTCCAAAATGGACCTAAACAAGAACTTCTAGGGTTTCCAATTACTTGTTGACTATTTGAAATGCTTGTATGGTGTGCTTGATTGAAATTTTGTTGCAATGAAGTAAGCATCTTATATGCTCTTAAGTTTTTGATTCAACATTTTACTTGAGTGTTGTGATTACAAGACACAAAATTTCTAGTTGTGACATCCATGGTGTATTTGAACCCATGGATCCATGGAAATGGTGGGCCATGACAATTAGGGTTTGCCCTAATTGTAACACACTATATAATGATCTCTTTCTTGGGAAAATCAGCCACTAGTGTAAGACATGGAGGGCAAGCCAATTTTAGAAGTGTACTAATTTCTCTCTAAGTTACTCCAAGTGCTTATTGTGTTGTGTGAGCCATTTGAGGTGTCACACTTGGGGCACTAAGCACTCAAGCTTCATGAAGACTAGCACCAATAAAAGGTATGTTATTCTAACTTGTGTTTTTCAAGTTTTGTATGCTAGAATAGAACAATACCTTGGAAAGTTCATAATTGCATGTATAATAGAGAAAACATAGATCCAAGGTATTTAGGGTTGCATGTACACTTAGTAGTGTTAGAATGCTCAAAACCCAACATACTCTTCGTTGGTCAGATCAAATTCTGATAAATCTAAATCTTGTTCTTCTTCAGCCACATTATTTCCTTTGGAGAGAAGAGTTAAAGATCCCATGCTTGAAACCACGTTCGTTTCTTTGGTCACGACACTTTTGTGTGACTTCAGAATCCCCACAAGCTTTGTTAAAGAGTAAGCTTTAAATTGTTAATGAGCTTTTACTATAGAGACCACCGCCATCCACTCGGGTATGACTTTTTCTTGATTACTTTCCTTTTGATACCGTGCTTTATCATTTTACTAAGAAGATGATTAAAACGATCAAAGGCCTGAATGAGCTTTTCTTCCGGTTTTTGCTTGAAGTCTCCAAACTCTAAAAGCAGTAGAGTCTGGATAGAATGCTCAAGATCCTCATCGGTGGAATATAACTCCTTCAACCTACTCAATATTTCTTTTGCTGTCGTGCATGAACTAACCAAACGAAACGTGTCAGATTGTAGGGCGAATCTGATCATCCTAAGTGCTTTAATGTTACTCACAAGCTTTTCCTTATCATCTTCAGGAACATCCTTTACATCAACCATGAGTTGGTTGTACTCCTTTTGCTTCTTGATTTTTCTATTTGTGCCAGAGTGAACAAATGGACCTACAGTGATCGCCTCCTAGATTATATATCCATTATCTTCTGAACCAATCACGTAGTCTTCAAAGTGGTGCGTCCAAACTTCATAGTCTTGAGAATATAGGATAGGAATCCTAGTGGTTGATCCGATACTGTTGGAGATGTTGATCGGGTTTGTTTGTGAATCTTTGAGAGACATGATGTTTTTCTTTGAAAACCTGCTCAAGATTAGACTAGTAAACAAAGTTAGGGTAAGATCGAAATCTAAGAACTACGTTAATAACAAGATGACGGTTCTAGCAGAAAACGATAATAGCGGAAAACCCTAAAACCTTCTTCAACAGAAGAGATGCGTATGTATTACATAGTCTCCTGCTCTAATACTAATTGATGAGTTGAAAACTCTTTAGATCGATTAGATCTTTGACAGGTAAATCAATAAGACTAACAAACACTTCAACACACAATGAATCAAACATATGTTGAATGATTAAAATATAGTCACACCTTAGAAGAGCTCGATTAAGAACTTCTCCTGTAGAGGTGTGCTAGGGTTTGCAGTACAATTAATAAGATAATAATCAAACCGTTAATGATGAAGATGCATGCATGCACCTTATATACCAAACACTAGAAAGATAAACACGGTTGGATAGGACCAAACCCGTGACAAAACTCGACTATATACTAAAGCCCAATGACGCAACACTAATAACTCAACAGAGCAAATCTAATTGTATTAGTATCTATAATTGATTTATTATGTGTACTACTAATCGATAGGGCCTCATTGGTAAGTGCTACAAGATCTCGTGCATTGGAACCCATGGTTATGGACCCAAATCCATTAGTATGGAACATTTTTTTTCCAAGTGAAATCCCATATTATATGAAAGAGTGAAAAAGGGCTTTTGTTGTTATGGAATAAGAAGCCTTCGTATCTGAATGCACATATTTAATTTATTCGGAGCTATTAGAATGGGATCCACTTTTTGGGGAATATGAGTCGAAGTAATAACAAGAATATTTGTAGTTTCATAATCCCTGGAGAGAAAGTTCACTAATAGACCTAGGGACAAGTAATTTGACTCATTCACATCCAAATCATGAATGTTTGGAATCCATATTATGCAAGGATACATTGCTTTTGATAATTCAAATTGATGGGTGATATAAAGTAGGTCTTCATCTTCAGGCATCATATCCATAGTTAGCGCATTCATGCTAGTTAGCAGTTCCAGCTCCATATCAAGGATATCGTCACTAGTATCAATATCGTCACTAGCATCACTATCGTTACTAGCATCTACATCAATATTATCAAAACCTTGAGACTTGTTATCCAGGGACTTGTTCAGAAATACCGTAATTCTAACACCGCAAAAATACAAGCCAAAAATTTCATTTTTGAAAACATATATTTAGCAAAACATTCGAATTAAAACGTTTACTGATCATAACATTTTATAAAGATAACGCATGTTTGGAAAACATTTCATCAAACATAATAATGATAGAGTACAGATCCCTAGGAAGATCTCATGATGCGGAATACGGAGCATGTGTGTGATGGGCGGCTACCGCACCAACTATTTCCCCTTCGAAGAAGAGGTACCTGAAACCAAAACTGAAAAATGTAAGCACGAAGCTTAGTGAGTTCCCCGATCATACCGCATACCATACAATCACATATCATACATATTGCCAGGCATTTCTGGGGTGCCCGACCTACCCGATACGACCATTCTGGGGTGCCAACCTACCCTTGTCAAGCCATTCTGGGGTGCTGACTACCCATGTCAAGCCATTATGGGGTACTGACTACCCTTCAGTCCTGACGACCGAACCTTGGGGACTATTTCACCCCTACTGCTACTATCACATATATCATAACATAACATAGTATCAGACATATCTGGGGTGCCTGAACTACCCTTCGGTCCTAGCAACCGAACTCGGGGACTAGTCCCCTCCTACTACCTCCATCGCATATAATGTAAAAAGCCAGCGTGCAAACATATCATTATATACTATCAGACGTATCTGGGGTGTCTGACTACCCTTCGATCCTAACAACCGAACTCTACTACTTATCACATACAACATATCATGCTAGCATATAACATATCAGGTAGTAGCAAACCTAGATGATATCACAAAGACAATCATCTAACATACATCTCCTACTTGTGGGCTGACATTGTGGCCTTAGACCCACCGCTACTGGAAGGTAACTTACGTCGTAGTAGCTGCTAATCTGTGTGGGAATGGTCTGTCTGCTGCTGCTGCTCCGGAAATCCTCCGGCTATAATTCCCACCAAGCACTTAGTCAAATACTACTAACCGCCCTCAGGGTAAATTGTCCATTTACCCTTAACAAGTCATGAGTCAAGTCACAGTCAACTGCCAGTTGACCAGACTCGCCGAGTTGGCTTGCCAACTCGCTGAGTCCCTTTCTCTATACCCAAGTCCAATAGTCCTTCATCCTACTCACCGAGTTGTATGAACAACTCGCTGAGTTCGCCTTCATCCGAAGAACACTCTAAGCTGTGACTCGTCGAGTTGTATGAACAACTCGCCGAGTTGTTCTTGAGACAAGAAGATTGCCATGAACTCGCCGAGTCTTGGCATTGACTCGCCGAGTGACTTCATGAGTGAGTCTGGCTTCCAACCCACTGAGTCATACCCTATGACTCACTACTCAAACTCGCAAACAAGAAAAGGGGAAAAACCCGGGGACTTGTGACCCGACTCGCCGAGTCAGATGAACGACTCGCCGAGTCTGCCTCATGCAAAAACTATACACGTGATTTTGCTTGAATCCAGCCCATGCCATTCATAGATCTGGGTTCCTAGGGCCTGGTTTACACGTAAAGTTATAAATAATCACCAATGAAGGTTTTAGGGCTCAAAGTGCACCAAAAGGGGTAGATCTAGGACTTTTATGCAATATGACTCCATAAGGCAGTAGATCCAAGCTCTAGGGACTAAATCATGCCTAGAACTAAAGGCTAACAACTTATTACAACCCACAAAGCATAAAAACGCTTGGGGAATGGCTCAAGAAGGACTTTCATGAAGCTAATAGGGACTACAAGCTTGAAAACAGAGGGGAAATGAGCTATACCTCAAGGAAGACGTTGAGATGTCACAAAGATGCTTGGCCTCCTTCTCCTCTTCTTGATCTACTCTTCTTTCTCCTCAAAAACTCCAAGAACACACCCAAAACACTTCAATCTCACAAGGAAAAGGTTAAAAACGATGTTGGGAGCTCTGAGGGTGAATTGGGGGGGGGGGGGGGGGAGCTTGGGGCGGAATTGAGGGTTTAAATAGGGTGCAAACCCTTGAAATTTAGGGTTTCATCAAACAGCGGTGACTCGCCGAGTCCAGAGTATGGACTTGACGAGTCGCCAACTTAAACGTACCCCCGGACCGCGTCCCTACTCGGCGAGTCAGACCTACAACTTGCCGAGTCCAAGGCTAAAATGATAAATACTTAGATAAATTTTACGTACCAAGAACCAGGTGCTACAAATCTCCCCCACTTATTTTAGACTTCGTCCTTGAAGTCTGCCGCTCAATCCTGAAACAGGTCGGGGTAATGCTCCATCATTTCTTCCACCGGCTCCTAAGTCCATTCCAAACCCTTGCGGTGATGCCATTGCACTTTCACTAGCTCCACCCTCTTGTTCCTTAGATCCTTCGACTTTCGGTCGAGGATTGCGATTGGGCGCTCAATGTGACTCAGGCGGTCATCAACCTGTATATCCTCTAATGGCACCACCGCTGAATCATCCACGAGACACTTCCACAGCTGGGAGACATGGAAGGTGTTGTGGATCTGGCTGAGCTTGGCCGGCAGATCCAACCTATATGCCACCTTGCCCACCCGGGCTACAACCCTAAACGATCCAATGAATCTCGGGCCCAACTTGCCCCGCTTCCTGAATCGAATGACACCTTTCCAAGGCGACACCTTCAGGAGAACCATATCCCCGACCTGGAACTCCAGGTCTGATCGATGCTTGTCGGCGTAACTCTTTTGCCGACTCTACGCAGTCTGAAGCCTGCTCTGAACTTGCTGGATTCTCTCGGTTGTCTTGAGCACCACCTCGGTGCTCCCCATGACTCTCTAGCCAACTTCATGATGGGTTTTTGGTCATAAGACATCCTATGTGCTCATACAAACCCTAATGCTTGGATCTAGTTTTCTCTATTGTACATGCTTTGAATCCAAGACTATAAACCCTAATTCTAGCATACAAGTAATCATATTAATATGTAATTAGGTTTAAGATCATACCTTGATTGTTATGTAGCAATAACAATCCCAATTCCTCCTTGAATTGACTTTGGAAGGCTTAGAGTCACAAGTGTCACTCCTTTAATGGTTCACAAACACCATAAGCAAGAGGATGAAGAGGAGAGAGGTTGGAGGCTGCCAAAAACGTGTGTAAACCCTTACAAGAAGCTTAGCCACGTTTTTGAACCTTAAGGGGTCTTTATATAGTTGGTCTATTAGGGTTATCTAACAAGGAAACCCTAATTTGGATGCTTAAGCCCTAAGCAACCCATAGACTCCTTTAATTAAGCCCATGGACGATTTCCTTATGGGTTTCCCATTAGAATTCGTCCATCCCTTAATATAAGGCAATCCATGGCCCAAATTGCAATTATCTTATAATTACAATTCCAGTCCCTTAAGTTTAATTAATCGCTTTTAGTCACAAAACTAATTACCAATTAATTATTGACTAATATTAATTAAACAATATGATTTCTCCTTTAATATATTATTCTCATAATACATTAATAAATCATATTTAATCCTTACTCTCCATAATTCATCCTATCAAGTTGCTTTGGTGAAGGCAACCCAAAAGGACCATGCACCATCGGGTCAAGTACATACCAAAATAGTTATGGACTTAGACACTAATCCAACACTTCACCCCAACATATCGGGGTCCTGCACCTCCGACCGTACAACATCTCAAATGGGGGACAGTCATGTTGGGTTATGAGCATTCTAACACTCCTAAGTGTACATGCAACCCTAAATACCTTGGATCTATGTTTTCTCTATTATACATGCAAATATGAACATCCAAGGTATTATCCTAATCTAGCATACAAAATAATGGATATAACAAGATAGAATACATACCTCTTTGATAGTGCTTGTCTTCATGAAGCTTGAGTGCTTAGTGCCCCAAGTGTGACACCTCAAATGGTTCACACAACACCATAAGCACTTGGAATAACTTAGAGAGAAATTAGAACACTTCATGAAATCGTGTAGCCCTCATACATACACATAGTGTAACGATTTCTTGAGCCATGGGTTTCTTTTATATGGTGGCTATTAGGGTTACACCATGTAACTCATGACTTTTACCCATTCCTTATGCTCCATGGATTTTAACCTCCATGGAGTATCCATGGGTCACCCCATGGACTTAGTCCAACATAAGGAATCTTGGATCACAAGCCCACATATATAAGAATGAATGATTTACACAATCAACCCATATATTTAATTAGTCTTCTTTTGATCACTTAATTAATTCTAGATTAATTCTTGATCAATACTAATTAAATAATCTCATTATTCTTATTATTAATATACTAGAACTTATAATATATTAATAACCGTAAGTGTCTTATTTCTCTCATTATAGTCTATCCAAGTGCATGATGCCATGCAACCCAAATGGACCATGCCGGGTCGGGTCAAGTCTTACCAATTATAGTTATGGACTTAGACATTAATCCAACAGTCTCCCACTTGGATAAGTCTAAAACTATTATTGCGTATGACTTCAGGAACCAACTAGCAATCGTAGCTGTCAAAAGCTTCTGTCGAACTCTGACCTTGTAGATGAACTCTGATCTTTGTCAACGACTTGTCCATTAGATAAGGGATCATATATTCCTCCATTCTAGATATCATATGGACTGAGACATGGATTATAATCATTCTCTCTGTCCATTAGTTGTTTCCCGATTTCCGATTTATGACGACTGACTAATTGAACAAATCAAATCAGTCCTGGCCCGGCCGAGCACTTTCATTTGTCATCATCAAATCATCGAGGGGCCCACAGATATCGCTTTTATCCCGAAGGTAAAAGGAATGGATAAACTTCGACTCATATGGCTTGTTCTACTACTTGTTGAATCATACACAAAGACACGTTTTATAACATTGAGTTACCAATGCGTTTCGTGTAATCAATGTACTATCAACTCATAGTAACAACTCATATCTATAGGTTTGAAGAATATAAGATATTATCGTCTCATGATCACTCGTGATAAAACCCATGAAGTGATTCCAATGAGCGCAGGTTGAATCCAATACTCAGAACTTATGAGCACTCATGAGTGTTGTAGCCCTTTGTCCAACATCTTAGACCTCTACAAGCCAACCCATGACAGTCTTAATTCATATCTACTTCCAACATATGACCGACTGTGGATGGTTTGAATAACTTAGTCATTCCGGAAGAATAACCTAGTTTATTCGGGAAGTTAAAACATGCAAAGTGAAACACAATAATAATTGAATCCAATATGGTATCAAAATCTATGAACATAAATAAAACACCTTTTATTTATCACCATATGATTACACATTATTTGTCGTATATTGTTTCAACTATCAACTTTATTCTTGAATTTAAAACAATAGTTGTCCCATGCTCCAAGCATGTACACTATGTTTTCTAAACACTAGTCATGCCATACACCAAGTATGCATACTATGTTTGTCTATGATCTTTACTTTGTGAACTAGATCAATTGAACATAATCTTCAATGATTCTCTTTTCACACTCCCAAATCCTTACTGCAAATGCAAGAATTCCAAATTCATGCCATTTACTGAAATCTGTTAGATTCTAAACTTATATGCATTGATCCTCTTGTAACGATTATGCACAAATTCACAAAGACTTGACAACAATCATTACAGAGCATTCCAAAGGAGATCAGCTCCTTAGAAACATCCTTCTTGCATTAAGTTTCCTTAATCTTAAACAGATTGAAAATTCTAACTTTGAAACATTTCCAGATTCCATTTTGACTATCACTTCTGAACAAGAGTTGCCTCCTTACAGATTATGTCAATATGGTCCTTCCAGAATTATCACTACACTTCCAACTGTCCTTGAGCAACCAATCTTCGGTAAACCTTAGATTGTCCTCGACAATTGTTTAATCCTTTTAGTCAAATCCAGTTCTAAACCTTTTCCCTTCTTAATGCCCCAAGCATTTGGAAACTTTTAGAACGGATAACTATAGCACATGTAACTTTGAGATGAAGTATAATTTCCTCTCCCTTAATTATAGCAAAACAACTTTTCCCAATTGAAACCTTTTGTTTTCTATAATTAACATTGCTAACTTGCAATACTTATCATAATTATCATGCTCCCACTAACATGATGATTATTAGCATAACACTTATGCTCCCACTAGCTTTGACATGTACTCAGAAATCAGCTGGACTTCTAGAAATCAATACTTTATTGACTTTCTTACCAAAGTTCAGATTTCTGATACTAGATTGTTTTGATAAGACTTTATCAAAAACATACACCTTCCCTTAGATAGCACACTTGTGTGTCTAAACAATTATGAAGAGGGATGCCGTAATCATAATGGTTAGACCTTTTTGCTACTTCTCACAAGTCCAGGTTAGTGTGCCGGTAAACCACACACGCTCCACTAACGACTTTGAGAATGCAAACATCACAATTGCTATCTAACTAAAATCTACTTAGTGAAAGTGTTTCCTCACCATCATTTTCATGAATCGGAGAGAAACTTTATGACACTTAGATTTAGTGGTGTATGTGTTCTTATCCATGTGAATTGTCAAAACCATAGTCACAAGACAAGGATAATGACAAATTGAAACTCATATGGACTGAACTCAATCTTAATTTCTTGCCACCTGGTAGCTCAAGGGCCTACCATTGCTTCCAAGTTGTTGTGCAACACATTGAGAACTCTAAGAACTGATATGCAAAGCCAACTTTAACTGGAATGGGCACAGAATATGTCAACACGATAGGTTATAAACCTTAAGTCGTGTGCTAGTGAAGAACTTTAGGTTTTATTCTTGATTAGTTCTTGAGACTTTCAAGACCTTTAAGACTCCCACTGTCCTCTTGACATATAAGACTTCCTTGTCAAACATTCAAGAGATAGTGTGGATTCTAATCAAGACAAACACTTCACACAATTGGCCTAAGTTGGTCTTTGTTTTATCCAAAACATCACAACTTACCAATTTCAAATGTACAAGAGTAGAAAACTTTTACTCTTACATTTGACACGTGTTTTAAACCTTCTTAAAGACATGTCACTCAAATTACAATCTTGGAGTATGACTCTAAGACTTGTATTGGAACGAAGTATGACTCATCTTCTTGATTTAACCATATCAACAATTCAAGTTCCTCTTCTTAGTCATAAGAATGCACTAAGATTTCCTTAGAGAACTAATTGTGCTATGGTTTCTAAATCATTAAGATGATCACAAAAAACCGATACTAAAGTACTCTCCCATCTTTTCAGATTTGAGAAACTTTTATCCTTCTGCCTAATTTGATTATTCTTATTCGCTCTGCTATGCATTGAAACCTTTTCCAATGTCTCAGAGTTACACTTAAGCTTGTAAGTATAATCATATTTACTGAGCTTTAGTAAACTATGACGAATAGCCTTACATCTTTTATGGTGGACTTAATTAGTGCACATGACTATGTACTCGATCCCTTAGTCCATTACTTGACTCACACATCCATGTGAATAAGTAATTAGTCTTAATTTTCCAATACTTGAAGGTTCTCATCCATCATGCTATACAACTTGCATGATTCCAAGTCCCGGTCCAATTGAGACTTTGGATGATGAGAATCTTTCCTTGTTTGGTAAATTTAGACATTACCACAAATGAAAGAATCAATTTCATATTTCCACTCTTGCTATTAATGGAATCGTATAAGCAACAATTTTTCCTTATTTGCCATTGTAAGGATATTTTAAAATAAATAAAATCAAAAATTCCTTTTATTTTAAAAATATGCGGAAAAACTTATCCTTACAACCCATATGAAAACTTGTTGTTATCTATTCCTAAGCAAAATCTCATAACTCCTAAGAATTAGCTCAAGAATCCGATTTTTCAAACTTTGCGATAGAAATCCATTTATGCGATCAGATTCAGCATATTCTTTCTTTAAGTTCCTTTACTTTTCTTTGATTCTTAAAACATTACCATGTGACCCAGTCACATCATGTATAAGGAATCTCAGAATAGAAACTTAACATAGTTAGAGTAGTGGACTTTTACCTGAAGTAGAGTCAATCTTATTGACTTTAACATCCTTAGGTAAATTAGGCAGCTTCGCAACTAATGACCCTTTCTTTGGCAATATAAACATATGGACCCTTTGATAATGGTACACGAGACTATCACAGACTTAGACTTTTCTCTTTACCATTTGGTCAACCGAGTTGACTATGACCGATCCCTTTCCATTGGGAAGAGAATGTTTTTTTTTCTGTATTTCCAGTGTCACCATTGTCAATGTCCATAAAGTTTCAGGAAGTTCATCTTAACAATAGATAAGATCATTAAGGGTCTTGTCATAGTCTATTTCATAGGTGTCCCAAATGAACTCACTATGTGACTTAGAAAGTGATTGAACCACCAACTTTCTCAAGACATTGACACCCAACTCTCCCGGCTTGTCAATATGTGACTACATCTCCAAGATGTGATCACACCTAGACCTTGCCTTGCCAATAGGGCTTGAGTGACCTTAAACTTTTCAAGAACTTGTGGGTTAGGGAGAATAATTGGAGGAGGAGAAAGAAGTATGATATCCATGGGACATCATCTTCATTAGGAAAGCTTGTTTCAAGATATTTGGGAAGATCATAAATGTCTAAACCAGACATCTTTTTGGGAGATATTCAAGATAGTTGATTTTAAAGTCCTTAATATGACACCCAATATGAAATATTAAGGCTAGGACCCAACAAACTATTTTATAACTTAGAAGAGGTATGCCGTAATCCAAGCTATAAAACAATTTGAAGGTAGGTGAATGACGATTCACCAATTTCCACCAAGATAAACGAAATGTATTATTAGGTTTTAATTGGATTTGAAACTCCTAGATCTTTTGAGATTCATTGAACTGTTCAATGGCATGTTTCAATCTCGAGTGTGCCCTTCAGGTTTTGTGACTGGGATGCCGAGGATCACAAAACAAGGTGTGAAGTAACCATGCAAATTACTTGGTACCCTTAAGTGTTTACCCCTCAATCGATGTGCCGGTTAACCACACACGCTCCATCGATACTATGATAAACATTAAGTTACCCTTTGCCTACCTTGTTAAATACGAGTTAGTGTGCCGGTTAACCACACACGCTCCACTAACCGACTTAAACAAAGTGCAAAGTGTAATTTCATGGGTTAGCACCTTATTCACATTTTCCTAAGTAACTAAGATTGGGTATTATTAAGAGTTTGGTTACTTAGTATTTATCATTAATACTTTTAATGAAGGGAGAATTATAGTCCTGTCAAACCCGTTCGGCTAACGACCCTCTACCAGTCAAGCAAGCGGTGGGTGAGAGTGGACACCCATTAAGTTGCCATTTTATAGGCAACAACCTTATACCCACCTTATAGACCGGCTTCGTGAATGAGGCGTACTAGCGGTAAGACCGACTTTACTCTTATACATATATATATTATTAACTTATAATATTATAAAGTATAAGGGTTGAATTTTAACTTTTAAAATTCTAAGGGCTAACTTGGAATTAAAGTATTCATAAGAGAAAACTTTACAAATTCCAAAACTTGAGGGCAAGTTTTGAAACTATTCAAAACTAATTAATTCCATAACTTATGTATTTAAAGTAGTTTTAATCCAAAAACTCTTCAAGTTCCATAACTTGTGGACAAATTATGGAAGACTTTAAACTAATAAAGAATTAATGTTTTCTTTATTTTATAACTTATGGAATTAATTAAGGTTACATATTTTATTTATTTATTTATTAATGAAGTGACTCTTGAACCTCCATAACTTAAGGACAAGACTCTTCATCTTTTTTGTAACCTTTGCCAACTTTATGAGTTTTATGAGTCTTTAATGTGACTCTTCATGTAACTTAAGGATAAGTTACACAAACACATTTTATACTCAACTCTTAGATTAATTTGGATTGAAAACAACTTTTTCACTCAACTTTTCTATTAATCTAAGCAAGTCATAAGAACAAGATAATTCAAATCAAACTTTTTCATGTAATTAGTCTAACCTTTAAACTAATACAAAACATGAATCTATTGACAATTATCTTGAAAATGGATTAGCATGAACATTACCACATTTAAAAACAAGTTTATAAGTTCAAAACAACTTAGGGTAATGTTCCTAGTCCATTTCTAGCCAAAAACCTCGAAGATATGCTGTCTGGGGTCCAACTCGTCGAGTGCATGAACACAACTTGGCGAGTTGGATGCATTTTGCCTTGGACTCGTCGAGTCCCTTCATGGACTCGGCGAGTCAGCTGGGCTGACAGCATCAAAACTTGATTTTTCAGCTTCTATTGCAGGTATAACAAGAAAACAAGCCTAGGCTCTGATACCACTATTGGGTTATGAGCATTCTAACACTCCTAAGTGTACATGCAACCCTAAATACCTTGGATCTATGTTTTCTCTATTATACATGCAAATATGAACATCCAAGGTATTATCCTAATCTAGCATACAAAATAATGGATATAACAAGATAGAATACATACCTCTTTGATAGTGCTTGTCTTCATGAAGCTTGAGTGCTTAGTGCCCCAAGTGTGACACCTCAAATGGTTCACACAACACCATAAGCACTTGGAATAACTTAGAGAGAAATTAGAACACTTCATGAAATCGTGTAGCCCTCATACATACACATAGTATAACGATTTCTTGAGCCATGGGTTTCTTTTATATGGTGGCTATTAGGGTTACACCATGTAACTCATGACTTTTACCCATTCCTTATGTTCCATGGATTTTAACCTCCATGGAGTATCCATGGGTCACCCCATGGACTTAGTCCAACATAAGGAATCTTGGATCACAAGCCCACATATATAAGAATGAATGATTTACACAATCAACCCATATATTTAATTAGTCTTCTTTTGATCACTTAATTAATTCTAGATTAATTCTTGATCAATACTAATTAAATAATCTCATTATTCTTATTATTAATATACTAGAACTTATAATATATTAATAACTGTAAGTGTCTTATTTCTCTCATTATAGTCTATCCAAGTGCATGATGCCATGCAACCCAAATGAACCATGCCGGGTCGGGTCAAGTCTTACCAATTATAGTTATGGACTTAGACATTAATCCAAAAGGTCAATACTCGTGTGGTTGTTGTTGTTGTACGAGAACTCAGCCAAGGGAAGACAAGTATCCCAACTACCACCGAAATCCAACACACATGCCTGCAACATATCATCCAAAGTCTGGATGGTCAGCTCACTCTGACCATTCGTCTGTGGGTGGAAGGCGGTGCTAAAATGCAGACGAGTGCCAAACTCATCATGAAACCTCTTCCACAACCTGGAAGTGAACCGCACATCTCGATCTGATATCACTGACACTGGAACCCTGTGCCGCGCCACTATCTCCTTGATATAGATATCGGCCTACTTTTCGGCCGAAATACTCTCCTGAATCGGAATAAAATGGGTGCTCTTGGTCAACCGATCCACGATGACCCAAATCAAATCTACTCCTCGCGCCGTTCGTGGAAGCTTAGTGATAAAATCCATCGTAATATCCTCCCATTTCCACAACAGGATATCCAACGGCTGCATCTTGCCATGCAGTCTCTGATGCTCAGGCTTGACCTTCCTGCAGGTCAAACACCGCTCGATGTACCACGCCACATCCCGCTTTATGCAGTGCCACCAATAGTCCAGGCGAAGATCCCGATACATCTTCGTCGCCCCTGGATGAATAGAGAATCGGGATTTGTACGCCTCCTCCATCAAATCTGGCGCACGCCTCCGTGATACGGCACCCACACCCTATGGTGTATTGTCAATAACCCCCGGATATGATAATCGAAGGAGGTGACTTGTTCCACTATTCGCTCACTCTTCCGATGCTCCTCTTTCATAGCCTCCTGTTGAGCCTCCTGAATCTGCTCCAACAGGGGAGTCACTACAGTCATCCTCGGGCAAACATCCCTGATCGGTGCCGCCTTGCGGCTAAGTACATCGGCCACTACATTGGCCTTCCCCGGGTGGTAAAGGATCTCGCAATCATAATCCTTCACCACGTCCAACCACCAACGCTGCCTCATGTTCAGATTCGGTTGATCCATGAGGTACCTCAAACTCTTGTGGTTCGTGTAAATGGTACAACGAACCCCGTAAAGGTAATGCCACCATATCTTGAGGGCAAGGACCACTGCCCCCAACTCTAAATTGTGCGTCGGGTAGTTCGCCTCGTGAGGCTTCAGCTGCCTCGAGGCATAAGCAATGACATGTCCCCTCTGCATCAACACTGCGCCTAAGCCTGAGATTGACACATCGCAATATACCCCAAAATCCTCTACGCCCTCGGGCAGGGCTAAGATTGGCACCTCGCACAATCTCTGCCTCAGAGTCTCGAACGCTGCCTGCTGCTCAGGCCCCCATCGAAAGACCGCAGAATTCCTAGTCAACCGTATCAGGGGTACGACTATCTTGGAGAAAACTTGAATCAACCTCCGATAGTAGCCTGCCAATCCTAGGAAACTCCAAATCTCAGATGGAGACTTCGGAACCTCCCACCTCATCACGGCCTCCACCTTGGCCGGGTCTACTGAAATCCCGTTCTGGTTGACGAGGTGCCCAAGAAACTGCACCTCGCGCAACCAAAACTCACATTTGGAGAACTTGGCATACAAGCTCTCCATCCTCAGGGTCTCCAAAACCTCTCTCAGATGCTCCTCATGCTCCTCCCGAGTCTTGGAATAAACCAAGATGCCATCAATGAAAACTATCACAAACCGATCCAATATCGGTCTACACACACGGTTCATGAGGTCCTTGAATGCGACAAGAGAATTGGTGAGCCCAAACGGCATCACCACAAACTCATAATGGCCATAACGCATCCGAAACGTGGTCTTATGTATATCCTCCTCTCTAACCCTCATCTGATGATAGTCTGAACGCAAATCTGTAACGCCCGTAGATCCAGGCTAGTCAAATTAGAGGCAATAGGGGTCGAAACCGACTTTTCGACAAAATATTATTTACAATAAATAATCTTAACCAAGTTTTACAGTATGTTACAATGTTTTCGTGCATATAAAGAACGCCGAAATCCGAGTTATAACAAAGAAGTTATTACCCATCGAACATTCGCGTCAGAACCGACACGATACCGGAAAGCGTAAAATAATGAATTTACGATAGAGCGAGATTTAGCCTTAGCAATTTCAATGAAAGTCGTAGAATGTGTTAAACTAAGAACATCGATAAAAAGAACGCCCAAATCTGACTTCGTATGACGAAGTTATGATTTTTCGAAGTTTCGGACTAGTAGTGTACAACCCGAAATTCGAATATTTTATCGAGCGGTTTTAAGCCAACATGACCTAAACAAGAATCGAAGATCTCGTTAAGATTAGCGTAACAAGAAAAAGATGGGCGAAAACGGATGTTGGATAAAGAAGTTATGAGGATTTAACGAACCAATCCTATCCCGACCCGTTAATAAAATAAAATTTAAAATTGATTCAAAATTAGCCAACAGAGTCTAAACGAAACTTGTAGAGTACATTCCCACCTTCGCGTGGATATAAAGAACGTCAAAAACGGAGCTCGTACGCGAAAGTTACGAATTTTTAAAGTTTGTACTCGATTTTTGCGAAATCTGATACGAATTCGCTGACGTGGCGCTTTCCCAGCCGTCCAATGATGATCACTAAAGTCGCCTCGGATGAGTGATGTGTCGCCCCTCGCTACGCCCAACGTTCGGTCTCGTACGCGTCGCTTTCGCTTAGCCATTCTCGGTCCAGAAGAAGCCATGTCGCACCACCGAGCCTTCGCCACCTGGAGGTCTGATCTGAGACTAGGCTCAACATAGCTGCTGGACGCACCGCGTAGTCCGAGCCTGCTGGGGCATTAAATAGCATGCGAGCTATTCCGAGTTTTTCACTCCAGATCCACTTCTTTCTCTCACTAGTTTCTCTTTCTAGCTCATCTATCTCCTTAAACCCTAAAAAAACCCCTTAGCACCCTAGGGAAGCCCCGAGGGTCCCGGAGTCCCGAGAAAAAGAGCCTTTCGGTTTCGAAACGCTGCTCCAATTAAGTTGCGGTTTTCGATAAAATTCGCTATAAGTGTGCTACGCTTACGCAATTTTTAATATAGCTTTCAAATAATTATAGGAATGTTATTAGGTCCTTAAAATAATTATTTGGGCTATTATTTTGAGTTATATCGAGTATTATTAAGGCTTAATAATACTCGGACTAATTAATTTGTCGCGGTTATCCTTAAACTAAACCCTAGTGGTATCGATACTAGGTTTTATCGAAGGAATATCGTTTTGAGAGTATCGAAGCGTTGTCCGAGTGCTGAGTCACCACCTAATCAAGTGAGTGCATAGTTACTTTCAGCTTACACATAGATATGAAGTATTTTATACAAATTACGTGCTGTGTGTGCATATTATCTGAATACTTGCTATCTATGCTGGATGAACGTTTTATACATGTTTTCTGTAATGACCAGTTTCCGGTATGTTAATTCCTTGGTATTTATTTTGAAGTTTTGCAGGAGGGACTCGGCGAGTTCATAGCCTGACTCGCCGAGTAGGGTCGGGATTTCGAGCACGTGTTAGCTGTAGACTCGGCGAGTCCATATTCTGGACTCGGCGAGTCTGTCCGTCTGGGAGAAACCCTAAATCCCCAGGTTGCCCACTATTTAAGCCACCTTATGGCCCCCATTCTCGCCTCCTTCACCCTCAGAAGCTGTGAGAAAAACCCTAATTCATTCTTGAGTGATTGTAAGTGATTTTTGTGTGCATTTGTGAAGGATTGAAGAAGGAGAAGAAGAAAGGAGCAAGGAGAAGGATTGTAGAGCAGAGATTCAAGGGTAAACAAGAGCTCTTTGAGGTATTCTTCAGATTTCCTTCCCTTTTATGCTTTAAACCCCCCTTGTTAGATCTAGTTGATGCTTCTCTCAAGCCTTATGTTGATATGGAAGCCCTATTATGCCGAGATATCTATAGATCTGTTTATTTAGGAGTTGTAGAGCCCAGATCTATTGCCTTTATGGAGCTATTTTGCATATTAAACCTAGATCTACCCCTTTTAAGCATCTTTTAGCCTTTATTCCCTTGTTCATGTGTTTGTACACGTAAAGTTGGAAACTTCACGTGGTAAACCAGCTTATTGGACTCAGATCTATCATTTGTATGTTTTGGATTCGAGCAGAATCGAGTGTAGAATAGTTGCATGGCGGTGACTCGGCGAGTCGAGTCGCGATTCCCCGTTTTCTTCCTTTGAGTGGTGTCTGTCGAGTGGGACCAGTGAGTAGTGGGGTGGACTCAGCGAGTTGAGGGTAGACTCAGTAATGGAGGGACTCAGCGAGTTGTTCATACAACTCGGCGAGTCCAAGGCAATCTTCTTAAGCTCAAGAACAACTCGTCGAGTTGTTCATATGACTCGGCGAGTCGGATGAAGATTGTCTGAGTTCTTGGATCGAGAGGGTACTCGTTGAGTCGATGCCACACTCGATGAGTAGCAGCGAGTAGGGTTGAAGAGTGAGAGTAGGGACTCGGCGAGTTGGCGGCCCAACTCGGCGAGTCAGGTCAAATGAGAGTTGACTTTGACCAAGGGTAAAAGAGTCATTTTACCCAAAGTGCAGTGTTTAGTATTTGATTGAGTGTGTTTATGGACTTGTAGCCGGGGAGATACCGGAGCAGCAGCAGTTAGCTTCCAGAGCCATACACTCAGCAGCCATTTTACGAGGTGAGTTTCCTTCCCGTAGTTAGAGTGCTTGATGTCTTTGTGATACAAGCATGTTTTTGTTATGTGTTCCGGACTCTGTTTCGATGCAGTATGCAGTATATGTGATTATGATAGTGTTATGTTTTATGCTATGCCATGATCGGTCAGTTCCGGACTTCGGTCCGATGCAGTAAGTTCCAGACTTCGGTCCGATGCAGTTAGTTCCGGATTTCAATCCGATGCAGTTAGTTCCGGATTTCAGTCCGATGCAGTTAGTTCCGGACTCTGGTCCGATGCAGGGGACAAGGTTCCAGTCAGTTCCGGACTTCGGTCCGATGCAGCTAGTTCCAGACTTCGGTCTGATGCAGTGGGCAAGGCCCAGTATGTGCTTATTTATATATTGTGTGGTATGTGGTAGTTTGGGGGAGCTCACTAAGCTTCGTTCTTACAGTTTCAGTTTTGGTTTCAGGTACTTCCGCAAGCAGAGGGAAGAGCTCGGGGTGATAGCATCGCACACACCACAGCTTCAGCTTTTATCCTGGGAATTGATTTAGTTTGTTTTGATTTGACATAGTATGATACAGTTTTCCACACAGTGTTTTATTATGTTTGGGATATATCACGTATGTTTTATGATATGACACTCAGATTATGGTTTTAGTTATATTGAAAAATGAAATTTTTGGGTCGTATTTTTGGGTCGTTTCATTTTCAATGATTTAAACTGTATATGTATTTTATATTTACAAAATGTGCTGGGTAAAACATGGGTAGATGTAATAGTTGCTGTGTGACAAAATAAAATAATGAGAGGCCTCGTTATAGCTATTCTTGATGATCTAGTCATCTAGCGGAGTATAGATGACGACCACGAACTATTCTAGACAGTCCAGTGGAACACTAGCAGGCTCGCAACCTGTAGGTGTTTATTCGAACTGTGTGTTTATTTGAACTGTGTGTTTATTCGAACTGTGTGTTCATTCGAACTGTGTGAACTGTGTGCTCACCAGGTACACTCCATCCCAATGATAGTCCTTTGACTAAGTCCCTGGTGTTAGATGTTTTAGGGATGTAATGTGAGGATAACGGGAATGGGTAATTGGGTTGATTGTTTGATGTTTAAAAATAATAACTATATTATTGTGGGTTGAAAACCCTATGTGCTCACCAGGTTTCCCAACCTGACTCACTCAGTTTATTTATATCACAGGTGTTGATATGAAGTGACATTACACTGAGAGATTTAAAGAGATGTAGATCACTAGTGTAAATAATTGTAAGTTCTGTTTATGCTTATGTTTCTGTATTAACGATGACATCCCAAACATTTTAAAATGAAATGAATACGTTCCTTCGAAAATGTTTTAATAACGTATTTACCATGTTTTTCTGGGAACAAATTCCGCAACATTTTTATAAAATGAAGTACTCTGATTTTTATAAAGCATAAACAAAATTGGTCTTTTCTGGCCGTGAAAATGGGGATGTCACAGTTGGTATCAGAGCATTAGTTTAAGCGAACTAGGAATATGGATTTATTTCTAGACTTAAACTTAGAAGGCTAAGCGATGATTGTGAGGTGTGAGCACTAGCTTATTTTAGGAATGATGCCTAAATTGCTTTTATGTGCTAAATGCTTTGTGCATGATATGTTGTTAATTGTTCGGATCTATGGTCTATTGCCAACCGGATCTGGAAACCTTATGTGCTTAGGATTCTAAACGTACAACTACGGTATTAGAACTAGCATGTAAACGTTTCGGAGTGATAAGGATGATTTAAACATCAAGTAAAGGTCTAAATTCACCTTATTCGGTGTATAGATCGAGATGGTAAGGACCCGTAGCGGAAACGTAAACGCAAATGGGAACAGGAACCAACCCCCAGTGGTTCAGGAAATACCTGTTGTTGAAGAAGTTGCGCCTGAGCCAGTCACCATGGATGGAGTTCAAGCCATGATTCGGGCTATGTTAGCTGAACAAAGGGAAGAAATGAGACAGATGTTGAATAGGGACGAACCTAGCGTACATGTTGAACCGACGGAGCCAGTTCCCGAGCAATCTGAGGAAGGGAACTACAGCCGCCAAGTGAGTCAAGTAGGGACTCAAGGTGAGCAAAGGGATGGCCCAGAAGGGAGAAACAACAAGGATGGGCGGATGTACAAGAATTTCTTGGGTGCGAAACCACCAAGCCTCTCAGGAAGCCCGAAGCCGATTGAGATTATGGATTGGATCTTTGAGATGGAGATGGTGTTTGAGAGTTGCAGCTGTAACGAGAAACAGAAGACTGTCTTCGCAGTAAGATAGCTGAAAACTGGAGTCTTGAGCTGGTGGATGCTATTGGCAGATACGAGGCCACAAGCAGAAGCCTTAAGGATGTCGTGGGAAGAGTTTTTGGAACAGTTGAAAATGCAATACTGCTCGGAGATAGATCTGATAGACCTAAACAACGAGTTTCAGAACCTGAAGAAAGGGAAGATGAGTGTTGATGAGTATGCCACTGCATTCACCGAGAGGATGAAGCTATTCCCCTACTCGGTGCCTACTGAACTCTCCAAGAGTGATAGGTTTGCTAACGGGCTGCCCACTGACATTGGCCCAATGGTCAAAATGACAACTACCTTGAAAGCAGCTATTAGGGAAGCTAAGAACGTGGAGGCCCAGATAAGAGAAAAGGGACTAGAAAAAGATAAGGCATGAGAGAAGCGGAAGTTTGAAGGATCTTTGAGGTCGAACAAGGAAAGAAAATTCTCAAAGTTTGGAGGAGGAGATGGAAGTGAAGCAAGATGGTGTGATAAATGCAAGAAGAAGCATGGTGGGAAGTGCAACGAAGAAGTGACTTGTTACAAGTGTGGGAGGACTGGTCACTATTCCAAAGACTGCACACATAATGACAAAGTATGCTACGGGTGTGGAGGCAAGGGGCACATGTCCAGAGACTGCCCAAGGAAAAATAAAGCAGCAAGACCAGAAACGCCACCAAGGCCAAGGACATTTCACATGATCCTCGACGAAGCAGAGAACCATGCAAGGAATCAATAATGAGGACTTCTTACCCGAAGATCGGATTATGCAATAGCCATAGTTTCGTATGATGTAGCCTAGTAGAGGCATAGTCTAGGGTAAACTTGAACACCTATGTAATCGTTTCAAGAAATAATATAAAACCTTCATTTTTTTATCTGATGTGTTGAATGATTGTGTGATTTCCTGCATAGTGACTTAGGAAACTGCGAGACAATACTTAGGATGAGTATGAGTAGGTGTGAATGGTAGTAGAGGCCTATACTACCGGAAGCACAGGACTCACACTTGGATCAGGGAAAGTCATAAGGTTACCAAGAAGCTAGTAATTGATTTCGTTTTATTCAAGTGTGTTGTTACCATCGTTTCGGTAATGACTAAGAACATTGTTGATATTCCGACCCTAGTGGTCATATCGAATCAAGTTCGACTACGATTAGTATGTTGTGTGGTTCAGAGAACCAAGTTTGATGTAGCGTCCGACTTAAACCAAACAATTGAAATCAAAGCGATCAATAGAAATATCGCGCTCGTTATTAAAGGAGTTGATAGCTAGAAATGCCAAATGTTAAAGAGTGATTATATCACCTTAGAACATGAAGGAAGGCATAGCTTGTTTTAGAATTTAACTCTAAGAGACCTAAGTCTAAGTGTTGCAACATACGATGATAGGTCATTAGAATATGACACATCGATCCATAGTAGTAATAAAAGAAATCATCTGAAGTTCGTATCTAGTAAGGATCGAGATTGTGACTTGAAGGTCATAATTAGGAGTCTAGCCTAAGGGAGAGAGCAGGTGCACGATCGAATACTCTTACAACCAATGAGTTTAAGAGATAGACTTGAAGGAATGTAGAAGTTATAATTATTACCTAGGATGAAGAGATGACATATGGAGTCATTATAAGACCCTGTTTCGTTGATGATTCCGGGACGTAATCATCCTAAGGGGGAGATAATTGTAACGCCCGTAGATCCGGGCTAGTCAAATTAGAGGCAATAGGGGTCGAAAATGACTTTTCGACAAAAGATTATTTAGAATAAATAATCTTAACCAGTTGTAGAGTATGTTACAAGGTTTTCATGCATATAAAGAACGCCGAAATCCGAGTTATAACAAAGAAGTTATGACCCGTCGAAGTTTCGTGTCAGAACCGACACGATACCGGAAAGCGTAAAATAATGAATTTATGATAGAGCGAGATTTAGCCTTAGCAATTTAAACAAAAGAGTTAGAACATGTTAAACTAAGAACATCGATATAAAGAACGCCCAAATCTGACTTCGTGTGACGAAGTTATGATTTTTCGAAGTTTCGGACTAGTAGTGTACAACCCAAAATTCGAATACTTGATCGAGCGGTTTTTAGCCGACATGACCTAAACGAGAATCGAAGATCTCGTTAAGAGTAGCGTAATGCGAAAACGATGGGTGAAAACGGATGTCGGATTAATAAGTTATGAGGATTTAACGAACCAATCCTTTCCCGACCCGTTAATAATATAAAATTTAAAATCAAATAAAAATTAGCCGACGGAGTCTAAATGAAAGTTGTAGAGTACGTTCCCACCTTCGCGTGGATATAAAGAACGTCGAAAACGGAGCTTGTACGCGAAAGTTACGAATTTTTAAAGTATGTACTCGATTTTTGCGAAATCTGATACGAATTCGCTGACGTGGCGCTTTCCCAGCCGTCCAATGATGATCGCTGAAGTCGCCTCGGATGAGTGACGTGTCACCCCTCGCTACGCCCAGCGTTTGGTCTCGTACGCGCCGCATTCGCTTAGCCATTCTCGGTCCAGAAGAAGCCACGTAGCACCACCGAGCCTTTGCCATCTGGAGGTCTGATCCGAGACTATGCCGAGCGTAGCTGCTGGACGCGCCGCGTAGTCTGAGGCTGCTGGGGCTATAAATAGCATGCGAGCCATTTCGAGTTTTTCACTCTAGATCCACTTCTTTCTCTCACTAGTTTCTCTCTCTAGCTCATCTAAACCCCCTTAAACCCTAGAAAAACCCCTTAGCACCCTAGCGAAGCCCCGAGGCTCCCGGAGTCCCGAGAAAAAGAGCCTTTCGGTTTCGAGATGTTGCACCAATTAAGTTCCGATTTTCGATAAAATTCGTTGTAAGTGTGCTACGCTTACGCAATTTTTAATATAGCTTTCAAATAATTATAGGAATGTTATTAGGTCCTTAAAATAATTATTTGGGCTATTATTTTGAGTTATATCGAGTATTATTAAGGCTTAATAATACTCGGACAAATTAATTTGTCGCGGTTATCGTGAAACTAAACCCTAATGGTATCAATACTATGTTTTATCGAAGGAATATCGTTTTGAGAGTATCGAAGCGCTGTCCGAGTGCTGAGTCACCACCTAATCAAGTGAGTGCATAGTTACTTTCAGCTTACACATAGATATGAAGTATTTTATACAAATTACATGTTGTGTGTGCATATTATCTGAATACTTGCTATCTATGCTAAATGAACGTTTTATACATGTTTTCAATGATTTAAACTGTATATGTATTTTATATCTACAAAATGTGCTGGGTAAAGCATGGATAGATGTAATAGTTGCTGTGTGACAAAATAAAATAATGAGAGGCCTCGTTATAGCTAGACTGTCCAGTGGAACACTAGTAGGCTCGCAAGCTGTAGGTGTTTATTCGAACTGTGTGTTTATTTGAACTGTGTGTTTATTCGAACTGTGTGTTCATTCGAACTGTGTGAACTGTGTGCTCACCAGGTACACTCCATCCCAATGATAGTCCATTGACTAAGTCCCCGTTGTTAGATGTGTTAGGGACGTAATGTAAGGATAACGGGAATGGGTAATTGGGTTGATTGTTTGATGCTTAAAAATACTAACTATATTATTGTGGGTTGAAAACCCTATGTGCTCACCAGGTTTCCCAACCTGACCCACTCAGTTTATTTATATCACAGGTGTTGATATGAAGTGACATTACACTGAGAGATTTAAAGAGATGTAGATCACTAGTGTAAATAATTGTAAGTTCTGTTTATGCTTATGTTTCTGTATTAACGATGACATCCCAAACGTTTTAAAATGAAATGAATACGTTCCTTCGAAAATGTTTTAATAACGTATTTACCATGTTTTTCTGGGAACAAATTCCGCAACATTTTTATAAAATGAAGTACTCTGATTTTTATAAAGAAAAAACAAAATCGGTCTTTTCTGGCCGTGAAAATGGAGATGTCACAAAATCGATCTTGGAGTCCTCCTCATGTCCTCCTCGTGTCCTCATCACCCGCATATTGGGGTACTAATAATGCTCTCTCCCGGAACTTGACGGTGATATCCGCCACAGTCTCCGTCGTCTGCCTCATATCCAAAAACTCTCTGGCCAGCTGCTGAAGCTCAACAGACGGCGCAAACTCTGCCCTGAACCTGGTCGCAAAGTCTGACAATGTCATAGCTTCGACAACCGAGGCTCCCAACGAGTCGCTCACGGACTCCCACCAATCCCTAACTCGATCACGTAAACACTCTATTGCATATATCACCTTCAACCCCTCAGGGAAAAAGCTAATTGTCTGTGCAGAATCAATGTCTGCAATCCATCGTCTGGCAGCTATGGGGTCCTTCACCCCATGAAAATCCGGTGCACCACTGCCCCGAAAGTCCTTGAAGGACAGTGTGCGGGGTCCTGACTGGCCAGATGCCATGTCGCTCCTGAATGCCCAGAGGCGATCCTCCATCATCTCCAATATCCCTTCCTTGATCGACCCGAAGATAATGGAGGTCGACTCAAGGATGCCTCTGGTGATCTCTGACACGATGAACTCGCGTAGCCCCTCATCTACTGGCTCAGAACCTGGTCCCGAACCCGATCCCTATCCTGTACTGTTAACTGTTGGCCTCGGGCGTAGTACCACCATTCTAAAATACAAAAGAAATAACAACTGTTAGTGATACTGATATCCCTGGAGGGATCACACTTTCTACAAGTTCCCTGGTCTTATCTTAACCTTCCTCGGTTCGGGTACGAATCCTCTGCTTTTAGTAGTACTGGCCCATACTACCTTCCACATCTATCCGTACCTTCCCCAAAGACCGCCTCGACTCAACCAGGTCCCTTCCACTACCGCTGATCACTGCTACTCTTATCCTAGGCTTTCCCTAGGAAACCTCTAACCCACCCATCCCAATTCTCAGCTGTTGATGGTCTCTTTGTGATGCCAATTAGCTATTACCTAAATACAATCACATGCGACGAGGCTCGGATAATCCTTCGAGTAAGGGACTCATCCCTACAACGGTTTGGACTCAAACAAGAGTTACGTAATAGGGTCAAATCCAACACTCTGAGATTATTCAACCCTGATCACATGTGACTTTAACGTATCCACCTAACAACTAACTAAAATCACTCAAAGCCCACATAGCACAAAGCAAACAACATTTGTACATAAAGAAAATAATCTCAATTCTAGCATGCAACTTTTCATATACTGAAGCACATAAAGCATGCAAATAAGGCATCACTCCTAGATCCTTAGTCCTATTCTAGCATGTTGTTCTACAGAAACTGATAAACATATATAAACTTGTATGGGTACACTGGGGAATACTTACTTGATCTCGGCCGGTCGCGCACATTACACACTTCGTTCTTTCTTAGAACCCTTTACTAGCCTTTTTAGAAAACATTTCTTTTTCCGAAATCTTTTAATCCCTCGATTTGAGTTAAAACACCCCCGAAGGTGTGTCCGAATCCCTCAAACCAGGGCTCTGATACCAACTTGTAACACCCCAAACATACGAGCCAAAAATTTCATTTTCGCAAACATATATTTAGCAAAACATTCGAATTAAAACGTTTACTGATCATAACATTAGATAAAGATAACGCATGTCTGGAAAACATTTCATCAAACATAATAATGATAGAGTACAGATCCCTAGGAAGATCTCATGATGCGGAATACGGAGCATGTGTGTGATGGGCCGCTACCACGCTAACTATTTCCCCTTCGAAGAAGAGGTACCTGAAACGAAAACTGAAAATTGTAAGCACGAAGCTTAGTGAGTTCCCCCATCATACTGCATACCATACAATCACATATCATACATATTGCCAGGCATTTCTGGGGTGCCCGACCTACCCGATACGACCATTCTGTGGTGCCGACCTACCCGTGTCAAGCCATTCTGGGGTGCTGACTACCCTTCAGTCCTGACGACCGAACCTCGGGGACTATTTCACCCCTACTGCTACTATCACCTATATCATAACATAACATATTATCAGACATATCTGGGGTGCCTGAACTACCCTTCGGTCCTAGCAACCGAACTCGGGGACTAGTCCCCTCCTACTACCTCCATCGCATATAATGTAAAAAGCCAGCATGCAAACATATCATTATATACTGTCAGACGTATCAAGGGTGTCTGACTACCCTTCGATCCTAACAACCGAACTCTACTACTTATCACATACAACATATCATGCTAGCATATAACATATCGGGTAGTAGCAAACCTAGATGATATCACAAAGACAATCATCTAACATACATCTCCTACTGGTGGGCTGACATTGTGGCCTTAGACCCACCACTACTGGAAGGTAACTTACCTCGTAGTAGTTGCTGATCTATGTGGGAATGGTCTGTCTGCTGCTGCTACTCCGGAAATCCTCCGGCTGTAATTCCCACCAAACACTTAGTCAAATACTACTAACCGCCCTCAGGGTAAATTGTCCATTTACCCTTAACAAGTCATGAGTCAAGTCACAGTCAACTGCCAGTTGACCAGACTCGCCGAGTTGGCTTGCCAACTCGCCGAGTACCTTTCTCTATACCCAAGTCCAATAGTCCTTCATCCTACTCGCCGAGTTCGCCTTCATCCAAAGAACACTCTAAGCTGTGACTCGCTGAGTTGTACGAACAACTCGCCTAGTTGATCTTGAGACAAGAAGATTGCCATGAACTCGCCAACTCATGGCATTGACTCGCCGAGTGACTTCATGAGTGAGTCTGGCTTCCAACCCACTGGGTCATACCCTATGACTCACTACTCCAACTCGCAAACACGAAAAAGGGAAAAACTCGGGGACTCGTGACCCGACTCGCTGAGTCAGATGAACGACTCGCCGAGTCTGCCTCATGCAAAAACTATACACGCGATTTTGCTTGAATCCAACCCATGCCATTCATAGATCTAGGTTCCTAGGGCCTGGTTTACACGTAAAGTTTCCAACTTTACGTGTAGATAATCACCAATCAAGGTTTTAGGGCTCAAAGTGCACCAAAAGGGGTAGATCTAGGACTTTCATTCAATATGACTCCATAAGGCGGTAGATCCAAACTCCAGGGACTAAATCATGCCTAGATCTATAGGCTAACAACTTATTACAACCCATAACACACAAACAAGCTTGGGGAATGGCTCAAGAAGGACTTTCATGAAGCTAATAGGGACTACAAGCTTGAAAACAGAGGGGAAATGAGCTATACCTCAAGGAAAACATTGAGATATCACAAAGATGCTTGACCTCCTTCTCCTCTTCTTGATCTACTCTTATTTCTCCTCAAAAACTTCAAGAACACACCCAAAACACTTCAATCTCACAAGGAAAAGGGTAAAAATGATGTTTGGAGCTCTGAGGGTGAATAGGGGCGAGCTTGGGGCGGAAATGAGGGTTTAAATAGGGTGCAAACCCTTGAAATTTAGGGTTTCATCAAACAGCGGTGACTCGCCGAGTCCAGAATATGGACTCGCCGAGTCGCCAACTTAAACGTACCCCTGGAATGCGTCCCTACTCGGGGAGTCGAACCTACAACTCGCCGAGTCCAAGGTTAAAATGACAAATACTTAGAAAAATTTTACGTACCAGGAACCAGGTGCTACAGTAATGAAAGGAAGATAGGAGTTTTTCGCTAGGTATTTGAACAAATAAGATCATCCAGTTCCTATAAAACCTATTACTAAAGTACCCCTAGATAGGGATAAGGCTAAGCGGAGCGAAAAGGGTTTTCCTTGAGATGGGAAATGCAAACTATTTGTGACAACCTGAAA
This sequence comes from Lactuca saligna, assembly GCF_052625555.1. NCBI lineage: Eukaryota > Viridiplantae > Streptophyta > Magnoliopsida > Asterales > Asteraceae > Lactuca > Lactuca saligna. Next base: position 321,202,128 of record NC_136420.1, on the reverse strand, counting down.
TTTCCATTCTGTACAAACTATATCACTTCAATAGAAGTTGTAGCAGTCACAGTTAATTTTCAGACTTTTCGTGTAAGTTTGAGAAATTCAGGGTTTACACTTCAGGAACTATCAGGAGAGTGTGTGCACCTAGGGTTTGGTGCAACACTGATATTCCAACACTCTAATTCATTAGAGATCATTTCAGTAATAAAAATATTTTCTGCCAAAATATTTCAGGACTATAAATAGTTTTCTGAACTAAATTAATTCATTATTCACATTTCTGACTAGAGAAAAGCCATTTTCTCTCTGACGGATCTTCGGGTTTTTATACCAAAACGTGAGTCACTCTTTCTAGTAGTGTTATAACACATATTAGATGCTCATAACATGATTTAGATGGCTAAATCATGAGATATAGGAGTTTACTCCCTAAGGTGTTCTTGGGCGGTAAACTCCCGAAACAAGGCCAAAACCGACATTGATGCTTGAATAAGGCCTTAGGACATTAGGTAAACACATTAGGGACAAGGAATCACACACATAACCACCCAAGATTGGGAGTTTACGGCCAGAACTCTCATAGGCCGTAAACTCCATTTCAAGGGCCTAAATGGTGGTCTTTGGAGTAAAGGACTTTAAGGCTTGCATCTAGACTAATTCCCCATGTAACTTAAGGTCTTAAACACTTCAAATGACACAAAAGAAAGTGAGTTTACGGCCAGAACTCTCTTAGGCCGTAAACTCCATGAAGATAATCACAAAGGGTGTTTTCAAGGCACCTAAAGCCCTAGACCTCTTCATGGAATTGTTTCCTACAAAAATGAGTAACCTAAATACATAAAAATCACTCTTCAAAGTGAGTTTACGGCCAAGACAATGTTCTTGGGCCGTAAACTCAAAAGGATGGCACCAAAGTGTGCCTAGGGTTCTCATTAGGTTTAAACAATTGTCTAGAACATATCCCACAAGTGCAAGAGGCTTGAATGCAAATAGAACCCACATTTCTTAGAGTTTACGGCCTTAAACTCTAAGGGTATTAGCCTTGAGGCCGTGAACTCCTAATTGGAGTACTTCTAGACCTTAAACTCTTCCAAGGACTTAGCCACTAAGTTAGAACAATTCTAGAATGCATATTGGACTTCAAAACACACCAAACACACATGTTTGGGAGTTTACGGCCGTAAACTCAATAGTTTACAACCGTAAACTCCATGTGTGATGATTAAGAGAGAGTAAACTCTCATATGGGGTCCTTTGGAAATCCTAAACTCAAGTACCCTGTCCCACAATAGCTTAGATGAAGTCCTTACGGCTTAAAACACTTACATAAAGTGTTATCTATATCTAAGATGTCTTAAACATTATCAATTAGTCTTTGGTGTCTAATTGAGTGCATATATGTGTGATAATATGTTCATTAGGATCATAGTGTGTGCACAAATCCCCACTTGACACCTAGCCATCCGATACCGTTCAGTTCATTCCAATCACCAACTACAGGTGAGTTCATACCCCGTAATCAATGTTTTAAAGGATTTTAAATGCTTTAATGGGGGGGGGGAATACAAGTAGAAACAAACATGTTATTAAATCAGTTTCATGTATTTTATAACTATGTTTTCACTCAGTAGATTTCACATATTTCAAAAGAAGTCACGAGAAGAGGTTTTCTATCTTAAAATACTTAGACAACAGAAGTATTAGTTTTGAATTGTATAATGACTTTAAGTCACTTTATATTATTTTTCAAAGCTCCTAAATACCTTGCATAAAGCTACTTGAACAACAATATACTTTTTAGTTAACTATCATAGGGATAGTCAGAGAATATCAAACAAGAGTCAGTTCATTCATGAGTCTATACTATTGCCTTACATGATACATGATTACACGTACTTAGGATTCTATGATACATGAATATGTTTACATATACTTACCTGTACATGAACACACTTACATGAATTCTAGACAGGGACACTTCTTAGTATGTACATTATTTGTACTTACTTACCTTGGATACTTGAACTAGATCTAAGGGGATGATTTATTAGTATTTACTGTATAAATTTTCTTTCCTATTCCCGTTCGAGGGGATGTTTTCAGCGGGACTTACCATTCCGAATCTCACTGATTAGCGCCAGTGAGAGATGGCGTCTACGGATGTCTAAGGTAGTCACTTGAGTAATGGTCAGTGACGGGACTAACTATCCCTCCGCCCGCTATTGCAACAGTGGATGAGATGTGAATCTTCGGAGGATCATTAAGTTGACGATCTACGTCAAGAGATCGATGCAGGGACTAACCCTCCTTCCACACTGCTACTGCTACAAAGGATGAGGGGACGCTCTTCGGACGTTCCTCAGGGTCTAACTTTCACTTTATGCGATGTAGTGTAGGTCCTAGTACCCAGTGACAACACTTACCATATCATATTTTCCTGTTTACTTTATTTTGTGATATCTTTCACATAAATGATGAGTTAGACTAAATACTTTTAGTACTAGTCTATACAAAGGAAAATACTTCATACATACAAAACATTCGAGTCTTGGTAGAAGACTACAGTTCATACATACAAAACATTCGAGTCTTGGTAGAAGACTACAGTTCCTACAAACAAAACATTCGAGTCTTGGTAGAAGACTACAGTTCATACATACAAAACATTCGAGTCTTGGTAGAAGACTACACTTCATTTATACAAAACATTTGGGTCTTGGTAGAAGACTACACTTCATACTTATAGAAAATAAGGGTTTTTCTAGGGATTTCATACTTACCTCAACATTTTCAAGTAAAGGTTTTTCATGGCATTCATAGCAGGTTTTCACAAACAAAGCAATGACACTTATATACTTATGAACTCACCAGCTTTAAAGCTGATACTCTCTTTCAAAATAACTTGTATTCTCAGGTCGCCAGTAGACAGGTACGGAGGACACATTGTGAGAAGACGCAGCAGACAAGTCTCGTCTTTTATTTTGATTGTACATTTTTGGTGTCTTATTACAATGAAAGAACACACATGTATAAAACTTTACTTATAATGCAATGGATGATGTTGTTGCTTGTTTTTTATATTACATTGTTGTGATACTGTACATGACGTCCTCCACCCCTGAACGTTTCCGCCGTTCGTGGTTTTGAGGTGTGACACTATTAGCCCCACACGAAGTTTGTGAATAAGTGATTGTCTGATAAGGAGCAAGAAATATCCGTCTTTTTGCTAAAGAGGATGTATTGAACTCATAATTCATTAGATACTTTTTATGAATTTCACTAAGTATCGTAAGTAAATTGCTCCCGGTTGTTCAATCATTTGATAACTAGAGTATTCTTTGAGAAATGATCACTATGAGTCAGACTCAATAAAATTTGATCAATCCTTTTTTCTGTCGTTAAGGTAGAGAACTGAACCAAGAATTCTCTTTTTTCATCATCAATCGAATCGCTGTTTGCAACCCAGGATTATATTTTATCATCAACCCAATCCCCATTCGCGTTTTTTCTTTTGCTTATCAATGAATATATCTCTTTACTTGTATGACTTAGATTTCTCGTATTTCTCAAAAAAGTGATTCGATTGATGGGATTTGGTATGATACTTATGAGATCGATGATATCGATGAGATTGATATTCAAATATTTCTTCTTAAAGCGTATTGATTTGACCCCATAAGCGGGACCACCACCCAATAGCATGTTGCCACCTAGAGAATCTCTTAATTGTTTTAGAGAAACTAGAAAGAGATTCTTTAACCAGAAAAAATTCGGTTCCGATGTAGGATATAGATCAAGAAGTCTTCACAACTCAATCATAGATGATGGAATCATCAAAGATTTGACCTTTTCGAACTCTTTCTGGAACTCACTAAAATCCCCTAAAACAAAGAGAAGATGTGTACAAGCGAGATATGCAGCAACAAGAAGAAGGAAAAGGATCGAAGCTCCTTTACTCGTAAATAAACTATGGCAGTTCCTTTAGCAGCTCCCTCCGGGCCCGCAAAGATAAGAGAAGTGCAGATTCTTCCCATCTATGAATCCAAACCTATCGAGCATTTTCTATTAGTTGTCCTTCAAATAGTTCCTTCTCGGGCAGTAACAACAGATTCGATAGCACATTGTGCAATTCTTCATCTGCATAGGGCCATTCTCGCTAACAAAGGAGAGCGCTTCTAAGACCGTTGGGATAAACTATTCCCTTTCCTAATCTAAATAGTTTTTATAAAAAGGGTTTTTGGCCTCAATTCCGAGCTCACTCCTATCATAGAGACTAGTACGGCCTAAAACTACACGAGTGGATAGATTTACTATTTTTTCAATGTTTAAATCTTGTTGACTAATCTCACTAACATTGAACTTGGCAAAATGAAATGATTGAATAATAGAGAAATGAGATTATTCGGGAATACACATTGAATGCTGAGATTACGTTGTTGTTCCCCTCCCAAGGGCAGGTTCTTACGCATTACTCACCCCTTTTACATTTTATGATAAATTGCCACATATGAAACTAAGCACAATTTTGCAAAGAAATAGCCGACTTGTTACTCAAGAAGAGATGGGAAACATGCTCAATATCATTTGTTTTAATAGTTGACCTAGCCACTTATTGTTTGAAAAAACCCTCCACTTCAATTGGTATTTTTTCACAAAAAGCAGACATAGCCTACTCCATCTTGGCTATCTTGAGCTTACGAATAAGCTTTTCATAACCTTATTCATTACCGCCTCCTTGTTTTTCGAGCTCAATCAATAATTGGGGCCTCACAATCACTATTTTATGTCATGCCTTTCTTCGTTCGTGGTTCGATATTCTGGTGTCGTAGGCATAGAGGAACCACACCAATCCATCCCGAACTTGGTGGTTAAACTCTACTGCGGTGAAGATACTGTAGGGGAGGTCCTGTAGAAAAATAGCTCGATGCTAGGATGATAAAATACTTCACACCTCCCGTTCTTCATACTTTTTCAATATGAAAAAATATGCAAAATAAAATCCAAAGATCGTCTTATTCAAAACCCCAATTATGACATCCCCTCTCTCCCACTTCACACCTCGGAACGCGCCATTTTTATAGAGATAAAGGCGCTTTGACATCTTCTTAACCCGAAATGGCTGGGGAGAGCAAATGTTCATTTTTTAGGGTACTTCCAGGAATAGATCCACGATGCGTTCCAAGTTGCGAAGTGGGAGAGAGGGGATGTCATAATTGGGATTTTGAATAAGACGGCCTTTTGACTTTATTTTGCATTTTTTTCATATTGAAAAAGTATGATGAACAAGAGGTGTTAAGTTTTTTATCATCATGGCGTTGAACTATTACAATATCGTCATCGTAGTAGAGTTTAACCACCAAGTTCGGGATGGATTGGTGTGGTTCCTCTACGCCTAGGACACCAGAATATCAAACCATGAACGAAGAAAGGAATGAGATAAAATAGTGATTGCGAGGCCCCACTTATTGACTGGGGGGACACCAAAGGACTTTGCCCTTCCATCCCTTGGAAAAATAGAGGGAGGGCAGAGGTTTTGGTTTTTCATGTTTTCAAAGAGTTGAACAATGATTTTTTCGTGTTGTTAAAGAGTTGAACAATGAAAATAGATGGCGAGTGCCTGATCAAATTGATCGGTTCATGTAGGAACAAGGTTCAAGTCTACCGGTCTGTTAGGATGCCTCAGCAGCATACATCACTGCACTTCCACTTGACACCTATCGTAATGATAAACAGATTGTCTCGCCATGACCTTCTCTTGAATTATCAAAACTTCTGTTAATCCATCCCCGCAGGGGAAGAGAACCCATCGCTGTCTCGGCTGTGCTACCGGAGGCTCTGGGGAAGTCGGAATTGGAGAGCACTCACCTTCGGGTGGGATTACTAATTAGAGGCTTTCAGTAGTTATCCGCTCCGCACTTGGCTACCCAACGTTTTCCATGGGCACAATAACTGATACTTGTGATTGGTAGTAAAACAACGATTCTCTCGCTAAGACATAGTTCTATCTAGATAGATTTCTCAAGATATTTTCTTATGAAGTTTTGTTATAGCATCTATACTTACTTCTGGTTTAGGTGGACAGCCCGACAAATATACATCTATAGGAATTAGCTTATGGACTCCACGAACAATACTATAAGAATCGGTACTGAACATCCCCCCTAATTGTACATGCTCCCATAGCAATAACATATTTTGGTTCAGGTTTTGCTCGTATAATCCCACTAAGGAAGGTGCCATTTTCATTGTTACTATTCCAACTATTAAAATAAGGTCCACTTGTGTAACAACCCGAAATTGTTCGTCTCCAAAACCCGTTCTACCTGAAAAAGTCGCCGTTATCAAATTCGTTGCGTTTTCTCTTTTGGGTCAATTATTTAAACTTATATGTTTATTTTAATTTAATGAGTGTCTAAATCACTCAGGAACTCATGTAATTAGCCCAAAATCATTTATTTCATAAGTTTTAGAAATGTCCCCGCCGGGTGACGGTAACTTAATCGGGTGCGACCAAAAGCCGCGTTTAACGTCGGTATCGGGTAGAATTCCACCGCATACAAGTTTTAAGACCTATATAAATGTGTTTTAGCATCCATTTGAAGCTTTTTCCTTCTCTCTCTACTCTCTCTCTAACCTCTCTCCTAAATCCAAGTTTAAGGGTCCAAAACTTAAATTTAAGGCCTTAAATCTCTAAGGTACATTCCTTAGCTTGTATTGTAACCTTCTTAGTCTTCAAATTCGAGTTCAAAACATGATTTGTGACCACATTCATGAGTTTACGGCCATGGAGCATTCATGGGCCGTAAACTCACAATAAGAGGGTTTTTGAGCCGTAAAACCCCTCCTAAGCATTATTGGACTTTAGATATGGCTTAATGTTTTAATGGAATGGTCATATAACATTTAAAACATGATTTTTGATGCATTTAAAGGAGTTTACGGCCAAGGTTTATTCTTGGGCTGTAAACTCATATGTATGGGGTTTTCATGCCCTTAAACCCCTCCAAATCACTTATATGGCTTAGTTATGAATTATAGAACATTGATATTAGCATCTGGACACTTGAAACATGATTTTTGGGGGACTTACATGAGTTTACGGCCAAGGCTTGTGCTTGGGCCGTAAACTCCATGAAACATGGTGCAAATCCATTTCTAGGGTGTTTGCAAGCCATTCAACACCACTAAAAGTCTTGGAATAAATCAAAGGACCAACCAAAAATAGTTTTAGGGCTTTACAGACATCAAAACCCCACATTTGAGAATTTATGGCCATAGAACATGTCTCATGGCCGTAAACTTATAAAAGGGTGTCAAATGGTGCCCCAAACTCATTTATAGGCTTGTGGGAATTTTTAGAATCACATGTGATTAATTTTAACACCTTAAAAACACTAAATCAAGGGGATTTGAGAGTTTATGGCCAAAGATCCCATGCCTAGGCCGTAAACTCCCTTAAGTATTGCAAATGATGTTTTTAATTCAATCCAAGCCTTAAGTAAAATTAATCCAAGCATTTCCAAGTGTCCATGTCCATTTATGACCCAAATTTGCACCATAAACCACCCCACCATGAGTTTACGGCCGTAAACTCATGGGGAATGGGTGTTTTGGACCAAAAACTCATGTATAAGTTTATTCATGTGGAGTAAACTCTAGTCCCATGTCCCTCGCTTCAATTCCCGTCCTTAAACGCCACCCGGGTCCCTCCAAACACTCGTATCGGAGTGTTTTCGCGACTAGAAACAATTGTCCCTATCCAACAATCAATCTAAGTCCTAACTAGATACAAATGTGTATCTTTACATCATAATTAGGAACCTCGTGTGTTTACAAGTCCCGAATCAACTCTTAGCATCCAAATCGTCACATTTCTCGTCCGGTGAGTTCATACCCCTACGCCCTTTTCACTGTTTTCAATGTTTTCAGGGGGGGAATACAAGCAAACTATAACTGTTTTCAAATCATAACATTGATATGTTTCAAACAATATCTGACAAACTTATAAACTCTTTTACTCCTTATATATTATGCTGTGCATAAGGAATGATTTATCAATTACAACTAAATGTATTTTAGTTAAGGAAATAAACCAACTAATCAAATTATTATGGGAATAATTTGGGGTTCATTACTATTTCGTTTTATCATGTACTGATATCTATATAAAGTTATTAGATAAAGTATGTCTAATTCAGTTTATCTCCATATCATTTGAATGTATTGTCAGATAATTTCATTGTATGTATATATATTTACTGTACTATGTTTCATAAACTTCTGTATGTCGATATCCTATGAGAACCCTGTGAATAGTTTAGTACTAGTTTGTGAGATAGTCACTACCCTTTATGGATGATCAGTAAATCCTCCCCGGAAGTGTAACCAGAGTCTCCTGGAGGGAGAGCGCGAAATTTGTGAATAGATCTATTCGGGACTGACAATCCCACACCTTAACTGCTAGCTACAGTTAGGCGGGCACGCCTGGGGTGACAAATTTTTGGATATCGTTTCGACGTCTGACAAACGTCAAGGAGGTCTCGTTGTCGTATTAGCATGGTTACCCGACTCACAACATGTATTAATATTAGTTTATTCACAGTTCGGGTCTTAGATTCTATATCTCTTTCGGGATAGTGATCCCATGGTATTATCAAACTATTTTGTATCTAGTTCGGGATAGTGATCCCACGGTTTTATACCTATAACTTGTACGGGATGTCTTTTCCCATGGTCTTTAACTATATCTTATACGGGATAGTGATCCCATGGTTTTATATCTATATCATATACGGGATAGTGATCCCATGGTTCGGTATCTACATTAAGTACGGGATGATAATCCCATGGTCTAAATCTATATCTTGTCCGGGATAGTGATCCCATGGTTTTCAATCTATATTTCCATATATATCAAAATATCTTGTGTCTAGTCCGGGATGGTAGTCCCATGATCTTAAATCTGTACTTTCATATGTGTCAAACTATCTTATACCTCTTTCGGGATAGTGATCCCAAGATTTTCATTATATAGTTTTGTGTATTAAACTATACTTTGTGATATACAACTGATCTTACAATTAGGAAAATATGGGATTTTCCTGGGGTAAAACACAACACGTAATCGAATTGGTAATAAATGATAACTAAACCAACTTCACATAAGAAAATATGGGATTTTCTTGGATAACAAACTTTTTCGGAAACTAAAGGAAATCGATACATTTTCATAAAACAAAACCACTTATGAACTCACCAGCTTTATGCTGATTTTCAAACTGCTTGTATTCTCATGTCCAAGTTAGACAGGTACCTGGTGATATCTTTTGGAGAAGACGGAGTGCTCAGAAGATTAGTCTTAACTTTTATTAATATGATGCATATGTATATCTTGTATAACTTTACTTTTGAAACAAATGTAAACTTTCATATATATGTAATGTAATGGTTGTTTACTGTGATTACTATGTACATTGGATTTGATACACAACGTGGTAGTCCACCCCGGAAATGTTTCCGCCTTTGATTTTCGGGGTGTGACAGCTTGTCTTGGACTCGACCTTGGTAATAGTCCATAACGATCAAAGTCGAATCGTGAGCCTATTAGTGAAGCAAGTTCAATGAAGCAAAAACTGGTACCATAGAGAAGTGGCCATAAACTGGAGAGTCTTGAATAATTTGAAAGATCATTTAATGTAGTTGAAATAACTGAATTTTGGGCTGTTCGACGAAATAAGAGAAACTCAATGGAATTCATAACTATATCAATTTTTTTCCTTTTTTCTTTTTATTGTCTGAATATTCAGGAGCTAAGACCATTCCAATGCCCCCTTTCGCCATGCATAAACTAAACCAACAATTAAGATAAGCAGGAAAATTAAAGCTTCTATATATACAGATACACCTAAAACATCAAAACTCATTACCCATGGATAAAGAAAAACCGTTTCAACATCAAAAACAACAAAAACTAGAGCAAACATATAATAGTAGATTCTAAATTGTAACCAAGCATCGCCTATTGGTTCTATATCCTATTCATAACTAGGAAGTTTCTCCGATCCTTTGCTAATCGGAGCTAAAAATCCCAAAATGAAAAAAAAAAATACAAAAATAGGAATAAGACTTGATATGATTAGAAATGCCCAAAATATTCATATTCATAAACCAGAAACATAGATGCACTCCTATGAACGTGGAAAATATACCGGATAAGTCAATTCGACTTGAAATTTTAAGTCGTTCATAACTGTTTAGTTAAAGTAATAATTACTTTTGGTCGAACCATTTAGTGCGCTGGGCGTGTTTCCTTTCAAGATTCATCGATTACACTCCTATTTTTATTACATATCATTAGACATCTTTTGATTCTTTTTAGTTATACTTAAAACTACCTATTACTCTTATCAAAATTCTCTTGTTTTCATATCAATCTTACCAAGTATTTTGTCTAAAGAAAAGGGATTATAAATATATAATTAAATATATATATATATATATATATATATATATATATATATATATATATATATATATATATGAATATGTCCATTTTTCTCTTCTTTTTATTAGTGGTTTATAATAGAACAAGTAGTCAGATGTAAGAGAATGTATATGAATTTTCATCTCAAGATTTATAATATATGGGTGTTATTATATTCCTTTTATCAGAATCCAATCCTGATGGAGGATTTTCTATTCATTGAATATCGAAAGAGAAGACTAGGTTTAAGTAAGGTATACGAAGGAAAGCCTATTTTACGTTTTAGCAAAGATATTCGCTTTTCAAACTTTATATTGTGCACAAATAGCGCGCCATACCGACATAAATTACTATTAGATTTGATTGGGGTTGCGTTAGGTTGGAGTTTTTAACCAGACTCGCATCATGATACAAAATTTCATAGAATCGGGTATACCAAACAAAGGGTACTATAACAAACTCGTTGATTTCGGACAGGATAAGATGAAAATTACATATGAGTTTTCCTACAAAGATTACTGAACAAAAGTTGGTTTGTTTATAACTGGAAAAAGATCGATCGGGTCCATTGAAATGAAATGTGTTTTTCTTTTATTTTGATATTCTACTTTAAATGATCCCCTTGAATGGGCTTATGGTAATGATTGTCTTTTGATGAAGCAATCAGTCAGTTAAAACAATAAGGAGAAAATTCAAATGAAAAATGATACAATTTTTTTTAATATTCATTTAATTTTATAGGGCTCTAGGGCTATACGGACTCGAACTGTAGACTTTCTAGGTAAAACAGAACAAACTTATTATTATCAAAATGATCTGAACTGTTTCAAAGACCCAACATACATTTTTTGTGCATTGGGCTCTTTCATTAACTAATATACTGCTCTTTCATTAACTAATATACTTTTCCCTGGCACAGTTGGGCCATCCTGGACATGAACCAGATACCTCGCACGTGAAGTAAATCATCGCACCTACGGTCCAAACAATTGGAAGAGAGTCAATAAATTCCTTTTTGTGAACGATTCATCCTTCCCAGACACATCATACAACTCTCCCTTGTACTGCACTCTCCAAGTGTGCCTATTCCCTCCTTCTTCCTTACCATGGCAAGTCTTTGTGAAATAACTCCGATGAGAAGAAAAAAGAAGGATTTAAGAGACCCTCCTGGACCAACCCTAGACACTTTAAGATCCTTTTTCGAACTTGCTCCCATTTCAAGTCAAGAGATAGATAAATAGACACATCCCATTGCACTGATCGGGGGTGTTCGTAGTGACTGAGGTGATCGAAGACCAAGAAGTGAGTTATTTATACCAAGTATTCTTCTTATGGATAGATCCAATCTCCTGGTCCCTACGGAAAGGAAAAATAATTTCATGCTCTTCCTTTTAGTAAGGGAGGATTAGGGAAATACAATTGATTTAAGCTTTGTCCAGACCTCGGGGAAAAGCATGAAAAAAATGCTAGAATGGTATGATCCCTCCGTCACCCCAGAATGAAAGGGGTGATCTTGTAGTTCTTGGTCTGTGAAGATGCGTTGTTATGTGCTCAATTTTATTTTCCCGAACCTAAACCTGTGCTCCTGAGATAGTTGTCCATACACTGGTAATGGATGTATGGATTCTCTAGAAGAGATGAGCCATGGTGGTCCCCCCCCCCCCCCGAACTGCCCGAATCCCACTAGTGAATCGAAAGCTGGATCTACATTGGATCTCACCTAAATCGCCCCATCTATCCTCCCGAGGAGAAGTTTGGTTTCAAAACCACGGTTCGAATAGGAGGAGTACGCAATGCTAATGTGCCTTGGATGATCCACATCTCAGGGTCAGGCGCCGATGAGCACATTGAACTATCCATATGGCTAAGAGCCCTCACAGCCCAGGCACAACGACACAATTATCAAGGGAGCGCTCTACCCACAAAGCTAATAACCCATCGTGCAAGACCCCACTAGGGCCCACTATGCCAAAAGCGAGAGAAACCCCATCTCTCCCTTCTTTTTTTCTCCCCCATGTCGCCACACAAGGGGTATGGGGACGTAAAAAGGGGGATCCTATCAACTTGTTTCGAACTGAGATAATAAGCTCATGAGCTTGGTCTTACTTCACTGTCGAGAAACAAAAGTAGACTTCCATCTCCAAGTTTAACTCAGACGTAGCTCCCTTCTTTTTGGGTGTGAAGCAGTGTCAAACAAAAATACTGTGACGTCCCCATTTTCATGGCCAGAAAAGACCGATTTTGTTTATGCTTTATAAAAATCAGAGTACTTATTTTAATAAAAATGTTGCAGAATTTGTTCCCAGAAAAACATGATAAATATGTTATCAAAGCATTTCCGAAGAAATGTGTTTTTATTCATTTTAAAACATTTGGGATGTAATCGTCAATACAGAAACATAAGCATAAACATAAATTACATTCATTTACACTAGTGATCTACATCTCTTTTAAATCTCTCGGTGTAAAGTAGCTTCATATCGACACCTATGATACAAATAAGCTTGATTGGGTCGGACAACGCTTCGTTTACTTAACACAATTTCCTTTGACAAAACCTAGTATCATTACCACTAGAGTTTAGTCTAATGATTGACGTGACTAAGTAATAGTCTAACTATTATTACTTTTATATAAGCGTTAAACAATACTCTAACCCCACTATGTACAGATAGGGGCAAGACATGGAACACCAGAGGGCAGGATCATTTTGGCATATAGCACTTCTAAAATCCAGCAACCCAATCAGCCCTCCAAACCAGATTCCCCGTACCGCGAGTAGTTAAAAAGATATTATAATGAAACTTATATAAATCATAATAATAACCCAAATAATTATTATAAGGTCTTAATAACATTACTATACTGATACATAAGCTATACCAAAGATAGGGTAGGCATAGCTCACTTACAACAGTTTTTTCTCAAAACTGGGCTTTGCCAAAGCTGGTTTCTAAGCCAAATGCTCTTCTGTTCGAAGCCATCGGGCGCTCCGGGGCTTCCGCCTCATGCTAGGGAGTTACCTTAGGCTTTGGGGGTTTGAAAGGCTGAGAGAGAGATAGGGAGAGTGAGAGAGAGAGAGAGAGAGAGAGAGAGAGAGAGATAGTATAGAGAGAGAAAGAGAAGTTGGAAGGTGTGAGAAAAGTGTTGCTCCGGAAACTTCTACTTATAGGCTGCCTAGCATCCGGACTCGTTGAGTTGGCCTCCTACTTGTTGAGTCCATGGCCAGGTGTAACCATTCTAGTGGCAAAAGGTGGGTGGCCTATATTTTGCCACATCACCCTTTTTGCAGCAGCACCCTGCCGACTTCTAAACCTCATAAATTTCTCATACGAGCTCCGTTTTTCGACATTCTTTATATCCACGCGTAGGTAAAAACTAGATCTACAACTTTCCTTTTGACTCCATCGGCTAATTCTTGACCGATACTAAATTTAACTGTAGGAGGAGATTATACTATTAAATGACCGCGTAAAATTCATAATTTCTACATACGGACTCCGTTTTCATCTGTCTTTTTATCATTGAGATCCTTAATGAGATATTCAATTCTCATTTAGGTCACATTGGCCAAAAACTACTCGATCTAAAATTCGAATTTTAGGTTGTGCACTGCTAAGCCAATTCTTAGAAGAATCATAATTTCCTTATACGAAGTCAGATTTGGGTGTTCTTTTTATGGACGTTCTTGATTTAATGTATACTACGAATTTATTTAGATTGCTAACACCAAAAATTCCTCTATCATAAATTCACTATTTACATCGCGCTGTGTCGTGGCGGTTTTGCTGAAAAACTTCGACATACCATAACTTCTTCGTTATAACTCGGATTTTGGCGTTCTTTATATGTACGAAACCCTTGTAACATATACTATAAATTAGTTAAGATTACTCCTTCTAAATAATCTTCCATCAAAAACTCATTTTTGATGCTCATTGTCTCTAAGTTGACTAGCCCAAATCTACGGGCCTTACAATTATCTCCCCCTTAGGATGATTATATCCCGCACTCATCAACGAAACATGGATTTTTTAATGACTCCATATGTTATCTCTTCTTTGAATGAGTATCGAACTCCTGGTTTTCTTGACTGCAAGTAGTGCTCGATCTTGCACCTGCTCTCTATCTCATGTTAGACTCCAAATCATGACCTTCCGATCGCAATCTCGATCCTTATTGGAGACTCCTTCTTCTTCATAATGAACTTAAGATAAGTTCTCTGATTGCTACGATGGACCGATGTGTCATATTCTAATGACCTATCATCGTGTGATGAAACTTTTAGACTCAGGTCTTTTAGAGTCAAATTTTGGAATGGAATATACTTTCCTTCATGTTCTAATGTGATATAATCAAATTTTAACATGTAGAATTTCTAGCTACCAAATTATTTAACAACGAGCACGATACTTCTATTGATCGCTTTGATTTCAATCTTCTGGCATAAGCCAAATGTGACATCGAACTTAGTTCTCTAAACCACATAACATACTCATCTTAGTCGGACTCGTTATGCTATGACCACTAGGGTCGGAATAACAACAATCTTGTTAGTCATTACTGAAACGATGGTAACAACATACTTGAATAAAACAGAATCAATTACTAGCTTCTTGGTAACCTTGGGACTTCCCTGATCCAAGTGCGAGTCCTATGCTTCCGGTAGTATAGGTCTCTACTACAATTCACACCTACTTATACTCGTCCTAAGTATTGTCTCAAAGTTTTCCAAGTTATTATCACAAAAACAATAGAAATTTGTCCACCTAATTATACTAGGACTTCCTCCATGTGTATCTTCAATCATCAGTTCGGTTTCAACTTGGTCGGTGGTGGGAATTCCATACGATGGGATGAATTCGGGAATTACACTAATCATTGCATCATTGCACCAATCGAAGGTGTATTTCGGACATACCGTACTCCTCTAAACGTATTGTATGACATATTCTAAAGGCAAGATACCACTCTTACGATATCTTCCGATAGGTGTCATTCACTATCATAAGCCTTTTCATTTCCTTTATTTACTCAATTCTCTATGAGTCTTCAACATGACGTTATATTCACGGAAACAGGCATTCAGTGCATCGAGACAAGAATATAGATAGAGAAGATTTAGACGTGTAATCCTCCTTACTGCTCCGAAAAGTTACATGCTAGTTCTAATACCGTAATCAAACGTTTAGAAATCTGAACACATTAAATTTCTAGATCCGGTCAGCAACAAACCATAGATTTGATCATATAACGCATATCATAAATCATTTAGCACATAAAAGCATGTTAAATATTTTCCCTAAATAATGTAGTGCTTGTGTCTATCCAGGAGTATTACCTATATTTATTAGACACGCTCCTCGTGATCATTTGCTTAGCATTCTAAGTTTAAGTCTAGAAATAAATCCATATTCCTAGTTCTCTTAAACTATTGTTCTGATACCAATAGTGACATCCCCATTTTCACGTCCAGAAAAGACAGATTTTGTTTATGCTATATGAAAATCAGAGTACTTCTTTTAATAAAAATTTTGCAAAATTTGTTCCCATAAAAACATGATAAATATATTATCAAATCATTTCTGAAGAAATGTGTTTTTATTCATTTTAAAACATTTTGGATGTCATCGTCAATACAGAAACATAAGCATAAACTGAACTTACATTCATTTACACTAGCGATCTTCATCTCTTTTAAATCTCTCAGTGTAAAGTAGCTTCATATCGACATCTATGATACAAATAAGCTTGAGTGGGTTAGGTTAGGAAACTTGGTGAGTACATAGGATTTACAACTCACAATAATATAATTATTATGTTTAAACATCAAAGAATCAACCCAATTACTCTTCCCCATTATATTGTTTACTCTTAAGGATCTACCCTAAGATTCAGCTATTCCTCGTTCATTCATTCCTAAGGATTATCCTAAGGAATCGGCAAGAAGTCCATCATTGCCACAGTTTACTCAACAGACACTTAAGTCGCGTAGTCGTCAGGGTTTTGACACTAAGTCTCATAGTCACCAAGGTTTATCTCGTTTATCGACCGTATCGTTTTCCAGACTCCATTCGTGATACATGTCAATGGTTTTTTAGAGTACAGTGGGTGAATATCTCAGTCACTACACCTACAGGTTGCGAGCCTGCTAGTGTTCAAATGGACTGTCTAGAATAGTCCGTGGTTGTCATCCATACTCTGCTAGGTGATGGGGCCAACACTTAGGTAAAAGGCTTCTCTCATGGTTCACCTCTCTGTAACATCCGAAATTTTAGGTATTATATTTATTCATTTTATTTTTAGTTTTGAGGAAGAACTCATCGAGTTGGTGCGTAGACTCGCCGAGTAGAGATGTGATTTCTCATCCGGATTAATGACCGGACTCGATGAGTCGAATGGTGGACTCGGCGAGTCCATGCTATTGACCTATTTAAAGGGCCTTATGGTCGTCATTTGTGCTCACTAGTCCCAAGAGCAAAACCCTAGTGAGCTTGAGCGTTTGGAGTGAGAGAAGGAGCCATTGTTAACCTTGGTGGTGTTGTCTAGCAAGGGAAAGGAAGCTATATCCAAGAGGAAGCAGGAGGGTTAACTTCCTGAAGATCTGAGGTCCAGAACATCACGTTTGAGGTATCATTTTCGAAACCTTTTCTATTGAGGTGATGTTCATGTTGATTTAGGGGTTATTGAGCCCTTTTGTGGCTAGATCTAGTGCTCTATTGGTCCCTCAAGCGAGTTAGGTTCTGGATCTGGACCCTTGGAGGTCTAGAGTGTCCCTTTGTCCAAGATTTTTATGAATCCATGGAGGTTTTGGTTTGGGATCTTTGTGGTTGAGGTCAAAACACCATTTATGAGTCATTAGGTGTGATATGAGCGCCAAGACATGAGCTTTACGTGATAAATAAGCTTGGAAGGACTGGATCTATGAGTTAGTGGAACAGATCTGACCTCAGAAGGTCGTTTGGGGTTGTGCATGGAATGCACTCGCCGAGTCCATTGACAGACTCGACGAGTTGGTGCGGGTTGTTCATGGATTTCGAACCAGGGGTTAAGTAACCGAGTTGGGTGAGTGACTCGGTGAGTCGGTTACTCAGAAGGGACTCAGAGGAATCGGGTCCCCGTAGAGACTCGGCGAGTCCACGCCAGACTCAGCGAGTTGGGTTGACCGTTGAACATTGACCAGAGTTGACCGGTGTTGACTTGATAGGGTTAGTCAAACTTAGTTAGGAAAATGTTAATTAGAGATGTATTGTGTTATAGGAGGACTATAGCTCGGGAGATCGAGCACTCGTGATTTCAGGGATTTACGAGTTACCGAGATACGCGAGGTGAGTCTTCTCACTATACTTTACCTTCAGTAAGTAAATAGAGTTATGTGATACATTGTTTTATATATATTGTTTTTTGCAATGCATTCTTCTATGTGATTTATGCTGTGCATGCTTGCAGAGTTAGAGCCTGAGGGTTCATAGAGTTTTGGGTGCATGGACCCACAAAGTTATAGCCTCGAGTGGCTAATATGTGTTATATGTGGTATTTTGGGGAACTCACTAAGCGTTGTGCTTACAGTGTTTTGTGTTATGTGTTTCAGGTACTCGTGAGGATCGCGGGAAGGCGTCGGCTTGATCAGTACACACATAGGATTTTTATGATATGAGATCTTGGGATATTTTTATATGTTATAAATTGAGTTTCAAACAATGATGTGTTTATGATTTACAAATGAGTTATGTTTTTATAAATGCAAAAAATTGTTTTTAAAATTTACGGTGTTACACTCTCACCCTTATCTTATGGTCTATATCACCTCACATCTCATCATCCAACTCATATTTCATCTACCCATGTTTAACCAACTTATTTTGTAGATATAAAATGCATATAGTATTGGACCCTAAGAGGAGGAGGTTATGAGAGATCTGTTAGAGAGTGGATTATGCATACTAGAGTACTTGGGAATTGGGATCCTAAGAGGAGGACTTGGGGTATACACTGATATGGTGCAGACAGTAGTATTGGGCCCGTACTAATGAAAACATTAGGGCGGTGTACAATTCAAGTAAGAATCTTCGGGGTTCCAGAGATCAAGGAGGGATGCGTTATCGAGTGCGAGTATGCTAGAATGAATTTCTAATATATCGTATGTTGTATTTCAGAGGTAGATCATGGTAAGGACATGACTTATGCCAGGGAGTAGCAAGGCTAGTGATGAGGAGATCTGCCGGATCATCCATGAGGAGGTGGTTGCGGCCATCAGGGTAGAGATACCAGAGATGTTTTGGGTCTATTAATACCATGCTGATTGAGACTTTTGGCGAGCGTTATGCTGCTCTTTCTGAGGCTACTGTCGCAGCGGCCACTGCAGCCATCGCTGCTGCTTGGCCGCAAGGGGGTGACTCGTTGTTGATCAGGGAGTTCAGCAACACGAAGCCTCCAGAGTTCGATGGGATGCAGGATCCGATTGCAACGATGAGATAGGTATCTGACATTGAGGGATGTTTCTATATTTTTTTGTGTCCGAAGCACTTGAGGGTTCGGTTTGCGCTGAACCAACTTCGCCTAGGGGCGAAGGACTGGTGGAAGTTCGCGAAAGCACACTATTCTCCAGCAGAGCTTGCTGCGGTGACCTGGGAGAGGTTCACCACCATGTTTGGTGATGAGTACATTCCCTCAGTGGAACGAGATCGGTTGGTACAAGAGTTTTTGACCCTCAAGCAGGGTACATAGTCTGTTACGGCAATTACCAGGATGTTTCATGAGAGGGCAATGTTCTGCCCTGAGCACGTGTCTACTGAGCAGGCACGAATGAGTTGTTACTTGAGTATTTTGAGGAGAGACATTCGGTATTTCGTGGCAAACTCCTCATAACGGACATTTTCCAAGCTTCAGGAAAATGCTCGGAAGAGGGAGATCGAGCTAGAGACTCAGGCGAGGGAGGAGGCAGAGTCTCAGGGGAGGGATCGGTGACCGGCACAGTCTCAGCCGACAGCCAAGCGGGCCAAGCCCGCTGATCCCAGAGCAGGGAGCCCGAAGGGCCACACTTGTGGGAAGTGCGGCAAGGGTCATGATGGAGTTTATAGAGCGGGATCTTGCTATAAGTATGGCAAGGATGGGCATATGGCCAAGGACTGCCCAAATGGGTTTGCAGTATGTTTTCATTGCAACCAGACCGGACACCGGAAGGCAGAGTGTCCGCTGTTGTGAGGGACTACCTAGGGAGCATCACAGAGATCTATCCCTGCTGCTAGCAGAGCTACCGAGAGCCGTCCAGTGAAGGTCGAGGTACCGAAGGCGCGAGGGAGAGCCTTCCAGTTGACCGCGAAGGAGGTCCGCACAGCGCCCGATGTTGTGGCTGGTATGTACTATTTCATGTAATTATTTAATGTTTAAAATTTTATGCTAATATTATGACATGCGTAGGTACTTTTCTTGTGAATTATGTACCTGCTTTGGCGTTATTTGACTCGGATGTGAGTCGATCTTTTATATCATTGGCTTTCAGTCGACACATCAGCATTAGTCGAGAGGCGTTGAGTCGACATCTGAGAGTTTCCATCGCCGACGAGAGAGCAGTATAAGCCATGGAGGTGATTCGAGGATGTGTACTCGAGATTTTCGGTGTAGAGTTTCCTATTGATTTGGTCCCGATTGCGATGGGGGACGTTTGTGTAATTACAGGCATGGATTGGTTGAGCATATTTGGAGTAGTTATCAACTGCAAACAACACCTGGTGACTATACGAGACCCAAGTGGGGGAGTTCTTACTGTGTACGGCGAGGGTACCCGTCCCGATTCAACGTTTTGTTCGGCTGCTAGAGCGAGGCAAAGTCTACAGCATGGCTGTAGTGGTTTTGTAGCGTATGTGTTGGATACGAGGGTTGGTGCAGGGAGACCGAGTGCGGTTGAGGAGGTCCCGATAGTGTGTGAATTCCCGGATGTTTTCCCTGAGGAGTTATAGGGTGTGCCTCCCGAGAGGCAGGTGGAGTTTCGCATTGATTTGATTCCGGGGGCAGCACCTATCGCCAAGGCGCCCTATCGCCTTACACCTCCAGAGATGCAGGAGTTATCCTCACAGCTTCAGGAGCTGCTAGGGAAGGGGTTTATACGGCCGAGCAGCACGCCGTGGGGAGCACCGATCCTGTTTGTGAAGAAAAAAGATGGTTTGCACCGAAGGTGCATAGATTATCGAGAGCTGAATAAGTTAACGGTCAAGAACCATTATCCTTTGCCGAGGATCGATGATTTGTTCGATCAGCTGCAGGGATCATCTTGGTTTTCCAAGATTGATCTGAGATCTGGATATCATCAGATGAGGGTGCGCGAGGAGGATATTCAAAAGACTGCGTTCATAACTCGTTATGGGCATTATGAGTTCGTGGTGATGCCATTCGGGCTCACCAATGCGCCTGCAGCATTCATGGATCTCATGAACAGGGTATGCAGACCGATGTTGGATCGTTCAGTGATTGTCTTCATTGACGACATTTTGGTGTATTTAAAGTCTCGGGAGCATCATGAGGAGCATTTGCGGGAGATCCTCAGCGTGCTGAGATCGGAGAGGCTTTACGCCAAATTCTCCAAGTGCGATTTTTGGTTACGAGAGGTGCAGTTCCTTGGTCACCTTGTTAACCAAGAGGGGATTTTGGTTGATCCGGCCAAGATCGAGGTGGTAATGAGTTGGGAGGTGCCGAAATCTCCTTTTGAGATCATGCGTTTTTTAGGGTTGGCCGGCTATTATCAGAGGTTCATCAGGGATTTCTCCAAGATTGCTGTTTCTCTCACCAGATTGACCCGGAAGGGTGTGGTGTTCAGCTGGGGCCCAGAGCAGCAGGCCTCATTTTAGACTCTTCGCCAAAGATTATGCGAAGCCCCGGTGTTGAATCTTCTAGAGGGGTTGGAGGACTTCGTGGTGTATTGTGGTGCATCGATATCTTGGTTGGGTGCGGTGTTAATGCAGAGGGGGCATGTGATCGGATACGCATCAAGGCAGCTGAAGCCCCATGAGGCAAGATATCCCACCCACGATCTAGAGTTAGGGGCTGTGGTGTTCACCCTCAAGATTTGGTGCCATTACCTGTATGGGGTTCAGTGTACGATATACACGGATCAGAAGAGTTTGAAGTATTTGATGGATCAGTAGAATTTGAACATGCGCCAGAGGAGATGGTTGGACGTCGTAAATGATTATGATTGCGAGATCCTGTACCACCCGGGCAAGGTTAATGTGGTGGCCGACGCCCTGACTCGTAGAGCAAAGAGCACCCCGATTCAGGATATTTGTATGAGATTGACAGTGATGACTCCGGTATTGGACACCATCAGAGGGGCTCAAGCTGAGGCAGTGAAGACTAAGAACCGCAAGAGAGAGCGAGTTATCGGGTAGGTGACGAAGTTCGTGACCGATTGCAGAGGGATTATGACATTCCAAGGTTGGATTTGGGTACCGTTTGTTGGAGGAACGCGTACCATCTTGATGGAGGAGGCACATAAATCGAGATTCTCGATTCATCCCGTAGCCACTAAGATGTTTCTAGATCTTAAAAAGGAGTATTGGTGGCCCTGTATGAAGAGAGATGTAGCATGGTTCGTTGAGAGGTGCTTAACGTGTCGCAAGGTTAAGGCTAAGCACCAGCGTCCGCATTGCAAGTTGCAGCCATTGGAGGTTCCCGAATGGAAATGGGAACAAATCACCATGGATTTTATCACCAAGTTGCCGAGGACTGCTAGGGGTGTCAATGCAATTTGGGTGATTATGGACAGGTTAACGAAGAGCGTTCACTTCCTTGCCATCAATTAGAGCTCTTTTGCTGAGAGGTTGGCAGAATTGTATGTGAGAGAGGTGGTATCGCGACATGGGGTGCCAATTTTTATTGTCTCAGATCAAGATGTGCGTTTCACTTCCAGATTTTGGAAGAAATTCCATGAGGAGTTGGGTACGAGGTTGCATTTTAGTATCGCATACCACCCGCAGACTGACGGACAGAGTGAGCTAACGATTCAGACGCTCGAGGACATGCTTCGAGCATGTGTGCTAGATTTCGGCAGAAGATGGGACACGTATTTGCCCTTAGCGGAGTTGTCCTACAACAACAGCCATCATTCAAGCATTGGTATGCCGCCCTTTGATCTGTTATATGGGAGGAGGTGTCGGACCCCCATTTGTTGGGGAGAAGTAGGGCAGCGTGTGATGGGAAGTACAGAGATTGTGCTGCAGATGACAGAGCAGATACAGCGGGTCAGATAGAGATTGTTGACCGCTCAGAGCCGCAAGAAGAGTTATGAAGATAGACGACGATCCGATCTTGACTTCCAAGTCGATGACTATGTTCTCCTGAAGGTATCTCCTTGGTAAGGAGTGATTCGATTCAGGAAGAGGGGCAAGCTAGGGCCCCGGTATATCGGGCCGTTCAGAGTAATCGTGAGGGTGGGAAAGGTAGCGTATCGCTTGGAGATACCTGTGGAATTGGAGCAGATTCATAATACTTTCCATGTGTCTCAGTTGAGGAAGTGTATAGCCGACGAGTCGGCGGTAGTTCCGTTAGAGGACATTCAGGCAGATGCGAGCCTGAACTACGCGGAGAGACCAGATGTGATTGTGGACCGGAAGATCAAGGTTCCTAGGAACAAGGAGGTCCTCTAGTACAGGTGCAGTAGCAGCATCGGAAAGGGTCGGAGCTTACTTGGGAACCGGAGCGTGAGATGCGTGTGCATCATCCGGAGATATTTCAGGGATCAGACTTCGAGGGCGAAGTCAGATTCAAGTGGGGGAGAATTGTAACATCTGGAATTCCAGGTATTATATTTATTCATTTTATTTTTAGTTTTGAGGAAGAACTCGGCGAGTTGGTGCGTAGACTCGCCGAGTAGAGATGCGATTTCTCATCCGGATTAATGACCGGACTCGACGAGTCGCATTGGTGGACTCGGCGAGTCCGTGCTGTTTAATGAAACCCTAATTTCTCGGGGTTGAGACGTATTTAAGGGGTCTTATGGCTGTCATTTGTGCTCACCAGTGCCCTGAGCGAAACCCAAGTGAGCTTGAGCGTTTGGAGTGAGAGAAGGATCCATTGTTAACCTTAGTGCTGTTATCTAGCAAGGGAAAGGAAGCTATAGCCAAGAGGAAGCAAGAGGGTTAACTTCCTGAAGATCTAAGGTCCATAACATCACGTTTGAGGTATCATTTTTAAACCCTTTTCTATTGAGGTGATGTTCATGCTGATTTAGGGCTTATTGAGCCCTTTTGTGGCTAGATCTAGTGCTCCTTTGGTCCCTCAAGCGAGTTACGTTCTGGATCTGGACCCTTGGAGGTCCAGAGTGTCCCTTTGTCCAAGATTTTTATGAATCCATGGAGGTTTTAGTTTGGGATCTTTGTGTTTGAGGTCAAAACACCATTTATGAGTCATTAGGTGTGATATGAGCGCCAAGACATGAACTTTACGCGATAAATAAGCTTGGAAGGACTGGATCTATGAGTTAGTGGAACAGATCTGACCTCAAAAGGTCGTTTGGGGTTGTGCATGGAATGCACTCGCCAAGTCCATTGGCAGACTCGATGAGTTGGTGTGGATTGTTCAGGGATTTCGAACCAAGGGTTGAGTAACCGAATTGGGTGAGTGACTCGGTGAGTCGGTTACTCAGAAGGGACTCAAAGGAATCGGGTCCCCGTAGAGACTCGGTGAGTCCACGCCAGACTCAGCGAGTTGGGTTGACTGTTGACCATTGAGCAGAGTTGACCGGTGTTGACTTGATAAGGTTAGTCAACCTTAGTTGGGAAAGTGTTAATTAAAGATGTATTGTGTTATAGGAGGACTATAGCTTGGGAGATCGAGCACTAGTGATTTCAGGGATTTACGAGTTACCGAGATATGCGAGGTGAGTCTTCTCATATACTTTACCTTGAGTAGGTAAATAGAGTTATGGGATACAGTGTTTTATATATATTGCTTGTTGCAATGCATTCTTCTATGTGATTTATGCTGTGCATGCTTGCAGAGTTAGAACCTGAGGGTTCACAGAGTTTTGGGTGCATGGACCCACAGAGTTATAGCCTCGAGTGGCTAATATGTTTTATATGTTGTATTTTGGGGAACTCATTAAACTTTGTGCTTACAGTGTTTTGTGTTATGTGTTTCAGGTACTAGTGAGGATCGCGGGAAGGCGCCGGCTTGATCAGTATACACACGAGATTTTTATGATATAAGATCTTGCGATATTTTTATATGTTATAAATTGAGTTTCAAACAATGATGTGTTTATGATTTACAAATGAATTATGTTTTTATAAATGCGAAAAATTGTTTTAGAAATTTACGGTGTTACACTCTCACCCTTATCTTATGGTCTATATCACCTCACATCTCATCATCCAACTCATATTTCATCTACCCATGTTTAACCAACATATTTTGTAGATATAAAATACATATACAGTTTAAATCATTTAAAACTTATATAAAATCGTTCATTCAGCATAGATAGCAAGTATACAGATAATATGCACACATAGCACATAGTTTATATAAAATACTTCAATTCTATGTGTAATATGAAAGTAACTATGCACTCACCTGATAAGGTGGTGGCTCGGTACTCGGATAGCACTTCGTTTACTTAACACAATTTCCCTTGACAAAACCTAGTATCATTACCACTAGAGTTTAGTCTACTGCTCGATGAAAGTAATTAATAGTCTAAATGTTATTACTGTTATATAAGTGTTAAACAATAGTCTTCACCCGCTATGTACATACAAGGGCCGGACATGGAACACCGGAGAGCAGGATCATTTTGGCATTTAGCACTACTAAAATCCAGCAACCCAAGCGGCCCTCCAAACCAGATTCCCGTACCACGAGTGGTTAAAAAGATATTATAACAAGACTTATATAAATCATAGTAATAATAACACAAATAATTATTATAAGGTCCTAATAACATTACTATATTGATACATAAACTATACTAAAGATAGGGTAGGGATGGCTCACTTATAGCGGGTTTTTCTCAAAACTGGGCTCCATCGAAGAAGAGTTTCTGAGCCGAAGGCTCTTCTTTTCGGAGCCGTCGGGCGCTTCGGGGCTTCCTCCTCATGCTAGGGAGTAATCCTAGGCTCTGGGGGGGGGGGTTGGGAGGGTTAGAGAGAGAGAGAGAGTATAAAGAGAGAAAGAGAAGTTGGAAGGTGTGAGAAAACTGTTGCACCCGACACTTCTATTTATAAGCTGCCTGGCAGCCTGAATCGTCGAGTTGGCCTCTTACTCATTGAGTCCATAGCCAGGTGTCACCATTCTGGTGGCAAAACGTGGTTGAGCTATACTGTGCCATGTCACCTCTTTTGCAGCAGCACCCTGCCCACTTCTAAACCCCTCAACTTTCACATACGAGCTCTGTTTTCAACGTTCTTTATATCCACACATAGATAAAAACAAGATCTACAACTTTCCTTTTAACTCCATTGGCAAATTCTTGACTGATCTTAAATTTAACAGTAGGAAGAGATTATATTGTTAAATAACCGCGTAAAATTCGTAACTTCTACATAAGGACTCCGTTTTCGTCTGTCTTTTTATCATTGAGCTCCTATTAATGAGATATTCACTTCTCATTTAGTTCACCTTGGCCAAAAACCGCTCGATCTAAAATTCGAATTTCGGGTTGTGCACTGCTAAGCCAAATCTTAGAAAAATCATTACTTCCTCATACGAAGTCAGATTTGGGTGTTCTTTTTATGGATATTCTCGGTTTAATGTATACTACGAATTTTGGTTATATTGCTAAGGCTAAAAATTCCTCTATCATAAATTCACTATTTACGTCGTGCTGTGTCATGCCGGTTTTGCCGAAAAACTTCAACGGGTAATAACTTGTTTGTTATAACTCGGATTTCGGTGTTCTTTATATGTACGAAACTGTTGTAACATATACTATGACTTAGTTAAGATTACTCCATCTGAATAATCTTCCATAAAAAAGTCATTTTTGATGTTCATTGTCTCTAAATTGACTAGCCCAAATCTGCGGGCGTTACAAATACCCAACAAGCATTAGCTCTGCCTAAAAAGGAGGTGATCCAGCCGCACCTTCCAGTACAGCTACCTTGTGATGACTTCACTCTAGTCACTAGCCCTGCCTTCGATATTCCCCTCCTTGCGGTTAAGGTAACGACTTCGGGCATGGTCGACTCCCATAGTGTGACAGGTGGTGTGTACAAGGCTCGGGAACGGATTCACCACCGTATGGTTGACCGGAGATTACTAGCGTTTCCAGCTTCATGCAGGCGAGTTGCAGCCTGCAATCCAAACTGAGGATGGGTTTTTGGAGTCATCTCACCATCGCGGGATCGCGACCCTTTGTCCCGGCCATTGAAGTATATGCGTCGCCAGGTCATAAGGGGCATGATGACTTGACGTCATCCACGCCTTCCTCCGACTTTTCACCGGCAGTCTGTTCAGGGTTCCAAACTCAATGATGGCAACTAAACACGAGGGTTACGCTCGTTGTGAGACTTAACCCAACACCTTATGGCACAAGATGATGACAGCCTGTCACAACTGGAAATTTTGTGTCATGTAATCCATACATTCAACCTAATGTGAATCAAAAACTTCAATCAAATACAATATACAAGTACTACAAGTAGTCATCAAACAATTGGAGACCCTAGAAGTTCTTGTTAAGTCCATTTTGGACTAGGACTTCCTTATTGGATCCAAATGGACCAATAAGCTTCCAATTGGACTATCATGGGCTTAGAACCCTAATTGGGCTCTAATTGGACCCACATTCGTTTATTTCAATATTTTGGGCTAGGTAGAACCTAGAATGAAATAAATCACAAGCTTTGATCCATAATTTAATCTAACCTAGCTTAATGAAGCATAAAAATCACAATTTTATTTTATAAGGCCAATAAATACCCTTATCTACCCCTAATGTTGGGCTTAGGGGCAAAAAGCCCAATTTTTCCTTCTTCCTTTCCTCATTCTCGGCCCAAGGCCCAATTCCAAGAAGATGAGATGAAAGTTGACTTGTTGTGCCACCTCATTATTGTCCATTGGACATCCAAGCATTTTTCTCATTCTTCCATGCACATCACCTCAAATATCACCTCTTCTTCTCTTCCCTCTCTCACTCTCGGCCGAACACACACTCACACACACCAAAAATCTCTCAAACTCCCTCAAGAACACTCAAGAACATATCCTCCCTTTTCACTTAAAAATCTCGAGATTTAGGAGCCTTCAAAGGAGTTCTTCCACAAAAATCATCATCTAAGGTAAGGATTTGCTTGGATCTATGACTTATATTCTTTGTTTATCAAAAACCTCTTCCTAATCCATGCAAAAACCGTGATTTTTCACCTTAGAAAGCTTCATACACTCCAAAACTTCATCAAGGGTGCTAAGGCCAAAAATCACCAAACTTTCTTCCATTCTTTCTTCAAAAACCGAACCAACACCCAAGGTGAGTTTCATACCCCCTTATTTTCGGTTTTTATAAGTTTTTGTGGGGGAGAATACAAGAAAAGGTGTAGATCCATCATTATGTGTATGTTGTGGTTGATTTCTATGCTTAAATGTATGTTTTGTATGATTTTATGGATAGATCTAGGGTGATATGCTAAAAACCGAGACATATATTTTATCATAGCACAAAATAGACTATCACATGCAAAGTATACTAAGAAAATTGCTAAATAGCTTAACAACACTTAACTTGGGCTAAAAACTCATTTTTTTGACATAAAATGTTGAAAATGCAAAGTTGAAGGGCCTAACATGAAACATTTCGAAATCTGATGGATGTGATGAGTCAAAACAGTTTGCATAATGTATTTTTCTGAAAATATACCATTTAGAGGGTTAAAAACATAAATTCCAAGCTTATTGGGCTAAACATGACATTTTCGGCCCAATAGGGCCCAATATGCGAAATTTTCTAAATTGGAGGACCAAAACTGCATTTTTCTGTAAAACAGTGGGCTATAAGTGTTCCATATGCTTTTCAAAGGTTTAAAATGCTTTCCAAATTTAAAAGGGACCAAAATTGTAAAATTTTTCCAAATTGGGTCAAAAATGTAAAAGTTGCGAAAAATAGGGGCTATAACCGAGAAAACTGAAGTTTCAAGGGCTTAAACTATTTTCTATGATAAGTTTGCTGGAAAAATACTTATGTCAATAATTTTTGGTATAAAAATGTCAAGAAAATTGATTTAAGGACCAAACCGGAAAATTTTTAAATAAAGGGGTAAAAAGAGTAAATCCTTCAATCAAGGAGGGGCTGAAAACAGAACATCTTCAAGGCTAGTTAATACATGCAATTTGACCAATTGATGGTAACACGCTTGTCGACGAAATACAATATACTACAATACCAAAAGTCGTTGTCAAACGAATTGGTTCGGTCTCGAACCAATAAAAATCCAAAATCACTAACACAACGAAGTTACGACATTTCGATTCATAACCATAACGATTACGATTACATACGAGTGTGCACAGACGTCTACGCACCATCTTTGGGCCCCAAAAGTGTAAAATCTTGTCCGTTGAGCCTAGCTAGCCCAACGACCTGATCTTAAGGCCCGAAGGTCTCTCTCTCTTACGAAGTGTTGGGTTTTACCGACCCTACATGACGTAACAGGACTTTCAATGGCAATATGCTGCTGGTCCCCAAGGGTCCTTCAGTGCTGCTAGTAAAGTCTGTAACTCACGATTGCGAGTTGGGCTTCGGGCCCTTCGCAATTGCATTTGGTCTCGGACGACGCGGGGAAACCCTGAAGGTTTCGTACCTTTTTCCTTCCCTCCGGTCGTGGGACTTAACAAGTCCGGGAGGATCGAGACGCGTGAAGATTTACGAGTGACGCCTATAAGGATCGCTCGTAAGGTTGTTGACTTGTCGTTTTCACGAACGCTTGTCCCAACACTTCACCACTCTCTGTATCCTCGATGCCTCCGGAATACAACGATACAACTATAGGAAAACGTCGGGTTTTCCTGGGATTTCAATAACGATTACAAATTACCGGTCGAATTTCACAACTCTTACGACTACATTTATAGAACTCAAACAAGCATACTCATGGATCAACACATATTTTTATACCATTTTATTATTAGAAAATATCGGATTTTCTGATGGATTTTCAAACAATACATCGGTTTTCAAACTTTACTTATGAACTCACCAACATTTCATATGTTGACGTTTTTCAAAATACTTGTATTCTCAGGTAACAGATAAAGTGAAGATGATTTGTACTCTCTGACGTTTTGCTGTGATTTAAGTAGTACCAAACAGTTATTTCTTTGAATGTAATTTTTGGAACAATGTAATGTATGTAAACGTTACCAGTTGTATCATTTCCAAATGTTGGTGATGTTTTATGTTATGTTTCATGTATATGCATTGTTATGGTATTCAATGAGTCACGATAGCCCCCGGACGTTTCCGCCGTCTGGTTCGGGGGTGTGACACAGCCATGCACCACATGTGTCCGCGTTCCCGAAGGCACCCCTCTCTTTCAAGAGGATTCGTGACATGTCAAGCCCTGGTAAGGTTCTTCGCTTTGCATCAAATTAAACCACATGCTCCACCACTTGTGCGGCCCCCCGTCAATTCCTTTGAGTTTCATTCTTGCAAACGTACTCCCCAGGTGGGATACTTAACGTGTTAGCTACAACACTGCATGGGTCAATACGCACAACGCCTAGTATCCATCGTTTACGACTAGGACTACTGGGGTATCTAATCCCATTCGCTCCCCTGGCTTTCGTCTCTCAGTGTCAGTGTTGACCTAGCAGAGTGTTTTCGTCGTTGGGGTTCTTTCCGATCTCTACACATTCACCGCTCCACGAGAAATTCCCTCTGCCCCTACCGTACTCCATCTTGGTAGTTTCCACCGCCCATCTAGATTTGAGCCCTAGGATTTGACGGCGGACTTAAAAGCCACCTATAGACGCTTTACGTCCAATCATTTCAGATAACGCTTGCGTCCTCTGTATTACCGCGATTTCTGGCACAAAGTTAGCCGATGCTTATTCCCCAGATACCGTCATTTCTTCTTCTCCAGGAAAAGAATTTCATGATCTGTAGGCCTTCTACCTCCACGCGGCATTGCTCCGTTAGGCTTTCGTCCATTACGGAAAATTCCCCACTGCTCCCTCCCGTAGGATTCATTAATTATTAAAAAATATATGATACTGTTTATACCATAATTAGTAGTAAAATAATTATTATTATGTTACATATATGTTAAAATTATAACCCATTTGAATATGTGATAATTCAATATTTCTATAACTTAAAATGACATTATTGTAAAATTGTTTATACGCATATAATTAATCTCA
This sequence comes from Lactuca saligna, assembly GCF_052625555.1. Taxonomy (NCBI): domain Eukaryota; kingdom Viridiplantae; phylum Streptophyta; class Magnoliopsida; order Asterales; family Asteraceae; genus Lactuca; species Lactuca saligna. Next base: position 321,171,311 of record NC_136420.1, on the reverse strand, counting down.
CATTATATATATATATATATATATATATATATATATATATATATATATATATATATATATATATATATATATATATATTTTGACAATTGTTAAAAATTAGTCAGAGTTCGACGGAGGAACCATCACGAACCGCTAAGTATTATTGACCATTGTGTGTAATTTCATGTTTAATATGTATATTAAATATATTATATTTATAATTTCCTTTAAAACATCCCAAATTAGTTAAACTGCCTATCGTTGTTGAAGATTGAATAAAATTTATCAACAAAAATTAAATATATTTGTGGTGTTAAAAATAAAATTTTTGCATTAAAATATCTCAAAGTTATGCATAATATATTTGAATAGATTATGTCCTCCTGATTTCGTGGATATAAAGAACGTCCAAAACGGAGATCATATGAGAAAATTATGTCTCTATAAAGTTACAAAAATCAATATTTATCTGATTTTCCTAAAACAAACGGTATACTACTTCATTTGGAATAAATACGAACCTCAAAAGTCACAGTTGAGCGTATTTTTGAATTCAGGTTATGGCATCTCATTTTATTATATTTTTATAATGTTTTTAACGTCGACAAAAATAGGATTCGGAAAATTTGTCGAATCCGAACCAATTAATCGTGAAACTTTAAACGTAAATTTACGGAGTTTGGTATGTCAGAATTGAAATTCGTTTGCGTTTTTGAAATCACCACAATCGAGACAACAAACAGACATTTTTAAGAAAATTTCATGAAAACAATTAAATGACACACAAATCGAGAACCGAGGGTCGGGAGTTACAGCACAAAATAAATATAGCATCTGGTTCCTGGTACGTAAAAATTTACCTAAGTATTTGTCATTTTAGCCTTGGACTCAACGAGTTGTAGGCCCGACTCGCCGAGTAGGGATGTGGTCCGGGGGCACGTTTAAGTCGGCGACTCGGCGAGTCCATATTCTAGACTCGGCGAGTCACCGATGTTTGATGAAACCCTAAATTTCAAGGCTTTGCACCCTATTTAAACCCTCATTTCCGCCCCAAGCTCGCCCCCATTCACTCTTAGAGCCCCCAACATCGTTTTTGCCCTTTCCTTGTGAGATTGGAGTGTTTTGGGTGTGTTCTTGAAGTTTTTGAGGAGAAAGAAGAGTAGATAAAAAAGAGGAGAAGGAGGCCAAGCATTTTTGTGACATCTCAACGTTTTCCTTGAGGTATAGCTCGTTTCCCCTCTGTTTTAAAGCTTGTAGTCCCTAATAGCTTCATGAAAGTCCTTCTTGAGCCATTCTCCAAGCTTGTTTGTGCTTTGTGGGTTGTAATAAGTTGTTAGCCTTTAGATCTAGGCATGATTTAGTCCCTGGAGCTTGGATCTACTGCCATTATGGAGTCATATTGCATGAAAGTCCTAGATCTAGCCCTTTTGGTGCACTTTGAGCCCTAAAACCTTCATTGGTGATTATCTACACGTAAAGGTAGGAACTTTACATGTAAACCAGGCCCTAGGAACCCATATCTATGAATGGCATGGACTGGATTCAAGCAAAATCGCGTGTATAGTTTTTGCATGAGGCAGACTCGGCGAGTCATTCATCTGACTCGGAGAGTCGGGTTGCGAGTCCCCGGATTGTTCCCCTTTTGGTGTTTGCGAGTTGGAGTAGTGAGTCATAGGGTATGACTCAGTGGGTTGGAAGCCAGACTCACTCATGAAGTCACTCGGCGAGTCAATGCCATGACTCGGCGAGTTCATGGCAATCTTCTTGTCTCAAGAACAACTCGACGAGTTGTTCATACAACTCGGCGAGTAGGATGAAGGACTATTGGACTTGGGTATAGAGAAAGGGACTCGGCGAGTTGGCAAGCCAACTCGGCGAGTCTGGTCAACTGGCAGTTCACTGTGACTTGGCTCATGACTTGATAAGGGTAAATGGACAATTTACCCTGAGGGCGATTAGCAGTATTTGACTAAGTGTTTGGTGGGAATTACAGCCGGAGGATTTCCGGAGCAGCAGCAGACAGACTATTCCCACACAGATCAGCATCTGCTACGAGGTGAGTTACCTTCCAATAGCCATGGGTCTACGGCCACAATGCCGGCCCACCAGTAGGAGTTGTATGATAGATGATTGTCTCTGTGATATTCATCTAAGGTTGCTAATACCTGTGATATGTTTATGTGCTAGTATGATATGAAGCTATGTGCTAGTGAAAGTAGAGGGAGATAGTCCCCAGATTACTGGTTGATAGGGCCGAAGGGGCGGTCATGCCCAACCATGCTAGATAGATTATGAGATGTGTGTTATGTGGTAGTAGTAAGGGTGAAATAGTCCCCAGTATCTGCTCGAGAGGACCGAAGGGGAGACCAGCACCCAGATATGCTAGTCAGTATCCGATCGAGAGGACCGAAGGGGAGGCAAGCTCCTAGTTATGCTAGATAGTATCCGGTTGAGAGGACCGAAGGGTTAGGTCGGGCACCCAGATATGCCTAACGATATATGCATGTTATGTGATTGTATGGTATGTGGTACGTTGGGGGAACTCACTAAGCTTCATGCTTATAGTTTTCAGTTTTGGTTTCAGGTACCTCTTCTTCGAAGGGAAGGAGCTAGTGCGGTAGCGGTACATCACACACCTGCTTGTATTCCGCATTATGATATCTTCCTGGGAAGTTGTACTCTAACACTTTTATGATTATGACAATGTTTCCGACGTGCCACATCTTTTGTGAAAAGAAATGATTGTTGAATGATTTATTCCTAAATGTTTTGCTAAGTACACGTTTTAAAAACGAAACTTTTGGCTCGTATTTTTGGGACGTTACAATAAATTATACATACTTAATACCTAAAATATCTTTAAAATTCAAAATATAGACTTTGTAATTTTGTATACAAAGCTTCTGATTGAAGTGAACGCAGTTTCATTTATCTATCTCTCAAAATCACTCATTCCTCTCTCTATCTCCCAGTGATGTTTCTTTATTCTTTACAAACAAAACACTACCATAGGTGAGTGTTTCCGGTGTCCACCAAGAAAACCGGTGGCTGCCACTTTGCTCCCTCGCCACCACATACGGCAATGACTGCCTCCACCCACCTCCCTTCTTCGCAAATCACCACCGGAAACCCACCCCTTCATTGTTCTTTTCATGTCGATCGGTGTTATGAGCCTAGTAAGTCAGCCCAATGTAGACGATGCCATAACCCATCAAAGGCCCAAAAGAAACACTAGGAGACCAGCATGTTTGCAGGGTTGAAGAAGTCTTCCACCTTCCGTTTTTCATGCATGCATATTGTAGTAGATTACTTTCCGTGTTTCCATTATGTCCCATGTTTCCGTTTATTTCATGTGCACTACATTGTCTTTGCATTTAAGATTAGGATCTCATGAATAAAGAGAATATCGGAAAATTTGCTTCAAGAAATGTCTTTTATTTTCGGTGAATATTGGAGCTTGAACCCCTCTAAGGGTTAACCTAACAACTGGTGCTTTCATTCTCATCTCAACCTTCCACAATGCCACCATGCAAAGACGTCTCCTTCACCTCGAGGATCCACCGCCTACCATAGCCAAACAACTAGGGAAACTCATTGATGCCACCAACACACACACACACACCACCCATCTCAGTACCTTCATCAAAGCAACATAAGCGTTGAAAGCTAAATTTGACTCCCAATCCCAAACCACCGCTAATCTCGTGAACCACATTACCACGCTATCCGACCAACTATTGTTTGACGACACCGTCACTTCGTTATGATATACAACCCACCACACACCACCTCCCAACCCACCGCCACCGCCTCTGCCACAGAATAACTACCATGCCCTTTGACCACCCAAAATCTCCTTGCCCCTATTTGATGGATCCAATCCACTAGATTGGATTTTTTAGGCCGATAACTACGTCACGTTTTATCAAGTTCCACCCACCCAACATGTTCCTGTCACACCATTTTACCTTATAGTGGATGCCATTTCATTGTACAAACACTTAGCTCAAAATGACCTCTTGGGATCCTGGACTCAATTCAAATGAGAACTAGAGCTCCGCTTTGGACCATCGTCTTACGAAAACCATGGAGCGACACTCTTCAAGCTAAAACAATCCTCCACCGTTACAGCATATCAAATGGACTTTGAACGCATCATCAATCGGGTCAACGGACTCTCTCAACAAAGCTTAAAAAACTATTTCATTTTGGGAATTCGCCAAGATATCCAAAATGAACTCACCATCCTTAGGCCCTTTTCTCTACACCAGGCTTGCTCACTGTCCAAACTAATAGAAGACAAACTTGGGCCTACAACCAAGTCTCGACCCAGCACAAGCTTCAAACCCATCTGGTCAACAATATCCCCAAATACACCTAACAAGCCTAATGTATCACCTACCTTATCTCCATCTTCACCAACAACCCCTCCCAACACGCAAACAAACCCTACACTACAACTTACTCGCCTATCAGCAGATGCACTACAGGCACGATGGAAAGCTGGAATATGTTTCAAATGCCCAGAGAAGTACACTCCAGGCCATAAGTGTTCCTCACCACAATTCCTGCTGATTATAGACAACGGCGACTAAGAAACCATGGATGTGGGAACCACCAGCCATACTCTTGAAGAGCAGCAACCACATGAATTCTTGTCCTTATCAAATGCAACATTTTTTGGGTTCTCATCACCACAAACACTTTGTATAACAGGATATGTTGCCAACAAACCAGTCAAAGTTTTGATTGACTGTGGCAGTACTCATAACATTGTCCAACCAAGAGTTGCTTCCCTCCTGAACCTACAAACCCAATCTGTACACCCACTTTCAGTAATGGTCGGAAACGGTCAGTACATCCATTTCCAAGGGGTTTGTCCTAATGTTTTTCTACAATTATCAAACGCTCGATTCTAGGTACCAATTTTTGTTCTCCCCGTAGAGGGAGCAGACGTAATATTAGGTATTACATGGCTTAGCACGTTGGGACGACTCTTAGCAGATTTCTCCATTCCTGAGATTACGTTCATGCATGATGGACAACCATGCACCTTGACTGGAGAATCATGGAGCCAACAGGTATCACTTAGTGTATTATCTACCCTACTGCGACAAGGCACCATTGCCTCTCTACACACCCTCATTTACAATCCCACATCACCTAACAAACCCATGGACCCATTCCAGCTCACCCACCCCAACCCTACAATACACTCCCTTCTCCAACAATTTGAAGACATTTTCCTGGAACCTAACTCCTTACCACCACTGAGACCCCATGATCATACCATTCCCTTGACAGACCCTAATACCACAATCAATGTAAAGCCCTACCAATACCCATAGTACCAAAAAAAATCATGACAGGGTTAATTACAGAAATGCTACAACAGGGCGTCATATGACCCAGCCAAAGCCCCTTTTCATCTCCCGTGCATTTAGTAAAGAAAAAAGATGGATCATAGAGATTTTGTGTAGACTACCGCGCGCTAAATGCGGTAATGGTATGTGACCGATTTCCGATACCAAAAATCGACGAACTACTCGATGAGGTACATGTAGCCACAGTCTTTTCCAAGATAGACTTGTGCTCCGACTACCACCAAATTCGGGTATCAGAAAAAGACATACACAAGACAGCCTTCCGTACGATAAATGGTCACTAAAAGTTCCTCGTAATTCCGTTCGGACTCACCAACGCCCAATCGATGTTTCAATCAGTCATGAATGACTTATTCCGACCAGCTCTTCGCCGGTTCGTTCTTGTTTTCTTTAATGAAATCATCATCTTCAACTCCTCCCTCGAAAACCATTACAAACATCTGCAGATTGTTTTTGAAAAATTACGAGAACACCATTTCCATGCGAAACCATCAAAGTGAATGTTTTCCATGCATGAGATCTCTTTTTTGGGACACAAAATCTCAGCACAAGGCGTAGCCCTAGAACCAGGTAAGATACAAGCCATCAAACAGTGGCCGATACGCACCTTAATTACTACCCTACGCGCCTACTTAGGATTAACGGGATACTACTGTCGGTTTGTCCCTTTTTATGCCAAAATCGCCTCACCTTTAACCAATATTCTTAAACTCAAAACCTTTCAATGGTCAGAGGAAACACAGGAGGCTTTTCAACAGCTCAAATCGACCATGAAAAACCTAATCACATTACCCTTACCGGATTTTGAGTCACAATTCGATGTCACTACAGATGCCTATGGAGTCGCTATTGGAGCAGTACTCTCTCAACATAATAGACCAATATCTTTTTTTAGCAAGAAATTGTGCTCCACCATGCAGGGTCAGTCCACTTATACTAATGAAATGTACGCCATCATAGAAGCAGTGAAAAAGTGGAGGCAATACTTGCTAGGAAGACATTTTCGAATCTACACAGATCATCACAGTCTCAAGCACCTACGAGACGATTCAGACACCGAAACAACAAAAATAGGTAATGAAGTTGATGGGATACGATTTCGAGATCAATTATAAACTCGGGAAAGAAAACTTGGTCGCCGATGCTCTCAGCCGGGTAGACTACAGGCGTTACACGCCATCTCACACCCGACAACTACCTGGTTAGACGACATCAGAAACTATTTCAAATACAACGAGGCGGGTAAACAACTCGCAAAGACCCAGCGACATTTCCACACCATTCCATTAGAGATGGACTAATCTACCGCCACAACCGCATCATGGTACCGCCGATTCAGCAACTTCGCAACAACCTCCTTCTAGAATTCCATGCATCCTCGTTGGGTGGTCACTTCAACATTACGTTTTCGTGGCTCAATTTACACAAAGAAGTCACAGAGCTCATTAAAATTTTCCAAGTATGTCAATCCATAAAAACTCCCACCCACAAGCCTTTTGTTAGATATCAGGCCCTTTGTATTCCCTTCACTGCAGCAACAATCAATAGAGTATGTCACACCCTCGAGCCGGACGGCGGAAACGTCCGAGGGCTTGCGTGACTAATAATTTAATACCATTACAATGAATACACATGAAACAAACACATACATTACCAACATTACATAATACAACAGTCATTTTTCACATCAAGTACATTGTTTTAAATATTACATAACATAAATTTTAATGCTTGAAGACACAAAACATGAAATCCTAATACTCTTGATATATATCTTCGACTTATCTGTTACCTGAGAATACAAGTTATTTGAAGACGGGTCAACATATATAATGTTAGTGAGTTCATAAGCACAGTTGATATAAAATGTTTTGTAATATTTGTATAACCCAGAAAATCCGATATTTTCTAAAATAAAAACAGTTTACGATGTGATGTGAAGATCCAGTATATGTAATTGCATATGTAATTTCAAAACATGTATAATTGTATGGATTTCCCAATAGTGTTCAATGTATTGTATTAGATGTGTTAATTGAATGATGTAAATCTTTCCTGGAAAATAAGATATTTTCCGATTTGAACAGTAGTATGATTTTCCAACATTGCATAAACCACATTGAATAACCACTATGTATGAAGTTGATATCCCATGAATGATAAAATGGTAATGGATCTCTATGTGAGATGTTATAACCATGCATGATAACGACTATTTCGCCTGTCATGACATTTTTGAAAATGGCGGTTTTGATCAAGATTTTACCCTAGACTGGCCGAGTCTAACTGTAGCGAACAGCTCAGGTTTAGGTCCTTAAACTATTTTTCTTGACATTTTCGGGCCATACAGTTATTTAAATATTGTTTTCAACCCAAAATTTAATTTTGGACAGTTTCAGCACTTTAATTAAAAGATTTGCTCTTTAAATCCAAACTTTTTGCAAATTTTACATATTTGACCCAAAATCCAAAAACTTTGCAGTTTTAGTCTGTTTTGATAAATAACACATTTTTAGCCCTTGAAATAGATTCATTTACGTTTCTAACCCCTGTTTTGAGAAACTTACCATTTCAGCCCCCTTAAAATCATATGTTTTTTTTGCAAAAATGGGCTTAAAAGCCGAAAAGCTCAAATTTTAGCCCATTAGGCTAATATTTACATTTTTAGTCCTTTAAAAAGCATATTATTTATAAGACTCCTATTTTAACTATTTTGACCATTTTACCCTTGTAAAAACCGTGAATGTCATCTTCCTCCATCTTTTGTTTATTTGTCATAAATGGCTCATAATTAGGATTTTTGTTTTGTTTTGCTTGTTTTGAACATGTATAATACTTTGGTCTTGATAATAACATGTATAAGATGTATTAGAATACCTATTTCCTTATCATAGCTAAGGATCTCAAATAGATCATGATTTTTCACACATTAACACAACATAAATCAAAGATAATTACATATAACATGTAACACACATAGGTCATCACATAAACTTGTATTCTCCCCCCACCCCCCCCCCCCCCAAAACAAAAAAAAAAATTGAAAACCGAAATCAAAGGGGGTATGAACTCACCTTGAAGTTTTGGATTCGGTTTTTGAAGAAGAATTGGAGAGATTTTGGTCCTAGCAACACCTTGATATGAATTTCGAGCTTATGAAGTTTTCTAGGAGAATGATCACCAAAAACTTGTTTAGAAGGAGTGATCTAGCTTGAGAATGAAGTTATACAACTTGAATGTGTAAAAACTTACCAATAAATGATAATTTTTGGATGAAATCTTCTTGAAGCACTTATGATTCTCGAAAATTTGATGAAGTAAAGAAGGAGCGTATTGTTGAATGTTTGAAGAAATTTTTAGAGAGAATGTGAGTGGTGTGGGTGTATGGTCTCGACCAAGTAGAAGAAAAAGGGAGAAGGGAAGGAAATTACATGGAGACATGAGATCTTGCTTTGTTACATGTTGAATAATGCCTAGATATCCATAAAACAATTTTGATGTGGCAAGATTTGAATAAATTATCCTTCTCTCTCTCTCTCTTTCTCTTATAAATATAGTTGGGCCGAGAATGGGTTAATAAGGAAGAAGTGAACTAGTTTGGGCCCATTCTTGCTCTTGCTAGAAAACACATAGCCCATTAAATAGGTTTCCGGCCCATTGGGCTTTTAGGAGGGTTTACGGTCCAATTAGCATAAAAGAATGGGTTTTATGGTCCATTAAGGCTAATTAGATTTGTTATGGCCCAATAAGACCCGTTTGGGTAAACCATTTCATTTTATGCCCATTATGGCCCAAAATGTTAAATTTTATTAAAGTTGCTCCAATTAGAGCCCATTCAAGGGTCCTAAGCCCAAAATAGTCAAATTGGAAGCTTATTGGTGCATTAGGCCCAATAAGGAAATCCTAGTCCATAATGGACTTAAATCGGGATTTGTAGGTTTCCAATCTTTACTCGACTATTTGAAGTGTTTGCATAGAGTGTTTGATGGAATTTTTTTGTCATTGAATAATCATCATGCATGTTTTCACATTTTGGTTTACAAGTGTTATCATCATTATTATTATAAGGCGTAAAATTTCCTAGTTGTGACATCATCCTCCCCGTTAGAGGGAATTTCGTCCCGAAATTCTTTTTGAAACTAGTTTTGAGAAGACGGGAATAAGTGAGGGTACTTCTGTTTCATTTGTTCTTCGCGTTCCCATGTAAATTCCGGTCCATGCCTAGCATTCCATCGAACCTTTACTATCAGGATGTGACTTTGTTTTGTACGCTTCATTTCCCTGTCCATGATTTCAACTGGTTCCTCGATGAACAGGAGATTCTTGTTAATTTTGACTTCTTCTAATGGTATAACAAGGGTTTCGTCGGATGAGTACTTTTTCAGATCTGAGACATGGAACACGGGGTGTATATTGCTGAGCTCTGCAGGCAGCTGCAGCCTATAAGCTATTGGACCGATTCAGGAAAGGATTTCGAAGGGTCCAATATATTGCGGATTTAGTTTCCCCCGTTTCTCAAAAGAAATCATCCCTTTCCAAGGAGAGGCTTTTAATAGTACTCGATCTCCGACTTGAAATTCTAAAGGCTTTCACCAATTGTTGGCATAGCTCTTTTGTCGGTCTTGAGATGCTTGAAGTCGGGCTGTGTTTTGAACTATCTTTTTTGTTGTCTCACGTATAATTTCCGGTCCCGTGAAAGCACTGTTTGGCGTTTGACCTCTTGCTAGTTGGGTGTCACCTACTTCAGCCCAACACAACGGTAATCTACATTTACGTCCATACAATGCTTCGAAGGGAGCAACCTTGATACTCGTGTGATAACTGTTGTTGTAAGAGAATTCGATTAGGGGTGGGTGAGCATCCTATGATTTGCCAAAATCAATCACACAAGCTCGGAGCATATCTTCGAGCGTTTGAATGGTCCGTTCACTTTGACCATCCGTCTGTGGATGATAGGCAGTGCTCATATCAAGTTGCGTTCCCATAGCCTTTTGAAGTGATTGCCAGAAGCACGAAGTAAATCTACTATCTCGTTCGTAGATAATAGATATTGGTACTCCATGAAGGCTCACCACTTCCTTGATGTATATTCGGGCCAACCATTCCATCTTGTAGGATTCTTTTATTGGTAGGAAATGGGCGAATTTCGTCAATCTGTCAACTATTACCCATATTGTATCGAGTCCATCAGTCGTCTTGGGTAATTTAGTCACAAAATCCATGGTAATCCTTTCCCATTTCCACCCGGGTATTATAGGTTTTTGTAATAGTCCCGAGGGCTTTTGATATTCCACTTCTACTTTAGTGCAAGTGAGGCATTTGCCCACATAAGTGGCAATTTCTACTTTCGTATTTGGCCACCAATAGTGTTGTTTGATATCCAAGTACACTTTATCTGATCCCGGATGGATGGAGTATCGTGTCTTGTGAGCTTCATTGATGATTATCTCTCTGAATCCCGCAATTTTAGGAACCCAGATTCTGTTCATGAAATAATATGTTCCATCTTGGTTGACTTCAAGATTCTTTTCCATTCCACGCAATGATTCACTTGTAAAGTTTTCTGGCTTCATGGCTTCTAGTTGGGCTTCCTTGATTTGTGAGGTTAGGTGGGATTGGATGGTTAAAGTTAGGGTTTTCATACGACGATTCGAATATTCCTTTCGGCTCAAGGAATCAGCTACCATGTTAGCTTTGCCTGGGTGGTACTTGATTTCACATTCATAATCATTTAGCAGTTCGAACCATCTTCGTTGTCTCATGTTTAACTCCTTCTGGTTTAGAATGTGTTGGAGGCTCTTGTGGTCTGTAAAATGGTGCACTTGGTACTATATAGATAGTTCCTCCAGATTTTTAGAGTGAAGATCACTGTTCCCAATTCGAGGTCGTGTGTGGTATAGTTCACTTCATGCGCCTTCAGTTGTTAGGACGCGTAAGCTATTACTTTCCCACGTTGCATAAGTACATAGCCTAAACCCTGATTCGAAGCATCGCAGAATACCATAAAAACTTCTATTCCCTCTGGTAAGGATAGTATGGGATCACTACAAACGGATTTCTTCAAGGTTTGGAAGGTAACTTCTTGTCTTTCCATCCACCTGAATGGTGAGTCTTTTTGCGTAAGCATAATAAGAGGCTTGGCTATCCTGGAGAAGTTATGGATGAATCTTCTGTAATAGCCTGCGATACCTAGAAACTGATGTATTTTGGTGGGAGTTGTCGGGGTTTCCCATCCTTTAATGGCCTTAACTTTGGAAGGATCCACGTGTATTCCTTCCTTGCTGACAATGTGCCCTAGAAAGTTCACAGTGCGAAGCCAGAACTCGCATTTAGAGAGTTTTACATACAATATCTCAGCTCGTAAAGTTTCCAGGATTTGTCGAAGATGTCGACTATGTTCTTCTTCACTTCGTGAGTAAACCAAGATATTTTCAATGAAAACGATCACAAAATTGTCAAGGAATGAGCTGCAAACTCGATTCATCAGGTCCATAAATGTTGCAGGAGCATTTGTTAGACCGAAGGGCATCACGATGAATTTGTAATGTCCATACGGGTTCGGAATGCCGTCTTTGGGATGTCCTCCTCTTGTACCTTAAGTTGGTGGTATCCGGATCTCAAGTCTATGTTTGAAAAGTAACTAGCTCCTTGAGCTGGTCAAATAGGTCGTCGATTCGTGGAAGTGGATAACGGTTTTTAATAGTGATTTATTGAGTTCCCAATAATCGATGCACATTTTGGAAGATCCATCCTTCTTTTTGACGAAAAGGACCGGAGCTCCCCAGGGTGAGAAGTTGGGTCTGATGAATCCTTTGTTCAAAAGTTCGCTTAATTGGCTGGACAGTTCTTTCATCTCTATAGGAGCCAACGTATAGGGTGATTTTTCGATTAGAGTGGCTCCAGGTATAAGGTCAATTCGGAATCCGACCTGTCTATCTGGAGGTATTCCTAGAAGATCTTTGGGAAATACATCCAGGAAATCATGAACCACTAAGATATCTTGAATATTAACCTCCTCCTTGGATTTGTCCACAACGTGAGCCAGAAATGTGAAGTTCTTATTCTATAAACACTTTTGTGCCTTAATACATGAGATGAGACGAAAGTTTGTACCGGGTTTGTCGCCATATATGATTAGGGTTTCGTGGTCAGGGAGATAAAGGCGAACGACCTTCTCATGACACATAATTTCAGCATGATGGGGGCTTAACCAATCCATGCCAACAATCACATCAAAACTCCTAATATTTACAGGCATCAAATTTATTTGGAATGCATGGTGGTTTAAGATTAAGGTATATCCTATGTAGATTTCCTTAGTTGATTTTGTTTTCCCATTACCCATTTCCACCGTAAAGGCTTCATTAAGCTTCTAGGGTTGTTGTTTTAGCAAGTGTTTGAAATTATTACTTACAAAACTCCGCTCCACCCCACTATCAAATAGAATGCATGCATATGTGTTCTAAAGGAGAAATGTACCGGTAACAACAACAGGATCTTGAACCGCTTCTCCTTGACCCATGGTCATCACTCTCCCTGATCATCCATTTCCTTGGTTGTTAATATTGGGACAGTTTTAATGAAAATTACCCGTCCTTCTACACCCATAACAAGTGTGGCTAGCCCCAACGTTGTTGTTGTTGCGGTTGTTGTTGTTGTTGTTGTTGTTGTTGTTGCTGCTGCTGCTGCGATTGTTGTTGTGATTGTAGTTGTTTCCTTGTTGTTGGTTCTGAGGGGGATAGGTCTGGCAATATTGTGTCGTGTGACCTATTATGTTGCAACTGGTGCAATGCATTTCCTTGCATTCACTGTGGCGGTGGAAGCTGTTGGGTTTTGAGCATTCTAACACTCCTAAGGTGTAAATGCAACCCTAAATACCTTGGATCTATGTTTTCTCTATTATACATGCAAATATCAATTTTCCAAGGTATTATCCTAACTAGCATATTATGAAGTACAAGTAATATATAATCTAATAGAATAACATACCTCTTTGTTGTAGCATGATTCCATGGAGCTTAAGAGCCTAGTGCCCCAAGTGTGACACCTCAAATGGTTCACCCAACATCACCAACATTTGGAATAACTTGAGAGAATAAGGTTCTTGGCTCAAATTGGCTATGCCCTCTTATGTACACACACTAGTGCCTATTTTGTAAACCAAGGACAACTTTATATATTATGGAGGATTAGGGTTACATCCATGTAAACCCTAATACCCATAACCTTTCATTTACATAGGATCCATGGGTTAAAAGCTTCATGAACTATCCATGGACTTCCATACACTCTTAGCCCATCCTAAATAAACCTTGGCCCAATCCATATATATATATATATATATATATATATATATATATATATATATATATATATATCACTAAATTAATTCCAAATTAATTCTGGATCAATACTAATTAAATAATATGATTTCATATTAATATATTAGAACCTATAATATATTAATATAAATTGTAAATAACCTTTTTTCTCACATAAAGTCTACCCAAATGTTCTAATGCCATGCAACCCAAATGGACCATGCCAATCGGATCAAGTACATACCAACTATAGTTATGGACTTAGACACTAATCCAATAGTCTCCCACTTGGATAAGTCTAAAACTATTATTGCGCATGACTTCAAAACCTGACTGTCAATCGTAGCTCTTGAAATTCATTGTCGAACTAAGAACAAATCAATGACACGTCCATTAGATAAGTGATCATATATTCCTCCATTCTAGATATCATATGGACTGAGACATGGATTATAATCATTCTCTCTGTCCATTTGTTGTTTACGATTTCCGATTTATGACGACTGATTAATTGAACAAATCAAATCAGTCTAGGCTTGGCCAAGCACTTCGGGGTGTCATCACTAAATCATCGAGGGGCCCACATATATCGCTTTTATCCCTTTAAGGGTAAAAGGAATGGATAAACTTCGACTTATGTGCTTGTTCTACTATTTGTTGAATCATACACAAAGGCACGTTTTATAGCACCGAGTTACCAAATGCGTTTTCATGCAATCAATGTATAACCAACTCATAGGCAGCAAATCATATCTCTAGGTTTGAAGAATATAAGATATTATCGTCTCATGATCACTTGTGATAAAATCCATGAAGTGATTCAAATGACTGTGGGTTGAATCCAATACTCAAAACTTATGAGCACTCATGAATGTTGTAGCACCTCTTGTTATGTCCCATACCTTGGACATCTATAATCCATCTTCATGACACTCTTGATTCATATCTACTTCCAACATATAACCGACTGTGGATAGTTTGAATAACTAAGTCATTCGAAAGAATAACCTAGCTATTCTGGAAGTCAAAACATGCAAAGTGAAACATAATACTAATCCAATATGGCCCCAAGCACCTTTGGGAGTAAATAGAACACCTTTTATTTAAAAACCATATCAGTTACTCATTATTCACTATATAATGTTTCAAATAATCAACTTGATACTTGAATTAAAACAATAGTTGTCCCATGCTCCAAGCATGTAAACTATGTTTTCTAAACACTAGTCATGCCATACACCAAGTATGCACACCATGTTTGTCCAAACATTAGTTATATCATACACCAAGTATACACACTAAGTTTGTCTATGATCTTTACTTTGTGAAATAGATCTATTGAACATAACTCCAATGATCCTCATTTCACAATCCTAAATCCTTACCGTAAATGTAAGAATTTGAAATTCCTGCCATTTACTGAAATCTATTAGATCCTAAACTCAAATGCATTGATCCTCTTGTAATGATTATACACAAAGTCACAAAGACTTGTCAACAGACATTACAAAGGATTCCAGTGGAGAAAATTCAAAGTACGTTGCTTTGAACATCCTTCTTGCATTAAGTTTCCTAATCTTACACAGTTTTGATGAACAATTTACATATTCTCATATTGACTATCACTTCTGAACAAGAGTTTCCTCTTTTAAGAATATATAAATATGGTCTTCTCCAAAAATTAACACTATACTTCCAACTTTCCATAAGAAACCAATCTTTGGTAAACCTTAGATTATCCTCGACAATTGCTTAATCATTTTAGTCTTATCCAATTCTAGACTTTTCCCATCTTGATGCCCTGAGCATTTAGAAAATTTAGAAAGGATGAATATTATAGCACATGCAATTGATCCTATATCTGAAGCATATAGGACATGATTAATGATGTCTCACATAAAGACATGGTACTAGACCAGTCTTTTGCTACAAGATTTCTATTTCTAATTTCCAAGTTCTCATAATTCAGTTTATGAAAAGGGATTCCATAATCATAATCGAATTTTAGAACGCAAATAATGGACCCAAATATACAATTTCCTTATGTTGAGCCATTCCAACACAAAATTCATATATATATATATATATATATATATATATATATATATATATATATATATATATATATATATATATATATATATATGTCCTTGACTAAAGATGATTAAAACGTCAATCTAAGTTTTTTTAGAATTGAAATGAAGTATAATTTCCTCTCCCTTAATTATTGCAAAACAGCTTTTCAAACCCTGCAACTTCACGAATTGAAACTTTTGTTTTCTATAATTAACATTGCTAACTTGCAATACTAATCATAATTATCATGCTCCCACTAACATGATGATTATTATCATAACACTTATTCTTCCACCAGCTATAACATGTTCTTAGAAATCAGGTGGACTTCTAGAAATCAATACTTTATTGACTTTCTTACCAAAGTTCAGATTTTTGATACGCGATGCTTCGATAAACTTTATTAAAATCATACACCTTTTTCTTAGATAGCTCACATGTGTGTCTAAACAATTTCCAAAGCTATGAAAAGGGATGTCGTAATCATAGTCTCAATTGTTTAGACCTTTTCTATTTCTCACAAGTACATGTTAGTGTGTCGATTAACCACACACGCTCCACTAACGACTTTGAGAATGAAAATATCATAATTGCTATCTACATAAAATCTACTTAGTGAAAGCGTTTCCTCACCATCATTTTCATGAATAGGAGAGAAACCTTATGACACTTAGATTTTATGGTGTATGAGTTCCTATCCATATGACTTTGTCAAAACCATAATCATAAGACATGGTTAGTGAGAAGTCCAAACTCATATGGATTGAGCTTGTGCAATATTAAATTCTTGCCACCTGGAAGCACAAGGTCAAAGCCAACTTTAACTGGAATGGGCACAGAAATAGGAATATGTCAACACGAGAGGTTATAAACCTCAAGTCTTGTGCTACCGATAAACTACAGGTTTTATTCTTGATTAGAACTTGAAGTCTTTCAAGATCATTACAACTCCCACTGTCCTCTTGACATATAAGACTCTCTTCCCAAATATTCAAGAGATAATGCGGATTCTTTATCAAGACAAACACTTCACACAATTGGCCTTAGTTGGTCTCTATTTTATCCAAAACTTCACAACTTACCAATTTTAAATGTACAAGAGTAGGACACATTTTACTCTTACATTTGACTAGTGTTAATAAACCTTCTGTAAGATATGTCACTCAAGTAACAATCTTGGAGTATGAATCTAAGACTTGTTTTGGAACGGAGTATGAATCATCTTCTTGATTTAACCATTTCAACAATTCATGACTCCTCATCTTAGCCATAAGAATGCACTAAGATGTCCTTAGAGGATGAATTGTGATATGGTCTCACAATCATTAAGATGATCATAAAACATGATACTAAAGTACTCTCCTATCTTTTTAGATTTGAGAAACTTTTATCTTCCTGCCTAATTTGATTCTTCTTATTCGTTCAGCATTACATTGAAAGTTTTCCAATGTTTCTGAATTACATTTACACTTGTAAGCATAACCTTATTTACTAAAATTTAGTAAATCATAACGAATATTCTTTGTGGTGGACCTGATCAACACACACCCAAGTATATCCGATCCCTTTGTCCTTCACTTGACTCACATATACATGTGAACAAGGAATTAGTCTTAATTTTTCCAAATATGAAAGTTCCCATTCATCATACTTTACAACTTGCATGATTCCAAGTTTTGGTCCAACTGAAACTTGGGTGATGAGAATATTTCCTTATTTGGTGAATTTATGACACTACCATAAATGAAAGAATCAAATCCATTTTTCCAATATTGCTATCAATGGAATCATATAAACAACAATTTTCACACATTCCATTGTAAGGATACTTAAAATAAATAAAATCAAAATTTTTTCCTTTTATTTTAAAAAATCCAGAAAACTTATCCTTACAATGTAAATGCACATGAAAACTTGTTGTTATATATTCCTAAGCAATATATAATAACTGATAAGCAATAGCTCAAAATTCTGATCACCGAACCATGCGATCGAAACCCATCTTCGCGATTAGAATCAACATATACATCCTTTAAGCTTCCTCTCTTTTCTTTGATTCTTAAGACATCAACATGTGAACTAGTCACATCATGTAATGTTACCAATTGTCAATGTCCATTGTAGTTTGGGAAGTTGATCTACTAATCAAATTTTCTTTACCAGAGCTCTAAATCATTACTGATTCAGCAGCACCAAGCAAATTGATAAAGTCATTAAGGGTCATGTCATAGTCTTTTACATAATAGTCCTTACAGAACTCACTATGTGACTAAGAAAGTGATTGAACATCCAACTTTCTCAAGACTTTTGACACCCAACTCTCCCGGCTTGTCAATATGTGACTTCATCTCCAAGACGTGATCACACATAGACCTTGCTTGCTAATAGGGCTTGAGTGACCATGAACTTGTGGGTTAGGGAGAATAATTGGAGGAGGTGGATGAAGTGAAGTTCCAAGTGATTTGGGAAGACCATTGTTGTCTGAACTAGACATCTACAATGGGAGATATTCAAGTTAGTTGATTTTTAAGTCCTCAATATAACACCCAATATGAAATATTAAGGCTAGGACCCAACACAATATTTTATAACTTGGAAGAGGGATGCCGTAATCCAAGCTATATGATATTTGAATGTAGGAGAATGACGATTCACCAATTTGCACCATGAAAATGAAATAATTTATTAGGTTTTTAGTTGGATTTGAAACTCCTAGATCTTTTGAGATTCATTGAAATTTTCAATGGCATGTTTCAATCTCGATTGTGCCCTCTCAAATTTTATGACTGGGATGCCGAGGATAACAAAACAAGGTGTGAATAACCATGAAAATATACTTGGTACCCTTAATATTTACCCCTCAATCGATGTGTCGGTTAACCACACGCGCTCCATCGATACTATGATAAACATTAAGTTACCGTTTGCCTACCTTGTTAAATCTAGGTTAGTGTGCCGGTTACCCACTCGCGCTCCATTAACGACTTAAGCAAAGTGCAAAGTGTAATTTCATGGGTTAGCACCAAATTCACATTTTCCTAAGTAACTAAGATTGGGAATTTATAAAAGGTTTAGTTACTTAGTATTTATCATTAATAATTTTAATGAAGGGAGAATTATAGTCCTTTTCCTACCCATTCGGCTAACGACCCTCCATCAATCAAGGATGCGGTGGGTGAGAGTGGACACCCATTAAACTACCATTTTATAGGCAGTAACCTTATACCCCCTTATAAAATGGCTTCGTGAAGGAGGCCTACTAATGGTAAGACTGACTTGCTCTTATACACACACACACACACACACACACATATATATATATATATATGTATATTATTAACTTATAATACTATAAAGTCTAAGGGTTGAATTTTAACTTTTAAAATTCAGGGGCTTAACTTGGAATTAAAGTATTCATGAGGGAAACTTTACAAATTCCAAAACTTGAGGGCATGTTTTGAACTATTCAAAAATTTTTGGATTTTCATAACTTATGAGTTTAATTAAAGTTTTAAAGACTTTAATGAAGAGATTCTTGAACATCCATAACTTGAGCACAAGTTATGGAGCTCATAAAACTATTTATGACAAAGATGAGTCTTCAATTTTGTAACCTATGACACTTTTATGAGTTTTAATATTCATAAATGTGATGTTCATATAACTTGAGCACAAGTTACAAAAATACATTTTATGAACTATTTCTAGATCAATTTGGATTGAAAACAACTAACACACAATTTTTTTCCATTAATCTAAATTAACTCATAAAACAAGGTAACACAAAAAAAAAAAAAAAAATCATGTTCCATAACTTAAGAACAAGTTATGGAATACTTTAAAACATTAACACCAAGTTTTGCAACTCCATAAAAAAAACTTTGAATCAATTTTTTTAAAAACCTTTTCATATCCATAACTTATAGAGGTTTCAAAAAACTCTTTAGATCAAATAATAAAAAAAAAACGTATCATTTTATCTTTTACTAAATTTGACCTAATTCAACTCATATAGCAAATGATTAAAATTTTACAAATAATTCGTTTTTCACAAAAACAAGTAATTATCTTAAAATTTGAGAAACGTCATGTTGTTTTTTTTCAACTTTGAAAATAAAACATTTGCATCAATATAACAGAAAACAACGCATGTCTCTGATATCACTCTTGGGTTTTGAGCATTCTAACACTCCTCAGGTGTACATGCAACCCTAAATACCTTGGATCTATGTTTTCTCTATTACACATGCAAATATCAATTTTCTGTGACAACCCGAAATTTGAAGCTTACATTCTTCTTTTATAGCAAAGTTAGCTTTGTTTTGCTCTTTTATAATGAACTTTTGGGTCTAAAAGAGTTCTTAAAGCTTAGTATAATGGAGATACGTGTCGGAGGATGGGTTAGTTTGGTTGTAGCATTGGAAAAATGGGCCAAACACACCAAAACTGGTGTGTGCGGCCGCACACTAGTGTGTGCGGCCAGCCAGCCGCATACATGCCAACCACACACACCTCCAGCCGCACACACCCTCCTATATATACTATCCTTGGTCATTTTGATCATTTCTTACACTCTTCCAAAGCTAGGACTCGGAAATCCTCTCAAGTATCATCCGGAAAGGTAACATCTTTCACCAAGAACACCAAGAACACCAAGAACATCATGTTTTCTAGTAGCACACCTAGCCGCACACATGGCCGCACACATGTGTTGGCAGCACACCTGGCCGCACACTTGGCCGCACACACATATTGTGTGTATTTTGGCCATACACCCTTTTGTATAGCCTTTTAACCCTTCGTACAATCATTAGTGGTTGTAACACTTCAAAATAAGTGTTTACTAGTCCCTAAGGTGGTCCCAATTTGTTAATTAGTTGTTTATAACACTAATTATATTCATATATGTGCCAATATATGCTAAATAGGATTCGCGTGTGTACTCAAGTCACCACTTGATACTTAGCAACAGATCCAACATTGTCATCAGAACCACTTACTACAGGTGAGTTCATACCCCTAAATTAACCTTTGAAATGTTTTAAATGCTTTTATGTGGGGCTATACAAGTTGAACAATTATAGTTATTATATCAATCACATGTGATTAACGACTACCAAGCAAATGGTTTTCTTACTTTCCAAACTATTTATCAAACTGTTTTACCTCAAATTGTCTTACAAACTCCTTCAATGGTCAAATACTTTTACTTAAACTCTTTTAAACTTATATTCTGTGTATCTGTATAAATATAGTTATATAAGTAGGATTGAAAGGACTTAGGACTACTAGTCTACCCTGCTTCCTGTTCTTGTTTGTGTTGGAATAGTGTCTAAGGCTGTAACTATATTCGGTTGTGCATGGTCCTTTTGGGTTGCCTTCACCATAGCAACTTGAAGGATGATTTGTTAAGAGAGAGTAAATATTATAAGGAATAATATTTAGCTATTTGATTAATATAAGTCATAAATTAATTGGTATTAATTTGGTGACTTAAAGAGATTAATTAAATAAGAGGGTATAAACTGTCAATTGTTTGATAGTTAAGCTTTAGACTGTAAATCCATTAGGGTTGACTTTGGACGGTTTCTAAGAGCTTTAGGATAGCTCAAAATAGTCCATAAGGATATCTATGGAATGGATTTGGATAGCCTTAAGTGAAGATTATCCAATTAGGGTTTAGGGTGAAACCCTTAAGGAGTCTAAAGGTATAAATAGGCCCTTGGGGTGTGGAATTCGTGTACAATCTTTCAGAACCTAAAGCAAGGAACCTCTGGTTGAATTCCATCCCCTCTCCTCTCTCCTAAATCATTTTGCTTGCTATTGGTGTTTGTAAGCCATTAGAGGAGTGACAATTGTGACTCTAGAAGCTCCAAGACAAGAAGATCAACAAGGAACTCAAAGGTATGATTCTAGATCTGTTTTAATGTTGTTGTTTAATCTAATTAGCCATTAGAAGTCTTGGATTCAAAAGCATGTTTATTAGAAAGCCTAGATCCGAGCAATAGGGTTTTGCATGCGCACATAGGAAAGTTCTTATGGCTAAAACCCAACAGTGGTATCAGAGCCTAGATTGGTTTTCTTTAAATTGTTGCTTGAATAACTGAAACAAACCTGCAAAATTTGAATTTTTGGGTTTTGAGTCACTGACTCGTCGAGTTCCATGGTGGACTCGTCGAGTAGGCCTGACTCGTCGAGTCCCCTTGTGCACTCGGCGAGTCCAAGCGTCAGAAAGGGCCAGATTCGGGATTTCTTTGTGTTTATCTTATCCAAACTTTCCATAAACTAATTAGATCAATATGAATCCGATTTTTTGATAAATATAAGTGTTATCTTGATCTAGTTAAAGGTAATTATCAACTAATTAAATATTTAGTTTCTTTATATGATAATTAATTAATTGTTTTAATTATTTTTGGTAATTATCCTCAAAGAAATCAAAGATAAATCAAATAAAGATAATTAAGATATTAATTGTTAATTGAAATTATTTGTTATTTGATCCTCCATGTTTTTAAATGTTTAAAACCTACCCTATAGTTTTGAAATTTATATTTGTGATTAAAAGCATTAATTTAGACAACTTAAATTTCAAACCCTAGATTTTGAAAAGTTTAAAATACAATCCTATACTTATATGATATTATTAGAATAATATATATATGTATAACTAAATGCTAGTCTTACCGCTAGTAGGCCTCATTCACGAAGCCGATCTATAAGGTGGGTATAAGGTTGCGGCCTATAAAATGGCGCTTAATGGGTGTACACTCACACCCACCGCTTGCTTGATTGGTGGAGGGTCGTTAGCCGAACGGGTAGGATAGGGCAACCTCATCCTCTCATTAAAAGTATAATAAAGAAATACGAAGTAACTAAACCTTCTTTTAAAATTTCCCAATCTTAGTTACTTTAGGAATAGTGAATTGATGCAATCCCATGAAATTACACTTTGCACCTTGCTAAGATGTTAGTGGAGCGTGTGTGGTTTACCGGCACACTAATTGGTTCTAAGCGAAGGTGGCAAAGGGTGATTCATTGTTTATCATAGTTCGATGGAGCGTGTGTGGTTTACCGGCACATCGAATAGGTGATCGTAACAATGAAGGCACCATGTGAATTTGCATGGTAATTCACACCCGCTTTGTGATCCTCGGCATCCCAGTCACAAACAAGAGGGGCATATCGAGATTTAAACATGCCATTGAATAGTTCAATGAATCTCATCCGAACCTAGGAATTCTCAAAAACACTTAGGACCTAAAAGTTTAAGTTTTGTGATGGAGAATTAGTGAATCGTCATTCACTTACCTTCAATTTATTTGCATGTTGGATTACGGCATCCCTTTTCTAGTATGTAAATGTTATTGTTGGATCCTAGCCCTAATTTTTCTTATTGGGTGATAATTAGGGATTCTTGTTCTAATCTATCTTTGTCCTTTCTATAGATGTCAAACGCAAACAACGCTGCTGCTAGTTCTTTCACGTTGATGAGCCTTTGCCAAAAGGTCACCTTCGATGGAACGAACTTTGGCGAATGGATAAGATACATTCGCACCATTGCTCGCTATGAGGATAAAGAGTATGTCCTCGACGAGAAGCTCGAGAAAATCAACCCCGAAATTGCTACTCCCGCTGAAATCACCGCCTTTGAAACTCATGAGCGAGATGCGACGAAAGTACATTGCATCATGATCGCCACCATGAACTCCGAATTCCAAAAGTCCTACGAGGACATGTATCCATACGAGATGCATCAAGACTTGTTGGAGAGGTACCACCAAAACGCGAGACAAGAGCGTTACGAGATCTTCACCAACATGATTTCCGCTAAGATGGGTCATGGAGAATCTCTTACCGTGCACTTGCAAAAGATGCAAAGGTATGTCGACCGCCATCGCAAGTTAAACGTTGACTTCGGCGAAGACTTGGCAATCGACATGGTGCTTCACTCTTTGCCTCCGATGTATAATCAATTTAGGATGACCTACCACATGAACAAAGAGGAGGTCACTCTAAGTAAGCTCCAAGGTCTCTTGAGGGTTGCTGAGAGCAATTTCAAGGACAAGTCTGTTGCACCAACTCCCAATCCGTCTGCTGCTCCTGTCTTGGCTATTGGTCAAGGGAAGGGAAAGAAGAGGAAAGTTTCTTCAAGTAACTATCGAAAGGTGAAAGCCCGAGATGGTTCCTCTTCTAGTGGGACAAAAGTTGATCCCTCTAAGCCCTGCTCTAACCCGAAGGAGGCAGAGTGCCACCACTGCCACAAGATAGGACATTGGAAGCGAAGCTGCCCGGACTACCTGCAAGCCATCAAGGAAGGAAAGATCAAGCCATCTTTCGCAGGTATATATGCAATCAAATCTAACAATTCTAATCATGCTATTTCTTGGGTTCTTGACACCGGTTGTGGTTATCACATTTGTTCTAATGTGCAAGGACTAAGAAGAAGTAGGGATGTGGAGCAAGGAAGGATCAATCTAATCATGGGGAACAGAAGATCGTCGCCTGTGACCAAGATTGGAGTGTATTCTTTGGTGCTTAAGAATAGTTTAGTTTTAGATTTGAACAATTGTTGCTATTCGCCAGAAATGGCTAGAAACATCATTTCATTTCATGGTTTATATAGACAAGGTTTTAGATTTTCTTTTAATAATGAGAATGGTTCTATTTTGGCTTATCTGAATGGTGTCTTTTATTTTGAAGCTATACCATGTAATGGAATATATGAAACTGTTATGATTGTTGATAACTTAGGAAATGATGTTTTGAATATTGATTCTTCCACTAGTATGGATAAAGCATCCTTGTGGCATTGTCGTCTTGGACATGTCAACAAGAAACGCATAGCCCAACTCCAAAAGGATGGAGTGTTGGAGTCATTCGACCTTAGGGAAGATGACACATGCGAGTCTTGTTTGCTTGGAAAGATGACTAAGTCACCCTTCACGAGCACTTGTGAAAGGGGTGAGGGACTATTAGACCTAATACATACCGATGTATGTGGACCTTTTAGATCAACCACGAAGGATGGGAACCGCTTCTATGTGACCTTTACCGATGATTATAGTAGATATGGGTATATCTATTTAATCAAGCAAAAGTCAGAAACCTTTGAAAAGTTCAAAGAGTTCAAGAATGAAGTGGAGAATCAATTGGGCAGGAAAATCAAGATGCTTCGATCCGATCGAGGAGGAGAGTACCTAAGTCTTGAATTCCACGAGTATCTCAAGGAGTGTGGAATAGTTTCGCAATTGACACCTCCTAGGACACCGCAACTGAATGGTGTGGCAGAAAGGCGTAATCGAACCTTATTAGATATGGTTCGCTCTATGATGAGTTGTGCTTCACTACCTATCTTCTTTTGGGGGTATGCCTTAGAGACTACCGCCCATATCCTTAACCGACTCCCTACTAAGAAGGTTGCCAAAACACCTCACGAGATGTGGACGGGGAAAGCTCCCTCGTTGGCACATATCAAGGTTTGGGGTTGCGAGGCTTTCGTAAGACGAGATACTCACGACAAGCTTGAACCTCGAAGTGAGCGATGTATTTTCATCGGCTACCCGCAAACTTCCTTTGGATATCTCTTCTATAGACCGAAAGATAATGTTATCTTTGTTGCGAGGAGAGGAGTTTTCCGAGAGCGAGAACTCATAAGCCAAGGAGACAGTGAGAGGCAAATCGAACTTGAAGAGATTCAAGAATCGATAGATGAAGGAACCTCCACCGCTGGCGTTCAACCCGAGGAGGAAACTCCGGTTGAACCGATTGACGAATCCTTACCTCTTAGACGTTCCGATAGATTTAGAGTTCAACCCCAGTTTTATGGTTTTCATATTACTACCGAAGGGGACACGTATATTAGTGATGGTACACTAGTAAATCTTGATGAACCTAATAGCTATAAGGAAGCCATGGCAGGCCCGGAGTCTGCGAAATGGAAAGAGGCGATGGATAGCGAGATCCAATCCATGCACGATAACTAAGTTTGGAATTTGGTTGATTACGTGCCCGAACGTAAGACCGTAGGGTGCAAGTGGATCTTCAAAAAGAAGACCGACGTGGATGGGAACGTACACACATACAAAGCGCGATTGGTTGCGAAGGGCTTTACTCAAACTCCCGGAGTTGACTATAATGAGACCTTCTCACCAGTTGCGAAGATAAAATCTATTAGAGTAATGCTAGCAATTGCCGCATTTCATGATTATGAGATTTGGCAAATGGATGTCAAGACCGCTTTCCTTAACGGAAAGTTGGCTGAGGATGTTTACATGGCTCAGCCAGAGGGGTTTGTGGATCCGAAGCATCCGAATAGAGTGTGTAAGCTTGAGAAGTCCATTTATGGACTCAAGCAAGCGTCTCGCAGATGGAATCTTTGCTTCGATGAGAAAGTCAAAGAGTTTGGATTTGTACGAAGCGAAGACGAATCTTGTGTATATGTCAAAGCCAGTGGGAGTGTAGTAAGCCTCCTCGTTCTATATGTCGATGACATATTACTCATAGGAAACGACATCCCGACTCTGCAGGAGGTTAAGTCCTGGCTCGGGAAGTGCTTCGCTATGAAGGACGTCGGAGAGGCTTCTTACATTTTGGGAATAAGGATAGTAAGAGAAAGAAGTAAGAGACTAATTGGACTTAGTCAGAATACTTACTTGGAGAAGGTACTAAAACGTTTTAGTATGGAAAACTCAAAGAAGGGAGAACTACCGATACAAGGAAATGCCAAGTTGAGTAAGACTCAAAGTACGAGTACCGAAGCTGAGATAGCAGAAATGAGCCGAGTACCATACGCTTCCGCAGTTGGCTCAATCATGTACGCTATGACTTGTACTCGCCCTGATGTAGCCTTCGCTTTGAGCATGGTTAGCAGATATCAAGGGAATCCTGGCAAAGCACATTGGATTGCGGTGAAGAACATCCTTAAGTACCTTCGGAGAACGAAAGAATGGTTCTTAGTCCTTGGAGGGAGTGATGACTTGAAGGTGCGAGGGTATAGTGACGCCAGCTTTCAAACCGACAGGGACAACTATCGTTCGCAGTCGGGCTGGGTCTTTACCCTAAATGGAGGAGCAGTGACATGGAAAAGTTCCAAGCAGGAAACCGTAGCTGATTCAACGTGCGAATCAGAGTACATCGCAGCGAGCGAAGCGTCGAAGGAGGCAATATGGCTGAAGAACTTCATCGGTGATCTTGGAGTTGTGTCGGCCATAAAGGAGCCCATGGAGATTTTCTGTGATAACGAAGGTGCGGTTGCCTTGACCAAGGAACCGAGGGATCATGGTAGATCTCGACATATCGACAGAAAATATCACTTCATTAGACATCGTGTAGAAGAAGGACAACTCATAGTGAAGAGGATATAATCAGAAGATAACCCAACAGATCCGCTTACGAAGGGACTGAGTAGGGTTAAGCACTTACAGCATGCTAGGAGTATTGGGCTGAAGGATGATATTAGCATAGATTAGATAGTATTAGAAACGTATAATAGATAAATGTAATTAACATTTGATGATTAAATTAAAAAGTTTTATTTATGAGTAAAGTTACTATCACATGTTAGTTGTTTAACTATTGTTTCACTTTGCATGTTTTGACTTCCAGAATAATTGAGTTTATTAGGAATAATCGAATTATTCAAATGGTCCACAATCGTTCATATGTTGGGAGTAGATATGAATGAAGATTGTCGTGAATTGGTGTGTAGAGTGTCTAAATGGTGTTAGACATAGCAAGAGTTGCTGCAACGTTCATGAGTGCTTACGAACTAGTTTTGAGCATTGGAATAAACCCGCGCTTGCTGGAATCACCTTATGGAATACGATATAAAAGGTGATCGCAAGACGATAATATCATATGGTCTTAAAACCTAGATATATGGTTTATTATTTGTTAATTGATTGTGCATTGATAATGCGAAAACGCATCAGTAACTTGATGTTATAAAACACATTATTGTGTATAGTTGGTTAATGAATAAGTAAATGCATATAAGTCGAAGTTTATCTGTAAATTTTATCCTAAGAGGGTAGAAGAGATATCTTGGCCACTCGATGATTTGATTTGACTTATGTGCCGGGCCCGGTCAGAACTGAATTGATGTGTTCGATTAAGTTCTATGTCAAATAAATCGAAGATCGAGAAATCTAAATGCTAGACTAACCATTCCATAGGATTGTCAGCATGATATCTAACAGAGGACTGTACGATCCCTTATCTAAAGGACAAGATTGATTAGATCAGAGTTGACAGCGTCTTTGAGAGCTACGATTGCAAACCGTATTGTACTTGTATAGTTACTAGACTTATCCAAGTGGGAGACTGTTGGAATAGTGTCTAAGGCTGTAACTATATTCGGTTGTGCATGGTCCTTTTGGGTTGCCTTCACCATAGCAACTTGAAGGATGATTTGTTAAGAGAGAGTAAATATTATAAGGAATAATATTTAGCTATTTGATTAATATAAGTCATAAATTAATTGGTATTAATTTGGTGACTTAAAGAGATTAATTAAATAAGAGGGTATAAACTGTCAATTGTTTGATAGTTAAGCTTTAGACTGTAAATCCATTAGGGTTGACTTTGGACGGTTTCTAAGAGCTTTAGGATAGCTCAAAATAGTCCATAAGGATATCTATGGAATGGATTTGGATAGCCTTAAGTGAAGATTATCCAATTAGGGTTTAGGGTGAAACCCTTAAGGAGTCTAAAGGTATAAATAGGCCCTTGGGGTGTGGAATTCGTGTACAATCTTTCAGAACCTAAAGCAAGGAACCTCTGGTCGAATTCCATCCCCTCTCCTCTCTCCTAAATCATCTTGCTTGCTATTGGTGTTTGTAAGCCATTAGAGGAGTGACAATTGTGACTCTAGAAGCTCCAAGACAAGAAGATCAACAAGGAACTCAAAGGTATGATTCTAGATCTGTTTTAATGTTGTTGTTTAATCTAGTTAGCCATTAGAAGTCTTGGATTCAAAAGCATGTTTATTAGAAAGCCTAGATCCGAGCAATAGGGTTTTGCATGCGCACATAGGAAAGTTCTTATGGCTAAAACCCAACAGTTTGATGTGGTCTTAGGGTATCAAGGTTAGTTGTCCGAAGGTCGTTTGAATCCTAGTTATATATTATGTATATGTATATCGATATAAAAGGTTATTTCTTTCATTCAATTCCACACCCTTGGGTAGCAAGGGCATACATACATGTTCATACTTTACTAGCAAGCTACCATAGGGGTAGTTTAGGAAGATACTATTACTAGAACAATGAAACATACAATGAGTTAGTTCATACATGAGTCAATACATACTATGATGAGAATCAAACATTAAACAGAGTGAGGAGAAACAAACAATAGACACTATGATGAGAAACAAACATACAGGCTAGATATAGAAAGAACGCACAATACAACTAGCACACATATACATTACATATACATTAACATAGTTATGTGAGCCATTAAATAGGGCATGGCACTTCCTGCCATGAATGTTTTTGTATCAGAATCTCCTTCATTGGGGAGCGTATGAGTTTGTGTATAGATATATACTGGATTGACTATCCTACACCTTGTTGCTCGCTACAGTGGGACTTGCAAGTCTACGAGTGCCAAACGTCATTTTTGTGGCATCTTACATTGTCACTTTACTATTGAGTCGGTAGCAAGATACAGTCCGATCACATGTTACCTTAAAAGATACAATTGGCTTAAGGTAGTTAGTATAGCAGTAGTTTACTGAAAACTACGTTACGGTACTAAAACATTTTCCCTTTACATTTTACTTTGTGATATTCGCACGATGCACGGAAATGTAGAAACTATATTTTTGGTTAATGATAGTTGGAATTGGGAAAATACACACTTTTACAAGAGATACACACACAGACACTAGATGCTTTGGTAGAAGGCTACTTTTAGTAGGAAACATAGGGTTTTCTAGAGTAGACCAAACAAATACAAAACCTTTACAAAAATACACAATACATCTTACAAAACATCTCACAAATGCTTTCATACAAACTCAGACACTAATTTACTTATGAACTCACCAGCCCTAAAGCTGATAAACTCTTTCAAAATAACTTGTATTCTCAGGTCTCCAATAGACAGGTATCGGAGCCAGACTTTTGAGAAGACGGAGCTCGTTCAAGACTCCTCTTTTATTTTTGATGTATATTTTTAGTGTCTATATAACTTGACAGAACACACTTGTATGAAAGTATATTATTAATGCAATGGTTGATGTTGGTGCTTGTTTACTACTTGCATTGTTGTGATACTGTACATGACGTCCTCCACCCCCGAACGATTTTGCCGTTCAGGTTTTGGGGTGTGACAGATTAGTATCAGAGCATTGTTTATAGTGAATCGAGTGTATCAACCCATAAAGGATATACGAACTATAAGCACAAGCGGGATTAAAATACTCTGATAAAGAGTTTATACTCTTAAATAATAAAATATTTAATAAGTATACGTGTTTTCATTCATACTAAAATCAGTGTCAGTAGGACAGCACAAAAGTATTACGATTGTTGGACTGCACAAGTAGACTTAGAGACATATGGTAAACCCTGGGAAGATGTAGCCTGATCAACTACGTTATCCGAGGAGTGATTAGCATGTGCCTAAGTATGGTTGTGAAGTTGCAACAAGTCAAAAAACTTACCAACACTACTACAACGAGAACAGTAGAACATAACATTAAACTTAAAAATACTATAGGAGTATTTTGTGTTACAATAATCACTTATCTGGGAATTAAAGATCTTTATCTGTATGTCAATAGTTTCTTAGTGGATACATTATGAGTATATTTGCCTAGTATGTCATAGCCTAAGAATCTGTAAATCTTTGCTTTACTTGCTGTTCTTGTTTGATTGTGGGCTTAAAGTTAGGATTCACTTATTCGAAGGGCTATCCTATCATGAGTATATATAGCTGGTATGCAATAAACAAGTATTGGAGTAACTGATAAAGATCAACTAATAATTATCGAGTTAGTTTGTCTATTACTTATTTCCTTATCCTTATTCTCGCATAGATTAAATGGTTGGATTCCATATCCCCGGAGGCCCTTACTTCCCCAACCACGACAATGCAGGATGGCTAGAAGAGGAACCGGAAGATGATCACCAGATTCCTTTGGATGATCATGAAGTTGAAGGCTTTTCTGATGGTTCTGACTCGGAACCCGAAGTCAACAACCTACCTCAAGTAGGCCAAGCCCCGAATAATAATCCCAAACCTGCATTTCAAGGACCCACACCTCTGTGGGCAACCAACTTGAATACTTGGAGCCATGAACAAGGTCAACCCATTCCCTTCAATGGAGAGAGAAGTTTCTACAACCTCACTAATGGGGGTTCTACTGACAGAGTTCTACCCATCATGGTTAGAAGGATGTCTCGGAACACGATACTGGGGCAATCATCTATCAATCGAATCTTGGAGATTGATGCCAATACTGGTGTTAACACTGTACACATTCGCCAACTAGAGTCTGCACAGGAAAGGGCTCAGGTCAGCAATGCAATGCTTCAGAGGGAGCTTGCTGAAACCCGAGCAGAAGTCAGGGAACTTCGAACTCAGCAAGCAAGATCGGATAGACGTATAAGGGACATCGAGCTTCTTCTGTCGGATTTGAGAACTCACTCTAACAGTTCTTGTCGTCGATAGAATCTTATTAACTCTTCTTTTTGGATATAACCTAGTTATGTAGAACTTTAGGCTAATTTCCCATCCTTGTAAATCTTAGACCTGTTAGGTCTTGATTAGGACGTAGTCTATAAAAACTTTCCCATTATGGTTGATGTAAGGCCTCTTTATGTTGGCTGTTTTTCCCAAACTTTTTACATCTACAATTCCAGTAATATTGACAGATACCTAATCTTATGGAATCTATTATCCAAATGTCATCATCTATGAGTTCTAGACCTACATTAAATCGTATTGTTGGGCTATGTAGAGTTAGTCAATGAGTCATGTTCATAAATTCTTCCATTAAATTCTTATCAATGTTTGCATCTTCATAAACTTTTAGATCAAAGATGTCGCCTCGCATAAATCCAAGGAGAAACCCTAATAACGAAACACCACCTCCTCAACCGCCTACTCCTCAGTTCGACACGACAGAATTTAATGCTGCTGTAGCTGCAGCTGTGGCTACAGCCATGGCTCAATACCATTCATCAGGTTCCACTGGAGGAGGAACCCCTGTTCAGTATGTTCAAGTTGAAGCCCCTGTGCGCTCGAGAGAGTGCTCCTATAAGGACTTCACGAACTGCAAACCATTG
This sequence comes from Lactuca saligna, assembly GCF_052625555.1. NCBI lineage: Eukaryota > Viridiplantae > Streptophyta > Magnoliopsida > Asterales > Asteraceae > Lactuca > Lactuca saligna. The sequence continues at coordinate 321,139,250 of NC_136420.1, read as the reverse complement.
TCCTTCAATGGGAGGGGCGGAGTCATTGCCCTCTCGCAATGGTTCAAGAAAACCGAATCGGTTTTCGAAATCTACTCTTTTTCCGAGGATAGCAAGGTGAAGTACGCTACTTGCACCTTAGAAACTAAAGCCCAAACATGGTGGAATAGTCATGTTAAGTCACTATCTCTAACAGTGGCAAATGATATGGGCTGGGGATCTTTAAAAGACCTCATGATAGAGGAGTACTGCCCGAGGGGCGAGATCCAAAAGCTGGAGGAAGAACTATGGGGCCTAACCATGAATGGCTCCAACATAGTCGCCTACACCGCCAGGTTCTGTGAACTGGTGGCCCTCTGTCCCAACATGATTCCTTCAGAGGGAAAGAAGATCGAGAGATACATATGGGGAATGGTACCCCCATACCAAGGAAATGTATTGGATTCACATCCAGCTACATTTGATAGTGCCAAGCGATTGGCACAACGGCTAATTGACCATGGGGCTCGTACCCCGGCTGCAACAACAACAACAACCCTGGCCATCTCAGATCCTACAAGAACCGCTGACTCCAAGCGGAAATTCTGGGATGACAAGAAAAAGTATAAGGCTGCCAAGAAGAGGCAGGTCGTCGCAGTACATGCAGCAACAGCACCTGCCACTGCTGCTACTCCGATAAAGCAGTATTCTGGAAGCCTACCGCTCTACAAAAAATGTAACTACCACCATGTGGGAGCCTGTCGGGAAATGCAGTGTGTAAACTGTAACAGGAAGGGGCATATTGCCCGTTTCTGCAAAGCTCCGGTGAGGCCAATCACCCAAGTCCTCGGCGCTGGAGTGGGCCAAACTTGCTACGGATGTAGCGAGGTAGGCCATTTCAAAAGAAACTATCCGAAGGCAGGGTTTGCTGGTGGATCGGCAAGAGTTTTGGCCATAGGTCATGAGGAAGCGGTTGGCGACCCCACAGTGGTCACTGGTACGTTGCTCGTCGATAACTCTTATGTGTGCATTCTATTTGATAGTGGAGCGGAGAGGAGTTTCGTGAACCAAAAATTTTCTCATTTACTTAGGCAAAAATCACGAGCACTTATTGAACCATTCACTATAGAAATGGCTAATGGAAAGACAGAAAGCACTAGCAGCATATTCATAGGGTGTACCCTAACTTTAGATAGCCATTCATTTTCGATCGATCTCATGCCGGTCTCAATTAAAAGTTTCGACGTCATTATCGACATGGATTGGTTGAGACGTCATCGTGCCGATATCATGTGTTACAAAAAGGTAGTTCGCCTTAATCTTCTGTCAAGCGAAACCTTAATTATTTATGGAGACAAACCCGACACGAACCTTCGTATCATCTCGAGCATCCAAGCCCAGAAATTCTTGCGAAAGGAATGTCGTGCTTTTCTCACTCATGTGGTCAATGTGAGCCAAGAAACGAAGGACATTCAGAACATCCCAGTAGTACGCGACTTTACCGACATTTTTCCCGAAGAACTTCCAGGATTACCTCCTCAACATCAAGTCGAGTTCCGAAACGACTTAGTTCCAGTGGCTACCCCAGTAGCCAAGTCGCCCTACCGATTAGCACCATCAGAGATGCAGGAACTATCTGGTCAACTTAACGAACTGCTCAGCAAGGCCTTTATATGACCAAGTTTCTTGCCTTGGGGAGCACCTGTCTTGTTCGTTAAGAAGAAAAACGGATCATTCTGTATGTGTATCAACTACAGAGAACTCAACAAACTAATGGTCAAAAATCGTTACCCTCTACCTCGCATAGAAGATCTATTTGACCAACTGCAAGGGGCGAACTACTTTTCCAAAATTGATCTAAGATCTGGATATCACCAATTAGAACTGCTAGAGGAGGATGTTCCAAAGACAACCTTTTGAACTCGTTATGGACACTACGAGTTCGTGGTGATGCCGTTTGGATTGACCAATGCACCCGCAGTTTTCATGGATCTGATGAATAGAGTATGACGACCTTACTTGGATTAGTTCGTCATTGTCTTCATAGATGACATCCTGATCTACTCCCAAAGTAAGGAAGAGCATGGCGATCACCTGCGACAGGTTCTAGGAACTTTACGAACGGAAAAGCTCTATGCGAAGTTCTCTAAATGCGAATTTTGAATTTGAAGAGTGGAATTCTTAGGACACGTGGTAAGCGAAGAAGGAATCCACGTGGACCCATCCAAAATTAAGGCCATTGAGAACTGGTCCGCACCGAAGATGCCTACATAAATTCGTCAATTTCTAGGACTCGTTGGCTACTATCGCAGGTTTATTCAGAACTTCTCCCGCATAGCTAAGCCTCTTACAACACTGACCCAGAAGGGCGTGGCCTTTGACTGGGAAGAGAAGTAGGAAAGAGCGTTTCAAACACTCAAGTGAGCCTTGTGCACCGCACCAATACTATCCCTTCCCGAAGGAATAGAAGAATTCGTAGTCTACTGCGATTCATCAAATCAAGGGCTCGGATGTGTTCTGATGCAGCGAGGTAAGGTCATCGCCTATGCCTCAAGACAATTGAAGACGCATGAGGTCAACTATACGACCCATGATCTTGAACTAGGAGCAGTTGTGTTTTCTCTGAAGATCTGGAGACACTACTTGTACGGTACGAAGATTAATATCTTTATAGACCACAAGAGCTTACAACACATCTTCGACTAGAAGGAGCTCAACATGAGACAACGACGGTGGGTCGAGCTACTCAGTGACTATGAATGCGAAATTCGTTATCATTCCGACAAGGCCAATGTGGTAGCTGACGCCCTAAGTCGAAAGGAATATTTTGGTCGTACGGTCAAATCATTGACTATGACTATCCATTCACACTTATCCACACAAATACAGTCATCTCAACTCGACGCTTTGAAGCCTGAAAACGTGCAAGTGAATACTTGAGAGGAATGGATAAGAACTTGGAGGTTAAGCGTGATGGAGCTTATTATTTCATGGGCCGGATCTGGACCCCGAAACTTGGTGGTTTCAGAGACTTAGTCATGAACAAGGCACACAACACTCGTTATTCTGTCCACCCAGGTTCAGATAAGATGTATCTGGATCATAAGAAGTTATACTGGTGGCCTAACATGAAAGCATAGATTGCTACCTTCGTAAGTAAATGCCTTACTTGCGCCAAGGTCAAGGTCGAATACCAGAAACCCTCAGACCTCCTACAACAGCCAGAGATCCCAGAATGGAAGTGGGAGCGGATCACTATGGATATTATTACCAAGTTGCCCAAGACAATGGGTGGACTTGATACCATATGGGTCATTGTCGACAGATTGACCAAGTCTGCACACTTCTTGCCGATCAAAGAAACAGACAAGATGGAGAAACTTACAATAACTTACATTAGGGAGATAGTACGACTGAACGATGTTCCCATATCCATTATCTCGAACAGAGATAGTAGGTTCACTTCTAGGTTCTGGCAGTCGCTACAGAATTCCCTAGGAACTAGCCTGGACATGAGTACAGCCTACCATCCGCAGACAGACGGACAAAGTGAGAGGACTATTCAAACCTTGGAAGATATGTTGCGAGCTTGCGTGATCGACTTTGGGAAGGCATGGGATACTCATTTACCCCTTGTCGAATTTTCCTACAACAACAATTATCACACAAGCATAAAGGTTGCTCCATTCGAGGCCCTCTATGGCCGCAAGTGCGGATCCCCTCTGTGGTGGGTTGAGGTGGGTGATACCTAGTTAGCTAAAGGACAAGTTCCTGAAAACACTCTCACAGGTCCGGAGATCATACGTGAAACGACGAAGAAGATCGTTCAGATCCGTGAACGATTGAAAGCCTCCAGAGACCGACAGAAAAGCTACGCTGATAAACGTAGAAAACTGTTGGAATTCCAGGTGGGCGACCATGTTCTATTGAAGGTCTCACCTTGGAAGGGCTTGATACGCTTTGGAAAGCGTGGAAAGCTAAATCCAAGGTACATTGGGCCTTTCGAGATTCTTGCCAGAATCGGCCCAGTAGCTTACAAACTCAATCTACCGAGCGAACTTAGTAACGTAAATTCTACCTTCCACGTATCGAACTTGAAAAAGTGTTTGTCCGAAGAGACTCTTGTAATCCCACTCGACGAGATCGGGATCAACGAGAGCCTCAACTTCGTGGAAGAACCAGTAGAGATTATGGACCGAGAGGTCAAGCAAACGAAACAAATCCGTATCCCAATAGTGAAGGTTCGTTGGAACGCCAAGCGAGCAACCGAATTCACTTGGGAACGAGAGGATCATATGAAACTGAAATACCCTCATCTTTTTACGTAATTACTTGTAATTACTTATTTGCTTAAATTCTAATTTCGGGATGAAATTCCTTCTAAGGAAGGGATGATGTGACAACCCGAAATTTCAAGCTTACATTCTTCTTTTATATCAAAGTTAGCTTCGTTTTGCTCTTTTATATTGTTGGGCTGAAAATTATTTTGAAGATTGCGTCTTTTGGGCTCGACAGATTATGTTACTTTGTATTCCGGTTTGGGCCTGTCCAACCGTGAACCTTTTATGTTTTGTATATAAGTTTACGCTTGCATGCATATTAGGTTAAGGTTTTAGAGATCTGAAAATAGCGATACATCTATACGATAACAGGTTTCTTTGATCATTGTTGTAACCTTCCAATCCTCTACAGTTGATGTTCTTAATCGAGCTCTTCTGAAGATTTTGTTTAATCATTCGACACGTTTGATTTCATCTTGACTTATTATTTTTATTGCATTCATATTGTTTTTGTTTATATACATGTTCAAGATCTAATCGATCTTTATAGATTAAAGGTTAGTTTAATCTCATCAATTGGTATCAGAGCAGGAGGCTGTGTAATCAATACACATCTTTTCTGTGAAAAAGATTTCCATTAGGGTTTTTCCGCAATTATCAATATTTATTGAGCCGTCATCTCTTTATTGACGTATCTTGATATTTATTGTTTTGCCCTAATCTGCTTTATTACAAGTCTGATCTTTGAACAGGTTTTTTCGATCATAATGGACGCGACGCAATCAAACCTTATTAATATTTCCAACAGCATCGGTTCGACGACAAAGATTCCAATCTTATACACCCATGACTATGAAGTATGGGCGCATCACTTTGAAGACTACGTGATTGGATCGGAGGATAATGGGTATCTCATATGGGAAGCCATCACCAATGGACCGTTTCTCATTCTGCATCGTCCAGAATCATCAAGACACAAAAGGAGTACAATGATCTGCTAAAGGACGTGAAGGACATTGCACAAGATGAAAAGGATAAATTCCAGTGCAATATCAAGGCATTAAGGTTGATCAGATTCGCCCTTCAGTCCGACACATTCAGGTTGGTTAGCTCATGCACGACGGTAAAGGAAGTTTGGGATAGACTTCGTGAACTGTATTCTACAGACGAGGATCTTGAACATTCTATTCAAACTTTGCTTTTATCTTAGTTTGGAGAATTCAGGCAAGGAGCCGAAGAAACGGTGACCCAGACGTTTGATCGTTTTAATCATCTTCTCAGCAAGATGATTAAACACGATATTGAAAGGAAGCTTATCGAACAGAAGGTTACTTTCTTGAATGGATTGAGGTCTGAATGGAGAGCAGTAGCTTCCACAGTCAAAGCCCATGAGCAGTTTAAATCATACTCCTTGGCGAAAATGGTGGGTATTCTTAAGTTCCAAGAGAAGATTGTGGTGCAAGAAAAGAATGTCGTTACTAGTCTTGGTTCGTTGGCCCTCCTATCTAAAAGTAAAGCAGTGATGGAGGATGAAGACCTCAACCTAGAGGAATATGATCTCACGTCTGAGGATTATGCCATGATGGTGTCCAATCCCAAGAGGTTCATAAAGAAGAGATTCCCCAGCAACAAAAACCGAAACTGGTAGGGGAGTTACAGCTCTGAAAAGGTGAACAATGAACCAACGGCTGAGGAGCACAAGAAGGAACCGAAGGTGGATGGCGATTCCGGAGTAAGCTGTTTCTACTGTGGTGGGAAAAACCATTATGCCAAGGACTGTGTCCTTAAGAAGATGGTTGAAAAAGATGATGGAAATGATGTGGAAGCTGTGTTACAGAAAAGATTGGACGAGTTGAGAAAGAAGAAGTCTACCGCTAACCCTTCTGTTAATGCTCTTATTGTGCAGGGTTCGGTTAAAGGTGACGAGTTCGGTAGCACGGAAGTTTGGTCTACCGACTCAGAAGACGATGAAGTGAGGAAGCCTACCCATGGAAAGGCTTATGTGGCTAAGGAGGAAAGCAGTGGAGGAAGATGCTTCATGGTGACTGACGTATCTCAAATGAGGGGATACAACACCGATGGAGGAAGCGATGGATCGAAGGTACAGGAGGATATGTGTTTTGCGGCCAAACCACTTAGCCAACAGTTCAGTGAGCTCGATGAACTGATAAAGAAGGTACAATCTGTTTTTGTTTCATCCAAAGAACCATCAACCTCATATGAGAAAGAACTAAAAAATGTTAATACAAGAATTTCTCATCTAGATAGTAGCTTAACTCAAACTCGAGTCACCAATTCTAACCTAACTGATCAATTGAGTAGGGTGGCGTCGAAGAGTGAGGAGCGGAGAATGTGGATAGAGTTAAAGGAGTCGGAATTAATCAAAGTTAAAGATGAAAACATTTATTTGCAAAGAGACAATTTAAAATTGTTAAAACAGCGGAATGTTTTTTGTTTAATTGCTAAACGTTTGTATTCTAATATTACTCAGCTTCACTTGGATTGTGAAATAGGCCAAAAGATCCATCGCATGATTTTGCCCTTCCTAGAGTTTAAGGAGGATGAAATCGATGCCAAAGCCTACAATTGTGAGAGTGTGATATCGTCTGATGATGTCAATCCGACCTACATGTATGGACTGGACAAAATTGAGTCCTTCATTAAATCCAAAGACCACAAGGACATGCTTAAAAAACTTTTGGATGAAAATGACAGACTCAAACTGAGAACCAAAACCATGCAAAATTTTGACCCATTAAACGCCAACGTAAGCTCAGAAAACAAAATTGATGTTGAAAATGCATCCGAGCTTAACGAGGACGAAAACATGAGTGAAATTTCTGTAGAGGACATGGTTGACTGCTCAGAATTTATTAAAACCGAACCTGAAAACCACAAGAATCTTATTTCCGAAAATTCAGTGGAGTTTGCTCGGTTGTCCCATCAAAAGTCCCCATTATTAGTTGAGAAAGTAGTTGTGTATCAAAAGGTCAGGACCACTCCGAATCAAGTATACAAGGTGACAGGAGTCACCGAACATCAAACAGCTGAACTCACAGCTATTGTAAACGAAGACAATGTTGATGGCTGCGATGAATACTTCTGGGAAGCTCCAATAGATAATGCAAACGAAACCATTGGTTTATCTGAAAGAACCTCCTGGAAGAGCAAAGGAAGATACATACCTGAACCCTTGAATAAGCCGGACAATTTTGATGAGCCAAGTACCCGTGGTACAAAAGATATTCCACAGAAGGATGATCGTTCGGTAAAGGAAGACATTCCCTCTGCTCCTTCGGCTCAAAGTAAAACTCCTGCAGTTCAAAAGGAACCAGCCAAGGAGACACCGAAACCGAAAGCAAATGTTCATCTTCAACCTACACAGATGAGGAATAAGAAGAGAGAAAGGAACAATAGATACAGGAAGAACCTTTCTGAAAGGAAACAATTCTGGCATTCCCAGAATGCATATTTCTCACACCAAGACAAGAATCTGAAGTATGAAAACAATCCTGTAGGAAAGCTTGAAAGTCACAAAAACCGAAAGCCAAGGTTCGGTTCACAAGAAGATATCAACCATAGGCAAAGGTTCGGTTCTGAAAAAGACTTCAACCGAAACCAAAGGTTCGGTTCCAAAGACAGCTCCAACCGAACGCAAAGGTTCGGTTCTGAAGTCAAAAGAGAACAAAACTCTAAGGTCAGTCCCTCCAACGATCAAAAGAAAAAGGGTCGCCTAGAGTCTCCAGCCAGGAAATCCTCTCAATCCAAACCCTCTCATTCTAATTCTTCTCGTTCTTCTAATTCTTCTACTTCCACCGATTTATCTCAATCTTATTCTAAAGCTAATTCCTCTTGTTCTCAAAAATCTCATTCGTCAGCTGAACAAAAGGGAAAGAAGAAGGTCAAGGAATCCAAACCAGAGTCCAAACCGAACACACCCAATCCTAACAAAATAAAAGTTTTTACCATTAAAAGGAAAGATGAAACAACTCTTATAAAACGAACTTATCTTGTTAACGTCTCTCTTACTGTTCCCGTTCCCATGCAAAGCTCACATGGACCCAAGAAACTTTGGGTTCCTAAATCTGCCTAATTTTTGCAGGTTATAAGTGACGAGCAGTTCGACGAAGAATGGTACATCGATAGTGGCTGCTCACGTCACATGACAGGGAGGAAAAAGGAGCTTAGGGAATACAGATCTCTTGCAAATGGTGGCAACGTTAAGCTTGGAAATAATTCTTTCGGCACCATAAAGGGATACGGGATGATAACAAATGGGGACTTTACTATAAGGAAGGTGGCTTATGTGGAAGGACTCCAACACAACCTCATTAGTGTATCTCAGCTTGTTGGAGGTACAGGTCTCAAAGTCTCGTTCGATGATGAAGGTTCTGAAATCATAGAGAAAAAGACAAAGAAAGTCATTCTCAAGTCAGAGCGAAAAAGTGAAATGTTTCCCTTAAACCTTAAACCCATCAAAGGAAACCCAGCTATATGCTTGTTGTCAAAAGCTCAATCCGACGAAAGCTGGTTGTGGCACCGAAGATTATCTCATCTCAATTTTAGAGATATCAACCGACTTGTCACTGGAGGTCATGTTAGGGGTCTTCCATTGCTCAAGTGCGACAGAGATCATTTGTGTGCTGCATACGAAATGGGGAAGCAGAGTCGTCAAAGTCACCCATCTATAATCAATACAAAAGTTGTTGAATCACTCGAATTACTTCATATCGATTTGTGTGGTCCTTCATCTATAGAAAGCATCGGTGGTAGCAAGTATATTCTTGTTATTGTTGATGACTTTTCACGATTTACATGGGTGTTCTTTCTAAAGCTCAAATCTGAAGCGACTCAAAAGCTGAAAGTATTTATCAAGCAAATTGAAGTACAGCTCAAGAAGGTTGTTCGCAACATCAGAAGCGACAATGGTCTCGAATTGAAGAACAGGGAGTTTGAAGAGTTTCTTGCAGAAAAGGGAATTAGTCACAATTTCTCAGCTCCCTACACATCGCAACAAAACGAAATAGTCGAAAGACGAAACCGATCTTTGTGTGAAGCTGCCCGAACTATGCTAAGTTTCGCTTCCTTACCTCTTTATTTTTGGGCTGACTCTATTTCGGCTGCTTGTTTTACACAGAACAGGTCCTATCTCAACAAGAGGTTCAAGCTCACTCCATATGAGATACTGAACAACAGAAAGCCCAATGTGAAATTTTTCCATGTGTTCGGCTCAAGGTGTTTCATCTTTAATTCTAAAGAACACCGCAACAAATTTGATGTCAAAGCCGGCGAGGGAATTTTTCTGGGTTACTCTCTCACATCCAAGGCGTACAGGGTCCTAAACAAGCGTTTGAGAAGGATTGAAGAAACATACTATGTGACCTTTGACGATACCTATGTCAAGAAGCTACAGGCCAAAGACGACACCGCAGGGGAAATCTTTCCTCTAACTAACAAGGTCACAGTTTCGGTCGCTAATTTATACGAGACATTTCTGGAGCTCTTTGACGAACCAGAGAAAGCTTCACTCTCCGAAGCAGGTGCAGCAGACAACAAAGTTGATCATATGAAGCAGATTGTCGAAGATGCTGCAAGAAGAATGCATGAAGAAGGATCAACCACTAATGACTCGCCTTCCAACAACGCTCAAGTCGAGGGGGAGCCAAGCTCTCAAGTCGAGGGGGAGCCAAGCTCTCAAGTCGAGGGGGAGCCAAGCTCACAAGTCGAGGGGGAGCCAAGCTCACAAGTCCAGGGGAAACTAAATTCTACCACTCCAACCGAAGGTCTTTCACCAACCTAAGATGATTCTCCAACAGAAGATACCTCTCCAACCGAAGATGCCTTAACGCCTGGAAGCTCAGTACCACAAGAAACACCTGAACCTCATGCCTCTCAAAGCTCATCAATTGAGGACGAACATGATGATCTAACACTCGATTACGATAGCCAATCTGAGCCAGAAGAAATGATCAATGCTGAACTAGATCCAACCTTTGATCCGAATTACCCTCCTCTTATCAAATGGACCAGAGATCATCCTGTCTCTCAAGTAGTTGGCGATGTTTCTGAAAAGGTTCTGACCCGATCACAACTGAAGGCAAAACAGACATCCTTATTTTCAAAGGTTGAGTTTTGTATGTTTAATTCATTCGTATCAAAAGTTGAACCAAAGACAGTTAATACTGCCCTAGATCACTCTGATTGGGTTCAAGCAATGCAAGACGAACTGAATGAATTTGAAAGGAACAAAGTCTGGCGCCTCATTCCAACTCCTCCAAATGCTTCGGTTGTTGGTCTCAAATGGGTTTTTAGGAACAAAATGGACAAGGAAGGTAATGTTATAAGGAACAAGGCTCGTCTGGTGGTAAAGGGATACTGTCAGGAGGAAGGGATAGACTATGAAGAGACTTTCGCTCCAGTAGCTAGGCTAGAATCTGTTAGAATATTTCTGGCTTATGCTGCTCACAAGAACTTTGAGGTTTTCCAAATGGACGTCAAGTGTGCATTTCTCAATGGAGAACTCGAAGAAACTGTGTACGTGGAGCAACCTCCTGGGTTCGTGAACGAAAAGCATCCAAATCATTGCTATATTCTGGATAAAGCTGTGTACGGCCTCAAGCAAGCTCCGAGGGCCTGGTATGAAACGCTTACAAAATTTTTAAAGATGTCTAAATTTAAACAAGGTTCGGTTGACCCAACCTTCTTTCGCAAAAAGGAAGGTAACCACCTTATGATAGTTCAAATTTATGTCGATGACATCATCTTTGGCTCCACGAATCCCAGCTTAACAGTTGAATTCAGAAAGCTGATGGAGACTAAGTTTGAAATGAGCTCAATGGGTCCTACTAACTTTTTCCTTGGTTTAAACATAAGACAGGGACCCGAAGGCATCTTTATTAATCAGGAAGCTTACACGAAGACTCTCCTAGCAAAGTTTGGTATGATGGGAGTGATGGGTTTTGAGCATTCTAACACTTCCTAAGTGTACATGCAACCCTAATAACCTTGGATCTATGTTTGTCTAATTTGTCATGCAAAGTTGAATTCCAAGGTTATATCCTATCTAGCATACATGGGGAACAATTTTAACATAAAGTATAGATAGAATAACTTACCTTGTTGTTGCTTGTGTTCCTTGAAACCTTGTGAGCCTAGCACCTCAAGTGGTGATGCCTCAAATGCTTCACACAACACCAAATGCTCTTGGAAGAACTTATGAGAGAATACACACTCTTCAAAATCGGCCAAGCCCCCTTATTACTTAGTGTGCATGTGTGTAACCGATTTGGGAGGAGATCATATTACTTATATAGTGTTGACACATCTAGGGTTAAACCCTAATGTGTCATGACTCTTCATTTCCATGACCCATGGGTTTGTAACTCCCATGGAGCATCCATGGAGCATCCTATGGGTGGAACCCAACTTGATGATCCATGGAGCCTTTTAGCCCACTATACAAGATATGGATGATTTACTTAATCAACCCATATATTTAATTAGTTATCTTTTGATCACTTAATTAATTCTAAATTAATTCTTGATCAAACTAATCAAATAATATTATTAATATATTAGAACTTATAATATATTAATAATCTCCAAGCGTTATTTCTCTCATTTAGTCTATCCAATTGCATGGTGCCATGCAACCCAAATGGACCATGCCGGGTCGGGTCAAGTACATACCAGAAATAGTTATGGACTTAGACACCTTATCCAACAGTCTCCCACTTGGATAAGTCTAGTAACTATTACTGCAAGTATGACTTCAGGAACCGATCGGCAATCGTAGCTCTTTACAAGGTTTCTCGAAACTTGAGAAGATGATGGTACGCCATTTAAGATAAGTGATCATATAATCCTCTGTTCTAGATATCAGTCGGACAAATACATGGAACAATGTCTTACTTATTGTCCAACATTTGTTTCCCGATTTCCGATTTGTTTGACAAAGAACTTTATTGAACACATCAATTTAGTTCTGACCGGGCCCGGTACATAGGTCAAAACAAAATCATCGAGGGGCCCAGATATCAGCTTCTAATCCAAGAACGAACAGATAAACTTCGACTCATATGTTTGTTCTACTACTCATTGAATTACACATAAGAGCATGATTTTATAGCATCGAGTTACCAATGCGTTTTTCGTACAATCAATGCATAACCAACTCGTAAGTAACAAATCATATCTCTAGGTTTAAAGACTTATATGATATTACCGTCTCACGATCACTCGAGATAGAATTCCATGAAGTGATTCCAGTGAGCGAGGGTTGAGTCCAATGCTCAGAACTTATGAGCACTCATGATTGTTGTAGCCTTGTCCCAGACCTCTACAACCAATCATGACAGTCTTGATTCATACCTACTTCCGACATATGACCGACTGTGGAGGTTTGAATAATATGTTAAACCAAACAAAATTATTCTGGAAGTCAAAACATGCAAAAGAAATATAGTAAACGATCGACAAGAGATAGAAACACTTTACTTATAAATAAAACACTTTTATTCATCATCAAATGTCAATTACACTTTACAAATTTCGAGATTATCTAACTACTAAATTTAATATCATCCTTCAGCCCTATGCTCCGAGCATGCTGGAGATGCTTAACCCGAGTCAGTCCCTTCGTGAGGGGATCTGCTGGGTTCTCATCTGATGATACCCTCTTTGCCACGAGGAGTCCTTCTTCGATCCGATGTCTGATGAAATGGTATTTTCTGTCGATGTGTCTGGATCTCCCGTGATCCCTTGGTTCCTTGGCTAAGGCAACAGCACTTTCACTATCACAGAAAATTTCCATCGGCTCTTTAATAGCTGGTACAACTCCAAGGTCTCCAATGAAGTTCCTCAGCCATAACGCCTCCTTTGCCGCTTCGCTAGCTGCAATATACTCTGATTCACAAGTAGAATCTGCCACTGTCTCTTGCTTGGAACTCTTCCAAGAAATTGCTCCTCCATTTAGGGTAAAGACCCAGCCCGACTGAGAGCGGAAGTTATCCCTATCAGTCTGGAAGCTAGCATCACTATACCCTACAACTCTCAAGTCATCACTCCCACCGAGGGTAAGGACCCAGTCCTTAGTCCTTCGTAGGTACTTGAGAATATTCTTTACCGCAATCCAGTGTGCCTTGCCAGGGTTCCCCTGAAACCTGCTAACCATGCTCAAGGCAAAGGCTACATCAGGTCGAGTACACGTCATAGCATACATGATCGAACCTACAGCCGAAGCATAAGGTATTCGACTCATTTCTGCTATCTCAGCCTCAGTGCTAGGGCTTTATGTCTTACTCAGCTTGGCGCTACTCTGGATGGGCAACTCTCCTTTCTTGGAGTCTTGCATTCTGAATCTCTTCAGCACCTTCTCCAAGTAGGTACTTTGACTAAGTCCAATTAGTCTTTTACTCCGATCTCTCAAGATTCTTATCCCCAAAATATAGGCAGCTTCACCAAGGTCCTTCATAGCGAAACACTTTCCAAGCCAGGACTTTACTTCCTGCAAGGTTGGAATGTCGTTTCCTATGAGTAGTATGTCATCCACATACAATACCAAAAAGCTAACTATACTCCCACTAGCCTTGACATATACACAAGATTCATCTTCACTCCTAGAAAAGCCAAATTCCTTGACCTTTTCATCAAAGCAAAGATTCCATCTGCGAGGTGCTTGCTTTAATCCATAAATGGATTTCTCAAGCTTACACACTCTATTAGGGTACTCGTTACTGAAAAAACCCTCTGGCTAACTCATGTAAACATCTTCAGCCAACTTCCCATTAAGGAAAGCGGTTTTGACATCCATTTGCCAAATTTCATAGTCATGAAATGCGGCTATGGCTAACAGAACCCGAATAGACTTAATCTTGGCTACCGGAGAAAAGGTCTCATCATAGTCCACTCCAGGAATTTGAGAGAAGCCCTTTGCAACCAGCCTAGCCTTATAAGTGTGTACTTTACCATCCATGTCGATCTTCTTTTTGAAGACCCATTTGCACCCTACAGTCTTTCGACCTGGTACATTCTCAACCAAGTTCCAAACTTGATTGTCATACATGGATTGTATCTCGCTATCCATAGCCTCTTTCCATTTAGCAGACTCGGGGCCCGCATGGCTTCCTCGTAGCTGTTAGGGTCATCATGACTTACTAGTGTCTCATCACTAATAAGTGTCTCACCTTCTGCAGTAATATGGAATCCATAGTAATGCTCAGGTGCACTCCTAACTCTCGTGGAACGCCTCAGAGGTACAGATTCGTCAATTGGCTCAACAGGAGTTTCCTCCTCAAGTTGAGGGCTAGAGTTTGAAGTTCCTTCACTACTTGACTCTTGAATTTCTTCAAGATCAACTTGCCTCCCACTGTCTCCTTGGCTTATAAACTCTCTCTCTCGAAAGACTCCTCTTCTTGCTACAAAGACCACATTGTCACTAGGTCTGTAGAAGAGGTAACCAAAGGATTGCTGTGGGTAGCCGATGAAAATACACCTCTCGCTTCGGGGTTCGAGCTTATCATGAGTCTCGCATCTCACGAAATCCTCGCAGCCCCAAATCTTGATGTGGTCTAGTTTAGGTACTTTACCAGTCCACATCTCGTGAGGAGTTTTGGAAACTTTCTTTGTAGGGACTAGATTAAGGATATGGGCGGCAGTCTCTAAGGCATACCCCCAGAATGAGATTGGTAGCGAAGCTCGACTCATCATGGAACGAACCATGTCCAACAAGGTTCGATTACGCCTCTCAGCCACACCATTCAATTGCGGTGTCCTGGGAGGTGTCAATTGTGAGACAATCCCACATTCCTTTAGATAGTCGAGGAACTCTGAACTAAGATACTCACCACCTCGATCGGATCGAAGCATCTTAATGTTCCTGCCCAATTGATTCTCGACTTCCTGTTTAAATTCCTTAAACTTCTCGAAAGTCTCCGACTTATGCTTGATTAAGTAGACATATCCATATCTACTATAATCATCGGTAAAAGTCAAATAATAACGATTAGCATCTCTTGTGGCATGTTTGAATGGTCCACACACATCCGTGTGTATAAGGTCCAACAAACCTTCACCCCTTTCACATGAGCCTGTGCAGGGTGACTTTGTCATTTTTCCAAGTAAGCATGATTCGCAACTATCATTTGACTTTAGGTCAAACGACTCCAAGACTCCATCCTTTTGGAGTTGGCCTATGCGTTTCTTGCTTATATGTCCAAGACGACAATGCCATAATGATGCTTTATCCAAGTTACTATTATTAGTAGAATCAATACACAAGACATTATTTCCTAAGTTATCTACAATAGATACAGCTTCATACACACCATCACAAGGTAATGCTTTAAAATAAAGTACATTATTAAAGAAAGCATTAATCGAACCAACTTCATTATCAAACGAAAAGGTGAAACCTTATTTGTACAATGCATGAAAGGAAATAATATTTCTTGCCATTTCTGGCGAATAACAACATTTATTCAAATCTAAATTTAACCCACTACTTAGAGATAAAGTATAAACTCCAATCTTGGTGACAGGTGTAACTTTCCTATTCCCCATGATTAAGTTTATTCTTCCTTGCTCCACATTCTCACTTCTTCCTAGTCCCTGCAAGTCACAACAAATATGAATACCGCAACCTGTATCAAGGACTCAAGATTTCGAATGGGGTGAGTTATTAGAAATGATAGTGTAAATACCTGCATGGTTGGGTTTGACTTTCCCATCCTTTACATCTTGCTGGTACTTTGGGCAGTTCCGCTTCCAATGAGCTTTTTCGTGGCAATAGAAGCATTCAGCCTCTTTTGGGTCAGAAGAAGGAGTAATGAAACCTTTCTTGGTTCCACTTGAAGAAGAGCCATCAAGGGTCCGAGCCTTGGTATCCTTTGAAGATCTCTTTCTCTTCCTCCCTCGACTCTGCCTAATTGCCAAGACCGGAGTTGTTTCTGGAGTAGGAGTGATAGCAACCGACTTCCCTTTAAGACCTGTTTCTGCGGTCTTGAGAAGTCCCTGAAGTTTGCTGAGGGTGACCTCTTCCTTGTTCATGTGATATGTCATGCGGAATTGATCATAGCACGATGGTAAGGAGTGCAAAATGATATCTATTGCAAGCTCCTCAGGGAAGTTCACATTGAGCTTCAGCAACCGATCCACATACCTATGCATTTTCTGCATGTGGCTCGTGACGGACTCTCCGTCCTTCATCATGGTTGTTATCATGGAGCAGATGACTTCGTACCTCTCTTGTCGTGCACTTTGATGGTATCTTTCCATCAAATCTTGGTGCATTTCATAAGGGTAGAAGTCTTCATAAGACTTTTGGAGTTCAGCTGTCATGGTGGCTAACATAATGCAAGCCACCTTGGTTGCATCTCTTTCATGAGTATGAAAGTCAGCGATCTCCTGGGGAGTTGTAGTGGACTCGTCAATTTCCTTAAGCTCCTTGTCAAGGACATATTCTTTGTCCTCGTAGCGAGTAATCATCCTGATGTTTCTGATCCACTTATTGAAGTTGGATCCATCAAAGGTGACTTTCCCGCACAGACTCATAAGAGTAAAGGAGCCATTAGGATTCGAGCCAGAAGCATTATTTGAAGACATCTGAAAAGAAGAACAAGTTTAGTTTAGATTTAAGAGAGTCCTTAATAAAACACCCAAATGTAATATTAAGGCTAGGATCCAATCACAATATAATATAACTTAGAAGAGGTATGCCGTAATCTAAGCTATACCATATTTGAAAGGTAGGTGAATGACGATTCACCAATTTCCACCACGAAAACCGAAATAATAAATATTTAGTTTTTATTGGTTTTTAGAAACTCCTAGATTCTTTGAGATCCAATGAACTTTTCAAACGCATGTTTCAATCTCGGAAGTGCCCTCCAGGTTTTGTGACTGGGATGCCGAGGATCACAAAACGAGGTGTGAAGTAACCATGCAAATCACTTGGTACCCTTAAAGTTTATCACTCAATCGATGTGCCGGTAAACCACACACGCTCCACCGATACTATAATAAACCTTAAGTCACCCTTTACCTACCTTGTTAAGTCCAAGTTAGTTTGCCGGTTAACCACACACGCTCCACCAACGACTCAGACAAAGTGTAAAGTGTAATTTCATGGATTAGCACCTTATTCACATTTTTCCTAAAGTAACTAAGATTGGGAATTTAATAAACATTTAGTTACTTTATTTATTCATCATACTTTGAATGAGAATTTATAAGTCCTTGTCTTACCCGTTCGGCTAACGACCCTCCACCAGCAAGCAAGCGGTGGGTGAGAATATTCACCCATTAAGTCACCATTTTATAGGCAACAACCTTATACCCACCTTATAGACCGGCTTCGTGAATGAGGCGTACTAGCGGTAAGACGACTTGTTCTTATACATATATATATAATTATTAAATCATCATAATATAAGTATAAGGGTTGAATTTTAACTTTTAAAATTCTAGGGGTTGGAACTAAAGTTTTAACTTAACTTTACTTGTTCCAAAACTTGAGGGCAAGTTTTGTAACTTTCAAAACTTTTCATTTCTTGTAACTTATGAGTTTAATAGAGTCATAAAATGAAGACTCTTCATTTTTATAACTCTTGTGTTTTCTTAATGGTTTTTAACTCAAGTGACTCTTGGTTTTCCATAACTTAAGGATAAGTTATGCACTCCATTAAAACACATTATGATCAAGAATTAAACTACCAAATAGGATACAAATAATTCCTATGATCATCTAAAACATCATAAGAACAAGAACATGAATATGAACATAATCAAAAATTACATAAAACTTTGTAATTTTGATAACTAGTTGTTGTAAATGAATTAGCAAAACATTACACCACCAAAAAACAAGTTTATATTTACTAAAACAGTTTAGGGTAATGTTTCTAATTCATTTTCCAGCAACTGAATCGAAATTCTGCACTCATTCGACCCTACTCGCCGAGTGCATGAACATGACTCGCCGAGTTGGTTGAAGATACACATGGACTCGACGAGTCCCCCCCATGGACTCGACGAGTCCGATCGCAGACAGCAA
Organism: Lactuca saligna; assembly: GCF_052625555.1. Lineage (NCBI taxonomy): Eukaryota > Viridiplantae > Streptophyta > Magnoliopsida > Asterales > Asteraceae > Lactuca > Lactuca saligna. The sequence continues at coordinate 321,120,962 of NC_136420.1, read as the reverse complement.
ATTTTCGATCCTGTTTTCAACTTTTAAGCACAAATAAGAACAAACAAGCCTAGTCTCTGATACCACTGATGGGTTTTGAGCATTCTAACACTTCCTAAGTGTACATGCAACCCTAATAACCTTGGATCTATGTTTGTCTAATTTGTCATGCAAAGTTGAATTCCAAGGTTATATCCTATCTAGCATACATGGGGAACAATTTTAACATAAAGTATAGATAGAATAACTTACCTTGTTGTTGCTTGTGTTCCTTGAAACCTTGTGAGCCTAGCACCTCAAGTGGTGATGCCTCAAATGCTTCACACAACACCAAATGCTCTTGGAAGAACTTATGAGAGAATACACACTCTTCAAAATCGGCCAAGCCCCCTTATTACTTAGTGTGCATGTGTGTAACCGATTTGGGAGGAGATCATATTACTTATATAGTGTTGACACATCTAGGGTTAAACCCTAATGTGTCATGACTCTTCATTTCCATGACCCATGGGTTTGTAACTCCCATGGAGCATCCATGGAGCATCCTATGGGTGGAACCCAACTTGATGATCCATGGAGCCTTTTAGCCCACTATACAAGATATGGATGATTTACTTAATCAACCCATATATTTAATTAGTTATCTTTTGATCACTTAATTAATTCTAAATTAATTCTTGATCAAACTAATCAAATAATATTATTAATATATTAGAACTTATAATATATTAATAATCTCCAAGCGTTATTTCTCTCATTTAGTCTATCCAATTGCATGGTGCCATGCAACCCAAATGGACCATGCCGGGTCGGGTCAAGTACATACCAGAAATAGTTATGGACTTAGACACCTTATCCAATAGGGAGACACAAAAGTCAAAGTCCCAATGGCATTCGGCACCAAGCTTACCCCATCCCTAGACAAACCGGCTGTCGATATCACGCTCTATCGGCAAATGATTGGCTCACTGATGTATCTAACTGCTAGCAGACCTGATATCATGTTTTCTGTGTGTTATTGTGCTCGATTTCAGGAAAACCCACGCGAACCTCACATGCTTGCAGTGAAGAACATCTTATGATATCTCAAGCGAACCACCTCCTTAGGTCTATGGTATCCATCCAACTCAGGCTTCTTTGTTCAAGCCTATTCTGATGCTGGCCTTGGAGGATGTAGAATCGACCGTAAAAGCACAACTGGTGGTTGTCAATTTCTTGACGGGAAGTTAGTCAGCTGGCAATCCAAGAAACAAACGTGCGTGTCGTTGTCTACTGCCGAAGCAGAATACATTGCAGCTGCATCCTGCACATCACAAGTGATTTGGATCCAAAGTCAACTTCGAGACTACGGACTCAATATGAAGAAGATCCCACTATATTGTGACTCTGAAAGTGCAATTAGGATCTGTCATAACCTAGTGCAACACTCCAAAACCAAACACATAGCACTGAGGTATCACTTCATCAAAGATCACGTGGAAGATGGAAACGTCGAAGTTCACTTCGTAAGAACCACTGATCAACTGGCTGACGTCTTTACAAAAGCTCTTCCTGAAGCATCATTCTATAAAATATTGCAAGGCTTGGGTATGATGGTTGCAGAGTCGGTCCCAAATCCTCAAATCTCTATTTAAGAATCAAGAACCGAACGGAACAGACCGCTCTGTTGCTCTCTGCTCTGGCGATTTAAAGGAACCGAAGCAAACAGACCGCTCGGTTGCTCTCTGCTCTGGCGCTTTAATGGAACTGAAGTAACCAGACCGCTCGGTCTCTCTCTGCTCTGGTAAAATAAAGGAACCGAAACAACCAGACCGCTCGGTCACTCTCTGCTCTGGTAAAATAAAGGAACCGAAGCAACCAGACCGCTCGGTCCCTCTCTGTCCCAGTAATTTAAAGGGGCTCAAGCAAACAGCACGCTCGGTCTCTCTCTGCTCTAAAAGATTTACGGAACCGACCAAGATAGACCGCTCTGTTCTTCTTGATTCTGAAACTATCACCGAAATACACAGATCGATCGGTCTATCTCTGCTTCCTAATTTTTTTTTGTTGTACAAATTTTATCTTTCTGTTTTTATTTATTTTTCAGAAAAATTCCAAAATTACAAAAACATTTTATCTTTCTGTTTTTATTTATTTTTCAGAAAAATTCCAAAATTACAAAAACATTTTATCTTTCTGTTTTTATTTATTTTTCAGAAAATTCCAAAATTCCAAAAACATTTTATCTTTCTGTTTTTATTTATTTTTCAGAAAATTCCAAAATTCCAAAAACATTTTATCTTTCTGTTTTTATTTATTTTTCAGAAAATTCTAAAATTACAAAAACATTTTATCTTTCTAGTCGGTGTACGTTTTGCACAGGTGAATACAAGCATCTCCTTCTATAGTGTTTACCCAGGTATGTTTTTTCTTTATCAGACTAGTTAGACGTCCCTAGAAGCATGTTGTTGTATGTTGTCGCAAGCCTCTATGACCTCGAGCATGCCTTAATGATTCGATCAACACGTATCGTTTCTTCCCAATCAGGCTATTCTCTCACACTCGGTCTAGAGCTACCTTCCTCTACTTATCTGAAACATGAGTTGCTCTGCTTTGTCCCAATTCTGTAGCAGAAGGTACGTTCGGTCTCTTAACCCTCTCCTCATCTTCTTCATTTACCTTCGATTCCTCAAAGTAACCCTTGATGCTTTCGGTCTTTACCACTGAGGCTTATGGTTGCACAACATCTGTGTTTATGATCTTAGATTCGTTTACCACGTTCTAAGTGAAACCCAAAATCCAACACCTGAAATGAATTGACGGTGAGTGATAAACTCAAGCTATTACTTGGAAATCTTCTTTTCTTTTTGTGTGATCTTTTATGAAATTGTCTCCACCTAAGACATTTCTTCCCAAAGAGGTCCAGTTTAATTTTTCCTTGAGATTTCTGTCTATACCATTCACGTCACGAAATACTTCCCACCCACCTGTTCAACAGATCTCATCGGTCTCACAGGTAACTCTACCAACACTCAGTTTTATGTTAAGAATTGATGCTTGGTTTGAGTTCAGCCACCCTTCAGCCATTATCAAAAGATGCCTTTCATTATTTGTTAAAAGACAACTGATCGTATTTCTCGGGAAACCACACAAGCACTTCAAGTCACTCTTGGCTTTGAAGGAAGCGAATCTTGCCCGGAATCTTCCGCTTTCTGTCTTCTTAATAGACAACACTCACATCCCAAACACCTTTGATTTACTTCTTTATCTTTCACACTCTTATACACGAAAATTAATTTTTCCAACATTCTAAATTGCTATTTGGTATGTGGTTTTAAGTTTCAGTTGTAACCAAACAAGGGCACAAGGAATTTCAAACGGTACGAAAAGGATTTGGGCACGTGCGATTGATTTGTTTCACACCCACGTGTGCTGACGTATTCCTGGGATACACCATAACTTCCAATCGCGCTTTTTCAGGCGACGTTTTGGTTTCTTCATCATCACGATTTTCTCTCTCCTGTGAACGGTATAATTAAGGCGTGATCGTGTTCTTTGGCATTTACCTCTCAAGAATTCTCTCTCTGAAAAAGTTACCACTGTTCATCTTCTTCCACAACTCAACAATGGTGACTTCTTCTTCCGCACAAGATCAATCTGCATCCTCTTCTTTGCTCTCAATCAAACCTAATCAGAACTTGATCATAGAGATGACCCCATTCCTTTATGACTCATACATGCTATACGTGGTGGAATGCCTCAAATATTCCCCATTGTTGTTGGCACTAACGCAAGTGGAGGCCATTCCCATGTCCCTACTCTCCCAAGTCTACACAACGGCCAACTACGACAAACATAAAGACCGCATCTTCTTCACCATTCACGACAAGAAAACTTCAGTGTCCAAAACACGGTTTTGCTCTCTTCTAGGGCTTGCCGTTGACTCCTCCGTCATCTCACCGGACTTCATCTCCACGGCGCAACTTTTTTCAATGATGTATGAGATGGGGTATACGGATGTGTTGGATTAATGTCTAAGTCCATAACTATAATTGGTAAGACTTGACCCGACCTGGCATGGTCCATTTGGGTTGCATGGCATCATGCACTTGGATAGACTATAATGAGAGAAATAAGACACTTACGGTTATTAATATATTATAAGTTCTAGTATATTAATAATAAGAATAATGAGATTATTTAATTAGTATTGATCAAGAATTAATTAAGTGATCAAAAGAAGACTAATTAAATATATGGGTTGATTGTGTAAATCATTCATTCTTATATATGTGGGCTTGTGATCCAAGATTCCTTATGTTGGACTAAGTCCATGGGGTGACCCATGGATACTCCATGGAGGTTAAAATCCATGGAGCATAAGGAATGGGTAAAGTCATGAGTTACATGGTGTAACCCTAATAGCCACCATATAAAAGAAACCCATGGCTCAAGAAATCGTTACACTATGTGTATGTATGAGGGCTACACGATTTCATGAAGTGTTCTAATTTCTCTCTAAGTTATTCCAAGTGCTTATGGTGTTGTGTGAACCATTTGAGGTGTCACACTTGGGGCACTAAGCACTCAAGCTTCATGAAGACAAGCACTATCAAAGAGGTATGTATTCTATCTTGTTATATCCATTATTTTGTATGCTAGATTAGGATAATACCTTGGATGTTCATATTTGCATGTATAATAGAGAAAACATAGATCCAAGGTATTTAGGGTTGCATGTACACTTAGGAGTGTTAGAATGCTCATAACCCAACAGTGGTATCAGAGCCTAGGCTTGTTTTCTTGTTATACCTGCAATAGAAGCTGAAAAATCGAGTTTTGATGCTGTCAGCCCAGCTGACTCGCCGAGTCCATGAAGGGACTCGATGAGTCCAAGGAAAAATGCATCCAACTCGCCGAGTTGTGTTCATGCACTCGACGAGTTGGACCCCAGACAGCATATCTTCGAGGTTTTTGGCTAGAAATGGACTAGGAACATTACCCTAAGTTGTTTTGAACTTATAAACTTGTTTTTAAATGTGGTAATGTTCATGCTAATCCATTTTCAAGATAATTGTCAATAGATTCATGTTTTGTATTAGTTTAAAGGTTAGACTAATTACATGAAAAAGTTTGATTTGAATTATCTTGTTCTTATGAGTTGCTTAGATTAATAGAAAAGTTGAGTGAAAAAGTTGTTTTTAATCCAAATTAATCTAAGACTTGAGTACAAAATGTGTTTGTGTAACTTATCCTTAAGTTACATGAAGAGTCACATTAAAGACTCATAAAACTCATAAAGTTGGCAAAGGTTACAAAAAAGATGAAGAGTCTTGTCCTTAAGTTATGGAGGTTCAAGAGTCACTTCATTAATAAATAAATAAATAAAATATGTAACCTTAATTAATTCCATAAGTTATAAAATAAAGAAAAGATTAATTCTTTATTAGTTTAAAGTCTTCCATAATTTGTCCACAAGTTATGGAACTTGAAGAGTTTTTGGATTAAAACTACTTTAAATACATAAGTTATGGAATTAATTAGTTTTGAATAATTTCAAAACTTGCCCTCAAGTTTTGGAATTTGTAAAGTTTTCTCTTATGAATACTTTAATTCCAAGTTAGCCCTTAGAATTTTAAAAGTTAAAATTCAACCCTTATACTTTATAATATTATAAGTTAATAATATATATATGTATAAGAGTAAAGTCGGTCTTACCACTAGTACGCCTCATTCACGAAGCCGGTCTATAAGGTAGGTATAAGGTTGTTGCCTATAAAATGGCAACTTAATGGGTGTCCACTCTCACCCACCGCTTGCTTGACTGGTGGAGGGTCGTTAGCCGAACGGGTTTGACAGGACTATAATTCTCCCTTCATTAAAAGTATTAATGATAAATACTAAGTAACTAAACTCTTAATAATACCCAATCTTAGTTACTTAGGAAAATGTGAATAAGGTGCTAACCCATGAAATTACACTTTGCACTTTGTTTAAGTCGGTTAGTGGAGCGTGTGTGGTTAACCGGCACACTAACTCGTATTTAACAAGGTAGGCAAAGGGTAACTTAATGTTTATCATAGTATCGATGGAGCGTGTGTGGTTAACCGGCACATCGATTGAGGGGTAAACACTTAAGGGTACCAAGTAATTTGCATGGTTACTTCACACCTTGTTTTGTGATCCTCGGCATCCCAGTCACAAAACTTGAAGGGCACACTCAAGATTGAAACATGCCATTGAACAGTTCAATGAATCTCAAAAGATCTAGGAGTTTCAAATCCAATTAAAACCTAATAATACATTTCGTTTATCTTGGTGGAAATTGGTGAATCGTCATTCACCTACCTTCAAATTGTTTTATAGCTTGGATTACGGCATACCTCTTCTAAGTTATAAAATAGCTTGTTGGATCCTAGCCTTAATATTTCATATTGGGTGTCATATTAAGGACTTTAAAATCAACTATCTTGAATATCTCCCAAAAAGATGTCTGGTTTAGACATTTATGATCTTCCCAAATATCTTGAAACAAGCTTTCCTAATGAAGATGATGTCCCATGGATATCATACTTCTTTCTCCCCCTCCAATTATTCTCCCTAACCCACAAGTTCTTGAAAAGTTTAAGGTCACTCAAGCCCTATTGGCAAGGCAAGGTCTAGGTGTGATCACATCTTGGAGATGTAGTCACATATTGACAAGCCGGGAGAGTTGGGTGTCAATGTCTTGAGAAAGTTGGTGGTTCAATCACCTTCTAAGTCACATAGTGAGTTCCTTTGGGACACCTATGAAATAGACTATGACAAGACCCTTAATGATCTTATCTATTGTTATGATCAACTTCCTGAAACTTTATGGACATTGACAATGGTGACACTGGAAATACAGAAAAAAAACATTCTCTTCCCAATGGAAAGGGATCGGTCATAGTCAACTCGGTTGACCAAATGATAAAGAGAAAAGTCTAAGTCTATGATAGTCTCGTGTACCATTATCAAAGGGTCCATATGTTTATATTGCCAAAGAAAGGGCCATTAGTTGCGAAGCTGCCTAATTTACCTAAGGATGTTAAAGTCAATAAGATTGACTCTACTTCAGGTAAAAGTCCACTACTCTAACTCTGTTAAGTTTCTATTCTGAGATTCCTTATACATGATGTGACTGGGTCACATGGTAATGTTTTAAGAATCAAAGAAAAGTAAAGGAACTTAAAGAAAGAATATGCTGAATCTGATCGCATAGATGGATTTCTATCGCGAAGTTTGAAAAATCGGATTCTTGAGCTAATTCTTAGGAGTTATGAGATATTGCTTAGGAATAGATAACAACAAGTTTTCATATGGGTTGTAAGGATAAGTTTTTCCGCATAGTTTTAAAATAAAAGGAATTTTTGATTTTATTTATTTTAAAATATCCTTACAATGGCAAATATGGAAAAATTGTTGCTTATACGATTCCATTAATAGCAAGAGTGGAAATATGAAATTGATTCTTTCATTTGTGGTAATGTCTAAATTTACCAAACAAGGAAAGATTCTCATCATCCAAAGTCTCAATTGGACCGGGACTTGGAATCATGCAAGTTGTATAGCATGATGGATGAGAACCTTCAAGTATTGGAAAATTAAGACTAATTACTTATTCACATGGATGTGTGAGTCAAGTAATGGACTAAGGGATCGAGTACATAGTCATGTGCACTGATTAAGTCCACCATAAAAGATGTAAGGCTATTCGTCATAGTTTACTAAAGCTCACTAAATATGATTATACTTACAAGCTTAAGTGTAACTCTGAGACATTGGAAAAGGTTTCAATGCATAGCAGAGCGAATAACAATAATCAAATTAGGTAGAAGGATAAAAGTTTCTCAAATCTGAAAAGATGGGAGAGTACTTTAGTATCGGTTTTTTGTGATCATCTTAATGATTTAGAAACCATAGCACAATTAGTTCTCTAAGGAAATCTTAGTGCATTCTTATGACTAAGAAGAGGAACTTGAATTGTTGATATGGTTAAATCAAGAAGATGAGTCATACTTCGTTCCAATACAAGTCTTAGAGTCATACTCCAAGATTGTAATTTGAGTGACATGTCTTTAAGAAGGTTTAAAACACGTGTCAAATGTAAGAGTAAAAGTTTTCTACTCTTGTACATTTGAAATTGGTAAGTTGTGATGTTTTGGATAAAACAACGACCAACTTAGGCCAATTGTGTGAAGTGTTTGTCTTGATTAGAATCCACACTATCTCTTGAATGTTTGACAAGGAAGTCTTATATGTCAAGAGGACAGTGGGAGTCTTAAAGGTCTTGAAAGTCTCAAGAACTAATCAAGAATAAAACCTAAAGTTCTTCACTAGCACACGACTTAAGGTTTATAACCTATCGTGTTGACATATTCTGTGCCCATTCCAGTTAAAGTTGGCTTTGCATATCAGTTCTTAGAGTTCTCAATGTGTTGCACAACAACTTGGAAGCAATGGTAGGCCCTTGAGCTACCAGGTGGCAAGAAATTAAGATTGAGTTCAGTCCATATGAGTTTCGATTTGTCATTATCCTTGTCTTGTGACTATGGTTTTGACAATTCACATGGATAAGAACACATACACCACTAAATCTAAGTGTCATAAAGTTTCTCTCCGATTCATGAAAATGATGGTGAGGAAACACTTTCACTAAGTAGATTTTAGTTAGATAGCAATTGTGATGTTTGCATTCTCAAAGTCGTTAGTGGAGCGTGTGTGGTTTACCGGCACACTAACCTGGACTTGTGAGAAGTAGCAAAAAGGTCTAACCATTATGATTACGGCATCCCTCTTCATAATTGTTTAGACACACAAGTGTGCTATCTAAGGGAAGGTGTATGTTTTTGATAAAGTCTTATCAAAACAATCTAGTATCAGAAATCTGAACTTTGGTAAGAAAGTCAATAAAGTATTGATTTCTAGAAGTCCAGCTGATTTCTGAGTACATGTCAAAGCTAGTGGGAGCATAAGTGTTATGCTAATAATCATCATGTTAGTGGGAGCATGATAATTATGATAAGTATTGCAAGTTAGCAATGTTAATTATAGAAAACAAAAGGTTTCAATTGGGAAAAGTTGTTTTGTTATAATTAAGGGAGAGGAAATTATACTTCATCTCAAATCTATAAGCTTAGATCGTGAGGTTTTAATCATTTAGTCAAGGATATATATGAATTTCATGTTGGAATGGCTCAACATAAGGAAATTTTGTATATGGGTCCATTATTTGCGTTCTTAAATTCGATTATGATTACGGCATCCCTTTTCATAATCTGAATTATGAGAACTTGGCAAATAGAAATGGAAATATTATAGCAAAAGACTGGTTTAGTCTTTATGTGAGACATCATGAATCGTGTCCCATATGCTTCGGATATAGGATCGGTTACATGTGCTATAGTTATCCGTTCTAAAAGTTTCCAAATGCCTGGGGCATTAAGAAGGGAAAAGGTTTAGAACTGGATTTGACTAAAAGGATTAAACAATTGTCGAGGACAATCTAAGGTTTACCGAAGATTGGTTGCTCAAGGACAGTTGGAAGTGTGGTGATAATTCTGGAAGGACCATATTGACATAATCTGTAAGGAGGCAACTCTTGTTCAGAAGTGATAGTCAAAATGGAATCTGGAAATGTTTCAAAGTTAGAATTTTCAATCTGTTTAAGATTAAGGAAACTTAATGCAAGAAGGATGTTTCTAAGGAGCTGATCTCCTTTGGAATGCTCTGTAATGATTGTTGCCAAGTCTTTGTGAATTTGTGCATAATCGTTACAAGAGGATCAATGCATATAAGTTTAGAATCTAACAGATTTCAGTAAATGGCATGAATTTGGAATTCTTGCATTTGCAGTAAGGATTTGGGAGTGTGAAAAGAGAATCATTGAAGATTATGTTCAATTGATCTAGTTCACAAAGTAAAGATCATAGACAAACATAGTATGCATACTTGGTGTATGGCATGACTAGTGTTTAGAAAACATAGTGTACATGCTTGGAGCATGGGACAACTATTGTTTTAAATTCAAGAATAAAGTTGATAGTTGAAACAATATACAACAAATAATGTGTAATCATATGGTGATAAATAAAAGGTGTTTTATTTATGTTCATAGGTTTTGATACCATATTGGATTCAATTATTATTGTGTTTCACTTTGCATGTTTTAACTTCCTGAATAAACTAGGTTATTCTTCCGGAATGACTAAGTTATTCAAACCATCCACAGTCGGTCATATGTTGGAAGTAGATATGAATTAAGACTGTCATGGGTTGGCTTGTAGAGGTCTAAGATGTTGGACAAAGGGCTACAACACTCATGAGTGCTCATAAGTTCTGAGTATTGGATTCAACCCGCGCTCATTGGAATCACTTCATGGGTTTTATCACGAGTGATCATGAGACGATAATATCTTATATTCTTCAAACCTAGAGATATGAGTTGTTACTATCAGTTGATAGTACATTGATTACACGAAATGCATTGGTAACTCGATGTTATAAAACGTGTCTTTGTGTATGATTCAACAAGTAGTAGAACAAGCCATATGAGTCGAAGTTTATCCATTCCTTTTACCTTCGGGATAAAAGCGATATCTGTGGGCCCCTCGATGATTTGATGATGACAAATGAAAGTGCTCGGCCGGGCCAGGACTGATTTGATTTGTTCAATTAGTCAGTCGTCATAAATCGGAAATCGGGAAACAACTAATGGACAGCGAGAATGATTATAATCCATGTCTCAGTCCATATGATATCTAGAATGGAGGAATATATGATCCCTTATCTAACGGACAAGTCGTTGACAAAGATCAGAGTTCATCTACAAGGTCAGAGTTCGACAGAAGCTTTTGAGAGCTACGATTGCTAGTTGGTTCCTGAAGTCATACGCAATAATAGTTTTAGACTTATCCAAGTGGGAGACTGTTGGATTAATGTCTAAGTCCATAACTATAATTGGTAAGACTTGACCCGACCCGACATGGTCCATTTGGGTTGCATGGCATCATGCACTTGGATAGACTATAATGAGAGAAATAAGACACTTACGGTTATTAATATATTATAAGTTCTAGTATATTAATAATAAGAATAATGAGATTATTTAATTAGTATTGATCAAGAATTAATTAAGTGATCAAAAGAAGACTAATTAAATATATGGGTTGATTGTGTAAATCATTCATTCTTATATATGTGGGCTTGTGATCCAAGATTCCTTATGTTGGACTAAGTCCATGGGGTGACCCATGGATACTCCATGGAGGTTAAAATCCATGGAGCATAAGGAATGGGTAAAGTCATGAGTTACATGGTGTAACCCTAATAGCCACCATATAAAAGAAACCCATGGCTCAAGAAATCGTTACACTATGTGTATGTATGAGGGCTACACGATTTCATGAAGTGTTCTAATTTCTCTCTAAGTTATTCCAAGTGCTTATGGTGTTGTGTGAACCATTTGAGGTGTCACACTTGGGGCACTAAGCACTCAAGCTTCATGAAGACAAGCACTATCAAAGAGGTATGTATTCTATCTTGTTATATCCATTATTTTGTATGCTAGATTAGGATAATACCTTGGATGTTCATATTTGCATGTATAATAGAGAAAACATAGATCCAAGGTATTTAGGGTTGCATGTACACTTAGGAGTGTTAGAATGCTCATAACCGAATAGGATGTTCTTACCTCCATTGCCAAAGTCAAGAAATCCTGTCTTCCGTCTCAATGGAACGGATTGCTTACCCTTCTAATTAAGGGTTTAGCGGAGAGATGTGGTGGTTCTGAAACCACAAGCAAAGGGTTTCTGACCATCATGTATGGTCTTTACAACGGTATTAATCTCGATTATGGGTCCATAATCTGGGCTCAAGTTGTTCAGAGTCTCAACACAACTGCCAGGTACTCCGAGATATCGTGCGGCAGGTTTTGGACGCTTATTACCAGAAGGGCCATGGATTCCCTTGACATCCCGGTAATGAAGGATGCTCTTACGGCTTCAATTGCCACTTACCACACCAAGAAGATCATAGTCTCCGATCCAAGTAAGTTTCTTCACTATGGACTGATCCCTGAGTCCATGTATAGGTGCGTCACGCCACACAGCAAAATCATGGCTGACTACAGCACCATAACACCCTTGCCTCCTAGGGTTCTGTCTGAGGAACAACGTGTTGCTCTTGATGCCCTCGATCAACCTGCCAACCGTGGCAAGAGGGCGAGCAAAAAGGAGAAAGCGGAGAAGAAAGAAACCGCACCAAAGAAGGAGAGAAAGAGAAGGTCCTCCAAACGCAAATCTGAGGCAGAGGCACCTTCTCAGTCAAAATCGAAAAAGGTAAAGAAGATGGCTAAAAGAGCCAAAGGGTCTCCTTCTTCTTAATCAGAACCGAATGCACCATCAGAAACAGAAGCTGCTGCTCCTTAAACCGAAACAACACCCGTTCAGTCTCCTCAACAACCATCTTCACCAGTATCTCCTCAAATTCCCAAATCACCCTCTCCACCTACATCTCCCCAACTTACCAAATCACCCACTCCTCCTACTTCCCTAAAAATTCCTACCCCACCCCAATAACCCACACAGAAGGTCACACTTTTTGTTCCTATATCTATCCCCCAAACCACAACAGAACCTAACATTCCCTTATCTGTTTCTCAACCTTCATCCTCTATCTCCACGCCCATTATAACCGAATCTGTTACCATCACCTCTTCCCAACCACCAGTAACGGTCAATGTATCTGATACAGGGGCTGTTACTGTGGTTGAAACCCCGGTCATCAACCTTCCCCCATCCCCGTCTCCATCCTCCAACTCCGGTGCTACCTTGGGGGGCAATGATGAAGAGTTCGACTCTATCTATTATAGCCCCTACCGGATCCCTACAAACACAGATGCCGATACCCCTGTTTCAAGTCAGCAGATTCAGGAAATTCACGCCAAACTTGACAGTCTGCTGGCTGACAATAAAGCCTACGGGGGTGTTGTGCTTAAAGCCTTCATAGAGTCTGCGATCAAGACGTACACTGACGCCTTGGATCGTTCAACTGACGCCATAGATAACTCAGCTACTTCATGCTCAAAAGCCACCAAGGAAGTTTCTGAGGTTGTTCACACAACTCAGATCTTTCTTGATTCTCTAAAAGCTCACGCTGACTCTAATGCGGCCAAATTTCAAGCGTCTGTAGACTCTTTCTCGGCTACCCTTCAGGGTGAAACCACTAAATTTGAGGCTCTGCGCGCTGACCTCAAAACTGAATCCACTTCATTTCTCAAATCTTTGGATTCACGTTTTGCCTCTCTGGCAGCCGAGAGCACCCTGAAGGAAGATCTTGTCAAGCACCAGGCAACCATCGACCTACAAAAGATCCAACTGGCCCAGGCACAACAGGAAATTACTTTGCTACAAACTCAGCGGGCAGTTCTTCAAAGTTGCGCTGGTGATGTCAAGAATATGCTAACAAATGTTCTTGACACCCATGATCCCTTCCTAACCCTCACTATTAGACAGCATCTCCAGGCGAAACTCCTTCCTGCTATTAATATCTTAAGTGAAATGAAGGGTGTCTCGGAGAAGCTTGTTCTTCCGAGACAAGGGGGAGAGGAAGGTGTGTCCAAGACAGAACCGAAGGTTAATGTAGCTTCGGGTTCTGGGAAACAAGTCCTAGTTGAGAGTGAATTAGATTCAGACGAAACTATCACTGAAGGTCTTCAACGCAAGAAAAGGGACAAAGAGCTTGATGAAACTCTAAGGATAGCTCGAGAGGCTGAGGCTAGGGAAAGAAAGATCAGGGAGGATGAGGAGGCCATTCAAGCCAAGAAGACTATGTTCCCAGATTGGGACATAGACACACTCATCACTCAAGCGATTGAGTTTCCTTCCATATATTGGTTGGAACCGATTGCATCCTTTGAGTGTGAAAATACAAAAGACTCGCAGTTCGACATGCCCATCACGCACAAAGCTTTCACATTTCATTGCTTTGATGTCACTGCCGATGTCCTTCATCCAAACCTGAAGGTTGACAGAGAGCTAATAGATTTCTATCTGAAATATGGTCAACCGCAGTACTTGACATGGAGTGCTCAGAAAATCATTAAAGTCAAGGTACTGAAACCGACACAGGCTGGGAAATTTGTGAACGTTAATTTCAAAATCAACAGAGGAACGGCCAACACAGAACATCTTATTTCTCTGGCAGATCTTCCCAGTCTGAATCCGCATGATTGGATTTTGCTATACAACATTCTTCTCTCCAACCAAAGAGATTATGAACCAATTCTTAAACATCTTAAAAGAATGTTGGCTTCCTACGTCCATGAGCTCGCCACTATGGATCAGGAAATAGCAAAAGTTATGAACAAGAAACCGACCGTCAAGCCCACTTCCAAGACCGGAGATGTTCATAAAATGAAGATAGGGCAAATTGATTCTTCCAATCTGACGGTTATGTTCACCAGAGGCGACAAGCATAAGTTTCTGTTTGCTTTGGTAGACAAACATCTGTTTTCTACAGATTGTCTGGAGCATATTATCAATATCATTCACCGATGCAAACAGAACTCAACAGCAGACAAGAAGAACTTCACTGACATGCTTCGTTGGTATATCACCTTCAGGCATCATATTCTGGCTTTAATACCGAAGATTTTTGAAACGGTAAAGAAGCCCTCTGCTGTGAAAAGAGAATGAAGGTCTCGCTCCAAATTGACGCAAAGGGGGAGATTGTTGGGCTGAAAATTATTTTGAAGATTGCGTCTTTTGGGCTCGACAGATTATGTTACTTTGTATGCCGGTTTGGGCCTGTCCAACCGTGAACCTTTTATGTTTTGTATATAAGTTTACGCTTGCATGCATATTAGGTTAAGGTTTTAGAGATCTGAAAATAGCGATACATCTAGACGATAACAGGTTTCTTTGATCATTGCTGTAACCTTCCAATCCTCTACAGTTGATGTTCTTAATCGAGCTCTTCTGAAGATTTTGTTTAATCATTCGACACGTTTGATTTCATCTTGACTTATTCTTTTTATTGCGTTCATATTGTTTTTGTTTATATACTTGTTCAAGATCTAATCGATCTTTATAGATTAAATGTTAGTTTCATCTCATCATATATAATGAAGTTTTGGGTCTAAAAGAGTGCTTAAAACTTAGTATAATGGAGATACATGTCGGAGGATGGGTTAGTTTGGTTGTAGCATTGGAAAAACGGGCCAAACACACTAAAACTAGTGTGTGCGGCCGCACACTAGTGTGTGTGGCCAGCCAGCTGCATACAGGCCAACCACACACACCTCCAGCTGCACACACCCTCCTATATATACTATCCTTGGTCGTTTTGATCATTTCTTACACTCTTGCAAAGCTAGGACTCGAAAATCCTTTCAAGTATCATCCGGAAAGGTAACATCTTTCACCAAGAACACCAAGAACACCAAGAACACCAAGAACATCATGTTTTCTGGCAGCACACGCTTCTATCAGCACACCTGGCCGCACACATGGCCGCACACATGTGTTGGAAGCACACCTGGCCGCACACATGGTCGCACACACACATATAGTGTGTATTTTGGCCATACACCCTTTTGTATAGCCTTTTAACCCTTCGTACAATCATTTGTGGTTGTAACACTTCAAAATAAGTGTTTACTAGTCCCTAAGGTGGTCCCAATTTGTTAATTAGTTGGTCATAACCCTAATTATATTCATATATGTGCCAATATATGCTAAACAGGATTCGTGTGTGTACTCAAGTCACCACTTGATACTTAGCAACAGATCCAACATTGTCATCAGAACCACTCACTACAGGTGAGTTCATACCCCTAAATTAACCTTTGAAATGTTTTAAATGCTTTTATGGGGGGGTGGGGGGGTGGGGGGGCGGGGGTATACAAGTTGAACAATTATAGTTATTATATCAATCACATGTGATTAATGCCTACCAAGCAAATGGTTTTTTTACTTTCCAAACTATTTATCAAACTGTTTTACCTCAAATTGTCTTACAAACTCCTTCAATGGTCAATACTTTTACTTAAACTCTTTTAAACTTATATTCTGTGTATCTGTATAAATATAGTTATATAAGTAGGATTGAAAGGACTTAGGACTGCTAGTCTACCCTGCTTCCTGTTCTTGTTTGATGTGGTCTTAGGGTATCAAGGTTAGTTGTCCGAAGGTCATTTGAATCCTAGTTATATAATATGTATATGTATATAGATATAAAAGGTTATTTCTTTCATTCAATTCCGTGCCCTTGGGTAGCAAGGGCATACAGACATGTTCATATTTTATTAGCAAGCTACCATAGGGGTAGTTTAGGAAGATACTATTACTAGAACAATGAAACATACAATGAGTTAGTTCATACATGAGTCAATACATACTATGACGAGAATCAAACATGAAAAAAAGTGAGGAGAAACAAACAATAGAAACTATGACAAGAAACAAACATACAGGCTAGACAGAGAAAGAACGCACAATACAGCTAGCACACCTATACATTACATATACATTAACACAGTTATGTGAGCCATTAAACAGGGCGTGGCACTACCTGCCATGACTGTTTTTGTATAAGAATCTCCTTCATTGGGGAGCGTATGAGTTTGTGTATAGATCTATACTGGATTGACTATCCTACACCTTGTTGCTCACTACAGTGGGACTTGCAAGTCTACGGGTGCCAAACGTCATTTTTGTGGCATCTTACATTGTCACTTTACTACTGAGTCGGTAGCAAGATACAGGCCGATCACATGTTACCTTAAAAGATACAATTGGCTTAAGGTAGTTAGTATAGCAGTAGTTTACTGAAAACTACGTTACGGTACTAAAACATTTTCCCTTTACATTTTACTTTGTGATATTCGCACGATGCACGGAAATGTAGAAACTATATTTTTGGTTAATGATAGTTGGAATTGGGAAAATACACACTTTTACAAGAGATACACACACAGACACTAGATGCTTTGGTAGAAGGCTACTTTTAGTAGGAAACATAGGGTTTTCTAGAGTAGACCAAACAAATACAAAACCTTTACAAAAATACACAATACATCTTACAAAACATCTCACAAATGCTTTCATACAAACTCAGACACTAATTTACTTATGAACTCACCAGCCCTAAAGCTGATAAACTCTTTCAAAATAACTTGTATTCTCAGGTCTCCAATAGACAGGTATCGGAGCCAGACTTTTGAGAAGACGGAGCTCGTTCAAGACTCCTCTTTTATTTTTGATGTATATTTTTAGTGTCTATATAACTTGATAGAACACACTTGTATGAAAGTATATTATTAATGCAATGGTTGATGTTGTTGCTTGTTTACTACTTGCATTGTTGTGATACTGTACATGACGTCCTCCACCCCTGAACGATTTTGCCGTTCAGGTTTTGGGGTGTGACATTTTCCAAGGTATTATCCTAACTAGCATATTATGAAGTACAAGTAATATAAAATCTAATAGAATAACATACCTCTTTGTTGTAGCTTGATTCCATGGAGATTAAGAGCCTAGTACCCCAAGTATGACACCTCAAATGGTTCACACAACATCACCAACATTTGGAATAACTTGAGAGAATAAGGTTCTTGGCTCAAATCGGCTATGCCCTCTTGTGTACACACACTAATGCCCATTTTGTGAACCAATGACACCTTTATATATTATGGAGGATTAGGGTTACATCCATGTAAACCCTAATACCCATAACCTTTCATTTACATAGGATCCATGGGTTAAAAGCTCCATGGACTTCCATACACTCTTAGCCCATCCTAAATAAACCTTCGCCCAATCCATGTATATATATATATATATATATATATATATATATATATATATATATATATATATATATATATATATATAAGAGTCCATATTTAATTAGCCTCTTTTGATCACTAAATTAACTCCAAATTAATTCTTGATCAATACTAATTATATAATATGATTTCATATTAATATTATTTGAACTTATAATATAATAATATAAATCATAAATAACCTTTTTTCTCACATAAAGTCTACCAGAATGTTCCGATGCCATGCAACCCAAATGGACCATGCCAATCGGGTCAAGTCCATACCAATTATAGTTATGGACTTAGACACTAATCCAACAGAAGCTGCATTTGTGGCACTTAGGGAGATTTCTATAATACTGTCCTGTGGTACTTAGGGGAAATGAGCTATACCTCTTGGTTTGCTGAAATCACATTCACCTGAATAGGGGAAGTTAACCCCCAAATGAACCTTTCAATCTTCATTCCCTCTGAGCCAATCATCCTTTGACACATTAGTGACAGTTCACTGAAACTTGCGATTTAGGCATCAATGTCCGAGTTTTGAACTGTAAGATTCCACAGTTCTTGTTCCATTTTATGAAGTTCTCCCCTTAGGCAGTATTCCGCCCTTAAAATTTCCTTTAGTTCCTCCCACGACATAGTGTTTGCCTTTGGGAGTGTCATTGCCTCCACGTGCCCGTTCCACCACGAAAGGGCTTGATCCGTGAAAGTACAGGCCGCATACTTCACTTTGTTTTCTTCTGGACACCCACAAATTTCAAACACGGACTCCACCTTTTCGATCCACCATTTCAGGGCTATCACACCTCCCGTCCCGTTAAAGGTTCAGGGTTTAGCATTGATAAAGTCCTTGTAGGTGCACATCTTGGTTTGACCCTAATTAACTCCTTGCTTTGAGCTACCGGCCCCATCTCCATTACCTCCCCCATTGTTTTCATTACAGATGTGGGCCAATGCTGCAGTGACTGTTGCAGAGACAACTGCTTGGAATGCAGCTGAGTTCGTCTCCGGTGTCTCCGGGGGTGGTGGTGGTGGTGGTGGCACATCGTTGTTCACTGGTGCTTTCTTCGGGGCATCTTCTGTCATCGAACAGAACGATGATAAGTGCATAACATATTTTAGGCTGAAAGTATTGTTATCTCGGTGATTTTGTTTGTGCATGTGATAAATTTCAAAGTTTTTAATCATGAAATTACGAAATACATCACATAACAAATAACAACATCACTACAAGGCACACAGTAATATTAATAATTTCCGATGTAGTAAAATGGAAAATTGCCTGATAGGGCATGCAATACATGGTAGCATAAAATCTAACAGCAAGATGACTCTATGAGTAGTGTAGTCACTTAATCATAGAGTCGATACAACATAGTACACACAACGGAATCATAACACTCATGTAGACGTTGTTATTATGATTCCCACTAAGGAGAAAATGTAATAAGATCATATCCCAAACTGTTGCATGAGTAATTGTGCCATCTCGGTCATTTCCTCAATGACTTTGTCCCTCTCTTGCTCCACTAGTACCGCTCTTGTCTCCATTGTGAACAGTTGTTGTCGTAACACAACAATCTCTTCTTCTAAAGTGTGAGTCTCGTTAATAGGATCTCCAGCTGGCGTGTGATGGCCCTGGGGTGCATTTCCAGTAGATGATTCGACAGGAACCTCTCTTATGTTCCGGTGGTCTTCTGTATCATCATCAATTTCATTGAACTGGTATTCTGTATCCGTGTATTCGTCATGCTCTAAGCCAGGAGCTACATCTTGTCCTTCCTCTGGGTTTTCTTCTAGCATACCATGCACTACTAGTGCTTGATGGAATTGAACTCCTTGTTGGTCTTCATCCATAGTTGTGGGAGAAACTGGGGTAAAGAAGGAGTATATGTACATTTATAATGTTAAATGTTTTGATTTCATTACCCACTTTGTTCATATCCGAACATATGTCCGTCATACTTTGGATTAATGTAGTTGATCAGGCTACATTCGTCCCTAATACGACCACATATAAATCCGAGCACCAAAGAAATGTTCAATTTCCTCAAAAACTTTTATAAGTTATTATGTTGTTATTCTAATATTTGCACATAAGGGTGATAGTTTTTATTTTGTTCAGAGTTGTTTATCCCCTTTTTGGTGTTTATAGTTGCATATCAATGTATGGTTAGATATGTTGTTTCACTATAAACAGTGCTCTGATACCAACCAGTCACACCCTCAAACCGGATGGCGGAAACGTCCGAGGGATTGCGTGACTAATATTTGAATACCATTACAATGAATACACTGTTGGATTATTGTCTAAGTCCATAACTATATTTGGTATGTACTTGACATGACCCGTCATGGTCCATTTGGGTTGCACTTTGTAACAACCCAAAGTTTTCCATCGTCGAAAACCCATTCTACCCGTCAAAATTCGCCGTTTGTCAATTCGTTCCGTTTTTGTTTTGGGTTAAATTAATTAAATTTATATGTTTATTATAATCCAATGAGTTTCCAAACCCTTTGGAACTCATGAAATTAGCCCAAAAATGTTTATTTCAAAAAGTTATAAACGTCCACGTCGGGTTACGGAAACTTAATCGGGTGCGACCTAAAGCCTCATTTAATGCCGGTATCGGGTAGAATTTCACCGTGTCCAAGTTTTAGGACCTATATAATCGTGTTTAAACATTCATTTGAAGCTTTTTCTTCCTCTCTCTACTCTCTCTCTAACCTCTCTCCTAAATCCAAGTTTAAGGGTCCAAATCATCAATTTAAGGGTCCAAATCATCAATTTAAGGCTCCAAATCTTTGAGGTACCTTCCATAACTTGTTATCCAACCTCTCTAGCCTTCAAATTGGAGTTTAAACCATGGATTAGGACCATTATAGTGAGTTTACGGCCCTAGAACAGTCCTAGGCCGTAAACTCAACTAAATGGGGTTTTTGGAGCAACAAAACCCTTCCAAACCACAATTGGACCTTAGATATGACTAGATGACTTTATGGAATGGACCTAGAATGCATTAATCCATGATTTAGAGCCTTTTATATGAGTTTACGGCCCTGAATGGTGCTTAGGCCGTAAACCCATATTTAAAGGGTTTTTATACCCTTAAACACTTCCAAAACACCAACAAGGCTTAGATACGACTTGTAGAATTATGGATTTTGGCCTTGGGACACCTTGAACATAAAATTTGAGGGGTAAATGGGAGTTTAAGGCCAAGGCACATGCTTGGGCTATAAACTCAATCTTCTTGGGGAGTAAACTCCTCTAAAGGTGTTAAAATGCGACTTTAACACACCTAAAGCCTTGGGATAAATTCTAGAAGTGTTTACAAACAAGTTTTGGACCTTAGAACACATTAGTTTCCCCATCTAAGGAGTTCACGGCCATGAGGTGGTTCATGGGCCGTAAACTCCAAAAACCTTGTCCAAAGTCCCTCAAAAATCCATACAAGGCTAGGAAAAATCATTAAAATCACATGTGATTGATTAAGGACCAAAAACATTAAGGATTCTATGTATGGTGGATTTTACGGCCGTAAACTCCATGTTTACAGCCATAAACTCCAATAAATGGTCCCTATGTGAAGTCAATCCATTCCAAGGCCTTAGATTTAATCCTAGCAAATTGTCCCTAATCATATGAAGCCATTTAACAACCAAAAACACCCCACCATGAGTTTACGGCCGTAAACTCATGGGGAATGGGTGTTATGGCCGAAAACTCTTGTATGAGTTTACTCTTGGGGAGTAAACTCAAATTCCAAGTCCCTAGTGCTATTACACATCCGTAGATGTCACCTGGGTCCTTCCAAACACTTGAAATGAGGTGTTTCCGCAACTAAAAGTGTTTGTCCCTAACAATTAAATAATCTAATTAGATACAAATGTGTATCTTTTCATTATACATAGGAATCTCATACGTTTGCAAGCACGATCCAACGTTTAGCATCCGAAATCGTCACATTTCTCGTCCGGTGAGTTCATACCCCTACCCTTTTTCAATGGTTTTTCAATGTTTTCACGGGGGAATACAAGAAAACTACAAATGTTTTCAATACATAACAATGATGTATTTCAAATAATTTCTGGCAAACTATAAATACCTTTACCCCTTATGTATTATGCTGAGCATAAGGGATGATTTATCAATTACAACTATATGAATCTCAGTTAAGGAAATAACCAAACTAATCAAATTATTATGGGAATAATTTGGGGTTCTTTAGTTTTTGTTTCATCACGTACCGATATGTATACAAAGTTATTAGATCAACTATGTTCGGTTCAGTTTATCTCCGTTTCATTTTGAGTGTATTGCCAGATAATTTCATTGTATATAGTTGTATTCACTGTATTATGTTTCATGATCTTTTGTATGTTTGATATCATACGAGAACCTTGTGAATAGTTTAGCACTAGTTTGTGAGTTCGTCACTACCCTTTATGGATGATCAGTAAATCCTCCCTAGAAGTGTAACCAGAGTCTCCTGGAGGGAGAGCGAGGAATTTGTGAATAGATCTATTCGGGACTGACAATCCCACACCTTAACTGCTAGCTACAGTTAGGCGGGCACGCCTGGGGTGACAAATTTATGGATATCGTTTGACGTCTGACAAGCATCAAGGACGTCTCGTTGTCGTATCAGCATAGTTACCCGACTCACAATATGTATTAATATAATTTTATTCACATTATCGCTTTGGGTTCGGTTTGACTATGATTCGATTCCATATCTACCTTCTATCTATAGTTTCTATATCTAGTACAGGATGATAATCCCATGGTTTTCAGTCTATTAATCTTATATCTAATACGGGATGGTAGTCCCATGGTTTTCAACCCATGTTTCCATGAATATCAAACTAAATTGTATCTAGTACGGGACGGAAATCCCATGGTTTTCAATCTATATTTCATCGAATATTTTGATCCTATATCTAATGCGGGATGGTAGTCCCATGGTCTTTAACTTATATCTAGTACGGGATAATAATCCAATGATTTCAACCTATATCTTGTACTGGATGGTAATCCCATGGTTTTGAAACTATATTTAATACGAGATGATAATCTCATGGTTTTGAATCTATATCTAGTACGGTACGGAAGTGTTGGAATAGTGTCTAAGGCTGCAACTATATTAGGCAAGTATTTGACCCGATTGTGCATGGTCCTTTTTGGGTTGCCTTCACCATAGCAACTTGGTAGGATGATTTATTATGAGAGAATAGATATTATTAATATATTATGATAATAATATAAGGAATAATAATATAGTTATTTGATTAATATAAGTCATAGATTAATTAGTATTAATTTGGTGACTTAATGAGATTAATTAAATAAGAGGGTATAAACTGTCAATTGTTTGATAGTTAAACTTTAGACTGTAAATCCTTATTGGATAAAGGGTTGGACGATTTCTAGGCTAGGATAAGCCTTAAAATCGTCCAAGGCATTATCTTGGAAGGGTTTGGATAGCTTTGAGTAATAGTTATCCAACTAGGGTTTGAGTTGTAACCCTTAAGGAGTCTACAAGTATAAATAGACCCTATGGTAGAGAGAATTCGGTACTTCACCTAAAGTAGAGAAGCTCTAGCCGAATTCCTCCCCTCTCCTCTCTCTCAAATCATCCTCTTTGCTAGTTGGTGTTTGTAAGCCATTAGAGGAGTGACAATTGTGACTCTAAAGCTCCAAGAACAAGAAGATCAAACAAGTGTTTCAAGGTATGCTTCTAACTCTGGTTTTGTGTTGTTCTTATACCTAATAAGTCATTAGGAGTCTTGGATTCAATGCATGTTTAATTAGAGAAACCTAGATCCGAGCATTAGGGTTTGTATGCGCACTTAGGAATGTTCTTATGTACAAAACCCATAAGTGGTATCAGAGCCTTGATTAGTTTCTATAAAATTGATGCTTGAATGTTTGAATCTTAACTGAAAAATTCGATTTTTATGTTTCTAAGTCATGGACTCGGCGAGTCCCATAGTGGACTCAGCAAATCCCATAGTGGACTCGGCGAGTCCAGTGTGGGTACTCGGCGAGTCCGAGCGTCAGGATTAGCCAAAAACGGGATTTTTTCATATTTATCTTATGGAAACTTACCTTAATCATATTAGATCAACCCTAATCCGATTTTGTGATATATATGACTATATTTTTTATCTAATTGAAGATAATTATCAATAAATAAAATATTTGATTTCCTTATATGATAATTATTAATCAAATACGGATAATTATGTGATTAATTGTTAATTTAAAATTATTTGCTATTTGATTCTTTATGTTTTAAATGTTTCAAACTTGTCCTCAAGTTTTGAAATTTATGTTTTGTGATTAAAAGTTTAATTTAGACAATTTAAATTTCAAACCCTAGAATTTTACAAGTTTAAAATACAACCCTATACTAATATAATATTAAAAGATTAATATCTATATATGTATAACTTAAATGCTAGTCTTACCGTTAGTAGGCCTGATTCACGAAGCCGGTCTATAAGGTGGGTATAAGGTTGCGGCCTATACAATGGCGCTTAATGGGTGTACACTCACACCCACCGCTCGCTTGATTGGTGGAGGGTCGTTAGCCGAACGGGTAGGATAGGGCAACCTCATCCTCTCATTAAAAGTATAATAAGAAATACAAAGTAACTACATGTTTTCTTAAAATTTCCCAATCTTAGTTACTTTAGGAAAAGTGAATTGATGCAATCCCATGAAGTTACAATTTGCACCTTGCTAAGAAGTTAGTGGAGCGTGTGTGGTTTACCGGCACACTAATTGGTTCTAAGCGAAGGTGGCAAAGGGTGATTCATTTTTTATCATAGTTCGATGGAGCATGTGTGGTTTACCGGCACATCGAATAGGTGATCGTTACAATGAAGACACCATGGTAATTTGCATGGTAATTCACACCTGCTTTGTGATCCTCGGTATCCCAGTCACAAACAAGAGGGGCATGTCGAGATTTAAACATGCCATTGAAAAGTTTCAATGAATCTCATCCGAACCTAGGAATTCTCAATACATTTAGGACTTAAAGTTATGTTTTTCATGGTGGAGAATTAGTGAATCGTCATTCACTTACCTTCAAATTGTTTGCATATTAGATTACTGATGGGTTTTGAGCATTCTAACACTTCCTAAGTGTACATGCAACCCTAATAACCATGGATCTATGTTTGTCTAATTGTCATGCAAAGTTGAATTCCAAGGTTATATTCTTATCTAGCATACATGGGGAACAATTTTAACATAAAGTGTAGATAGAATAACTTACCTTGTTGTTGTTTGTGTTCCTTGAAACCTTGTGAGCCTAGCACCCCAAGTGTGATGCCTCAAATGCTTCACACAACACCAAATTCTCTTGGAAGAACTTATGAGAGAATACTCACTTCTTCAAAATCGGCCAAGCCCTCTTGATTCTTAGTGTAGCCAATTTTGGGTGGAGAATATGTTACTTATATAGTGTTGACACATCTAGGGTTAAACCCTAATGTGTCATGACTCTTCATTTCCATGACCCATGGGTTTGTAACTCCCATGGAGCATCCTATGGGTGGAACCCAACTTGATGGTCCATGGAGCCTTTTAGCCCACTATACAAGATATGGATGATTTACTTAATCAACCCATATATTTAATTAGTTATCTTTTGATCACTTAATTAATTCTAAATTAATTCTTGATCAAACTAATCAAATAATATTATTAATATATTAGAACTTATAATATATTAATAATCTCCAAGTGTTATTTCTCTCATTTAGTCTATCCAATTGCATGGTGCCATGCAACCCAAATGGACCATGCCGGGTCGGGTCAAGTACATACCAGAAATAGTTATGGACTTAGACACCTTATCCAACAGTCTCCCACTTGGATAAGTCTAATAACTATTACTGCAAGTATGACTTCAGGAACCGATCGGCAATCGTAGCTCTTTTCAAGGTTTCTCGAAACTGAGAAGATGATGGTACGCCATTTAAGATAAGTGATCATATAATCCTCTGTTCTAGATATCAGTCGGACAAATACATGGAACAATGTCTTACTTATTGTCCAACATTTGTTTCCCGATTTCCGATTTGTTTGACAAAGAACTTCATTGAACACATCAATTTAGTTCTGACCGGGCCCCGTACATAGGTCAAAACAAAATCATTGAGGGGCCCAGATATCAGCTTCTAATCCAAGAAGGAACAGATAAACTTCGACTCATATGTTTGTTCTACTACTTATTGAATTACACACAAGAGCACGATTTTATAACATCGAGTTACCAATGCGTTTTTCGTACAATCAATGCATAACCAACTTGTAAGTAACAAATCATACCTCTAGGTTTAAAGACTTATATGATATTACCGTCTCACGATCACTCGAGATAGAATTCCATGAAGTGATTCCAGTGAGCGTGGGTTGAGTCCAATGCTCAGAACTTATGAGCACTCATGATTGTTGTAGCCTTGTCCCAGACCTCTACAACCAAACATGACAGTCTTGATTCATACCTACTTCCGACATATGACTGACTGTGGAGGTTTGAATAATATGTTATACCAAAAAAAATTATTCTGGAAGTCGAAACATGCAAAAGAAATATAGTAAACGATTGACAAGAGATAGCAACACTTTACTCATAAATAAAACACTTTTATTCATCATCAAATGTCAATTACACTTTACAAATTTCGAGATTATCTAACTACTAAATCTAATATCATCCTTGAGCCCTATGCTCCGAGCATGCTGGAGATGCTTAACCCGAGTCAGTCCCTTCGTGAGGGGATCTGCCGGATTCTCATCTGATGATACCCTCTTTGCCACGAGGAGTCCTTCTTCGATCCGATGTCTGATGAAATGGTATTT
Organism: Lactuca saligna; assembly: GCF_052625555.1. Classification (NCBI taxonomy): domain Eukaryota; kingdom Viridiplantae; phylum Streptophyta; class Magnoliopsida; order Asterales; family Asteraceae; genus Lactuca; species Lactuca saligna. The sequence goes on along the minus strand of NC_136420.1, from coordinate 321,094,266 downwards.
TCTGTGGATGTGTCTGGATCTCCCGTGATCCCTTGGTTCCTTGGCTAAGGTAACATCACTTTCACTATCACAGAAAATTTCCATTGGCTCTTTAATAGCTGGTACAACTCCAAGGTCTCCAATGAAGTTCCTCAGCCATAACGCCTCCTTTGCCACTTCGCTAGCTGCAATATACTCTGATTCACAAGTAGAATCTGCCACTGTCTCTTTCTTGGAACTCTTCCAAGAAATTGCTCCTCCATTTAGGGTAAAGACCCAGCCCGACTGAGAGCAGAAGTTATCCCTATCAGTTTGGAAGCTAGCATCACTATACCCTACAACTCTCAAGTCATCACTCCCACCGAGGGTAAGGACCCAGTCCTTAGTCCTTCGTAGGTACTTGAGAATATTCTTTACCGCAGTCCAGTGTGCCTTGCCAGGGTTCCCCTGAAACCTGCTAACCATGCTCAAAGCAAAGGCTACATCAGGTCGAGTACACGTCATAGCATACATGATCGAACCTACAGCCGAAGCATAAGGTACTCGACTCATTTCTGCTATCTCAGCCTCAGTGCTAGGGCTTTGTGTCTTACTCAACTTGGCACTACTCTGGATGGGCAACTCTCCTTTCTTGGAGTCTTGCATTCTGAATCTCTTCAGAACCTTATCCAAGTAGGTACTTTGACTAAGTCCAATTAGTCTTTTACTCCGATCTCTCAAGATCCTTATCCCCAAAATATAGGCAGCTTCACCAAGGTCCTTCATAGCGAAACACTTTCCAAGCCAGGACTTTACTTCCTGCAGGGTTGGAATGTCGTTTCCTATGAGTAGTATGTCATCCACATACAATACCAAAAAGCTAACTATACTCCCACTAGCCTTGACATATACACAAGATTCATCTTCACTCCTAGAAAAGCCAAATTCCTTGACCTTTTCATCAAAGCAAAGATTCCATCTGCGAGGTGCTTGCTTTAATCCATAAATGGATTTCTCAAGCTTACACACTCTATTAGGGTACTTGTTGCTGACAAAACCCTCTGGCTGACTCATGTAAACATCTTCAGCCAACTTCCCATTAAGGAAAGCGGTTTTGACATCCATTTGCCAAATTTCATAGTCATGAAATGCGGCTATGGCTAACAGAACCCGAATAGACTTAATCTTGGCTACCGGAGAAAAGGTCTCATCATAATCCACTCCAGGAATTTGAGAGAAGCCCTTTGCAACCAGTCTAGCCTTATAAGTGTGTACTTTACCATCCATGTCGGTCTTCTTCTTGAAGACCCATTTGCACCCTACAGTCTTTCGACCTGGTACATTCTCAACCAAGTTCCAAACTTGATTGTCATACATGGATTGTATCTCGCTATCCATAGCCTCTTTCCATTTAGCAGACTCGGGGCCTGCCATGGCTTCCTCGTAGCTGTTAGGGTCATCTTGACTTACTAGTGTCTCATCACTAATAAGTGTCTCACCTTTTGCAGTAATATGGAATCCATAGTAATGCTCAGGTGCACTCCTAACTCTCGTGGAACGCCTCAGAGGTACAGATTCGTCAATTGGCTCAACAGGAGTTTCCTCCTCAAGTTGAGGGCTAGAGTTTGAAGTTCCTTCACCACTTGACTCTTGAATTTCTTCAAGATCAACTTGCCTCCCACTGTCTCCTTGGCTTATAAACTCTCTTTCTCAAAAGACTCCTCTTCTTGCTACAAAGACCACATTGTCACTAGGTCTGTAGAAGAGGTAACCAAAGGATTACTGTGGGTAGCCGATGAAAATACACCTCTCGCTTCGGGGTTCGAGCTTATCATGAGTCTCGCGTCTCACGAAAGCCTCCCAACCCCAAATCTTGATGTTGTCTAGTTTAGGTACTTTACCAGTCCACATCTCGTGAGGAGTTTTGGCAGCTTTCTTTGTAGGGACTAGATTAAGGATATGGGCGGCAGTCTCTAAGGTATACCCCCAGAATGAGATTGGTAGCTAAGCTCGACTCATCATGGAACGAACCATGTCCAACAAGGTTCGATTACGCCTCTCAGCCACACCATTCAACTGCGGTGTCCTGGGAGGTGTCAATTGTGAGACAATCCCACATTCCTTTAGATAGTCGAGGAACTCTGAACTAAGATACTCACCACCTCGATCGGATCGAAGCATCTTAATGTTCCTGCCCAATTGATTCTCGACTTCCTGTTTAAATTCCTTAAACTTCTCGAAAGTCTCTGACTTATGCTTGATTAAGTAGACATATCCATATCTACTGTAATCATCAGTAAAAGTCAAATAATAATGATTAGCATCTCTTGTGGCATGTTTGAATGGTCCACACACATCCGTGTGTATAAGGTCCAACAAACCTTCACCCCTTTCACACGAGCCTGTGAAGGGTGACTTTGTCATTTTTCCAAGTAAGCATGATTCGCAACTATCATTTGACTTTAGGTCAAACGACTCCAAGACTCCATCCTTTTGGAGTTGGCCTATGCGTTTCTTGCTTATATGTCCAAGACGACAATGCCATAATGATGCTTTATCCAAGTTATTATTATTAGAATAATCAATACACAAAACATTATTTCCTAAGTTATCTACAATAGATACAGCTTCATACACACCATCACAAGGTAATGCTTTAAAATAAAGTACATTATTAAAGAAAGCATTAATCGAACCAACTTCATTATCAAACGAAAAGGTGAAACCTTGTTTGTACAATGCATGAAAGGAAATAATATTTCTTGCCATTTCTGGCGAATAACAACATTTATTCAAATCTAAATTTAACCCACTACTTAGCGATAAAGTATAAACCCCAATCTTGGTGACAGGTGTAACTTTCCTATTCCCCATGATTAAGTTTATTCTTCCTTGCTCCACATTCTCACTTCTTCCTAGTCCCTGCAAGTCACAACAAATATGAATACCGCAACCGGTATCAAGGACACAAGATTTCGAATGGGGTGAGTTATTAGAAATGATAGTGTAAATACCTGCATGGTTGGGTTTGACTTTCCCATCCTTTACATCTTGCTGGTACTTTGGGCAGTTCCGCTTCCAATGAGCTTTTTCGTGGCAATAGAAGCATTCAGCCTCTTTTGGGTCAGAAGAAGGAGTAATGAAACCTTTCTTGGTTCCACTTGAAGAAGAGCCATCAAGGGTCCGAGCCTTGGTACCCTTCGATGATCTCTTTCTCTTCCTCCCTCGACTTTGCCCGATTGCCAAGACCGGAGTTGAGTCTGGAGTAGGAGTGATAGCAACCGAATTCCCGTTAAGACCTGTTTCTGCGGTCTTGAGAAGTCCCTGAAGTTTGCTGAGGGTGACCTCTTCCTTGTTCATGTGATATGTCATGCGGAATTGATCATAGCACGATGGTAAGGAGTGCAAAATGATATCTATTGCAAGCTCCTCAGGGAAGTTCACATTAAGCTTCAGCAAACGATCCACATACCTTTGCATTTTCTGCATGTGGCTCGTGACGGACTCTCCGTCCTTCATCATGGTTGTTATCATGGAGCAGATGACTTCGTACCTCTCTTGTCGGGCACTTTGATGGTATCTTTCCATCAAATCTTGGTGCATTTCATAAGGGTAGAAGTCTTCATAAGACTTTTGGAGTTCAGCTGTCATGGTGGCCAACATGATGCAAGCCACCTTGGTTGCATCTCTTTCATGAGTATGAAAGTCAGCGATCTCCTGGGGAGTTGCAGTGGACTCGTCAATTTCCTTAAGCTCCTTGTCAAGGACATATTCTTTGTCCTCGTAGCGGGTAATCATCCTGATGTTTCTGATCCACTTATTGAAGTTGGATCCATCAAAGGTGACTTTCCCACACAGACTCATAAGAGTAAAGGAGCCATTAGGATTCGAGCCAGAAGCATTATTTGAAGACATCTGAAAAAGAAGAACAAGTTTAGTTTAGATTTAAGAGAGTCCTTAATAAAACACCCAAATGCAATATTAAGGCTAGGATCCAATCACAATATAATATAACTTAGAAGAGGTATGCCGTAATCTAAGCTATACCATATTTGAAAGGTAGGTGAATGACGATTCACCAATTTCCACCACGAAAACCGAAATATTAGATATTTAGTTTTTATTGGTTTTAGAAATTCCTAGATTCTTTGAGATCCAATGAACTTTTCCAAAGGCATGTTTCAATCTCGAGAGTGCCCTCCAAGTTTTGTGACTGGGATGCCGAGGATCACAAAACGAGGTGTGAAGTAACCATGCAAATCACTTGGTACCCTTAAAGTTTATCACTCAATCGATGTGCCGGTAAACCACACACGCTCCACCGATACTATAATAAACTTTAAGTCACCCTTTACCTACCTTGTTAAGTCCAAGTTAGTGTGCCGGTTAACCACACACGCTCCACCAACGACTTAGACAAAGTGTAAAGTGTAATTTCATGGATTAGCACCTTATTCACATTTTTCCTAAAGTAACTAAGATTGGGAATTTAATAAACATTTAGTTACTTTATTATATTCATCATACTTTGAATGAGAATTTATAAGTCCTTGTCTTACCCGTTCGGCTAACGACCCTCCACCAGTCAAGCAAGCGGTGGGTGAGAATATTCACCCATTAAGTCACCATTTTATAGGCAACAACCTTATACCCACCTTATAGACCGGCTTCGTGAATGAGGCGTACTAGCGGTAAGACGACTTTATTCTTATACATATATATATATATATATATATATATATATATATATATATATATATATATATATATAATTATTAAATTATCATAATATAAGTATAAGGGTTGAATTTTAACTTTTAAAATTCTAGGGGTTGGAACTTAAAGTTTTATCTTAACTTTACTTGTTCCAAAACTAGAGGGCAAGTTTTGTAACTTTCAAAACTTTTCATTTCTTGTAACTTATGAGTTTAATAGAGTAATAAAATGAAGACTCTTCATTTTTCTAACTCTTGTGTTTTCTTAATGGTTTTAACTCAAGTATGACTCTTGGTTTTCCATAACTTAAGGATAAGTTATGGACTCCATTAAAACACATTATGATCAAGAATTAAACTACCAAATAGGTTACAAATAATTCCTATGATCATCTAAAACATCATAAGAACAAGAACATGAATATGAACACAATCAAAAATTACATAAAACTTTGTAATTTTGATAACTAGTTGTTGTAAATGAATTAGCAAAGACATTACACCACCAAAAACAAGTTTTTAATTACCAAAACAGTTTAGGGTAATGTTTCTAATTCATTTTCCAGCAACTGAATCAAAATTCTGCACTCATTCGACCCTACTCGCCGAGTGCATAAACTGACTCGCCGAGTTGGTTGAAGATACTCATGGACTCGACGAGTCCCCCCTATAGACTCGACGAGTCCATTCGCAGACAGCAAGATTTCCAATTCTGTTTTCAACTTTTAAGCACAAATAAGAACAAACAAGCCTAGGCTCTGATACCACTGATGGGTTTTGAGCATTCTAACACTTCCTAAGTGTACATGCAACCCTAATAACCTTGGATCTATGTTTGTCTAATTGTCATGCAAAGTTGAATTCCAAGGTTATATTCCTATCTAGCATACATGGGGAACAATTTTAACATAAAGTGTAGATAGAATAACTTACCTTGTTGTTGTTTGTGTTCCTTGAAACCTTGTGAGCCTAGCACCCCAAGTGTGATGCCTCAAATGCTTCACACAACACCAAATGCTCTTGGAAGAACTTATGAGAGAATACTCACTTCTTCAAAATCGGCCAAGCCCTCTTGATTCTTAGTGTAGCCAATTTTGGGTGGAGAATATGTTACTTATATAGTGTTGACACATCTAGGGTTAAACCCTAATGTGTCATGACTCTTCATTTCCATGACCCATGGGTTTGTAACTCCCATGGAGCATCCATGGAGCATCCTATGGGTGGAACCCAACTTGATGGTCCATGGAGCCTTTTAGCCCACTATACAAGATATGGATGATTTACTTAATCAACCCATATATTTAATTAGTTATCTTTTGATCACTTAATTAATTCTAAATTAATTCTTGATCAAACTAATCAAATAATATTATTAATATATTAGAACTTATAATATATTAATAATCTCCAAGTGTTATTTCTCTCATTTAGTCTATCCAATTGCATGGTGCCATGCAACCCAAATGGACCATGCCGGGTCGGGTCAAGTACATACCAGAAATAGTTATGGACTTAGACACCTTATCCAACAATTACGACATCCCTTTTCTAATGTGTACATATTGTTGTTGGATCCTAGCCCTAATTTCTTATTGGGTGAATATTAGGGATTCATATTCTAATCTATCTTTGTCCTTTCTATTTATAGATGTCGAACGCCAACAATGCTGCTGCGAGTTCTTTCACTTTGATGAGCCTTTGTCAAAAGGTCACCTTTGATGGAACGAACATTAGCAAATGGAGAAGATACATTCGCACGATTGCTCCCTATGAGGATAAGTAGTATGTCCTCGATGAGAAGCTCGAGAAAATCAACCCCGAAATTGCTACTCCCACCGAAATCACCACTTTCGAAACTCACGAGCGTGATGCAACAAAAGTGCATTGCATCATGATCGCGACTATGAACTCTGAATTCCAAAAGTCCTACGAGGACATGTATCCATACGAAATTCACCAAGACTTATTGGAGAGATACCATCAAAACGCGAGACAATAGCGTTATGAGATTTTCACGAACATGATTTCCGCTAAGATGGGTCATGGAGAGTCTCTTACCGTGCACTTGCAAAAGATGCAAAGGTATGTCGACTGCCTTCACAAGTTAAATGTTGACTTTGGGGAAGACATGGAGATCGACATGGTACTTCACTCTTTGCCTCCAAGCTACAATCAATTTAGGATGACCTATCACATGAACAAAGAAGTGGTCACCCTAAGCAAACTCCAAGGTCTCTTGAGGGTCGCTGAGAGCAACTTTAAGGACAAGTCTGTTGCACCTACTCCCAATCCGCCCGCTGCTCCTGTCTTGGAAATTGGACAAGGAAAGGGAAAGAATAGGAAGGCTTTGTCAAAGAACCATCGCAAGGTGAAAGCCCAAGATGGTGCCTCTTCTAGTGGGACCAAAGTTGATCCCGCTAAGCCCTGCTCTAACCCGAAGGAGGAAGAGTGCCACCACTGCCACAAGATAGGACATTGGAAGAGAAGCCGCCCGGAATACCTGCAAGCCATCAAGGAAGGAAAGATCAAGCCATCTTTGGCAAGTATATATACAATTAAATCTAACGATTCATCTCACAATACTTCTTGGGTTCTTGATACCGGTTGTGGTTACCACATTTGTTCAAATGTGCAGGGACTAAGAAGAAGTAGAGACGTGGAGCATGGAAGAATAAATCTAATCATGGGGAACAGAAGATCGTCACCTGTGACCAAGATTGGAGTGTATTCTTTAGTGGTTAGAAATAGTTTATCTTTAGATTTGAACAATTGTTTCTATTTGCCAGAAATGGCTAGAAACATCATTTCTTTTCATGGTTTGTTTAGACAAGGTTTTAGATTTTCTTTTAATAATGAGAATGGTTCTATTTTAGCTTATCTAAATGGTGTCTTTTACTTTGAAGCTATACCATGTAATGGGATTTATGAAACTATTATGATTGTTGATAACTTAGGAAATGATGTTTTGTACTTGGATTCTTCTAATAGTATGGATAAGGCATCCTTATGGCATTGTCGTCTTGGACATGTTAACAAGAAACGCATAGCCCAACTCCAAAAGGATGGAGTGTTGGAGTCATTCGACCTTAGGGAAGATGACACAAGCGAGTCTTGTTTACTTGGAAAGATGACTAAGTCACCCTTCACTGGTACGTGCGAAAGGGGTGAGGGTCTATTGGACCTCATACATACCGATGTGTGTGGACCGTTTAGATCTACCACGAAGGATGGAAACCGCTTCTACGTGACTTTTACCGATGACTATAGTAGATATGGGTATATCTACTTAATCAAGCAAAAGTCAGAAACTTTTGAAAAGTTCAAAGAGTTCAAAAATGAAGTGGAGAATCAATTGGGCAGGAAGATCAAGATGCTACGATCCGATCGAGGAGGAGAGTACCTAAGTCTTGAGTTCCACGATTATCTCAAAGAGTGTGGAATAGTTTCACAATTGACGCCACCTAGGACACCACAATTGAATGGTGTGGCAGAAAGGTGTAATCGAACCTTGTTGGACATGGTTCTCTCTATGATGAGTCGTGCTTCGCTATCTATCTCTTTTAGGGGGTATGCCTTAGAGACTGTCGCCCGTATCCTTAACCGAGTCCCTACTAAGAAGGTTGCCAAAACACCTCACGAGATGTGGACGAGGAAAGCTCCTTCGTTAGCACATATCAAGGTTTGGGGTTGCGAGGCTTTCGTAAGACGAGATACTCACGACAAGCTCGAACCTCGTAGTGAGCAATGTATTTTCATCGGCTACCCGCAGAAATCCTTTAGATATCTCTTCTATAGACCGAAGGACAATGTTGTATTTGTTGCAAGGAGAGGAGTTTTCCGAGAACGAGAACTCATAAGACAAGGAGACAGTTGGAGGCAAATCGATCTTGAAGAGATTCAAGAGTCGATAGATGAAGGAACCTCTACCGCTGGCGCTCAACCCGAGGAGGAAACTCCGGTTGAACCGATTGACGTATCATTACCTCTTAGATGTTCCGAAAGAGTTAGAGTTCAACACCAGTTGTATGGTTTTCATATTACTACCGAAGGGGACACGTATATTACTGATAGTACACTAATAAACCTTGATGAACCTAATAGCTATAAGGAAGCCATGGCAGGCCTGGAGTCTGCAAAGTGGAAAGAGGCAATGGAAAGCGAGATCCAATCCATGTATGATAACCAAGTTTTGAATTTGGTTGATAATGTGCTTGGACGTTAGACCGTTGGGTGCAAATGAATCTTCAAGAAGAAGACCGACGTGGATGGAAAAGTACACACGTATAAAGCACGATTAGTTGCGTGAAGAGACCTTCTCACCAGTTGTGAAGATAAAATGTATTAGAGTGATGCTAGCCATTGTCGCATTTCATGATTATGAGATTTGGCAAATGGATGTCAAGACCGCTTTCCTTAACGGGAAGTTGGCTGATGATGTTTACATGGCTCAGCCAGAGGGGTTTGTGGATCCGAAGCATCCGAATAGAGTGTGTAAGCTTGAGAAGTCCATTTATGGACTAAAGCAAGCGTCTCGCAGATGGAATCTTTTCTTCGATGAGAAAGTCAAAGATTTTGGATTTGTACGAAGCGAAGATGAATCGTGTGTATATGTCAAAGCCAGTGGGAGTGTAGTAAGCTTTCTCGTTCTATATGTCGATGACATATTACTCATAGGAAGCAACGTCCCGACTCTGCAGGAAGTTAAGTCCTAGCTCGGGAAGTGCTTCGCTATGAAGGATCTCGGAGAGGCTTCCTATATTTTGGGAATAAGGATAGTAAGAGAAAGAAGTAAGAGACTAATAGGACTTAGTCAGAACACTTACTTAGAGAAGGTACTAAAACGTTTTAGTATGGAAAACTTGAAGAAGGGAGGATTATCGATACAAAGCAATGCCAAGTTGAGTAAGACTCAAAGTCTGAGTACTGAAGCCGAGATAGCTGAAATGAGCCGAGTTCCATACGCTTCCGCAGTTGGCTCAATCATGTACGCTATGACTTGTACTCGCCCTGATGTAGCCTTTGCTTTGAGCATGGTTAGTAGATATCAAGGGAATCCAGGCAGAGCCCATTGGGTTGCAGTGAAGAACATCCTTAAGTACCTTCGGAGGACGAAGGAATGGTTCTTAGTCCTTGGAGGGAGTGATGACTTGAAGGTGCGAGGGTATAGTGACGCCAGTTTTCAGACCGACAGGGACAACTACCGTTCGCATTCGGGCTGGGTCTTTACCCTGAATGGAGGAGCAGTAACTTCGAAAAGTTCCATGCAGGAAACCGTAGCTGATTCAACGTGCGAATCAGAGTACATTGCAGCGAGCGAAGCGTCGATGGAGGCAATATGGCTAAAGAACTTCATTGGTGATCTTGGAGTTGTACCTGCCATAAAGGAGCCCATGGAGATTTTCTGTGATAATGAAGGTGCGGTTGCCTTGACCAAGGAACCGAGAGATCATAGTAGATCATGACATATCGATAGAAAATATCATTTTATTAGACATTGTGTAGAAGAAGGATAACTCGTAGTGAAGAGCATATCATCAGAAGATAACCCAATAGATCCGCTAATGAAGGGACTGAGTAGGGTTAAGCATTTGCAGCATGCTAGGAGTATTGGGCTGAAGGATGATATTGGCATAGATTAGATTATATTAGAAACGTGTAATAGATAAATGTAATTAACATTTGATGATTAAATAAAGGAGTTTTATTTGTAAGTAATGTTACTATCTTATGTTAATTGTTTAACTATCGTTTCACTTTGCATGTTTTGACTTCCAGAATAATTGAGATTATTAAGAATAATCGAATTGTTCAAATAATCCACAATCATTCATATGTCGGAAGTAGATATGAATGAAGATTCTCATGAATAGGTGTGTAGATTGTCTAAAAGGTGTTAGACATAGCAAAAGATTGCTGCAACGTTCATGAGTACTTATGAACTAGATTTGAGCATTGGAACATACCCGCGGTTGCTGGAATCACCTTATGGAATGTGATAGTAAAAGGTGATCGCAAGACGATAATATCATATAGTCTTAAAGCCTAGATATATGGTTTGTTATTGGTTAATTGATTGTACATTGATAATGCAAAAACGCACTGGTAACTCGATGTTATAAAACGCATTGTTGTGTGTAGTTGGTTAATGAATAAGTAAATGCATATAAGTTGAAGTTTATCTGTAACTTTTATCCTTTGAAGGAAAAAGTGATATCTCGGCCGCTCGATGATTTGATTTGACTTATGTGTCGGGCCCGGTCAGAACTGAATTGATGTGTTCGATTAAGTTCTATGTCAAATAAATCGAAGATCGAGAAACCAAATGCTAGACTAACTATTCCATAGTATTGGAGGCATGATATATAACAGAGGACTGTACGATCCCTTATCTTAAGGACAAGATTGATTAGATCTGAGTTTGACAGGGTCTTTGAGAGCTACGATTGCAAATCGGAGTGTACCTGTGCATATAGTTGATGGGTTTTGAGCATTCTAACACTTCCTAAGTGTACATGCAACCCTAATAACCTTGGATCTATGTTTGTCTAATTTGTCATGCAAAGTTGAATTCCAAGGTTATATCCTATCTAGCATACATGGGGAACAATTTTAACATAAAGTATAGATAGAATAACTTACCTTGTTGTTGCTTGTGTTCCTTGAAACCTTGTGAGCCTAGCACCTCAAGTGGTGATGCCTCAAATGCTTCACACAACACCAAATGCTCTTGGAAGAACTTATAAGAGAATACACATTCTTCAAAATCGGCCAAGCCCCCTTATTACTTAGTGTAACCGATTTGGGAGGAGATCATATTCCTTATATAGTGTTGACACATCTAGGGTTAAACCCTAATGTTTCATGACTCTTCATTTCCATGACCCATGGGTTTGTAACTCCCATGGAGCATCCATGGAGCATCCTATGGGTGGAACCCAACTTGATGATCCATGGAGCCTTTTAGCCCACTATACAAGATATGGATGATTTACTTAATCAACCCATATATTTAATTAGTTATCTTTTGATCACTTAATTAATTCTAAATTAATTCTTGATCAAACTAATCAAATAATATTATTAATATATTAGAACTTATAATATATTAATAATCTCCAAGCGTTATTTCTCTCATTTAGTTTATCCAATTGCATGGTGCCATGCAACCCAAATGGACCATGCCGGGTCGGGTCAAGTACATACCAGAAATAGTTATGGACTTAGACACCTTATCCAACAGTCTCCCACTTGGATAAGTCTAGTAACTATTACTGCAAGTATGATTTCAGGAACCGATCGGCAATCGTAGCTCTTTACAAGGTTTCTCGAAACTTGAGAAGATGATGGTACGCCATTTAAGATAAGTGATCATATAATCCTCTGTTCTAGATATCAGTCGAACAAATACATGGAACAATGTCTTACTTATTGTCCAACATTTGTTTCCCGATTTCCGATTTGTTTGACAAAGAACTTTATTGAACACATCAATCTAGTTCTGACCGGGCCTGGTACATAGGTCAAAACAAAATCATCGAGGGGCCCAGATATCAGCTTCTAATCCAAGAAGGAACAGATAAACTTCGACTCATATGTTTGTTCTACTACTCATTGAATTACACATAAGAGCACGATTTTATAGCATCGAGTTACCAATGCGTTTTTCGTACAATCAATGCATAACCAACTCGTAAGTAACAAATCATATATCTAGGTTTAAAGACTTATATGATATTACCGTCTCACGATCACTCGAGATAGAATTCCATGAAGTGATTCCAGTGAGCGTGGGTTGAGTCCAATGCTCAGAACTTATGAGCACTCATGATTGTTGTAGCCTTGTCCCAGACCTCTACAACAAAACATGACAGTCTTGATTCATACCTACTTCCGACATATGACCGACTGTGGAGGTTTGAATAATATGTTATACCAAACAAAATTATTCTGGAAGTCAAAACATGCAAAATAAATATAGTAAACGATCGACAAGAGATAGCAACACTTTACTCATAAATAAAACACTTTTATTCATCATCAAATGTCAATTACACTTTACAAATTTCAAGATTATCTAACTACTAAATCTAATATCATCCTTCAGCCCTATGCTCCGAGCATGCTGGAGATGCTTAACCCGAGTCAGTCCCTTCGTGAGGGGATCTGTCGGATTCTCATCTGATGATACCCTCTTTGCCACGAGGAGTCCTTCTTTGATCCGATGTCTGATGAAATGGTATTTTCTGTCGATGTGTCTGGATCTCCCGTGATCCCTTGGTTCCTTGGCTAAGGCAACAGCACTTTCACTATCACAGAAAATTTCCATCGGCTCTTTAATAGCTGGTACAACTCCAAGGTCTCCAATGAAGTTCCTCAGCCATAATGCCTCCTTTGCTGCTTCTCTAGCTGCAATATACTCTGATTCACAAGTGGAATCTGCCACTGTCTCTTGCTTGGAACTCTTCCAAGAAATTGCTCCTCCATTTAGGGTAAAGACCCAGCCCGACTGAGAGCGGAAGTTATCCCTATCAGTCTGGAAGCTAGCATCACTATACCCTACAACTCTCAAGTCATCACTCCCACCGAGGGTAAGGACCCAGTCCTTAGTCCTTCGTAGGTACTTGAGAATATTCTTTACCGCAATCCAGTGTGCCTTGCCAGGGTTCCCCTGAAACCTGCTAACCATGCTCAAGGCAAAGTCTACATTAGGTCGAGTACACGTCATAGCATACATGATCGAACCTACAGCCGAAGCATAAGGTAATCGACTCATTTCTGCTATCTCAGCCTCAGTGCTAGGGCTTTGTGTCTTACTCAGCTTGGCGCTACTCTGGATGGGCAACTCTCCTTTCTTGGAGTTTTGCATTCTGAATCTCTTCAGAATCTTCTCCAAGTAGGTACTTTGACTAAGTCCAATTAGTCTTTTACTCCGATCTCTCAAGATTCTTATCCCCAAAATATAGGCAGCTTCACCAAGGTCCTTCATAGCGAAACACTTTCCAAGCCAGGACTTTACTTCCTGCAAGGTTGGAATGTCGTTTCCTATGAGTAGTATGTCATCCACATACAATACCAAAAAGCTAACTATACTCCCACTAGCCTTGACATATACACAAGATTCATCTTCACTCCTAGAAAAGCCAAATTCCTTGACCTTTTCATCAAAGCAAAGATTCCATCTGCGAGGTGCTTGCTTTAATCCATAAATGGATTTCTCAAGCTTACACACTCTATTAGGGTACTCGTTACTGACAAAACCCTCTGGCTGACAAATGTAAACATCTTCAGCCAACTTCCCATTAAGGAAAGCGGTTTTGACATCCATTTGCCAAATTTCATAGTCATGAAATGCGGCTATGGCTAACAGAACCCGAATAGACTTAATCTTGGCTACCGGAGAAAAGGTCTCATCATAGTCCACTCCAGGAATTTGAGAGAAGCCCTTTGCAACCAGTCTAGCCTTATAAGTGTGTACTTTACCATCCATGTCGGTCTTCTTTTTGAAGACCCATTTGCACCCTACAGTCTTTCGACCTGGTACATTCTCAACCAAGTTCCAAACTTGATTGTCATACATGGATTGTATCTCGCTATCCATAGCCTCTTTCCATTTAGCAGACTCGGGGCCTGCCATGGCTTCCTCGTAGCTGTTAGGGTCATCATGACTTACTAGTGTCTCATCACTAATAAGTGTCTCACCTTCTGCAGTAATATGGAATCCATAGTAATGCTCAGGTGCACTCCTAACTCTCGTGGAACGTCTCAGAGGTACAGATTCGTCAATTGGCTCAACAGGAGTTACCTCCTCAAGTTGAGGGCTAGAGTTTGAAGTTCCTTCACCACTTGACTCTTGAATTTCTTCAAGGTCAACTTGCCTCCCACTGTCTCCTTGGCTTATAAACTCTCTCTCTCGAAAGACTCCTCTTCTTGCTACAAAGACCACGTTGTCACTAGGTCTGTAGAAGAGGTAACCAAAGGAACGCTGTGGGTAGCCGATGAAAATACACCTCTGGCTTCGGGGTTCGAGCTTATCATGAGTCTCGCGTCTCACGAAAGCCTCGCAGCCCCAAATCTTGATGTGGTCTAGTTTAGGTACTTTACCAGTCCACATCTCGTGAGGAGTTTTGGCAACTTTCTTTGTTGGGACTAGATTGAGGATATGGGCGGCAGTCTCTAAGGCATACCCCCAGAATGAGATTGGTAGCGAAGCTCGACTCATCATGGAACGAACCATGTCCAACAAGGTTCGATTACGCCTCTCAGCCACACCATTCAACTGCGGTGTCCTGGGAGGTGTCAATTGTGAGACAATCCCACATTCCTTTAGATAGTCGAGGAACTCTGAACTAAGATACTCACCACCTCGATCGGATCGAAGCATCTTAATGTTCCTGCCCAATTGATTCTCGACTTCCTGTTTAAATTCCTTAAACTTCTCAAAAGTCTCTGACTTATGCTTGATTAAGTAGACATATCCATATCTACTGTAATCATCGGTAAAAGTCAAATAATAACGATTAGCATCCCTTGTGGCATGTTTGAATGGTCCACACACATCCGTGTGTATAAGGTCCAACAAACCTTCACCCCTTTCACATGAGCCTGTGAAGGGTGACTTTGTCATTTTTCCAAGTAAGCATGATTCGCAACTATCATTTGACTTTAGGTCAAACGACTCCAAGACTCCATCCTTTTGGAGTTGGCCTATGCGTTTCTTGCTTATATGTCCAAGACGACAATGCCATAATGATGCTTTATCCAAGTTATTATTATTAGTAGAATCAATACACAAAACATTATTTCCTATGTTATCTACAATAGATACAGCTTCATACACACCATCACAAGGTAATGCTTTAAAATAAAGTACATTATTAAAGAAAGCATTAATCGAACCAACTTCATTATCAAACGAAAAGGTGAAACCTTGTTTGTACAATGCATGAAAGGAAATAATATTTCTTGCCATTTCTGGCGAATAACAACATTTATTCAAATCTAAATTTAACCCACTACTTAGCGATAAAGTATAAACTCCAATCTTGGTGACAGGTGTAACTTTCCTATTCCCCATGATTAAGTTTATTCTTCCTTGCTCCACATTCTCACTTCTTCCTAGTCCCTGCAAGTCACAACAAATATGAATACCGCAACCTGTATCAAGGACCCAAGATTTCGAATGGGGTGAGTTATTAGAAATGATAGTGTAAATACCTGCATGGTTGGGTTTGACTTTCCCATCCTTTACATCTTGCTGGTACTTTGGGCAGTTCCGCTTCCAATGAGCTTTTTCGTGGCAATAGAAGCATTCCGCCTCTTTTGGGTCAGAAGAAGGAGTAATGAAACCTTTCTTGGTTCCACTTGAAGAAGAGCCATCAAGGGTCCGAGCCTTGGTACCCTTTGAAGATCTCTTTCTCTTCCTCCCACGACTCTGCCCGATTGCCAAGACCGGAGTTGAGTCTGGAGTAGGAGTGATAGCAACCGACTTCCCCTTAAGACCTGTTTCTGCGGTCTTGAGAAGTCCCTGAAGTTTGCTGAGGGTGACTTCTTCCTTGTTCATGTGATATGTCATGCGGAATTGATCATAGCACGATGGTAAGGAGTGCAAAATGATATCTATTGCAAGCTCCTCAGGGAAGTTCACATTGAGCTTCAGCAACCGATCCACATACCTTTGCATTTTCTGCATGTGGCTCGTGATGGACTCTCCGTCCTTCATCATGGTTGTTATCATGGAGCAGATGACTTCGTACCTCTCTTGTCGTGCACTTTGATGGTATCTTTCCATCAAATCTTGGTGCATTTCATAAGGGTAGAAGTCTTCATAAGACTTTTGGAGTTCAGCTGTCATGGTGGCTAACATGATGCAAGCCACCTTGGTTGCATCTCTTTCATGAGTATGAAAGTCAGCGATCTCCTGGGGAGTTGCAGTGGACTCGTCAATTTCCTTAAGCTCCTTGTCAAGGACATATTCTTTGTCCTCGTAGCGGGTAATCATCCTGATGTTTCTGATCCACTTATTGAAGTTGGATCCATCAAAGGTGACTTTCCCACACA
The DNA here is from genome assembly GCF_052625555.1 of Lactuca saligna. Classification (NCBI taxonomy): domain Eukaryota; kingdom Viridiplantae; phylum Streptophyta; class Magnoliopsida; order Asterales; family Asteraceae; genus Lactuca; species Lactuca saligna. The sequence continues at coordinate 321,077,533 of NC_136420.1, read as the reverse complement.
GACTCATAAGAGTAAAGGAGCCATTAGGATTCGAGCCAGAAGCATTGTTTGAAGACATCTGAAAAGAAGAACAAGTTTAGTTTAGATTTAAGAGAGTCCTTAATAAAACACCCAAATGTAATATTAAGGCTAGGATCCAATCACAATATAACATAACTTAGAAGAGGTATGTCGTAATCTAAGCTATACCATATTTGAAAGGTAGGTGAATGACGATTCACCAATTTCCACCACGAAAACCGAAATATTAAATATTTAGTTTTTATTGGTTTTAGAAATTCCTAGATTCTTTGAGATCCAATGAACTTTTCAAAGGCATGTTTCGATCTCGGGAGTGCCCTCCAGGTTTTGTGACTGGGATGCCGAGGATCACAAAACGAGGTGTGAAGTAACCATGCAAATCACTTGGTACCCTTAAAGTTTATCACTCAATCGATGTGCCGGTAAACCACACACGCTCCACCGATACTATAATAAACCTTAAGTCACCCTTTACCTACCTTGTTAAGTCGAAGTTAGTGTGCCGGTTAACCACACACGCTCCACCAACGACTCAGACAAAGTGTAAAGTGTAATTTCATGGATTAGCACCTTATTCACATTTTTCCTAAAGTAACTAAGATTGGGAATTTAATAAACATTTAGTTACTTTATATATATTCATCATACTTTGAATGAGAATTTATAAGTCCTTGTCTTACCCGTTCGGCTAACGACCCTCCACCAGTCAAGCAAGCGGTGGGTGAGAATATTCACCCATTAAGTCACCATTTTATAGGCAACAACCTTATACCCACCTTATAGACCGGCTTCGTGAATGAGGCGTACTAGCGGTAAGACGACTTTATTCTTATACATATATATATATATATAATTATTAAATTATCATAATATAAGTATAAGGGTTGAATTTTAACTTTTAAAATTCTAGGGGTTGGAACTAAAGTTTTAACTTAACTTTACTTGTTCCAAAACTTGAGGGCAAGTTTTGTAACTTTCAAAACTTTTCATTTCTTGTAACTTATGAGTTTAATAGAGTCATAAAATGAAGACTCTTCATTTTTATAACTCTTGTGTTTTCTTAATGGTTTTTTAACTCAAGTGACTCTTGGTTTTCCATAACTTAAGGATAAGTTATGGACTCCATTAAAACACATTATGATCAAGAATTAAACTACCAAATAGGTTACAAATAATTCCTATGATCATCTAAAACATCATAAGAACAAGAACATGAATATGAACACAATCAAAAATTACATAAAACTTTGTAATTTTGATAACTAGTTGTTGTAAATGAATTAGCAAGACATTACACCACCAAAAACAAGTTTACATTTACTAAAACAGTTTAGGGTAATGTTTCTAATTCATTTTCCAGCAACTGAATCGAAATTCTGCACTCATTCGACCCTACTCGCCGAGTGCATGAACATGACTCGCCGAGTTGGTTGAAGATACACTTGGACTCGGCGAGTCCCCCCTATGGACTCGGCGAGTCCGATCGCAGACAGCAAATTTTCGATTCTGTTTTCAACTTTTAAGAACAAATAAGAACAAACAAGCCTAGGCTCTGATACCACTGATGGGTTTTGAGCATTCTAACACTTCCTAAGTGTACATGCAACCCTAATAACCTTGGATCTATGTTTGTCTAATTTGTCATGCAAAGTTGAATTCCAAGGTTATATCCTATCTAGCATACATGGGGAACAATTTTAACATAAAGTATAGATAGAATAACTTACCTTGTTGTTGCTTGTGTTCCTTGAAACCTTGTGAGCCTAGCACCTCAAGTGGTGATGCCTCAAATGCTTCACACAACACCAAATGCTCTTGGAAGAACTTATGAGAGAATACACATTCTTCAAAATCGGCCAAGCCCCCTTATTACTTAGTGTAACCGATTTGGGAGGAGATCATATTCCTTATATAGTGTTGACACATCTAGGGTTAAACCCTAATGTGTCATGACTCTTCATTTCCATGACCCATGGGTTTGTAACTCCCATGGAGCATCCTATGGGTGGAACCCAACTTGATGATCCATGGAGCCTTTTAGCCCACTATACAAGATATGGATGATTTACTTAATCAACCCATATATTTAATTAGATATCTTTTGATCACTTAATTAATTCTAAATTAATTCTTGATCAAACTAATCAAATAATATTATTAATATATTAGAACTTATAATATATTAATAATCTCCAAGCGTTATTTCTCTCATTTAGTTTATCCAATTGCATGGTGCCATGCAACCCAAATGGACCATGTCGGGTCGGGTCAAGTACATACCAGAAATAGTTATGGACTTAGACACCTTATCCAACAATAGTTACTAGACTTATCCAAGTGGGAGACTTTTGGAATAGTGTCTAAGGCTGCAACTATATTAGGCAAGTATTTAACCCGATTATGCATGGTCCTTTTTGGGTTGCCTTCACCATAGCAATTTGGTAGGATGATTTATTATGAGAGAATAGATATTATTAATATATTATGAGAATAATATAAGGAATAATAATATAGTTATTTGATTAAAATAAGTCATAGATTAATTAGTATTAATTTGGTGACTTAAGGAGATTAATTAAATAACAGGCTATAAACTGTCAATTGTTTGATAGTTAAACTTTAGACTGTAAATCCTTATTGGATAAAGGGTTGGATGATTTCTAGGCTAGGATAAGCCTTAAAATCGTCCAAGGCATTATCTTGGAAGGATTTGGATTGCTTTGAGTAATAGTTATCCAACTAGGGTTTGAGTTGTAACCCTTAAGGAGTCTACAAGTATAAATAGACCCTATGGTAGAGAGAATTCGGTAATTCACCTAAAGTAGAGAAGCTCTGGCCGAATTCCTCCCCTCACCTCTCTCTCAAATCATCCTCTTTTCTAGTTGGTGTTTGTAAGCCATTAGAGGAGTGATAATTGTGACTCTAAAGCTCCAAGAACAAGAAGATCAAACAAGTGTTTCAAGGTATGCTTCTAACTCTGGTTTTTTGTTGTTCTTATACCTAATAAGTCATTAGGAGTCTTGGATTCAATGCATGTTTAATTAGAGAAACCTAGATCCGAGCATTAGGTTTTTTATGCGCACTTAAGAATGTTCTTATGTATAAAACCCATCAGGAAGTCCCATGGTTTTCAATCTATATTTCAACGAATATCAAACTATACTATATCTAGTATGGGACGGTAGTCCCATGGTTTCCAAATTATATTTCCACGAATATTAGGTTATACTGTATCTAATATGGGATGGTAGTCCCATGGTTTTCAATCCATGTTTCCATGAATATCAAACTAAATTGTATCTAGTACGGGACGGTAGTCCCATGGTTTTCAATTTATATCTTCATGTATATCAAACTGTTTTGTACTTAGTACGGGATGTGAGTCCCATGGTTTCAAACTACTTTCCATCTATAGATCGCACATTTCAAGCTAATCCATATCTAGTTCGGGATAGTAATCCCATGATCCTCAATATATATATATATATATATATATATATATATATATAGTTTTATGTATTAAACTATACTCTATAATATTCAACTGGTCTTACATTTAGGAAACTATGGGATTTTCCTAGGGTAAAATACGACACATAAATGAATTGGTAACAAGTGATAACTAAACCAACTTTACATAAGAAAATATGGGATTTTCTTGGATAACAACCTCTTTGGTAAACTAAAGGAAACTGGTACATTTTTAGAAAACAAAAATCTTATGAACTCACCAGCTTTATGCTGATTTTGAAACCGCTTGTATTCTCAGGTCAGCGATAGACAGGTACCCAGCAATCCTTTTTGGAGAAGACGGAGCATACTGAAGATCTCGTCTTTACTTTTGTTAATATGATACATATGTATATCACTTGTAAAAATTTACTTTTGAATCAAATGTAAATTCTATATGTAATGTAATGGTTGTTTACTTTACTTACTATGTGCATTGGATTTGATACTTAATGTGGAGTCGGCCTCGGAAATGTTTCCGCCTTCGGTTTTCGGGGTGTGATAGATTGGTATCAGAACCCTTGTTTATAGTGAATGAAGTATACCAAACCTTATATGGTATAAAACTATAAACACTAAAGGGCCTAAGTGCTCTAAATTAAAAGTATCTTCAAACTACAAGTATTTTCAAAAGTATACAAGTATACCGAATCGCCGAGATCCGTAACTATAAGTAGAACAAAACATAAGTAAATGGGTGTTGTGTACTATGGTTAAACATGGGCAGTTATGTAGTCGTGTATAGGATCAATATAGCCTGGCCAACTATATTCATTCGAGACACGACCAACATGTGCTTGGGAGTGACTGTGGGGTGCGGCATGCCTAAAACTTACCTGATACCCAAACAAGGATTCATCGTTGCAACGAGACAAGAAATACTATGGGAGTATTTCTCGAGTCAATCCTTTGTAGAAAATCCTCGTATATGCGTTGTTACATGATCATTCTTCTAGCGATCAAATGTTCTACCTTGATAATTCTTTCCTGCTTTATCGTTTGATATAATGCTATATCTTTCTTGATGAGATATCCCCTGTTCCATATCTCTTGATTCAATTCAGAGGACTTATGATCCTCTCTTTCCTGATCTTTTTAGATCATGATCCCTCCAAGAAAGAAACTCAGCTCGAAGAACAACGACAATCCTCCTCCACCACCACCTCCTCCTCAATTTGATCTCGCATCACTTCAAACAGTTCTGACTGCCGCAATGGTGGCAGCCATGTCACAAATGAACCCTGGTAGTTCAGGAGGTGGTTCCCAGCCCCAAAACTCAGAAGAAAGCCAGGGACACCAAAGAGGGGTTCCTATAAAGACTTCATGAACGCGAAACCCACATCCATTGATGGCACTGGAGGTGTCATTTCCCTAACCCGATGGTTTGATAAAATCGAATCAATCTTCGAAATATGTGCCTGTTCGGAGTCTGACAAAGTAAAGTTCGCTACCTACACCTTCCTTGACAAAGCCCTGACTTGGTGGAACGGCCGAGTCAAATCCTTAACTCTACCTGTAGCAAATGCTATGGGTTGGGAAGCTATGAAGGAGCTTCTGCTTGCAAAGTATTACCCTCGGGGCGAAATACAGAAGCTAGAACATGAACTCTGGAACCTTAAGATGAAGGGTTCCGACATAGCCGCTTATACCTCAAGATTTGATGACCTGGCATTACTCTGTCCGGGAATGGTTACCCCGGAGAGTAAAAAGATCCAGAGATTCATCTGGGGATTGACCCAGCCAACAAAAGGGAATGCCTTGGCTGCGAAGCCAGACACCTACGACAGCGCTAAGTGTCTTGCACAAATCCTAATTGATCACGAAGACAACTCTGATGAGGAGGACACCACTCCTAAGCAAGTCACAAGTGGAGGTGGAAGTAAAACGAAATCCTGGAACAAACGGAAGGCCCAGAGTTTGCAAGGTTCCTCTAAGAAACAGCAAACAATAGCAGTCCATGCTGCTACTGCCCCTGTTGTTGTTTCAGCTGTCGGATCTACAACCCAAACTCCTACCAGTGGATACACCGGTACCCTTCCTTGGTGTGGTAAGTGCAGCTACCATCACCGTATCCCTGGTCCATGACGCGAAAGGATTTGTGAGAATTGTGGCAAAAAGGGCCATCTTGCTTGAACCTGCAGAAAACCAGCCAAACCAACAAACCAATCATCTGGAGCAGGAATCAGTCCAGCGTGCTACAATTGTGGCTAAGTAGGCCACTTTAAAAGAAATTTCCCTAAAGCGGCAACAACCGACAACACCGGAAGAGTCCTAGCAATAGGACGAGAAGAGACAACTGCTGATCCTACTGTCGATGTAGGTATACTCCTCTTTGACAACTCTTATACCTGCAACTCTTTTCGATTCTAGTACCAGAAGGGTAACCTGTTATCTATCTATTCAAACACCTATCTAAACTTAATCTTTTGCTGGTAATCGAAAATGTGTACCGTCGAGACGGCTAATCAGCGAGATAGAGAACACTAACTTCGTACCTATAGATTGTATTCTCAGTCCGAAGGATCATTCTGTTCCATTCGATTAAATGGGAAACTTTTCATGAAATGCTTTGATGTTATGTTTGACATGGAATGACCGAGCTTCATTCATGTTGTTATCCTTGGTTTCGAAAGGGGTCGCCTATCTAAATCTTTTCCCTGACCCAACTCTCATAATCTTCGGCATCAAACCTTCGTATCAGTTCATACTTTAAAGCTCAAAAAGTTTTCCCGATAAGATTGTCACGCATCCCTCGTTCCTGTGATCATCGGAAATGAGAAGTTTGCGGCTCTTTTTCCTAAACGTCTTTCCCGAAGGATTCCGAGAATTCCTTCCGAACGTATAGCCAAGTCTCACGTCGGTTTAATCTCTGAAACTACCTCGTGACCAAACCTCAGTGAGAATGACGTGTCCAAGACGGTGACCAAGAATAAATATGATCACTACGGGTTAGTAGTGGTACCCTTTCGGTCAAATCGTTCTCCTTGATCATATAGCTAAGTAAAGCAGTCATACTCGTGAACCTTTCTAGCTAAGACGATAGGGAATTAGTCGGCATCAGAGATACCCATAGAAACCTATCGATTCTTAGGTCCCATCGATTATTATTGCCTACATATCCATAAATGTCTTCTAGAACCATCAGACCCTTCGTGATCCTCATAGAACTAATTCCGCAATCTTCAAACTTCGGCTACCCTTAGAACATAGTAACATACACCTAGTACGTCACGTCTCGAATCCTTAGAAGTACCTACCCGACGAAACCCTAGCGATTCCTTTGAGGAGATCGAAGTCATCAAGGGTCGGAACCTCCATGGGATAACTGACTGAGATCATGGATTGAGAGAGTTAACGTATGAAACAAAGACACGTCCCGATAGTGAGGGTTCGCTGGAGCGCCCAGCGGAGACCCGATTCCACTTGAGAATGTGAAGATCCGAGGCAAAAACTCTATCCATATATCATTCCAATTCGTAATCTATATCTTAATCTTTGAATTTCGGGACGAAATTCCCTCTAACGGGGTGATAATGTAACAACCCGAAGTTTTCCATCGTCGAAAACCCATTCTACCCGTAAAAATTCGTCGTTTGTCGATTCGTTCCGTTTTCGTTTTGGGTTAAATTAATTAAATTTATATGTTTATTATAATCCAATGAGTGTCCAAACCCTTTGGAACTCATGAAATTAGCCCAAAAACGTTTATTTCAAAATTTTAGAAAAGTCCCCGCTGGGTTACGGAAACTTAATCGGGTGCGACCTAAAGCCCCGTTTAATGCCGGTATCGGGTAGAATTCCACCGTGTCCAAGTTTTAGGACCTATATAATCATGTTTAAACATTCATTTGAAGCTTTTGCTTCCTATCTCTACTCTCTCTCTCTCTAACCTCTCTCCTAAATCCAAGTTTAAGGGTCCAAATCATCAATTTAAGGCTCCAAATCTTTGAGGTACCTTCCATAACTTGTTATGCAACCTCTCTAGCCTTCAAATTGGAGTTTAAACCATGGATTAGGACCATTATTATGAGTTTACATCCCTAGAACAGTCCTAGGCCGTAAACTCAACTAAATGGGGTTTTTGGAGCAACAAAACCCTTCCAAACCACAATTGGACCTTAGATATGACTAGATGACTTTATTGAATGGACCTAGAATGCATTAATCCATGATTTAGAGCCTTGTATATGAGTTTATGGCCCTGAATGGTGCTTAGGCTATAAACCCATATTTAAAGGGTTTTTATACCCTTAAACACTTCCAAAAGACCAACAAGGCTTAGATACGACTTGTAGAATTATGGATTTTGGCCTTGGGATACCTTGAACATAAATTTTGAGGGGTAAATGGGATTTTACGGCCAAGGCACATGCTTGGGTCGTAAACTCAATGTTCTTGGGGAGTAAACTCCTCTAAAGGTGTTAAAATGCCACTTTAACACACCTAAAGCCTTGGGATAAATTCTAGAAGTGTTTACAAACAAGTTTTGGACCTTAAAACACAATATTTTCACCATCTAAGGAGTTCACGGCCATGAGGTGGTTCATGGGTCGTAAACTCCAAAAACCTTGTCCAAAGTCCCTCAAAAATCCATACAAGGCTACGAAAAATCATTAGAACCACATGTGATTGATTAAGGACCAAAAACATTAAGGATTCTATGTATGGGGGAGTTTATGGCCGTACACTCCATGTTTACAGTTGTAAACTCCAATAAATGGTCCCTATGTGAAGTCAATCCATTCCAAGGCCTTAGATTTAATCCTAGCAAATTGTCCCTAGTCATAAGAAGCCATTTAACAACCAAAAACACCCCACCATGAGTTTACAGCCGTAAACTCATGGGGAATGGGTGTTATGGCCAAAAACTCTTGTATGAGTTTACTCTTGGGGAGTAAACTCAAATTCCAAGTCCCTAGTGCCATTACATGTCCGTAGATGTCACCCGGGTCCTTCCAAACACTTGAAATGAGGTGTTTCCGCAACTAAAAGTGTTTGTCCCTACAAATTAAATAATCTAATTAGATAAAAATGTGTATCTTTTCATTATACATAGGAATCTTGTACGTTTGCAAGCCCGATCCAATGTTTAGCATCCGAAATCGTCACATTTCTCGTCCGGTGACTTCATACCCCTACACTTTTTCAATGGTTTTTCAATGTTTTCAGGGGGGAATACAAGCAAACTAAAAATGTTTTCAATACATAACAATGATGTATTTCAAATAATTTCTGGAAAACTATAAATACCTTTACCCCTTATGTATTATGCTGAGCATAAGGGATGATTTATCAATTATAACTATATGAATCTCAGTTAAGGAAATAACCAAAAAAATCAAATTATTATGGGAATAAATTGGGGTTCTTTAGTCCGTGTTTCATCATGTATCGATATGTATACAAAGCTATTAGATAAACTATGTCCGGTTTAGTTTATCTCCGTTTCATTTTGAGTGTATTGCCAGATGATTTCATTGTATATAGATGTATTCACTATATTATGTTTCATGATCTTTTGTATGTTTGATATCATATGAGAACCCTGTGAATAGTTTAGTACTAGTTTGTGAGTTCGTCACTACCCTTTATGGATGATCAGTAAATCCTCCCCAGAAGTGTAACCAGAGTCTCCTATGTGAATAGATCTATTCGGGACTGACAATCCCACACCATAACTGCTAGCTACAGTTAGGCGGGCAAGCCTGGGGTGACAAATTTTCGGATATCGTTCGACGCCTGACAAACGTCAAGGAGGTCTCGTTGTCGTATCAGCATGGTTACCCGACTCACAATATGTATTAATATAAGTTTATTCACAGTATCTCTTTGGGTTCGGTTTGACTATGTTTCGATTCCATATCTACCTTCTATCTATAGTTTCTATATCTAGTACGGGATGATAATCCCATGGTTTTCAGTCTATTGATCTTGTATCTAATACGGGATGGTAGTCCCATGGTTTTCAATCCATGTTTCCATGAATATCAAACTAAATTGTATCTAGTACGGGACGGAAGTCCCATGGTTTTCAATCTATATTTCAACGAATATTTTGATCTTATATCTAATGCGGGATGGTAGTCCCATGGTCTTTAACTTATATCTAGTACGGGATAATAATCCCATGATTTCAACCTATATCTTGTACTGGATGGTAGTCCCATGGTTTTGAAACTATATTTAATACGAGATGATAATCTCATGGTTTTGAATCTATATCTAGTACGGGATGGAAGTCCCATGGTTTTCAATCTATATTTCAACGAATATCAAACTATACTATATCTAGTACGGGACGGTAGTCCTCTAGTTTCCAAATTATATTTCCACGAATATTAGATTATACTGTATCTATGGGACGGTAGTCCCATGGTTTTCAATCCATGTTTCCATGAATATCAAACTAAATTGTATCTAGTACGGGACGGTAGTCCCATGGTTTTCAATTTATATCTTCATGTATATCAAACTGTTTTGTACTTAGTACGGGATGTGAGTCCCATGGTTTCAAACTACTTTCCATCTATAGATCGCACATTTCAAACTAATCCATATCTAGTTCGGGATAGTAATCCCATGATCCTCAATATATATAGTTTTATGTATTAAACTATACTCTATAATATTCAACTGGTCTTACATTTAGGAAAATATGGGATTTTCCTGGGTTAAAGTACAACACATAAACAAATTGGTAACAAGTGATAACTAAACCAACTTTACATAAGAAAATATGGGATTTTCTTGGATAACAACCTCTTTGGTAAACTAAGGGAAACTTGTACATTTTCAGAAAACAAACATCTTATGAACTCACCAGCTTTATGCTGATTTTCAAACCGCTTGTATTCTCAGGTCAGCGATAGACAAGTACCCAACAATCCATTTTGGAGAAGATGGAGCATACTGAAGATCTCGTGTTTACTTTTTTTAATATGATGCATATGTATATCACTTGTAAAACTTTACTTTTGAATCAAATGTAAATTCTATATGTAATGTAATGGTTGTTTACTTTACTTACTATGTGCATTGGATTTGATACTTAACGTGGAGTCCGCCCCGGAAATGTTTCCGCCTTCATTTTTCGGGGTGTGACACACTTCACCAACACAATTTATATGGATAGTCTTTTGAGAATAGTATATTTATGATTAATATTAATATATATAAGTTCTAATATATTAATATGGAATCATATTATTTAATTAGTATTGATCAAGAATTAATTTAGAATTAATTAAGTGATCAAAATGAACTAATTAAATATGGACTCTTATATATATAGAATGGGCCAAGTTCATTTAGGTTGGACTAAGCTTTCATGGATAGTCCATGGAGTGTTTAACCCATGGATCATATGAAATGAAAGGTCATGGGTTTAACCCTAGTCTCCATACTATATAAAGATGTCATTGGTTGGTGAAATTGGCACTAGTGTGGTACACTAAGAAGGGCTAGCCGATTTCACTAGAGAGAACCAAGTATCCATATTCTCTAAAGTCTTCCAAGGTGTTTTGGTGATTTGTGATTCCACTTGAGGCTTCCACACTATTGGGGCTAAGCTCTTAAAGCTTGAAGACATCAAGCTACATCAAAAGGTATGTCATCTAACTAGTACTTTGTAGAATAAGAACTACATAATATGCTAGTTAGGATTAAAGCCTTGGAAAGTTCTTATTTGCATGTATAATAGAGAAAACATAGATCCAAGGTTTATAGGGTTGCATGTTCACCATAGGAGTGTTAGAATGCTCAAAACCCATCAGTGGTATCACAACCATGGGTTGTTTTTTTGTTATGTTGATACAAATATTTTATTTTCAAAGTTGGAAAAAAAATTGACGTTTGTCAATTTTTAAGATAATTACTTTTTTTTGTGAAAAAACTAATTATTTGTAAAATTTGAATCATTTGCTATATGAGTTAAATTAGGTCAAATTTATTAAATGATAAAATGATATGATTATTTTATTAGTTTTAAAAATTTGATCTAAAGAGTTTTTTGAAACCTCCATAAGTTATGGATATCAAAAGGTTCAAAAAAAAATTGATTCAAAGTTTTTTATGGAGTTACAAAAATTGGTGTTAATGTTTTAAACAATTTCATAACTTGTTCTTAAGTTATGGAACATGAAAAGTTTTATCATTAAAAAAACATTAAACTCCATAAGTTATGGAATCCAAAAGTTTTTTTTTAATTATTTTGATCTTATGAGTTGATTTAGATTAATAGAAAATTATGTTATAATATGTTTTCAATCCATTTTAATCTAAGAGTTGATTCTAAAATGTATTTTTGTAACTTGTCTTCAAGCTACTTGAAAAGTCACATTTAAGATTCTTAAAACTCATAAAAGTTGTAATAGGTTACAAAATGAAGAGACTTGTCCTCATTAAATGGTTTTATGACTCCATAAAGTTATGGAGGTTCAAGAGTCTCTTCATTAAATTAAAAAAATGTGTAACCGTAATTAATTCCATAATTTACAAAATAAATCAAGTTATGGAACTTGGAGAGTCTTTTAATTAAAACTACTTTAAACACATAAGTTATGGAATTAATTAGTTTTGAATAGTTTCAAAACTTGCCCTCAAGTTTAGGAATTTGAAAAGTTTTCACTTATGAATACTTTAATTCCAAGTTAGCCCTTAGAATTTTAAAAGTTAAAATTCAACCCTTATACTTTATAATATTATAAGTTAATAGTACTTATATATATATATATATATATATATATATATATATATATATATATATATATATATATATATGTATAAGAGTAAAGTCAGTCTTACCATTAGTAGGCCTCATTCACGAAGCCGGTCTATAAGGGGGGTATAAGGTTACTTCCTATAAAATGGCAGTTTAATGGGTGTCCACTCTCACCCACCGCTTCCTTGACCGGTGGAGGGTCGTTAGCCGAACGGGTTTGACAGGATTATAATTCTCCCTTCATTAAAAGTATTAATGATAAATACTAAGTAAGTAAACTCTTAATAATACCCAATCTTAGTTACTTAGGAAAATGTGAATAAGGTGCTAATCCATGAAATTACACTTTGCACTTTGTTTAAGTTGGTTAGTGGAGCATGTGTGCTTAACCGGTACACTAACTCATATTTAACAAGGTAGGCAAAGGGTAACTTAATGTTTATCATAGTATCGATGGAGCGTGTGTGATTAACCGGCACATCGATTGAGGGGTAAACACTTAAGGGTACCAAGTAATTTGCATGGTTACTTCACACCTTGTTTTGTGATCCTTGGCATCCCAGTCACAAAACCTGAAGGGCACACTCGAGATTGAAACATGTCATTGAACAGTTCAATGAATCTCAAAAGATCTAGGAGTTTCAAATCCAATTAAAACCTAATCATCCATTTCGTTTATCTTGATGGAAATTGGTGAATCGTCATTCACCTACCTTCAAATATTTTATAGCTTGGATTATGGCATCTCTCTTCTAAGTTATAAAATAGTTTGTTGGGTCCTAGCCTTAATATTTCATACTGGGTGTCATATTAAGGACTTAAGATCAACTATCTTGAATATCTCCCAAAAGATGTCTGGTCTAGACATTTATGATCTTCCCAAATCTCTTGAAACAAGCTTTCCTAAATGAAGATGATGTCCTTTGGAAATCATACTTCTTTAACCTCCTACAATTATTCTCCCTAACCCACAAGTTCAAGGTCACTCAAACCCTATTGGCAAGGCAAGGTCTAGGTGTGATCATATCTTGGAGATGTAATCACATATTGACAAGCCGGGAGAGTTGGGTGTCAAAGTCTTGAGAAAATTGGTGGTTCAACTACTTTCTAAGTCACATAGTGAGTTCTTTTGGAACACCTATGAAACAGACTATGACAAGACCCTTAATGATCTTATCTATTTTCTAAGATCAACTTCCTAAAACTTTATGGACATTGACAATGATGACATTGGATATCTAGTAAAGCTCTCTCTTCCAAGTGGAAAGGGATCGGCCATAGTCAACTCGGTTGACCAAATGGTAAAGAGAAAGGCTAAGTCTGAGATAATCCCGTGTACCATTATCAAAGGGTCCATATGTTTATATTGCCAAAGAAAGGGGCATTAGTTGCAAAGCTACGAAACATACCTAAGGATGTTAAAGTCAATAAGTTTGACTCTACTTCAGGTAAAGTCCGCTATCTAACTTTGCTAAGTTTCTATTATGAGATTCTTGATACATGATGTGACTGGGTCACATGGTGATGTTTTAAGAATCAAAGAAAAGTGAAGAAACTTAAAGAAAGAATATGTTGAATCTGATCGCGTAGATGGATTTCTATCGCATAGTTTGAAGATTGGATTCTTGAGCTACTTCTTAGGAGTTATGAGATATTGCTTAGGAATAGATAACAACAGGTTTTCATATGGATTGTAAGGATAATTTTTTCCGCAAAGTTTTAAAATAAAAGAAAATTTTTATTTTATTTATTTTGAAATATCCTTACAATGGCATTTGAGGAAAATTATTACTTATATGATTCCGTTAATAGCTAGAGTGGAAATATTAAATTCATTCTTTCAGTTATGGTAATGTCTAAATTTACCAAATAAGGAAAGATTCTTATCACCCAAGTTTCAATTGGACCGGAACTTGGAATCATGCAAGTTGTATAGCATGATGAATGATTACTTCAAGTATTGGAAAAATTAAGAATAATTACTTGATCACATGGATGTGTGTGTCAAGTAATGGACTAAGAGATCGAGTACACATTCTTGTGAACTGATTAAGTCCACCACAAAAGATTGATAAGATTATTCGTCATAGTTTACTAAAGCTCAGTAAATATGGTTATACTTACAAGCTTGAATGCAACTCTGAGACATTGGAAAAGGTTCCAATGTAAGGCAGAGCGAATAAGAAGAATCAACTTAGGCAGAAAGATAAAAGGTTCTCAAATCTGAAGAGATGGGAGAGTACTTTAGTATCAGTTTTGTGATCATCATAATGATTAAGAAACCATATCAAAATTAGTTCTCTAAGGAAATCTTAGTGCATTCTTATGACTAAGAAGAGGAACTTGAATTGTTGAAATGGTTAAATCAAGAAGATGAGTTATACTTTGTTCCAATACAAGTCTTAGAGTCATACTCCAAGATTGTAATTTGAGTGACATGTCTTAAAGAAGGTTAAAAACACTTGTCAAATGTAACATTTGAAACTGGTAAGTTATGATGTTTTGGATAAAACAAATACCAACTAAGGCCAATTATGTGAAGTGTTTATCTTGATTAGAATCCGCACTATCTCTTGGATGTTTGACAAGGGAGTCTTATAGGTCAAGAGGACAGTGGGAGTCTTAAAGGTCTTGAAAGTCTCAAGAACTAATCGAGAATAAAAAACTGAAGTTCTTCACTAGCACACAACTTGAGGTTTATAACCTATCATGTTGACATATTCTGTGCCCATTCCAGTTAAAGTTGGCTTTGCATATGAGTTCTTAGAGTTCTCAATTGGTTGCACAACAACTTGGAAGCAATGGCAGGCCCTTGAGCTGCCAGGTGGCAAGAAATCAAGATTGAGTTCAGTCCATATGAGTTTGGATTTGTCATTATCCTTGTCTTGTGACTATGGTTTTGACAATTCACATGGATAAGAACGCATACACTAGTAAATCTAAGTGTCATAAGGTTTCTTTCCGAATCATGAAAATGATAGTGAGTAAACTCTTTCACTAAGTAGATTTTAGCTAGATAGCAATTGTAATATTTGCATTCTCAAAAGTCGTTAATGGAGCGTGTGTGGTTTACCGGCACACTAACCTAGACTTGTGAGAAGTGGAAAAGGTCTAAACAATCAAGACTATGATTACGGCATCCCTTTTCATAGTTCTTAAAATTGTTCAAACACACAAGTGTGCTATCTAGGGCAAGGTGTATAATTTTGATAAAGTTTTATCAAAACAATCTAGTATCAGAAATCTGATCTGTGGTAAGAAGGTTAGCTGATTTCTGAGTACATGACAAAGCTAGTGGGAGCATAAGTGTTATGCTCATAATCATCATGTTAGTGGGAGCATGATAATTACGATAAAGATTGCAAGTTAGCAATGTTAATTATAAAAAAAAAAAAAAAAAAAAAGTTTCAATTGGGAAAGAGTTGTTTTGTTATAATTAAGGGAGAGGAAATTATACTTCATCTCAAATCTAAAATCTTAGATTGAGGTTTTAATCCTATTTAGTCAAGGAAATATATATGAATTTCATGTTGGAATGGCTCAACATAAGGAAATTCTTTATATGGGTACATTATTTGCATTCTAAAATTTGATTATGATTACGACATCCCTTTTCATAATCTGAATTATGAGAACTTGGCAAATTGAAATGGAAATATTATAGCAAAAGACTGGTTTAGTCTTTATGTGAGACATCATGAATCGTGTCCCATATGCTTCAGATATAGGATCGATTACATGTGCTATATTCATCCTTTCTAAAAATTTCCAAATGCTCGGGGCATTAAGAAGGGAAACGGTTTAGAACTGGATATGACTAAAAGGATTAAACAATTGTTGAGAACAATCTAAGGTTTACCAAAGATTGGGTGCTCAAGGACAGTTGGAAGTATAGTGATAATTCTAGAAGGACCATATTGACATAATCTGTAAGGAGGTAGCTCTTGTTCAGAAGTGATAGTCAAAATGGAATCTGGAAATGTTTCAAAGTTAGAATTTGTCAATCTGTTTAAGATTAGGAAACTTAATGCAAGAAGGATGTTTCTAAGAAGCTGATCTCCTTTGGAATGCTTTGTAATGGTTGTTGTCAACTCTTTCTGACTTCGTGCATAATCATTACAAGAGGATCAATGCATATAAGTTTAGAATCTAACAGATTTCCGTAAATCGCATGAATTTGGAATGCTTGCATTTGCAGTAAGGATTCGGGATTGTGAAAAGAGGATCATTGGAGTTATGTTCAATTGATTTAGTTCACAAAGTAAAGATCATAGACAAACATAGTATGCATACTTGGTGTATGGCATGACTAGTGTTTAGAAAACATAGTGTACATGCTTGGAACATGGGACAACTGTTGTTTTAAATTCAAGAATAAAGTTGATAGATGAAACAGTATACAATGAATAATGTGTAATCATATGGTGATAAATAAAAGGTGTTTTATTTATGTTCATAGGTTTTGATACCATATTGGATTCAACTA
This sequence comes from Lactuca saligna, assembly GCF_052625555.1. NCBI lineage: Eukaryota > Viridiplantae > Streptophyta > Magnoliopsida > Asterales > Asteraceae > Lactuca > Lactuca saligna. The sequence goes on along the minus strand of NC_136420.1, from coordinate 321,060,797 downwards.
TTATTGTGTTTCATTTTGCATGTTTTGACTTCCAAAATAAACTAGGTTATTCTTCCGGAATGACTAAGTTATTCAAACCATCCACAGTCGGTCATATGTTGGAAGTAGATATGAATCAAGACTGTCATGGGTTGGCTTGTAGAGGTCTAAGATGTTGGACAAAGGGCTACAACACTCATGAGTGCTCATAAGTTCTGAGTATTGGATTCAACCCACGCTCATTGGAATCACTTCATGGATTTTATCACGAGTGATCATGAGACGATAATATCTTATATTCTTCAAACCTAGAGATATGAGTTGTTACTATGAGTTGGTTGTACATTGATTGCATGAAAACGCATTCTCTAACTCGGTGTTATAAAACAAGCCTTTGTGTATGATTCAACAAGTAGCAGAACAAGCCATATGAGTCGAAGTTTATCCATTCCTTTTACCTTCAGGATAAAAGCGATATCAGTGGGCCCCTCGATGATTTAATGATGACACATGTGAGTGCTTGGCCAAGCTAGGACTGATTTGATTTGTTCAATTAGTCAGTCGTCATGAATCGGAAATCGGGAAACAACAAATGGACAGAGAGAATGACTATAATCCATGTCTCAGTCCATATGATATATAGAATGGAGGAATATATGATCCCTTATCTAATGGAGAAGTTTGTTGACAAGATCAGAGTTCGACAGCGACTTTAAGAGCTACGATTGCCAGTTAGGTTTTGAAGTCATACTCAATAATAGTTTTAGACTCATCCAAGTAGGAGACTGTTGGATTATTGTCTAAGTCCATAACTATATTTGGTATGTACTTGACACGACCCGTCATGGTCCATTTGGGTTGCACTTCACCAACACAATTTATATGGATAGTCTTTTGAGAATAGTATATTTATGATTAATATTAATATATTATAAGTTCTAATATATTAATATGGAATCATATTATTTAATTAGTATTGATCAAGAATTAATTTAGAATTAATTAAGTGATCAAAATGAACTAATTAAATATGGACTCTTATATATATGGAATGTGCCAAGTTCATTTAGGTTGGACTAAGCTTTCATGGATAGTCCATGGAGTGTTTAACCCATGGATCATATGAAATGAAAGGTCATGGGTTTAACCCTAGTCTCCATACTATATAAAGATGGCATTGGTTGGTGAAATTGGCACTAGTGTGGTACACTAAGAAGGGCTAGCCGATTTCACTAGAGAGAACCAAGTATCCATATTCTCTAAATTCTTCCAAGGTGTTTTGGTGATTTGTGATTCCACTTGAGGCTTCCACACTATTGGGGCTAAGCTCTTAAAGCTTGAATACATCAAGCTACATCAAAAGGTATGTCATCTAACTAGTACTTTGTAGAATAAGAACTTCATAATATGCTAGTTAGGATTAAAGCCTTGGAAAGTTCTTATTTGCATGTATAATAGAGAAAACATAGATCCAAGGTTTATAGGGTTGCATGTACACCATAGGAGTGTTAGAATGCTCAAAACCCATCATACACATGAAACAAACACATGCATTACCAACATTACATAATACAACAGTCATTGTTCACATCAAGTACATTGTTTTAAATATTACATAACATAAAGTTTAATGCTTTAAGACACAAAACATGAAATCCTAATACTCTTGATAAATATCTTCGACTTATCTGTTACCTGAGAATACAAGTTATTTGAAAATGGGTCAACATATATAATGTTGGTGAGTTCATAAGCATGGTTGATATAAAATGTTTTGTAATATTTGTATAACCCAGAAAATCCGTTATTTTTTGAAATAAAAATTGTTCACGATGTAATGTGAAGATCCAATATATGTAATTGCATATGTAATTTCAAAACATGTATAATTGTATGGCTATCCCAATAGTGTTCAATGTATTGTATTCGATGTGTTAATTGAATGTTGTAAAACTTTCCCAGAAAATCCGATATTTTCCGATTCGAACAGTAGTATGATTTTGCAACATTGCATAAACCACATTGAATAACCACCATCTATGAAGTTGATATCCCATGAATGATAAAATGGTAATGGATCTCTATGTGAGACGTTATAACCATGCATGATAACGACTATTTCGCCTGTCATGGCATTTTTGAAAATGTCGGTTTTGATCAAGATTTTGTGACCCTAGACTGGCCGAGTCTAACTGTAGCGAACAAATCAGGTGTAGGGGAGTCACCCCCATATATATCTATACACAAAATCTCGCTCTCCCTCTAGGAGACTCTGGTTACAACTACATGCTACGGCTGACACTTATTGGTGCCGACCGATATTTCTCACTAAATCCAAAATATTACGCCATGAATTTGAATAACTTTAAATACAATCTCGTTTGATATTCACATAGTATAGAAGAAGCACAACAAACATGAAGAAGGAAAATTGTGGCCCACTAATCATGTATGTCATTTCTAGGCTGTCGAGTATGCTTATAGATACGTTGGTCCATTAAGCATATGATTGATTTGGATCATACTAGCCATGTAAATGGGCCACTAAGGCCCAATAGCATATAAAAGCCATTGATGGTCCAGTTAGACATATAGTTGATTTGGATCATACTAGCCATGAAAATGGGCCACTAAGGCCCAATAGCATATAAAAGCCATTGATGGTCCATTAGACATGCAATTGGGTCACCGGAGGCCCAATAAACATGAATTACTTATGTTGGACCCAATGATCATGTTAATGAATCACGAAGGCCCAATAAGCATGATTTGAAGTTTTTAGGCCCAACCGATATATTGTTTGTTTGTCTCGCATAGTATTTATGTCATAAAATTTGTTTAATCGAAATGTCGTAATATTCGCTAATTGTTTTATAACGATTTATAGATTTGTAAAGAAAATATATTTTTCTTATTTAAATCCGTGAGTTATAAAATTTTGTATATTTTGACTCAACTATTTTAATATTAACATAATTGATCAAAAAGTATTAGTTTGACCAATTCAATCCCTTTTATGATAAAAATGACAGTTTTAGTCCATTTTTATGAAAAATGACATATTAGGTCCTTAAACTATTTTTCTTGACATTTTTGGCCCATATACTTATTTAAATAATGCTTTCAGCCCAAAATTTAATTTTGGACAATTTCATCCCTTTAATTAAACGATTTGCTCTTTAACTCCAAACTTTTTTGCAAATTTTACATATTTGACCCAAAATCCAAAAACTTTGCATTTTTAGTCCTTTTTGATAAATTACACATTTTTAGCCCCTGAAATAGATTCATTTACGTTTCTAAGCCCTGTTTTGAGAAACTTACCATTTCAGCCCCCTTAAAATCATATTTTTTGCGAAAATGGGCTTAAAAGCCGAAAAGCCCAAATTTTAGTCCATTAGGCTAAAATTTACATTTTTGGTCTTTTAAAAAACATATTATTTATAAAAACTCCTATTTTAACTGTTTTGACCTTTTTACCCTTTTAAAAACCGTGAATGTCATCTTCCTCCATCTTTTGTTTATTTATCATAAATGGTTCATAATTAGGATTTTTGTTTTGTTTTGCTTATTTTGGAGATGTATAATACTTTGGTCTTGATAATAAAATGTATAAGATGTATTAGAACACCTATTTCCTTATAATAGCTAAGGATCTCGAATAGATCATGATTTTTCACACATTAACACAACATAAATCAAAGATAATTACATATAACATGCAACACACATATGTCATCACATAAACTTGTATTCTCCCCCCAAAAACAATTGAAAACCAAAATCAAAGGGGGTATGAACTCACCTTGAAGTTTTGGATTCGGTTTTTGAAGAAGAATTGGGGAGATTTTGCTCCTAGCAACACCTTGATATGAATTTCGAGCTTAAGAAGTTTTCTAGGAGCATGATCACCAAAAACTTGTTTAGAAGGAGTGATCTAGCTTTAGAATGAAGTTATATAACTTGAATGTGTAAAAACTTACCAAGAAATGATGATTTTTGGATGAAACCTTCTTGAAGCACTTATGATTCTCGAAAATTTCATGAAGTAAAGAAGGAGAGTATTGTTGAATGTTTGAAGAAAATTTTTATAGAGAATGTGAGTGGTGTGGGTATATGGTCTCAGCCAAGTAGAAGAAAAAGGGAGAAGGGAAGGAAATTACATGGAGACATGAGATCTTGCTTTGTTACATGTTGAATAATGCCTAGATATCCATAAAACAATTTTGAGGTTGCAAAATTTGAATAAATTATCCTTCTCTCTCTCTCTCTCTCTCTCTCTTTATATAAATATAGTTGGGTTGAGAATGGGTTAAGAAAGAAGAAGTGAACTAGTTTGGGTCCATTCTTGGTCTTGCTCGAAAACACAAAGCCCATTAAATAGGTTTTTGGCCCATTGGGCTTTTATGAGGGTTTACGGTCCAATTAGCATAAAAGAATGGGTTTTATGGCCCATTAAGGCTAGTTAGATTTGTTATGGCCCAATAAGACCCATTTGGGTAAACCATTTCATTTTAGGCCCATTATGGCCCAAAATGTTAAATTTTATGTAAGTGGGTCCAATTAGAGCCCATTTAAGGGTTCTAAGCCCAAAACAGTCAAATTGGAAGCTTATTGATCCATTAGGTCCAATAAGGAAATCCTAGTACATAATGGACTTAAATCGGGATTTGTAGGGTTTCCAATCTTTACTCTACTATTTGAAGTGTTTGCATAGAGTGTTTGATGGAATTTTGTTGTCATTGAATAAACATCATGCATGTTTTTACATTTTGGTTTACAAGTGTTATCATCATTGTTATTACAAGGCGTAGAATTTCCTAGTTGTGACACAGTATAACTCTAACTCTGTTATAATACGTGAGAGAATAAGAAGAAGAATTCTTTATCGACTCAAAACGGTTGCTATTTTCTATTCAGAGAGCACAAAGACTTTTACAGTCTACAAAAGCTAACAAAAACCAATCAAGGATAAGCCCATGTTTTCCTGTTTTACAACAACAAACTAACATCAAATACCCCAAAATACCCGGTCCACATGACCCATTCAGCCCTACAATTTATTAAATTCAAATACTAAACTATGTCAAGATTAAACCCAACATTCACCCCCTTAATCTTGACAATCTTGATCATTGCTTCTTTATCACTTCGAAGTCGGTTCTACATGATTCTCATTCTTCACGGTGTATTTTCAAAGTTTCAAAACTTTGTTCGGTTAATTTGTGTAAACCTTCATTCTTACTGTCATTCTCAGACAACCCCACCGGTCTTGGTTGTCTCTTTTGGTCTCGGACTAATCTTTCTCGGTCTAGAGATGCCCCGTTCTTTTGCGGCTCCATGGTCTTCGGTCTAGGTGCCACCCGGTCTTTGAAGCTTCTCTTTCGGTCTTGATCTCACGGTTTTCTCTTGCTATCATCGGTCTTTTCGGAATTTGGTGCAACTAACATTTCAACCATGAACTTCTTTCTTCTTTCTTTATTCATTCTTTCTAGGAGCCTTCTTTCTTCTTTCTTTCGTTCTTTCTTGCTACATGTGTTTTATCTCTTGAATCGTGACATTCTTTCGCTGTTCTTTCTCTTCACCATTTTCAATGCCGATCTAACAGTCTTCTTCCTTTTCGTTCTAAGCCCTGCAGCCAAGGGCTGCTCCTCCTCTCTCGACACCGACTCTCAAACCTGATTCTTCTAAACGAGCCCTAGGCTCTGATACCAAATGTTGGAAATCAAGCCCTTTGTATTCCCTTCACTGCAGCAACAATCAATAGAGTATAACTTTAACTCTGTTATAATACGTGAGAGAATAAGAAGAAGAATTGTTTATCGACTCAAAACGGCTGCTATTTTCTATTCAGAGAGCACAAAGGCTTTTATAGCCTACAAAACCTAACAAAAACTAATCAAGGATAAGCCCACGTTTTCCAGTTTTACAGCAACAAACTAACATCAAATACCCCAAAATACCCGGTCCACATGACCGGCCCATTCAGCACTACATTTTACTAAATTCAAATACTAAACCATGTCAAGATTAAACCCAACACCGTTTGGTTTACTCCACCCACTACCGATTCCGGAATCAACTTGGATGGAAATATTGATGGACTTCATCACCCACCTCCCCAATTCCAAAAGGAAGACTGCTATATGGGTCATAGTCGATAGGTTGTCCAAATTCGCACACTTTGTCACATTTCCCACCCAATACACTGCTCTCCAGCTTGTTTCAATATTTATGAAGGAAATTTATCACTTACATGGTTTACCCAAAACCACCGTCTCTGATAGGGACCCAGTATTCCTAAGGAAATTCTGGAAAGAACTTTCAAACAACTGGGCACAAAGCTATGCCCTCTAGTGCTTACCACCCACAAACGGATGGCCAAACGGAAGTGGTGAACTGCTGCCTCGAATCATACCTACGAGCCTTCATTTTCAATGAACCAACAACATGGCAGAAATACATCTATTTGGCTGAATTCTCCTATAATACTTCTTATCACACTTCCATTAAAATGTCTCCATTCAAAGAAGTGTATGGGAGAATCCAACCTCGACTCACGACTACATTCCAGGAGAAAACAAAACAGCCTCCATAGACTCCTCCTTACTAGAACATCAACAACTTATAAGCAATCTCAAAGAAGCAATCATGCTGGCACAAGAAAGAATGCTGAAGCATGCCAACAAAAAGCAGACTGACAAGGAATTTAAGATAAATGATCTCGTTTACTTACTTCTCTGAGATTATAGACAAAAATCAGTGGGTGATCGAAAGTCAAACAAATTCACACGTCGATTCTATGGTCCATACAAGATCATCGAACGAATTGGAAAGGTCGCCTACCGCTTAGCACTGCCATCCACTTCCCTGATTCACCCTGTTTTCCATGTTTCTCTACTGAAGCAAGTATACGGTACCACCAACCCATCATCACAGGAGGATCCATATGACATTGAGGAAACATATCCAACCTATACACTTCCAGAAGCAACCTTACAGAAAAGAATTGGCCCAAGTGGAAACCAAGAACTACTCATCAAATGGGAAAACAAACCACTGGAAGAGGCTACCTGGGAAAGCTATGAGGAGGTCCAGACTCAATTTCCATTTTTCACCAACATTGAGGACAATGTCGTTTTTCAGGATGGGGGTGATGTTATGAGCCCAGTAAGTCAGCCCAATGAAGACGACGCCATAGCCCATCAAAGACCCAAAAGAAACACTAGGAGACCAGCACGTTTGGAGGATTGAAGAAGTCTTCCACCTTCCGTTTTTCATGCATGCATATAGGAGTAGATTACTTTCCATGTTTCCATTATGTCCCATGTTTCCGTTTACTTCTCGTGCACTACATGTCTTTGCGTTTAAGATTAAGATCTCATGAATAAAAAGAATATTGGAAAATTTGGTTCAAGAACTGTCTTTTATTTTCTGTAAATATTGGAGCCTGACCCCCTCTAAGGGTTAACCTAACAATCGGAGCTACCTAACACACATCCAAATGTAGATTGAAATTGTTGTGCTGATCTTTCCGGATTGTTGTGGCTGCCGAGTACGAAATAATCGAACCAAGAGGATCGTCGTAGATTGACTGCATCTCCTTTCTCGCGATCTTTTGAACCACCGACGGCAACGATCGTCTTCGTCTTCGTCTTCCTTCCCTCACAAATCGTCGGAGGAGGACCACTTTCCTTCCACCCATGAACCACCACCGTTTTCAGCGACTGAGACTTCAAATCCGATTGAAGATCGTCGGTCTTGGGGACTGGCCCTCCGCCAAAGACCCCTTGTCGTTGATTTCGCCTTCTTCTTCATCGATGGAACACCACAGAACGACCACCACTTTTGTTTCCATTGTTCGTGAATTCCTTATGCGATTAGTCGAGTGTTGAAAACCCTCCCTTGAATACTACATCTGTTCTTCTTCTCCGATCAGTTGGGAACGGAGGTTCCGTTTCCCCTTCCCCCTCGTTTGTGTTGCAGAACCAAAAAGACACATATCTTTAATCTTTATTATTTGATCCTAAACAACCCTCTCTTTTGTACTGGTTGACCTAAATAACCCCTATATGTGTTAAGTCATACCAGGTTAGTACCATTGTTATATCATATTAACAAGATCAGCCATTATTTATATCCAATTGCCTAAAAACCACCCCTGGTTGTATTACCTAACCTTAACCTAATTAGTCCCTACGTTTTATTACAATATTTAAAATCAACCATTTTGATTTAAATCATTTCAAAAATAAACCCTTTAGTTTGATTTGTTACAAAATAATCCTGAAAACGTTTCAAAGTTGGAGAATTGTTGAATTGCGGTTTCTCACATCAACCATTTTGATTTAAGTCGTTCCATATAGGTTTATCATACCTATTCCATATTGGTTCATCATACATATTCCATATATTCCATATACGTTTATCATACTTATTCCATATAGGTTCATCATACCTATTCTATAGGTTTATCATACCTATTCCGAATACCATATCCAATACGATTGAGTATCCATTATAAACTATTTCGGGTTTTGCAAAAGCTAAGATCTCAATACTTAGTAGAAAATCTCCAATTTATAATCGTTAATCCTCGAGGGAATGACTAACGTCACGTGTATGTGTCATATTATTGACCTTATACGGTAAGACTGAGTATCCATTATAAACTATTTCGGGTTTTGCAAAAGCTAAGATCTCAATACTTAGTAGAAAATAGTCCGCCTGGAGTTGCTAGCTACAACTATGTATGACGGGATGAATTTTGGCGCTAACGTTAGCATTACCGAACATTACCACATGTTACAATGGGGTGAATGACTTTAGCACGCCCTATTATTGATGGGTTTTAGCCATAAGAACATCCTATGTGTTCATGCAAACCCTAATGCTTGGATCTAGGTTTATTTATTGTACATGCATTTCATCCAAGACTTTAAACCCTAGATTTAGCATACAATTAATCATATTAACATATGAATGGGGTTTAGATCTTACCTTGATTGTTATGTAGCAATAACAATCTCAAATCCTCCTTGTAATGACTTTAGAAAGCTTAGAGTCACAATTGTCACTCCTCTAATGGCTCACAAACACCAAGAGCAAGAGGATGAAAAATAAGGAGAGAGGAGGCTGCCCAAATCGTGTGAAAACCCAAAGGAAAACCTTCACCACGTTTTTGGGGCTTAAGGGTACTATATATACATGTAGGTTATTAAGGTTTTCAACTAGGAAACCCTAATCTTACTGCTTAAGCTCTAAGTAGCCCATGGACCCTTTTAGGATATCCATTGGACGATTTCTAATGGGTTTCCCCATAGAAATCGTCCAACCTATAATTCCAAGGTGATCCATAGCCCAAATGTAATTATATTATTATTACAGTTCCAGTCCCTTAAGTTTAGTTAATCTCTTTTAGCCACAAAACTAATTATCAATTAATTCTTAACTAATATTAATTAAACAATATGATTTCTCCTTTAATATATTATTCTCATAATATATTAATAAATCATAATTAATCCTTTCTCTCCATAATTCATCCTATCAAGTTGCTATAGTGAAGGAAACCCAAAAGGACCATTAACCATCGGGTCAAGTACATACCAAAATAGTTATGGACTTAGACACTAATCCAACAGTCTCCCACTTGGATAACTCTATTAACTATTATGCGTATGACTTCAGATCCTGATCTGTAATCGTAGCTTCCAAAAGCCGCTCTCAACTCTGATCTTATCAGATACGCGTGTCCTTTAGATAAGCGATCATATATTCCTCCATTCTAGATATCGTATAGACATGAGACATGAATTTGAATCATTCTCTCTATACTGTTTCCCGACTTCCGATTTATGACGACTGACAACAGACTACAATTGTACACATCAAATTAGTCTCAGCTTGGCCAAGCGCTTATGTGCCATCACTAAATCATCGAGGGGACCAAATATATCTCTTTTATCCTACTTTGGATAAAAGGAACGGATAAACTTTGATTCAATGCTTGCTTGCACTCACTTACCGAATCACACACAACAATATGTTTTATAACACCAAGTTACTGGTGCGTTTACATATTATCAATGTGTAACCGACTCGCAAGATACAACTCACACATATCAGTTTCAAGAATATAAGATGTTATCGTCTCACCAATCATTCGTGATACAATTCATGAAGTGATCCAAGTGAGCGTGGGTTTAATCCAATGCTCAAATCATATTCATAAGCACTCATGAACGTTGCAGCAAACATTTGCTTATGTCTAATACACTTTAGACAATCCACACACCAATTCACGACAGCCTTCATTCATACCTACTTCCAACATATGAACAACTGGGGTCCGTTCGAATAATTTGATTATTTTGAAATAATTAATTATTCAGGAAGTCAAAACATGCAAAGTGAAACACAATAATAATACTAATCCCATATGGCCCCAAACTCTGGGTATAAATAAAAACATTTTATTTAATCACCATATTGATTACTTATTATTTGTTGTTTCGGGTAATAAACTTCTTACTTGAATTATTACTACACTTGTCCCATGCTCTTAGCATGCACACAATGTTTACCTACAGTCCTTTGTGAAATAGATCAAATGAACACATTTCCAATCATACTCATTTCACAACTCCCAATCCTTATCACAATGGTAAGAATATCAAATTCTTGCCACTCATAGAATATGCTAGACTCTAACATTTTATGCAATGATCCTTTCGTAAAGTCATAGCACAAAAGTCACAATGACTATTGCCAATAAAATTACAAAATCCTCTATTGGAGATTGTTACAAGACAATTCCATAGACGTGATGTCTCTCACTCAAAGTACATTCTTTTGAACATCCTTTCGCATAAAATTTTCTAATCTTGACATAGATTCTCAATATTCAGCTCCCAATATGGAAACATTTCCATATTTTCCATATGACAAGTCATTTTTAATAGAATCTTATCTATTCATAATAATGTCGATATAGTACATCCAATACCATACTTCCAACTACTTGCAAGCGACCAATCCTCAGCAAACTTTGGATCGTCCTTTGATAGTTGTTTAATTATCTTAGTCAAAACTGATTCTTGCCCTTTTTCCTTGTTAATGCGCTAGACATTTGGAAAATTTTAGAATGGTCACATATTATAGCATTTGCAATCGATCCTATACTCGAAGCATATGGGACATGATGCATAATGTCTTACATAAAGATACGATGCTTTATCAATCTTCTGCCATAATATTTAATGTGTTACGTTCTCACAATTTGAACTATGAAGAGGGATGTCATAATCATAATCGAAATTTGAGAACGCACTATGTATCCTTGACTAAATTTATTAACATTCCACAACCTAAGCCTTTAGATTTGAAATGAAGCATAATATTCTCTCCCTTAATTATAGCAAAACAACTTTTCAACCCTTACGACTTTGCAAAATATAACTCTTGTTTTCTACAATTAATATTGCTAACTTGCAATACTTGCAATACTTTCCTTAATAATCATATAAGCACAACATTTATGCTCCCACTATGATGATTATTATCATATAAGCATAACTCTTATGCTCCCATTAGCTTTGACATGTATTCAGAAACAGCTTAACTTCCAGAAAACAATACCTATTGAATTTCTTAAGTTCATATTTCTAATACCTAATGCTTTGAGAATCCTTTATCTAAGATTCTCAAACTTATACACCTTTGCCTTAGATAGTTCATATGTGTGTCTAAACAATTCAGACTAATTGCCAAATCTCACAATTCGAATCATGGAAAGGGATACCGTAACCATAATCGAATTTGAGAATACAACTTTCACAATTACTATCTTCTTAAAATCTCTCTTAGTGAAAGCATTTCCTCATAGTCATTTTCATGAAGGAGGGAATCTTATGACACTTAGATTTTAATGGTGTATGTGTTCCTATCCATGCAAATTTGTCAAAACTAAAGTTTGCAACAATTCCAAACTCATATGGACCAAGCTTTCTTGATCTTGATTTCTTGCCTTATGGTAACACGAGTGCCCACCATGTCTTCCAAGTAGTTAAGCAACTCACCCTTTCCTATCAATGTACTTTCCATTGATCAAGGTGCTTGCCTTTTATGCGTTAAAATGAGAACTCATAGAACTCACATGCATAATTAACTCAACTTGAACAACACAAAAACAAGATATTGTCAACACGATAGGTTGTAAACCTCAAGTCGTGTGCTAGTGATAATTGATAAGGTTTATTCTTGATTAGTTCTTGAAAATTTTCAAGACCATTAAGACTCCCACTGACTCCTTGACATATAAGATTCTCTTGTCAATAAACATTTCTTGACAAACAAATATTCAAGAGTTAGTGTAGCTTTCTTCACAAATTGGTCCTAGTTGGTCTTTATCTTATCCAAGACATCACAACTTACCAATTTCAAATGTGCATGAATAAGAAAACCCTTTTCAAATTTCACATTTGATGCATGTTATAAACCTTCTTAAGACTTGTCACTCAATGTCAATATCTTAACTTTAAGACTTGTTTTGGAACAAAGTATGATTGACTTCTTGATTTAACCATTTCTTCAATTCTTGATTCCTCTTTTCAGACATACAATTGTACTAAGACTCATTTAGAGGATCAACTGAGATATGGTTCTTAATCATTAAGATCTATCATAATAAAGTACTCTCCCTTCTTCTTTGAATAGAGAAACTTTTATCTTTCTGCCTACTAGATTCTTCTTATCCGTTCTGCTATTGATTGAAACTCTTTCAATCAATTCAGAATTACACTTAATCTTATAAGTATAATCATATTTACTAAACCTTTAGTATATCATGACGAATATCTTTGTCACTCATGTGGTGGACTTGATCAACACAAAACTTTGTGTACTTGATCTTATAGTCCTTCACTTGACACTTTGTGTACGAATTAGTCTAATTTCCAAATATGAAATTTCTCATTCATCATGCAACGAAGTTGCATGATTCTAAGTTTCTTTCCAATTGAAACTTGGGCGATGAGAAACTCTTCCGATTTGGTAAATTCTTGACATTTCCACAAATAACATAATCCATTATTGCTAATAACATCAATTTTTCATACACGCCATTGCAAGGATGAATAAATAATATAAAATCAAATTTTATTTTATTGCGGAAAAAGTTGTCCTTACAATGCAATTCAATTGAAAACTATGTTAATACATATTTCATAGCAATCTATTCCAACTCCAAGTAGTAGCTCAAAATTCTAATCTTCAAGCAATGTGATCGAAATCCATTTCTTCACGATTAGATTCAGCTCACTTCTTCCCTTAAGCTTCCTTTCTTTTCTTCGATCCTACAAAACAACAAAATGTAATCTTATCACATCATGTATTAAGAATCTAGAATAGGAACTTAAAAGAGTTAGTTAATGGATTTTACCTAAAGCAGAGCCATACGTTTTGACTCTCCCATCTCTTAGATCTATTTGGTAAATAGGGCAGCTTCGTCTCCAATGCCCTTTCTCTTGGCAATAGAAGAAAATTGACTCCTTTGTCACAGCACATTGGACAATCATAGACTTAGTTCTTTCTAGACTTTCGATGTTGCCAGTGTCCATTGCAGTTTGGGAGTTTGACTCACCAGACAAATTTGCTTGACCATCACGCCAAATCATTGCTGATTTAGCATCTATAAGCAAATAGGTGAGATCAACGAGGGTCACATCGTGATCCATCATATAGTACTCTCTAACGAACTCACTATATGATTCAGGAAGCGGCTAAAGAACCCTAGTCAACAGCCAACTCACCTAAAATATCGACACCCTCCATCCTTAACATATCAATGTGTGACTTCATCTCTAAGACGTGTGCACACACAGGTTTCCCATCTTCGTGCTTAATTTCCAATAGGGCTTGAGTGAGCTTGAACTTTTCAAGCCTTTGAACTTGTGTGTAGGGGAGAATAATTGGAGGAGGTGGAGGTAGTGAAGCATGATCTCTTGTTCCTCGATCATATCGTGGAATATCATCTTCATGTGGAAAGCTTGTTCCACGGGATTTGGGAAGACCATAGTTGTCATACTTTGACATCTACAAAACGGGAGAAAAATCAAGTTAATTTGGTTAGAATCCTTGATGTGACACCCAAATGAAACATCGAGGCTAGGATCCAATACAATAATCTACAACCTAGAAGAGGGATGTCATAATCTAGTTGCAGAATATTTGAAGGTAAGTAAATGACGATTTACCAATTTCCACCATGAAAAACGAAAAGGAAACTTAAGTTTTAAATGTATTGAAAACTCCTAAATCTTTTGAGAATCATTGAACTTTCCAATGGCATGTTTAAATCTCGATATGCCCCTCGGTTTGTGACTGGGATTCCGAGGATCACAAAATAGGGTGTGAATAACCATGCAAACTTACATGGTGCCCCCAATGTTACAGTCACCTATTCGATGTGCCCGTTAACCACACACGCTCCACCGAACTATGACAAACATTGAGTCACCCTTTGCTACCATTTCTTAGAACCATTTAGTGTGTCGGTTAACCACACACGCTCCACTAACGTCTTCGGAAGGGCACAAAGTGTAATTTCATGGAATTGCATCAATTCACTTTTGCCTAAAGTAACTAAGATTGGGAATTTTTTAAAAACATTTAGTTACTTTATACTTCATTATACTTTTAATGGAAAGGGTTTGCCCTATCCTACCCATTCGGCTAACGACCCTCCACCAATCAAGGAAGCGGTGGGTGAGAGTGGACACCCATTAAACGGTCATTTTATAGGCCATAACCTTATACCCCCTTATAGATCGGCTTCGTGAATTAGGGCTACTAACGGTAAGACTAGCATTTAAGTTATACATATATGATATTAGACTTTTAATGTTATACATATTATAAGGGTGTATTTTACACTTTTAAAATATTAGGTGGTTTAATTTTATAAATTACACTTTTAATTTAATTAAATATAAACCATATTATTATGGATTTATTAACTCTCTTTTAATTATACACTTAATTAATTTAATAAAACTATAAGGATGCGATTTGAACTTTTCAAAATTAGGGTTTTAGAATTTAGACTTTTCAAAATTAAACATTTTAATCAAACAATTTAAATTCCAAAACTTGATGGCAAGTTTTGAAACTTTTCAAAACATAAGCAAGAACATTCTAGATCAAATTACAAATAATAAGAATAATTAACCAATTAATTAGTAATTATCTAAATATGAACTAATTCAATTTCTTGCAAGATAATCTATCAAATAATTCAAATAAATCAAGTTTATCACAATAGGAAATGATTATCTAATTAATTTGACAATTATCTTTTATTTTGGAAAGGATATCTTTTAAATTAAACAATTAATTTAACCTAATCCCTTAAATCCCCTATATCTCGAAATTATGGGATGGGAGAATTCATAATCTTTAATTACCAAATTTAAACATTTAAAGGATAATTACAAGATATGACATTATCCAAATCCCTAAAATTTAGGATATAACCTTGCGAAGGAGGAAATTTCAAATACAAGGCTTGGATAACCCGAGATCTCAAAATCTTGGAGGCTAAGGAAAAGGTTTAACAACCCTATCAAAAATCGCCAACTAGAGTTTTGCAACCCTAATTGCGAAAATTACCAAGCTGTAACAACGTGAATTTTCAAAACAAAATTTTCATTTCTTAAAACATGTTTTCATCCAAATCAAGTCATAAAATCCAATGTATCATAACATAATACAAATCAAATAAATCCCAAGATCATAAATAAATCCTCTGGTAGTGTGTACAGATCACGCCGGCGCCTTCCCACGGTCCTCGCTAGTACCTGAAACACGTAACACAACAACTGTAAGCATAAATGCTTAGTGAGTTCCTCAAAATACTACTTACGCACATACGCCCTTCCAGGCCATGACCTTCCGGTCCATGTGTCTCAGGGGACTTTCATCCCGACCCGGTAAACCTTCTGGTCCTACCATCGTCGACCTTACGGTCCACATCACAATGCCTTCCGGCCCATAACATAAATGCCTTCCGGCCCATATCAAGCATATCATACATAGCACGTACAAACGGTTAACTTATTCATATACAATGCATACAACTCATAACATATCCGACCATCTGGTCACACATAAATACCCTTCTGGGTACAGTATAGTGAGAAGACTTACCTCGCAGGAAGTCTAGAATCTCACATGCTCGCTATCTCCGAATCTCGAAACGAAGAACCAACCTCGCCTAATCATAACGAAATATCATTCTAATTAATATAGACTTCCAAGACTAGGCTACACCCGTTTCATTATCCCACAAAGGGGTAAAAGACCATTTCACCCCTCCTTGACTCAAAGTCCACATGTTGACCAAAACCCTAAAAGTCAACAAAAGTCAACAGACCATAGTACGCGGGGTGTACCAGCTTCTGTATGCGGGGCGTACATCGAAGAACCACAATCGGGGTCTCAACCCCTTACGCTGCGAGTAATGGGAGTTACGCCCAGCGTAATTCCCAGATTCAGCCATACCATATTTTTGGTCTTAAATGGTTAAGACACTTCTTCAACTTCTAGATCCGACACTCTTTAAGTCTCCTAACCCATAAAGTCGGAACCTTTAAGCCTTGGCATGGCTGTAAAGGCTCCTACACTCTCTAATACCTTTCCTTTTCAACTTAAAAGATCTAGATCTCATGCATGGCTAATCATTTACATCCAAGATTACATTTTTATGAACATACAACTCAAATAGACCTAAAATATGATAGATTTAAGCCAATGGAGACTACTTGCTCATAAAGTCTCCATCTATGGGACCAAAATCCTAGAAATTGGTCCAAGAAGCGTACCATAAGAACTACAAGGCAAGATCTGAACTTTTTACCTTAGGAAGAAGCTCCAACCTATGTTATCCACGGATCTACACTTAAACACCAACTTCTAGCCTCAACAATGGACTCCTCTTCTCTTTTTCTACCTTGAAATAACACCTCAAAGCTTAAAACACTCACACTCAAGCTATAAACGAAGGAACAACTCTCTTAGGGTTTCTTTTCTGAAGGATGGTGGCTGAGGAACCAAGCCATCTCATTCATTTTATAGACAACAACCCAAATTAGGGTTTTGGGTCTGGACCGGTTACGCCCGGCGGAACCTTGGGTACGCCCAGCATACCCGGTGATAACGCGTTTAATGAGGTGCGCGAGTATGCGCGGCGTACTCCTTGTACGCCCAGCGTACTCGCCCAACACAAAAGGCCAAAAATGATAATTATTTACAAGATGAAGGGCTAATGGTTTCACCTGTATTTCGGGTTGTTACGATTCTCCCCCACTAGAACCAGACTTCGTCCCTGAAGTCTTATACCGAAAATAATTCCGGATGCTGCTCCCGCATCTCCGACTCAGACTCCCACGTCAGCTCGGACCCTTCCGATGCTGCCACTGCACTTGCACTAAGGGCACTTCCTTGTTCCTCAGAACCTTAAGCTTTTGATCCCTAATTGCCACCGGTCTCTCAACATAGTTCAGGCCTGCATCTACCTAAATACCCTCTAATGGTACTACTGCCGACTCGTCGACAATACACTTCCTCAACTGCGACACGTGAAAGGTGTCGTGAATCTGACCCAGCTCCGCATGTAGATCCAAATGGTAGGCTACCCTGCCTACTCTCACGATTACCCTAACAGGTCCAATATATTGAGGCCCCAACTTGCCCCTCTTCCTGAATCGAATCACTCCTTTCCAAGGAGAGACCTTTAAGAGTACAAGGTCACCAACCTGAAACTCGAGCTCGGACCGACGCCTATCCGCATAACTTTTCTGGCGACTCTGAGCAGTCAACAATCTCTGCCTGAACTGTTGTATCTACTCTTTCGTCTGAAGCACAATCTCCGTACTACCCATTACCCGTTGCCCCACCTCTCCCCAGCAGATGGGGGTCCGACACCTCCTCACATACAACAACTCAAAGGGTGGCATACCTATGCTCGAATGATGGCTGTTTTTGTAAGAAAACTCTACCAAGGGTAAATAGGTGTACCAACTCCCTCCAAAATCCAAAACACACGCTTGGAGCATATCCTCGAGCGTTTGGATCATCCGCTCACTCTGTCCGTCCGTCTGCGGGTGGTATGCGGTACTGAAATGCAGCCTCGTACCCAACTCCTCGTGAAACTTCTTCCAAAATATGGAAGTAAATCGTACGTCTCGATCTGAAACAATCGACATCGGAACCCCATGCCGCGATACCACTTCCCTCACATACAACTATGCTAACCTCTCAGCATAAGAACTCTCACTGATAGCAAGAAAATGAGCGCTCTTCGTCAACCTATCCACAATCACCCAAATTGCATCGACTCCTCTCGCAGTCCTTGGAAATTTAGTTATAAAATCCATGGTAATCTGTTCCCACTTCCACTCGAGAATCTCCAACGGCTGCAGCTTACCATGCGGATGCTAGTGCTCGGCCTTAACCTGGCGACAAGTTAGGAACGTCTCAACGAACCATGCAACATCCTTCTTCATAGAGGGCCACCAATACTCGTTCTTTAGGTCCAAATACATCTTAGTAGCCCCGCGATGGATCGAGAACTTCGATCGCTGTGCTTCTTCCATCAAAATGGTACGCTTCCCGCCCACAAACGGTACCCAAATCCGATCTTGAAATGTCATAAGTCCCAGACTATCGGTAACGAATTCTGATACCTGCCCGACAACCCGCTCCCGCTTTCGGTTTTCTGGTCTCGCAACCTCAGCCTGGGCCCCTCGGATGGTGTCCAATACCGGAGTCATCACCGTCAACCTCATACAAACGTCTCTGATCGGGGCGCTCTCCGTCCTACGGCTCAAAGCATCGGCTACGACATTAGCCTTGCCCGAGTGGTACCGGATCTCACAATCATAATCCTTCACCACATCCAACCATCTCCTCTGGCGCATATTCAGGTTTGGATGATCTATCAAGTACTTCAGACTCTTGTGGTCCGTGTATATGGTGCACTGAACCCCATATAGATAGTGCCGCCAGATCTTAAGGGCAACCACCACAGCCCCCAACTCCAGATCGTGGGCGGGGTATCTTGACTCATGAGGCTTCAGCTGCCTTGATGCATATGCTATTACGTGCCCCCTCTGCATAAGCACTACCCCTAACCCCGATATTGATGCATCACAATATACCACAAAATCCTCCATCCCCTCCGGGAGTGCGAGCACCGGGGCTTCGCACAACTTCTGGCGAAGTGTCTCAAATGAGGATTGCTGCTCCGGACCCCATGAAAATGCAACACCCTTCCGGGTCATCTTGGTAAGTGGCACGACTATCTTGGAGAAATCCCTAATAAACCTTCGATAATAGCCGGCCATTCCCAGAAAGCTCGTGATCACAGTGGGTGATCTCGGCACCTCCCATCTCATCACCACCTTGATCTTGGCCGGATCGACCAATATCCCTTTCTGGTTAACAAGATTTCCTAGGAACTGGACCTCTCGTAACCAGAAATCACACTTGGAGAATTTGGCATACAACCTCTCCGATCTCAGAACTCCAAGGGTCTCCCTCAAATGCTCCTCATGCTGCTCTCTAGACCTCAAATATACCAAAATATAATCAATGAATACGATCACCAACCAATCTAGCATCGGCCTGCACACCCTGTTCATGAGATCCATGAACGCAGATGGGGCATTGGTGAGCCCAAAAGGCATCACCACAAACTCGTAATGTCCATAACGAGTTCGGAATGAAGTCTTCTGGATATCTTCATCCCGAACCCTCATCTGATGATAACCCGACCTCAAGTCTATCTTGGAGAACCAAGATGCCCCCTGCAACTGATTGAACAGATCATCGATCCTAGGTAACGGATATCGGTTCTTGACCGTCAAATTGTTCAACTCCCGGTAACCAATACACATCCAGTGTGAACCATCCTTCTTCTTGACAAAAAGGATCGGCGCTCCCCAAGGTGAGCGACTTGGTCGAATAAACCCCTTTCCCAAAAGCTCTTGAAGCTGCAAGGATAACTCCTGCATCTCTGGTGGAGCGAGCGATAAGGCGCCTTGGCGATAGGTGCTTCTCCCGGAACCAAATCGATACGGAACTCCACTTGCCTTTCCGGAGGCACGCCCGGCAGTTCCTCGGGAAACACATCCGGAAACTCGCACACTACTGGAACCTCGTCAACCGAACTTGGCCTCCCCGCGGTCACTCGTGTGTACATCACATAGGCTATAAATCCACTGCAGCCCTGCTACAAATTCTGTCTCACCCTGGCAGCCGAACAAAACGCTGACCCACACCGGGTCCCCTCGCCATACACAGTAAGCACTCCCCCACTAAGGTCTCGTATGGTCACCAACTATCTCTCGCAGTCAATGACCGCTCCAAACTTACTCAACCAATCCATGCCCACGATGACACAGATATCTCCCATCGCGATAGGAACTAGATCTATAGGGAACTTGACACCAAAAATCTCGAGCACACATCCTCGAATCATGTCGGTGGCATATACCGCTTTCTCATCAGCTATGGAAACCCTCAGGGGTCGACTCATCACCTCCCGATCAATACCAATGTGCTGACTAAAAGCCAAAGATACAAAAGACCGACTCCCACCCGAGTCAAATAATACCAAGGCAGGTACAGAATTCACAAGAAAAGTACCTACTCATATCATAATATTAGCACAATATCTCAACATAAAAGTAAATACACGAAAGAATACATACCAGCCACGACATCGGGCGCCGTGCGGACCTCCTCCACAGTCAACTGAAAAGCTCTCCCACGAGCCTTCGGAGCCTCGGCCTTCGCTGATCGAGTCTCAGAAACCCTAGAAGCAGGCGCAGATCCCTGTGCTGATCCCTGGTGAAGCTGAGGACACTCGACCTTCCGATGGACAGTCTTGTTGCAATGGAAGCAAACAATAAATCCCTTAGGGCAATCCCTAGCGATGTGCACCTCCTTGCCATATTTGTAGCAAGTACCTGATCGACAGGCCCCCTCATGACCCTTGCCGCACTTTCCGCAAGTGCGGCCCTTCTGACCTCCCGTCCTCGAATTGGCGAACTTGGTCCGCTTGGCTGTCGAGTGAGACTGAGCCGGCCACCAATCCATCCGCTGAGACTCAGCCTCTTCCCTAGCCTGAGTCTCCAACTCGATCTCCCTCTTCCGGGCATTTTCCTGGAGATCAGCAAATGTCCGGTATGTCGAGTTCGATACGAACTCCCGAATGTCCCTCCTCAGAATACCCAAATATCGGCTCATCTGTGCCTGCTTGGTAGACACCTGCTCAGGGTAGAACATCGCCCTCTCATGAAACTTTTGGGTGACCACAACAATTGAATCATTACCTTGCTTGAGGGTCAAGAACTCCTGAATCAGCCGTTCCCTCTCCAACGGGGGAACGTATTTGTCTTTGAACATGGTAGTGAATCTCTCCCAAGTCACTGCTGAAATCTCTGCAAGAGTGAAGTTCTCCATCACGAACTTCCACCAATCCTTCACCCCTAGGCGAAGCTAGTTCAAAGCGAACCGTACCCTAAGATGCTCTGGGCATGAACATGTATAGAAGCATCCCTCAATGTTAGCAATCCATCTCATCGCAGCGATCGGATCCTGCGTCCCATCAAACTCGAGTGGCTTCGTGTTGCTGAACTGCCGGAATAGCAACGAGTCACCTCTCTGAGGTCTGGCAGCAGCCACAACTGTTGTAGCTGCAGCGGCTACGGCCTTAGTCACCGCGGCGTACCGCTCATCGAAAGTCTCCCACCGCATGGTCTTGATAGACCCAAACATCTCCGGAATCTCGGCCCAGATTGCCGCAACCACCTCATCGTGGATTATCTGACGAAGCTCCTCGTCACTCACACCTCTCGTCCCAGGTCTGTGGCGTGTCCCAACCATAATGCCTCTGAAATACAACATAAGAATGTTAGACACTCAATCGAGCATACTCGCACTCAATAACGTAACCCTACTCGGCCTCCGATACCCACAGGATTCTTACTTGGGTTGCCCACTGATCCGGTCTGTTCAGTAGTATGGCCCTATACTACTGACTACATCGCATCAGCATTCACCCCAAGTCCTCCTCCTTGGACCCCGGATCACGAGTACTCTATTCTTGCTATGCATTGGCTACCTACTCGCTCTCAAGGCGTCTCATAGTAGCAGGTTTCCCCTAGATTAAGGGATCACAAATCAGGCCACTCTAGTCCTAATATGAATACCTAGTCTACTCTAGCTTGCATAACATATCATAACATATCTCATAACACATATTGTAAGGGTATTATGGGGATTTTACCGTTCGGGCGCTGGCTGACCGTACACACTGTTTCTTCTTTGGTTATCACAAAATCTCTTATAAAATTTTATGCTTTTATTATTGAATTTTTTTTCTCAAATCCTCGGTTTGTGTTTAGCTACGCCCGAAGGTGCACCCGAATCCCTCAAACCACGGCTCTGATACCAACTTGTAACAACGTGAATTTTCAAAACAAAATTTTCATTTCTTAAAACATGTTTTCATCCAAATCAAGTCATAAAATCCAATGTATCATAACATAATACAAATCATATAAATCGCAAGATCATAAATAAATCCTCCGGTAGTGTGTACAGATCACGCCGGCGCCTTCCCACGGTCCTCGCTAGCACCTAAAACACGTACCACAACAACTGTAAGCATAAAGACTTAGTGAGTTCCCCAAAATACTACTTACGCACATACACCCTTCCAGGCCATGACCTTCCGGTCCATGTGTCTCAGAGGACTTCCGTCCTGACCTAGTAAATCTTCCGATCCTACCCGCGTCGACCTTACGGTCCACATCACAATGCCTTCCGGCCCATAAAATAAATGTCTTTCGGCCCATAACATAATGCCTTCCGGCCCATATCAAGCATATCATACATAACACATACAAACGGTTAACTTATTCATATACAACGCATACAAATCATAACATATCCGACCTTCCGGTCACACATAAATACCCTTTCGGGTACAGTATAGTGAGAAGACTCACCTCGCAGGATGTCTAGAATCTCACGTGCTCGCTATCTCCGAATCTCGAAACGAAGACCCAACCCCGCCTAATCATAACGAAATATCATTCTAATTAATATAGGCTTCCAAAACTAGGCTACACCTGTTTCATTATCCCACATAGGGGTAAAAGAACATTTCACCCCTCCTTGACTCAAAGTCCACATGTTGACCAAAACCCTAAAAGTCAATAGACTACAGTACGCGGGGCGTACCGGCTTCTGTACGTGGGGCGTACATCGAAGAATCACAATCGGGGTCTCAACTCCTTACGGTGCGTGTACAGGGAGTTAAGCCCAGCGTAATTCCTAGATTCAGCCATACCATATTTTTGGTATTAAATGTTTAAGACACGTCTTCAACTTCTAGATCCGGCTCTCTTTAAGTCTCCTAACCCATAAAGTCGGAACCTTTAAGCCTTGGCATGGCTGCAAAGGCTCCTACACTCTTTAATACCTTTCCTTTTCAACTCAAAAGATCTAGATCTCATGCATGGCTAATCATTTACGTCCAAGATTACATTTTTATGAACACACAACTCAAATAGACCTAGAATATGATAGATCTAAGCCAATGGAGACTACTTGCTCACAAAGTCTCCATCTATGGGACTAAAACCCTAGAAATTGGTCCAAGAAGTATACCATAAGAACTACAAGGCAAGATCTGAACTTTTTACCTCAGGAAGAAGCTCCAACCTTTGGTATCCACAGATCTACACTTGAACACCAACTTCTAGCCTCCACAATGGACTCCTCTTCTCTTTTCCTACCTTGAAATAACACCTCAAAGCTTAAAACGCTCACATTCAAGCTATAAACGAAGGAAAAACTCTCTTAGGGTTTCTTTCTAAAGGATGGTGGCTGAGGAACCAAGACATCTCATTCCTTTTATATCCAACAACCCAAATTAGGGTTTTGGGTCTGGACCGGTTAAGCCCGGCGTAACCTTGGGTACGCCCAACGTACCCAGGTGATAACGCGTTTAATGAGGTGCGCGAGTACGCCCAGCATACTCGCCCAACACAAAAGGCCAAAAATGATAATTATTTAAAAGATTAAGGGCTAATGGTTGCATCTGAATTTCGGGCTGTTACACAAGCCCTAAGGTTTACTAGCTATAAACCCTAATTTGTCAAGTTCATATATTTGAATAATGCTAATTGAAAACAAAACCAATGGCTCTGATACCACTGATGGGTTTTAGCCATAAGAACATCCGAAGTGTTCATGCAAAGCCTAATGCTTGGATCTAGGTTTATCTATTGTACATGCAATTCATCCAAGACTTTAAACCCTAGATCTAGCATACAATTAATCATATTAACATATGAATGGGGTTTAGATCTTACCTTGATTTTTATGTAGCAATAACAATCTCAAATCCTCCTTGTAATGACTTTAGAATGCTTAGAGTCACAATTGTCACTCCTCTAATGGCTCACAAACACTAAGAGCAAGAGAATGAAGAATAAGGAGAGAGGAGGCTGCCCAAATCGTGTGGAAACCCTAAGGAAAACCTTCACCACGTTTTTGGGGCTTAAGGGTACTATATATACATGTAGGTTATTAAGGTTTTCAACTAGGAAACCCTAATATGACTGCTTAAGTCCTAAGCAGCCCATGGATCCTTTTAGAATATCTCTTGGACGATTTCTAATGGGTTTCCCCATAGAATTCGTCCAACCTATTATTCCAAGGTGATCCATAGCCCAAATGCAATTATCTTATAATTACAGTTCCAGTCCCTTAAGTTTAATTAATATCTTTTAGCCACAAAACTAATTATCAATTAATTCTTGACTAATATTAATTAAACAATATGATTTCTCCTTTAATATATTATTCTCATAATATATTAATAAATCATAATTAATCCTTTCGCTCCATAATTCATCCTATCAAGTTGCTATGGTGAAGGCAACCCAAAAGGACCATGCACCATCGGGACAAGTATATACCAAAATAGTTATGGACTTAGACAATAATCCAACAATTATGGCGTCAGTGCAATAATAAAGTACAGTGTCACGTGTTCGGTTATGATATAAAATCTCAGTTTTGTTTCGTTACCGTATAGAATCGATATTGGATATATACGGAGTTTATGTTCACTCATTGTATTTGAAAGAAACTATATTTAGTGGAATAACTTGTGACTCAAAGCGATAAGTGTCAATACCAAAAATTAAGTCATATAACACTTAATTAATAACATGACACGACTCGACAAGATTTATTAACTTACATAAGATAAGTTATTTATGTAAACCATTTGTTTCTATAAGAAAACACAATATTTACGTGGGAGGAGTTTGCTCCATCGGTTAAGTGTCGGTTCCCAAATTAAGTAAAGTAATGCTTAAGTATTGCCACGACACGAAGTTATAAAGTTCATATATTTGAAAACTTATGAGTTTTAGATATAAACTATACAAACATTTGTACAATATGTCTATATTAAAGTTAACTATTTTATGTTTCACAAGATGGGATAAAATTTATTTTATATAAATTGGCACTCAAAATCCTTTTATAAAAAGCATTTTGGTCAAGGGAACCGTATAAACTTTTATACAAGTTTTGACTTACTTATATATATTTTTCCACCTTTTGTACATTTGGATTTAAAGAAATGGTACTTATGAACGAGTCCAAACACATTTTTATAACTCAATTATTTTATATTTTTGACAGAAAAGTAAATATTTATAACAATTAGTCAACTAGCTAAAATTTATAAAACATTTTTTGGTTATAAAAATACATTGTGTCAAAACCTGTAGAACTCACCAACAATTTTGTTGACCTATTCTAATGCATGTATTCTCAAGTTATTTATCAGGTCGGATGTGTTCGCTCAGAAGACTCCGTTATTTATATTATATCTTTGTAAACATCGGATTGTTAGTCGTGTGTCACGATTTAGCAATATTTATTGTCAATGTAATTTCTACTTCGGTAATAATAGAAGATTATATTTTACTGTTCAGTGTATGTTTAATAATTATGATTACTGATTTACGTCACGCACCTAGGTGTTTCCGTCAGCGGCCAAGGGTGTGATAGATTGGTATCAGAGCTATTGGCTATAGTGAACTTGTACTTCCTTAGGAAAGCGCGTCTATAGCCTAGGGCTTACTCTCTTAGGTTAAGTATATTCGTTAGTCAACAAATATAGGGTTATACATATATAAACTCGAACCTTCGAATGCTAAAACAATACAAGGTTTTAGTTCAAATACCTTAGCTAAGTTGATTGTATGTGGGCCGAGCCACAACTAGAGGTAGAAAGATCACCTATGTGTAGTTATGCTTGGACCGATGCACAATCAAGCTTGGATTGGTAGACTAAAATGCTTGGGATCCATAATATTTAAAGAGAATCATAGTTCAAAATGCTTAAGAACCCTCAAAGGTCTAGTGAACACTTACGAATATTTGAAAAATATTTACAACAAATGTTCATGAAATTATAAGTATCATAAACATAAATTATGTCTGAAGTTTATATGGGAATGCTAATTTTTTATATGATATTCTATAAATGCTCCTATTAGATATCTTTCAACTACCTTGAAACATTCGTGCATTCGCAAATCTTTTTGAATTCGGCTTAGGTATTTAATTAGTCCATTTCATTTTGTTATGAATAGTCCGACTTATAATTGAACCATCTAAATTCAAAAGAAGGACACCTACACTTTTAAGGACACAACCTTTACCGGGTAGAACTATTATGTGTAGATCATGGGCATCAAATCTATTTATGCCACGAGAAGCATCATATATGATGCACATGGAAGTAGGTATAGAAATTAGAACAAGCACTACTTAAAGTAAAGCTTGTTATGAAGATGGTGAAACTGCCCAAGGCTGAAGAACCAGGAGGTAACCACTTGAGATAGAGTAATTGTGATCGGAACAAGGAGTGAAATCTAGGAACCATCGGTAGTGACTAATGCGTTTCTCATTAACCACTTGTATACTGAAGTAATTGTAATACAGATGTGGATCGAAATATTTGTGAACCCTAAACTTAAACCTATTTTGAGTCATGAACCTAATAGTTTGGAGAAAACCTGGAGAGCATAGACAACTGGTGAACTATCTGAAACCTATTCGTGAAATTTTAATAAATTACATCCTAACACTTACCAAATCATGTTCGTCACATCAATCTCGTGTGCATGCCACCTAAAGTCTGATATCATTGTTTATATGACGCAGTTTTGTGTGTGGCATTTTAAGTCATTATACGACCCTCCTTTTTTTAAACGATAAAATAACCATAAACGATCGATCTTTACTTATAGAACTTATACCAATTCCGAGCGGAAGCTTGGACATTATCATAAGTAGGAATCGACTACCTTACCTTTGTATCTAGATTGGTACTATAAGAAAGTGGTGTGACACAAATCTACCCACAAGAAAACCATGGTCATTGATAATGACAAGAAAAACCTAAAGTCTCCTTCCTACCCTAAGAATCAAACGATGGATTGTTGCAAATTTCTTGGCTTACCGCGATTAAATCAAATGTGAAGGATTTAATTAATTGTGAAAGACTTAAATCAAATGTGAAGGATTTAAAACAAATGTGAAGGATTTAATTAAATGTGAAGGATTTAATTAAATGTGAAGGATTTAAATCAAATGTGAAGGATTTAATTAAATGTGAAGGATTTAATTAAATGTGAAGAATTTGATCAAATCTGGAAGTTTAAGTGAAGACTTCTTCCCAAGAAATGAACACTGCATTTTTTACAACAAAAGAATTTATGTTGTCTACTACCAGTGATCCATCAGGACCTTCTTTATGGTAACCCAATTGCCAATTATGTTAACACTGTAACGCCCCGATTCTGGTATGTTATTTAATATTATTATTTCTTCAAGTTTCAACAGGGACTCGACGAGTCAGTGGCCCGACTCATCGAGTAGAGATGGGATTTCGAGCATGTTTAAGTTGGCGACTTGGCGAGTCCATATCCTGGACTCGGTGAGTCCATCAGTCTGAATGAAACCCTAAATCCCCAGGTTTTGCACCCTATTTAAGCCATGTTATGAGCCCCAACCTTGTCCCCTTCACCCTCAGAGCATCATTTAGCAACCCCTAACTTTTCCTTGAGCATTTTGAGCATTTCTTGTATGAATCTTGAAGTTTTGAAGAGAAGAAGGAAGCTAGATCCAAGGGAGCAGATGGAGGTCCAGGATCTTGCATCTATTGCAGAGTTATTGAGGTAATAATCGAATCTCCTCTGTTTCTATGATTGATTCTCCTTTGTTGAATCACATTTAGACCATTTTATCCATTTCCTAGCTTATTTATAGTAAAGAGATAACATTGGGTGATTGGCCTTCGGGTCTAGCCATGTTTCTGTCCCAAGGTCGTGAATCTAACACCTTTATGGAGCCATTTTGCTTGAAATCCCTAGATCTACTCCTTTAAGTGTCTTTTTAGCCTTTAAACCCCTTTTCATGCATATGTACACGTAAAGTTGGAAACTTTATGGGGTATCTAAGCTTTATGAACCCAGATCTATAAGTTGTATGCATTAGATTTGAGTTGAAGCATCGGTGTAGTGTTGCATGCAACCGTCTCGGCGAGTTGTTCATCACACTTGGCGAGTCGAGTTGTGAGTCCCCGATTTCTTCCTCTTTTATATGTCATGCCGAGTGGAATCAATGAGTTATAGGTGGACTCAGTGAGTCGGAGATCAGAATCATTTAGGAAGGGACCCGACGAGTCAATGCCTTGACTCGACGAGTCCATGGTAATCTTCATACCTCAAGATCAGACTCGATGAGTTGTTCATACAACTCGGCGAATCATAGCCAGAGTGTTCATGTGTTGAAGGAGGACTCGACGAGTTGTTCATACAACTCGGCGAGTCAGATGCAGATTGACTGAGTGTTAGTATCGAAGAGGAACCTGTCGAGTCTATGTCAAAATCAACGAGTAGTAGCGAGTAGAAGCAAGAAAGTGAGAGTGAGGACTCAACGAGTTGGTGACCTAACTTGACGAGTCATGTCAACTATATGTTGACTTTGACCAATAGGTTGACTTTGACCAGGGGTAAAATAGTCATTTTACCCTTAGTATAGTTATCAGTGATTGACTAAGTGTACTTATGGAAATTGTAGCCAGGGAGATACTGGAGCAGCAGCAGACAATTTCCCGAGCAGTTCATTCAACAGCCAGATTACGAGGTGAGTTTACTTCCAGTAGGAACGGCTCTACGGCCACAATGCCGACCCGATTAGCTAGCAGTAGTTTCTGGACTTCGGTCCGATGCAGTAGATAGTGTGTTTGATGCCTTCGTGGCTCAAACATGATTTATCTGTTATGTGTTTCGGGCTACGGCCTGATGCAGTATGCAGTATATGTATTTATGCTAGATGATATGTGTTATGCTACTTGATATGTGTATATGCTTTGCTATGATCAGTTAGTTCCGGACCTTGGTCCGATGCAGTTAGTTCCGGACTTCGGTCCGATGCAGTCAGTTCCAGACTTCGGTTCGATGCAGCTAGTTCTGAACTCCGGTCCTATGCATGGGACAAGGTCCCAGTCAGTTCCGGACTTCGGTCCAATGCAGTTTTCCGGACTTCGGTCCGATGCAGTGGGCAAGGCCCATTATGTGATTTATATGTATTGTATGGTATGTGGTACTTTGGGGGAGCTCACTAAGCTTTGTGCTTAAAGTTTCAGTTTTGGTTTCAGGTACTTCTGCAAGTAAAAGGAAGAGCTCGGGATGATGGCATCGCACACACCACAACTTCAGTTTTTGTCCTGGGAGTTTGTTTTGATACTTAGTTTGATTTGATATAGTTGTTTCACAACATTTTATTATGATTTGAGATATTTGACGTATGGTTTTATGATATGACATTCATTATATGATTTTTATTATTATTAAAACAAAAAATTTTGGGTCGTATTTCTGGATGTTACAAACACCAAAAGGAAACGAAGTCCAACTAGAAAGATAAGCAAGGAATTGTATTCCATAAGTTGGAACAACTATGGTGTAATGCACCAATCCTACCTTTCTGAAAGAACAAAGAACATCTCCGTATATGAAATGCATACATAAAGGATTGAGGTGCACATTGATGAATTAAGATAAGGTTTTACCTATGCTTTTGGTTGAATGACATAAATGAGAAATTTGTTTTCATCATGACGCGTGAGACTTATTAACATTTTAATAAGATAGTAGCAAATATCTTGAGCCGAAAAGAAAGTATCAAACCCCACTGAGTACAAGTATTAACTATGAATATCCCTTCACAACCTACATGTCAAATTCGAGAAGTTTGACTCAAGATTCTATGAGAGAAAAAGGCTTCGCGAGTGAATCTCTATGAAGAACGGATAAACAAGTCAAGCTCAGGGATGACGGGATGTGATACTTTATGAGCCGAATTAGTATGCCTAAGTACGGTGAACACGGGAGAATAGTCTTGGAAAAATCTCATAGATAAAATTGTCCCATCTATCCAGGCTCTGATTAAATGTAATTAGATTTGAAAGAATGGAGGTGCTGAACATACATGAAAGCGGAGATTGCCACTTTAGTGGAAAAATATCATACTTGTACCAAATGCAAAATGTCAGAAACACTCAAGATTTGAGTAATGATAAAGAAATACCTGAGTAAAGGGAACCAGTGTCAACGGACTTCATACCAAATGATACTCAAAGAACCATAGTGGTTTCAATTCTATTGAGGTAATGGTCCATAAATTGACTAAATCCATCCACTTCCCATTAATCAAAGGAATGACTGAAATGGAAAAGCTAACCAAGAATTACCAAAGTAATCATCAGACTGCACGAGGTACCAGTCTCTATCACCTTTCTTTAAGATGATGGATTCACCTAGTAATCTTGACAGTCATCATAATTGTTAGATATGTGCATGAGAATACGCACATCTTACCATTCGCAATGGACAAGAATGTCTAATCCTTAAGGAAACTGCTCCGAGCATACGTGATAAATATTGGATAATGCAGGGAAAACTCGTTGTTGTTGATTAAGTCTTCTTACATAGATAGTTGTCACATCAACATAAAGACCTCACTGATTGAGGCTTTGTACGGACGAAAGTGTCGATCCTTGATAAGTTGAACAATGATTGAAGATGCAAAACTAAAAATAAAAAAAAAAGCATGCAGGTAATACACGGTATTTGGACCAAAGAATCACTCATGAGATCACAGAAAAGATTGTGTGAACCTGATAATGATTTCAGATTGTACACAAATGACAAGAGAGTTATGTGAACAAGAGATGTCGGTCTCTCAACTTCCAAGTCACAGATTGTGTAACTTCAAATGCTTGCTTATTAAGGAATGATATGACCTAGAGGATGAGTCAAGTTAAACCATAACTCAAAGGATCATAGAAATTCTTAATAGAATTTGGTCCTGAATTTTATATCCATTCATCTTGAAAACTAAATGACATACACCACGTTTTTCATACGCCACATCTCAAATAATGTGAGTTTGATGACACACTTGTTAGCTCTCTTTCAATAAAGTAAGCTAAGAAACCGTACTAATGTTTCAAAAATGGGAAAGTATGCGCGTTAGAATTGTATATTAGACTCGACAACCTTTAAAATATTTGATTTGATATTATTCTGTATTCTCTGTTTAGTTGTGACTTGTGGTAAAGTCATATATTCGACCAATTATCTAATCTAGAGGTACGCAACTTAAATCAACTATATTTTTTTATAATATTTTATCTACACGTTGAATTTCGGGACAAAATTTCTTTTAAAGCGGGATAATGTAACAATTGGTAAAAATTGGTCAGAGTTCGGCGGTCAAACCACCGTGAACCGTAAAGTATTATTGACCAACGGTG
This sequence comes from Lactuca saligna, assembly GCF_052625555.1. Classification (NCBI taxonomy): domain Eukaryota; kingdom Viridiplantae; phylum Streptophyta; class Magnoliopsida; order Asterales; family Asteraceae; genus Lactuca; species Lactuca saligna. Next base: position 321,028,834 of record NC_136420.1, on the reverse strand, counting down.
TGTAATTTCATTTTAATATGTATATTAAATATATTAAAATTATAATTTCCTTTAAAACATCCCAAACTACTTAAACCGCCTATCATTGAAAATTGAATAAAATTTATGAACAAAAACTAAATTTATTTGTGGCGTTAAAAATAAAAATTTTGCATTAAAATGTCCAAGAGTTATGGATAATATATTCGAATATATTATGTCCACCTGATTTCGTGGATATAAAGAACGTCCAAAACGGAGACCGTATGAGAAAGTTACGCCTCTTTACAATTACAAAAATCAATATTTATCTGATTTTCCTAAAACAAACCATATACTGCTTCTCTTGGAATAACTACGAACCTCGAAAGTCAATTTTGAGTGCATTTTTGAATTCAGGTTATGGCATATTCTTTTATTATATTTTTATAATAATTTTAACCTCGACTAAAATCAGATTCGGAAAATCTGTCAATTCTGAACTAATTAATCGTGAAATTTTAAATGTAAATTCGTAGAGTTTGGTATATCAGAATTCAAATTCGTTTGGGTTTTTGAAATCACCACGATCAAGACAACAAATAGACATTTTTCGGAAAATTTCATCAAAACGATTAGATGACACCAATGTTTTAAAAATCGGGTTTTTAGTTGAACCGCTATGGCGACCGGTTCCCGGCTCAACTAGTTCGACCGCTTGGTCAATCGGTTTCTATAATTTTCATATTTTTTTTCTTATTTTTCTACACATACATACATAAACCATGAATTTAACGTCTATAAGTTCAAACATTAAAAATACGCAAAAAAAATAAGTTGTAGATCTGATGCAGGCCCTAGTATGGAGGATCGGACCCTTGCGTTCCAAGAGGCCCACGATCGTGTGACTAAAGGGGCTTCACGGAAATGGCCATAACTTTGGCTACAGATCTCCGTTTTGGGCCTACGACCAGTCAAATCGAAGCGTGGAGCAAGGAGCACATCTAGATAAGTACCCGTAGGGGACTTACCGATTTTTTTTGTCCAAAATCGCTTTCTAAATGGAGTTATGAACAATTTTGTTATTTTTCCTTAATTTTTGGGTTTGTATTTGGCCCATGGACTTTTAGGGTTTCATTTTAATTTATGCTTCTTATTTAACTATTTTTGATGTAATTTGGATGGTCGATCAACAATTTTATGAACTTTCGATTTTCTCCCAAATTTTGTGTGTGTTAACCCAGATTTTGAAGCCAAACCCACGGTATTTGTAACGCCCGTAAATCCGGGCTAGACAATGTAGAGACAATCAGCATCAAATATGAGTTTTTGATGGAAGATTAATTAGAAGGATTAATCTTAACCAAGTTGTAGTATATGTTACAAGGTTTTCGTACATATAATGAATGCCGAAATTCTAGTTATAACGAAGAAGTTGTGACCCATGGAAGTTTCGCGACGGAACCGGCATGGAACCGGGAAGCATAAATAGTGAATTTACGATAAAACGATATTCAGCCTTAGCGATCTAAACAAAAGTCGTAGAATTCGTTAAGCCGAGAGCGTCCACAAAAACAGAACGCCCAAATCTCACTTCGTATGAGGAAGTTATGATTTTTCGAAGTTTCGGCTTAGCAGTGTACAACCCGAAATTCGAATTTTAGATCGAGAGGTTTTTAGCCGATACAACCTAAACGAAAATTGAATATCTTGTTAATAGTAGCGTAACGATAAAACGACAGATGGAAACGGACGTCGGATGAAGAAGTTATGAATTTTTAACGGACTAATCGTGTCCTAGCCTGTTAAAAATATAACTTTTAAAAATAAATCAAAATTACCCGACGGAGTCTAAACAAAAATTGTAAAGTACGTTCCCGCCTACGCGTGGATATCAAGAACGTCGAAAACGGAGCTCGTATGAGGAAGATACGAATTTTTAAAGTCAATGCTGGAATTTGCAAAATCTGATGCGAGTTGATGACGTGGCGCAATCTGGACCCTCCATCGCTGATCAGTGCATCACCCTCGCAGTACGCCCCGAGTCCGAAGAAGTTACGCCCCGCGTAGCTCCGGTTTGATCCATCCGATGGTGCGAGATAGCTGGCTTCGGCTAGCGCTCTTATCCGAAGACTATGCCCAGCGTAGCCCTCGGTACGCCCAGCGTTATCCGAGGAGCTAGGCCTATAAATAAGTTGCGCAGGCAGTCACTTCTCCCACACCTTTCTTCACTCTCTCTAAATACTTTCTCTCTCTAAGTGGACTAACCCCCCTAAAAGCCTAGGTAAACCCCCTAGCACCCGAAGGAAGCCCCGAGGCTCCCAGAGTCCCGAGAAAAAGGGTTTTTCGGTTAGGAAACGCTGCTCCAAGCAAAGTTCCGATTTTCTTTAAAATCCGCTGTAAGTGAGCTACGCTTACGCAGTTTTTAATATAGCTTTCAAATAATTATAGTAATCTTATTAGGTCCTTAAAATAATTATTTGGGCTATTATTATGAGTTATATAGTGTTGTTTAACACTTATATAATAATAATAATAATAATAATAATAATAATAATAATAATAATAATAGCTAAAGTATTAATTAGTCTTGGTAAATATTGAACTAAACCCTAGTGGTAATGATACTAGGTTTTGTCGAGAAAATTATTTTAAGAGTAACGAAATGCCGTCCGAGGGCCGAGTCACCACCTTATCAGGTGAGTGCATAGTCCATTTCATCTTACACATAGATATGAAGTATTTATTATAAATTACGTGCTATGTGTGCATACTGTTTGTATACTTGTTGTCTATGATGGGTGAAAGATTTTATACACGTTTTAAATGATTTAAACTGTATACGTATTTTATATCTACAATATGTTGGGTAAAACATGGGTAGATTAAATATGAGTCGGATGATGAGGTGTGAGGTGAATTAGACCGTGAGGTGAGGGTGAGAGGTGGACGATGTGAGAAGCGTTTTTCCCAAACGATGGCCCGTCATTCAGCAGAGTATGGATGCCAATCATGGACTATTCTAGACAGTCCAGTGGAACACTAGCAGGCTCGAAACATGTAGGTGTTGTGAACGATGTGTTCACCCGGTGTACTCTAAACTTTGGTGACCATGAAGACTTGGTGCCTAAACCTTAGTGATCATGCAGACTTGATGCCTAAACCCTGGCGACTATGCAGACTTAGTGCCTAAACCATGGTGACTATGTAGACTTAGTGCCCTTTTTGTAAACCGTGGCAACGATGGACTTCATGCCGATTCCTTAGGATAATCCTTAGGAATGAATGAACGAGGAATAGCTGATTCTTAGGGTAGATCCTTAAGAGTAAAGAAGATAATAGGGATGGGTAATGGGGATTAACTGTTTGATTGTTTAAACATAATAATTATATTATTAATGGTTGAAAACCCTTTGTACTCACCAGGTTTCCCAACCCGACCCACTCGGTTTATTTATATCACAGGTGTTGATATGAAGTCACTTTACACTGAGAGATTTAAAGAGATGTGGATCACTAGTGTAAATAAATGTAAGTTCTATTTATGCTTATGTTTCTGTATTGACGATTACATCCTAAATGTTTTAAAATGAATAAAATATGTTTCTTCGAAAATGTTTTGATAATGTATTTACCGTGTTTTCTGGGGAACAAATTGCGCAACATTATTATTAAAAGAAGTACTCTGATTTTTATAAAGCGTAAACAAAATCGGTCTTTTCTGGCTGTGAAAATGGGGATGTCACAGTTGGTATCAGAGCATTAGTTTAAGCGAACTATGAATATGGATTTATTTCTAGACTTAAACTTAGAATGATAAGCGATGATCGTGAGGAGTGTGTCTAGTAAATTTAGGTAATACACCTGAATAGACACAAGCACTAGCTTATTTAGGGTAAATTCCTAACATGCTTTTATGTGCTAAATGATTTATGATATGCGTTATACGATCGAATCTATTGTAACACCCGTCAAAATTAGGTCAATAAACAATCACATGTGATTATGCCAATCATGTAATGTGATTTTCTAAACTAATGTGATAAGCATACTATGTATTTCATGATAAATTCTATTACAAATGTGAACTTTCTTTATGATACAACTCAAAGTATACGTTCATACAATTCCAAAAATATAGAGAATGTTTGAATCTGACTACGCATGAAGAAGTTATGATAAACCGAACACTATAAATCTCTATAATAAGAGGAATTTTAAATATACTTAGAATTAGCTATTTAAGTCTAAAATAGAGTTGTATTACTTATAAATACCTACACGTGCATATAAAGAACGTCAAAAACGGAGTTCGTATGCAAAAGTTATGGCCTTCCGAAGATTCAGCTTTCAGAAACCCTAAGCTAACTAAACTCACGACATGAGCTTTATGAATCTCACGACGTGAGGAGTCATTTATCCATATCTCGGAATCTAGAAGGTGTGAGGGGATAGGGTCCAAACTCACAACGTGAACAAAGAGTTATTCACGACGTGAGGAGTCACATGGCCACCTTCCAAAGCTAGGGACGCAAATGGCAAGTCTACGGGGTGATCATGCAAGATTCACAACGTGAGTTTTATGACACTCACGATGTGAGAGTCCAAAATTCTTACTATAAATAGCAGGTCCGACTTTAGCTATTCCTTACACCATTTCCTTATCTCCTCTCTCCCTTGCTGAGGCCATCTTGCATCCCGAGACCCGACGATCTCGCACGCTGACCGTTTTGCTTAGATAACATAAAATCATGCTGCTAGGGTGAGTTTCATGGCCCCACTTTCTAATATTTTTGGGGGAAAACGCATGCTAAATATTATATATATGTTAATATTATATCTAGATGATAGTTAATTCGTATCAACATGGATAGTTATACTAACCGGGATATAGTTATTTTAAATATAATATTTTGAAAATATACACATATTATCAACTTGTTAATGTGTTATTATAATAATGTAGATCTTGAGTTATACTTAGGATTCTATATATATATGTTGTGTGCGATATAGTTTCGATGTTATATTCGGAAGTTCTATATGTTAAGTTATATAATATGTTGTTATTATTAGTTTTATGTCAAGATAAAACTAGAAACGTTATATGTTGTTATTATTGGTTTTAGGTCAAGATAAAACCCGGTTTTACTTCAAGATATAGCTGTTATACTGCCTAAATATTATGAAGTTAGGAGTAATGTTTAAAAGCATAGTCTAGTAACTTAGGGTTTTAGACATAAAAATGCTTTTGTTGTTAGAGCTATAGGAAGCCGTCAAAGTCTACATGAGTAATTGTATTCATCAACTAAGATTGGGGATCCTAGCGGAAATCCTCTGAACTGTAATCGTTAATCACGTGTGAGCGAGGAAGTCGTGTATAATTAGTATACGGGCTGACCACCCCACTTGCGACTGTTAGCTACAGTCAACCAAAAGCAAGTGATGAACTATCCTTTTATTTTTTATTATTCCGGAGTCGATGAAGCGTACGGTCATGTTAAATCATGAGTGTATTTGTTCTCATGGTAAATCATGAGTGTATTGTTCTATCAGAGGTATTATGTCATAGCAACGGTTACAGGCTCATGGTAGAAAATTGTTAGAAACATTATACCTTGTCGTATACAAGTATTAATATTAAGTATAAGTTTTCCCCTACTTATACCTTAAGATTAAGAAATGTTTAGGTATAAAACTTAATTGATAAGTATACTATTATACCTAATGTTGGAGAGTGAAAATGATACTTTCAAAACTATACTTTTGAATGTGTAAAAAGGTATTATTTTATGGAGTCAAAACCTGTTGACTCACCAACTTTATGTTGATGTATTTTAAAATGCATGTGTTTTCAGGAACTTGAAAAGCTGATATGTATTCGAACAGGAGAAGTTTTACTATTATCTTCCTGTTTATTAAGAAGTATGTCATAGTCGAATATTATGTAATAAATATTAGGAAAACAATAATGTAACTTTCAGTCATCAATAAAGGTATGTATTTTCTTTAAGTATTGTTCAATGTATGTTATATAACTGTGATACGAAAAATGACGTTACACTACCCGGTGTTTCCGCCGACGGCCGGGGTGTGACATCTATGGTCTGTTGCCGACCGGATCTGAAAACCTTATGTGTTTAGGATTCTAAACGTACGACTACGATATTAGAACTAGCATGTAAACGTTTTGGGGTGATAAGGATGATCTAAAACGTCAATCCTAAATTAAGATCAAGATTCACCTTACTCGGTGTATAGATCAAAATGGCAAGAAACCGCAGTGGAGCAGGGAATGCAAATGGGAATGGGAATCAACCCCCAGTGATTCAGCAAATACCTATTATAGAAGAAGTTGCACCCGAGTCAATCACCATGGCTAGAGTACAAGCCATGATTCGGGCTATGCTAGCCGAACAAAGGGAAGAAATGAGGCAGATGTTGAATAGGGACGAACCTACCATGCCCATTGAGCAACCTGAGCTGATCCCGAGCAATTGGAGGAAGGGAACTACAGTGGGACCGTTGGTCAAGCCGATGCACCGGTGATTCGGAAACTTAATCAAGATGATATAGTTGAGAGGAATGGATGCACGTACAAGGATTTTATGACCTACAAGCCATCGAATTTCACTAGAAAGGAAGATCCGATATGAGTGATGGATTGGATCTCGGAGATGGAGGTGGCCTTCATGACGTGTGGATGCAGAGGCAAGTTACAGACCATGTTTGCAGTACGTCAGTTCCGAGGAGGTGTTGTTGGTTAGTGGAACACCCTGGGGAAGACTTTAAGGCCCAATGAGCCCTTGCAACTGACTTGGGCAGAGTTTTTGGTGCATTTCAAGCGCAAGTATTGCTCAGCTCAAAACCTGCTCGAGCTAGAGAACCAATTCCTAACTTTGAAGAAAGGGAGCATGTCCATCGATGAATACACCAACAACTTCACAGAGAAGGTGGAGTTCGCCTTGCATCTTGTCCCGGATGAACTGACGAAAATCGACAAGTATGCAAAAGGGCTTCCATGGGAGTACGCGGTGCCAGTGCGTCAGGCACCTACTTTAGAGGCAACTATCTGGGTTGCCAAGTCTGTGGAGGATATGATCAAGGGATGAGCCGCCAGCAAAGCTGAAGTTGGCGAGAAAAGGAAGCATGAAGGATCTTCAAAATCCAACAAAGAAAGGAAATTCTCAAAGACTGGTGAAGGAGGAGGAGGTGAAGCCAAGTGGTGCGAGAAGTGTAAAAAGAAGCACTTTGGGAAATGTAGCGAGGAGGTGACTTGCTACAAATGTGGAAAGACAGGGCATTATGCCATCAAGTGTGCATCCAAAAAGAAGGTGTGCTATGGATGTAACAAAGAAGGGCATATTTCTAGGGACTTCCCAAAGAAAAACGAGGAGGCAAGGCCAAACATGCCACCAAGGCCAAGGGCATTTCACATGATCCTGGACGAAGTAGAAAACCATGCCAGGAATCAAGGATGAGGAATTCATACCCGAAGATCGAGTTATGAAGTAACCAAGGGGATGGAATCATATGATGTCGCCTATTAGAGGCATAGTCTAGGGTCAACTTGAAAACCTATGTAATCGTTTCAAGGAATAATATAAAACCTTCGTTCTGCTATCTGATGTGTAAGTCGTTATGTGATTTTCTTGTATGGTGACTTGGATAAACTGCGAGACAATACTTGGGACGAGTATGAGTAGGTGTGAAAGGTAGTAGATGCATATACTACCAGAAGCATAGGACTCACGCTTGGATCAGGGAAAGTCACAAGGTTACCAAGAAGCTAGTAATTGATACAGTTTTATTCAAGTATATCATTACCATTGTTTTGGTAATGACTAAGAAGGTTGTTGCTATCTCGATCCTAGTGGTCATATCGAATTATGTCTGACTATGATGAGTATGTTATGTGGTTCAGAGAACCAAGTTCGATGTAGCATCTGACTTAAAGCAGAAGCTTGAAATGAAAGCTAACCAAGGCGATCCGTAGAAGTATCGCGATGATTATTAAAGAAGTGGTGGCTAGAAATTCTACATATTGAAATGTGATTGTATCACATTAGAACATGAAGTAAGGTATAGTCTATTCTAGAATTTGACTCTAAGAGACATGAGTCTAAGCGTTGCAACCTACGATGATAGGTCATTAGAATATGACACATCAATCCACTTTAGTAATAAAAGAACTTATCTTAAGTTTGTTAAGAAGAAGAAGGAGTCTGCACTAAGGATCGAGATTGTGACTTGTAGGTCATAATTTGGAGTCTAATGTGATATAGGGAGCAGGTGCAAGATCGAGCACCGCCTGCAGTCAGGGAGTCCAAGGGTTAAATACTCGTTCGAAGCAACATAGAAGTTACAGTTATCACTTAGGATGAAGAGATAACGTATGGAGTCATCATGTGAGCCCTGTTTCGTTGATGATTCTGGGACGTAATCATCCTAAGGGGGAGATAATTGTAATGCCCGTAAATTCGGGCTAGTCAATTTAGAGACAATGAGCATCAAAAATGAGTTTTTGATGGAAGATTAATTAGAAGGAGTAATCTTAAACAAGTTGTAGTATATGTTACAAGGTTTCCGTACATATAATGAACGCCGAAATCCGAGTTATAACGAAGAAGTTATGACCCGTGGAAGTTTCGCGACGGAACCGACATGAAACCGGGAAGCATAAATAGTGAATTTACGATTAAGCGATATTCAGCCTTAGCGATCTAAACAAAAGACGTAGGATTCGTTAAACCGAGAGCGTCCATAAAAAGAACGCCCAAATCTGACTTCGTATGAGGAAGTTATGATTTTTCGAAGTTTTGGCTTAGGAGTGTACAACCCGAAATTCGAATGTTAGATCGAGAGCTTTTTAGCCGAAACAACCTAAACAAGAATTGAAGATCTCGTTAATAGTAGCGTAACGATAAAAAGACAGACGGAAACGGATGTCGGCTGAAGAAGTTATGAATTTTTAACGGACTCATCGTGTCCCGGCCTGTTAAAAATATAACTTTTAAAAATAATTCATAATTAGCCGACAGAGTCTAAACGAAAGTTGTAGAGAACATTCCAGCCTACGCGTGGATATAACGAACGTCAAAAACGGATCTCGTATGAGGAAGATACGAATTTTTAAATTCAATGCTGGAATTTGCGAAATCTAATGCGAGTTGCTGACGTGGCGCAATCTGGACCCTCCATCGCTGATCAGTGCACGCGTCAGATTCGCGACACATCACCCTCACAGTACGCCCTGCGTCCGAAGAAGTTACACCTCGTGTAGTTGTAGTCTGATCCATCCGATGGTGCGAGACAACTGGCTTCGGCTGGCGCTCTTATCCGAAGACTACACCCAACGTAGCCCTCGGTACGCCCAACGTAATCCGAGGAGCTGGGCCTATAAATAAGCTGCGAAGGCAGCCACTTCTCCCACACCTTTCTTCACTCTCTCTCTAAATACTTTCTCTCTCTAAGTGTCATAACCCCCCCTAAAAGCCTAGGTAAACCCCCTAGCACACGAAGGAAGCCCCGAGGCTCTCGGAGTCCCGAGAAAAAGGGTCTTTCGGTTTGGAAACGTTGCTCCAAGCAAAGTTCCGGTTTACTTTAAAATCCGTTGTAAGTGAGTTACGCTTACGCAATTTTTAATATAGCTTTCAAATAATTATAGTAATGTTATTAGGTCCTTAAAATAATTATTTAGGCTATTATTATGAGTTATATAGTGTTGTTTATCGCTTATATAATAATAATAATAATAATAATAATAATAATAATAATAATAATAATGATAGCTAAACTACTAATTAGTCTCGGTAAATATTGAACTAAACCTTAGTGGTAATGATACTAGGTTTTGTCGAGGAAAATTGTTTTAAGAGTAACGAAGTGTCGTCCGCGGGCCGAGTCACCACCTTATCAGGTGAGTGCATAGTCCCTTCCATCTTACACATAGATATGAAGTATTTATTATAAATTATGTGCTATGTGTGCATTGTAACATCCGGGTTCCCAGGTATTATTTCTTGTTCATTTATTTTTGGATTTTGAGAGGGGGCTCGGCGAGTTGGAGTATAAACTCGCCGAGTATGGTCGCGGATTTGCGTCTGGACTCGGCGAGTCCATGCTGTTTAATGAAACCCTAATTTCATGGGTTTGGGACCTATTTAAAGGCCCTTAGGGCCGTCATTTGCATTTATCAGTCCCTTGAGAGAAACCCTAGAGCACTTGAGCGTTTTGGGAAGAGAGAAAAGGCCATTGTTAACATTGAAGCTTGTTTAAGAAGGAAAAAAGGAGGTTTTAGCCAAGAGGAAGCAAGGGAAGTGGACATCCTGCGATTTTGGAGCGCAGAGCATCACTTTAGAGGTAATATCTCGACTTCTTTTCTATTGTTATGATGATGACGTGGATTTAGGGTTTCTTGGACCCTTTATTGACTGGTTTTGAGGCCAATCCGTCCCTATGTGCGTTGAGGCGTTAGATCTAGATCCATTGTGGTCCAGAGGGCTTTACTCTTCAATCTTTATGAAGACTTTGGGGGTTTTGACCATGGGTTGTGATAAATGGGGCTAAAACATCATATAAGAGCAAATAGAGGTTGTTGTGTGTCAAGATCCGAACTTTACATGATTATCATGCTTGGAGAGGCTAGATCTATGATTTGATGGAGCAGATCTAACCACAGAAGTCGTTTTTAGTTTGTGCATGGCATGAACTCGCCGAGTTGTTCTTGGGACTCGGCGAGTAGTTTGAATGTTTCCCGTTAATCACTTAGTGAGTGTACTTGTCGAGTTGGTGGAATGACTCGGTGAGTCAGGGAGAGTCAGGTGTCTGAGTTCGAGTGGGAACTCGCCAAGTTGTTCTTGGGACTCGGCGAGTTGAGTCGTGGTGGCCCCGCGATTCTTTCCAGGTGGAACTCGTCGAGTTCGGGAAACACTCGACGTGCCAAGAGAGGGTTCAAGAGAGAGTCAGTTGACACGTGTAGACTCGCCGACTCGCCCTAGTGCACTCGCCGAGTCGGGTCAAAGTCGACCGTTGACCTTGTGGACTGTTAGGGTTGAGTACAGTTGTATATATGGGAATATTTGCTTTATGTGATTTGGCAGAGGCTAGGTCACATTTCTACCAAGGCAGAGAGTTATTGAGATATCATAGGTGAGTCTTCTCACTATACTGTACCTGGAAAGGTACCTATGTGTGACTGGAAGGTCTTGTATGTTATGAGATGCATGTTTTGTATGATATGAGGTGCATGTTCTGTATGTGATATGTATGCTATGTATGATATGGGCCAGAAGGCATTATGACGTGGACCGGAAGGTCAAAGATTCATGGATCGGAAGGTCGATACGAGTAGGACCGGAAGGTCTACTGGGACTGGGACGGAAGTCCCCTGAAACACATGGACCGGAAGGTCGTGTGAAGTATGGCCTAGAAAGGCATATGTGTGTAAGGGTATTTTGGGGAACTCACTAATCATTTATGCTTACTGATATGTGCATATTTAGTTTGTATTAAGTATAGATTTTTATTCATTTATTAGCTAAATTACTGCATTTCATGGACAAAAGGTACTTAAAAGTGTTTGAATTGTATTTTCAGTCCAAAAATGAAGCTCAGAAGCAAAAGGAAGCAGGAGAAGCGGTTAGAAGCTCGGGAATTGAATAAAGAGGAAAAACACCAAAAATAACACCTACTCGGCGAGTCCAAGTGAAGATTAGAGAAGATAACGACTCGGAAACCCAGATACTTATCGCATATGGGGATTGTGAGATGGACTCGACGAGTCATCACCTGACTCGACGAGTCGATGCGTGAATATAAAGATAACTTCTCAGATCAATGAAAAAAACATCTGGGACGATTCTGGAGAGTTTAGCTGCGATTCATAGGCCAGAGAAACCCTAGAAGATGAAGATAGAAGCTACAATTCAATCCCGAAGGAGATTTCAGGCAAATTTCATCATTCTAATTAATCTTTTGTTTTCCATTATGGCTAGATAATTAGAATTCGTTTTTATGCTGTTATTTACTTCAATCATGAGCTAAAACTCTTAAACTTCTGTTTGGGGAAACAAAATTGATACTATGGTTTGATTATTGGTAGGATTAATTCAATGTTGGTGATTTTTGTTATTTTAGCTTGCTAAAGAACCTTGTGTGTGAATGCGAATTAATTTTCTGTTAATAGGAAGGTAATTAAATAGCATGAACATTGTTTGATTATCAACCTCATATGCCATGTGACCACTTTGTTATATGTCTAGGATTAATGAACATGAAACTATAATTAATAAAAAATTAAGTAAATCCATGTGCAAGCTTGTGTGATGACCATCAACAAGAAGTTAATTAAAAGCCAAATTAGTTAACTATTGTTAGTCTAAAGTAATCCGAATAATTAACCTAGTGAATTGAATTGAATTAGACAACTGATCATTGTTTAAGTTAGTTTATTTACTAAGGATTAGTGTAGTGAATGCGAACCTAGTCACTTGAATCGGTAACCAACAAATGAGTTAATCCATTGCACTATTACCTTGAAATCAACCATAGGATCAATTGAGTTGAACTAAACAGAAGTTCCTTCTTATTATTGAATCTAGTTAATTCTTTGTTTTTCTAGTTTTTAGATTAAGTATTAGTTATTAAGTTTCTAGTCTTGTAAAACTAGAGAAAACCCTCTACTTATTAATTAATTTAGATAGAATTAGTTTTTAGTTTTAATTTGCCATTCTGTGTGTTTGATACCCTACTTATTTGACTATACCACAATTGATAGGTCCACTGCCTTTGTGTGTTTATTTTACAACTAAAAGTAGGTTTAAAACTAAGTGAGTTTTCACACATCAAGTTTTTGGCGCCGTTGCCGGGGAACGGTTCTAAAATCAACATCAAATTCTAATTCAATAGATCCTTTGTGTGAGATTTATGTTACACAAAGTTAATTACAAGGTAATTTAGTAGGTAGTATAATTTTTTTTTTAAAAAGTAACTAATTTTTTTTTTTCTAATTTTACATTGGACTCGCCGAGTGCACTCGTGCAGACTCGGCGAGTACGTCGTTGTTTGCAGTTTTAATTTTTTATTTTATTTTTGTTCTTTTTACGCGTTTTGTTTTGTTTTGGTTACAGTTGTTTCATGACCCGAGGATCTGATACACCTCTGGTCCCTCCTCTTGAAGATCCGGAATCCGCACTAAGAAGGAGCAAATGCAAAACCGTTGGAGAATCCGCTTCTTCAAAGAACTCACCACTCAAAAACCTCAAGTCAGTTTTCAGCAAGAAGAGGAGCAGCAAATCAGGAGCATCCAGTGCCTCTTTCACAATCGAAGATCCAATTCAAGAAGACACCGAGTACGAGACCAAGGAAGAGGAAGAACCCACATACGAGCACGAATTCGAGTTTGAAGAGGATTTAGCTACCGCTATGGCTAATACCGATGAAGTCCCCATGGGGGAATGGAAGAAGAGGATGCATGATGACACCAGACCAGGACTTGTGCAGCCCGCAATTCCCGCAACCGCTACTTTCGAGCTAAAGGTCCATATTCTCGCTCAACTCAAGGAGATTCCTTTTTACGGGAAAGACCACGAAGACGCCTACAAGCACTTGGATGAAGTAAATGATGTGGCTGACTACTTCAATGTACCAAATGTGCCTCGCGAGACCCAGCTACTTCGCATGCTCCCAGTCACGTTCAAGGGTGCTGCGAAGGATTGGCTCAAGTCACTTCCTCCCGGATCGGTCACCACATGGGCCAAGATGAAAGAGGAATTTATAGACCATTTTTGCCCGCCTTCCAAGATAGCTAAGTTGAAGAAATCCATCGCCAACTTAGAGCAACAACCCGGAGAATCTCTTTATGAAGCTTGGGAAAGGTACAAAGGTTTGCTTAGAAATTGCCCACACCATGACCTTAATAGCCAACAAGAGGTCTCCATTTTCTATGATGGAGTCAATGTCACCACAAGGCAATTTCTCGATTCACAAGGCCCGCTCACCAGAAAGCCACCTCCGGTAATCAAGGATTTAATTGAAGAATTCTCTAAGCATTCTAGAGAATACCACAATCCAAGAAATGAAGTAAGTCAGGGAGCAGTGAACTCGGTGAATGATAACATGGCGGCGGTGATAGCTAAGCTCGATAGTCTATATAGAAGGATGACAAAAATGGATCAAACAATCCATGCTATTCGAGTTGGATGCGAGAATTGTAGAGGGACCCACCTCACCAAGGATTGTGATTTGGATGAAAATGGAAACAAGAAGACTCAAGTGTTTCACTCAAGTGGCGATAGATACGACGAGAATTAGCAGAAACCGAAGAAGGAATGGCTCCCATACGAAGAATATAAGAAGGCTAAGGAGGAGAAATACAAGTAGAAGGAGAGGGGATTCTATCAAAAGGAAGAACCGGTAATAGAAAAGAAAGCCGATTTAGAAGAAATGCTCACAAGATTCATAGCCGCGTCTGAAAAGAGACACAATGATCACGATGATGCAATGCACGAGACCAGAAATATGCTAAGGAATCAGCAGGCATCCATTCTCAACATTGAGAAACAGTCGGGACAACTTGCACATCAAGTGAACGAAAGAAGACTAGGTCAAGTAACTCCGAAAATAACCCAAGAATAGAGAATGTAAGTATGGTGACTTCCAGCAATGAAAAAATATTCACGTAGGCATAGAGGGACTCCAATAGCAAGACAAAGAAGACAGAAGAGTCGACTCCAGCTAAACTCGACCCGACTCGCTGAGTCCCTCAAATGGACTCAACGAGTCCATGCGTACATGATAAAACTGTCATCCCCTTAAAGCCATATAATCCCCCTCTACCATTCCCAATCAAAGCCATGCCTGTGGAAAAAGTTGAAGCTTATAGAGCTTTTATGGAGCATGTTAGATCCCTCCAAGTCAATGTACTATTTGTAGAAACGATGCTCACAACACCCAAGTACTTCAACTTACTAAAAGGTCTCTTTGCTGCTAGGAAAGACTTGGTTGAAGTCGCGAAGATAATGTTGAGTGAGTTACCCGAAAAGAAGGGTGATCCGGGGAGTATCATAATTCCATGCCAATTTGGAAATGCATTTGTCACTCAAGCATTGACCGATTCGGGTGCAAGCATCAACCTGATGCCGCTCTCTTTCTTCAAGAAGCTGAACTTACTGGAACCAAGGCCAGTGAACATGAAGATCCATTTGGCTGACAAGACGACGATTCGTCCAAGAGGAGTTTGCGAGGATCTTCTCATTAAAGTTGACAAGTTCATCTTTCCAGTAGACTTTGTGGTGCTAGATATGGAAGAAGATCCTGAAGTTCCAATTATTTTGGGGAGGTCATTTTTATACACTGCATGTGCTTTAATTGATGTATGTGAGTCTACACTAACATTAAGGATAGGAGACGAGTCAGCGCTATTTAGAGCTTTACCAGAAGCCAAGCAAGAAGAGAATGGGAAATAAGAGATCTCATTTATCAGTTTAGATGATGAGATACTACAAAAAGAACTTGAACTTTTGCAAGAAAAAGATCCAAGCAAGTTTTTGCTACCTTCTGGAGAGGATGGAGATGTTAACAAGGACTTGGAAGAGATAGAAAAGCTACTGGAAGGAGCCGACTCGGAAAATACAGAAGAAATGGTGAAATACGATACGACTCGCCGAGTCACCTTACTGGACTCGACGAGTCCAATCGAAATTACCAACAGCTTGGACGACTTAGATCTGCTTGTTGCTAATTCTCTGCATGTTCTGGGCATGGATATTTTTCATGATTCTTTAGAAGAACAAACAGCAGAAGGAGAAATGGATACGGAAGTCCAACACGTCCATATAGCATGTCTTGATGAAATTCCGCTTGAAGATGGGTTAAATACAGAAAAAGAAGAAAAGGCAATGGATAGGAGAATGGAGGCTGATCAACCATTCATTACCAAACCTAGAGCACGAACTTTCACAAAATATGAAGTCATTAAGTTTGATGAAAAGGAGGTGCAAGAGAAGGAGAAAAAGAATGGGGTGAAGAAGAAAAAGAGGAGAAGAGAAGCCCAAGCAGCTGAGGATGATGCTGTAAAATGAAGAAAGAGGAATTAAAACGGGCTTACAAAAAGAAGATTCACGCTTACAAGACAAAGTACAAACCACAAAAGATTAGGCATGCATTTCCGATGCTGGAAGATGACGAGACGTAGACAGGAAGGAGTCCAGCTAACGACTCCTTAAAAAGAAGCGATTGGCGGGAGGCAACCCGTTATTTAGAGTTTGCTTTCTTTTACTTTTTTAGTTTTGTTTGCATTTTTCATTTTTAGAATTCTAATCATCCAATTCATCGGACATGTTTGCTTGAGAGTGCGTATGGACTAAGTGTGGGGTGGAATTTTTTTTTCTTTTCTAAATAAATGGCAAAATTTTATACTTGTTTGCAAGAGACTCACCTAGTCTGACCATGACTCGACGACTCCCTACAGATTTCAGAAGAAGGATAAAAATCGCGACCAGACTCACCGAGTCCGAACTGACTCGACGAGTCGGTATTATTTACATAAAAGAAATAAATATAATTTTTTACAACCGGTAATTAGGGTTTTAACCCTAATGAAATCAGTTTTGTTTCACATCTCACTCGCCGTGCGCCTCTCTCCCAACTCTTTCTCTCAAGCATTCATCATCTTCTTCAATTGTTCTTCAAGTTTTCAATTTCTATCACAAAAGGTAACTAATTTCTTCCTATTTTCTATTAAAAGCATGTTTTTTTAGATGATCTAGGGCAGTAAGTTCATATCAAACCCGATTTTGAAGAATACTAAATTTCTAGGGTTTTGATTTTTCAAAAATTATGTTGTTTTGGATGTTTATTCTTGCCCTAATACCTTATACAAACATCCCTGGACAAAACCCTTGAGTTAATTTTGAGATTTAGAGGTTGAATGTTGACAGACTCGTCGACCGACTCGCACAGTCATTGCGACTCGCCGAGTCGTTCATGGACTCGACGAGTTGAGACGGGGACACATATATGACTTATTTTAATGATTTTCTATGTTTTTTTCTGGGTTTTCTGTCTTTGTTTTGCAGGAAAATGTTTCGCATGGGACAAAGTTCCAGTGGACGCCAAGAAGATTTTCCTTGGTTAAATTTCCCTCAAATCGAATCCGCTTCTACCATGATGAGATGGAAGAAGAAATTAGCTGACGTTAGAAAGAAAGAGATTTATGTGCCCAACAGAATTGATTGGGGTTGGTTGCAAAGTGTGCGTTAAGAAGGGGAGTTGGCTCCTTATCTTTTAAAGGAGTTTACTTACGAGGGGGAGACGATGGTTTGCGATGGGTGGAGTCGGGTCTTCCGTATTCAAGAGCTAGTGTATCGGGAACTTTTCCTGGAATTTTTCTCCACGATATCTTTTAGTGGGGGAAATGACTGCTATCACCCGACAAGTGTCAATTTTTGTCTTGGGGGCGAGTTTCATCGTTGCTCCGTGGTTGATCTCGCTTGTCGGATGGGTATTTATGACCAGTCAATGGTCTCGACCGCTATTTTCCGTGCATTTATGGAACGATCTCACAAGGTGTTCCTCGATGGAGTGACGAGCACGGGTTGGTGGAATATGATTGCCAACAAAGTGTACATTCCGAAGTCAGCACAAGAGGGAAGCATTCGGTCGCCTACACACCTCCTTATTCATCGCCTTATTTCTACCACCATTAACCAAAGAAAAGATGATGACAAGGTTTCTAATCTTGATGTCTTTTACTTATGGAGCATTATCACACCCGACACTTTCTGCAATATTCCTTGGTGTTTGGCTTCATATTTAGCTGAGGGTGCGGTCAAAGACCGCAAGACATCAAAGATTAATGGTGGTATCTTTGTCACACGGCTCGCCAATTCGTTTGGGTTGATGACCCGTGGCGCGTGGATTTTCATGACTATGATTCCTACCCCTCCATTCAATCCCATTCTTTTTAGGAGGGCTAGGATCATTGAGGACTATGATAGTGGTCATTATGCTATCCCGCATGATGATCCTGTTGTTGGTCCCGAGGCGCATGGAAGGAGGGTTCGATCGAGGTGAGAGCGAGATGTAGAGGAGGAACCGCCGGTGATTTCGGTAGACAATGATGAAGTACCAATGGATTGGTACAATGTTGAGATGAGGTGGTTGCAAGATCAAATGGCGCGGGGTATCAACTTTAGCAATCAATCCCACATCCAATTATTTGACCACTTCAACATTCCGCATATCGATGGTGGTAACTTTCCGTATATTCCATCGTGGGATGACGTGATCAATGCGAGAAGGAGTGGCACGAGTGGAAGTGGAGCGGCACCGGATCATGACGATGATGAGGAGGATTAGTTTATTTGTGTTTTTATTAAACCATTATTATTTTTATTTTTGTTCTTATTTGGTGTGTTTGTAATTTGTTAAGACTTTTACTGTTTTACTTGATGTTTGTTTGCCTTGATGATTTTCAGAATTGGATTAGGAGTGCTTGCATAGAAGGGTTTAAAGTTATAGAGAAAATAGAGTTAGAACGAGTGAAAGAGAGTCAAGGAAGGGAAGCGTTAGAGTCAAAGTGTCGAGTCTGGTCCCTAGGGACATGAGCAATTGCGTCTAGAAGTGAGGAGGAATTTAGAAGATTTATTAGAGGCTGGAACAATTGTAGAATACATTTTTTTCGTCCAGTGGCCTACTTGTCGAGTGCACTAAGCTGACTCGATGAGTCGCCAGTATTCTCAAAAATTCTGAGATGTCCGCGCTTATATTGGACGGGTCACATATATGACTCGACGAGTCAATCATTTTTATACCAAAAGGACTGTTGATTTGATGTTGCTGAGTGTACCACTTGACCACTTATTCTTCCATATCAATTCTTGAAGATCTTACACTGTTTTACCTGCATATTTGGAGCTTCCACATGAGATTTTGATGCCTAAGTCATGGATGAGCTGTTTCCATGGCTAAAGTCAAATGAAGTCGGAGCTGGAAAAAAGAGTATCAACCTATCAACTGCTACCCCAAGGGAGTTTGTTCCAATTCTCTCTATATTTGTATTTTTATTTTTGCATAGTATGCAATGAGAGCATTGCATAAAATAAGTGTGGGGTAGGGGGTTGGTCACATATAAGAAAATTTAGAATCTTAATTTAGGCTAATTTTAAAAAAAATTGTTGCATACCAAAAAAATTACTTAGGGACTTAATTTAGGAAATTTTGGTAAAAACAAATTAGGATTCCATGTTAGAATTGTGTTGATAATTGCATAAAAACCCAAATGTTTAGTTGAGCCTATACACGTTCTAGTGCATTTGTGGCTTGCTTATTCTAGTGAAATCGTGGGACACAAACACGGCCCCGCTCAGCCTGAGGGATGCAATACGTTTAGCAGCCTAAACCTGAAATGTATCCAGGAAAATTATTATCGTTAGCCAATAAAGGTTGAGGTTGAGCGCCTCTACTTAAGCATGTAGGATTTTGAGTGAAAAAAGTGAGGAATACATGTTAAAAAAAGAGAGAATTACAAGAAAAAGTTTGAAGAATTTTTGGAGCATCAAATTTAAAGTATGAAATTAGAAGATCGATAATTCCAAGAAATTCAAAAAGTTGAAGATAGAAAAAATCAAACAACATGGTGATGAATTCAAAGAGATCAAAGATAAAATTATCAAGGAAGTGAAGAATTCAAAAGAGCTCCATAGTGGTATCATAAATTGTAATTGTCTAGATTATGTATGCTTGGGTTGCTCAACTAAAAATACCTTGAAGGTAAGAGGTTTTCTGCGGATGGATTCGGAGGGTTGCATAAAATGAGCATAGTTCGGGGTGAGTGGGCGAATGTTAATGAGGATTGTGAGTATTTGGAGTATGGGGGGTTATTAGGAAAATTTAGACACAAATGTATGCGTTGCGGTCTTGGCATAATGGTTGGGTTAGATTGGAGTTGGCATATACGATTCTATTGTGTAAAATTCAGTTTTGCTTGGGGGCAAGCAAAAGTCAACTGTGGGGTATTTTGATATGTGCATATTTAGTTTGTATTAAGTATAGATTTTTATTCATTCATTAGCTAAATTATTGCATTTCATGGATAAAAGGCACTTAAAAGTGTTTGAATTGTATTTTCAGTCCAAAAATGAAGCTCGGAAGCAAAAGAAAGCAGGAGAAGCGGTTAGGAGCTCGGGAATTGAATAAAGAGGAAAAACACCAAAAATAACACCTACTCGGCGAGTAGGGTCGACTACTCGGCGAGTCCAAGTGAAGATTCGAGAAGATAACGACTCGGATACCTAGATACTTATCACATACGGGGATTGTGAGATGGACTCGACGATTCGATGCATGAATATAAAGATAACTTCTCAGATCGATGAAAAAAAACTTCTAGGATGATTCTGGAGAGTTTAGCTGCGATTCACAGGCCAGAGAAACCCTAGAAGACGAAGATAGAAGCTACAATTCAATCCCGAATGAGATTTCAGGCAAATTTCATCATTCTAATTAATCTTTTGTTTTCCATTATGGCTAGACAATTAGAATTCATTTTTATGCTGTTATTTACTTCAATCATGAGCTAAAACTCTTAAACTTCTGTTTGGGGATACAAAATTGATACTATGGTTTGATTATTGGTAGGATTAATTCAATGTTGGTGATTTTTGTTATTTTAGCTTGCTAAAGAACCTTGTGTGTGAATGAGAATTAATTTTCTGTTAATAGGAAGGTAATTAAATAGCATGAACATCATTTGATTATCAACCTCATATGCCATGTGACCACTTTGTTATATGTCTAGGATTAATGAACATGAAACTATAATTAATAAAAAATTAAGTAAATCCATGTGCAAGCTTGTGTGATGACCATCAACAAGAAGTTAATTAAAAGCCAAATTAGTTAACTATTGTTAGTCTAAAGTAATCCGAATAATTAACCTAGTGAATTGAATTGAATTAGACAACTGATCATTGTTTAAGTTAGTTTATTTACTAAGGATTAGTGTAGTGAATGCGAACCTAGTCACTTGAATCGGTAACCAACAAATGAGTTAATCCATTGCACTATTACCTTGAAATCAACCATAGGATCAATTGAGTTGAACTAAACAGAAGTTCCTTCTTATTATTGAATCTAGTTAATTCTTTGTTTTTCTAGTTTTTAGATTAAGTATTAGTTATTAAGTTTCTAGTCTTGTAAAACTAGAGAAAACCCTCTACTTATTAATTAATTTAGATAGAATTAGTTTTTAGTTTTAATTTGCCGTTCCGTGTGTTTGATACCCTACTTATTTGACTATACCACAATTGATAGGTCCACTGCCTTTGTGTGTTTATTTTACAACTAAAAGTAGGTTTAAAACTAAGTGAGTTTTCACACATCACTTACATTTGTTATGTTATGTGTTTCAGGTACTAGCGAGGACCGTGGTAAGGCGTCGGCGTGACTCGTACACACTAGAGAGAGGATTTGATTTTTGTGATCTTGGGAAACGAATTGTTTTGATAACTAATGTTGGATATTTTATAAAATATTATATGTGAAAACGGTTGTGACAAAAATGAAATTTTTGCTTTGAAATTTACGTTGTTACAAGTTGGTATTAGAGCCTTGGTTTGAGGGATTCGGATGCATCTTTGGGCGCATCTGAACTCAAACTGAGGATTTTAGGAAAATTTTGATAATAATTTTTTTTTTGAGAAAGAGTAAAGAGTCTTGAGAAAAACAGAGCAGAGCCGTGTGTACGATCAACCAGCGCCCGAACGGTGACTCCCCAAAAATACCCTTACATTATGTGTTATGAGATATGTTATGTTACATTATGCATGTTAGAGTAGGCTAGGTATACATATTAGGACTAAAGTGGCCTGATTTGTGATGCCTTAGCCTAGGAGTTTTCTGCTGCTGAGATGCTTTGAGAATGAGTAGGTAGCAGATAGGAGCTCATGAGAATAGAGTACTCGTAATCCAAGATCCAAGGAGGAGGACTTGGAGTGAATACTAATGAGGTGTGGTCAGTAGTATTGGGTCTGTACTACTGAAGACACCAGATCAGTGGGCATTCCAAATAAGAATCCTTTTGACAACAGAGGACGAGTAGGGCCGCATCATCGAGTATGATTATGCACGATCGAGTCTCTGATAATTTTTGTCATATTTCAGAGACATCATGGTTGGGACATGCCACAGACCTGAGGCGAGCAGTGTGAGTGATGAGGAGCTTCGTCAGATGATCCACGATGAGGTGGCTGCGGCAATCTGGGCCGAGATTCCGGAGATGTTTGGGTCTATTAAGACCAAACTGTTGGAGAGTTTTGATGAGCGGTACGCCACGGTGACTGAGGCCGCAGCCGCTGCAGCTACAACAGTTGTGACTGCTGCCAGGCCTCAGGGAGGTGACTCGTTGTTGTTCTGGGAGTTCATAAACACGAAGCCACCTGAGTTTGATGGGACGCAGAATCCGATCGTTTCTATGAGATGGATTGCTGACATTGAGGGATGCTTCTATACATGTTCATGTCCGGAGCATCTGAGGGTACGGTTCGCTTTGAACCAGCTTCGCTTGGGAGCGAAGGATTGGTGGAAGTTCATGACAGCGAACTTCACTCTTGCAAAGATTTCAGCGGTGACCTGGGAGAGGTTCACCACCATGTTCAGAGACGAGTATGTTCCCCCGGTGGAGAGGGAACGGCTGGTTCAAGAGTTCTTGACCCTCAAGCAGGGTAACGATTCAGTTACTGTGGTCACCCGAAAGTTTCATGAGAGGGCGATGTTCTGCCTGAGCAGGTGTCTACTGAGCAGGCACGGATGAGTTGGTATTTGTGTATTCTAAGGAGGGACATTCGGGAGTTCGGGTCGAACTCGACGTACCGTACATTTTCTAAGCTCGAGGAAAATTCCCGGAAGAGGGAGATTAAGTTGGAGACTCAAGCCAGGGAAGAGGCCGAGTCTCAGAGGATGGATCGGCAGCCGGCTCAGTCTCAGCCAGCAGCCAAGCGGACCAAGTCCGCTGATTCGAGGACTGGAGGCCAGAAGGGCCGCACTTGCGGGAAGCGCAGCAAGGGTCATGAGGGGGCCTGTCGATCGGGTGCTTGCTACAAATGTAGCAAGGAGAGGCATATCGCCAGGGATTGTCACACCCCGAAAACCGAAGGCGGAATACATTTCCGGGGTGGACTACCATGTTGAGTATCAAATCCAATGTACATAGTAAGTAAAGTAAAACAAGCATTACATTACATAAAAACAGTTTTACAGTTGTTTCAAAAGTAAAGTTTGTACAGTTGTGATACATAGTATATATAGACAAAATATAACGGGTCTTCATGTACACCGTCTTCAAGCAAAAGGATCTTCGGGTACCTGTTCTAACGCTGACCTGAGAACACAAGCGGTTTGAAAATCAGCATAAAGTTGGTGAGTTCATAAGCGGTTTTTTTTTTGTTTGTGAAAATGTTTCGGTTTCCTTTCTGTTTTTCTGAAATGTTATGTACACCAAGAAAATCCCGTATTTTCTTAAAAGTTGGTTATTGTTTCACAAATGTAAAGTATAGTAAGTTTGTACACTGAAAACATGTTTACTCATATGAAAATGTACGGTTGGTTATCTGACTGGTTAAACTGTTCTGTTTTCTTATTGTGTGTAATCAGGAAAGTCCCATACTTTCCTTATTGTATGTTACAAATTGTAAAAGATGTAATGTTATCCAGTTTGTTACTCTTTCTAGTTATGTAAGTGTTACCCAGGAAAGCCCCATGCTTTCCTGTATGTAGGTTTCTAATGTAAACGATGTTAAAGATGTAAAAGATGTAATTGTAGTTAGGTTCCATGTTTTTCCCAGGAAAGTCACGTACTTTCCTGAATGTTAGCTATAGTACGTGAAAGATGTAAAAGATGTAAAGGATGTAAACGATGTATAAAGTAATCCATTATTACTGTAAGTAAATCTCTGTTATCCTAATTGCGAGTTGCATAACCATACAATAGACTGAAACCTGTGGCAATAAGTAGTCCACATGTGGCAATAAGTCGTCCACATACTTATGACTTTCGTCACCCTTGAACCATTTCGGTTCGACTGTAGCTAGCAGCCAGGTGTGGGGTAGTCAGCCCCGTATAGATCTATACACTCAAGTCACACTCTCTAAATACCAGAGATTCTGGTTATGGGTGTAGTCCTCCACTCGTGTAATCCAGGTGGAGTGTTCTCCGAGGACGTGTCTCCAATCGTACTGGAATAACAAATTTACTAGTAATAATATGAAAGTCCTCCACTCGTATAAGTGTGGGGAGTGTTACCGAGGACAAAACAGTGTATAGGTTTTATATTCAAATGTTTTAATGTCATGCTTTTGGCTGATAAAATGTAGAAAACCATTTGTGAAATACATGTAAAACATACTAGTTTAAAGACTTATTTCACAAATATATGTTACGTGATCTGTATTGTCGATCTGTTATCAGTTGTAGTTATCAGTTATGAAAGCATAAGAATATGAAACACACATTTGAAAACATGTTATGAGTACAAGAATTCCCTTGTACTTTGCTTGTGTTCCCCCCTGAAAACAGTGAAAACAGTGAAAAAGGGTAGGGGTATGAACTCACCGGACTCGGAAACGTGTCGGTTTTGAATGCTAGACGTCGGTTCAGGGTTTGATTACTCACGATGACCCTATGTAAAATGATATAATGTCCATATATATACAATTAGAGATACATTCACTAATCATATGGAACATTACACTCCAATGAGGTTAAACACCTCAAAACGAGCGTTTGGAGTGACCCGGGTGACATCTTTGGATTTCAAATGATACTAGGGACTTGGGACTTGAGTTTACTCCCCATAAGTAAACATTTTAAGGAGTTTGCAACATTAGAACACCCACATACATGAGTTTACGGCCGTAAACTCATGTGGGTGAGATTTTGGTGTTTTAAGGGCTCAAATGGACTTAGGGATTGCTAGAAATAATTATCTAAACACCTTGGAACACTTGGAATGGATTTAAAACACTTAAAACATGAGTTTATGGCCACACTCTTTGAGTTTACGGCCGTAAACTCACAATGGCTTTGAAAAATTGATTTAAGCTACTTAGGGTAATCTCATGTGATTCAAACTAATTTTCTAAGCATTGATATGATTTTAGAACATCAATTAAGACCTTTGTTGGAGTTTACGGCCTAGAGGAATGTTCTAAGGCTGTAAACTCTCTTTTATCATTGAAAAAGATAGTTTTTGATGTTTAAAACAATCACATGTGATTCTAGAATTTTGTACAAACCATTTGGGTGTGTTTGATGCATCTATAACATTGTTTTATGAGTTTACGACCAAAGAGTATGTTCTTAGGCCGTAAACTCCCATAAATCATACTTTTGATGTGTTTAAATCCTTTAAACCATTTTTAGATGCATCTAGATTTTACCACAAAGCCATAGATTGAGTTTGGAAGCATTTGAACATGTTTAAGGACCTTAAATCCCCCTTTTAGAGGAGTTTACGGCCCAAGAATATTCCTTGGCCGTAAACTCTTCTTTATCACACAAAAATTAAGTTTGAGGTGTTCCAAGTCTAGATTAGCAAGTCCATGATTCAAGTCTAAGTCCCAACTATGCAAAGGAAGGGTTTTAGGGCTTAAAAACCCTTGAAATATGAGTTTACGGCCTAAGAATGTTCTATGGCCGTAAACTCATGAATGTTGGTCTAATTCATGATTTGAACTCGAATTTGGATGTCAGAAATGTTAGAGATTAAAGCTAGGAAGGTACCTTAGAGATTAGAAGCTTTAATTTTGAGTTTTGATCCCTTAAACTTGGATTAGGAGAGAGGTGGGTAATGTTTAATGATAATTTGGCGAAAGGCTTCAAATGAAGTCCTAAACACGTTTATATAGTGTTTAAGTTTTGGACACGGTGAAATTCTACCCGATACCGGCGTTAGACGGGGTATTTGGTCGTACCCGATTGAGTTACCGTAACCCGATACGGTAAAATTCTAGAAATATTCCGATCACTAAAGTTGGGTGTTAAAATGATTTCTAGAGGTATTAAGACACCCATTAATTCATTTTAAATGTGTCCTAGTTAATGACTCAATTAAACGGAAGATCGAAAATCGAAAATCGGAACGACGATCGGTTGCGCGAAAGAGTTACATTAAAATGAAGCGGAAATTTCGGGTTGTTACATTATCCCCCCGTTAAAGGGAATTTTGTCCCGAAATTCAAGTTTAGAACATAAGACAAGATACAATCATGGATAAGAAAAGAGTTGTGGATACTTCTGTTTCATTGAGTCTTCCCGTTCCCAAGTGAATTCCGGTCCCCGCTTAGCATTCCAGCGAACCTTCACTAACGGAATGCGACTTTGTTTTGTATGTTTGACTTCTCGATCCTTGATTTCGATCGATTCCTCCACAAAGTTGAGGTTTTCATTGATCTCGATCTCGTCTAAGGGAATTGTTAGGGTTTCATCGGATAGGCACTTTTTGAGATTTGAAACATGGAAGACAGGATGAATGTTACTGAGTTCGTGAGGTAAATGAAGTTTATAGGCAACTGGACCAATCCTGGAGAGGATCTCAAAGGGTCCAATATACCTCGGATTAAGTTTCCCACGCTTGCCAAAGCGTACAGTGCCGCTCCAGGGCGAGACTTTCAACAGGACACGGTCTCCAACCTGGAATTCTAGTGGTTTCCGACGATTATCAGCGTAACTCTTTTGACGATCACGTGAGGCTTTCAGTCGGTTACGGATTTGAATGATCTTTTCGATGGTTTCGCGGATGATTTCAGGACTAGTGAGAGCACTGTCGGGGACTCGACTCCTGGCTAACTGTGTATCCCCCACCTCGGCCCAGCACAGAGGAGATCTGCACTTACGACCGTATAGGGCTTCGAACGGAGCAGCCCTGATGCTGGTGTGGTAACTGTTGTTGTACGAGAACTTGATCAAGGACAGGTGTGTATCCCACGACTTTCCAAAGTCAATGACACATGCCCGAAGCATGTCCTCCAGGGTTTGGATTGTTCTCTCACTCTGTCCATCGGTCTGAGGATGATACGCCGTGCTCATATCTAGTTTGGTTCCAAGAGCTTTCTAAAGAGATTGACAGAATCTGGAGGTAAACCTACCATCTCGATCAGAGATAATGGATACAGGTACACCGTGTAGATGTACTACCTCCTGAATGTAGATTCGCGCGAGTCTCTCCATCTTGTATGATTCTTTGATCGGGATGAAGTGAGCGGATTTTTTCAAACGATCGACAATTACCCAAATGGTGTCGTGCCCACTAGAACACTTGGGTAGTTTGGTGATGAAGTCCATGGTAATCATTTCCCATTTCCACTCTGGAATCTCGGGTTGTTGGAGTAGACCTGAAGGCTTCTGATGTTCAACTTTGACCTTGGCGCAAGTCAGACACTTGCCCACAAATGTAGCTATCTCAGCTTTCATGTTTGGCCACCAGTATTGTTTCTTGAGATCCAGGTACATCTTGTCCGAACCCGGGTGAACAGAGTATTCGGTTCTGTGTGCTTCCTCCATGATTATTTCCCGGAATCCACCGGATTTGGGAATCCAGATCCGATTCATGAAATAGTGAACTCCATCACCTCTGATCTCAAGTTTCTTCTCCATCCCTCTCAAGGTTTCATCTGACACGTTCTCGGGTTTGAGGGCTGCATACTGAACTTCTCGGATTTGCGTGGGTAAATTGGAATGGATGGTCATCGTCTGGTTCCTCACTTTGTGGCTTGTACATTCCTTTCGGCTAAGGGCATCTGCTACCACATTGGCCTTGCCGGGGTGGTAACGGATTTCACACTCATAGTCATTGAATAATTCTACCCATCGTCGTTGCCTCATGTTTAAGTCTTTTTTATTAAGGATATGCTGCAGACTCTTGTGATCAGTGAAAATTGTGCACTTGGTTCCGTAGAGATAATGTCTCCAAATCTTCAATGCGAAGATTACCGCTCCTAGCTCCAAGTCGTGTGTGGTATAGTTGACCTCGTGTGCTTTCAGCTGTCTAGAGGCATAGGCAATCACCTTTCCTCTTTGCATAAGCACACAACCTAAACCTTGATTAGACGCATCACAGTAGACAACGAAGTCCTCTGTCCCTTCAGGCAGAGACAGGACAGGCGCGCTGCATAAGGCTTTCTTCAACGTTTGGAATGCGATTTCTTGTTTATCACTCCAACAAAAGGGTACACCTTTCTGTGTTAGAGTGGTTAACGGTTTGGCGATTTTGGAAAAGTTCTGAATAAATCATCAATAGTAGCCGACGAGACCTAAGAATTGACGAATTTCCGTGGGTGTTTTCGGTGCCGACCAACTCTCTATCGCTTTAATCTTGGAAGGATCTACATGAATACCCTCCTCGCTTACTACGTGACCGAGTAAAGTTACCTTCCGTATCCAAAATTCACATTTGGAAAATTTTGCGTAAAGCTTTTCGGATCTAAGAGTTTCCAACACTAGCCTCAAGTGTTGCTTGTGGTCTTCTTCGCTTTTGGAGTATACGAGGATGTCGTCAATGAACACGATAACGAATTTGTCTAAGAAGGGACGGCACACCCGGTTCATCAGATCCATGAACACAGCCGGTGCATTGGTTAGACCGAAGGGCATCACTACGAACGCGTAGTGTCCATACCGAGTCCTAAAAGCTGTCTTGGGAACATCATTCTCCTGGACTCGTAACTGATGGTACCCTGACCGAAGGTCTATTTTATAAAAGTAGCTGGCTCCCTGAAGTTGATCGAAGAGGTCATCTATTCTTGGAAGAGGATATCGGTTCTTAACAGTCAACTTGTTCAGCTCGCGATAGTCGATACACATCCGAAAGGATCCATCTTCCTTTTTGACAAACAAAATCGGAGCTCCCCAGGGTGAGGAACTCGGCCTAATGAATCCTTTACTGAGCAACTCATTGAGTTGACTGGATAACTCCTGCATTTCTGCGGGAGCTAAGCGATACGGGGATTTTTCTACGGGAGTAGCTCCAGGAATTAGGTCAATACGGAATTCGACCTGACGTTCGGGAGGAATTCCTGGGAGTTCTTCGGGAAACACATCGGGACAGTTACAGACTTCGGGGATGCTCGCGAGGTCTCTAACTTCTTGTTTCTCGTTGAGCACATGAGCTAAGAATGCAACACACTCCTTTCGAAGGAGCTTTCGAGCTTTGATGTAAGAAATGATATGAAGGTTGGAACTGGGTTTATCGCCATAGATTACGAGAGTTTGATTTGAAAGAAGATTGAGACGGATATCTTTTTCGTAACAAAGAATGTCAGCATGATTGAGACTCAACCAATCCATGCCAATAATAACATCAAAGCTTTTAATGGAGACGGGCATGAGATCTATAGGAATTGAGTGATCATTTAGAGTAAGCGTACACCCTATGAATACATCGTTAGCGCTTTCTTTCTCACCGTTAGCCATCTCAACGGTAAATGTTTCAGTTAGTGGTTGAGGATTTGGTTTTAGATTATGTTTGAATGCATGACTAACAAAACTCCTTTCAGCACCCGAATCGAAAAGAGTACTAGCATATTAGTTGTCGAGAAGGAACGTACCCGAAACAACAGTGGGATCGGCAACTGCTTCCTCCCGTCCCATGGTCAGAACCCTTCCAGTATTACCAGCAGTTGACTTCTTGGGACAATCCCTTTTAAAGTGCCCGACTTCACTACAGTTGTAGCAGGCTTGACTAACACCTGCTCCTGATGACTGGTTAGCTGATTGAGTAGGGGTTATGCAGTACCGAACTGTGTGCCCTTTCTTACCACAGTTGGTGCAAGACAATTCTCGACAGGGACCAGGATGATGATGGTATTTACACTTGTCACACTGAGGAAGGTTACCAGCATATTTACTGGTAGGGGTTGAGGTTGTGGATCCCATAGCAGAAACAGCAACAACAGGAGTAGCAGTAGCAGCATGGACTGCTACCGTCTGTTGTTTCTTAGATGATCCTTGAGAAGATTGACCTTTCTTCTTTTTCCAGAATTTCCTCTTTTCACCACTCCTTTGAGTCGGCTCAGGAGTGGTAGTGATTTCCTTGACATCGTCGTTGTGATCAATCAGAATTTGTGCTAAGGTCTTGGCACTATCATAGGTATCCGGACGAGCTGCCAAAACATGACTCTTTATTGGTTGAGATAATCCCCAAACGAACCTTTCGATCTTCTTGTTTTCAGGAGTAACTAACCCCGGGCAGAGAAGTGATAGATCATCAAATCGGGAAGTATATGCAGCAATGTCGGAACCTTTCATCTTCAGGTTCCAGAGCTCATGCTCTAATTTCTGCATTTCACCACGTGGGCAATACTCAGCAATGAGAAGTTCTTTCATGGCTTCCCAGCCCATGGCATTGGCTACGGGTAAGGTCAGAGATTTGACTCGGCCATTCCACCAAGTCAAAGCTTTATCCGCGAAGGTACAGGCTGCAAATTTGACTTTATCGGATTCCGCACAAGCACATATTTCAAAGATGGACTCGATTTTCTCGAACCATCGAGATAAAGAAATGACACCTCCAGCGCCATTAAAGGATGTTGGTTTCGCATTCATGAAATCCTTATAGGAACCCCCTCTTTGGTATCCCTGGCTACCCTCAGGGTTTTGAGATTGAGTACCACCACCTGAACCACTAGGGTTCATTTGTGACATAGCTGCTACCATCGCAGCGGTCATCATTGTCTGAATTGATGCTAGGTCAAACTGGGGAGGAGGTGGCGGCGAAGAAGGATTGTTGTTGTTCTTTGAGCTAGGTCTCTTTCGGGGAGGCATCTTGATCTAGTAAGATCAAGGAAAAGAGGATGGTAAGTCCTCTACATTGAATCGATAGATATGGCAGTTATATGATTCTAGTAAGCGATAAAGCAGGAAAAAGTTATCAAACAGATAATTTATCGCTAAGAGTGATCACAGGGAAACCACTTGTATAAGGACTACTACAGAGGATCGGGATCAAGAAACACTCCCATAGTATTTCATGAATTGTTTACGATAATGATTCGATGTTTGGGATATTAGGGTAAGTTTTAGGCATGCCACATACCACAGTCACCCCCAAGCACATGTGGCCGTGTCTCGAATGAATATAGTTGGCCAGGCTATATTGACCCTAGACACGACTACATAACTGCCCAGGTTTAACCGTAGTACACAACACCCATCTACTTATGTTATGTTCTACTTTTGGTTACGGATGACGACGGTTCGGTATACTTGTATACTTTTGAAAATACTTATAATTTGAAGATACTTTTAATTCAGAGCACTTAGGCCCTTTAGTGTTTATAGTTTTATACCATGTAAGGTTTGGTATACTTTATTCACTATAAACAAGGGCTCTGATACCAATCTGTCACACCCCGAAAACCGAAGGCGGAATACATTTCCGGGGTGGACTACCATGTTGAGTATCAAATCCAATGTACATAGTAAGTAAAGTAAAACAAGCATTACATTACATAAAAACAGTTTTACAGTTGTTTCAAAAGTAAAGTTTGTACAGTTGTGATACATAGTATATATAGACAAAATATAACGGGTCTTCATGTACACCGTCTTCAAGCAAAAGGATCTTCGGGTACCTGTTCTAACGCTGACCTGAGAACACAAGCGGTTTGAAAATCAGCATAAAGTTGGTGAGTTCATAAGCGGTTTTTTTTTTGTTTGTGAAAATGTTTCGGTTTCCTTTCTGTTTTTCTGAAATGTTATGTACACCAAGAAAATCCCGTATTTTCTTAAAAGTTGGTTATTGTTTCACAAATGTAAAGTATAGTAAGTTTGTACACTGAAAACATGTTTACTCATATGAAAATGTACGGTTGGTTATCTGACTGGTTAAACTGTTCTGTTTTCTTATTGTGTGTAATCAGGAAAGTCCCATACTTTCCTTATTGTATGTTACAAATTGTAAAAGATGTAATGTTATCCAGTTTGTTACTCTTTCTAGTTATGTAAGTGTTACCCAGGAAAGCCCCATGCTTTCCTGTATGTAGGTTTCTAATGTAAACGATGTTAAAGATGTAAAAGATGTAATTGTAGTTAGGTTCCATGTTTTTCCCAGGAAAGTCCCGTACTTTCCTGAATGTTAGCTATAGTACGTGAAAGATGTAAAAGATGTAAAGGATGTAAACGATGTATAAAGTAATCCATTATTACTGTAAGTAAATCTCTGTTATCCTAATTGCGAGTTCCATAACCATACAATAGACTGAAACCTGTGGCAATAAGTAGTCCACATGTGGCAATAAGTCGTCCACATACTTATGACTTTCGTCACCCTTGAACCATTTCGGTTCGACTGTAGCTAGCAGCCAGGTGTAGGGTAGTCAGCCCCGTATAGATCTATACACTCAAGTCACGCTCTCTAAATACCAGAGATTCTGGTTATGGGTGTAGTCCTCCACTCGCGTAATCCAGGTGGAGTGTTCTCCGAGGACGTGTCTCCAATCGTACCGGAATAACAAATTTACTAGTAATAATATGAAAGTCCTCCACTCGTATAAGTGTGGGGAGTGTTAACGATGACAAAAAAGTGTACAGGTTTTATATTCAAATGTTTTAATGTCATGCTTTTGGCTGATAAAATGTAGAAAACCATTTGTGAAATACATGTAAAACATACTAGTTTAAAGACTTATTTCACAAATATATGTTACGTGATCTGTATGTTCGATCTGTTATCAGTTGTAGTTATCAGTTATGAAAGCATAAGAATATGAAACACACATTTGAAAACATGTTATGAGTACAAGAATTCCCTTGTACTTTGCTTGTGTTCCCCCCTGAAAACAGTGAAAACAGTGAAAAAGGGTAGGGGTATGAACTCACCGGACTCGGAAACGTGTCGGTTTTGAATGCTAGACGTCGGTTCAGGGTTTGATTACTCACGATGACCCTATGTAAAATGATATAATGTCCATATATATACAATTAGAGATACATTCACTAATCATATGGAACATTACACTCCAATGAGGTTAAACACCTCAAAACGAGCGTTTGGAGTGACCCGGGTGACATCTTTGGATTTGCAATGACACTAGGGACTTGGGACTTGAGTTTACTCCCCATAAGTAAACATTTTAAGGAGTTTGCAACATTAGAACACCCACATACATGAGTTTACGGCCGTAAACTCATGTGGGTGAGATTTTGGTGTTTTAAGGGCTCAAATGGACTTAGGGATTGCTAGAAATAATTATCTAAACACCTTGGAACACTTGGAATGGATTTAAAACACTTAAAACATGAGTTTACGGCCACACTCTTTGAGTTTACGGCCGTAAACTCACAATGGCTTTGAAAAATTGATTTAAGCTACTTAGGGTAATCACATGTGATTCAAACTAATTTTCTAAGCATTGATATGATTTTAGAACATCAATTAAGACCTTTGTTGGAGTTTATGGCCTAGAGGAATGTTCTAAGGCCGTAAACTCTCTTTTATCATTGAAAAAGATAGTTTTTGGTGTTTAAAACAATCACATGTGATTCTAGAATTTTGTACAAACCATTTGGGTGTGTTTGATGCATCTATAACATTGTTTTATGAGTTTACGGCCAAAGAGTATGTTCTTAGGCCGTAAACTCCCATAAATCATACTTTGATGTGTTTAAATCCTTTAAACCATTTTTAGATGCATCTAGATTTTACCACAAAGCCATAGATTGAGTTTGGAAGCATTTGAACATGTTTAAGGACCTTAAATCCCCCTTTTAGAGGAGTTTACGGCCCAAGAATATTCCTTAGCCGTAAACTCTTCTTTATCACACAAAAATTAAGTTTGAGGTGTTCCAAGTCTAGATTAGCAAGTCCATGATTCAAGTCTAAGTCCCAACTATGCAAAGGAAGGGTTTTAGGGCTTAAAAACCCTTGAAATATGAGTTTACGGCCTAAGAATGTTCTATGGCCGTAAACTCATGAATGTTGGTCTAATTCATGATTTGAACTCGAATTTGGATGTCAGAAATGTTAGAGATTAAAGCTAGGAAGGTACCTTAGAGATTAGAAGATTTAATTTTGAGTTTTGATCCCTTAAACTTGGATTAGGAGAGAGGTGGGTAATGTTTAATGATAATTTGGCCAAAGGCTTCAAATGAAGTGTTTAAGTTTTGGACACGGTGAAATTCTACCCGATACCGGCGTTAGACGGGGTATTTGGTTGTACCCGATTGAGTTACCGTAACCCGATACGGTAAAATTCTAGAAATATTCCGATCACTAAAGTTGGGTGTTAAAATGATTTCTAGAGGTATTAAGACACCCATTAAGTCATTTTAAATGTGTCCTAGTTAATGACTCAATTAAACGGAAGATCGGAAATCGGAAATCGGAACGACGATCGGTTGCGCGAAAGAGTTACATTAAAATGAAGCGGAAATTTCGGGTTGTTACAGGGATTTCCCCAAGGGATTTATGGTTTGCTTCCATTGCAACCATACCGACCATCGAAAGGCCGAGTGCCCTCAGCTACACCAGGGATTAACGCAGGGATCTGCACCTGCTGCTAGGGTTACCGAGGTTCGATCGGCGAAGGCCGAGGCTCCGAAGGCTCGTGGGAGAGCTTTTCATTTGACTGCGGAGGAGGTCCGTGCGGCGCCCGATGTTGTGGCTAGTAAGTATTATGTATTTTATATTTGTTTTATGATATTATGCTTATATGATGATATGCGTAGGTACTTTTCTTGTGAGTTATGTACCTGCTTTGGTGTTATTTGACTCGGGTGCGAGTCGGTCATTTGTTTCCTTGGCATTTAGTCAGCACATTAGTATCCATTGAGAGGCGTTGAGTCGACCTCTGTGAGGTTCCATAGCTGATGAGCGAGCAGTGTATGCATCGGAGGTGATTCGAGGGTGTATCCTTGAGATCTTCGATGTGGAGTTCCCGATAGATATGGTCCTGATTACGATGGGGGATGTGTGTGTTATAGTGGGCATGGATTGGTTGGGCCGATTTGGAGCCGTTATAGATTGCGAGCGTCAGTTGGTGACGATACGAGACCCCAGTGGGGGAGTTCTTACGGTGTACAGCAAGGGTACACGTACGGGGTCAACATTTTGTTCCGCCGCCAGAGCAAGACATAGTCTACAGCAGGGTTGTAGAGGATTTGTGTCATATGTGATGGATGCGAGGGTTGTTTCAGAGGGTTCGAAGTCGCTTGAGGAGGTTTTGATAGTGCGTGAGGTCCCGGATGTGGTTCCAGAGGAATTTCCAAGCGTGCTTTTGGAGAGGCAGGTAGAGTTTAGCATTGAGTTGGTTCCGGGAGCTGCACCTATCACTAAGGCGCTTTATCGCCTTGTGCCTCAGGAGATGCAGGAGTTATCCTCGCAGCTCTAGGAATTGTTAGGAAAGGGGTTTATCAGGCCGAGTAGCTCACATTGGGGAGCGCCGATTCTTTTTTTCAAGAAGAAGGATGGTTCACACCGGATGTGTATTGATTACCAGGAGTTGAATAAGTTGACTCTAAAGAACCGCTACCCATTGCCGAGGATCGATGATTTGTTTGATCAGCTGCAGGGAGCATCATGGTTCTCCAAGATTGATTTGAGGTCTGGGTATCATCAGGTGAGGGTGCGGGAGGAGGACGTCCCGAAGACAGCATTCCGGACTCGTTATGGGCATTACGAGTTCGTGGTGATGCCTTTTGGACTCTCCAACGCACCGGCGGTGTTCATGGATCTCATGAACAGGGTGTGCAGACCGATGTTGGATCGCTCGGTGATCGTGTTCATCAATGACATATTGGTGTGTTCGAGATCCAGAGAGCAGCATGAGGAGCATTTTAGAGAGATCCTTGGAGTCCTGAGATCAGAGAGGTTGTATGCCAAATTCTCCAAGTGTGAGTTCTGGTTACGGGAGGTTCAGTTCTTGGGAAACCTCATCAACCAGAATGGGATATTGGTCGATCCGGCCAAGATTGAGGCAGTCATGAGGTGGGAGGTGCCAAGGTCACCCACTGAGATCAGGAGATTTTTGGGATTGGCCGGCTATTATCAGAGATTTATTAAGGATTTCTCCAAGATCGTCGTGCCACTCACCAAGATGACCCGGAAGGGTGTTACATTTTCATGGGGTTCAGAGTAGCAGACTTCATTTGAGATACTTCGCCAGAAGTTATGCGACGCCCTAGTAATAGCTCTTCCGAAAGGGATGGAGGATTTTGTGGTATATTGTGATGCATCGATATCCGGATTGGGAGCGGTGCTTATGCAGAGGGGGCATGTGATAGTGTATTCATCTAGGCATCTTAAGCCTCATGAGTCAAGATATCCCACTCATGACTTGGAGCTGGGAGCGGTAGTGTTTGCTCTCAAGATCTGGAGACATTATCTGTACGGGGTTCGGTGTACGATATACACGGACCACAAGAGCTTGAACTATTTGATGGATCAGCCCAACCTGAATATGCATCAGAGAAGGTGGTTGGACGTGGTCAAGGATTATGATTGTGAGATCCTGTACCACCCAAGCAAGGCTAATGTGGTAGCCAATGCATTGAGCCGTAGGGCGAAGGGTGCCCCAATTCGAGATATTTGCTTGAGATTGACAGTGATGACCCCGGTGTTGGATGCTATCCGTAGGGCCCAGGCTGAGGCTGTGAGGTGAGAAAGCCAGAAGAGAGAGCGAGTTGTCGGGCTGGTATCGAAATTTGTTACCGGTATCCGGGGGCTTATTACTTTTCAGGGTCGGATATGGGTACCGACCGTGGGCGAAACGCGTACCATTTTGATGGAAGAGGCTCATCGATCGAAATTCTCGATCCATCCCGAGGCCACTAAGATGTATTTGGACCTGAAAAAGGAATATTTGTGGCCCTGTATAAATAGGGATGTTGCATGGTTTATAGAGAGATGCTTGACCTGTCGCAGGGTTAAGACCGAACACCAGCGTCCACATGGTAAGTTGCAACCATCAGAGATTCCCGAGTGGAAATGGGAACATATTACCATGGATTTCATCACCAAATTGCCAAGTCCCGCGATGGGTGTCGATGTAATTTGGGTGATTGTGAACAGGTTGACAAAGAGTGCTTACTTTCTTGCTATCACTGAGAGCTCTTTTGCTGAGAGGCTGGCAGAATTGTATGTGAGGGAGGTGGTATCGCGGCATGGAGTTCCGATTTCGATTGTTTCAGACCGAGATGTGAGATTTACTTCTAGATTTTGGAAGAAGTTTCATGAGGAGTTGGGTACGAGGTTGCATTTCAGTACCGCATACCACCCACAGACGGATGGGCAGAGTGGGCGGATGATTCAGACGCTTGAGGATATGCTTCGGGCATGTGTATTGGATTTCGGAGGGAGTTGGGACACGTATTTTTTCTTGGTGGAGTTTTCTTACAACAACAACCATATTCGAGCATTAGCATGCCACCTTTTGAGCTGTTGTATGGGAGGAGGTGTCAAACCCCCATTTGCTGGGGAGAAATAGGCAGCGTGTGATGGGCAGCACCGAGATTGTGCATCAGACGACAGAGCAGACCAGTAGGTCAGACAGAGGTTGTTGACCGCTCAGAGTCGGTAGAAGAGTTATGCGGACAAACACCGGTCCGAGCTCGAGTTTCAGGTCGGCGACTTCGTGCTCCTGAAGGTCTCTCCTTGGAAAGGAGTGATTCGATTCAGGAAGAGGGGAAAGTTGGGGCCCCGATATACCGGTCCTTTCAGGGTGATCGCGAGGTTAGGTAGGGTAGCCTATCATTTGGAGTTGCCAAAAGAGTTGGGTTAGATTCATGACACTTTCCACGTGTCGCAGCTGCGGAAGTGTGTAGCCGACGAGTCGGCAGTAGTGCCATTAGAGCATATTCAGGTGGATGCGAGCCAGAATTACGCTGAGAGACAAGTGGCCATCAGGGATCGGAAGATCAAGGTTTTGAGAAACAAGGAAGTACCTCTGGTGCAGGTCCAATGGCAGCATCGGAAAGGATCAGAAGTTGACTTGGGAGCCGGAACGTGAGATGCGGGAGCAACATCCAGAGTTGTTTTCGGAGTGAGACTTCGAGGGCGAAGTCTGATTCTAGTAGGGGAGAATTGTAACATCCGGGTTCCCAGGTATTATTTCTTATTCATTTATTTTTGGATTTTGAGAGGGGACTCGACGAGTTGGAGTATAAACTCGCCGAGTATGGTCGTAGATGTCCACGCGGATTCGCGTCTGGACTCGGCGAGTCCACGTTGTTTAATGAAACCCTAATTTCATGGGTTTGTGACCTATTTAAAGGCCCTTAGGGCCGTCATTTGCATCTATCAGTCCCTTAAGAGAAACCCTAGAGCACTTGAGCATTTTGGGAAGAGAGAAAATGCCATTGTTAACATTGAAGCTTGTTTAACAAGGAAAAGGGTGGTTTTAGCCAAGAGGAAGCAAGGGAAGTGGACATCCTATGATTTTGGAGCGTAGAGCATCACTTAAGAGGTAATATCTTGGCTCCTTTTCTGTTGTTATGATGATGATGTGGATTTAGGGTTTCTTGGACCCTTTATTGACTAGTTTTGAGGCTAATCCATCCCTATGTGCGTTGAGGCGTTAGATCTGGATCCATTGAGGTCCAGAGGGCTTTACTCTTCAATATTTATGAAGATCTTTGGGGTTTTTGACCATGGGCTGTGATAAATGGGGCTAAAACATCATATAAGAGCAAATAGAGGTTGTTGTGTGTCAAGATCCGAACTTTACATGATTATCATGCTTGGAGAGGCCAGATCTATGGTTTGATGGAGCAGATCTAACCTTAGAAGTCGTCTTTAGTTTGTACATGGCATGAACTTGCCGAGTTGTTCTTGGGACTCGGCGAGTAGTTTGAAGGTTGCCCGTTAATCACTTAGTGAGTGGACTTGTCAAGTTGGGGGAATGACTCGGTGAGTCAGGGAGAGTCAGGTGTCTGAGATCGAGTTGTTCTTGGGACTCAGCGAGTTGAGTCGGGGTGGCCCCGCGATTCTTTCCAGATGGAACTCGTCGAGTTGGGGAAACACTTGACGTGCCAAGAGAGGGTTCAAGAGAGAGTCAGTGACACGTGTAGACTCGCCGAGTCGCCCTAGTGCACTCGCCGAGTCGGGTCAAAGTCAACTGTTGACCTTGTGGATTGTTAGGGTTGAGTGCAGTTGTATATATGGGAATATTTGCTTTATGTGATTTGGCGGAGGCTAGGTCACATTTCTACTGAGGCAGAGACTTACCGAGATATCAGAGGTGAGTCTTCTCACTATACTGTACCTGGAAAGGTACGTATGTGTGACCGGAAGGTCTTGTATGTTATGAGATGCATTTTTGTATGATATGCATTGCATGTTCTGTATGTGATATGTATGCTATGTATGATATGGGCCGGAAGGCATTATGACGTGGACCGGAAGGTCGATACGAGTAGGACCGGAAGGTCTACTGGGACTGGGACGGAAGTCCCCTGAAACACATGGACTGGAAGGTCATGTGAAGTATGGCCTGGAAAGGCATATGTGTGTAAGGGTATTTTGGGGAACTCACTAAGCATTTATGCTTACAGTTGTTGTGTTATGTGTTTCAGGTACTAGCGAGGACCGTGGTAAGGCGCCGACGTAACTCGTACACACTAGAGAGAGGATTTGATTTTTGTGATCTTGGGAAACGAAATGTTTTGATAACTAATGTTGCATATTTTATAAAATATTTTATGTGAAAATGGTTGTGACAAAAATGAAATTTTTGCTTTGAAATCTACGTTGTTACACGCATATTGTATGTATACTTGCTGTCTATGTTGGGTGAAAGATTTTATACATGTTTTAAATGATTTAAACTGTATACATATTTTATATCTGCAATATGCTGGGTAAAACATGGGTAGATGAATTATGAGTCGGATGATGAGGTGTGAGGTGAATTAAACCGTGAGGTGAGGGTGAGAGGTGGACGATGTGAGAAGCCTTTTTCCTAAACGATGGCTCGTCATTCAGCAGGGTATGGATGACAACCACGAACTGTTCTAGACAGTCCAGTGGAACACTATCAGGTTCGCAACCTATATGTGTTGTGAACGATGTGTTCACCCGGTGTACTCTAAACTTTGGTGACCATGCAGACTTGGTGCCTAAACCTTTGTGATCATGTAGATTTGATGCCTAAACCTTGGCGACAATGCAGACTTAGTGCCTAAACCATGGAGACTATGCAAACTAGTGCCCTTTGTGTAAACTGTGGCAACGATGGACTTCGTGCCGATTCCTTAGGATAATCCTTATGAATGAATGAACGAGGAATAGCTTATTCTTAGGGTAGATCCTTAAGAGTAAAGAAGATAATGGGGATGGGTAATGGGGATTAATTGTTTGATTATTTAAACATAATAATTATATTATTGTGGGTTGAAAACCCTATGTACTCACCAGGTTTCCCAATCTGACCCACTCGGTTTATTTATATCACAGGTATTGATATGAAGTCACTTTACACTGAGAGATTTAAAGAGATGTAGATCACTAGTGTAAATAAATGTAAGTTCTGTTTATGCTTACGTTTCTATATTGACGATGACATCCCAAATGTTTTAAAACGAATAAAATATGTTTCTTCGAAAATGTTTTGATAACGTATTTATCGTGTTTTTGTGGGAACAAATTCCGCAACATTTTTATTAAAAGAAGTCCTCTGATTTTTATAAAGCATAAATAAAATCGGTCTTTTCTGGCCGTGAAAATGAGGATGTCACATTATTTGTAGAATCAACGTGGTTTTGAAGAGATTGCCCTGGCTATTCTTTTAGAATCAACAGGTTCATTCTTGGCTATCTTTGTGTTGTTTTTGCGCGCTGCATCAGTTGGTATCAGAGCCGAATTCTTTGTTCGAAATACCTCCGAGGAGAAACCGAACATCCACCAATGTTCATGAGCAAGAACTAGAAGAATGTATTATAGCACAAATGGAGGAGAGGATGGATCAAATGGTTGACCAAATAACTGACAGGATGGTGGGAACTGATGAATCAAGGAGGGAAAAGGTCTCGAACTCATTTGCAAGTGGAAGATGGTGAGTTTGGGAACCCGTTCGGCGGAAGTGACGTTTCATATTCCGATGATGATCTAGAAAGGCGGCCAAGGCGTGATCGTAGAGGTGACAATAGGCGTTGGAGGCCGGAATGAGAATTGATATCCTAGAATTCGACAGGGTCATTTTGAATCCGGAGGGGTTCATCGTATGGTTGGCTACTGTTGAGGAAGTTTTTGATTTCAAAGAAGTCCTTGAAAACAAAAGAGTGTCATTGATCGCTATCGGGCTACGTGGTAGGGCATCTGTATGGTGGCAACAACTGAAATTGACACGAGACAAGCTCGGAAAGTCAAGGGTCGTGACTTGGAGGAAGATGAATAAGTGTTTACGATCCAACTTCCTACCCCATAATTTTCAAAGGTTGATGTACCAACACTTGCAAAATCTAAAGCAAGGTGCCAAGTCAGTTGATGATTACAAAACTGAGTTCTACCAATTGATTGCCCGAAGCGATATCCAGGAGACAGAGGAACAACTCGTTGCTCGGTATATTGGGGTTCTACGTGTCCAAATCATGGACTTTGTAAATATGTTTGACCCGGTATCTGTTTCTGAAGTGCACCAACGGGCATTGGCTTTTGAGAAACAAATTCGTCGGGTGGGCGGTTCGTCTTCAACTGCCATTGTTGGAGGAAGTTCCGGGACGGGTGGTATGGTACCCCCGTGTTGTGCCTAATCAACAAAGACCGAAATCTAACAATGTTGGACCAAATCCTAGGACAACTGGTAGCAGCAGCTTGAAGTTTTTTAGTTGTGGAGAGACAGGTCATCGACAATCAGAGTGCAAGAAGGTCAGAAAATGTCATTTGTTTGCTGAGTAAGACGATTGGAAAAATGATGATGCTGGTGAAAATTACGAAGATCCCCGTGTATATGACAAAGAGCTTAAATTCGAAGAGGAAGTTATAACTGGAAATGTGGGGGTAAATTTGGTGGTAAGGCGGTCTTGTTTTACACCAAAAGTTGTTGTTGATGATTGGCTCAAACACAACATCTTTCAGTCGACATGTACTATTTTGGGAAGGGTTTGTACTTTTGTTATTGATTCAGGAAGTTGTGATAACCTTATATCTGAAGAAGCAGTTCAAAAGTTGGCTTTGAAAACAGAAAATTGCCCTAAACCTTACAAGCTACAGTGGCTTAAGAAGGGTGGCGAGGTCACTGTATCTAAACAAGCCTTTGTCCAATTTTATGTTGGTACCACGTATAAAGATGATGTGTGGTGTGATGTTGTTGCTATGGATGCTTGTCATTTGTTGTCGGGAAGACCTTGGGAGTATGATCGTAACATAGATCATAACGGGCGGACTAATACTTACAATTTCTTGTTTGGTGGTGTGAAGATAACATTGATTCCTAGTAAGCCAAAGGAACCAGTTCCGAAACCGTCGGGTACTCTACTAACCCTTACTCAGTTTAAAGATGAGTTGGAGGCGGAATGTGAAATTTTTGTATTGCTAGTGAAGGAAGTTTCTAAGGAGGTTGAAATTCCTGAGGCTATGGTTCCTCTACTCAAGGAATTCGCTAATATTTTCCCTAATGAATTACCAAATGGCTTGCCACCTTTACGAGACATCCAATATCATAATGATTTACAACCATGAGCTCAGTTGCCTAATAAGGCACATTATAGAATGAGTCTCGGAGAACATGAGGAGTTGCGATGACAGGTGGAGGAACTGATTTCAAAAGGTAATGTTCGGGAGAGCATGAGCCCGTGTGTTGTTCCTGCTTTGTTGACTCCTAAAAAGGATGGTACTTGGCGTATGTGTGTTGATAGTCGTGCCATCAATAAGATCACAGTGAGGTATAAATTTCCAATTCCTCAACTTGATGACCTACTTGACCAGAATAGCGGTGCCTCTATCTTTACGAAACTGGACTTGAAGAGTGGGTACTATCATATTTGACTTAGGCCTAGGGATGAGTGGAAGACTGCCTTCAAGACTCGTGAAGGATTGTATGAGTGGTTGGTGATGCCTTTCGGTTTATCAAATGCTCCTAGTACATTTATGCATGTGATGAACCAGTTGTTCAGGCCCTTTATTGGTAAATTTGTAGTCATTTATTTTGATGACATACTTATTTACAGTGCCACTTTTGGTGAGCATGTCAACCATGTGAGGTAGGTTTTGACTGTACTTCGACGAGATAG
Source organism: Lactuca saligna (assembly GCF_052625555.1). NCBI lineage: Eukaryota > Viridiplantae > Streptophyta > Magnoliopsida > Asterales > Asteraceae > Lactuca > Lactuca saligna. The sequence continues at coordinate 320,985,660 of NC_136420.1, read as the reverse complement.
TTTGTATGCAGCTATAAAGAAATGTGTGTTTATGGTTCCTAAAGTCTTGTTCTTGGGGTACGTTGTTTCTGGGGAAGGAATATAGGTAGATGAGTCTAAAGTAGTAGCTGTCAAACAATGGCCAACTCCAACTACCATCACTGAAGTTCGAAGCTTTCATGGTCTTGCTTCATTCTATAGGAGGTTTATTCCAAAATTTAGTTCTATTATAGAACCAGTGACTGATTGTATGAAAGGGAAGACCTTTACTTGGACCGAAGCAGCAAATTCAGTTTTCCAATTAGTAAAAAAGAAGCTTACTACATCACCGATTCTTGTATTGCCAAATTTTTCTCAAGTTTTTGAATTACACACAGTTGCTTCCAAGGTTGGGATTGGAGCAGTTCTAAGTCAATGAGGATGACTGATTGCCTATTTTAGTGAGAAGTTGAAAGGGCCAAAGTTGCGTTATAGCACTTATGATGTTGAGTTCTATGTAGTGGTCCAAGCTATATAACATTGGCATTATTATCTATTTCATAAGGAATTTGTTTTATTCACAAACCATGATTCATTAAGACATATTCGCAGTCAAGATAAGGTGTCACACAAACATGGGCAATAGATGTCATTCTTGGAAAAATTCACTTTCGTGGTGAAACACAAGTCTGGAATGTCAAATTGGGTGGCTGATGCATTGAGTCGAAGGAGTAATTTGCTAGTTTCCATGAGGGTTGGTGTGCCGGGAATGGATGTCCTCATGGAGCAGCTAGCGGTTGATCTTTATTTTTCTGTTGTTCTACAGGGTATACAATCTAGACAGAGGTCTGATTTTCTACTGCATGAAGGTTTTCTTTTCAAAGGCAATCAGTTGTGCATCCCTGATTCTAGTCTCCGCCTTCAAATCATCAGGGAGTTGCATGGTGAAGGGCATGTCGGTCGAGATCGCACTTTACAGTTGGTACAATCTTATTATTTTTGGCCTACAATGCGCAAGGAGGTGGATAGATATGTTAAACGGTGTCAAATCTGGCAGGTGTCAAAGGGCACATCTACCAATGCAGGACTCTATATGCCTTTGCCTGTTCCATCACAACCTTGGGTAGACATCAACATGTATTTTGTGTTGGGTTTACCATATACTCAACGGGACAATGATTCAATATTTGTGGTTGTTGATCGTTTTTCTAAGATGGTGCACTTTATTCCTTGCAAAAAGACGATGGATGCAATTAATGTGGCTCAGTTATTCTTTCGAGACGTCTGCTGTTTGCATGGATTGTCGTCTTCTATTGTTTCAGATCGAGACACTAGTTTTTTGAGTCATTTTTGGCGCAGCTTATGGAAAATGGTGAACACTCAACTCAATTTTAGTAGTGCATATCATCCTAAACCGGATGGCCAAACAGAAGTTGTCAATCGATCCCTCGGTAATATTTTGCGGTGTTTAGTGGGTGATCATGTGAAGGCCTGGGATCAGAAGCTTTGTCAAGCTGATTTTGCTCATAATCATGCTATCAATCGAAGTACTGGATATAGTCCCTTCCATGTGGTATATTTTGTTCAGCCATGGGGACCACTTGATTTGATGTCGCTGCCTGTTTCTGGGGTTGTTCCAAAGAAAGTGCAAGATTTTGCTGCTGGACTGCATGATGTTCATAAGGTTGTTCATGACAACTTGGTCCGAGCTAAGTCCAAGTACAAGCAAGATGCAGATAAAAAACACAGAAAAGTTGATTTTGAAGTAGGTAACCTTGTTTGGGTTGTTTTGACTAAAGATCGTTTTTCGGTTGGTGAGTACAACAAGATGTAAGCTAAGAAGATTGGACCAGTGGAGATTGTGGAGAAGATTAATTCCAATGCTTATTGTCTACAGTTGCTAAGCCGCATTCGTTGTTCCGATGTTTTCAATGTAAAACAATTGCTTTCTTATTATGGGGATTCTTCTGATGATGACCATGGCGCACATTTGAAGTCGAATTTTGTCTACCCATGAGGGGATGATGCAGGCCCTAGTGTGGAGGATCGGACCCTTGCATTCCTAGAGGCCCACGATCGTGTGACTAAAGGGGCTTCACAGAAATGGCCATAACTTTGGCTACGGATCTTTGTTTTGAGCCTACGACCAGTCAAATCGAAGCGTGGAGCTAGATAAGTACCCGAAGGGGACTTACCCATTTTTTAGTCCAAAAATCGCTTTCTAAATGGAGTTATGAACAATTTTGTTATTTTTCCTTAATTTTTGGGTTTGTATTTGGCGCATGGACTTTTAGGGTTTCATTTTAATTTCCGCTTCTTATTTAATTGTTTTTCGATGTAATTTGGATGGTCGATCAACAATTTTATGAACTTTCAATTTTCTCCCAAATTTTGTGTGTGTTAACCCAGATTTTGAAGTCAAACCCACGGTATTCGTAGAATCAACGTGGTTTTGAAGAGATTATCCTGGCTATTCTTTTAGAATCAACAGGTTCATTCTTGGTTATCTTTGTGTTGTTTTTGTGTGCTGCATCAAGATCACTCTAAATACATTAAAAAAAAACACATAATTATAAGTTTTACATCAATTCACATACGTCAAAAAGAAAATAAAGTATAATACCGAAACAAAATATAATTTTAGATTAATACAAGTGCATCAAAAAACATCATAACATTTACCATTTGTTTTTATTTAAAGAAATTTAACAAAATTGAAAAAGTCCACCAAAGTTTATTATTGAAAATGTTTTTTTTTTTTCATGTATTTTTATTTAGTTTAACCGGTTTATTTTAATTAGTTCAACCGTTTTTTCAAAAAACCGATCGGTTCAATCCGGTTTAAAAATTGGTGTAAAACCGGTGATACTTGAACCACTCTCTTCGCCGGTTTCCGGTCCAACCGGTTTGACCGGCCAATTCAAACCGGTTTTTAAAACACTGGATGACACACAAATCGAGAACCAAGGGTCAGGAGTTACATTAAAATAAATTATACATACTTAATAACCAAAATATCTTTAAAAGTCAAAATATAGACTTTGGGGTTGTTTGAAACTCGTCTGACCGGTCTGAGTCAGCGATTTCAGTTGACTCGGTCAGACCGGAAGCTGTTTGATGTGGGCTGATTCGATCAGCATGTCTGGCTGAATTGGCTGAGTTGGTCAGCTTGCAAGGCCTATCTGATTGGGTAAAAAAGACCTCCCTACCCCCGATCTATTCTTCCCCTTCGTGACTTAAAAGAAAAATGGCAGCCTCTCATCCTCTAAGTTCATGTCGACAGCTCCTAATCACCGCAAGAACGCCATCCTTCAGTCGCCATCTTCTTCCCTCAATCGAACATCTTCCCTCCGTCCGTTCACACAGGTACGCTGTCTGTTCAAATCGAAGTTCAATTTTTACTTTATTTAGTCAAAACCCCTTCTTCATGGTCGATGATTGAATTAGTTACTGTTGTTAATAAGATTCATAATATGCTTATTAATTTCGATCTTCTCTTGGGTTATGGTTATGAATTTGGAAAATAGTTGAATACTTGCATGGTAATGCTTTACACGTTATAGATTATATGGGTCGGTCCCCTCTAGGCTTAAACTTTAATTGAATTAATGTTTGGTTATAGCCCCTTATCATGAGTCGTCCCTATATGTGTATCTGTGCTTAAAATATTCAAATAAAAAAAAACCATTTTTATTTAGTTTAACCGGTTTATTTTAATTAGTTCAACCGTTTTTTCAAAAAACCGATCGGTTCAATCCGGTTTAAAAATTGGTGTAAAACCGGTGATACTTGAACCACTCTCTTCGCCGGTTTCCGATCCAACCGGTTTGACCGGCCAATTCAAACCGGTTTTTAAAACACTGGATGACACACAAATCGAGAACCAAGGGTCAGGAGTTACATTAAAATAAATTATACATACTTAATAACCAAAATATCTTTAAAAGTCAAAATATAGACTTTGGGATTGTTTGAAACTCGTCTGACCGGTCTGAGTCAGCGATTTCAGTTGACTCGGTCAGACCGGAAGCTGTTTGATGTGGGCTGATTCAATCAGCATGTCTGGCTGAATTGGCTGAGTTGGTCAGCTTGCAAGGCCTATCTGATTGGGTAAAAAAGACCTCCCTACCCCCGATCTATTCTTCCCCTTCGTGACTTAAAAGAAAAATGGCAGCCTCTCATCCTCTAAGTTCATGTCGACAGCTCCTAATCACCGCAAGAACGCCATCCTTCAGTCGCCATCTTCTTCCCTCAATCGAACATCTTCCCTCCGTCCGTTCACACAGGTACGCTGTCTGTTCAAATCGAAGTTCAATTTTTACTTTATTTAGTCAAAACCCCTTCTTCATGGTCGATGATTGAATTAGTTACTGTTGTTAATAAGATTCATAATATGCTTATTAATTTCGATCTTCTCTTGGGTTATGGTTATGAATTTGGAAAATAGTTGAATACTTGCATGGTAATGCTTTACACGTTATAGATTATATGGGTCGGTCCCCTCTAGGCTTAAACTTTAATTGAATTAATGTTTGGTTATAGCCCCTTATCATGAGTCGTCCCTATATGTGTATCTGTGCTTAAAATATTCAAATAAAAAAAAACCATTGTGCTTAGTAGGTTATGTAATATGTCCAAATTTCATTAGACATCTTTCCCCTTTTCACAAATATCTTATATCTACACTTGTTATCATTTTCTTCAACCTTCTAGGCATTATCTTTCCTTTTGTTTATAGAAACATCTTTATAATAATATGATCTGTTGGTAATTGATATATATATATATATATATATATATATATATATATATATATATATATATATATATATATATATATATATATATATATATATATATAATTGATGAATAAGAGAATATCATTTACATTTTGTATGATATTTTTTATAATTATTAAACAAATTAATCCATCACTGTATATAATAGAAGGGTAAAATAATCATTTTTCATCACTTAGCACCATGGTTGTCAAAATCGCGATCCTGATCGTAGATCGTACGATCCTAGGTATGAAAAACGATCCGGATCGTAAAATAATCGTATTTGGGATATGATCGTAAGATCGTAGGTAGGATCGTAGGATCAAAATCCGATCCGATCCTACCTTCCCTTGATTTTATTTTTTTGCAAATGAAATTTCTTTTACCACTTTATATCTTTTACCATTTACCAATTTACCATTTATCATTTTGTATTATGAGTTATGACTAATATTTTGAAGTTTTTATAACTTTTGAACGAAAAATTAAATGGTTGAATATTTTTAATAATTAAAAATTATAAATTAATTTTCTATTTTATTTTATAGAATCTTAAGGATCTTGATCACGATCTTGCAAACCCAAAAATAATCCTAAGTAGGATTCCAATCTTGACAACATTCCTTAACACATTCACTTAGATGCACACCTTTCCAACTATCAAAACGTGACCTTTGTAATTCATATCGAAGCTAACGCAGTTTCATTCGTCTATCTCTCAAAATCACTCATTCCTCTCTCTCTATCTCCCAGTGATGTTTCTTCGTTTTCTTCTCCATTCTTCACAAACAAAACACCACCATAGGTGAGTGTTTCGGGTGACCACCAAGAAAACCGGTGGCTGCCACTTTGCTCCCTCACCACCACAGACGGTAGTGACCGCCTCAACCCACCTCCCTCCTTTGCAAATCACCATCGGAAACCCACCCCTTCATCCTTCTTTTCATGTCGATCGGAGCTACCTAACACACATCCAAATGTCGACTGAAATTGTTATGCTGATCTTTCCAGCTTGCTGTGGCTGCCGAGTACGAAACAGTCGAACCAAGAGGATCGCCGGAGATGGACTGCATCTCCCTTCTCGCGATCTTTTGAACCACCGAAGACAGCGATCGTCTTCGTCTTCCTTCCCTCGCAAATCGTCGCCGGAGGATCGCTTTCCTTCCACCCATCAACCACCACCGTTGTCGGTGACTGAGACTTCAAATCCGATTGAAGATCGTCGGTCTTGGCGACTGGCCCTCCGCCAAAGACCCCCTGTCGTTGATTTCACATTCTTCTTCATCGATGGAACTCCACATAACCACCACCGCTTTTTTTTTGCCTTCGTTCGTGAATTCCTTATGCGATCAGTCGAGTGTTGAAGACCCTCCCTTGAATCCTACATCTGTTCTTCTTCTCCGATCGGTCGGGAACGGAGGTTCCGTTTCCCCTTCCCCCTCGTTTGTGTTGCAGAACCAAAAAGACGCATATCTTTAATCTTTATTGATTGATCCTAAACAACCCTCTCTTTTGTACTGGTTTACCTAAATAACCCGTATACGTGTTAAGTCATGCCAAGTTAGTACCATGGTTGTATCATATTAACACGATAAGCCATTATTTATATCCAATTGCCCAAAAACCACCCCTGGTTGTATTACCTAACCTAACCAGTCCCTACGTTTTATTACAAGATTTAAAATCAACCATTTTGATTTAAATCATTTCAAAAATAAACCCTTTAGTTTAATTTTTTACGAAATAATCCTGAAAATGTTTCAAAGTTGAAGAATTGTTGAATTGTTGTTTCTCACATCAAACTTCACAACAGACAGATCAAACTCACACTTCAAGGGTGAGTTTCTACTGTCCCTCTTTTACAGTTTTAATATTTGGAGGAAAATATATATGTGTCTATTAAGTTTTGATATTTACATATTTTTATACGTTAAAATAGCATCGCACTTTATATTTGATCGAAACCTTATTAATTAGTAATTTAATTGTATAAAACAGATAAATTAAAGTAGGATGTTATATTGGATACAAATACACCTTGATATAATATATTAATTAATATTAATAAAAATCACAAGATTATATGTAAACTACTATATTAACACAGATTGGTGTTTTAAATCACAAGCATGACGATTATATGTATAAATTAAAGTATCGACTGGAAGTATGAAACGATATACAAATGACCAAAAACATTATTCGATTATAAAATGAAGGTATATTGCGTTAAATTTGGAAAGACTAAGTTTATGAAATTATATGATTATTAGTTAAAATTATCAAATTTAACTTTTAATATATAAGGTTGTGTAACAACGAATGGAAAGTGTATATATTTTTATATAATTATAAAAATATTACTCAATTTACTAAGTTATGGATTTTATTATAATAAATAAAACGATCGACTACGAGGCTTAAGAGTCATTATTTACAAAATAAATACTTGTCGGGTATTGTATTTAAAGATTTTATCTTTATCCCAAATTAAATATATTAAAAATTTTCTCGCATAATTTATATAAAATATGAGGAATGTAGATTTACGGTCGATTAAAACTTGGATAAATTCAAAAAAGTAGTCATTATGCTAACATGACATCAAAACCATATCTAGTATGATAAATTCTTGAAAATATAAGATTTTCAGTTATCATTTTCCTAAACGATGAATAATTTTACAAATATAGTAAATTTTATAATGGAAGATATATGTTTATTATACATATTCCATATAGGTTTTTCATACCTATTCCATATATGTTCATCATACCTATTCCATATATTTCATATAGGTTTATCATACCTATTCCGAATACCATATCCAATACGATTAAGTATCCATTATAAACTATTCCGGGTTTCGTGAAATCTAAGATCTCAATACTTAGTAGAAACTCTCCGATTTATATCCGTTAATCCTCGTGGGAACGACTAACGTCGGGTGTAAGTGTCATATTATTGATCTTATACGGTACGACCATCCGCTTGAAGTTCCTAGCTATAACTACGTCTGACAAGATGAATTTTGGCGCTGACGTTATGTAACAACCGTCAAATTAGGTCAAAATTTAAACTTTTCTAAAATCTTATTTGGGTTGAACAAAGTAGTAGATATTGTAACAAGATTTTCAAAAATATAAAGAACACTAAAATTCGTGTTATAACGAAGAAATTATGACCAATCGAAGATCCGCGACAATACCGGTAAAACACTTTTAAGCGAAAAGCGCGAAATCCCAATGAAACACTTTTTAGCCTTAGGTATCTAAATGAAAGTCGTAGACATCGTTAAACCGTAAACATACATAAAAAGAACGCCCAAATCTGACTTCGTATGAGGAAGTTATGATTTTTCGAAGTTTCAGACATAGCGGTAGACATCTAAAAACTCGAAATAGAGATCGAACGATTTTTAGCCAACACAACCTAAATGAGAATCGAAGATCTCGTCGATAGTAGTGCAACGATAAAAAGACAGACGAAAACGGACACCGAATGAAGAAGTTATAGATTTTTAATGGAGTTTTCCTGCTCCGACCTAGTAAAAATAAATATAATAAAAATTAAAATCAAAATTAGCCGACAAAGTCTAAACGAGAGTTGTAGATCATAACCTCACCTTCGCGTCGATATAAATAACGTCAAAAACAGAGCTCGTATGCGAAAGTTCTGAGTTTATGAAGTTCGGGGCACGAAACCCCAATGTTGTGTCAGAGACCACGACATGAATACAGTATTCGCGACGTGAAATATCTTCTGATGCCTCCTGGAGTCTGCCAGACCCAACTTGCGATGACAGATACAGTGATGATCAAGCCCACGACTTGAAAATACTATTCACAATGTGAAAATCGAGAAATATACCTTATAAATATCATGCGAGGCTGCCCGGGTTTATTTACTTCCTTACTGATTTCTTTCACCTTGGAACCCCTCTCAAGCCCCTCTAAACCACCCTAAAGCCCCGGTAACCCCCTAGCACACCATGCAAGGCCCGACGCACCAAAATTCCCGAGAAATAAATCTTTTTCAGTCGAAGTACTGCCCGCATGAAGCCCGATTTTCACCAGAAACCCGAGGATACGTCAAGAAAGGTCACTCTTAGAAACGAAACACTATCTGATCCACCACATATCAAGTGATTTCATACCCCTACACTTTCCAAACTTTTTATATGTTTTATAGGGGGGAATACAAGTAAACACACAGTTATTGTCTTGTGAAAAATCAATCTTTTGCGATATCTTTCATGCTGTTATAACAACCACCTTACAAAAATATTAGCATACGAAACATCTTACAAAACCACTTTACCCTATCGGGATGAAATATGATTATATATAATAACACACTTCATTTATATGTTGCATAAACACATCATAACAAGGGTAACCATTTCAACTATAGCATTTTGTCTTTACAAGAAAATACAACTCATTATTACGCCTTTGTTAACACTGTAGAAAGGATAATCATTTCATACAAAAGGTTGTAATAAAACATATACATTATATGGAGTATAAATTTACAAGTCAATCCACCTTTTCTATCGTACAAAGTCATAAATAAAAATCTTTATTTTTATTTACTAAAAGGTTTTTGCAAACATGTTACTAGTGATCTTATTGTTAACGAATCATCTGTGAGACAACGTCTTTGTTTATTCGTAAACGAATGTTACCCACTTATAGCCAGAGTCTCCTTGAGGGAGAGCGTGAGTTTGTGTATAGATCTATACGGGCCTAACAATCCCACGCCCTGACTGTTAGCTACAGTTGGAACAAAAGTTCTGGGGGTGACAAATGTCATTCAAACATCTACAAATATGTCAGATTAGCATGATATTAAGTAACTCGCATGCGGAAACAATGACTCTTAGTAATACACAACTCAATCAAGCTCAAAGGGATAATAACTATATGATTACTTCGTATTTACATCAGGGTTATATATGGTTTTTAATTGATAGACAATGGAATGTGTGACTTCCGCCTCATTTCCTATTCCTTGTTTGGTTGTGGACTTAGGGCATCAAATCTTAATTATATATAACTCGTAGGTACTAAGTAATTATTGATGGGTTTTTGGCATAAGAACAATCCTATGTGCTCATACAAACCCTAATGCTTGGATCTAGGTTTCTCTATTGTACATGCTTTGAATCCAAGACTAACAAACTCAGATCTAACATATTATAAATTGAATTAGGGTTTATAGAATTATCTTTGATTGTTATATAGCAATAGCAATCAATTCCTTTCTTGGATTGGCTTCAAAAGCTTAGTGCCTCAAGTGTTGCACCTCTAATGGAGTCACAAACACCATATGCAACTTGGATGAAGAGGAGAAGAAGAGAGGCTGCCAAAAAACGACTAGAAACCCTAGAGAATCAGTTGTCCACGTTTTTGGGGCCTAAGGGATCCTTTATATACTTGTGTGGGCTGCTAGGGTTTCAGTCAAAACCCTAATGGACAGCTTAAACTCTCAGCAGCCCATGGAACCTTCTGGACAAGGCTATGGACGAAAATATTATGGGCTTCCATCATAATTTCGTTCACCCCTTATTCCTTTAGCATTCCTTGGCCCAATAACTCAATTATCCAATAATTGCAGTCCAGTCCCCTATATTTAAATAATCTCTTTTAGCCACAAAATTAATTCTTAATTAATTCTTGACTAATATTAATTAACCAATATGATTTCTCCTTTAATATATTATTCTCATAATATATTAATAAATCATATTTAGACCTTTCTCTCCTTAAATCATCCTACATATTGCTATGGTGAAGGCAACCCAAAAGGACCATGCTCATAATCGGGTCAAGTACATACCAAAATAGTTATGGACTTAGACACTAATCCAACAGTCTCCCACTGGGATAAGTCTAATAACTATTTTCCGTATGACTTCAGAACCTGATCAGCAATCGTAGCTTTCAAAAGCCGCTGTCAACTCTGATCTTATCAGATAGCGTGTCCTCTAGATAAGGGATTATATATTCCTCCATTCTCAAGATATCGTATAGACAAAAGACATGAATTTCAATCATTCTCTCTATACTGTTTCCCGACTTCCGATTCATGACGACTGATAACAGACTACAATTGAACACATCAACTTAGTCCCTGCTTGGCCAAGTGCTTAGGTGTCATCACTAAATCATCGAGAGGCCCACAGATATCGCTTTTATCCCACTTTGGGTAAAAGGAATGGATAAAATTCGACTCAAATGCTCGCTTGCATTTACTGATCGAATCATACACAACAATAAGTTTTATAACACCAAGTTACTAGTGCGTTTACTTATTATCAATGTGTAACTGACCAACAAATAATAACTCACATGTCTTAGTTTCAAGAATATACAATATGATCGTCTCACTAATCACTCGTGATAAAAGCATGAGGTGATCCAAGTGAGCATGGGTTTAATCCAATACTCTAATCTTATCAAAGCACTCATGAACTCTGCAGCAAACTTGTGCCATGTCTAAACACTTCAGACAATCTACAGACAGATTCATGACAATCTTTATTCATATCTACTCCCAACGTATGACCGACTGTGGATGTTTGAATAACCTAGTTATTCTGGAAGTCAAAACATGCAAAATGAAACATAATAATAATACTCAATCCTATATGGACCCAAACTTGTGAGAGTAAATAAAACACTTCTATTTATCCACCATATTGATTACTCGTTATTTATTATTTAATGTTTCGGATAATCAACTCATTACTTGAATTACAACAACAATTGTCCCATGCTCTAAGCATGCACACCTTGTTTATTATGGTCCATGCTTTGTGAAATAGATCAATTGAAAACCTTTTCAATGATGCTCATTTCACAATTCCTTAATCCTTATCATTAGTGTAAGAACGCAAGGTTCTTTGCTACTATTAGAATATGCTAGATTCTAACATCTTATGCAGCGATCCTTTTGTAAAGTCATAGCACAAAAGTCACCAAGACTTGGCTAATGAAATTATGAAGTACTCTATCGGAAATTATTACAAGACAATTCCATAGACGTGAAGTCTCACATTCAAAGTACATACATTTGAATATCCTTCCTGCATAAAACAGTATAATCTAGGCATAGGCTCTTAATATCTAACTCCCAATATGGAAACATTTCCACATTTTCCATATGACAACTCATTCTTAATAGAATCTTATCTATTCATAATAATGTCGATATGGTCCATCCAATACCATACTTCCAACTACTCACAAGCGACCAATCCTCAACGAACTTTGGATCGTCATTTGATAGTTGTTTAATTATTTTAGTCAAAACCAATTCTAGTCCTTTTTCCCTCTTAATGCGCTAGACATTTGGAAAATTTTAGAATGGTAAAATATTATAGCATTTGCAATCGATCCTATACCCGAAGCATATGGGACACGATGCATAATGTCTTACATAAAGATATGATACTTTTCCAATCTTTTGCCATAATATTTTATGTGTCATGTTCTCACAATTCGAACTATGAAGAGGGATGTCGTAATCATAGTCGAATTTTAAGAACACACAATGTATCCTTTGACTGAAAATATTAAAATTTCTTAATCTAAGCTTTAGATTTTGAACCGAAATATAATATTCTCTCCCTTAATTATAGCAAAACAACTTTTCAATCCATGCAACTTTGCAAATTGAATCTTTGTTTTTCTATGATTAATATTGCTAACTTGCAATACTTGCCATAATAATCATACAAGCATAACACTTATGCTCCCACTATCATGATGATTATGATCATATAAGCATAAGACTTATGCTCCCACTAGCTTTGACATGTATTCAGAAAACAAATGAACTTCCAGAAAACAATGCTTATTGAATTTCTGAAATTCATATTTCTAATACCAGATGCTTTGATAAGCTTTTATCTAAGCTTCTTAACCTTATACACATTTGCCTTAGATAGCTCATATGTGTGTTTAAACAATTCATAGCTTATGTTACTAAGTTCCAAATGTTGAAATTAATTGCCAAATCTCACAATTCGAACTATGGAAAGGGATGCCGTAACCATAATCGAATGTGAGAATACAATTTTCACAATTGCTATCTTCTTAAAACCTCTCTTAGTGAAAGTATTTCCTCACAGTCATTTTCATGAAGGAGGGAATCTTATGACACTTAGATTCTATGGTGTATGAGTTCCTATCCATGTGAATTTGCCAAAACCAAGGTTTGCGACAAATCCAAACTCATATGGACTGAACTTTCTTAATCTTGATTTCTTGCCCTATGGTAACACGAGTTTCCACCATGTCTTCCAAGTAGTTTAGTAACTTATCCTTACATATCAATGTACTTTCCATTGACTAAGGCTTTAGTATGTATAGAACTCATATACACAATTAACTCAATTGGAATGGTACAGAAACAAAATAATGTCAGCACGATAGATTGTAAACCTCAAGTCGTGTGCTAGTGATGATCGATAAGGTTTATTCTTGATTTGTTCTTGAAACCTTTCAAGACCATTAAGACTCCCACCGACTCTTTGACATATAAGATTCTCTTGTCAAGAAACATTTCTTGACAAACCAAATATTCAAGAGTTAGTGTAGTTCTTATCAAGACAAAACACTTCACACAATTGGTCCTAGTTGGTCTTTGTCTTATCCAAGACAGCACAACTTACCAATTTCAAATGTGCAAGAATAAGAAAACTTTTCCAAATTCCACATTTGATGAGTGTTATAAACCTACTTAAGACTTTTCAATCAATGTCACAATCTTGACTCTAAGACTTGATATTGGAACGAAGTATGATTGACTTATTGATTTAACCATTTCTACAATACTTGATACCTCTTCTTAGACATGCAATTGCAGTAAGACTCACTTAGAGGATCTATTGAGACACGGTTCTTAATCTTTAAGACTTATCATAAAACACAATAAAAGGTACTCTCCCTTCTTCTTAGAATAGAGAAACTTTTATCTTTCTGCCTACTTGATTCTTCTTTATTCGTTCTACTATTCATTGAAACTTTTTCAATCAACTCAGAATTATACTTAATCTTATAAGTATAATCCTATTTACTAAGCTTTAGTAAATCATGACGAATATCTTTGTCACTCTTGTGGTGGACTTGATCAACACACAACCTTGTGTACTTGATCTCCTTGTCCTTCAATTGACACTTTGCCAAAGAATTAGTCTAAGTTTCCCAAATGTGAAGGTTTTTCATTCATCATACAATACACATTGCATGATTCCAAGTTTCTGTCCAATTGAAATTTGGGCGATGAGAAACTCTCCTTACTTGGTAAACTCTCGACACTTCCACAAATAATACAATTAAGAATCAAATCCATTATTGCTAATAATAGAAACATTCAAACATCAATTTTTCATACATGCCATTGCAAGGATAAATAAATAAGATAAAATCAAAATTCATTTTATTGCGGAAAAAATTTATCCTTACAATGTAATTCAATTGATAAACTATGTTATTAGATATTTCTTAACAATCTATTCTAACTCCAAGTAGTAGCTCAAGAATCCATTCTTCAAGTAATGCGATTGAAATCCATTTCTTCATGATTAGATTCAGCTCACTTCTTTACTCAAGCTTCCTCTCTTTTCTTCGATCCTACAAAACATCAAAATGTAATCTTATCACATCATGTATTAAGAATCTAGAATAGGAACTCAAAAAGAGTTAGATAATGGATTTTACCTGAAGTAGAGCCATACGTCCTGACTCTCCCATCTCTTAGATCTTTCAGGTAGTTAGGGCAGCTTCGTCTCCAATGCCCCTTCTCTTGGCAATAAAAGCAAATGGACTCCTTTGGCACAGTACATCGGACAATCACAGACTTAGTTCTTTCTGGACTTCCAATGCTGCCAGTGTCCATTGATGTTTGGGAGTTTGATTCACTAGATAAATTTGCTTGACCAGCATGCCAAATCATTGCTGATTCAGCAGCTATAAGCAAATAGGTGAGATCAATTAGGGTCACGTTGTGGTCCATCATATAGTACTTTCTAACGAACTCACTATATGATTCAGGAAGTGACTGAAGAACCCAGTCAACAGCCAACTCGCTTGAAATCTCGACACCCAACATGCTTAACCTATCAATGTGTGACTTCATCTCTAAGACGTGTGCACCCACAGGTTTCCCATCTTCGTGTTTACTCGCCAAAAGGGATTGAGTGAGCTTGAACTTTTCAAGCCTTTGAACTTGTGGGACAGGGAGAATAATTGGAGGAGGTGGAGGAAGTGAAGCGTGACTCTCATTTCCTTGATCGTATCTCGGAACGTCATCGTCATTTGGAAAGCTTGTTCCAAAGGATTTGGGAAGACCATTGTAAGATTCAGACATCTACAAAACGGGAGAAAATTCAAGTTATGTTGATTAGAATTCTTGATGTAACACGCAAATGAAACATCAAGCTAGGATCCAACACAATACTCTACAACCTAGAAGAGGGATGCCGTAATCTAGTTGCAGAATATCTGAAGGTAGGTAAATGACGATTTACCAAATTCCACCATGAAAAACGAAAAAGAAGTTTAAGTTTTAAATGAATGAAACTCCTAGATCTTTTGAGATTCATTGAACTTTTCAATGGCATGTTTAATCTCGATTATGCCCTACTATTTGTGACTGGGATGCCGAGGATCACAAACAAGGTGTGAATAACCATACGAATCACGTGGTGCACCCAATGCTATAATCACCTAATCAATGTGTCGGTTAGCCACACACGCTCCATTGATCTATGATAAGCATCGAGCCACCCTTCGCCACCAATGTCATCCCCAAATTAGTGTGCCGGTTAACCACACACGCTCCACTAACGTTTGACAAGGGTATGAAGTGTAATTCCATGGGTTAGCATACAATTTCACATTTTTCCTAAAGTAACTATGATTTGGGAATTTGAAAAAGCATTTTGTTACTTTGTACTTCATTATACTTATAATGGAAGGTTTTTGTCCTATCCTACCCGTTCGGCTAACGACCCTCCACTAGTCAAGAGTGCGGTGGGTAAGAGTGGATACCCATTCAATCGCCATTTTATAGGCAATTTCCTTAAACACCCTTTATAGACCAGCTTCGTGAATAAGGCCTACTAACGATAAGACTGACTGTTTACTCATACATATATATAATATTAGACTTTTAATGTTATATAGTATAGGGTTTATTTTACACTTTTAAAATACTAGGTGGTTTAACTTAGTAAATTATACTTTTAATTTAATTAAATGTGAACTAAAACTTTATGGGTTTATTAAATCACTTTTAATTATACACTTTAATTAATTAACAAAACCATAAGGGTGTGATTTGAACCTTTTCAAAATACTAGGGTTTTAGAATTTAACATTTCAAAATTAAACTTTTAATTAACTTTTAAATTCCAAAAAACTTGAGGGCAAGTTTTGAAACATTTCAAAACATTAGGGTTTAGAATTTAAATATTTCAAAATTAAACTTTTTAATCAAAAATTTTAAATTCCAAAACTTGAGGGCAAGTTTTGAAACTTTTCAAAAAACATAAGGGATCAAATAACAAATAATTCAAATTAAACAATTAATTTTACAATTATCTATATTTGACCTAATCTTATTTTAGTCATTAGATAATTACCAAATAATTTGAAATAATCCATATTTATCATATAAACAAACTATTATTTAAAAGATTTGAAATTATCTATTGTTTTGGCAAGGATAATCACTAATTTAAGATAAAAATCGGATTTTAACTTCAAAAAATGAATTAGGTATCAAATCCAAGTCAAAACAGCAGCAAAAACCCGGAATTCCCTCTGTCTGACCCCTGGACTCGCCGAGTCAGGGACTGGACTCGCCGAGTCAGGGACAGACTCGCCGAGTCAGGTCGGGCAGAGGCCAAAAATCGATTTTTCAGCAAATAAAGCAGTTAAGCATCACATACAACTGAAACCAATCAAGGCTCTGATACCACTGATGGGTTTTTGGCATAAGAACAATCCTATGTGCTCATACAAACCCTAATGCTTGGATCTAGGTTTCTCTATTGTACATGCTTTGAATCCAAGACTAACAAACTCAGATCTAACATATTATAAATTGAATTAGGGTTTATAGAATTACCTTTGATTGTTATATAGCAATAACAATCAATTCCTTTCTTGGATTGGCTTCAAAAGCTTAGTGCCTCAAGTGTTGCACCTCTAATGGAGTCACAAACACCATATGCAACTTAGATGAAGAGGAGAAGAAGAGAGGCTGCCAAAAAATGACTAGAAACCCTTGAGAATCAGTTGTCCACGTTTTTGGGGCCTAAGGGGTCCTTTATATACTTGTGTGGGCTGCTAGGATTTCAGTCAAAACCCTAATGGACAGCTTAAACTCTCAGCAGCCCATGGAACCTTCTGGACAAGGCTATGGACGAAAATATTATGGGCTTCCATCATAATTTCGTTCACCCCTTATTCCTTTAGCATTCCTTGGCCCAATAACTCAATTATCCAATAATTGCAGTCCAGTCCCCTATATTTAATTAATCTCTTTTAGCCACAAAATTAATTCTTAATTAATTCTTGACTAATATTAATTAACCAATATGATTTCTCCTTTAATATATTATTCTCATAATATATTAATAAATCATATTTAGACCTTTCTCTCCTTAAATCATCCTACATATTGCTATGGTGAAGGCAACCCAAAAGGACCATGCTCATAATCGGGTCAAGTACATACCAAAATAGTTATGGACTTAGACACTAATCCAACAATTATGATATGGTATTATCAACACATTCAGAACTCAGGGTAAACACATTTTCAACTAGTTTTACTTAATAATAAAACTACAAGTTATCAAACTAAGTATGACATATTTACTTACAAGTTACAGTCTTGGACATTTAAGACTGCATTTTTCAACTTTAGGAAAATATAGGATTTTTCGGGTTAAACACTATCACTTTTCAAGTAACAGTTTTACAAACTCATTAGTGGGAAAAATAGGATTTTCCTGGTTCAATACATTCATTTCATATAATAACTATTCAAAACTCATTTCATAAGAAATATCAGATTTCCTGAAACACATACAATGATTCACATATTTGTGTGATTACTTTGTGGATATGTTTGGTTTATATAAAATGAAGATTCGATAGTGTAACACCGTGATTTTCAAGACAAAAATTTTTATTTAAATAATCCATTTAATATTAATACACCTGTTTAAAATCTCGTTCATAATAGAATTACAAAACGTAGTTTCATTTTCAGTTAAATAGAAAACCAGGATCCTCCAAAACACAACTCTTTCTTCGGTGTGTACAATCGAACCGTTGCCATCCCGCGTTACTGTAAGAACCTGAAACAACATAACATAAACAACGTAAGCACGAAGCTTAGTGAGTTCCCCAATATACACTTACGCACGTACGCCTTTCCAGGCCCTGACCTTCCGGTCCACTGCAAAATGCCTTCCGGCCCATGAGATAATCGCCTTCCGGCCCATAAGATATTTGCCTTCCGGCCCATAAGATAATTGCCTTCCGGCCCATAAAATAATTGCCTTCCGGCCCATAAAATAATTGCCTTCCGGCCCGTACACATATATAACACATAATACAATTATTCTAACACATAAAGCACATATATCATATATCAACCTGCCTTCCGGCCCGAAACATACTCTAACACATAAAGCACATATATCACATATCATACCTGACCTTTCTGTCACATAATACTTTGCCTACCGGCCCATATAACATACATATCACACGTAGCTACTACCTTCCATTTATAGTATGAATACATAACGCATAACATGTTCGACCTTTCGGTCACACAATCAAACCCTTCCGGGTACAGTATAGTGAGAAGACTCACCTCGCGGACACTGGAAGATAGCAACTCCTGAAATCCCTTGCACTTGATCCTCCGAGCTGCAAGCTCCCTGTAACATCATATATCTCTTATTAATACCTCTATCTTCCATGTTAACTGACCCTACGAAATCACACCGGTCAACGTTGGTCAACAGTCCACTGTCAACTCGACTGGACTCGGCGAGTTCCCTGGCGACTCGGCGAGTCTGGTCGTCCTTCAATCCTCTAAGATTCCCCTTCTACTCGTCGAGTATCCTCTTTGACTCGACGAGTTACTCCTGGAAGAATCGCGGGGCCACCCCGACTCCACTCGCCGAGTCTGAAGAACAACTCGGCGAGTCCCAGTAAATCTTCAAGCTACTCGCCGAGTCTGATCATCCGACTCGGCGAGTCCACGCCATGCAGTCGATCAACTGCTTCCAGAATTACGTATGGTCCCGAAATACACACTCATGGGACTTCTGGACCTCTAATCATCCTATTACTGGGGAATAAACTTTTGTATAACAACATAATAATCCATCCAATCACCAAATGGGTTTCATAAACCCTAAATCCGTGTACACATCAAAATACCAGGAATGATCCGAAACATTACCTGAAAACGTACTCTCTGTGTCCCCAAACCTCAGAACTCGATCCCCTTGATCTTCCTTTGGCCAAAATCCTTCCTCTTCTTGCACCACAATTCCTTCAAAGTCACTAATGGCCTTCAAGCTTGTTCTAGATGCCACAGTCGTTTAGGGTTCTCCTCAATCGGCCAAAAGACGAACAATGACGGCATAAGATCCCTTATATACGTCCCAAACTGAACGGCTAGGGTTTCCCGCTGAACAGCGTCGACTCGCCGAGTCCATACCTGGACTCGTCGAGTCCAGCCGCGAACCCGCGACCACAACTGCGACCCTACTCGGCGAGTCTGGCTCCAACTCGCCGAGTCTCCCCTTTAAAACACCCCAAAATGCAATTAAACAATACTTGAGATTTTGGGCTGTTACAATTCTCCCCCATTAGAATTAGACTTCGCCCTCGAAGTCTCACTCTGAAAATGGTTCTGGATGCTGCTCCCGCATCACACGTTTCGGCTTCCCTAGACACTTCCGATCTCTTCCGAGGTTGCCATTGAATCAATACCAGAGGTACCTCCTTGTTCCTCAGAAACTTGATCTTCCGATCCCTGATGCCCACTGGCCTCTCGGCGTAACACAGGCTCGCATCCACCTAATCGTTCTCTAGTAGAACCGCTGCTGACTTATCTGCTATACACCTCTTCAATTACGACACCTAAAAATGTCATGGATCCATCCCAATTCCGTTGGCAGCTCCAACCGTTAGGCCACTTTTCCTACCTTCGCACCTTCACGCAAAACCCCAACATACCGGGCCCCTACTTACCCCTCTTCCTGGATCGAAACACCCCTTCCCAGGGAGAGACCGTCAGGAATACGAAGTCGCCGACCTGAAACGCATGCTCGTAACGGCGTCTGTCTGCACAACCTTCCTGTCAACTCTAAACGATCGTTAACCTCTGATTAACCTGTTGCATATGCTCTGTCGACCAAAACACGATCGCTGTACTGTCCACCACTTCCTGTAACCGAGAATTTCCCAAGACGCGACTCTGCTCTAAATCTCAATGCTCACACGACCCGTAAGGGTTATGAAACTCTGAATCACCGGTTCCCCGATCCCAAGCCCACTTTATCCATATCGGAACAACTGAGGGACCTATTCTCAATTCTCAGGGCAACTCTCACGAGTTCACCTCTTGCAATCGTATACACATGCTGCACTCGCCCCAACATACCTTTCCATTCCCTCACTTAGTGAAATCCGCTTAACAACCTTGCCACTCTCGGGTCCATGCATTACCTTTCCTCAACGAACGAGATTCCGACATCACCTTCCATGCAACAGCTCAAAGGGCGGCATACTAATGCACTAATGATGGCTGTTAATATGGAACAACTCAACCAATGATAATTACGTACCGCGGCTTCCTCCGACAGCTAATACACATGCCCGAAACATGTCTTCGAACGTCCGCATCGTTCGCCCTCTCTAAAGTGTCCTCAGATGTCATCATGATAAGCTCCTTTCCCATATTCCTCTTCAAGACTAATTACCAGATCAACTTTTGGCTCCACATCTGAGCCCCCAACGGTCACCCATATCGCGATCCAAATATTCCACTGACTTTTCTCCCCGTGACCACTATCCCGACCCAGTGACACGTAAGTCACAAAATCTTCTTTTCCTCGTGAGAGAAAATACCATCCTACCGAGGATCGTCTCAACTCTAATCTCTGGTTTCTGCTGTGCCTCTTCCTTGCGTATCTCCCCGCATCTCCCGACAGAGATGAAGACCCCCGTCTCACCCCGGACTCAACATCCAAGCTCCAAAGACTCAATATCAGGGCTACCCAAACTCGAAGCTCTTCCCCCTCATACGCTGCTCGAAAATATTCCAACCTAAAAATTCTCTTGCCACCCAGTGAGTACTGCAACTCCACGCAGTATCACAACACCCTCTGACTAGTGAGTACTGCGACTCGAACATCCACCACAGTCTATGGAGGCAATCAACATAACGAACGCCCGTCTTGCGAAAATCCACCCTCTCAAATAATCTCCCTGAATGCCCATACCCGAAGACTCCTACTAAATCTGCAGATACCTGATATGCCACACTTCGATTCAATTCGGGATTCCCGAATAACTCCAAAATAAGGATATCATACCCGAATATCCCAGATTACTATCACCACCACTGATCTCCTGCACCCCATAATTAAATCTATATTTTCCCCGCCTTACAACCTTGGTGCATCTAATTTCTCGATTGGAATGCGAGATAACGTTAACGTACGAAATGCGCTGATAACTCTCCAAATCCCTTTTTCCCGACACTCAAAATCCAAACAAGGATACGCATACCGACTCCGGAAGTTGACTGCCCAATCATTCTCTATCTTCTTGCAACAACACCAACACCAATCACCTGTCATGAATACGTTCGTTCTCCTTTTCAAGTACTTCCCGCATTAACTTACTCTGACCCCTTTACTCGATCATCGACACCTCTAGTCTCATGATTTCCTACTGCATCTCTATACTCCACTTATAACTACTCTTGGCAATTCCTTGTTTTCTACGTACTGCACCCGGTTCTCCCCCACTAGGGTTCGAACCGTCACTAATTAGCATACCATCAACCCACGACTATCTTTCACCAGCGAAATCGTACCTGCTCCAGGAAAGTGCTATGCAACGCCCAATAGTCCCTTCCCTTATGAAGTCAATCAACCCTCTATACTCTGAACCTCTGGTTAACTCTCCAAGGACTTCTCATCACGGCTGCCTCTAATCATTCCAAATCCCATACCAATCTAATACTAAGCACCTGCACTGCTCGATAACATCTTTGACTCGTAGACTGCACCGCAAAATCATCGTTCCTCTCATCTCAACTCATCAACCCATATCCAACGCCGGATTTGTCCCAAGGACAGGAACTCACTCTCAACATAGACGAAACTCTCTGCACTGTAAAACTCGACTGAACTCTTCACTTCTACCACTATAACACAACCTGTCATTCTCAATTAGGTGTGGTTGGTCCTCGACTACCTCAGTCCCAACTGACTGTCTGCTCACAGTGAATCACTGTCTCGCGGCACACCCGCTACCTGATGCTCTGTGGGAAATCATTATCGAAAACTACCTGCAGGGTGTACTCCCAAACCCAGAACTGAAACACCAGACCCCTCGTGTCTTGCACAGGAACATAAATGGCACTACCCACCTAGAAGGTGACCTCTCCTCTATCGACTGATTTCTCGACTTAGACCGAAATTTCCCTCACCCTTTAACTCCCTACCACAATACTCTGATAGGTACTCGCCTTTCCTCCTCTCAAGGAACGCCTCTCCATCCTCAATCGTGGTCCACAGACCTAAAACCCATGGCGTCCGATCTCTACCCCTTCGAGCATAACCGGATAACAAGATAGTCACCAGCATCATCCACTACGAACCATGGTACTCATCCCATGACGTGCCTTCTCAATTTGCTCCGGTGTATGGTACCTGAACCATAGCATCACCCTCAATCTGCTCCAACGTATGGCACTCGAACCACAACATCTATTTCAATCTGTTCCGATGTATGGTACTCGAACCATGACATCACCCCTCATTCCGTTCCTTAGGACCTTCAAAATGCTCCCTGTATCCAGTATGGGTCCTCTGCTTTCAGTAGTACGGGCCCATACTACCTACCACATCTACCCATACTTTCCACACGGACCATCCCAGAGTTCCTAAGTAGCTGATCGAGTTACTCTTTCACCAGTCCCATCGCGCGTGCTCGCTCTCCAGCGAAATCCTCTACTCTACCAGCGCACTCATCTGGCTAGTTTTACTCCCTAGTCCCTTCCGCCGTCCCCCCACTTCTTTGCTATCAGCTGCTGAAGAGTTCCTAATGATGCCAGCCATCTACCTCCTGAGTATCGTCATACTCACTTAGTAGCTGACTCCCATCATCGAGAACTCCACAAAGCACGAAGCAAGCAGCATTCGAGCATCGAAGCATACATAGGACTCCCTATCCTTGATAGCTCCACCTTCTCGGTTCATCCTCGGAAGTACCACTGTACTCTGTAGCTCTACCCCTCGTGCGTTCTAACTAGATACCCTCACTCATCACATACACACAAAAGCATAACGCAAATATAACAACAAACCCTAGGCTAAGGCATCACAAATCAGGCCACTCTAGTCCTAAGATATGAAATTCCTAGCCTGTCTCTAGCATACAATAATATCTCATAAAGTGCATAATAGATATTTCATAACACAAAAGTAAAGGTATTTTGGGAAATCACCGTTTGGCTCTGGCTGATTGTACACACTGCTCTTTCTTGCTTTCTCTTTGAACTCTTATTCACTTTTAGGAAACTATTTATTTGAAAACTTTTTCTTACTTCCTCAGTTTGAGTCCAGATTCACCCGTAGGCGCGTCCGAATCCCTCAAACCAAGGCTCTGATACCAATTGTAACACCGTGATTTTCAAGACAAAATTTTTTATTTAAATAATCCATTTAATATTAATACACCTGTTTAAAATCTCGTTCATAATAGAATTACAAAACGTAGTTTCATTTTCAGTTAAATAGAAAACCAGGATCCTCCAAAACACAACTCTTTCTTCGGTGTGTACAATCGAACCATTGCCATCCCGCGTTACTGTAAGAACCTGAAACAACATAACATAAACAACGTAAGCACGAAGCTTAGTGAGTTCCCCAATATACACTTACGCACGTACGCCTTTCCAGGCCCTGACCTTCCGGTCCACTGCACAATGCCTTCCGGCCCATGAGATAATCGCCTTCCGGCCCATAAGATATTTGCCTTCCGGCCCATAAGATAATTGCCTTCCGGCCCATAAAATAATTGCCTTCCGGCCCATAAAATAATTGCCTTCCGGCCTGTACACATATATAACACATAATACAATTATTCTAACACATAAAGCACATATATCATATATCAACCTGCCTTCCGGCCCGAAACATACTCTAACACATAAAGCACATATATCACATATCATACCTGACCTTTCTGTCACATAATACTTTGCCTACCGGCCCATATAACATACATATCACACGTAGCTACTACCTTCCATTTACAGTATGAATACATAACGCATAACATGTTCGACCTTCCGGTCACACAATCAAACCCTTCCGGGTACAGTATAGTGAGAAGACTCACCTCGCGGACACTGGAAGATAGCAACTCCTGAAATCCCTTGCACTTGATCCTCCGAGCTGCAAGCTCCCTGTAACATCATATATCTCTTATTAATACCTCTATCTTCCATGTTAACTGACCCTACGAAATCACACCGGTCAACGTTGGTCAACAGTCCACTGTCAACTCGACTGGACTCGGCGAGTTCCCTGGCAACTCGGCGAGTCTGGTCGTCCTTCAATCCTCTAAGATTCCCCTTCTACTCGTCGAGTATCCTCTTTGACTCGACAAGTTACTCCTGGAAGAATCGCGGGGCCACCCCGACTCCACTCGCCGAGTCTGAAGAACAACTCGGCGAGTCCCAGTAAATCTTCAAGCTACTCGCCGAGTCTGATCATCCGACTCGGCAAGTCCACGCCATGCAGTCGATCAACTGCTTCCAGAATTACGTATGGTCCCGAAATACACACTCATGGGACTTCTGGACCTCTAATCATCCTATTACTGGGGAATAAACTTTTGTATAACAACATAATAATCCATCCAATCACCAAATGGGTTTCATAAACCCTAAATCCGTGTACACATCAAAATAACAGGAATGATCCGAAACATTACCTGAAAACGTACTCTCTGTGTCCCCAAACCTCAGAACTCGATCCCCTTGATCTTCCTTTGGCCAAAATCCTTCCTCTTCTTGCACCACAATTCCTTCAAAGTCACTAATGGCCTTCAAGCTTGTTCTAGATGCCACAGTCGTTTAGGGTTCTCCTCAATCGGCCAAAAGACGAACAATGACGGCATAAGATCCCTTATATACGTCCCAAACTGAACGGCTAGGGTTTCCCGCTGAACAGCGTCGACTCGCCGAGTCCATACCTGGACTCGTCGAGTCCAGCCGCGAACCCGCGACCACAACTGCGACCCTACTCGGCGAGTCTGGCTCCAACTCGCCGAGTCTCCCCTTTAAAACACCCCAAAATGCAATTAAACAATACTTGAGATTTTGGGCTGTTACAGATAGGTAGTGGAATGTGTGATTTCCGCCTCATTTCCTATTCCTTGTTTGGTTGTGGGCTTAGGTCATATCCACTCATTCGACTGTCAGTTCGATCTGTGATTTTATATAACTTATATGCACCAGGTAATCATGGTAGGAACTAGTATTGTTCACTTTATGCATGTGAATTTAAAAGCTTCATATACCATTCTTTAAACTTATGAAACATATACATTTATGGTCATAAGGCCTAAGACTACACTTCATGCTATTAAGAAAATATAAGATTTTCTGTAATAATACACAAACATTTTCAAGAAACAAAGAACTTACTTGTAAAACAAAATACTTATGAACTCACCAACTTAAATGTTGATACACTTTCCAAATCACTTGTATTCTCAGGAAACTAATAAACAGGTACTCATATAAGTCCAAGAAGACGGATCATAGTAGTTTCTAGTCTTATTTTTGGATTTCTACTTTTGAAATCAAACAATCTATGTTATGTAAACGATGTAAACACTTTATTATCAATAACAATGGTTGTTGTTGCATTATTTACTATCTCACAATTGTTATGATACTATACATGACGTCCTCCACCCTCGAATGTTTCCGCCGTTCAGGTTTGGGGGTGTGACACGTTAGCATTATTGAATATTACCACATGTTACAATGGGGTGAATGACTTTAGCACTCCATATTATGGTGTTGGTGCAATAATAAAGTACAATGTCACGAGTTCGGTTATGATTTCATTATAAAATCTCAGTTTTGTTTCGTTACCGTATAGAATCGATATTGTATTTATACGGGGTTTATGTTCACTCGTTATAGTTGAATGAAATTGTATTTAGTGGGAAAGCTTGTGACTGAAAGCGATAATTGTCAATACCAAAAATTAAGTCATATAACACTTACTTAATATTATGACACGACTCGACAAGATTTATTAATTTACATAAAATAAGTTACTTATGTAAATCATTAGTTTTTATAAGAAAACACAATATTTACGTGGGAAGAGTTTGTCCCACCGGTTGAGTGTCGGTTCCCAAATTAAGTAAAGTAATAATTAAGTACTGCAACGACATAAATTTACAAAGTTCATATATTTGGGAACTTATGAGTTTTACATATAAAATATACAAGCATTTGTACAATATATCTATAGTAAAGTTAACTATTTTATGTTTTCACAAGATGGGATATAAATTTATTTTATATAAATTGGCACTCAAAATCCTTTTATAAAAAACATTTCGGTTATGGGAACTGTATAAATTTTTATACAAGTTTTAACTTACTTATATGTATTTTTTTATCTTTTGTACATTTGGATTTGAACAAATGGCACTTATGAACGAGTCCAAACACATTTTTATAACTCAATTATTTTATACTTTTGACAGAAAAGTAAAAATTTATTAAAGTTTGTCAACCAGCTAAATTTTATTAAACATTTTTTTTTTATAAAAATACCTTGTGTCAAAACATATAGAACTCAACAACAATTTTGTTGACATATTTTAATGCATGTATTCTTAGGTTATTTAGCAGGTCGAAAGTGTTCGCTCAGAAGACTCTCCGTTATTTATATTATATCTTTGTAAACGCCGGATTATTAGTCGTGTATCATGATTTAGCAATAGTTATTGTCAATGTAATTTCTACTTTGGTAATAATAGAAGATTATATTTTTACTGTTCAATGTATGTTTTATAACTGTGATTACTGATTTACGTCGCGCACCCCGGCGTTTCCGCCGGCGACCGAGGGTGTAACATATATATATATATATATATATATATATATATAAGTGAATATACCCTTAAGGGTATATAAGCTTAGGTACTCAAACTCACCATAGTACATCGTTTTGTATCATATATATGCATTGTAATTGTCTAATATTCTTATAATTCAACTTCTAACTTGATTTACTTTCAAGATTTTTATACATTTCACAATTATCTTCCTCTTACATAATTTTCATTTTCAACTATACTATATATAGCCTAGTGGGTGCTCAACAAAAAGATGTGAACTATAATATATATATAGCCTAGAAGGTGTTTAACAAAAATATGTGATGTAAGAGGAAGATAAATGTGAAATTTTGAAAATCTTAAAAGTAAATCAAGTTAGGGATTGAAGTTTAAGAACATTATAATGAATACATCAAACAAAACGATATATTATGATTTGTTTGGGTACCTAAGCTTATGTACCCTTAAGGGTATATTCACTTTTCCCATATATATATATATATATATATATATATATATATATATATATATATATATATATATATATATATATATATATATATTATTGAGAGGAAAAACTTTGAGGATCACACTTGAACAAACGTTAGAACAAGTATAATGTGTTGCGGAATAAGTTTAACTCAAGGATATTTAAAGCTCAACAATAATAATAAGTTAGATGTTAACTTTGTTAGAATGTTAGATGCCGAAAATATTAGGAAATGTAAATGAAAACAAGTGTTATATCAAGTAGACACGCAAGCAGATTCTTAACAAGGATTGCAGTCAATCCAGGTTAGTAAGTGTGATCAAACTCAGTGATGAAGTCACGAGTGACTTGATCCAATGGAGATCAGTTTAAGTAGAGAGAGTATTCAGAGATGAGAGAGCAAGAAGATAAGATGGGAGATGAAATAATATATTCAAGAGAGATTCAAGAGATGCATATTTATCATTAGAATGAGAGCTCTATTTATAGAGTCTTAGGGATTACATTTTAATCTGTTTCTACAGTGGTCATGCAAGACACACTGGATAATACTAAGTAAAAAAATAAAGACAACAAATTAAATAAACTATAAAAGATTACATCAGCGTTGCGGTAGATGCTTCAACTACGGCAGAGAGATGGTTGCAGACAAGAAGAAGGATTTGGATCGGATGAGTTCAAGAGGGTCACTTTTCATGTATCAACAATTTCCCCCTAAGTGACCTCTTTAACTCTTCATTTTTCAAGCTTTAGGAATTTGATGATGATCCAGTTGCTTGCGGGTGAGCTTGTGCATGGAGGAAGCAGGGATAAAGTATTTGAGATCTGAGTTGGCTTTCTTGTACACAATTCCTAATTCCGGGAAGTTGGTTGCTCCGAATGACATCTCCTAGTAACCTTCGGTGTAATTTGGAGCAGGCTCAAATGGAGGGAAGTTGAATTTTGGAGCAAGAATGGGATGTATCTCAGCATCTATCTTTCCGAAGTCGCATACCAATGCACAAAGAAAATCCCCTGCTCTTTCAAAGGAAATTGACATATTTAGATGCTTCTCAAGCTTGTTCCGTAAGAACCCCGAGATAAGGAATATCTCTTCAGGGTTCATACAGGGGAAGTCAGCGTGAGTCCGGATGTACTCCATTTTCTTTTGATCAAAGTGTACTTGATAAAGTCGGTTTTCATAAACTTCCAGATCTTGTAGCTAGACACAACATCAGGGCGATCATTGCACCAAATCTCTCCACTGAAGTTCCATGCTTGGCATGAAATTGATTTAATCGCTCAAACTCTAAGGGCAGTCTCTAATCATTATGCATGATAAGATCGAACGGCTAGACGACTCGGTAGTATTCTGAGTTGGGTGAGATTAGAATGTCCCAATATCCGTCCGAGGGCGGCTCAGCATAAGTCATGAATGGCTTATAGTCTTATCTAGTAGCCTTCGCATGGTATTAACCCAAGAGTTGATCAGTGTCTCGTCCATGGTAGCATCAAAACCGTGATCTCTCCAAAATTGTTCAGCAAGCTTTGCAGCACGACAATCCTTCATTCTTTGAATTGTGGCTGGAGAGCCGGTTAATTGTTCTGATGACATGTCAGAGGCAAGATTTTTGAAGTGTGGTGGAGTTTCCTGTCGGGGAGGAGATTGGTGAGATGGGGCCTTATGTTGTGGTGACGGGGTATGGTGAGGAGACTAAAATGGAGTTGGTTCTTTGGTGATTTTGGCTGAAGCTTTATGAGAGGGAGAATTGGGATGATCTGCATCCGCAGTAGCATGATGAACTGATGGTTTTGGAGAGGGAGTTGGTTGGAGAAAGGGGCTATGTTTACTTCCCCCTTTTGAGGACTCAGACCTCGGTTGATCCTCAAACCATTTCTTAAGTCCTTCCAACATAGAAAAAGTTTGATTGAAATGGTCTTTGATAAATTCAGACAGTTATATATTAGAGGGAATGTCTGAGTTGAACAGCAATTGGTGGATATCTTTGGTGAGCTTCAAAATCTGATTGAGTTGAGGTTGATGAGAGACAGAGCGGCAGAGAGAGTTGATGGTGGATTGGAGAACCACAATGGATGACTCGTATGCATTGTGAGTCTCATCAACCAATTGCAAAGAGTGAGCAGCTTGTGCACTGAGCGATTGTTTGATGTCTTCTTTAAACGTTGAGACTTGAGAGACAAGCTTCTCGTCTGCGGATAGAAACTCCTTGTGGTCAGCAATCTTGCGATTTTCCAAATCACAGATGCCCATTTCAATTTGAGAAGTATCTGCACAACAACAAGTTTTTCTTGGGTTTGAAGCCTTTCAACCCGGTCGATCAGCGAATGAGGTGTAGAGATATCTGGATCATTAGAAGAGGAGTTAGAAGTAAGTACAACAAGAATAACATCAATTTTGGATTGCAAGGACAGAAATTCCTTGTGAGTCACAATAGCTTTCTTCTTTTTCTTCTCCTTTGGCTTGGAGGTGGAATGATGTGAACCACTGAATTCTTCTTCTTCATCAAATATCATCATAAAATCACCAGACTTGTCAGGTTGATTGACTTCATTTACATCAAAGTCATCAAACCCGAAGGTTAGGCCTGAGCTGACTGGAATCGCGAAACCATCGTCTTGGTAATCTTGAACAGGTGGTGGTTGGACTGGCTTGGGTGGACCTGCAGTTTGTTGAATGGACTGAGCATTGTCTCAGCCATTGCGGTCATCCAGTCTTGGATCTTGATGATGGAGGCAACTGTGTTGGCGTTGTTGATTGTGGTTCCCCAATATTTTTCCACAGTTTGAATTTCTTGCTCCTTTTGCTGGAGCTGTTTAATCTGCCGATCCTTTCTTGCTTGGAATTCCCTGTGAAAAGATTTGTATTTTCAAATACCAAACACGGTAGAGGGACGATACCGAGTCCAAGTATCGTCAAATTCATAACCGTCAAATCCTTGTGTTCGCTGTTGGATAAGGTGTCTAAGTCCATAACTTATTTGGTACATACTTGACCTGACCCGACATGGTCCATTTGGGTTGCATTTCATCCAAACGATTTATGGATAATTTTATGAGAATTGTATACTTACGATTTATATAATATATTAATATGAAGTCATGTTATTTAATTAGTTTTAGTCTTAAATTAATTATGAATTAATTTAGAGATTAAAAAGAAGACTGATTAAATTATGGGCTATTATATTTTATATAGTGTGGGCTAATACTCATTTGTTAATGGGCTAAGCTAATATGGAAGTCCATGGATGATCCATGGAGCTTTTAACCCATGGATCCTTGGAAAGGAAAAGACATGGGTAATTAGGGTTTCACCCTAACCATGCACACTATATAAAGAAGCATATGATGCAAGAAATGACACTCTAGTTGTGTGAGACTTAGTGGTGGCCGATTTCATAAGAAAGTATACTAATCTCTCAAAGTTTTCCAAGTGTTTGTGGTGATTTGTGATTTCCATTTGAGGCATTCACACTATTGGTGCTTGGCTCTCAAACTCCATAGGAATCAAACTCATCATAAGGTATGTAATCTCATCTAATTCTTTTATGTTTAAAAGTACCCCATGCCATGTTAGATAGGTTATGAACCTTGGAAAATTATTATTTTGCATGTATTTAGAAAAACATAGATCCAAGGTTTATTAGGGTTGCATGCACACTTAGGAAGTGTTAGATTGCTCAAAACCCAACAGTGGTATCAGAGCCTAGGCTTGTTTTCTTGAATACTTGATGCAGATTGCTGAAAATCGAAGTTTATGTGTTGTCTGCACAGCAGACGCGCCGAGTCCATGAAGGGACTCGACGAGTCCAAGACAAAATTCATCCAACTCGGCGAGTTGGTTCATGCACTCGACGAGTTGGAACCCCAGACAGCATATCTTCGAGTTTTGGTGCTGGAATTGGTCTAGAATCATTACCTTAAACTGTTTTGGACTCATAAAACCTGTTTTTGATGTGGTAATGATGATGGTGGACCAATTTCAAAGTTATAATCAAAATTTCAAGTTTATATGTGTTCATATGATTCTTGAAATTGTTGATGTTGATGTTCATGTTCATATGAGTTTTGTTAGATCATAGGAATTATTTGCAAATTGTTTGTTAGTTAATTCTTGATCTTAATGTGTTTTAATGCAATTCATAATTTGTCCTCAAGTTATGGAATTCCAAAAGTTTTTCCTTTTAAACGGTTTTTTTTAAGAAGTCATAAGTTACACTTTAGAAGAGTTTTTCTAATAAATGCTTTTATGGACTTCATAACTTGTCCTGAAGTTATGGATTTCCAAGAGACTCTTCATTAAAAGTTTTAAACACTTAAATAAAACTCATAAGTTATGAATATCCAAAGGTTTATGAATTGTTCAAAACTTGCCCTCAAGTTTTGGAATTTGTAAAGTCTCACACAAACTTTAATTCCACATCCTAGAGTTTTAAAAGTTAAAATTCAACACTTATACTATTTATAACATTAATGGTTAATTATTATATATATGTATAAGAATAAGTCGTTATACCGTTAGTAGGCCTCATTCACGAAGCCGGTCTATAAGGTGGGTATAAGGTTGTTGCCTATAAAATGGCAACTTAATGGGTGTCCACTCTCACCCATCGCTTGCTTAACTGGTGGAGGATCGTTAGCCGAATGGGTAAGACAAGGACTTATAAATTATCATTAAGTATGATGAATATTATAAAGTAACTAAATATTTTTTATTTAATTCCAAATCTTAGTTACTCTAGGAAAAATGTGAATTTGGTGCTAGCCCATGGAATTCACACTTTGTACCTTACCAAGTCGTTGGTGGAGCGTGTGTGGTTAATCGGCACACTAACTTGGACTAGTAAGGATTACGAAGGGTGACTTAATGTTTGTCATAGATCAATGGAGCGTGTGTGGTTAACCGGCACATTGATTAGGTGATAATATTAAGGGTACCAAGTGAATTGGTATGGTTATTCACACCTTGTTTTGTGATCCTCGGCATCCCAGTCACAAAATTTGTGAGGGCACACTCGAGATTGAAACATGCCATTGAAAAGTTTAATGAATCTCAAAAGATCTAGGAATTTCAAATCCAATTAAAACCTAATAAATTATTTCGTTTTTCATGGTGGAAATTGGTGAATCGTCATTCGCCTACCTTCAAATATTTTATAGCTTGGATTACGGCATCCCTCTTCCAAATTATAAAATATTGTGTTGGGTCCTAGCCTTTATATTTCATATTGGGTGTTATATTAAGGATTTTGAATTAACTAACTTGATTTTCTCCCATTATAGATGTCTGGTTCAGACAACTATGATCTTCCCAAATCTCTTGAAGATGGTGTCCCTCAACCTTATGCTTCACTTCCTCCACCTCCTCCAATTATTCTCCCTCGTCCACAAGTTCTTGAAAAGTTTAAAGTCACTCAATCCCTATTGGCAAGCATAGTCTATGTGTGCTCACATCTTGGAGATAAATTCACATATTGACAAGCCGGGAGAGTTGGGTATCAAAGTCTCGTGAAAGTTGGATGTTCAATCACTTTCTTAGTAACATAGTGAGTCTCTTTGGTACTACTATGAGACAGACTATGACATGATTCTTAATGATGTTATCTATTTGCTTGGTGTTATGGAACAACTTCCCAAGTCTTAAATGGACATTGACAATGGTAGCATTGGATATCTAGAAAAAGATTTATCTTCCCAATGGAAAAGGGATCGGCTATAGTCAACTCGGTTGACCAAATGGTAAAGATAAATGCTAAGTCTGAGATAGTCTCATGTGACATTACCATAGGTTCCATGTGTTTTGTTGCCAAAGGAAGGGGCATTGGTTACGAAGCTGCCCTATTCACCTGAAAGGTCATAAGGTTGATCAAGTCAAGAGGTTTGACTCTACTTCAGGTAAAGTCCACTGTCTAACTCTATTAAGTTCCTATTTGGAGATTCTTATTACATAATGTGAATGGGTCACATGATGATGTTTTAAGAATCAAAGAAAATATAGGAAGCTTAAAGTAAGTATATGTTGATTCTGATTGCGAAGGTGGGTTTCGATCGCATGGTTCGGTAATCAGAATTTTGAGCTGTTGCTTAAGAGTTATAATATATTGCTTATGAATAGATAACAACAAGGTTTTCATGTGGATTGTAAGGATAAGTTTTTCCGCAAAGTTTTAAAATAAAAGGAAAAAAAGGGTTTTAATTTTAATTATTTTAAAAATATCCTTACAATGGCATCTGTGGAAAATTGTTGCTTATATGTTTCCAGTAATAGCAATATTGGAAAGTGGATTTGATTCTTTCATTTGTGGTGGTTCTGAATTTACCAAATGAAGAAAGTTTTTCATCACCCAAGTTTCAATTGGACATAAACATGGAATCATACAAGTTGTATTGTATGATGAATGAGAATTTTCATCTTTGAAAATTAAGACTAATTCTTTGATCACATGTATATGTGAGTCAATTGAAGGACTAAGGAATTAGGTACACTGGGTGTGCGTTGGTCAAGGTCCACCACACAGATTGATTTGTCATGATTTACTAAAGATTAGTAAATATGATTATACTTATAAGGTTAAGTATAATTCTGTAACATTGGAAATGATACAATGTATGACAAAACAAATGAGAAGAATCAACTTAGGCAGAAAGATAAAAGTTTCTCAAATCTGAAAGGATGGGAGAGTACTTTAGTAACATATTTCATGATCATCTTAATGATTATGAAACCATATCACAAATTCATACTTTAAGGACGTCTTAGTGCATTGTTACGGCTAAGAAAAGAGGTCATGAATTGTTGCATTGGTTAAAATCAAGAAGATGAGTCTTACTTTGTTCCAAAAGAATTCTTAGAGTCATACTCCAAGATTGTAACATTGAGTGACATAAAGTAAGGTTTAAAACACTTATCAAATGTAGTGTAAAATGTTTCTACCCTTGTACATTTGAGATTGGTAAGTTGTGATGTCTTGGATGAGACAAAGACCAACTAAGATCAATTGTGTGAAGTGTTAGTCTTGATAAGAATCCGCACTATCCCTTGAATATTTGTTTTGTCAAGGAATGGTTATTGACTGGGGAAACTTATATGTCAAGGGGACAGTGGGAGCCTTAAAGATCCTGAAAGAGTTTCAAGATTTAACCAAGAGTAAAACCTGTAATTTATCACTAGCACACGACTTAAGGTTTGCAACCTATCGTGTTGACATAATTCTTATTTCTGTACCTACTTCAAATAAGTTGAATTTGCATGTGAGTTATCAAAGTTCAACTTGGAAGCATTGGTGGGCCTTGTGCTACCAAAGTGACAAGAAACTAAGATTGAACAATTTTAATCCATGTAAGGCTGAATTTGTCACTAACCTTATCTTGTTATTATGGTTTTGACAAATTCACATGGATAGGAACTCATACACTATAAAATCTAAGTGTCATAAGGTTTCTCTCCGATTCATGAAAATGATGGCGAGGAAACGCTTTCACTAAGTAGATTTTACGTAGATATCAATTGTGTTATTTGCATTTTCAAAAGTCGTTAGGGAGCGCGTGTGGTTCACCGGCACACTAACATGGACTTGTGAGAAATGGCAACGGTCTAAACAATTATGACTATGATTACGGTATCCCTTTTCATAGTTCTGAAAATTGTTTAGACACACATGTGAGCTATGTAAGAAAGGGTGTATGAATCTAAATTTCAGAACTCCAACAGATTTCTAGAAATATGTCAAAGCTAGTGGGAGCATAAGTGTTATGTTGATAATCATCATGTTAGTGGGAGCATGATTATTACGTTTAGTGTTGCAAGTTAGCAATGTTAATTATAGAAAACAAAGTTTCAATTCGTGAAGTTGCAGGGGTTGAAAAGTTGTTTTGCTATAATTAAGGGAGAGTAAATTATACTTCATTTCAATTCTAAAGCTTAGATTAAGATTTTAATCATCTTTAGTCAAGAATATATATATATATATATATATATATATGTATATATATATGAATTTTGTGTTGGAATGGTTCAACTTGAAGAAATTCTATATATATTGTGTTTTCAAAATTCGATTATGATTACGGCATCCCTCTTCATAGTTAAATTTTGAAAACATGGCAAATAAAAAATATTGTAGCAAAAGGATGGTCTAGTATCATGTCTTTATGTCAAACATAATGAATCGTGTCCCATATGCTTCGGATATAGGATCGATTGCATGTGCTATAATATTCATCTTTTCTAAATTTTCCAAATGTTTAAGGCATTGAGAAGGGAAAAGTCTAGAACTGGATATGACTAAAGTGATTAATCAATTGTCGAGGAAAAAACTGAGGTTCGCCAAAGATTGGTTGCTCAGGGAAAGTTGGAAGTATGATCTAAGTTGTCAGAAAGGACCGTATTGACATTTCTGAAAAGAAGTAACTCTTGTTCGGAAGTGATAATCAAAGTGAGACTATGGAAATGTCTCCATAGGTGGAAGTTATTCAATCTATGTAAGTTTAGAAAACCTTAATGCAAGAAGGATGTTCAAAGCAATGTACTTTGAATATGAGACTTCCGTTCCATAGAAGTTGACCTTCTTTGGAATACTCTGTAATGACTGGTGAAAAGGTTTTGGTGACTTTGTGAATAATCATTACAAGAGGAACATTGCATAAAAGTTTAAAATCTAACAGATTTTTTGGTAAATGATAGGAATCGGGGATTCTCACATTTACAATAAGGATTTGGGATTGTGAAATGAGTATCATTGGAATCATGTTCAATTGATCTACATCACAATGTAAGGATCGTAGACAAACATAGTGTGCATACTTGGAGTATGGCATAACTATTGTTTAGAAAAACAAAGTGTACATGCCAGGAGCATGGGACGACTGTTGTTTTTATTCAAGTCTTAAGTTGATTGTTTGAAACATTATACAATGAATAATGTGTAATCAATATGGTGTTAAATAAAAGGTGGTTCTATTTATATTCAAAAGGGTTCTGAGACCATATTGGATTCGATTATTCTTGTGTTTCACTTTGCATGTTTTGACTTCCAAAATAGCTAGGTTATTCTTTCCGAATGACTAAGTTATTTAAACACTCCGCAGTCGTTCATATGTTGGAAGTAGGTATGAATCAAGACTTTCATGAATCGAGTTTGTAGATGGATAAATGGGTTTAGTCATAGCAATGGTTGCTACAACATTGATGAGTGCTCATAAGTTATGATTATTGGAATAAACCCACGCTCACTTGTATCACTTCATGGAATTTATCTCGAGTGATCGTGAGATGGTAATATCATAGGAATCAAACTCATCATAAGGTATGTAATCTCATCTAATTCTTTTATGTTTAAAAGTACCCCATGCCATGTTAGATAGGTTATGAACCTTGGAAAATTATTATTTTGCATGTATTTAGACAAACATAGATCCAAGGTTTATTAGGGTTGCATGCACACTTAGGAAGTGTTAGATTGCTCAAAACCCAAAAGTTCGCACCAGGGCTTCCCCCGGGTTCACGGATCCTGGCACATTGTTGCTTACCATGCCTAAACCCCCTGTAACAGTTGTAAGTAGAGTAGGATTTACTGAGCTTCCTTGGTCTCCTTGACCCGTGGTCAAGTGTGGCCTCGGCTCAGTTTTGGCATGGGCAGAAGAATTGATCTGCCGTGGGGAAAGTGTATCAAGTGTTTGGGTTACAGACTGAAGGATGAAGCGTAACTCCTCAAGTGTAAAGAAATGAAGACGGGAAGCCCTGAAGACCTTAGGGTGAGAACCATTTGCATCCACTTGGGAGTGAACTGGGGGTGAGTCTCCATGATGAAGTGAAACAGACACACGTTTTGTGTCTGAGTGGCTGGGGGTGTTTCAGATAGGCCTACGGAAGCCCTAAGGACTACCAGAGTCTTTTGAGAGATTGTCGTATCAGTCCGGCCGTGCATTTGCCTATGACCTTGGTTAGTTTTGCGCTTCTTTAGAATAGAGATGGGAAGAGTATCATCATCAGAGTCACCTGGAGAGTGATGAGATTGTGACTCGTCATCTGAAGAAACTACATGTATGAGTTTTCTTTTCTTGGAGGGTTAATCTTCCTTCTCTCCTGAACCCTTAGAGGGAGTACCACTGGACTTGGACTTCCTCCGGGGTCCTTGATGGGATGACGCCTTTTTCTTAATCCTTTTGCCTTTAGGCCTAGGAGATAGTGTGGTAGCAGATGGAGCTGCAATACTTTCTATAATGGTGGGAGTAATGGAGGCTAAAATGGTCTGGTTGAGTTGAGGCGGTGTAGAAAGGTATAGGTCCATACCTTTCGTAGCCTCAATGTGATCCGTGACTTCTTTGGTCTCAACGCTAACCGTAGTCAGGATGTGAATGGGGAGGCGTCTAATGGGCCCAAAGAGTGATTGGTCTTTTGAGGGAGCATACCTTTTTAGATCCTTGGTGATGAAGAGATTGAGATCATCACCCATGTTGATGTTGGCATCGTTGTGGAGATCTGATATGCAGAGAGACTAGAACCTGAAAAATGTGAGCTCGGATGGGTTCTCTTTTTGGTGCTCCTTGGGGACGTACTGGAGGAAATCTTCCCAGAGGATTTGACTATAGTTCACATCATGACTCGTAAAAATGATCCAAACTAGTTCCAGCAACTTGAGGCCCATATTATTATTGCCTCCGGTTCTGCCTGAAAGACTGCGGATCACAAAATATCAAATGAACCACCAGACCGCATGGAGTTTATTTTTCTTGACTTCACCTATCCCTTTGAGTTTCTTTTGGTAGCTCATTTCGAGTGGGCGATATGCAGAGAAGGCGCACTTGAACAATGTTGGCAAAGGGACTACATCTGTGTAGGCATTGAAGGGACCAGATAGGGGGTGATGCTTGATGAACTTGATCAGAATACGGATTGATTCATTGTAGGTAGGTTGATCTTCGAAAATTGCCCTAAAATTGCTGGATGCAATTGAAGGAGATGAGTTCTTCGAAATAAGATCAGAACTAGTTAGGCATGTAGATGCAGAGGTCTTTGATTGTTTCTTGGATGCACTGGATTTCACCATTTTGTTTCGTAAAAGAGTTAAAGAACTTTGCAAAAAACTTTGATTGCAAGAGGAGGAGAAGAGAGTAATCGCTTGAGAGATTTCAGAAAGCGTAAAGCTCTCTTGGGAGTGAAAAGAGTTTTTATACGCCTGGATCCCAAATGTTTATTGTATTTACCTTAATTACAGCTATGAATTGTAAAAATCCTTGGATTTAAACAATTTACAGCCATAAGAAAGATGAAACGGTTTATATTTTTTAATATATTTTTAAAAAAAATAGGCATTAAATGAGTGTCATCCCATGATGATGATCGTGGGAAGTTGGTTAAAAAAAACTTTTGGATAAAGGAGAAGTTGAAAAAGATTAGATGTCTTGGGTGAGGAGACGTGACAGAAGAAGGCCAAAAGATTTCTTAAGGATTGCTTTTATTGGAAAAATCAAGTATTTGTCACATAACCTAAAATAGGTCTGACGTGATGAAAAAAGGCCTTTTTGAAAAAAGAATTGAAAAGTAATGTGCTACAAAACGAATGTTTGAAAATTTTAATGAAGGAATTTTTATTAAATGAGAAACATTAAATAGCACACTATAATTAGGGAAGATAAGAAGAGGGTATTTATTGTGATTGAAGATGAGACGTTGAATGCGGATCGATTCTTTAATGTGGATGGATCTGATGGCTGCAGGGTCATATAGTAAAACTGCGGTGGTAGACACTAAAGGTAACACTAAATGAAAGGTTAGAGATAGAAGAAAGTAAAGACCCAAAGAGTATAGATATCATATTTGGTTGCGATATAGAAGGTGATACGTAATGATATATGATAAGTATATTATTCTAGGACCATAACAGAGATAAAAGATGATCTACGGTGCCTAACAATTCAAGAAGAATTGCGGGTCAGGATTCATCTTTGCTGACATTTCCAAAAATTGATTCAATTTAGTTGCATCAAGTGCCTTAGTGAAAATATCAGCAATCTCTTCGTGAGTTGGAACAAGAATCAATTCAATGTTACCTTTGAGAACATGGTCTTTGATGAAGTGATACCTGAGTTCAATGTGTTTAGTCTTTGAGTGATGAATAGGATTATGAGAAATCGCTATAGCACTCTCAGAATCATAGTAAATAGGTATCCGCAGCATCCGATATCCATAGTCCATTAGTTGAGTTTTCATCCAAAGGACTTGAGAACTGTTGTTGGCTGCGGCCACATACTCAACTTCGGCGGTAGATAAAGATACGCAATTTTGTTTCCTTGAAGACCAGCCGACCATTCTTCCCCCTGAAAATTGACATCCACCAGAAGTGCTTTTTCTGTCTAATCGGTATCCTGCATGATTAGCATCGGTGAATGCTTGAAGACTGAAGTCGTTTCCTGCTGGATACCAGAAGCCAAGTACATTAGTGCCCTTAAGATATCTTAAGATCTACTTCACTGCGATGAGGTGGGAAACCTTGGGACCAGCTTGGTATCTTGCACATAAGCCTGTTGCAAAGACAATGTCTGGTCTGCTTGAGGTCATATACATTAGTGAACCAATCACTCCTTGATATAGAAGGTGATACGTAATGATATATGATAAGTATATTATTCTAGGACCATAACAGAGATAAAAGATGATCTACGGTGCCTAACAATTCAAGAAGAATTGCGGGTCAGGATTCATCTTTGCTGACATTTCCAAAAATTGATTCAATTTAGTTGCATCAAGTGCCTTAGTGAAAATATCAGCAATCTCTTCGTGAGTTGGAACAAGAATCAATTCAATGTTACCTTTGAGAACATGGTCTTT
This sequence comes from Lactuca saligna, assembly GCF_052625555.1. NCBI lineage: Eukaryota > Viridiplantae > Streptophyta > Magnoliopsida > Asterales > Asteraceae > Lactuca > Lactuca saligna. The sequence continues at coordinate 320,945,166 of NC_136420.1, read as the reverse complement.
GATGAAGTGATACCTGAGTTCAATGTGTTTAGTCTTTGAGTGATGAATAGGATTATGAGAAATCGCTATAGCACTCTCAGAATCATAGTAAATAGGTATCCGCAGCATCCGATATCCATAGTCCATTAGTTGAGTTTTCATCCAAAGGACTTGAGAACTGTTGTTGGCTGCGGCCACATACTCAACTTCGGCGGTAGATAAAGATACGCAATTTTGTTTCCTTGAAGACCAGCCGACCATTCTTCCCCCTGAAAATTGACATCCACCAGAAGTGCTTTTTCTGTCTAATCGTTATCCTGCATGATTAGCATCGGTGAATGCTTGAAGACTGAAGTCGTTTCCTGCTGGATACCAGAAGCCAAGTACATTAGTGCCCTTAAGATATCTTAAGATCTACTTCACTGCGATGAGGTGGGAAACCTTGGGACCAGCTTGGTATCTTGCACATAAGCCTGTTGCAAGGACAATGTCTGGTCTGCTTGAGGTCATATACATTAGTGAACCAATCACTCCTTGATATAGAAGGTGATACGTAATGATATATGATAAGTATATTATTCTAGGACCATAACAGAGATAAAAGATGATCTACGGTGCCTAACAATTCAAGAAGAATTGCGGGTCAGGATTCATCTTTGCTGACATTTCCAAAAATTGATTCAATTTAGTTGCATCAAGTGCCTTAGTGAAAATATCAGCAATCTCTTCGTGAGTTGGAACAAGAATCAATTCAATGTTACCTTTGAGAACATGGTCTTTGATGAAGTGATACCTGAGTTCAATGTGTTTAGTCTTTGAGTGATGAATAGGATTATGAGAAATCGCTATAGCACTCTCAGAATCATAGTAAATAGGTATCCGCAGCATCCGATATCCATAGTCCATTAGTTGAGTTTTCATCCAAAGGACTTGAGAACTGTTGTTGGCTGCGGCCACATACTCAACTTCGGCGGTAGATAAAGATACGCAATTTTGTTTCCTTGAAGACCAGCCGACCATTCTTCCCCCTGAAAATTGACATCCACCAGAAGTGCTTTTTCTGTCTAATCGTTATCCTGCATGATTAGCATCGGTGAATGCTTGAAGACTGAAGTCGTTTCCTGCTGGATACCAGAAGCCAAGTACATTAGTGCCCTTAAGATATCTTAAGATCTACTTCACTGCGATGAGGTGGGAAACCTTGGGACCAGCTTGGTATCTTGCACATAAGCCTGTTGCAAGGACAATGTCTGGTCTGCTTGAGGTCATATACATTAGTGAACCAATCACTCCTTGATACGTTTTATGATCAACTGATTCTCTTGTAGGATCAGCAGAGATCTTGTATCCGAATTCCATAGGGACTTTGGTAGAGGAAGAATTTTCCATAGAATATTTCTTTAGAAGCTCCGAGGTGTATTTCTCTTGATGAATGAAGATGCCTTGCGGTACCTGTTTGGCTTCAAGACCTACAAAGAAGTTAATCTCTCTATTCATACTCATTTGGAACTAGCTGTTCATGAGCTTAGCAAAATCATCCACTATTTTCTGGTCAGTTAAGCCAAAAATAATATCATCCACATAAATTTGAACAAGCATCGGGTGATTACCATTTGCTTTTCGAAATAAGGTGGGATCAATAACACCTCTTTTGTATCTAGATGATAGAAGAAACCCAGAGAGAGTTTCATACCATGCCCACGGAGCCTTTTTAAGACCATAGATTGCCTTCTCAAGTTTGTAACAATAATTTGGAAATTCAAGACTTTCAAACCCTGGAGGTTGTTGAAGATATACTTCCTCCTTTTAATTCACCATTGAGAAAGACACTTTTCACATCCATTTGGTGAACCTTTACGTTCTTGTGTGCTGCATATGACAAGAAGATGCGTATGGCTTCCATCCTTGCTACAGGGACATAAGTTTCATCATAGTAAACCCATTCAAGTTGACTATACCCCATAGCTACAAGTCTATCCTTATTGCGGATGACTACACCGGATTTATCGAGCTTGTTCTTATAAACCCATCTGGTACCGAAAATAGTGTGGCCTTTTGGTTTAGGTACCAACCTCTAAACTTTATTCCTTTCAAACTCAACAAGTTCTTCTTTCATAGAAGAGATCCAGTCGGGCTCTAAGAGTGCATCTTTAATTGTTGTAGGTTCGACGGCGGACATGAAAGCTGCATAGTGGCAGTGGTCCATAAGATCATTTGATGATCGAGTTTGAATGCCCGCTGATGGATTGCCAATGATTTGGTCAGGTGGGTGATATCTTGTCCAAACATTTAGATGAGGTTGTTGATGATCAGGGGCTGCGGTGGAAGGAACATCAACAACGTCAAAGGAGGTTGCGGTAGGAGAAGGCAGTTCCCTCTCGACTACTGAACAACCAATTGAAGTATCTTGGCTGACAGGATTGGATTAGCAGTTGGGTGAGGTTCCCCCTGGAATGTTGATGGAGGTTCCCACTGGGAAGGAGATGGAGGAATAGTGATCACCCTTGGTTCAGTTCTTGTGTCAATGTTATCTATCTCATCGTCATCCTCAAATTTAGAAAAGACAGTAGGTTGCGGTGGAATTCTGTGAGCAGGAGCCAGATTTGTATCTTCAATTACTGGAACCTCGGTGGTTGTCACTTGAACCGGGGTAGAGCTTTCCCCGTCAACCGGCGAGATGGAAGTACCAAGTGACACTTCTTCTGATTGAGATGGTTCAAAAATATCTGCATATTGTTGTTGGGCTTTAGGAGACATAAGGACTTCAGATAGTTGAGCAGTCTCTATGGGGTCAAAGAGATCATCATAGTTGACTTCAACAATGTTTAGAGGACATGCAGAGTCTGGGAGATCACATTCCCAGATGGCTTTAGTTTCATTCGAAGTAGTGTCTTTGCGGACATAACAGTCGTCAATCTTGACATCAAAACTTTCGACTATAAGTCTTGTGCGTCTGATCATAACCCTGTATGCCACCTTAGTTGAGTAGCCTAGAAATATGCCTTCATCAGACTTCGGTGCAAATTTGTTCAAATGATCTGAGTTGTTGATCACAAAACATCTGCAACCGAAAATGTGAAAGAATCGGACATTTGGTTTTATGTTGTTCAGGCCCTCATAAGGAGTCTTATTGAGGTGTTTCTAGAAGATTTCTTCTCTCTACTACTCCATGTTGTCGCTACCACTTCGGCCCAGAAGTAGAGAGGAAGGTTGGCAAAGCTGAGCATAGATCTAGCTGCCTTTACCAGAGTTCAATTTCTTCTCTCTACTACTCCATTCTACTGCGGTGTGTAAGGAGCTGAGAAATTGTGATTGATTAACTTTGAAACTAAGAAACATTTGAGGATATTATTAGTGAACTCAGTTCCATTGGGTAACGCCCTGTTCTAAAAATATTCGTTTGCGGATTTCAGAAACAAAAGCTAGGGGCGTTTTGGTCATTTTTGGGATGGGAGTTTATTTTGAGAAGGTTGTAGGGCTAAATTGTGCTGCTAGAAGCGTAGGGCTTCTCACCACCTTTCCATGGATATAAAGTTCATCAGAATGAAGGATTTATGACACTTTGAAGGTATTGACATAATGGCCCTTATGGAGAAAAGATTGAATGGAAGGCTATGCATGCATGTTTGGAACATGCGTGGGTGCACCCAGCGTAATGGGGCAACCTGGTCACGGATGTCCAAGGCGTACGCCCAGCGTACGCTAAAAGTTATGAAACCCTAATTTTGGATTGATCACTATATAAAGGACATAATGGTTTCACCCTTAGCCCCCATATGAGCCTCCCCAACCTCAGAAGAAACCCTAGAACGTTCATACCCTCTTTTGGTGAGATCATGACCTTGGAGAAACCATTTTGGTGGTTTAAAGCTTGGAAGAGAAAATGAAGAAGGTTAGCAAGGAGGAAACGTGGAAGCTAGAGCTTGTAGATCTGGGATAAGTGCCTCATTTCGGACCTCTTTAAGGTAAAAAATTTTGAGCTTGATGATTAATATCTTAGATCTCCTTTAGTTCAAGTTTATGGACTTTTTGGTCCCAAGATTGGTTCTTTGAGCCCTTAGCACGTTTCTAAGACCATGATTGCCTTCTTAGAGTCATATAAGTCCCAGAAGCAGTAAAGTTCCAACCTTTATGGTCCTATTAAGTCCATGCATGAGATCTAGTCCCCTTTATGGAAGTAAAAGAGTGTTTTGAGAAGTTTAGATTAGTTTGGGCCATATAAGTCACCAAGTCAGTGACTTCATGGCTTAATACATGGAATAAGACTTGGATCCGAGTTTGTAGCTTCTGAATCGGGGTATTAAGATCTTATTAGAAAGTTGACTTAATGAGGCTGTACGCTGGGCCTACAAGGAGGTACGCACGGCGTACAAGCCACCAACCAGTACGCTTAGCGTACCTAGGAGTATGCCTCGCGTATGTCGTCAGATTTGGGCCTTGAGCTTTTAGGCCTCGGTGTGGGCTGTGTTTTGGACTATTGGTCCTTGGGCTTTAGTGGGCCATCAGGAGTCAGTGTTTATGGGCCAAGTATATGTATTGGGCTCAAGGTAAGGAACAATAATGGGATTGGGCCAATTGTAGCAATTTGGGCCATTTATGGGTCAATAGTGGGCTTTGGAAGCCTACTTAATGTTGGATCTTTTTATAGTGTGTTTTGGGCCCTAGTTGTGCACCACTATGGGGTAGGGGTAGAATGGTAATTTTACCCTGAGAGTGATTATGATATTGGGCTAAGTGATTTTGTGATCTTGGTAGCTCGGGGAGCCGAAGAAACGGCAATCGGGAAATTCCAGTCAGCAACCGGAGGGTTATCATCAATGTTCAGCAGTGCAGGTGAGTTTTCCCTTTTGTGTGAATGGGTCTACGGCCACAATGCTGGCCCATGTAGTTATGAGTAGGAAGACCTGGGGGTTAGCCCTAGGCACTATTTGCTAGTATGATATTCAGGACCAAGGTCCGATGTCGAGCGGGTGCCCAAGAAATGGTTTGTATGATAGAGTATACTTGTTGTCTGTGTGATGCATGTATGTGCCTGGTAAGAAGGTGAGTGTGGGCGAGGTCCCGTATCTCACTAATAGCAGAGTATGAACAGTGTTCCATATCTCATTAGTAGCCGAGCATGGGCGAGGCCCGAGATAGGTATGGAGTGAGTGTGAGTGTTGGCCCATATCTCACTTATAGTAGGAACTTGGACGGGGTTCCATGACTCACTAGTGACAGGATAGGGGCGAGGCCCAAGACAAACGAGGCCTTAGGACAGGATTTAGTGGTATATGTTCAGTTATGTGTGGTGGTATGATTATTTGTTAATATATGTTAGCGGGCGGGGCCCAGAGGTATGGGGCAAGGCCTGGAGCAGCAGAGTCGTGGTAGCGGGCAAGGCCCGAGGTAGGGGGCGAGGCCCAGAATAGTGGGCATGGCTCAGTATGTGCAGTATGTGTTTATGCATGGTATGTGGTAGATTGGGGGAACTCACTAAGCTTCGTGCTTATAGTTTTTAGTTTTGGTTTCATGTACTTCTGGTAGCGGAGGGAAGAGCTCGCGGTGATCTCATGGCACACACCATAGATTAGACAGTCTGGGATGTTTTACTCTGATAATGAACATATGTTTTGGAAATTAATACTCTGAATTATGTTATGGTTTATGATATGTTTTTATGAATATGGTTTTAGTAATGATTTAAAGAAAAAAAATTAGTTGTGATTTCGGGACGTTACAAGTTGGTATCAGAGCCTTGGTTTGAGGGATTCGGACATACCCTCGGGTGTGTTTGAACTCAAACTAAGGGATTGGTATAAAGGTTTTCAAAATGAAAATACAGTTTTGTAAGAAGAGTTTTGAGAAAGAATATTGTTTTAGAAAAGTAAAAAGAATTTAGAAAGAAAAGAACTTTTATAAGAGAAAAGGGGTGTGGTGCATGCAATCAGTTGAGTTCAAGTAAGTACCCCAAAATACCCATACAAGTTTTTGTTATGATTATCAGTTAGTAGAACAGCATGCTAGATTAGGACTAAGGATCTAGGGAGGATGCCTTATGTGCCTGTTATATGTGCTTTCGAGCTGCATGATAGTACTGGTTAGACAGTAGTAGGATAGCCTGTCTAGGTTATGCCTGAGTTTATGAGCTTATGTTGCATGCTAGTACAGATTCTTGATATGAGATTATGATTGCTTAAGTCTGTTATGGTTAGATTTTCCCTTGTCTGAATGCTACTTGCTTTGTGCATTGTGGGATTCTGAGTGATAGGAGTTAGCCATTAGGTGAATACATCACATCACATGTGATCAGGGTTGAATAATCTCAGAGTGTTGGATTTGGCCCTATTGCGCAGCTCTTGTTTGAGTCCAACCGTTGTAGGGACGAGTCTTTTACTTGAATGATTATCTGAGCCTTGTCACATGTGATGGTATCCAAGTGATGGCTAATTGGCATCACAAGGAGGCCTCCAGCGGCTAAGGACTGGCTTGGTTTGAGTCAGAGGTTTCCCTAGGGTAAGCCTAGGATGAGGTAGTGCTGGGAGCATTAGTAGTACAAAAAGGGACCTGGTGGAGTCGAAGCAGTTCTTGAGGAAAGTACGGATATATATGGAAGGTAGTATGGGCCCGTACTACTGAAAGTAGAGGATCCGTACTCGATTCGGGAAAGGCCAAGATGAGACCGGGAAACTAGTAGTGCGTGTGTATGGTCCCGCAGCAGTGATGAGTATTCTGATAGTGGATGTATTATATTTTTCAGCATGGTGACGTTGCGAGAGAGACCAGTGGGCGGAACAGGTGCCAGAGAGGGATCAGGCACGGGTTCAGGAGCCGAGCAGCTCGAGGAGCGGATAAGGGAGTTGATATCAGTTGAGGTTATGCACAACATACTAGACCAGACTCCTATGATCTTTGGCACGGTCAAGGAGGGTATACTGGAGATCTTGGATGAGAGGCTGGGAGCCTTCCGTACCGAGATGATGGCTTTGATGGGAGCGCGTACTTTGACATTCCGAGAGTTCAGGGCTTGCGGGGAACCAGACTATCATGGGGCTAAGGACCCCATTGCTAGCAGCAGATGGTTGGTTGATGTTGCCAACACATTCCGTACGAGCCATTGTCTCGAGAAGGAAAAGGTTAGACACACCTCCTGTCTTCTGAAGGACAGAGCGAGGGATTGGTGGGAGGATATTGGTCATGCCATTGGTGATGATGAAGCATTGGATGCGATGACATGGAGCGATTTCTTAGCCAAGTTAAGGGCTGAGTTTTCACTGATTATTGAGATGCAACAGTTGGCACGGGAGTTTCAAGATTTGACCCAGACTACTGAGACTGTTGCAGAGATCACCGCCAAGTTCAGGGAGATAGCCCTTCTTATTCCGTAGTATGTCGCGGATGAGGAGATGAAGAAGGCCCGATATCATGAGAGGTTGAAGGATGACATCAGGCAGTTTGTGAGCAGGTTCAACTGCAAAACGTTGGAGGATATGATCGCTCGGTCTAGGGAGAGGGAGATCGATTTGAAGCAGATCCGGAAGAGGAAGTCGAATGAGATTCAGGTAGCCACAGGTTCGGGCAAAAAGACCAAGTGATCGGATTCGAGATCGAGGGATTATCAGGACCACAGCCGATGCAGGAAGTGTGGCAAGACGCATGAGGGTGCGTGCAAGAGTGGCACTGGTGGTGAGTCTGGCTACTTCAAGTGTAGTCGGACTGGTCATTTTAGCAGGGATTGTACCGCGACCACCACTCAGGGATCAGACCTGATATGTTTTCACTATAGTTAGCAGGGCTACAAGAAGGCCCAGTGTCTGATTTTGCTTTCAGTAGGACAGGTGATAGCACCTGCCCCTGCAACTTTGAGGATCACAGATGGCCGTCAGGGCCGAGCAGAGGTGCCTGCGGTAGGAGGCAGTTCTTTTCAGATGGCTACCATAGAGACGCAAGCAGCGCCAGATGTTGAGGTGTGTGTCATTCGCTTCCCTATTAATTTTCTTTGATTCATGGTTATATTGTTATGGTTCTGCATCGTTATGGAGATATGTATTTTAGAATTGTGTGGCATGCTTGTGATTTAGTTATATGCCATTTGCATGCCGTGGGTATTAAACGGGTAGTTAGGGGATGTGCCCTATTGAAGCAAGTTACTCAAGATGCAGTAACTATAGCATGCTTAGGTGGGACTCAGTAGTGTCCCGCTAGATTCCGGAAGGTGTTATTGGGTAATGGATTGGTTAGATCCCTAGCTGTGGCAAGCTTGGGTTTTTCGGCAGATTGATTTTGGTATAGTAGAGAAGAGTGGGAATACTTCTCAAGCATGGAGCAGTAAGGTATAAGCAGGGTTAAAGTGGGGGAGAACCCTCCGAGCGTACAAAGGTAAGAGCACGTAGATCTAGAATGAGTACATGGCCTCTGAGAAGGAAAGGAAGTAGCATAGTGATTGATAGATTTAGAAGTTAAGAGTTGGGAGTTTGGGAGACTTCCCAACAGTTAGTTCATGTAATCGAGATGGTTAGTATCTATTCTGGAATTCGGTTTGGAGGATCGCATGTAGGACTCGAGACAGTTGGAATGAGAATATTGAGAATGGTTAGCATGAGATGCTTTCGTGTTAGTAGTCAGTGGCAGAGATAGCATGAAGAGCGTGGTAGAGCAGCGAGAGAGCCGCAGCTTTCTCCTGCAGCAGTTAGAGGTGGAAAGTGTTGTAAGACTACGGGGTAGCCATAGCATTCACTAGCAGTCAGTGAGTATGGAAAGTGTTGTAAGATTGCGGGTAAGCCGTAGCATTGCCTAGCAGCTTAGTTAGTGGAGAGTGGGCGGAGGCCCGTATCTCCTAGTTAGTGAAATTTAGGCGAGGCCCTTATCTCTTAGTGATCAAGGTAGGAATCAGGAATGGGTAGTTGATGAGAATAGTTTTGGGTTGCCTGCATAGCCCTTGAGAGGCAAGACCTTGGGATAGGAAACTCCAGGATGTAGTTGGGTGAGACCCATGGGTGAGGCCCGTATGCGAGTAGTGGTATAGGTGAGGTCTGAGAGCAGGGTTACTCAATAGTATAGTCGAGTGAGACCCGTAGGTGAGGCCCATGAGTTTTAGTAGCATGGGTGGGACCTGGTAAGGACCTTAGAGTCAAGTTAGGGGATCGAGGATCCCAGGATTATAGCATCAGAGTGGCAGAGTAGAGGGGGCAGTATTAGGTAGCCTAAGTTTCTTCGGAAGCCGTTGGGAGCGACTAGGAGTTTGTGTTGGGGGTAGCGACCGGTGGGAGCCGGTAATCCAGATGTTGATAGATTAGTGGGGACCAGGGTGGTCCCGATTCATCCGGAAGGCGGATAAGGGGCAGCATATTTTCGGTTAGTGATGTGTTCAACATCCGGAGTGCTTAGGATTGCAGTTTCAACGGGAGATTTATCCCTGATGAAGTATGGAAAGGGTTAATGATAGTCCGAATGATCGGGCGGGAGGCCATCAAAGTTAATCAGCAGGTGTTAGGTCTATCAAGCAGAGTGTTGGAATCAGATTCAGGGTGGTTGGCCGTAGAGAAACTTCGAGGACAAAGTTTAGTTGAAGTAGGGGAGAGTTGTAACGCCCTGTTCTAAAAATATTTGTTTGCGGATTTCAGAAACCAAAGCTAGGGGCGTTTTGGTCAATTTTAGGATGGGAGTTTATTTTGAGAAGGTTGTGGGGTTGAGTTGTGCTGCTAGAAGCGTAGGGCTTCTCGCCACCTTTCCGTGGATATAAAGTTCATCAGAAATGGATTTAGAATGAAGGAGTTATGACATAATGGCGCTTATGGAGAAAAGTTTGCATGGAAGACCATGCATGCATGTTTGGAACACGCGTGGGTATGCCCAACGTAAGCTGGGTTACGCCCAACGTAATGGGGCAACTTGGTCGTGGATGTCCAAGGCGTACGCGTAGCGTACGCTAAAAGTTATGAAACCCTAATTTTGGATTGAGCACTATATAAACGACATAATGGTTTCATCCTTAGCCCCCATATGAGCTTCCCCAACCTCAGAAGAAACCCTAGAACGTTCATACCCTCTTTTGGTGAGATCTTGATCTTGGAGAAACCATTTTGGTGGTTTAAAGCTTGGAAGAGAAAAGAAGAAGGTTAGCAAGGAGGAAACGTGGAAGCTAGAGCTTGTAGATCTGGGATAAGTGCCTCATTTTGGACCTCTTTAAGGTAAAAAAATTTTGAGCTTGATGATTAATCTCTTAGATCTCCTTTAGTTCAAGTTTATGGACTTTTTGGTCCCAAGATTGGGTTTTTGAGCCCTTAGCACGTTTCTAAGACCAGGATTGCCTTCTTAGAGTCATATGAGTCCAAGAAGCAGTAAAGTTCCAACCTTTATGGTCCTATTAAGTCCATGCATGAGATCTAATCCCCTTTATGGAAGTAAAAGAGTGTTTTGAGAAGTTTGGGTTGGTTTGGGCCATATAAGTCACCAAGTCAGTGACTTCATGGCTTAATACATGGAATAAGACTTGGATCCGAGTTTGTAGCTTCTGAATCGGGGTATTAAGATCTTATTAGAAAGTTGACTTAATACTCTGAATTATGTTATGGTTTATGATATGTTTTTATGGATATGGTTATAGTAATGATTTAAAGAAAAAAAAATTAGTCGTGATTTCGGGACGTTACACATTGTCACTTCGAATGCGCTGTACTGGCAGTTTGATTTGATGCTCAATCTCCTTGATGAATTTGATCATGATCTGCGGTGTTTTAGACTTGAGACTCAAGAAAAAGACCCATGTGAAACGAGTGAAATCATCCACTATAACCAATATGTACTTATTATGATGGAGACTGGCTACGGTAGATGGAACACAGAGATCAATATGCAACAATTTAAGTGGTTCAGAAATTGATGAGTCGATGATCAGTGGATGTCTTGCTTTGGCTTGTTTTCTACATTCACATGCAGGACATAGAGTGTCATTGTTGAACTTGATAATCGGGAGACCTCGGACGAGTTCTCCGGTGATGAGATTGTTGATGTATCTGAAGTTGAGATGAGCCATCTTGCGGTGCCTTAGCCAGCTAACCTCGGATACAGCTTTCGATAGAAAGCACTGTTGCGGCTTTCCAACTATCAATGATACATCTAAAGGGTACATGGTCCCTTAAGATTTAGACATGATCAAACATGTGCTTCTATCATTCGTCATTACGTAATAGTAATCATTGTCAAATTCCACTCAGTGACCTGCCTTACATAGTTGGCAAACACTTATGAGATTGTGTTTAAGGCCTTCCACATAAACAACCTTATAGATAGAGAAGTTTCCAGTAGTAAGAACTCCATAACCTCGGATTATTCCATTCGCGTTGTTGCCGAATGTAACATTTCCACCGTTGCAAATTGGCCTGAAATCCCGAAGGTACTCTAACCTTGCGGTCATGTGCAAGGAGCAGGCAGTGTAGATTAACCATTCTTCTTCATGATCCTCCTTGCACATTGCCTGAAATTTACAAGGTTAGTTTGGGCACCCAAACAAGTTTGGAGCCCGGAGTCTTGATTAAACCTGGGTACAGGTGTTTTTATTAGAGTGTTGTGAGGTTTTAACAAGTCAATTTTGAGTCCTAGACCTGGGTACTTGTTGTTTTTATTGGAGTGTTGTGAGGTTTTAACAAGTTAGGTGGTTTGTGAACAGTATGAACCTTTTGTTGGAATAGTGTCTAAGGTTGCAACTATATTAGGCAAGTATTTGACCCAATTGTGCATGGTCCTTTTGGGTTGCCTTCACCACAGCAACTTGGTAGGATGGTTTATTATGAGAGAATAGATATTATTATTATATTATGAGAATAATATAATGAATAATAATATTTTTATTTGATTAATATAAGTCATAGATTAATTAGTATTAATTTGGTGACTTAAAGAGATTAATTAAATAAGAGGGTATAAACTGTCAATTGTTTGATAGTTACACTTTAGGCTGTAAATCCTTATATGATAAAGGGTGGACGATTTCTAGGGATAAGGATAGCCATAAAATCGTCCATGGGTTATCTATGGAAAGGATTGGGATTGCTTAGAGTCTAAGTTATCCAATTAGGGTTTAAGGGTGAAACCCTAGGAGCCTTACAAGTATAAATAGACCCCTTGGGATAGGAAATCAGCACCTCCTCTACAACAAGGATACCCTGGCCAATTTCTTCCTCTCTTCTCTCTCTCAAATCATTCTATTTGGTAGTTGGTGTTTGTAAGCCATTAGAGGAGTGAAATTTGTGACTCTAAAGCTCCAAGAACAAGAAGATCAAACAAGTGTTTCAAGGTATGATTCTAACTCTGATTTTGTGTTGTTCTTATACCTAATTAGTCATTAGGAGTCTTGGATTCAATGCATGTTTAATTAGAGAAACCTAGATCCAAGCATTAGGGTTTGTATGTGCACATAGGAAAAGTTCTTATGTACAAAACCAATCAGTGGTATCAGAGCATAGATTGGTTTCTATTAAATTGATGCTTAATTGTTTGATTGCTAACTGCAAAATTCGAATTTTGTGTTTCTGAGTCATGGACTCGGCGAGTTGGCCTGACTCGGTGAGTCCAGTTTGGGTACTCGGCGAGTCCGAGCGTCAAGAAGAGCCAAAAAAAAAAAAAAAAAAAAAAGCGGGATTTTTTCATATTTATCTTATGGAAACTTACCTTAATCATATTATATCAACGCTAATCCTATTTTATGATATATATGACTATATTTTTGATCTAATTGAATATATTTATCAACTAATAAAATATTTAATTTCCTTATATGATAATTATTAATTATTTTGATTGAATTGGTAAATTGTTTTCCAAGAAATGAAATATGGATAATTATGTGATTAATTGTTAATTTGATTTATTTGTTATTTGATCCTTTATGTTTTAAATGTTTAAAACTTGCCCTCAAGTTTAGAAATTTATGTTTTGTAATTAAAAGTTTAATTTAGACAATTTAAATTTCAAACCCTAGAATTTTACAAGTCTAAAATACAACCCTATAGTAATATAATATTACAAGATTAATATCTATATATGTATAACTTAAATGCTAGTATTACTGTTAGTAGGCCTCATTCACGAAGCCGGTCTATAAGGTGGCTGTAAGGTTGCGGCCTATAAAATGGCGCTTAATGGGTCTACACTCACACCCACCGCTTGCTTGATCGGTGGAGGGTCGTTAGCCGAATGGGTAGGATAGGGAAACCTCATCCTCTCATTAAAAGTATAATAAGAAATACCAAGTAACTACATGTTTTCTTAAAATTTCCCAATCTTAGTTACTTTAGGAAAAGTGAATTGATGCAATCCCATGAAATTACACTTTGCACCTTGCTAAGAAGTTAGTGGAGCGTGTGTGGTTTACCGGCACACTAATTGGTTCTAAGCGAAGGTGGCAAAGGGTGATTCATTGTTTATCATAGTTCAATGGAGCGTGTGTGGTTTACCGGCACATCAAATAGGTGATTGTTACAATGAAGGCACCATGTGAATTTGCATTGTAATTCACACCCGCTTTGTGATCCTTGGCATCCCAATCACAAACAAGAGGGGCATATCGAGATTTAAACATGCCATTGAAAAGTTTCTATGAATCTCATCCGAACCTAGGAATTCTCAATACATTTAGGACTTAAAGTTATGTTTTTCATGGTGGAGAATTAGTGAATTGTCATTCACTTACCTTCAAATTGTTTGCATGTTAGATTACGGCATCCCTTTTCTAATGTGTAAATATTGTTTTTTTAACCTAGCCCTAATTTTTCTTATTGGGTGATAATTAGGGATTCACATTCTAATCAATCTTTGTCCTTTCTATTGTAGATGTCGAACGCTAACAACGTTGCTGCGAGTTCATTCACTTTGATGAGCCCTTGTCAAAAGGTCACCTTTGATGGAACAAACTTTAGCGAATGGATAAGATACATTCGCACGATTGCTCACTATTAGGATAAGGAGTATGTCCTCGATGAGAAGCTCGAGAAAATCAACCCCGAAATCGCTACTCCCGCCGAAATGACCGCTTTCGAAACTCACGAGCGTGACGCAACGAAAGTACATTGCATCATGATCGCGACTATGAACCCCGAATTCCAAAAGTCCTACGAGGACATGTATCCGTACGAAATGCACCAAGACTTATTGGGGAGATACCATCAAAACGCGAGACAAGAGTGTTATGAGATTTTCACTAACATGATTTCCGCTAAGATGGGTAATAAAGAGTCTCTTACCGTGCACCTGCAAAAGATGCAAAGGTATGTCGACCGCCTTCGCAAGTTAAACGTTGACTTTGGGGAAGACTTGGCGATCGACACGGTGCTTCACTCTTTGCCTCCAAGCTACAATCAATTTAGGATGACCTATCACATGAACAAAGAAGAGGTCACCCTAAGAAAACTCCAAGGTCTCTTGAGGGTCGCTGAGAGAAACTTCAAGGAGAAGTCTGTTGCACCAACTCCCAATCCGCCTGCCGCTCCTGTCTTGGCAATTGGACAAGGAAAGGGAAAGAAGAGGAAGGTTTCGTCAAAGAACTATCGCAAGGTGAAAGCCTGAGATGGTGCCTCTTCTAGTGGGACCAAAGTTGATCCCACTAAGCCATGCCCTAACCCGAAGGAGGCAGAGTGCCACCACTGCCACAAGATAGGACATTGGAAGAGAAGCTGCCCGGAGTACCTGCAAGCCATCAAGGAAGGAATGATCAAGCCATCTTTCGCAGGTATGTACACAATTAATTCTAACGATTCAACTCATAATACTTCTTGGGTTCTTGATACCGCTTGTGGTTACCACATTTGTTCTACTGTGCAGGGACTAAGAAGAAGTAGAGACGTGGAGCATGGAAGAATAAATCTAATCATGGGGAACAGAAGATCGTCGCTTGTGACCAAGATTGGAGTGTATTCTTTAGTGCTTAGGAATATTTTATCTTTAGATTTGAACAATTGTTGCTATTCGCCAGAAATGGCTAGAAACATCATTTCATTTCATGGTTTGTTTAGACAAGGTTTTAGATTTTCTTTTAATAATGAGAATGGTTCTATTTTAGCTTATTTGAATGGTGTCTTTTACTTTGAAGCTATACCATGTAATGGAATTTATGAAACTGTTATGATTGTTGATAACTTAGGAAATGATGTTTTATGCATGGATTCTTCCAATAGTATGGATAAGGCATCATTATGGCATTGTCGTCTTGGACACATCAACAAGAAACGCGTAGCCCAACTCCAAAAGGATGGAGTGTTGGAGTCATTCGACCTTAGGGAAGATGACACATGCGAGTCTTGTTTACCAGGAAAGATGACTAAGTCGCCCTTCACTGGTACGTGCGAAAGGGGTGAGGGTCTATTGGACCTCATACATACTGATGTGTGTGGACTGTTTAGATCTACCAAAAAGGATGGAAACCGCTTCTACGTGACTTTTACCGATAACTATAGTAGATGTGGGTATATCTACTTAATCAAGCAAAAGTCAGAAACTTTTCAAAAGTTCAAAGAGTTCAAAAATGAAGTGGAGAATCAACTGGGCAGGAAGATCAAGATGTTTCGATCCGATCGAGGAAGAGAGTACCTAAGTCTTGAATTCCACGATTATCTCAAGGAGACAAATGCTTCAAATGTTACACTAATAGTAGTGATGATGAGGATGATGATGTTGAATCATACAAAACAACCACCTCAAATAATGTTACAAAGGAGACAAATGCTTCAAATGTTTCGAAAGAAGCAAACATACCTCGAATTATTGAAGATCAAGTGTATGACGATACAAAGAAATTTGACAAAGTGATGAAAGAGAAAGGTGCTCATTATCTCGAAACGAATATGGTTGTGTATCCAAATTTAAAGTGCACAGATGATGTCATCTTTTCCAATCAAGTGTTTGTCACTGCTGGAAATGTTGATAACATCAAACCATAATTCAACAAGTTAGTTGAAGAAGATAACAAGCATTTGTCAACTGAGTGATTCTTTTCAAATCAAAGTACTATCAAAAATAATCTCACCAAAAACTCGTACACTTTTCAACGACAAAAACCACAAAGGAATTAGGTTGCAAAATAAGAAATTTCAAAAGACGTGTCCAAACAACTTGAGGATAAAACAAATCAAATTGTTAAAATAAATTCAGAAGAGTTTAAAGATCAAATTGATAAGTTTTTGAAAGAACATGAGATTTCTAAGAGACAAGCTAGAAAGAAGATTTTTTGGCAAACTGTTGCATCTGGAAAGCAACAAAATGATTTGAATAAGTCAAAATTTGAAAAGAACATGTCTAAATTTTTTAAGACAAAGTCTTTAACAAACTCAGACACTAAATCAGCTTCTGTTTCATCCAAATTTGGATACCCAACCGTATTCATTTCAAGATAACAAGCGCCTTTCTCTTTCATCACTTTATCAAATTTCTCTGTATCGCCATACACTTAATCTTCAACAATTTGAGGTATGTTTTCTTCTTTCGAAACATTTGAAGCATTTGCCTCCTTTGAAACATCATTTGAGGTGGTTGCTTGGTACTATTCATCATCATCATCATTCTCAACATCAGTACTATCAGTTTTACTATCCCTTACACTCACATGATCGAAATTACAAACTTTCGAAGTTGAGGGTTTGTAAGAATCATCCTTAACCAACGAATCATTACGCTTTTCTTTGCCTTTAGACATAGATGTAACATTAATGACAGACAACTGAGAACAATAAACACTTTCTTCTTTTTTAATTTCATTAATTTCACAAATATTGTTAGAATTATCTTTGATATCGGCAAAATTAGATTGAGAATCAGATGTCGAATTCTCAGTTCTTTTGAAAAATTTTATTTGTTCATTTTTGGTTAAAGTTTCATTCACAATATCAACAAGTTCATTAGCATCAATACATTCATCAATTTTCACAATCCCATAAGCAAATCTATCATCAGAGACTCTATCAACCTCAACTATTGTTTTCTCACAATCATAATACATGATATCAACCTTCTCTCTTTAGAAAGCAAGAAAAGGAAATAACTTCCTATGTTGTTCTTTGCGTATGTAACAAGAATGATGTAAATGAAGTTAATTTTCCATATAAACGTTTTGCAGTGTTACAATAAATGTTTCTCTGTGCTAATAACACGCAAACGTCCCTATTCAAGTTTTCTCTATCCAAATTAAGATTTTTCAACTGTAACTCTAAGTACTCTACTCTCCATCTTTTCGAATCCAACATCTTCTAGGTCTCTATCAACTGTGTACTATATTTCTTAGCCTCATTTCTAGCAGACACAACAAGAGTACTGAAATAAGCAACAATATCATCAAAAGCAATTATCTCATAATCATAAGTATCACACCCGTGTTCTCGGGCTAAGCATTAATACAGTGATGTAATAGTCGGGTCAACAATTGTAACTCTTTTTGACGTAATAAAGATGAATTATTTGAGTCTTATCAGAATTTATGTGCTTTATACTTAATTATATAGATATAATTAATAAAGAATAAAAATAAGCGTCAAAAGCAAAGTATGAGATAAACACTATATCTTTACATAAAGTTGTAGTGGTCGCAACAAGGATTCCGGATATATAATGAACGCCGAAATCCGAGATATAACGAAGAAGTTCTGACCTGTTGAAGTTTCACGACAAAACCGACACGACGCCGAGTGACGTAAATAGTGAATTTACGACAGAGTACTTTTTGGCCTTATTAATCTACAACAAAGTTGTAGTATACATTAAACCTAGAGTGTCAATAAAAAGAACGCCCAAATCTGACTTTGTATGAGGAAGTTATGGTTTTTCTAAGAGTTGGCATAGCAGTGCATGACCCGAAACTCGAATTTTAGATCGAGCGGTTTTTGGCCAATGCGACCTAAATGAGAATTGAATATATCATTAATAGGAACTCAACGAAAAAAAGACAGACAAAAACGGACTCCATATGTAGAAGTTATGAATTTTACACGATCAATTAATAGTATACTCTCCTCATACTGTTAAATTTAAGATCGGACAAGAATTGGCCGACTAAGTCAAAAGAAAAGTTGTAGATCTTGTTTTTACCTACGCGCGGATATAAAGAACGTTAAAGACGGAGCTCGTATACAAAAGTTACGGATTTTAGAATTCGGACCATAGACTAAACTCTATTGATAATGATACTAGGTTTTGTCATGGGAAAATTGTTTTAAGAGTAACGAAGTGTTGTTCGAGTGCCGAGTCACCACCTTATCACATGAGTGCATAGTTACTTTCATCTTACACATAGATATGAAGTATTTTATACGAGTTACGTGCTATGTGTGCATAATATTTGAATACTTGTTGTCTATGCTGGATGAACGTTTTTATAAATGTTTTAAATGATTTAAACTGTATATGTATTTTATATCTACAAAAAATGTTAGGGTAAAACATGGGTAGATGTAATAGATGATGTGTGATAAAATGATGATAGGACTCGATGTTGTTGTCGTTGATTCTGTCATCTAGTGGAGTATAGATGACGACCACGAACTCTTCTAGACAATCTAGTGGAATGCTGGCAGGCTCACAATCTGTAGGTGTTTGTGAACGATGTGTTTACCGGTGTACTCCATCCCCCACATGGTTGCCTTTAGTACATTTAATACTGAGGAAACCCATTGGCAGTAGTGTCCATCCCGATGTTGATCCTTAGCTAGGTCCCTTATGATAGGTGTTTTAGGGATGTAATGTGAGGATAACCGGAACGGGTAATTGGTTATTGTTGGTTGTTGAAATTAATAAATTTATTTCTTGTGGTTTGAAAACCTTATGTGCTCACCAGGCTACCAAGCCTCACCCATTCAATTTCTTGTATTACAGGTATTGGCACATGAGCATAGATCTTTGGATGAGAGATTAAGGGATTATAGGCCTGTAAATACAAAATAATGTAGTAAGGCTTATATTCTATTGTTTATGCTTTTGATCTGTACCGAACATGACATCCCGAGGTTTTAATGAAATACATTTCTTCGAAAAAGCTTTGATAAATCTTTATCATTTTTTTGGGAACAAATTCCGCAATGCTTTTCTTTAAAATGTTACTCTGATTTTTAAACAAAGCATAAACAAATCGGTCTTTTCTGGCCATGAAAATGGGGATGTCACAGTTGGTATCAGAGCATTAGGTTAAGCGAACGAGGAATTTGTAGGATTTCTAGACTTAAAATTAAAATGTTAAGAGATGATTGTGAGATGTGAGCACTAGCTTATTTAGGAAGTATCCCTAATATGCTTTATGTGCTAAATGCTTTATGCCTTATATGTTGTTATGTCACACCCCCAAACCAAGGATGGCGGAAACGTCCGGGGGTGGAAAACTTCATGTAGAGTATCACAACAACGACTATAATAGTGCTCAAAGTAAATACAACCATCACAATTATAATTGAAAAAGTTACATCAAAGTACATGTTGACATGACTCACATCAATTACATTATAATACAAAATGAATTGTTTGACGATTTATCGTCCCAACCTCAAAACGTTGTTGATTTTCCTGCTTTCACTGAATTCCTGAGAATACAAGTAGTTTTGAAAAGGTGTCAACACAAAGGTTGGTGAGTTCATAAGAGATTTCATTAGGAAAGTAAACCGTTTTCCTTGTGAAAGCGTTAGAATATGTATCCAGAAAATCCGATATTTTCTTTAAAATCTATGTAATGTAGTCTTATAACCGAAGACCAAAATGTATAAGTAACCTCTCTAACTAATAGAAAATGATATGTGTTTAAATGAACGCGTTTGAATTAAGTGAAATTTCATTGTTGAGTAGTTCGACAAGTTTGACGAATAAGACCAGAGTTTTCCAGGGTGAGAAGCTAGGTTCCGCAATTTCATTGTTGAGTAGTTCGACAAGTTTGACCTGACAGCTCTTGTAGCTCAGTAGGAAGCATGTGGGTTTTGGTTTACGCGACTAGGCCTTTTTGAATGGTAGGTCATTTACTCATCCTTCTGGGCAACCTTAGCCCGAAGCTCATGGTAGGACTCATACCATATCTGTTCCAAGCTTCTATGCTTGAATCTTGTTTGCTACATGCGCAACATTCCCGAAGGTCTCCTGTAAATACATATGATAAGGCTTCGGGAAGTATAACACTCCTCTGGTGCGTGTTTTGGAGTTCCACAGCGAGAGATGACCCAAAGGTCCGTGTTGGATGTTTATGAGAGACGATAGTTTCGATATTCGGGGGGTTAGGCGAAGGGCCCTTTTGTAGTCGTTTAATTGGGAAAATGAGGGCTATATTAATCAAAATTGGATAACGACAACAATATCTTTTTTAGATAAAATGAGATAAGTTGTATTCGAAAGAAGAGATCACTAGAGTGATAGAGTATCCTGTATTTCTTTTCTGTGTGTTTTTGTTTGATGTTATGATTATTGTAGATGATTCATACCACATTGTCTAGCACTGGTAGTGGGTGTGTTTTCGATAGCTAGTAATGATACTTGATATCATGATTCCTGACAGGTCTCCTTACGATCGAGCGATATATGATCGTCGTATGTAAGTTGATATCGTGAAATCATCGAGTGGGTGACCCCACTCAACCCCTAATACTAGACATGGAATAGGAGTCAGGATGGAATTATTTGTTTCAAGACTTTAGTATTTTGATTATAATAAACCCCAATGTATGGACAAGGTCATCACAACTTACAGGTAATGATCCTAAGGTCATATATGAATGTCTTTGGTTTGATTTGTATGAGAGAGAATATTTTAGCTACTTTTTAGAAGGAAAGTTACTTTAGCAAGCACACCAAACTCGTTACGAATATATAGTACTTAAACATTTTGTCGTTGGGAACATTACAAAATTCTTAACATGGTTCCCTGCTGCTCCTGCCGGTGTGTTCATCACACTCCTCCTACTCCTTCGTCATTCTTCTCAGTTGGACATTCTCTCTTGAAGTGTCCCGTTTCACCGCATAGGTAGCATACTGGGCCTACCTTAGTGCAGGTGATTGAAGGGTGGTGATGGGCTGGGCCGTACAGAAGCGGACGATATGCCCTTTCATGTTGCAGTTTTTACAGTGTATCTCCCGGAAAGCCCCATAGTAATGAAAGCCAAATTGGTTGCACTTTGGGAGTGATCCCTCATATGGTCTGGCCAGCGTTTGGGTGGCAGACCCCGTGGCTAGTGTCGAGGCATGTGTCGTGACTGTTATTGTAATGGTAGGGGCGGCCATAGGTTGTTGTCTTTTAGTGGATCCTTGAGATTGGTGGCGCTCTTTCATGTTCCAAAAATTTCTCTTCTTGTTCGTAGGTTCGTGGCCTGAGGTATTTTCGTTGGTAGACAACCTTTGGTGTCCCTGATTGTTACCGTAATTTATATTGTTAGTACCGCTTCCACTCCTGATGACGTTGTTATCATTGAATTGCGCCATGACGGCTATCACGGCTGCCGTGACTGCAGCCTGAAAAGTAGCAGTGTCTATCTGCAGTGTTGGCGCCTTGCTGGTTGGTTGGTTGTCTCTAGGTGAAGACATATCTCTGTTTCCTGACGAAAAACGACTTCGCTAGTGTAAATGATTATCTTAAGTGCATCCTTACAATTTATGTTCACGCATATAAATTTTCCACATTACTGTACTATTCTTAGTGTTTCTGCTAACGCTCCCGAGATGGAGTTATGGCAGTAGGTAGGAGTAGGTTTCATATGGGCGTTAAGCTTTTCTCATCTTAGAATCATGTTTGTCCGAACACATTTGGCTGAGGAGTTTTGATGGGATCTAGTGCATTAGTGCTGGTATGATCGCACCCATAGGTCTATGAAGAAGAAACTTCTCAACAAAATGTTTAAAGGTGAGACAATAATGAGTTCTTAGAATGGCTATATGTCGCGAGTTTTCTAACTAAATTTATCTCATATCGATTTGTAACGTAATTCGGTTGTTGAGGGTGTTCTGAAAACAATTTATAACGAGGTTCTTTATATGGTAAACTCATGTATTTTAGTAGTTCTGTATCCAAGTGAAACTTTATACTTGACCCAAGCTAGGTCCTTATCATGACATATTGATGTATGCTTAGTTATATAATTAAGGCTAGATAGACATTCGAGTCTGTTAGGTACATCCTAAGCCTATCATGTTAATATGACTCTAGAAATCATGGTTTCAGTGAAAATTTTGACCTCGCTGCAGTTCTACCTCACGTTTGTGCATGGACGGGTTTTGATAGTAACTAGATCTCTCGATTAGTATGACCACTTAATTTGCAGTGTCGTGCTTTTACCTATAATAGAGTAGTACCAACGCATACTCATAACCTAATTTACCAGGTCTGGTGAGCAGTATGAACTCTACTCACGATGATCCATCCCTTGTGATGCCTGAGGCTAGGTTGATGCATTTTGTAGCTTTGCAAATCGATGCTTGGCTGCAATCATCCTTCCTTTGAATGTCGTGTGTCTACCCTATCACTCTCTTTCCTCTTCACGAGTGGCGATAAAGTCCTAAAAAGAGAGTTGGTCTCGGGAATAGTAGTCTAATTCTGAGTCACGGGTACATGAGATGGTAGGGTCTGTAATAGCGTGCAGTTTTCTGAACTGAGATTGTAGTTTTCCTGTTTTAATCCCCGATGTTTGCGATCCGCCGAGTCTTCTCCGGGAGGGCTCTGTCAGTCGGTCCCCCGTGGTTGAGGTCATAGCACCCTCGTTGGTCTCCACATGGTGGTTGTTGTCATTGTTGTCGACATTCAACCCTCGATCACGATTGTCCAACGGGGTACAGGTTCGATATAGTCGAAACGGTTCGCGGAACCCTTGCTATGCATGTAGGATTGATTACCTCCGGTTCCGCTTATGATTCTTCTCATAACCATTCACCATTTATCGAGTTCGGATTATGAAAGTAAGGGTCGTCCGGCAAGTAGGATTTTTCTATGCTGTATTTGCGAGAATAGGAGTGGAAGAGATAAGTACTATGCATCTAACTCTATCATCAATTACTTATAGGGGGTGATCATTATTAGTTACTTCTATAATGACATAGTGCATACTAATTACATATAACAAGATACGATAGACCTTCGAATAAGCGATCCCACCATAGGTCCACATCCAAACAAGGAAAAGGAAGTAAAGTAATGACCACAAATTCTAAGTCTATAATTTCTAAGTTATATATAACTTTAAAGTATCCACTTAGGGACTATAGACCTATTATTAAGGATCTATTTAGTTTTCATATAAGTTATGATTTTACAAAATACTCCCATAGTATTTTAAACTCATGTTCTGTTTTAATGTTCTCATTGTGGTAGTGTTGGTAAGTTTTTAGACTTGTTGCCATATCACAACTATTCTTGGGCATGTGCTAATCACTCCTCGGACCAGCATAATTAATCAGGCTATTCCACTCCTAAGACTGACTATACATCCCCAAGTTTACCAGTGATATCCAACAATCATTACTTTTGTTTTGTTCTAGAATGATGCTGACCTTAGTATGTATGTATGCATGTATACTTTTAATACGAAACTACTTATTTCTAAAAGTATAGTTGTTTTGAAACTTTAAATCAGAGACTTAGTCCCAATGCAATTATAGTTTATATATCTTATGTGGTTTGATATACTGAGTTCACTATAAACAATGCTCTGATACCAATCTGTCACACCCCCAAACCAAGGATGGCGGAAACATCCGGGGGTGGAGGACTTCATGTAGAGTATCACAATAACGAGTATAATAGTGCTCAAAGTAAATACAACCATCACAATTATAATTGAAAAAGTTACATCAAAGTACATGTTGACATGATTCACATCAATTACATTATGATACAAAATGAACTGTTTGACGATTTATCGTCCCATCCTCAAAACGTTGTTGATTTTTCTGTTTTCACTGAATTCCTGAGAATACAAGTAGTTTTGAAAAGGTGTCAACACAAAGGTTGGTGAGTTCATAAGAGATTTCGTTAGAAAAGTAAACCGTTTTCCTTGTAAAAGCGTTAGAATATGTATCCAGAAAATCCGATATTTTCTTTAAAATCTGTGTAATGTAGTCTTATGACTGAAGACCAAAATGTATAAGTAACCTCTCTTACTAATAGAAAATGATATGTGTTTAAATGAACGCGTTTGAATTAAATAAAATTTCCGTATATTCCTATGTTTGTTAATACTTTATGTATATGTAGTCCTAAATCCGAGGACCGAGAAATAACAAGTATTGGCCATACTTAGGTATAAATGTGGTTTCAAATGATGTGTAGTCATAATTACCAAAACCGAAAGTGTACAGTAATATCTGTACTCATTGAGATAAAAAGTGATTTTAAATCGACATAAAACCCATTTAGGTTTTATAAATAAAATCCCGTAAACTTTATGGATTGTTATATCCCTATATGAGTCGCTATAATCATACTATGACTGAATGAACCTGCCACGACGTTTCTCAGGCGTCGCAAAACTGAAATGACATTTGTCACCCGTAGACCTGCAGGTCCCACTGTAGCTAGCAACAAGGTGTGGGGTGTCAAACCCAATATAGATCTATATACAAGTATCACGTTCTCCCTCCAGGAGACTCTGATTATAACTACCAGGAATTATATCCCGCACTCGGACGTACGGGAAGAGAATGTCTCACAATTTAGGTTAACAAGTTTACGTGTAATGTGTGTGAATGTAAATCTTTTCTGTATAGATATACCCTTTTTTTACGCGTGTGTTATGTGATGTATCATAAACTATACCTATTATAGTTTATCTAAAATGTTTTTCATATGTAAGAACTCTCTTATGGAAATGCATTAATGTTATGAATCCATTAAACTATGCTTTTTATAGTTTAATATACGTGTTCTAAATGAATGAATAATCTTATCATGAATGACTTAGTTTCAGTTTATGATGATAAACTAATAAGGAAAAACATTCAATAATTAGAACTTATGATTATACACTTTGCTCAACATAATACAAAGTGTTATGATATTTATATGCTGTTAACTAACTTTAACCTTTCTGCGCTCTTTTGGAAAAATCATAGAAAAATCATACAAAGTCGAAAACTAGATCCGTAAATTCTGAAAGTTCCCAAAATGTGTGTAGTTTACTCATAATTTTTATCATGATTTTTGGAAGCCTTTAACTTGTATTAAAATGCTCATATTCACAGACTGGTCCGGATTTGTGTTTGAAAAGACAGGTTGTTTTGTAAAAATCACCATAAATTGTAGAAAAATCTTATGGAGATGTGCAAGTAGTCATTTTAAAGCTAAGAAGTGGAAATACTTACATCTAAAACAGTTTTGAAAAATAAAATGTTTAAGTTGTCCAAAACAGTCCGTGAATGGAGTTGAACTTTTCTGATGAAGGCTGTTAGAAAAGTTTAGTTATATTCTTGGTGTTTTAACTTATATTCCCCTCTTAAAAACTTGAGAAAACATTAAAATGTAGGGGTATGAACTCACCTTAAGTGATTTCAGTAGATGATTGTTGAAGAATGGATGTGTTTAACTCAAGAACACTTGGAGATGCGTTGAAGATTTTCGAGAATCTAACATCATAGTTATGGAGTTTGTGTAAGCAATCAATGATTTGAGTAGAATGAAGTGTAATAATCACAAGGAGGATGAATTATACTTACCAAGAGTGGAATAACACTTGATAATCAGCCTTGGAGACTTGAAATGGAGAGAAGAAGTTTGAGAGAAAAGTGGTGCCTGATTCTTGGTGAAATGAGAGCAAATGAGAGAAATGAGGAGAGAGGATGAATATTCAGCTCTCAAAAACGTGGGAATGGGTGGTAATTGAGTGTAAGGGACATTGATATGACCTAGGTAAGGTGGGGAGGTGTGGCCGGTCATAGAGTGGGTGTGGGAGTGGTTGCTTGTGTCATAAGGTAAAGCAAAGTCAACACTCCACCTCTTTGTACTTTACCCACTTGCTTTTATTATTTAAATAAAGATTTTTATGAAAATATGACTAAATTGTGAATATTTATGGTTTATTATGTTAAAATATGATTTTGGGTGAAAATCCCACGTTAAAATAATTAAAAACGGGCCTTAAACGCAAAACTACGTGAAAACCGGGAAGAAAAGCATTCCCAGCGAGACCTCTCGGTCCTAGGCCGAGGTTCGGTCCCTAGGCCGAGGTTCGGTCCTTGCTGATGCTGAGCCGGAAACAAAGGGAGGTGAGGAAGCGAAAGGAGGCGAGGAAGCGAAGGGTGGCGAGGAAGCGAAATAGCCCGAATGAACAGTACCTTTGGGTTCGGTTCTAGGAGCCTTCGGGTTCGGGTGTATGTGCGAGGTTCGGGCCTGCAAGGACCTTTCGGGTTCGATTCTTCCTGGGTGAGGTTCGGCCCTGAGAGGACCTTCGGGTTCGGGTCTCCTTGATTCGGTCCTCTTGGTTTTGGTTCTTAGCAGGTTCGGTCCTTATAGGGACCTTCGGTTCTAAGAGGTTTCACCTCTTATAAGAGGGTTTCGGGTGCTTAAGCCTATTTTACTTGTTTTTACCCCGTTTTAAGCCGTTTTTGACCCGGTTAAGGGTCAGAATGACCCAAATGACATCAAAAAGTTACGGAAACTTTTGAGAGAGATTTGGGTGAGATTTCACATACTTGGAGAGATTTCTCATACAAAGAGATATTTGGGAGAGCTTTCACATACTTGGAGAGATTTCTCACACAAAGAGATATTTGGGAGATATTTCACATACTTGGAGAGATTTGGGAGAGATTTGACATTCTTAGAGAGATTTGGGAGAGATTTGACATTCTTAGAGAGATTTGGGAGAGATTCTTGATAAGAAGAGATAGAGTGAAAATGATTGAGAGAGGTTTCATGTGTGGCATTTGCGAGTGTCCGGCTTCGCAATGCATGGTTCGTAAACCCTGTTAAGCCTTGTTTAAGGATCTTACACACTCCCAATGAGTATGCAACCTTGTTTTATCGGTTTGGCTCGCCACGTACCACAATTTTAGATTGAGGAGATCTAGATGTTCGCACTTTTTGATTTATGATCTCTCATTAGAATAGAGAGTTGTGTAGAAATTTCATAATGTAAATTCTAGTACCCACGGGCAAATTGAGTCAAACGGTTTGACTTGTTGACTTTAGTTGTCTTTGACTTGGCCGAAAATTGACGGTTGTCACATGTTATTTGTTCGGATCTATGGTCTGTTGCCGACCATATCTGGAAACATTATGTGTTCAAGATTCTAAACGTACGACTACGATATTAGAACTAACATGTAAACATTTCGGAGTGATAAGAATGATTTAAACGTCTATCCTAAATAAAGATCTAAATTCACCCTATTCGGTGTATAGATCAAGATGGCAAGAACCTGAAGTGGAATTGCGTATGGGAATAGAAATCAACGACGTCAACCCCAATTGATTGAGCAAGTGCCTGTAGCAGCACCTGCACCTGAGGTAATCATGATGGTTGGAGTACAACCCATGATACGAGTTATGTTAGTTGAACAAAGGGAAGAAATGAGGCAGATCTTGCATGAAAATAGGGATGAACCTACCATGCCCATTGAACAACATGAGCTGATTCCCAAGAAATCGGAGGAAGGGAACTATATCCGCCAAGTGAGTCAAGTTAGGACTCAAGGAGAACGAAGGAATGGGCCGGAGAGGGGAAACAACAAGGATGGTAGAATGTATAACAACTTCTTGGGTGCCAAGCCACCAAGTCTTTCTGGAAGCCCGAAGCCACTTGAGATTATGCATTGGATTTCTGAGATGGAGATGGTGTTTGAGAGCTGCAACTGTAACAAGAAACAGAAGACCGTCTACGCAATGAGACAACTGAAAATTAGAGTCTTGAGCTGGTGGAAGCTATTAGCAGATACAATGCCATGAGGAGAAGCCTTGAGGATGTCATGGGAAGAGTTCTTGGAGAAGTTGAAGATGCAATACTGTTTAGAGATAGATCAGATTGATGTGAGCAATGAATTCCAAAACTTGAAGAAGGGGAGAATGAGCATCGATGTTTATGCTATCGTATTCACTGAAAATATGAAGTTGTTTCCATACCTAGTGCCAATCTAAATCTCCAAAATTGAGAAGTTCGCAAACAGACTTCCAACCGACTTTGGCCTAACGGTCAAGATGGCAACCACTCTAAAGGTAGCTATTCGAGCAGCTAAGAATGTGGAGACCCAGCAGAAGGAAAAGGGTATGGAGAGGGTGGAGGTTGGTGAGAAAAGGAAGTTTGATGGATCCTCGAGGTCCAACAAGCAAAGTATATTCTCGAAGTCTGGTTCGAGAGGAGGATGAGCAGAAGCAAAGTGGTGTGACAAGTGGAAGAAGAAGCATTGTGGAAAGTGTGACGGAGAGATCGCCTGCTTTAAGTGTGGAAAGCCCAGGCACTATACCAATGAATGCACCCTTACCAAGAAAGTTTGTTATGGGTATGGCGTGGAGGGGAACATTTCGAGGGACTTCCTGAAGAAGGAGGAAGCAGGAAGACCGCACATTCCACCAAATCCGAAGGTGAAAGCCTTCCAGATGACGCTTGAGGCTGCAAAGGAGGCATTGGATGTTACTTCAGGTACCTTTCTTGTAACTGATTTACCTACCAATATACTTTTTGATTCCAGAGCAAATTACTCCTTTGTATCGCATAGATTTGGAGGAAAGTTAGCATTGCTTGTAGAAAAACTTGATGATGCCCTGTGACATCCCAAAATCTCGGCTAGAAAAGACCGATTTTCATTTATGCTTTTAAAATAAATTCAGAGTAAATCCTTTTGAGTTGAAAGAGTTGCGGAATTTGTTCCCAAAAACAAAACATGATAAAACAATGTTTACCAAAGCATTTCATAAAAGAAATGTATTTTTCATTATATAATCAAAACTCGGGGTGTCATGTTCTGATATAGACCAATAAACATAAACGATAACATTACAAGTCATTCAACAAATATTTATAGATACAGACTTGTAAACAAAACAACTTGATGGTTCATCCATCTTACGCCCTTGCGCCACTTCCTGTAATACAAATAAAACTGAGTGGGTCAGGCTTGGGAGCCTGGTGAGCATATAGGGTTTTTAACTCACAATAAATAATTAAATTAATTATTATTAACCAACAATAACCCAGTTACCCATTCCCGTTATTCTCACTTTACGTCCCTAAAATAACTAACACAAGGGACCTAATCTAAGAATATTTTCATCGGGGTGACAACACATGCTGCGGGGGATCCTCAGCAATATAAGTCAAATAAGGCAACCATGAGGGGGATGGAATACAGCGAATGAACACCCAAGTTCATTAACACCTACAGGTTATGAGCCTGCTAGCGTTCCACTGGACTGTCTAGAAAAGTCTGTGGTCGTCATCTAAATTCCGCTAGATGACTGGATCAAAACAACAACGAGGCCTCTCATCTGTTTATTACACACCAACTATCTACCCATGTTCTACCCAACATATTAGTAGATAAAAACATACATTTTTATACATATTTTCAAAACTTGTATAGCATGCTTGATCAATACATTTTCAATATAACAGATGAGGCACACACACATAACATGTATTTCATATAGAAAATAATCATATCTGTAAGATAGAAGAAAGTGAATATACATTAACACACATAACAACAAAATATACACATAACACGTACCTCGTATAAAATACTTCATAATAATACGTTAGGAGAAAGTAACAACGTATTCACACGTATAAACAACAATATACTTAATACACTCAAACCATACTTGTATTATTATTGCGTTTATGAAAGGCAGTATATATACTCACTTGATCAGAAGATGATCGGACAGCACTACGACTTGCAAAAGTAGAAATCCTCAGCAGATCTGGAAGATCTCTACGAAAATTGAACTTCTCGCGGGCAGAGCTTCGGCTCAGAAACCGCACTTCTCGGGATCTTCGGGATCTCGGGACTTGCTTCGGGACTCGGGAATATTACTGGGGCTTCGGGATGGCTTCGGGGGTTTACGCGCAGAGCTTCGGCACAAAAAACGAGAGGAAATTAGCAAATAAACCCGGAACCCTCGCATCCTATTTTTAGGAGGCTAGAACCTCCTCGTACGCGGGGCGTACAGGGCTCCGAAGTCGTCACTCCATGCGTCATCCGAAGTGTCAACATTTCTAGCTGTACGTGGGGCGTACTCCGGATGAGTCCGGTGACTCGTCTTCGGATAAGACCGGGGTTTAATAATTAAATTTAATTATTAATTATTTAATAAACTTCGGAAATTCATATCTTCTTCATACGAACTCCGTTTTCGAAGTTCTTTATATCCACGCGAAGGTGAGACTATGCTCTACAACTTTCGTTTAGACTCCGTCGGCTAATTTTGAATTTATTTTTAATATTTATTTTTAATATGCCGGGACAGAAAGTTTCGTTATAAATTCATAACTTCTTCGTTTGACGTCCGTTCTTGCCTAACTTTTTATCGCTTTGATACTAAGAACGAGATCTTCGATTCTCGTTTAGATCACTAAGTCTAAATATCGGTCGAACGTAAATTTTACTTTTTACGTTAATCAGCGTTGTCGGTTCTGTCGCGAAACTTCGACAGGTCATAACTTCCTCGTTATAACTCGGATTTCGGCATTCTTTATATCTTCGGAAACCTTGTTTCAACTACTACAACATTATCTAAAGATATCAAGTTTGTTTTACACTTCAATTTTGACGCTTATTTTTTTTATTCATAATTAATCAAACCACATAATTAAGTTATTAAGAACAAAACACATAATACTCAAATAATACAATCTTATTATTTCAAAACGGGTTACAAAGGTTAACCTAGACCATTATATTGCTAAAAATGGCAAGCCCGGAAACACAGGCGTTACAATTCTCTCCACCTTAGAATGATTCCGTCCCCGGAATCACACATGAACAAACAAATGCGGATAGCGACTCAACATGTCACTCTCCGTCTCCCAGGTGAGATTCGACCCATTCGTGTGTTTCCATCGGAGAAGCACTAACTCGACCATCTTGCGTCGCAACTTCTTAGTCTTTCGGTCAACAATTGCCTCTGGTTCTTCAATCAACCTTTTGTTCTCATCGATTCTCAATTCAGAAATTGGAATTATATCGGGAACTTCTCTCGTGAACTTTCTCAAATAACACACATGAAAAGTGTTGTGAATTCCATTCAGTTCTTCGGGTAATTCGAGCTTGTAAGCTTGGTTCCCAATCCTCTGAAGAACTTTAAACGGTCCAATAAACCTTGGACACAACTTTCCCCTTTTACCAAATCTTATAAGTCCCTTCCACGGCGAGACTTTAAGCAAAACCGAATCCCCAACTTCAAAAGTCATCGGTCTTCACTTTTTGTCAGCATAACTCTTTTGACGATCTTGAGCTGCTAACATTCTTTCCCTAATTATTTTCAACTTTTCAGCAGTTTGATGAACCATCTCCGGTCCCATAAACTGCTTTTCCCCAGCCTCAAGCCAACAAGACGGCGTACGAAACTTTTGTCCATACAAAGCTTGGTAAGGTTCCATCTTAATGCTCGAGTGAAAACTATTGTTATAGGAAAATTCTACCAATGGTAACTGTTCATCCCAATTACCTAGGAATTCCAAGGTACATGCTCTCAGCATATCTTCAAGTGTTTGTATCGTTCTTTCACTCTGACCATCAGTCTGCGGATGGTAAGCTGTACTTAAACACAACTTGGTACCCAATTCCTCTTGTAGACTTTTTCAAAATCGTGAGGTGAAACGGCTATCATGATCCGACACAATCGTTAACGGAACACCGTGAAGCCTCACAATTTCCTTCACCTAAGAATTCTCAAGCTTTTCCATAGACCATTTCTCCCTGGCTGCTATGAAATGCGCACTCTTAGTGAATCGATCAACGACCACCCAAATCATGTCGTGACCATTTTTTGTTCTGGGTAGTTTAGTGACAAAACCCATAGCAATGTCTTCCCACTTACCCATACGCACAGGTAAAGGTTCTAAACTCCCATATGGTTTCTGATGTTGTGTCTTGACTCTCGCACAAGTCACACACTCGGCCACATACTTTGCAACATCAAGCTTCATCGTCGGCCACCAGTAGTAGGGTTTCAGGTCCCTATACATTTTAGTGCTACCAGGATGAATTGAGTACATGGTCTTGTGAGCTTCTTCCATCAGAAGATCTCTGACTCCTCCTATCTTAGGTATCCAAATCCGATCTTGGAACACCTTCAGTCCATGACTATTTACCCCAAACACCAACGTTTTGCCCAAACGTTCCTCCTTCCGGTCATTCTTCTCAGAAGCTTCGTTTTGAGCTTTCTTTATACTTTCCAAAATAGTCGAGACAACTTCAATTCTCAACGCTCTTGGCCTTTTCCTTTCAAGATTGACTTTCCGACTGAGAGCATCAGCAACAACATTAGCTTTACCGGAATGGTAGAGTATCTCACAGTCGTAGTCCTTGAGTAATTCCAGCCAGTGTCGTTGCCTCATATTCAATTCCTTCTGATTGAAGAGATATTGGAGACTCTTATGATCAGTGAAAAGTTTGCACTTCGTGCCATGGAGGTAATGCCTCCATATTTTTAGAGCGAAAACTACCGCTGCTAACTCCAAATCATGAGTCGGGTAATTCTTTTCATGCTCCTTCAGCTGTCGAGACGCATATGCTATCACCTTTTCTCTTTGGGTTAAAACACAACCCAATCCCACACCAGACGCATCGCTATAAACAGCGAAGTCTTCGACTCCATCGGGTAGAGAAAGTATCGGTGCCTCGCATAGCTTCTTCTTTAGCTTCTCCAATGCTTCTTTATGCTTATCACTCCAAGCATAAGTAGCTCCTTTGTGGGTCAAAGCTGTCAATGGAGTAGCAATCGAAGAAAAGCCCTGGATAAACCTTCTGTAATATCCGGCTAATCCTAAAAAGCTTCGGATCTTCGTGGGACTTTTCGGTTGTTCCCACTTCATTACAGCTTCAATCTTTGCTGGATCAACCATTATCCCTTCTTGGTTGACCACGTGACCCAAGAATTGGACTTCTCGAATCCAAAAATCACATTTGGAGAACTTTGCATACAGCTTCTCCTTCTTCAAGACCTCTAACACTTCTCGCAAGTGTCTGCCATGCTCCTCCTGGCTTTTTGAGTAAATCAGAATGTCGTCTATGAACACTATCACAGATTTATCATGGAACGGATTACAAACCCTATTCATTAAATCCATGAATGCTGCCGGAGCA
Source organism: Lactuca saligna (assembly GCF_052625555.1). Lineage (NCBI taxonomy): Eukaryota > Viridiplantae > Streptophyta > Magnoliopsida > Asterales > Asteraceae > Lactuca > Lactuca saligna. The sequence goes on along the minus strand of NC_136420.1, from coordinate 320,911,974 downwards.
TTGGTTAGTCCAAACGACATAACCAAGAACTCGTAGTGTCCATATCTAGTTCTGAACGCAATTTTCTCTATATCCTGCTCTCTCACTTTCAGATGATGATATCCTGACCTAAGATCGATCTTCGAGAAATAGCTCGAACCTTACAATTGATCAAATAGGTCATCAATCCTCAGCAACGGATATCTATTCTTTATTGTTGCCTTGTTCAGCTTTCTGTAATCAATGCACATTCTCATACTTCCATCTTTCTTCTTCACGAATAACACCGGAGCTCCCCAGGGTGATGAACTAGGTCTAATGAAACCCTTGTCCAACAACTCCTGAAGTTGCATCATCAGCTCCTTCAGCTCCGTCGGTGCTAATCGATAAGGTGCTTTTGCTATTGGCGTGGTTCCTGGTAACAAGTCTATTCTTAACTCTACTTGTCTATCAGGTGGTAATCCTGGAAGATCTTCGGGAAAGACTTCTGGATATTCACACACCACTAGAATGCTCTGCATCACCTTCTTTTCCTTCTTAGCATCAATCATGAATGCTAAATATGATGTACATCCCTCGGTCAAAAACTTTCTGGATTTCATTAGGGAAATGATTCCAGAATTTACTCGTCGTTTGTCCCCATACAGCATAAACGATTCCTTCCTAGGCGGGTTCACTTTAACTATCTTCTTCTTGCATAAAATTTCGGCATCATTGGTGCTAAGCCAATCCATTCCCAACACGATGTCGAAACCATTCAGTTCGATAGGCAATAATTCCTCATGGAACTTATTCCCATTTAGATCGATTAACATGTTTTTCATATGATGGCTAACAGGTACAAACTTGCCACTAGCAACTTCGACTAATAAAGCATCATCTAGTCTATCAATAGGCAAAGCTAGTTTTCTACCAAATTCATGCGATATAAAAGAGTAGTTGGCTCCAGAATCAAATAAAATTTGGGCAGGCAAATTGTTAACGAGAAAGGTACCTGAAGCGACATCAGCTTCATCTTTAGCAGCTTCCAGTGTCATCTGGAATGCTCTCGCCTTCGGCTTTGGTGGAATGTTGGGCTTAGCTGCCTCCTTCTTCTTCGGACAGTCTTTCAAAATGCGCCCCTCTTTATTACAACCAAAACACATCCTTTTGTTGTTCGGACATTCGTTGGCAAAATGTCCAACCTTTCCACACTTGTAGCAGGTCACATCCTCGCTACATTTCCCAAAGTGCTTTTTCTTACACTTTTCACACCACTTCGCTTCTCCTCCTTTTCCCCCTCTAAACCTTTTCGAATCAGATTTCGAAAATTTGCTTTTCTTACCGGAACCAGATGTTCCCTCAAACTTCCTCTTCTCACCAACCTCAACATTGTAGGTGGTTCTCCCCTTTATCATGCTCTCAACAGACTTGGCAGCCCAAATAGCTGCCTCTAGAGTATGTGCCTGACGTACCGACACCTCGTACTCCCATGGGAGTCCCTTCGCATACCGGTCCACCTTTGTCAGCTCGTATGGAACGATACGCAAGGCAAACTCCATCTTATCGGTGAAGTTATTGGTGTATTCATCAACTGACATGCTGCCTTTCGTTAGTGTCAGAAACTTGTTCTCTAGCTCCAATAGATTTTGAGCAGAGCAGAACTTGCGTTTGAACTGTACCAAGAATTCTGCCCATGACAATTGTAGTGGCTCATTTGGGCTTAAAGTCTTCCCTAGAGTGTTCCACCAACGAACGGCTCCACCTCGGAATTGACGCACTGCATAGATAGTCTGCAACTTGCCTCTGCAGCCACAAGTCATGAAGGCCAATTCCATTTCAGAGATCCAATCCATCACTCCTATCGGATCCTCCTTTCCATTGAAGGTCGATGGTTTGCAAGTTAGAAATTCCTTGTACTTGCATCCCATTCCATCATTACTTCCATCATGGTGGTCTCGCCTAACTATCGGTGGGTTGGCTTGACCAACTGATCCACTGAAGTTTCCACCTTCCGAGTGCCCTTCATTTAATTCGGGCTCTTCCACACGAATTGACAGTTCTTCACGATTCTGTTGAAGCAACCGTCTAGTTTCATCCATCTGACGATCCAACATTGTTTGAATCATCATTTGCACACCAGCCATTGTAATTGGCTCAGGTGCTGCTGCTACAACAGGTCTTTGTTCAATCACTGGTGATTGATTCCTATTTTCATCAGCATTTCCAACTCCACTTCTTGTTCTCACCATTTTTTATCTACACACCGAATAAGGTAAAATTAGATCCTTATTCACGATAGATATTCAAATCATCCTTATCACTCCGAAACGTTTACATGCTAGTTCTAATATCGTAAATGTACGCTTAGAATCCTACACACATAAGGTTTCTAGATCCGGTCGGCAACAGACCATAGATCCGAACAAATAATATCATATATGGCAACATATAACATTTAGCACATAAAGCATTTTAGGCAACTTCCCTAAAATAAACTAGTGCTCGTGTCTAAAATGTAACAGACACACATCTCAAAATTTCAATTAGCATTCTAAGTTTAAGTCTAGAAATCCTAAAAATTCCTAGTTCGCTTAAACTAATGCTCTGATACCAACTGTGACATCCCCAAAATCTCGGCCAGAAAAGACCGATTTTCATTTATGCTTTTAAAATAAATTCAGAGTAAATCCTTTTGATTTGAAAGAGTTGCGGAATTTGTTCCCAAAAACAAGACATGACAAAACAATGTTTACCAAAGCATTTCATAAAAGAAATGTATTTTTCATTATATAATCAAAACTCGGGGTGTCATGTTCCGATATAGACCAATAAGCATAAACGATAAAATTACAAGTCATTCAACAAATATTTACATATACAGACTTGTAAACAAAACAACTTGATGGTTCATCCATCTTACGCCCTTACGCCACTTCCTGTAATACAAATAAAACTGAGTGGGTCAGGCTTGAGAGCCTGGTGAGCATATAGGGTTTTCAACCCACAATAAATAATTAAATTAATTATTATTAACCAACATTAACCCAGTTACCCATTCCCGTTATTCTCACTTTACGTCCCTAAAATAACTAACACAAGGGACCTAATCTAAGAATATTTTCATTGGGGTGACAACACATGCTGCGGGGGTTCCTCGGCGATATAAGTCAAATAAGGAAACCATGAGGGGGATGGAATACAGCGAATGAACACCCAAGTTCATTAACACCTACAGGTTATGAGCCTGCTAGCGTTCCACTGGACTGTCTAGAAAAGTCTGTGGTCGTCATCTAAATTCCGCTAGATGACTGGATCAAAACAACAACGAGGCCTCTCATCTGTTTATTACACACCAACCATCAACCCATGTTCTACCCAACACATTAGTAGATAAAAACATACATTTTTATACATATTTTCAAAACTTGTATAGCATGCTTGATCAATACATTTTCCATATAACAGATGAGGCACACACACATAACACGTATTTCATATAGAAATAATCATATCTGTAAGATAGAAGAAAGTGAATATACATTAACACACATAACAACAAAATATACACATAACACGTACCTCGTATAAAATACTTCATAATAATACGTTAGGAGAAAGTAACAACGCATTCACACGTATAAACAACAATATACTTGATACACTCAAACCATACTTGTATTATTATTGCGTTTATGAAAGGCAGTATACACTCACTTGATCAGAAGATGATCGGACACCACTACGACTTGCAAAAGTAGAAATCCTCAGCAGATCTGGAAGATCTCTACGAAAATCGAACTTCTCGCGTGCAGAGCTTCGGCTCAGAAACTGCACTTCTCGGGATCTTCGGGATCTCCGGACTTGCTTCGGGACTCGGGAATATTACTGGGGCTTCCGGATGGCTTCGGGGGTTTACGCGCAGAGCTTCAGCACAAAAAACGAGAGGAAATTAGCAAATAAACCCGGAACCCTCGCATCCTATTTATAGGAGGCTGGAACATCCTCGTACGCAGGGCGTATAGGGCTCCGAAGTCGTCACTGCATGCGTAATCCGAAGTGTCGACATTTCTTGTTGTACACGGGGCGTACTTGAGTACGCGGGGCGTACTCCGGATGAGTCCGGTGACTCGTCTTCGGATAAGGCCGGGGTTTAATAATTAAATTTAATCATTAATTATTTAATAAACTTCGGAAATTCATATCTTTTTCATACGAACTCCGTTTTCGACGTTCTTTATATCCACGCGAAGGTGAGACTACGCTCTACAACTTTCTTTTAGACTCCGTTGGCTAATTTTGATTTTATTTTTATTATTTATTTTTAATAGGCCGGGACAGAAAGTTTCGTTATAAATTCATAACTTCTTCGTTTGACGTCCGTTCTTGCCTAACATTTTATCACTTTGATACTAAAAACGAGATCTTTAATTCTCGTTTAGATCACTAAGGCTAAATATCGCTCTAACGTAAATTTTACTTTTTACGTTAATCAGCGTTGCCGGTTCTGTCGCGAAACTTCGACAGGTCATAACTTCCTCGTTATAACTTGGATTTCGGCATTCTTTATATCTTCGGAAACCTTGTTTCAACTACTACAACATTATCTAAAGATATCAAGTTTGTTTTACACTTAAATTTTGACGCTTATTTTTTTATTCTTAATTAATCAAACCACATAATTAAGCAATTAAGCACAAAACACATAATACTCAAATAATACAATCTTATTATTTCAAAACGGGTTACAAAGGTTAACCTAGACCATTACATTGCTAAAAATGACAAGCCCGAAAACACAGGCGTTACATGCCCTAATTGTGGAAGTTGCCAGTGGAAAATTCATGCCTGTTAATGATCGTATTAGCAACATCGTCATCGACTTAAACGGAAACGAATTCCATGAAGAGCTGTTACCCATAGAATTGAACGGTTTCAACATCGTTCTGGGAATGGATTGGCTTAGTGCCAACAATGCTGAGATACTTTGCAGAAAGAAGATAGTAAGGGTGAACCCACCCAGAAAAGATTCATTTATGGTGTATGGGAACAAACGCAGAGTAAATTCTGGAATCATTTCCCTGATGAAAGCCAAAAAATGTTTGTCCAAGGGACGTGCATCATATTTGGCATTTGTGATCGATGCTAAGAAGGAAAAGAAAGAGGTGAAAAATATACCAGTGGTGTGTGATTATCCGGAGGTCTTTCCCGAAGATCTTCCTGGATTACCGCATGATAGAAAAGTGGAGTTTCGGATAGACTTGTTACCAGGAACAACACCGATAGCAAAAGTACCATACTGATTAGCAACGATAAAGATGAAGGAGCTCATGATGCAACTTCAGGAGTTGTTCGACCACGGTTTCATTAGACCGAGTTCATGAACCTGGGGAGCTCTGGTGCTATTCGTGAAGAAGAAAGATGGAAGCATGTGAATGTGCATAGATTAGAAAGAGATGAACAAGGCAACAGTGAAAAACAAGTACCCATTGCCAAGGATTGATGACCTATTCGATCAGATGCAAGGTTCGAGTTATTTCTCAAAGATCAATCTTAGGTCAGGATATCATCAGCCGAAGGTAACAGAGCAGGAAATCGAGAAGACTGCATTAAGAACTAGATATGGACACTATCAGTTCTTGGTTATGTCGTTTGGACTAAACAATGCTCTAGTAGCATTCATGGAGTTGATGAACAGGGTTTTTAAACCACTCCTTGATACATTCATGATAGTGTTCATAGATGACATTCTGATTTACTCAAAAAGCCAGGAGGAGCATGGAAGACACTTGCGAGAAGTGTTAGAAGTCCTCAAGAAGGAGAAGCTTTATGCTAAGTTCTCCAAATGTGATTTTTGGATCCGAGAAGTCCAATTCTTGGGTCATGTGTTTAACCAAGAGGGAATAATTGTTGACCCATCAAAGATCAAAGTTGTGATGAAGTGGGAACAACCAAAAATTCCCATGGAGATTCGAAGCTTTCTGGGATGAGCCAGATATTATCGAAGATTTATCCAGGGCTTTTCTTCGATAGTTGCTCCACTAAAAACTTTAACCCATAAAGGAGCTACATATACATGGAGTAAGAAGCACGAAGAAGCATTCGAGAAGCTAAAGAAGGAGCTATGTGAAACACCGATTCTTTCTCTACCCGAAGGAGTTGAAGACTTCACAGTGTATAGAGATGTGTCAGGAGTTGGGTTAGGATGTGCTCTAACTTAAAGAGAAAAGGTGATAGCATATGCATCTCGACAATTGAAAGGGCATGAAAAGAACTACCCCGGCCACTCATGATTTGGAGTTGGCAATGGTAGTTTTTGCCTTAAAGATATGGAGGAATTACCTCTATGGCACAAAGTGAAAACTTTTCACTGATCATAAGAGTCTCTAGTATCTCTTTTATCAGAAGGAATTGAATATGAGGCAACGATGCTGGCTAGAGTTACTCAAGGACTACGAATGTAAGATACTTTACCACCCGGTAAAGCAAATGTTGTCACTGATGCTCTCAGTCAGAAAGTCAACCTTGAAAAGAAAAGTCCAAGAGCATTGAGAATTAAAGTTGTCTCGACGATTATGGAAAGTATCAAGAAAGCTAAAGAAGAAGCTACAAAGAAGAATGAGCAAAAGGAAGAACGCTTGGGAAAAACGTTAGAGTTCGGTACAAATAGTCAAGGACTGAAGGTATTATAGGATTGGATTTGGATACCTAAGACGGGAGGAGTAAGAGATATTCTGATGGAAGAAGCTCAAAAGATCATGTACCGATTCATCCCAGTAGAACTAAAATGTATAGGGACCTAAAACTCTACTACTGGTGGCCGAAAATGAATCTCGATGCTGCGAAGTATGTGGTCGAGTGCGTAAGTTGTGCAAGAGTCAAGGCACAACATCAGAAACCGTATGGGAGTTTAGAGCCTTTACCTGTACCTATGGGTAAATGGGAAGATATCACCATGGATTTTGTGACTAAACTACCCAGAACGAAGAACGGTCACGAGATGATTTGGGTAGTCGTGGATCGTTTTCACTAAGAGTGCACGCTTCATAGTAGCCAACGAAAGGTGGTCTATGGATAAGCTTGAAAATTCCTACGTGAAGGAAGTAGTAAGACTTCACAGTGTTCCTCTAATGATTGTATCAGATCGTGATAGTCGTTTCACGTCAAGGTTTTGGAGAAGTGTACAAGAGGAATTGAGTACGAAGTTGTGTTTAAGTAGAGCTTACCATCTGCAGACTGATGGTCAGAGCAAAAGAACAATTCAAACACTTGAAGATGTGTTAAGAGCATGTACCCTAGAATTCCAAGGTAATTAGGATGAGCACTTACCTTTGGTAGAATTTTCCTACAACAATAGTTTCCACTCGAGCATCAAGATGGCACCTTATCAAGCTTTGTACGGACAAAAGTGGCATACGCCATCTTCTTGGCTTGTGGCCAAAGAAAAGCAGTTTATGGGCCCCCGAGATAGTCCATGAGACTACTGAGAAGTTAAAATTGATCAGGGAAAAGATGTTAGTAGCTCAGGATCGTCAGAAGAGATATGTTGATAAGAAAAGAAAACTGATGAGATTCGAAGTTGGAGATTCTGTTTTGCTTAAAGTCTCACCATGGAAGGGACTTATAAGATTTGGGAAACGAGGAAAGTTGAGTCCAATGTTTAATGGACCATTCAAAGTTCTTCAGAGGATTGGGAACCAAGCATCAGAGCTCGAACTACCAGAAGAACTAGATGGAATTCATAACACCTTCCATGTGTGTTATTTGAGGAAATTCACGGGAGAAGTTCCCGACATAATTCCAATCTCAGAGTTAAGGATGGATGAGAATAATAGGCTAATTGAGGAGCCTGAGGCAATCATTGACCGTAAGACTAAGAAGTTACGACGCAAGATGGTCGAATTAGTGATTGTGCGTTGGAAACATATGAATGGGTCGAATCTCACTTGGGAAATAGAGAGTGACATGATGAGTCGCTACCCACATCTGTTTGTTGATGCATGATTCTGGGAGGGAATCATCCTAAGGGGGAGAGACTTGTAATGCCCGTGTTCCTGGGCTAAGAATTAATACAATGATGTAATATTCGGGTCAACTATCGTAACACTTTTTAAATTAATAAAGATGAATTATTTGATTATTATGTGAATTATGTGAATTTATGTGCTTTATACTAAATTATAAAGATATAATTAATAAACAATAAAAATAAGCGTCAAAATTAAAGTATGAGATAAACCCTATATCTTTACATAAAGTTGTATTGGTCGAAACAAGGATTCCGCATATATATATATATATATATATATATATATATATATATATATATATATATATATATATATATATATAAAGAACGCTGAAATCCGAGTTATAACGAAGAAGTTATGACCTGTCAAAGTTTCACGACAAAATGGGCACGAAGTTGAGTGACGTAAATAGTAAATTTACGATAGAGGACTTTTTGGCATTAATAATATAAACCAAAGTTGTTGTATACGTTAAACCTAGAATGTCCATAAAAACAACGCCCAAATCTGACTTTGTATGAGGATGTTATGATTTTTCTAAGATTTGGCATAGCAGTGCACGACCCGAAACTCGAATTTTAGATCGAGCGACTTTTGGCTAACGCGACCTAAATGAGAGTTGAATATCTCATTAATAGGAACTCAATGACAAAAAGACAGACAAAAACGGAGTCTGTATGTAGAAGTTATGAATTTTACGCGGTCATTTAACAGTATAAGCTCCTCCTACTTTTAAATTTAAGATCGGTCGAGAATTGGCCGACGGAGTCAAAAGGAAACTTCTAGATCTCATTTTTACCTATGCGTGGATATAAATAACATCAAAAACGAAGCTCGTATGTGAAAGTTACAGATTTTAGAATTCGGAAGTGTGTTGTGCGAAAATGGGTGACATGGCACAATCTTAGCCACTGCTCTCTCCCCAAGGCTTGCCACCAGATGGTGACATGTGGAACTAATTTCAGCCATATTTCACCCCATAAATACAACCCCTTCCACCCTCATTTCTTCACACCTCCACCCTTCTCTCTCTCTCTCTCGCTCTCTCTCTCTCTCTCTCTTTTTCTCTCTCTCTCTCTCTAAACCTCCTAAAACTCCCCTAGCGCTAGATGAAATCCCCGGAGCACTCAACGGCTCCGAGAAGAATAGCCTTCGGCTCAGAAGTTCCGCCCCTACAAAGCCCGACTTCTATCCAAACCCTTTCGTAGGTAAGATACGCCTACACTATTTTAAATATAGTTTTTATTTAATTATAGTAATGTTATTAGGACCTTATAATAAATATTTGGGCTATTATTATGATTTATATAAGTGTCGTTATAATATATTTTTAACCACTCGTGGTACGGGGAATCTGGTTTGGAGGGCCGCTTGGGTTGCTGGATTTCAAACGTGCTTTATGCCAAAATGATCCTGCCCTCCGGTGTTCCATGTATGGCCCCTATCTGTATATAGTGGGTGAAGAGTATTGTTTAACCCTTATATAATAGTAATAATAGCTAGACTATTAATCAGTCTCATCGAACCTCAGACTAAACTCTAGTGCTAATGATATTAGGTTTTGTCAAGGGAAAATTGTTTTAAGTGTAACGAAGTGTTGTCCGAGTGCCGAGTCACCACCTTATCAGGTGAGTTCATAGTTACTTTAATCTTACACATAGATATGAAGTATTTTATATGAATTACGGGCTATGTGTGCATATTATCTGAATACTTGTTGTCTATGTTGGATAAACGTTTTTATACATGCTTTAAATTATTTAAACTGTGTGACAACCGTCAAATTTTGGTCAAATAAAGTCAACAAGTCAAACCGGTCAGCGTAGCTAACCCTAGCATATTAGGGCTTACATTATGTTTGAATGTTGTATAACCCACTATTTCAATACAAAGTATCACTAGGAAAGATCATGCGCTCAGAAATTCTAAACCCTAATCAGGATAAGTAATGTTACAAAGTGATAAAGCACTATTGCATACCCTTCGGGGGTGTGTAAGACTCTTAAGCATAGCTTAACGGAGTTTACGAACCTTGCATTGTGAAGATAAACACTCAAAAAGGTCACAAACAAATTCTCTCTCAATCTCTTGCTATTAAAAATCTCTCTCAAAACATATCTTGAATTTTCATAATCATATGGGGCATCCCGACACTTAACTTGGTGAAAAACCGCTCAAAATGGGAAGTTTATTTGTCAAAATACCCTTAAGAACCGAACCCCATTAGAACCGAAACTACACTTAATAGGACCGAACTCTAATAAGAACCGAAGTCTCTCATGTACTGAAGTCACCTTCGGGTTAGGTTCCCAACACCTTCGGTCTATTTCGCTTCCTGAAACGCCTTCGGTCCTATCCTCGCTCTCGGTTCTAGTCTTAACGACTGAACGTCCTTTCGGTTCTCATCAACCAACCGAAGCAACCTTCAGTCCTTGAACCATACAACCGAACCTTCTCTCGGTCCTCATCAGCAGCCAAACCTCCTTTCGGTTTCAAACGCCTAAGACCGAACCTCCTGCCCAGAGTTCGCAGACTTCGCCTCTTTTCCCAATTTTCGACCACGACTTCGTTTTAAGCCCGTTTTTCATGAATTTAAAGTGGGATTTTCACCCACACTTATATTTTGACATATAAGACCCTAAATATTCATATTTTAATCATGTTTTGGGGGAAATATTTGGCTAAGAATAAAATCTAGTGGGTAAGATATTAGGGTGGAGTGTTGGCTTCTCCTTAGAGTAATGACACAGGTAACCTACCATACCACTCCATGAGAATCCCTAGTCACTATGCAACCTTACCTAGTCAATCATTTTCCTTTTTACATCCTTTTACAGCCTTTCTCTTGATCAAAAGCTGGAGATCCTTATCTCTCCTCCCATTTTACTCACTCTTCACCAAAAAGCAAAACCCATTCTCTCTCTAAAATTCGAAGATTCAAGAGCTGATCCTAGGTTCTTCAACGACTACTGCTAAGTAATATCACTTCTCACATGATTATCCCACTTCCTTTCTACTCAAATCATGGGTTTCTTACACTAAGATCACCATACTCGTCGATAGATCCTCGAATCATCAAACATTTTCAAGGTGTTCTTGAGTTTGACACTTCCTTTCTCTATCATCCATGCACTGAAATCAGTCAAGGTGAGTTCATACCCTTATCTTTTCTTGTTTTCTTAAGTTTTAAGGGGGGGATACAAGTTAAAACACCAAGAACATAACTAAACTTAACCCACAGCTTTCATCAGAAAAGTTTAGTTCCATTCACGGACTGTTTTGAACACCTTAAACATTTTAGTTTTCAAAACTGTATGAGGTGAAAATATTTCAGGTTCATACCTTTAAAATGACTACTTGCACATCTCCATACGATTTTTTTTACAATTTATGGAGATTTTTACAAAACAGCCTATCATTTCAAAATCCATTTCAGACCAGTCTGTGAAGTTGGACATTTTCACACAAGTTAGAGGTCACTAAAAATCATAATAAAAATTATGAGCAAACTAGACACAATTTTCAAACTCACAAAATTTACAGATTTTGATTTGGACCTCTGATAATTTTTCTAAAAGATTTTTAATAACAGTAACAGAAAAGTTAAAACTAGGAAAATATTAATAATCCCCTTTGCACTTTGTAACTCACTGAGCAAGGTGTACATTATTATATGAATATATGTGGTTATATTACATGTCATTTTACCTTAGTGAATAGGTATACATTAGAAAACAAATGGGTTTTTATCTTTACTAGTGTGGTAAATAACTATAATACACTAAGTTTATTTCCATTGCATTACAAACATATTGATAAACTATTGTAGGCATTTAAAATGTTCATATTTACTTACCTATTGTATAGTGCTGAAAAATCGATACGATTATATATATAATCAATAATGTTTTTTTTGGGAAATGTTGTGACCTGTATAGATGCTCAAAGATATATCAGTAAATCACTTTTTTTAAAACTGACATAAGTGTGCGTGTTGTTTTCTTATACTTTTGGTTGTTTTGGATATCTGATGTACAATGGTTTGGTGTTTTTCAAGTTGTTTTTGACGATTTTGCCCCTGTTTGTTTTCTCGGATTAGTTATGCTTAATTACAGCTTTTAGTGGGCGCCAATTTTTGCAAGAGATTTTCCTTGTCGATATCTCCTCATGGGCTTTCTTGGTGGTGCTTTTTTTTGCATTCTGTTGTTTTTTGTTCCATGTTGGCCTTTTCTGCCACCTGGTGTTATGGTCAACACTGTAACCAATGTTTATTAACTTTTAAGGCATAATGTTGTAATAGAAAGATATTAAAGTAGAATGATATAATAAACAAATCAATAAAAGTAAAATTGATATTTTTTGCATTTACACCTTTTAGTTTTGATCGAATTATTTGACAAGTGAATGAGATTACTTACTTCTTTGTCGTAAATTATTTGTTGTTGTTGATGTTTATTTTATTCGTTGTCTTTCCCCTGATGTAGAAATAACAATGTGGGGATTGGATACAGATTTTGCTCTTTTTGGTCTTAGCTGGACAAAAACGCCCATGATGGAATCGCTCTTGTCAGATGTTTCCGTTTCTGAACTAGATGCTCTTGCAAGAATGGTCCCTGTCAATGAAGTTTTAAAAAAAAATAATCACAACAAATAATCATGTGGTAGGGGTAAAATGGTCAGTTCATTAAAATCAATGAAAGTACCTTGCTAATTCTTGTTTATTATAGCATTTTACTTTCATTTTATTCGATTACTTTCAATGTTAAGCAACAATTAAATATTTTACATAACGAAATAGCAATAAGGATTAATAAAAAATGATTAGTAAAAAATTAGATTTTCAAATTTCCAAGAATTACATAGAAGCAGGAAGTACGATGTATAAATTATAATTCAAGAAAGTAGGATAATGACATCGAATATTCTATTATTGAATAGTCCTGACAGAAAGTAGTTATGGATATTATTTTTTATGATAAAATTTGTCATTATTTTCTAAGTGTGGTTATCTTTAAATCATTGATGAATTGCTGAAAGGTCCTTTTATATGTGAGTATGTGAGAGTACTGGTAATTAATGAAGAACTAAATAATATATTTTTACGAAGTTCCAGAAAAATGTGGCTATAGATTCATTAATCATAGATTTGTTGATTGTATTGTTCTTTCACTGCAGAAACTTTGGAGATAGCTTGGCTTGTCAAAAATCAAGGTTTATGGTGAAAGAACACAATCAATGGTCAATGGAAAATAGATAATGAATAACTCATTTATTTTTATAAAAAACGACTTGTATCATTTATGTATAATCACAATTTTACATAAACTGTAACTGGGATCTAGGGGTAAAGGAGCTGACAAATCATACTCTAGGTTCATTCTACACATCAGATTGACAGTAGTGCCTCTGTTGACATTCCTCTTGATTCGGCTATTGTAAGTTCAAGTATTAGATCTTATTGAATCGAGTCTTTTAGTTATTACTTAAATTAAGTTTTCTCCATTTCTAATTGACTGTAAATGTTATTAAGGAAAATAGATTGACAATTTTAAAAAAAAACATACATTTTCTGTTTTACACCTGCCAACAATATTCAAGTAGCTAACAATAGGTAGTGAAACTTAGTTATTTATGTAGCTAACAATGTAAAGTATACTGCTTTATGCTGGGCTATGAAGTTAAAAAAAACATCATAGTTATAGTATTATACTTATATTAATATGTTAGGACCATAGAAAACTTGAAGGGTAATATTCAAAGCAAAAAGTAAGAATAGCAAAGCAAATAAAAGGTTATTTATTAAATAATAGGTCAAATTTATATGAAGTGATGTGAAAGTATAAAGTTATTAACAGTAAATCAAGTTGCTTTCGTGGTACCCAATTTTGCTCACCCTTACCAAAAACCTTCCAAACACCCTAAAAATACTCTCCAAACACCCTCTTAAACCTCCTCCAGAAACCCTTTTAAATCACCTCAACCATCACCGCCTTTTTTTTTTTCACGAGTTCAGAATCTTCAAGTCAGAAAATGAAGAGAACTGGGCACAATAAAGCCATGATCTGACTAGGAAGATTTTCACCACAAATTCTTCAGAAGCTTACCTACATCTAGGAATTTTCATTGACGATTTTGACCAAGGGAAACCCCAAAGAGACACAAGAGAGTATTGGCTATCCAGAGAGATTTCTGTTCTCGAGTTCAGAATCTTCAAGTTAGAAACAAAGAGAATTGGGCACACCACGGCCAAGATAATACTATGGAGATTTTCACCACAAATTATTTAGAACCTTACCTACATCTAGGAATTTTCGTGGACGATTTTGACCACTGGAAAGACCAAAGAGACGCAAGAGAGAATGAGCTATCCAAAGAGATTTTCCGAAAACTGAAGGTTTTTTATTTGTGCATGCAACGATCTGTGCGAACACGCCCGTGTTGTTTTTGCCTAAATGAACAGGACCTGTGTTCAGGATTTTGACCTTGAAAACCTTCTAAACCCTCATACACGACCCGTGTCACTTGTGCCTTATCCTACACGACCCATGTACCCGTTTTCATCAACATTTCAAGATTAAACACTCCTACACGACCCGTGTCACTTAACCTTTCCTTTACACGACCCGTGTAAATGTCTTTACCCAGAAATACCTTAAATACAATTACATAAACTCGTGTATTTTGTACTATTATGTAAAAAAACTGTTTTACATAAAACCGAGCTTTGGATGAACTTTTTTTTACTTATCAAATACCAGATTGAACTTTGACCAAATAGAGACACAGTCTACTAAGATCCAGCCCAACCCTAAGCCAGTTCAGTCATTTATTAGACGAACCTACTTAATAGATCAGTCGTTCCATTAGTCCAGTTTTAAACCAGTTCAGTCAATTTATTGACGAACCTACTTGATATATATTTATATATTTATATATTTTATTATAGCTTTACGTCATTTAAATACAGTCATTTATATTATTTATAGCTTTACGTCATTTACATACAATTATTTATATTATTAAGCTTTCAGTCATTTATAGCTTTCATGTTTACATTAATTCCGCAATTCTTAATCCTTCTATATCTGCATCTTATCTCTTTAATTTATATATCTGTCACACAGTAACTGGTATTTATGCCTTTATTCGTGGTGACCAGATCCAATATTTTCAACACACCCCTTAATTAATTATAGAAACACATACTCTTACATATCCTTTTATGTAATGGTATATAATTTAGCTAGCTTTTCAGCTAGTTTTACCAAACGTTATTTTTTATCAGCTAGCTCTTCAGCTGTCTTCTAGCTTTTTAGCTTTTCAGTTATCAGCTAGCCTTTCAGCTAACAACTAGCTTTTAAGCTACTATGCCAAACATAGCCTTAAGATCCACAAGTCACTCTAGCTCACAATATGGGAGAAAGTGGAGATTATGGTTTACAATGACATTCTTAGGGTTTGGAGGCTGATAAAAGTTCACCCTCAAGGTTTTAAGGAGATTATATAGGGTGAAAACTGTGAGAACTGTCAAATGTTATTCTCAGACTCATGCAACTTTTTATAAATCATATATGCACATCATGCTATGACTTAGTAATAGAAATTAGGTCACAATCTTGTATAATCTAAGATCTAAATAAAATCTAGGACTAATATACTTGACTCTTACGATTCTAGTAAGTTGTCTAGCTACTATAGGAAATGCCAATACCCGAATTAGAACGAACTCCAAACATTTGTTATGATTGAAAAAGGGTATAAAACCCTAAAAATCATTTAAAATACTTTATGAGGTCTATAAATCCTAGGTAAATTCACGGATGACCACTAAAGTAAATGATCACACTCCAGTGAGTATCACATATTTTGGTTAGTGTTTTCTATGGTTTTGAATTTTCTTTTTGTTTAATCCAAATTAATCATAAAACCACTTTAGAGAAGGTGAAAAGTCTATCTAAGATCTTTTGTAGATCCTAATGCATGTGTAATACTCATAAAAAATATTTTCAGAATCTTTTATAATGCATACCTATTTTCTCCAATTTTTATATTTATAACGGACTAATAATGGGAAAAATATTTCTACTCATTCAAAATTCATGAAAATTTACCAGAAGACCTTATAATATATTAGAACTCTAAATAAAAATTTTGATGATTTTTATATTCTTATTCTATTTTTCTTCTATTTTCTAAGATTAAATACACTTAAATCCGCAAAATAGGATTACAGTGTATAAAAATCACCATTAATATTTTTCCCGGATTATGTACACTATAAATCAAGTTTAGAGAAATTTTGGTAATTTAATTTAACTGTTAGATAATTATTCACCAATTAATGATTATTCAAGAGAATAAAACAAAGAAAAATAGCAAAACCAATTGAAAAATATTTTTTTATATTTTTCAAACCTTTTATATGTATAAAAACGGTGTTACAAAATGTTTCAGAAATTTTGGAAACTATTTTATATTTATCTTCATTTTTGTTAGAATAAATGCGCAAAAATCATAAAATCGGTTTAAACTATTTAGAAACTCATTTCTATATTTTTCCCAACTTAAGTATATTTAGTGGCAGTAATATAAAAAGTTTGGGAATTTTTATCACCTGGATACTAATTTTCATGAATTTATATTGTTATGAAGACTTATAATTTTGGAAAATAGTTAAGCACATAAAAATTCAAGGGAAATTTTTTGGAAAACCTCTAGTGTATTTGGAACGAAAATGTAAAACTTGATGAATTTTGGAAACTGTTTGATAATATTTTTGGATTTTAGGAGTTTACAAGACCTTTAAATGTGTTGAAATACCCTCAATTAATATTACAAAAATATGGAAAATAATATCCAAAATTATCTTAATCACATTTGTTATAAAATATCACCATTTCAGAAAAATTGTTACCTATTTAATATAAAACCAATATTAGAACAAAAGGTTGGCATTTCTCTATATGTAGAATTTAGTATGTTAGCATTAGATTTCGACATAGAAACTCACTAGAGTGTGTTTGATGTCGTAGGATCCTGGTAGTAAGGCGTTGGTGTATTCCGAAGCAGCACTTGTAGCTACTTGAAACATGGTGAGTATTCACACTTTCACCCTATTTTCGTTTTTTATGTTTTGGGGTGGAAAAGCATGTCTAAACTACTTATGATTGATGTATTTATAACGAATTGTATCAAAATTGATTGCTATATTTTGCTATATTTTTTTGTGTATGTGTATGTTATTATTAAAACATGAGGCCTTATCGTCTTAAGTCCCTTCCACTTACTCCAACCATTAACTATTTGAGCCAATGGTCATTATGAATAGCGTTATTAGGAATTGACAACTCCTCACTCGCTCGATTACTTGAGTGCATGATACCATATTCATCCATGGAACGATAAGCGTAGATCTTGACAGGGCATCAGTCATAGGCTTGGTTGTGAACTCATTGATTGTTCATACACAAATAAACTTGTTATTAGTTATAGCAATGAACTTTGTTTCTCATTATAGCAATGTACTTGTATTTATGGAAAGTTTTATACCAAATCTTGATTTTGTAAAATTGTGAACCCACCAACTATTTTCATAGTTGACCCTCATTTTACATGCTTTTTCAGGAAATAATTAGTAAGTGGGTATAAAGATTCATCATCATAGAGCATGCTGCATCGTGTGGACGTTATTTTATGAAGTTATTTTTTGAACAATGTCATTTTGCAAAAACTTGTATTTTGTTTTGTTTAATTATGGGTTGTAAACTTTTAACTATTACTATGGTGATGTATCTTTTTCTTTTGCAATGAAACATTTATCGTTGTCATATCTTGCGTTTCTGCTTTAGCGGGGTGTGACAAAAATGGTATTAGATCTAAAGTTATAGGGAACATCAGTTTTCTTTTAAGAAAACACAACGTATAACCAAAATGTATAAATTTTATTTTACATTGAGCAAACTACTAATGTAATTAGGTATGGAGTTGTATTATTGGACCTTAATTAAACATGGCCTGATCACGTACGTTTAATTAAGGAAAATTTTATACAAAGCTTGAGCTAATTACAGTGGGAACATCTTTAACCAAATTTTCATGAAAACTTTATTTCAAAACTTACAAGGTGAATTTTGGTGTGTGTAAGCATTTCATATTATAGGCATTCATTGTTATTTATTTCATAACTCATTAAAACTATGTCTCAATCCACTATGTCAACATCATCATCCTCTCGCGCTACCCCCTCGGCTGATGTGTCCGGCTATGTCACCGTTATCCATCGACGTGATCCTCCCGCCTCTGTGGAAGAAGACCCCTCAGAAGACACAGAAGACATAGGAGACTCGGTGGAGATCAGCAGCGGCAGCGCCCCGAGTCGGAAACGCGAGGCATCGCCTGTATCGGTGTTACCACAGTCGCCACCCTCCGGACCTCGTATCTGACACACTGCTAGGAAGAACGTCTCTAAGCACGTGGGGGTATCATTCGATGGAGATGAGCCCAGTAGGGTAAGACCCAACATGGCAGGACCGAGACCATCCCTACCACAGTGAGTCATAGGGATACATGTCAGGCATGCAGGTAAGGCCCCGGAGGAATCCCGAAGAATGCATTGGATGACAGCAGACTTACGGCAGAGTCTCGCAGTGATAGATGGGCATCAGGAGGTTTTGGATGAGGTGATGACAGGAATGGGCATCTTGTTTCAACATGCGATGAAGGCTAAGGATAATGCTAGATATGCCAGGCGAGTGGTAGGTCGTGCGATGAACGCATGTTATGTGTTCGGAGGGTTGTTACTGATCATGATGTGGATATTTCTTGTTGGGATAGTGATTCGTATTTGGTTCTGATTTCAATATTTTATTTTATCATGTAATAAAAACCCATGCAGGGTGTCTTTTGGGAGAAACATTAAAACTTTATTTTGTGAACGATGTATCGTTTGACTTTGAAAACTATTTCGCATGTGTATGAAAAAGATAATTTTATGTTTGAAAACTTTTACTATGAGATCAACCCCTAGAATTTATTTATTCAATTGTTGAATAAAAAGATTTTTATTCTTTCTTTCTTTTCTCAAATCTATATGCATATTAATAATGCAAACCATTAATTTGACAACACATATGGTTTTAAAAATGGTAGTGAATCAAACATTATACATTATTTTATATCTTTATATGTATTTTTTTCTCTTGTGTCTTAGAACCATGGCAGGAAGGCCTACTTGGGTCCGCCCACAAAACGAAACACCCGATTCTGCTTAATTGGTAGCACAACTCATGGCAGCAATCCCAAACATTGTTACTCAAGTAACTGTGGGTCTTAATGCTAACCAAGGAAATAGAGGAAGAAATCAAGGAAGCAATGAAAGAGAATGCAGCTACAAGTCTTTTATGGCTTGTAAACCTAAGGAATTCCATGGAAAAGAAGGTGCGGTCAGGTTGCTGAAATGGATTGACAACATGGAGTCGGTCCTTCACATTAGCAAATGCCTCGAACGCAACAAAGTGGAGTATGAAACTTGTCTACTCCAGGATAGCGCATTGACCTGGTGGAATACCCTAGTGCAAACCCGAGGTCGTGCAGCGGCATATCAGCTAACTTGGGAAGACCTGAAGAAGCTACTGATAAAGGACTATTGTCCCAAATATGAAATTCAGAAACTTGAATATGAGTTCTGGAACCATTCTATGGTTGGAACACAAACATAGAAGTACACGGTCCGATTTCATGAGCTAGCAAAACTGGTACCTCACATAGTCACTCCTGAGGAGAAATAGATTGACTGCTACCTTTGGGGTTTGACGCCTGAGATTCGAGGAATGGTTACTGCTGCTAACCCAACTACCATTCAAAGTGCAGTAAGTCTAGAAAATCGAGTGACCAATGATGTGATTTGAACGGGAGCCTCGACAAAGGAAAAGTCTAGTAGCAAGAGGAAGCTAGCAGATTAAGGAAAGAAGAATTATGGAGGCAAGTCAAGGAGGAAGTAGAAAGTCTCAAGAAACTTTATGGTAAGAGCCCATGAGAAACAACCAACGAAAACTCAGGAACTAAAATTCGTAGAAACTCAGGAGCGAAAGCAAGACACAAGACCGCATCTGAAGTGCAATATGTGTAACTTCCATCACAAGGGAGCTTGCCCTGTGTGCCAAAAATGTAACCAGATAGGTCATTACCCAAAGTATTGTAAGCTGGATAAGGATGGAAAAAGGGCATGTTATGAGTGCGGGAGTATTGATCACCTCCATAATGCTTGTCCCAAACTAAACGGGTGGCTTGGTAACAACAGACAAGACCAGGCTAGGAAAATTTTCCAAGGAAATCAAGGTGGGCAGCCAAGAGGTGCATCCTTTGTGATTGGTGCAGAAGAAGCTCGTCAAAACCCTGAAGTGATTACAAGTACGTTCCTCCTAAACAATCACTTTGCATCAGTAATATTCGATGCGGGAGCAGATAGGAGTTTCGTTTCTTTAGCTTTTAGACCATTAATTGACTTGAAATCGAGAAAGATGAGGAATACTTATGCTATTGAACTTGTTGATTGGTATGAAATTAGGGCTAATGAAATAATTCCAGGTTGTAATTTGAACTTAGCTGATAAACTCTTTAGCATTAACCTAATTCCTATAGAGCTAGGTAGTTTTGATGTAATAGTAGGAATGGATTGGTTATCCAAGAATAGAGTGGACATTGGTTGTTATGAGAAAGTCATTAGGGTACCTCTCCCAATGTGGAAACCCTTATCATACACGGTGAGAAGCTAGGAAGAAGTTTCAACATTATGTCAAGCATGAAGATTCACAAGTACCTGATTAAGGATTGTATTGCATTCATGGCCCACGTGGTAGAAAGAGAACCTGAAGCTAAGAAAATCAAAGAGATCCCGCTGGTTCAAGATTATCCCAAAGTGTTTCCGGAGGAATTACCCGGTCTACCCCCACACAGACAAGTCGAATTTCGGATCGACTTAATTCTTGGAGCAGCACCAGTAGCAAAAGCACCATATCGTCTCGCGCCATCCAAGATGCAAGAATTGTCCGGACAACTTCAAGAACTCCTAAACAAGGGGTTTATACGACCAAGTTCTTCACCTTGGGGAGCCCTGGTGTTGTTCGTCAAAAAGAAATATGGGTCATTTTGAATGTGTATTGATTACAGAGAACTGAACAAGTTGACAATCAAGAATCGAGATCCTCTTCCTCGAATTGATGACTTGTTCGATCAGTTGCAGGTTCATACTTTTCAAAGATCGACCTCCGATCAGGATATCATCAACTAAGAGCAGCACCACTAACGAACGCACCAGTTGTTTTCATGGATTTGATGAACAGGGTCTGTAGACCATGCCTTGAGAAGTTCGTAATCGTATTTATTGATGACATACTTGTTTACTCACAAACCAAAGAAGATCATGAATGACATTTGAAGTTAATATTGGAGCTATTGAAGGAGCAGTAATTGTATGCCAAGTTCACTAAGTGTGAATTTTGGATTCGGGAAGTACATTTCCTTGGTCATGTGGTCGGTGAAAAAGGAATTCATGTAGATCCAACTAAGACTGAGGCAATCAAGAAGTGGGAAGCCCCCAAAACCCTGATGGAAATACAGTAGTTTCTAGGATTAGTTGGGTACTACAGATGCTTCATTGAGAATTTCTCAAGGATTGCTCAACCATTAACATCTTTGACCCAAAAGAACAGAAAATTCCTCTCGGAATAGAAACACGAAGAAGCTTTCCAAATCCTGAAAAACAAACTATGCAATGCACCAATTCTGGCCTTACCAGAGGGATCAGAGAACTTTGTAGTGCATTGTGATGCATCTCATCAAGGTTTAGAATGTGTGTTAATGCAAAAGGATAAGGTCATTGTGTATGCTTCCAAACAACTCAAACCGCATGAGAAGAATTATACAACCCACGATCTAGAACTAGGAGCAATATTTTTCGATCTTAAGATATGGAGGCATTATTTGTATGGAACCACGTGCATCATTTATACTGACCATAAAAGCCTTTAGCATATCCTAGATCTGAAAATGTTAAACATGCGGCAGAGAAGATGGGTAGAGTTATTTAGTGATTATGCTTGTGAGATACGATATCACCCAGGTAAGGCTAACGTAGTAGCCAACGCTCTTAGCAGAAAAGAAAGAGTGAAACCTTCCCGTGTGAGGGCTTTGGGAATGGTAATTCAGACAAGCTTGAAATCTCAAATCATTGATCCCCAGAAGAGAGCCTTGATCAAGGAAAATATTCCAGGTGAAACTTTACATGGTTTAGAAATGAGATTCGAAACCAAACCCTACGGAGTATGCTATTTTAAGGACAGAGTTTGGATTCCAAGGGTTAACAATCTAAGAGACATGGTACTAGAGGAATCTCATCAATCTAAATACTCAATCCACCCTGGAGCAGATAAGATGTACAAAGATCTTAAAGAGTACTATTGGTTGCCTGGAATGAAAAAGGATATCGCCTTGTATGTTGGGAAGTGTTTGACATGCTCAATTGTCAAAGCTAAACATCAAAAACCATTCAGATTACTGCAACAGCGTGAAATTACACAATGGAAATGGGAGCAGATATCCATGGATTTCGTTACCAAACTCCCTAGGACTTCTAAAGGTCATCATTCAATTTGGGTCATAGTGGATCGACTAATGAAATCTGTTCAGTTTCTCCCTATTCGGGAAGACTTCAAGATGGAAAAATTGGCCCAAGTCTACATCGACAAAATTGTTTCTCTGCATGGTGTACCTCTATCTATCATTCTGATAGAGATAGTCGTTTCACATCATGATTTTGGTGGATGTTACAAAAGGCTCTAGGAACTCAGATAAAGTTTAGCACAACTTACCACCCTCAGATAGAGGGGCAGACGGAGAGAACAATACAAACTTTGGAAGATATGCTACGGGCGTGTGCCATTGAATTCAAAGGAAATTGGGATACTCATTTGCCTCTAATCGACTTTTCCTACAATAACAGTTACCACACGAGTATCCAATGTGCTCCATATGAAGCATTGTATGGATGCAAGTGTCGTTCGCCCTTATGTTGGATAGAAATTGGAGATAGACAACTGACTAGACTCGACCTTATCCAGGAAACAACTGACAAGATTGCTATCATCAGAAATAGGCTTAAAGCCGCTAGAGATCATCAGAAAACTTATGCTAAAAATCGTCAGGAACCTTTAGAATTCCAGGTCAGAGACAAGGTACTTCTAAAGGTGTTGCCTTGGAAAGGGCTTGTATGTTTTGGTAAGAAAGGAAAACTAAGCCCAAGATATGTTGTACCCTTTGAGATCATTGAAAGGATTGGTCTAGTGGCATATAAAATCCAATTACCCCAAGAGTTAAGCGTCATTCATGACACATTCCAAGTATCCAATCTTAAGAAATGTTTAGCCGACCAAGCATTGATAGTACCTCTGGAGGAAATCAAGATCAATGATAAGTTGAATTTCGTTGAGGAGCCGATAGAAATCTTTGACAGAGAGGTGAAACAACTCAAGCAAGAACCCTTGACGGAGAGGTGAAACAACTTAAGTTCCACGGCCAAATCAATTCCTACACGACGAGTTGGAGCTTCCCACTTCGTCGAGTTCCAAACGAAAACCCTAAAAATGTTAAAAATTGAACAATACCTAACAAAGAGTTACAAAGTGTAGGCCGAATTCGGTGAGGGATCGCTTGAGCCGACAGCAATGACAGTGGCGGAGGGAGCTTTAATGGAGCCACAGCCAAATCCAATAAGGTTCTTGTAGGATACGAGTGGAAGAATCTGCTTGTCACACCCCGCTTAAGCGGAAACATGAGGTGTAGCAGTATAAAGGGTTTCATAGCAAAAGTTAAAAGACAACACCAACCATAGTATTAAAAATCATTACAAATTTACAATGAGTTTAAACAAAATTTTAAAACAAATTACAATGTAAATTGAAATACAACACATGTGAATGCTCCTAAAAGTGAAGTGTCCCTAAGTGCCACTTACTCGATAATTCCTGAAAAAACATGTAAAACGAGCGTAACTATAAAAATAGTTGGTGAATACTCACATGTTCATTACATAATATAGTTTGAAATCATGATAATCAGAATGTTGATAACATTTTCCATAAACAATGTTCATTTTTAAAATAAGTAAATAAGTTTTCATGAATAGAAGTGCGTTGCTAAAGCGAGTAATAAAGTTTCCATAAATAGAAATATATTGCAAAAATGAGTAAATAAGTTTGCATAAACAAAGTTTGTTGTCATCATGAGAGATAAAGTATGTTGCCCAAATGAGATGCAACGTTCATATTCTCATGGGAAATAAGGTTTGTTGCTAAAACGAGATACAAGGTTCGTATGTGCATAATGATTATACCATGAGTTCACAACCTAAACCTAATGACCGAGGGTGCCCTCTATCGCTAACATAGGGAAATATGGTAAAATGCACTCAAGCGAATCGTGTGAGTGAGGAGTTGTCTACCTCCTAATAGCGTTATCCATAATGACCATAGGCTCAAATGAGTTAATGAGTTGTGTGAATTGATTCCAAGGACTTAAACGCGATAACGCCCAATGAATTAACAATAGCATACACATACACAACAACATATAACAACCTAGTTTGATACAAGTCAAACTAAATACAACGAACAATAAACAGTATTTGGACATGCTTTTCCACCCCAAAACGTAAAAACTGAAAAGAGGGGGAGTCGCGAATACTCACAATGCACTGAGATGATGCAAATGGTGCCTTGAACTATGCTCCACTCGTACCACTATCATTTTCCTACAATGATGTCACACACTAATGAGTTTCTAATTGAAATCTAATACTAGTATACTTACTACTACAATAGAATTATGCCAATAATGTGTCATAATTAAATATTGTTAAGATACAAACATTTTTCTGAAATTATGAAATTTTATAACTCATGTGATTAAGATAATCTTGGATATTGTTTTCCAGATTATTGTAATATTAATTGAGGGTATTTCAATACATATAATGGTGTTTTAAACTCCTAAAATCCAAAAATATTATCAAATGGTTTCCAAAATTCATCAAATTTTACATTTTCGTTCCAAATAGAGTAGAGGTCTTCTAGAAAGTTTCCCTTGAATTTTTGATGTGATTAACTATTTTTCCAAATTTTTAAGCCTTCATAATAATATAAACATACTTAAGTTGGGAAAAAAAATATAAAATGGCTTTCTAAATAGTTTAACCCGATTTTATGATTTTTATGCATACATTCTAATAATAATGGAAATAAATAGAAGAAAGTTTCCAAAATTTCCCAAACTTTTTGTAACACTATTATATACATATAGAGCCTGCGAAAATTATAAAAGATATTTTTCAATTAGTTTTTCTATTTTTCTATGTTTTATTTTCTTGAATAATCATTAATTGATGAATAATTATCAAACAGTTAAATAAAATTACTAAAAAAAATTTAATCTTCATTTACAGTATACATAATCCTAGAAAAATACTAATAGTGATTTTTATATGCTGTAATCCGATTTTGTGGATTTAAGTGTATTTAATCTTAGAAAATCAAATAAAAATAGTATATCGAATATAAAAATCTTCCAAATAATTATTTGGTGTTCTAATATATTATAAAATCTTATGGTAATTTTTCATGAATTTTGGATGAGTAGAACTATTTTTGTCATCATTAGTCCATTATAAATACAAAAATCGGGGGAAAATAGGTATACATAATAAAAATTTCTAAAAATATTTTTCTGAGTATTCCACAGGGGTAGGATCTGTGAAAAATATTACATAGCCTTTTCACATTCCTAAAGTGGTTTTATGGTTTATTTGAATTAAACAAAAAAAAATCAAAACCATACGAAAATGTAACCAAAATCGATGAAACTTACTGAAATGTCATTATTTACTTTAGGGGGCATCCAACGAATTTACCTGGGATTTATAGACCTCAGAAAGTATTTTATATGATTTATTTCCCTATTTTCTTGCAATAATTATAATAATTCGATAAAAATGAATTATTGTTTGAAAATTTGTAGAACATCTCATTTTGTTGGTGGAATACTGGGAAAAATTGGATTTGATCAGAAAAATTGTTTTAGATATTTATTTGGGAATAAATCCTTTATAAACCTATTTGAAAGCTTTTTAAGAACATACTTTGATGATCAAGCCTCTAAGCTTGAAGATCATCACATGCATGTTGGTTTTTGGGTGAAATACTACCTCCAACATCATAAAAATTGTGGTTATGAACATATAATTCATAATCCATCCATAAAATGGTGTAGAAGAAGAAGATATGCAAGAAAACTTGAGATTTGGAAGGAAGATTGAAGGATTTTCGTGATTACCTTGAAGAAAAACTCTAGATGATGAAGATTTAGAGTTTAAGGTGTGTTTTTGGATGGGAAAATGACTTGATAGGGTAATATACTTTTTGAAATGTACACATTTAGTCCTTATTCTTTTTTTCTTGTAAAATAAACTCTTATACTTTATTTTTTGTAACAATGCAATCCTTTTGACCGGCTATACCCGGTATACCGGTCATATACGAATTTTCTTTTAGGGAAAATGACTTGATAGGGTAAGATACTTTTTGAATTGTACACGTTTAGTCCTTATTCTTTTTTTCTTTTTTTTTTTGTAAAATAAACACTTATACTTTATTAATATGTACACATTAGGTCCTTTTCACGGGATTCTACAGGTTTTGCTGATGTGGAAGCACAAATGGCACTAAATAACAATTAATTAGCTTAGTCACCGGAGGTGGGTGATCCTCCAACAATAAGAAAAGGGCGGAGACCCTTCTCTTTCTCGTCTCTCTTCCTTCCGGTCGAACGGCAACATCCAAACACCCTTTACCTATTGTGTTTCTCCGATCTGTCTCTCTTTGCCTCCATCTTTGAGATATGTTGCCAGAAAAAGAAAAATAATCGACGAGGGGGCTACTAGAGCAGCTCCTCGCCGCCAGCTACTGTCACTACTTCCTCGTGCCTCCCCTTCGTTTTTATCATCATTCCTCCTTGCTACCAGTGATGTGTAGGAACACACAAAAGAGTCGTCGGAGATTGGGGTCTCCCGGTTTTTCATGATGAATAAAAGTTTGAAAAATCTTGTTGTGGATATGTGGATTCCACCTGGGTATTTCATTTCAACAAAGTAAAAGAAATAGAAAATGACTTGATAGGGTAAGATACTTTTTGAAATGTACACATTTAGTCCTTATTCTTTTTTTTTTTGTAAAATAAACCCTTTCACGTCAGCAAAACCTGTAGAATCCGGTGAAAATGACCTAATGTGTACATATTAATAAAGTATAAGGGTTTATTTTACAAAAAAAAAGGAATAAGGACTATATGTGTACATTTCAAAAATTATCTTACCCTATCAAGTTATTATCCCTTTTTGGATTTATATTCTGGAAAAATTTCGTGGTCATAGTCATAAAGAGAGGGGAAGAGAGAAAATGGTGTTGGGGGAATTGAAGAGTGAGAGAGTGATGGAGTGTGGAGTTTGAAAATGAGAGTGAAATGAGGAGGGAGGTGGTGTGGATGAAATTAAGAGAGAATAAAAGGATATATTTCAGCTTTTATTTATTTATAAATATTGGAAATCTAGTTTTTATAAAGTATAAACTTTTATGGTGAATTGTATAAAAATTTAACACTTATATTCATAAATAAGGCTAATATTCCTAATTTATTACTCCATGATCAAATTTATGTTCCATGAATTATAATTAATTAAGGATGTTATATATAATATAAAATTTTGAGGTAGTTAAAATTTTATAAACCTTGCATTCATTTTATAAAATTCTGTCACATGTTATAAAATTTGGACATTTTAAACTATCATATAGGATATAGAGTATCTTATGGTATTATAACTCTTTTATAGCTATAAATAATGTTTGTAACTTATTTTATCGGTTTATTGACATTCTATGTAGTGGTTCCGAGATTCAAGCGAAATGGAGGAACCAAGTATACTAGTCATAGTTTTGAACTTTAACTTAAGTTCCTACGAGACTATGACCTAATTTGTACCACTAGGTCAAATGAATGATGTGTGTATATGATTCATGAAAAGGTGTTCAAGTCAAAGAGTGACCCGAATATGGATAGTCACTACAGTTAAGTAGTTATAGTATTCACATATCAATGTGAAATCTAAGTACAATATCCATTGTTTCTATCTGTTTCCAAGTTTCTACTATGTTATAACTTAGCTTCTGGTTACTAACTCTAGTATCTGTCGTGCCCATATTTGCAACTAAGTTTAGTCGAATCTAGAACCGACTCGAATTTTAACGGTTGTCACACTGCTTCTTCCAAAGGAGATAGTTGGTGGATGATAGCTTGATGGTAAGCATATGAAGGAGAGTAGAGAGGCGAAGGGTTTGTTGGTCATGGTGTGATCGAAGATAAAGAAGAAAAACGATCAAGAGAATGGCCAGTCAGGAAGTATTTAGGTTGATACCATATTAGGGTTTGTGAATATTCACCACACTTGGTGATATTGTATGGACCTCTATAAATAATACAAAGATTAATTACAAGATAAGGAAATAACAAACTTTCCTACTAATAGAAAATATATGGTATAGTAATTTTGTAAATACCACCAACTTAGTATAGAAAAAAAAAACCAATATGTCAAACATGTTAAAAATGTTATATATATATATATATATATATATATATATATATATATATATATATATAGCAGCAACAGAATGTAGTTGTAAACAAGACACTAATATTGGTAACTTGGCCTAAACCTAACTAAGAAGTTGATCATGCAATGATGGAATCTCAAGACATTCTCAACCAACCAATTTTAATTGACTAGCAGGTGCTATCCAAACAAGACTGTCGACATACTTGGAAATTATTAATCTTTCTATTGGATGTCTCATCTTAATCTTGAATATTTTAGTCTTGGCTGCAATAGGACCATATAGAGACAAATGACAACCAATATCAACTTGAAAAAGAAACTCCTTGTGCAATGTGAATCCATCTGGAGTTATACAAGAACTAAACTGGGAAAAGACATGATGCTTAGCCCATGATTCATCATCATCCATCACCCACACACCACATACAACATCTTTAGCATCTTAAACGGAGGACATCAAAGAAACTTTCCACCCAAAACTCCCAAAGTATTTACACGGAATAGATAGTGATCTAGTTGTACAGAATCTGGAAAAGGTATTTGACCATATATCATTGCACCCAAATCAAATGTCAATATCGTTTGTGGTTGTCGCCTAACTTCCAAATCAGTTAGGCAAAGCCAATGAAGATGGCCATTTAAACAAACTTCATTTTGGCCGATAAAAAGTTTGATGTAGGAAGGAATCGTTTAAGGTATTAAATTCCATGAACCCTTTCTCATGTTATACACCTCACATAGTGGTTGTGTTTACGATGTTGATGTTGGGTTTTTCATAATAGGGTATGCTTGTAAGTTTAACAACTTTGTAATCATCCGTTTTGGGATCATAACCAAATGCGAGAAAGTATCTAGTGTAGGGCAAAGAAGATGGTTGGAGGGTTAAGGACGCAGGTTGATTGGAGCACATTTTTTTCCCTAAATCCCATGGTATGTGCTTATAAAATGTAGAGTTAAAGTAGGTTGATTTAATTCTTAATATTTCTTTTGCAAAAGTGCATTAATAGGTGTATGATATAGAAGGATTACCTATACAAGTGCTAAGTGTTATCGCTTTAGAACGCTTAGGCTAGGATTTTATACACTTGTGAAGGGATTGGACACATGGATGTATAGTATCAAGTATGAAACATTAGATATTGTGTTTAACTTATGTGTATAGTATCTTCAGTTACTCAAATCAAATGAAGGGTTCAATCCTAAGGACACCTTGATTCTCGAGTATTTAAAATGTGTATTATACTAATATGAAAATTCAATATTCAAGATATTTTCATTTATGCATGAGTTTAATTTTTGTGTTTTCTTTAGTTAATTGTGGATTACATTAAAATGGGGGGGGGGGGGGGGGGGGGGGGGGGAAACGTTAGTGATTTTAGTGTTATCAACTTAATTTAGTATAGTTTTGATGAATATTTCTATTTCACTCACCAAAGTTGAAGGTGTGGGTACACACTCGAAGTGATTAATGTGAGCTTGAGATACGGGGGTTCAGGGCAACGTCCCTTGGTACGAGGTTCCAAGGAGTAGTTCCCCTGGTTGGGTCTAAAGCTAGCGCCCCTGGCGGGGTCTAAGGGGCATAGCCCTTGGTGGTGGTGACATCACAGTTATGTTAGAATCGGTTATGTCTTATAACGCCATATGTCCAACCACTTGTGTTTGGCACCAAAACGGCATATAACCACCATCAACTACTTTTCCCTCTGGTATAAGAACAAGATTCATGTTCTAGAAAAAGGGTTACAAAACTTACCCACAAAATTATACTTCTGATTCTCTCTCTCTCAAAGAAGACAAAACAACAAGGTATTTTATTTTGTGTTTCGAATTTGGAAGTTACTTGATTTCCGAATTGCATCTCTTGGATTATCTCAAATCAGATTTCGTGATACTCTAGGTATAAAGGTCAAAATCACAGATTTTAGAAAGTGATTACAATCACGATCCTAAAAATTATCCAAGTTATATTGATATTCTCTAGACCAAAAATCTAACAAACTACAACTTGGAAAATGGTATGAGTATGCTTTCTTTTTAGGCATCTTTTTCCATTGAAAATCACCATGATCCTCCCACAAATCCTTTGAAATTTCAAAAAAGCAACATGGGTTCCAAGAGTAAACGTACCATCACATATGGCTTGCCGAGGTTGTTTTAAATTTCTAAATAATCTTAAAATATGCATACCAAAAAGGCTCAAAAATTAATATGCTTACCTCCATTGTTATTTGTATTGCATGAGATGGACCTGGAGTGAAAGATTCACACATCTATAAAAAAATAGAGAAAGGTCATCATATGTTTTGTTATTTAAAAAATTAATCTTATTAACGTAGTTCCAGTTTATTATTCATTTTGTTACTGCTTGTGAAACTATATTTGCTTATATTGGTAAAAAGGGTGTATGTAGTATGTTGCTATTGCTTTGTTTCCTTAATAGGTATAAAATTGTTATGATTCAATGTCTTGTTAATGTTCATAGAGTGGATATGAAGACCGGCTTTCCTATATTGTGTCGATTGATAATGTTGGCGGAGTGAATTAAGAGACAAATGTTTTGTCCAATGTTGCAACTTACATTGGTTGGCTTTGGCAATCAAGTTCATAAGAGAAGTCGTCGACAATCAATTGCTAAAAAAAAGTTATACAACAACTTACATATCTGAGTTTTTTTTTTCAGAAACTAGTTATATCAAACTTTTATAAATAAAAAATATATATATATATATATATATATATTTTTTTATTATTAAAAACAACCTTTTTTCAGAATACAATATATATAATCTCTTACCATTGAACAAAATTTGTTAGTCAAAAGCAAAGTTTAAAAAAAATGGTTTTTGATTTCAAATTTTTTAGGAGAAACCAAGTGAAACTAAAGAATTTGGTTTTTCCAAAAATTAAAAAATCGAGCATGCATGTTGGTTTTGATTTTTCGTTTTTGTTGAGCGACCTGTTTTTTTCTTGCAATTTGTGTACAATTTTGATTATTATATATACAAACTCTATTGACCACTAATAAGTTTGATGCGAAAATATATGGTATAGTAATTTTGTAAACTTAGTATAGAAAAAAACCAATATGTCAAAAATGTTATATATATATATATATATATATATATATATATATATATATATATATATATATATATATATATATATATATATATATATATATATATATATATATATATATATATATATATATATATATATATAGCAGCAACAGAATGTAGTTGTAAACAAGACACTAATATTGGTAACTTGGCCTAAACCTAACTAAGAAACTGAGCATCATGCATCGATAGAATCTCAAGACATTCTCAAGCAGCCAATTTTAATCGACTGTTAGGTGCTATCCAAACAAGACTGTCGACGTACCTGAAAATTATTAATCTGTCCACTACTGGTGGCCTCATCTTAATCTTAAAGATTTTAGTCTTGGCTGCAACAGGATCATAAAGAGCAAAACGACAAGTAACACCAACTTGAAAAAGAAACTCCTTGTGTGATGTGAATCCATATGGAGTTATACAAGAACTAAACTGGGAAAAGACATGATGCTTCGCCCATGATTCATCATCATCCATCACCCACACACCAAATTCACCATCTTTAGCGGACGACATCAAACAAAGCTTTCCACCCAAAACTCCCAAAGTATTTACGCGGAATAGATGTTGATCTAGTTGTACAGAATCCGGAAGAGGTATCTGACCATATGTCATTGCACCCAATTCAAATGTCAATATCGTTTGTGGCCGTGGACTAACTTCCAAATCAGTTAGGCAAAGCCAATGAAGATGGCCATTTAAACAAACTTCATTTTGGCCAATGAAAAGTTTGATGTAGGAAGGAATCGTTTGAGGTATTAACTTCCATGAACCCTTTCTCATGCTATACACCTCACCTAGTGGTTGTGTTACCATGTTGATGTTAGGTTTTTCATAATAGGGTATGTTTTCAAGTTTAACAACTTTGTAATCATCCGTTTTGGGATCATAACCAAATGCCAGAAAGTATCTAGTGTAGGGCAAAGAAGATGGCGGGAGGGTTAAGGACGCAGAGAGAGAAGGATTCCAAATACAAATGAAATAATCATGATTTGATGAGTAACTAAAGCATATTAAGCCATTCATGGACCCGATGATGACAGTGACCGAGGGGTTTTTATGCTGGGGATTAATTGGGAATTTAAGTTTAATGAAATTCGTGAGTTCGAGACGTGGAGAAGAAGAGGGGCGTGCTGTTATTGGACCCGGACTAGAAAAACAGTTAAAAATAATCGTATTCTTCTTAAAGAAGAAGAGAATTTCATCGTTGTTATGGATTGAATGATGTAGGTGAGATTTTATAAAGGAGGATTCAGATAAGATAGCATTCCAAGTTTTACAAACGCATCTCATTTGTGCAAGCTGTTTCGCTAATAAGCGGATGAATATTTTTGATAAAACGTCGCCTGGAAGGTTCTCCATATTCTTTATTTTCTTTATGTATTTCGGCATTTTAGCTGCAAGGTATCACAACCGCTTACTGTTAATTAAAGGAGAACCATATAAAAACATCGACAAATTTAAACTTATGCAGATTCAGGAGTAACTTATTGTGCTACAGTGTAAATAAAACCACATCAGAAAAATCATAACCAAGCAATTCCATTGTAGAACAATTAGTTTAATTTGTGTTTTCTTCTCCTAATTAACTTTGGTATCGTATTTATCTAAATTAGGAGAATGCCCAGAACATGGAGGACGCAGTTTTGTGCAATTTAATAGGCATTTAAATTAATCATGGACGCAAAATAATAGTTTCTCATATAAAGTATAAAATAGATAGTTGAGTGAAAAGAGAAAGAAGAAGATGAGTATTTATGTTATAATAAATCAAGTCATGAAGATATAGAAGAAACCTTTTGGTGGTATGCTGTAGCCTGCGTCGATTACGAGGAAGAGGACCAGAGGCCGGCTGTATATATATATATATATATATATAAGTAGGGTTAAACAAAGGTTTAATATTATAAAAACCCTAAATTTTTAATGCGTAATTGTAAAAAGCTCTAATACTTTTTATTATTCTTGCTATGACCACAACTTTTTTTCTGAATTATCACTCTAGCCCACTTAACGAGTTTTATTGTTAACTTTGTTAAATTTTTTGCAAAATCAGTCCTAAAATGTTCAAATTTAGTCCTTGAGATTTGTAAAAAATTACACCACATGGTTTTTTAACTTTATTTTTCGTTTTTTTATACTTTATTTATATATATATATATATATATATATATATATATATATATATATATATATATATATATATATATATATATATAGGAATAGGAATGAGTTCTATGGAAAACAAATAACTAGGGCAACATCTACCGGAACCAATAATCAAATGACACGTGTCCATTTCTTTCTTCACAAGTAATGTATTGTGGAAGTTATTGTGGAAGTGATGTGTTGTCATGTTTTCATTGATTCAAATATGTGTTGCCCTAATCATTCATTTTCCATATAACTCTTCCCTATATATATATATATATATATATATATATATATATATATATATATATATATATATATATATATATATATATATATATATATATATATATATATATACTTTATTTATTTTCATTTTTTAACTTTATTTTTCAACAATTTGATTTTTTTACCTTTTATACCTTTTGTTTTCTATTTTATAATGTATATATAGAGTATATTAGAGTTTTATTAGTTTTTTTTTTCATATTTTTTTCATATTATATTTTAATTTTTTCATTTTTATATTTTTTTTCTTATTTGTTTTCCAATTATTTGTTTTTATTTTTTGTATTTCAAAACACGAATATATCATTGCAATGTAGATTCAAGAGGCAATGTTAGCTTGGATATCTTGGAAGAAAATAGTTGGATTCGTGCTTTAACAATTACAAAGGTGCTACTTGCTTTGACATCAATCTTCACCAACCCTAACCCTTGTGTGTATTTCATTCTTTTAGTTATAATTTAATCCATAAATTCCCTAACCCTACTTGGTAGACAGAAGTAAACATGATGCATTAGCTGCAGAATGGACTCAACGATTTGCAAAGTAAAAATTGAGCATTTAGGAAACCAAATAGTCATGTGTGTTTTTAGTTCATATATTATGTAGGAATTATATTATATATTTCATGTATAAGTATCGATTTTTCTTGTATATTACATTGTAAAATGGCTTAGGAAGTGCATGTTTTTTAAATTTGGAAGATTTCCAAATGTAATGTCCGCGTTTCCAGGCTAGGCATTATCATTGATGTAATAGTCTAAGTTAACCCTTATAACTCTTTTGAAGTATTAACGATGAAATATTTGAGTATTATGTGAATTATGTGTTTATTTTCTTAATTATTATAATTTAATGAATTAAGAATAAAATAAGCGTCAAATTTGAAGTGTGGGATAATCCTAATATCTTTGCATAAAGATGTAGTGGTCGAAACAACGATTCCGAAGATATAAAGAACGTCCAAATCTGACTTTGTATGAGGAAGTTATGATTTTTCGAAGTTTCGACTTAGCAGTATGCAGCCCGAATACTCGATTTGAGATCGAGCGGTTTTAGCCAAAGCAATCTAAACGAGAATCGAAGATATCGTTGTTAGTAGCGAAACGATGAAAAGTTAGGCAAAAACAGACGTCGGACGAAGAAGTTATGAATTTATAACGAAGTTTTCCTTTCCGGGCCTACTAAAAATAAATAATAAAAATAAATTCAAAATTAACCGACGGAGTCTAAACGAAAGTTGTAGAGCGTAGTCTCACCTACGCGTGGATATAAAGAACGTCGAAAACGGAGTTCGTATGAAGAAGATATGAATTTTCAAATTTTATTAAATAATTAATATTTAAATTTAATTCTTATATCAGATATTATCCGAAGAGGAGTCACCGGACTCATCCGAAGTACGCCCAGCGTACCGCGAAGCATGACGCATCGAGTTCTTCGGATGACGCATGCCATGACGAATTCGGAGGCGTACGCCCCGCGTACGGCTGTACGCCCAGCGTACTGCGAGGCCTCAGCCTCCTATAAATACGATGCGAGGGTTCCGGGTATTTTTGCTCATTTCTTCTCCTTTTTGTGTCGAAGCTCTGCGCGTAAACCCCCGAAGCCATCCCGACACCCCGTATATTATATCCAAGTTGAGAAGGAAGTTTTACGCTCCCGAAGATCCCGAGAAATGCGATTCCCGAGCCGAAGCTCTGCCCGCGAGAAGTTTAGTTTTTGTGAAGATCTTCCAGATCTGCCGAAGACTACTACTTCTACAAGTTGTAGTGCTGTCCGATCATCTTCTGATCAAGTGAGTGTGTGGTTACTTTCTTCTAACACATAATTATGAAGTATTTTATACGAAATACGTGTTATGTGTATATTTTGTGTTATATGTGTGAATGTATATTCACTTTCTTTTATCTCATAGATATGATTTATTCTCTATGAAATACGTGTTATGTATATGTGTCTCATCTGTTGTTTGGAATATACATTGAATGAGAATGCTATACAGGTTTTAAACTATGTATAAATATATATATATATATATATATATATATATATATATATATATATCTACTAATATGTCGAGTAGAACATGGGTAGATAGTTGTGTGATAAACAGATGAGAGGCCTCGATGTTGTTTTTGATTCAGTCATCTAGCGGAGTTTAGATGACGACCACAGACTTTTCTAGAAAGTCATGTGGAACGCTAGCAGGTTCGCCACCTGTAGGTGTTAATGAACTCGGGTGTTCATTCGCTGTACTCCATCCCCCTCATGGTTGCCTTATTTGACATATATTGCCGGGAAACCCCCGAATGCATGTGTTGTTGCCCCGATGAAATATTCTAAGACTAGGTCCCTTGTGTTAGTTGTTTTAGGGACGTAAAGTGAGAATAACGGGAGCGGCTAATTGGGTTATTGTTGGTCGGTGGAAGTAAATATAACTATTTATTGTGGGTTGAAAACCCTATATGCTCACCAGGCTCCCAAGCCTGACCCACTCAATTTTATTTGTATTACAGGAAGTGGCGCAAGGGCATAAGATGGATGAATCATCAAGTTGTTTTGTTTACAAGTCTGTATATGTATATATTTGTTGAATGACTTGTAATGTTATCGTTTATGCTTTATGGTCTGTATCGGAACATGACATCCCGAGTTTTGATTATATAATGAAAATACATTTCTTTTATGAAATGCTTTGGAAAATATTATTTTATCACGTTTTGTTTTTGGGAACAAATTCCGCAACTCTTTAAAATCAAAAGAATTTACTCTGAAATTATTTTAAAAGCATAAATGAAAATCGGTCTTTTCTGGCAGAGATTTTGGGGATGTCACAGTTGGTATCAGAGCATTAGTTTATGTGAACTAGGAATTTGTAGGATTTCTAGACTTAAACTTAAAATGCTAAGTGTAGTTTTGAGATATGTGTCGGTTATGATTTAGACACGAGCACTAGTTTATTTTAGGAAAGTTGCCTAAAATGCTTTTATGTGCTAAATGTTATATGTTGCCATATATGATATTATTTGTTCGGATCTATGGTATGTTGCCGACCGGATCTAGAAACCTTATGTGTGTAGGATTCTAAGCGTACGTCTATGATATTAAAACTAGCATGTAAACGTTTCAGAGTGATAAGGATGATTTGAATATCTATCATGATTGAGGATCTAATTTCATCTTATTCGGTGTGTAGATCAAAATGGTGAGAACAAGGAGTGGAGTAAGAAATGCTGATGAAAACATGAATCAACCACCAGTGATTGAACAATTACCTGTTGTAGCTGCAACACCGGAGCCAATAACAATGGCTGGTGTACAAATGATGATTCAAACAATGTTGGATCGTCAAATGGAGGAGACTAGGCGGTTGCTTCAACAGAATCATCAATAACTGCCAATTCATGTGGAAGAGCCCGAATTAAATGAAGGACACTCAGAAGGTGGAAACTTCAGTGGGTCTGGTGGTCAAGAAAACCCATCGATAGTTAGGCAAAACAACTACGATGGAAGGAATGATGGAATGGGATGCAAGTACAAGGACTTTTCTGACTTGCGAACCATCGACCTTCACTGGAAAGGAGGACCCGATCGGAGTGATGGATTGGATCTCCGAAATAAAGTTAGCCTTCTTGACTTGTGGCTGTAGAGGCAAGTTGCAAACTACCTATGCAGTGTGTCAGTTCCGAGGTGGATCCGTTCATTGGTGGAACACTCTAGGGAAGACTTTAAGCCCTAATGAGCCACTACAAGGAGAAGTTGTATGCAAAGTTCTCCAAATGTGATTTTTGGATTCGAGAAGTCCAATTCTTGGGTCACGTGGTCAACCAAGAAGGGATAATGGTTGATCCAGCAAAGATTGAAGCTGTAATGAAGTGGGAACAACCGAAAAGTCCCACGGAGATCCGAAGTTTTTTAGGATTAGCCGGATATTACCGAAGGTTTATCCAAGGTTTTTCTTCGATTGCTACTCCATTAACAGCTTTGACCCACAGAGGAGCTACTTATGCTTGGAATGATAAGCATAAAGAAGCATTCGAGAAGCTAAAGAAGAAGATATGTGAGGCACCAATACTTTCTTTACTCAATGGAGTTGAAGACTTCGCTGTCTATTACGATGCGTCTGGGGTTGGATTGGGTTGTGTTTTGACCCAAAGAGAAATGGTGATAGCATATGCCTCTCGACAGCTGAAGGAGAATGAAAAAAATTACCCGACTCATGATTTGGAGTTGGCAGCGGTAGTTTTCGCTCTAAAAAAATGGAGGCATTACCTCTATGGCACAACATGCAAACTTTTCACTGATCATAAGAGTCTCCAATATCTATTTAATCATAAAGAATTGAATATGAGGCAACGACGCTGGCTAGAGTTACTCAAGGACTACGATTGTGAGATACTTTACCATCCCGGTAAAGCTAATGTTGTTGCTAATGCTCTCAGTCGGAAAGTCAATCT
Organism: Lactuca saligna; assembly: GCF_052625555.1. NCBI lineage: Eukaryota > Viridiplantae > Streptophyta > Magnoliopsida > Asterales > Asteraceae > Lactuca > Lactuca saligna. The sequence continues at coordinate 320,873,254 of NC_136420.1, read as the reverse complement.
TGAAAGGAAGAGGCCAAGAGCATTGAGAATAGAAGTTGTCTCGACAATTGTGGAGAGTATAAAGAAAGCTCAAGAGGAAGCTTCTTATAAAAATGACCGAAAGGAGGAACGTTTGGGCAAAACGTTGGTGTTTGGTACAAACGGTCATGGAATGAAGGTATTGCATGATCGTATTTGGGTACCTAAGTCAGAAGGAATTAGAGATCTTCTGACGGAAGAAGCTCACAAAACCATGTACTTGATTCATCCTGGTAGCACTAAAATGTATAGGGACCTGAAACCCTACTACTGGTGGCCGACGATGAAGCTTGATGTTGCAAAGTATGTGGTCGAGTGTGTGACTTGTGCGAGATTCAAGACACAACATCAGAAACCATATGGGAGTTTAGAACCTTTACCTGTGCCTATGGCTAATGGGAAGACATTGCGATGGATTTTGTCACTAAACTACCCAGAACAAAAAGTGGTCACGACTTAATTTTGGTGGTCATTGATCGATTCACTAAGAGTGCACATTTCATAGCAGCCAATGAGAAATGGTCTATGGAAAAGCTTGCGAATTCTTACGTGAAGGAAATTGTGAGGCTTCACGGTGTTCCGTTAACGATTGTATCGGATCGTGATAGCCGTTTCACCTCAAGGTTTGTGAAAAGTCTACAAGAGGAAATGGGTACCAAGTTGTGTTTAAGTACAGCTTACCATCCGCAGACTGATGGTCAGAGTGAAATAACAATACAAACACTTGAACATATGTTGAGAGCATGTACCCTAGAATTCCTAGGTAATTGGGATGAACATTTACCTTTGGTAGAATTTTCCTACAATAATAGTTTCCACTCGAGCATAAAGATGGCACCTTATCAAGCTTTGTACGGACAGAAGTGTCGTACGCCGTCTTGTTGGCTTGTGGCTGGGGAAAAGTAGTTTATGGGTCCCGAGATGGTCCATCAAACTGCTGAGAAGTTGAAAGTGATCAGGGAAAGAATGTTAGCAGCTCAGGATCGTCAAAAGATATATGCTGAAAAGAAGCGAAGACCGATGACTTTTGAGGTTGGAGATTCGGTTTTGCTTAAAGTATCGTCGTGGAAGGGACTTATAAGATTTGGTAAAAGGGAAAAGTTGAGTCCAAGGTTTATTGGATCGTTTAAAGTTCTTCAGAGAATTGGGAACCAAGCGTACAAGCTCGAATACCAGAAGAACTGAATGGAATTCACAACACTTTTCATGTGTGTTATTTGAGGAAGTTCACGGGAGAAGTTCCTGATATAATTCCAATTCAGAATTGAGAATTGATGAAAACAAGAGGTTAATTGAAGAACCAGAGGCAATTGTTGACCGAAGGTCTAAGAAACTTCGACGCAAGATGGTCGACTTAGTGCTTGTCCGTTGGAAACATACGAATGGGCCAAATCTCACATGGGAAACGAAGAGTAACATGTTAAGTCGCTATCCGCATTTGTTTGTTGATGTGTGATTCCGGGGATGGAATCATCCTAAGGGGGAGAGAATTGTAACGCCAGCGTTTCCAGGCTAGGCATTATCATTCATGTAATAGTCTAGGTTAACCCTTGTAACTCTTTTTGAAGTATTAACGATGAAATATTTGAGTATTATGTGAATTATGTGAATTATGTGTTTATTTTCTTAATTATTATAATTTAATGAATTAAGAATAAAATAAGCATCAAATTTGAAGTGTGGGATAATCCGAATATCTTTGCATAAAGATGTAGTGGTCGAAACAAGGGTTCCGAAGATATAAAGAACGCCCAAATCTGACTTCGTATGAGGAAGTTATGATTTTTCGAAGTTTCGACTTACTAGTATGCAGCCCGAATACTCGATTTGAGATCGAGCGGTTTTTAGCCGAAGCAATCTAAACGAGAATCGAAGATCTCGTTGTCAGTAGCGAAACAATGAAAAGTTAGGCGAAAACGGACTTCGGAAGAAGAAGTTATGAATTTATAATGAAGTTTTCCTTTCAGGGCCTACTAAAAATAAATAATAAAAATAAAGTCAAAATTAACCGACGGAGTCTAAACGAAAGTTGTAGAGCGTAGCCTCACCTACGCGTGGATATAAAGAACGTCGAAACAAAGTTCGTATGAAGAAGATATGAATTTTCAAAGTTTATTAAATAATTAATATTTAAATTTAATTCTTATATCAGATCTTATCCGAAGAGGAATCACCGGACTCATCCGAAGTACGCCCAGCGTACCGCGAAGCATGACACACCTCGCACTCGAGTTCGTCGGATGATGCATGCCATGACGAATTCGGAGGCGTACGCCCCGCATACGGCTGTAAGCCCAGCGTACTGCGAGGCCTCAGCCTCCTATAAATACGATGCGAGGGTTCCGGGTATTTTTGCTCATTTCTTCTCCTTTTTGTGCCGAAGCTTTGCGCGTAAACCCCCGAAGCCATCCCGACACCCCGTATATTATATCCAAGTTGAGAAGGAAGTTTTACGCTCCCGAAGATCCCGAGAAGTGCGATTCCCGAGCCGAAGCTCTGCCCGCGAGAAGTTCAGTTTTTGTGAAGATCTTCCAGATCTGCCGAAGACTACTACTTCTACAAGTCGTACTGCTGTCCGATCATCTTCTGATCAAGTGAGTGTGTGGTTACTTTCTTCTAACACATAATTATGAAGTATTTTATACGAAATACGTGTTATGTGTATATTTTGTGTTATATGTGTGAATGTATATTCACTTTCTTTTATCTCATAGATATGATTTATTCTCTATGAAATACGTGTTATGTATATGTGTCTCATCTGTTGTTTGGAATATACATTGAATGAGAATGCTATACAGGTTTTAAACTATGTATAAAAATATATATATATATATATATATATATATATTTATCTACTAATATGTCGAGTAGAACATGGGTAGATAGTTGTGTGATAAATAGATGAGAGGCCTCGATGTTGTTTTTGATTCAGTCATCTAGCGGAGTTTAGATGACGACCACAAACTTGTCTAGAAAGTCATGTGGAACGCTAGCAGGTTCGCCACCTGTAGGTGTTAATGAACTCGGGTGTTCATTCGTTGTACTCCATCCCCCTCATGGTTGCCTTATTTGACATATATTGCCGGGAAACCCCCGAATGCATGTGTTGTTGCCCCGATGAAATATTCTAAGACTAGGTCCCTTGTGTTAGTTGTTTTAGGGACGTAAAGTGAGAATAACGGGAGCGGCTAATTGGGTTATTGTTAGTCGGTGGAAGTAAATATAACTATTTATTGTGGGTTGAAAACCCTATATGCTCACCAGGCTCCCAAGCCTGACTCACTCAATTTTATTTGTATTACAGGAAGTGGCGCAAGGGCATAAGATGGATGAATCATCAAGTTGTTTTGTTTACAAGTCTGTATATGTATATATGTGTTGAATGACTTATAATGTTATCGCTTATGCTTTATGGTCTGTATCGGAACATGACATCCCAAGTTTTGATTATATAATGAAAATACATTTCTTTTATGAAATGCTTTGGAAAATATTATTTTATCACGTTTTGTTTTTGGGAACAAATTCCGCAACTCTTTCAAATCAAAAGGATTTACTCTGAAATTATTTTAAAAGCATAAATGAAAATCGGTCTTTTCTGGCAGAGATTTTGGGGATGTCACATCAAAATACTCGGTCAATATAAGTTTAAAAAAAAAAAAAAAACAACAACAACAAAAAAAAACAAAAAAAAAATAATTGGAAAAAAAATAACAAAAAAATTAAAATATAATACGAAAAGAAATATGAAAAAAAAACTCTAATATACTCTATATATAAACTATAAAATAAAAAACAAAAGGTAAAAAGGTAAATAAATCAAATTGATGAAAAAAAAGTTAAAAAATGAAAATAAATAAAGTAGATACAAAAAAGAAAATAAAAAATGTATATATATTTATAAAAAAAACGAAAATAAATAAAGTGTACAAAAAACGAAAAATAAAGTTAAAAAATCATGTGATGTAATTTTTTCCAAACCTCAGGGACCAAATATGAACTTTTAGGACTGATTTTGCAAAAAAAATTAACCAAGTTAACCATGAAACTCGTTAAATGGGTTAGAGTGATAATTCTGTGATAAAGTTGTGGCCATAACAATAATAAAAAAAAAATATTATGACTTTTTCCAATTACGGTTTAAAAATTTAGGACTTTTATAATATTAACCCTTAAACAAAATAGGGTGTTAGATACAGGGCCAACCCATGGGCTGGGCCCCCAAAAGCAAAATGCCAAAGGGCCCCTATTTTAGACTTACAAGATAGGTTAAATAATAACATTCTATTAAAATTAATCATGGTGGACTAGTTTTTTAAAACCCAATACTATAATCAGTTCTAATCGGGGAGTGAGGGGAGTAGCGAGCAAGCGTGCATCTGAGTTCCAAATTCCAAGGCTTCATGACTCCTCAAAAGCAAGCGTGCATCTGAGTTCCGATTTCCAAGGCTTCATGGCTCCTCAAAATCAAGAGAAAATTTGAGAAATGATCAAAAAGAAGTGGTTGTTTGAAGAAAATATCCAAGGAAAAATACATTTCAGAAAATGACCAAAGGATCCGCAGAACACCTCTACCGATCTATTAAGTCATTTGCGGATTTGCTACACCTCTGTGGAATTGAGTTTTTTTAGTTTTTTTCATTTTTTTGCGTTAATTTTAGTTTATTAATATTAATTTTTTTAAATATACTAACACATTATTATGTAAAAAATTAAGAATTTTTTTTCGTTTTTTTGCGTTAATTTTAGTTTAATAATATAATTTTTTTTAAATACACTAATATAAATTTTTTTGAATGAGGTCTAACTCGTGGGATCCATTAAAAATTAAAAATAATGAACTTATGTTTTATCCGCAGAGCATCATCTGCGGATCCATTAAAGGCACTACGGATCCTCTACAGCTGCAGAATCTTTGTTTTCTTATTTTATTTTTTATTTTTTATTTTTTTTTGTTTTCTTTGCGTTCATTTTCGTTTATTAATATTATTTTTTTTAAATACACTAATATCTTATGTTATTATGTAAAAATTTTGACAAAAGAAAAAGTTAAAAATAATGAACTTATGTTTAATATCAATCCACAAAACTGTTTGGGAATCCACATAACTGTTATCAGTGGATCAGTGTATACTCTTCTTGGAATCACCTCTGCGGATTGGTGTACACCTCTGCATAAAGGAATACGCAGAACTGTTAGAGAATAAAAAATGACTAACAAACAGCTCTGCGGATTACCAAACAATTTTGCAGAATAAGTAATATAAAATCACTTTACCATGCGTATTCTTTCATCGATTTTGCACAATTTCTTCTTCATTTCATTTTTTTTTTTGAAATATTAACCCTCATATTTTCCGGCTTCCATACCATGGAGTGCTGAGGATAACCTATGTCTAACTCGTGCATATATTAATATCCACGAGACCACCAGGGTGAATGATCCAAGTTATTGGACCCGTTTAACTTATGCCTTCAACGCTGACCCTCAAACTGCCCCAGAAAACTACCGCAACACTGTTGATATCACAGCAAAATGGTATGAATTAAAAACGAAAGTCTTGATTTTCAACAATCTTTATACCAAAACTGATGATGCACGTCCAAATGAAGATGAGGAAATCATCCTGGACGCGGTGAAAGTTATATGTTTATGTTTTCTAAGATATGTTTTGTAACCTATAAAAATATGGAATATTTGTATAATTTTAATTAGGTTATTTATATGCACCGATTTGTATTACATTATTATGTATTTTGTTTGTATTAGGTTATTTACGAAACAGTTGAGTTAACTTCTACTTTATTCCATAGAACATAAATTACAAAACAAACAAATATATTGAAAACATACATCAGTAGCAAACGTATTACATAAAACAATTCATTATTTTTAACCTTTTTTTGTCAATTTTTTACATAATAATCACATAACGTATTAGTGTATTTTAAAAAAATATATTTTTAACCTTTTTTTATCAAATTTTTTAAATAATAATCATATAACGTATTAGTGTATTTAAAAAAATATATATTAATAAACTAAAATTAACGCAAAAAAAAACAAAAATTATTTACATAATAATCACATAACTTATTAATATATTAAAAAAAATATTAATAAACTAAAATTAACGAAAAAAAAAGCTCAATTCCGCAGAGGTGTAGAAATCCGTAGAGGACTTAGGCTATGTTGGCGTACTAGTTGAAAAGCTAGTTGGTAGTTGAAAAGCTAGTTAATAAAAATAACGTTTGGTAAAACTAGCTGAAAAGCTAGCTAAAATATATAAAATTACATAAAAAGACAAGTAAGAGTATGTGTTTCTATAATTAATTAAGGGGTGTATTTGAAAAAATTTTAAAAAACTTCTAAAAAACTAGTCTAAGTAGCTTTTCAAAAAGCTAGCTTAGAAACTACTTTTTGGCTTACCAAACACAACAATATAAAAAACTCGAAAAATAAACTAGCTTATCAGCTAGTTGTAGCGCGCCAAATACAACCTTAATAGATCCGCAGAAGATGCTTTGCGGATCCTTTGATCATTTCCTGAAATATGTCTTTGATCATTTTCTGAAATATGTTTTTTCTTGGTTATTTTCTTCAAACCAACACTTCTTTTTGGTCATTTCTCGAATTTTCTCAAAAATCAATTGTCATGGAGAATGCAAACGGTCCACTTCTATAGAAGCCAACGATTAGATCTTCTTCTATTTCTTATTAAAGATCTAAGTCAATCAATGTCTTCCTTTTTTTCTGAATTCTTTAATCTATCGTCGTACCAAACTCGACAGTGAATTGAAATTTAATTTAGAAACGATAGTCTCGTACTTCTTTTCACGATTTCACAAAAGTGAAACTCGATATTTTCCTTCTTATTTCGTTTTCCTTTTTCTGCGATAGCACCAGTGAATCCATGAACGAAAGGGAAATTATTTGATTTATTTTTTAATTCAAACATTTTAGAGACTAGAATCTAGATTTATAGTCGTTGCCTCACTTCGATTTATTTCTCAATCACTGGAAATTTCAAGTTGCAATCATTCGGAATTGAATTGAGGTCCAGAGACAAAATCGACTGCTGATAATCTGATTATGAATATGTGTAAGTTCTAGTCTTTTTGAAATCTGCTTTTGTTTGTGAAATTCGATTTTCTTATGAAGTTGTGCAAGTTAGTGGAGAAATCATGTTTTATTGTTTTAATCTATATTACATTACAGAAATTTCTTGAACTTTATTTGCTTAAATTCATATTCTGTTAATCTTCTTAATTTCGAGTCTACTGTACTTCTGGAATCATGATTTTCAGCTGTATTGCTCCCTTTTACAACTACTTAGTGTTTTTTAAACAGTCAACAACACAATCATCACTACAACAGGTAGTCTCCTTGTCTCGGTATATATATTTTTTTGTTAATCTACTATTACTTTTGTAGTTTAATATGTGTCCAAGAAAATATGTGTCTAGAAGTGAAAAGCTGGAAAAAAAGACGACAATTGAATATATATATATATATATATATATATATATATATATATATATATATATATATATTGTTAATCTCTTATTTGCGATTGTTAATCTGCTACTACTTATTGTAGTTAATATGTTTCCCAGAAAATATGTCTAGAAGTGAAAAGCTGGAAAAAAAAAAACAAAAAGACCGACAATTGATGATATTGATTCAAATAAGCTACTAAATGTATATATTTTTTTAGTTTTTCTATGATATGTTTATGTATTAGGGTTCAGGACATGTTATGATGTGGTCTTTTTTTCTTTGTATAAATAGTTAGATTTTTTGGCTTTGTTTGGAAGTGTTTTTTTTTCCTTAGGCTAATTGTATTGTATTTTTTCTAATGGATAAAAGTTTTGAGAGATGCTCATCATCTTTTACAAAAACAATTAGAATGGCCTAATTTTTTATTCGGCCTCGGGCCTCAAATAATCTTGGATCGACATAAGGCTATTTTAATAACTTATTTAAAATTCATTATTTATTCGTATTTTTAAGGAGCTAGCAACTCCTTTTCTTTTGTTGGCATAAAAGGTAATACTCAAATTGTATTTAATCGGGATTATGTCAAAACGATAATCTTTATTAATATAGATATTAGTTGTGAGATCAATATGCTACACAATTTAATTTAAAAAAATAAATAAATATAATATCAAAATATTTGAGAATTTTGAATATATAAAAAAATAAGAAAAATAATGAATTATTATAATCGAAATATTTTTTATCTTTTAAATTTAAACAAATAATTTCAATAAATAAAAGAAACTAAGGAGCTTTAATTTTATGAATTTTGAAATTAAAAGGTATAAGTTTATTAATGAAATTGATATCTATTTATCACTACAATTATTGCAATTATTACATTAAAATATTATGTGAAATTTATAAAAGTAGAAAAACTCATAAAATGATATATGGGAAAAAAAAAAAAAAATTCAAAATAACCACAAAATTACACTTGACAAATTGAATAAGAATGTAATAAGGTACAAAAAAAACTTTTTTTATTAGAGAATATATATATATATATATATATATATATATATATATATATATATATATATATATATATATATATATATATATATCCGTTGACAACTCATAGTTTTCTGAGAACCTGATAATTAAAAGTGGAACATTAGATCAAAATTAAATCATTAATGGCATGATCGTCATCTTACTAATCCCATTTAATGTTTAATTTTTTTGTTATTGAAAATATTAATAAAAATTTCTAAAAAAAAAAAACTTAAAAAAAAAAAAAAAAAAAAAAAAAAAAAAAAAAAAAAAACTGCATTTTTTTTTCATAAAAACCTACAATTTTTTTTTAGAAAAAACTGCATTTTAAATAAAATCTACAATTTTTTCAAAATCCAAAGAAGAGACAAGTCACAACTTTTTTAACATCCTCATGGCCAAATATGGAAGGGGCAGTATTGGAACATATGTTTTTATATACATTGCCTTCTACTACAAATCTCTTAAATTCTTTAACATCAAAGCAATATGAAGGTAACCCAGTAAGTAATAAACAACACCAAAGCAATACAATCTCTATTTCAACTAAAAGACAAACATAATTTGCATCAAATGATAGTAACTTTACCTCTTCTTGTGTGAAATTGGCAGGACCACGAGTAGCTTCATTTGTTTCTTCTATTCCAACAACTCTTATATACGGTTGTCTAATAGCAACTGCTCCTTTGTGACTGGATCAAAACAGAAAAAAGATTGCCATATTTAGCTATATTCAAAATGTATGAAAGTTAAATGTTATTGGTGAATAGATAGAGTGAAAGTATTACGATGTGGATGTATTTGAAGCTTGAAATATGTTGTAAATTCCCATTATAGTCAATCTTGTACCAGGTACAATTGTTTGCACAAGTTGTCTGTCTACAGATAAAAGCATGTTCCTTGGTAGCCTCACTAGTTGGGACATCCTAAGATTTAAAAAGAGGCCAAAAAAGTTAGAAACTGCAGTAGTGAATCATTGTAAGAAATCATTAAATGTCAAGCCTTTTTATCTCAGGGTTGTCTTGAAGTTTCAAGACTACAATCCATAGGTCAACAGCGCATGGTGTTTCACCCATTTGTAAAAATTAAGAGCAAACGCATTTTAATATAAAAGGAGTTCCCATTTATGGAGGAAATGGAAATAAGGTGATGAATGTAACTAATTACATGATCTTGGCACAATTGCTCCACCAAGCCCAGGGCGACAAGGAATCTAATTATTCATTTCATTTCAGTAGGACTAGGAGAACAACATCTGTCACCAAATACCTTATATAATATAACCTGAAACAGAAATCATCATATGATACTACAGCGTCCAATCCAAGTCCAACAAACTAAAACTTAAAATAGTATGCAGTACCTGACTGAATGAGAACACCTTGGTACGTATGGGTAAGACTAGCTGCCAAAGCATTCATGGCAAGAAAGTGCTTGCAACAGAGTGCCATGTGAATTGAACACTGCCACTCACAAGGGTCTCACACCTAAAACTACATTTCTAGAAGATATAGATAAATAAAGACTTGTTTCTTACCTTACTAACAGAATGATAAACATATAAATCAAATTAAACATACATTTTTTCATAAATAAAAACGGTCTAGGGAGTTGCAAGAATTTAAAAACTCTTAGAACCATATATATTTTTCTAGATGAAAAATGTTAAGAAACAGGAAAATAAGGACGAAAAAATGCAAAAAATAGATTCTTTTCTATAAATTATCCATAAGACAATCTTTCAAGGGTATTATCATTTTTATCTTCCCTATGTAATGTTACATTATCACCCCCATAATTACCTGTAATGTTTCTTTTACCCTTAGAAAAAATTCCACATGCTAACCTTGTCATGAATCCAAGTGCAACTAAGGGTATAGAAAGTGCACCATTTATCTGAATGCTTTCAGCTGTTTGCTTATTTGTATCAACACTCATCTCTGGTCCATTTTGCATCCAAAGATCCTTAACAAAAAAAAAAACAATTTAAAATTTAAACCAGTTTATTTGTTTATTATAATTTTTATAAATAGAAACATAAATAGAAATGAACCTCTATTGCCTTTTGAAGATTTTCCATTTCATTATCTTCACCCTCCATTATTTCCCAACTTGCTAGCTGATTCGTCATCATCATCATCACGCCCTACTACATATATTGCTTGTGGGCCCACCTGATATCACCAAACTTCATATCAATAAACAAAAAACTACTTCAAACAAGAGGGGCATTCATGTCTTTTTATAAGAAATATGATTCAATATACCATTGAATATGTGTAACAGGTTCTTTAGTAAAAGTAACTTCAATCTGCAGCACAACTGAATATGTGAAACAGGTTCTTATATTTCCTGCATCAGAAAAGGTGTATTTTTTTCATATATGGTTTCCTTCTATTAGGCTAATGATTTCAGTTTGAGCAAACTAAAGTAATTCTTCCCTCCTTACCTGAAACAAGTTGTGGGGCATACAAAAGTCAACCCTTTAGATTCTCTAGCATCTGGTTAGTTTCTTGCACATGATCCATAATCAGGGGCACAAATTACTTTCCAATCTGTTCCAAGTCTAGTGGAAACACTTTTATTTGTCTGCAGGAAACAAAGATTGCATTAATAAAAATAAAAAAGAGTCGATTAAATATTATATTCATTAGTATAAGAAAGAACCTTCAATATGTTAAGCACAATCCTAATGACATCTTGATCTTTCAATAAATCCATATTTTCGTGTGCATATCCTATAATTTCCACCCATTGCTGCATAAATCAAACTTATCACAAGACAATATATTAATAAATCCAAATTAAGAATTATCCTTCCAAAAAAACCCTACCTGATTGGGAAGATCCATCAGCCTCTGCAGATACTCATCACACTCTGTTTCCTCAGATTCTGCTTGAATCATATGACCAACCTACCTTCACAAGAACATCAAATTAGTATTTGTAAAAATATATAAAAAATCTCATACTCGAGACACTTACAACTTACATATTCATAAGACGTATGTATCTGGTGAGGCTCAAGGTCAACAACGGTTGTTGGAAGAGTTGTAAGAAGTTATGAAACAAATGGCTCATTAGGTTTGGGAATCACAATTGAATTAAAGAATGTATAAAAATTAAAGAACTCGCCTAATAGAAGATTAGGTTAAGGAATCACTATTGACAATATGTCGTCGTTGAGAAGGACACTGGATAGGAAAAAAAAGGTGTTTATTACTTATTCCCACTAATTTGAGTGTTTGGATAAAATCCAGGTTATTAAGCTAAATAAGCTAATTTTAATAAGCATATTTTCTCCATGCTTATTGCTTATTGCTTATTCCCACCACAAATAAGCTATAAGCAATAAGCTAAAAAGCTAATCCAAACACCCCCTAGTAAATCTTTGTACCTCATGACCACGCACAAAGAAAGCATTAAAATGAGAAAAAAATTGAAGGGTTAATTAACCCAACAGAAAGAAAAGATTTTTAATTACTTTTACGCACATAAAGATACCTCTTCATTTTTCAGTTGTTTCCTCTTGCTTTGTATCAATTCATATACTGTTATCGATAATTTTGATTTTTTTTCTTTGAGAGCAGCTTCCGAACCAATATTAAGATACCTTTTCACCTGTAACGACCTAATTTTCAAGTCCAAAAATTTCATTTTTAATTAAACACTTTGCAAAACATTTGTAAATAAACAACATTCGATCATATCAATTCTTAAAACATATTTCGTGTCTGCAACCCAAAACATGAAATCAACTATAATGTCAGAGTACAAATCCCAGAATAATCTCATAGTGCGGAAAACAACTTATGTGTATGATGTGCCGCTACCGCGCCAACTCCTTCCCCTTTGATGAAGAGGTACCTAAAACCAAAACTGTAAACTGTAAGCACGAAGCTTAGTGAGTTCCCCCGTCGTACCACATACCATACAATCACATAACATACATACTGCCAGACAATTCTGGGGTGTCCGACCTACCCGGTACGGCCATTCTGGGGTGTCGACCTACCCGTACGACCATTTTGGGGTGTCGTCCTACCCGTGTCAAGCCATTCTGGGGTGCTGACCTACCCGTCGGTCCTAACAACTGAACTTGGGGACTATTCCCCTCCTACTACCGCTATCTCATATAACATATCAAGCCAGCATATAAACATATAATCACGTACCCTTCGGTCCTAACAACCGAACTCTATTACTATCGCATATCATGCCAACATACAACATATCAGGTAGTAGCAAACCTAGATGATATCACAAAGACAATCATCTAACATACAACTCCTACTGGTGGGCCGGCATTGTGGCCATAGGCCCACCGCTACTGGAAGGTAACTCACCTCGTAGTAGCTGCTGATCTATGCGGGAATCCTCTAACTACTGCCGCTACTACTTCGGAAATCCTCCGGCTATAATTCCCACAAAACACTTAGTTAGAACTGATATCTACTATTAGGGTAAAATGACCATTTTACCCCTGAACAAGTCAAAGTCAAAGTCAAAGTCAACTACTAGTTGACCTGACTCGCCGAGTTGGCTCGCTAACTCGCCGAGTACCTATCCTTCCATATGTCCTTATACCCATCTCTACTGGTCGAGTTAGGCGATGACTCGACGAGTTTCCCTTCTAAATGAACATCGACTGAATCTTCATCCGACTCGCCGAGTTGTATGAATAACTCGTCGAGTTCATCTTCAACTTATAAACAGGTCATGTCCTTGACTCGCCGAGTTGTATGAACAACTCGTCGAGTTCATCTTCATCCATAAGAAGATTGCCTTGGACTCGCCAAGTCTGCTCATGCACTCGTCGAGTCCCATGAATATCCCGAACAATGGCTTAGTCAGAACATTGGGTCACCCTTTCTGACCTTCTACATTCCTTCTAACACCCAGCTAAGTTCTTTAGACCCTTAACAGATATGGGACTTTATGCCTTGGACTCGCTGACTCCCAGAACGGACTCACCGAGTCCAATCTTAACCAATTCCATGCAGTCAATTTAAATGAGATGTAACACACCAAAACCATAGATCTGGCCTCCTAATGTTCACGTTATACGTAAAGTTCCAAACTTGATGCACATTGTGACATCCCCAAAATCTCGGCCAGAAAAGACCGATTTTCATTATGCTTTTAAAATAATTTCAGAGTAAATCCTTTTGATTTGAAAGAGTTGCGGAATTTGTTCCCAAAAACAAAACACGATAAAACAATGTTTACCAAAGCATTTCATAAAAGAAATGTATTTTCATTATATAATCAAAACTCAGGGTGTCATGTTCCGATACAGAACAATAAGCATAAACGATAACATTACAAGTCATTCAACAAATATATACATATACAGACATGTAAACAATACAACTTGATGGTTCATCCATCTTACGCCCTTGCGCCACTTCCTGTAATACAAATAAAACTGAGTGGGTCAGGCTTGGGAGCCTGGTGAGCATATAGGATTTTCAACCCACAATAAATAATTAATTTAATTTAATCAACCAATAATAACCCAATTACCCATTCCCGTTATTCTCACCTTACGTCCCTAAATAACTAACACAAGGGACCTAGTCTAAGAATATTTCATTGGGGTGACAACACATGTTTCGGGGGTTCCTCAGCAATATAAGTCAAATAAGGCAACCATGAGGGGGATGAAATACAGCGAATGAACACCCAAGTTCATTAACACCTACATGAGGGGGGTGACAACACTATCTAGAAAAGTCCGTGGTCGTCATCTAAATTCCGCTAGATGACTGGATCAAAACTACATCGAGGCCTCTCATCTGTTTATCACACCAACTATCTACCCATATTCTACCCAACATATTAGTAGATAAACCATACATTTTTATACATAGTTTCAAAACCTGTATAGCATGCTAAATCAATACATTTGCACATAACAGAGGAGGCACACACACATAACACGTATCTCATATAGAAATAATCAGATCTGTAAGATAGAAGAAAGTGAATACACATTCACACACATAACAACAAAATATACACATAACACGTATCTCGTATAAAACGCTTCATAATTATGCGTTAGAAGAAAGTAACAACACATTCACACATATAAACAACAATATACTTAATGCACTCAAATCATACTTGTATTATTATCATGTTTATGAAAGGTAGTATACACTCACTTGATCAGAAGATGATCGGATACCACTACGACTTGCAAAGGTAGTAATCCTCAGCAGATCTGGAAGATCTCTACAAAAATCGAACTTCTCGCGGGCAGAGCTTCGGCTTGGAAACCACACTTCTCGGGATCTTCGGGATCTCGGGACTCGGGAATATTACCGGGGCTTAGGGGTACTTCTGGCATGCAAATCGATCCAAAACGGGAGAGAGAAGAGAGAAAATAGCAACCCTAAACGGCTGGCCCTTCAAATCTATTTATAGGGCAAATTTGGCCCTTGCCATGTCGTGGCAACCTTTTTCCACGTCATGGGCTTGGTCGTCACTGCATGCGTCATCCCAAGTTGCATCTGGGGGCCTCCCGGAGGTGTCAAGACACTTGCCATGTCGTGGCACTGCTTGCCACGACGTGGTCTCTAACAGTTTGGGGTTTCGCGCCCTGAACTTCAGAAATTCATAACTTTCGCATACGAACTCCGTTTTCGACGTTCTTTATATCGCCGCGAAGGTGAGATTATGCTCTAAAACTCTAGTTTAGACTCCATTGGCTAATTTTGACTTTATTTTTAATATATTATAAGTATATTACTTATATATTATTTTTAATTGGTCGGGACAGGAAAACTCCGTTCGAAATTCATAACTCCTTCATCTGAACTCCGATTTCGTCCGTATTTCCGTCGTTGCACTAATATCGATGAGATCTTCAATTCTCATTTAGATCACTAAGGATAGATATCTATCTACCTTAAATTCACTATTTACATCGTGCTGGGTCGTGTCGGTTCTGTCGCGAAACTTCGACTGGTCATAACTTCTTCATTATAACTCGGATTTCGACATTCTTTATATATTCG
Source organism: Lactuca saligna (assembly GCF_052625555.1). Lineage (NCBI taxonomy): Eukaryota > Viridiplantae > Streptophyta > Magnoliopsida > Asterales > Asteraceae > Lactuca > Lactuca saligna. The sequence continues at coordinate 320,857,669 of NC_136420.1, read as the reverse complement.
GAAACCTCGTTTCAACTACTACAACATTATCCATAAATATAGACTTTATCTAACATTTCATTTTGACGCTTATTTTTATTCTTAATTAAATTAAGACACACAATTTAGCACATAACACATAATACTCAAATAATACACTTCTATTATTTCAAAAAGGGTTACAAAGGTTAACCTAGACTATTATACCAACATTAATGACAAGCCCAGAAACACAGGCGTTACAATTCTCTCCACCTTAGAATGATTCCGTCCCCGGATTCACACATCAACAAACAAATGCGGATAGCAACCCATCATGTCACTCTCCGTCTCCCATGTGAGATTCGGCCCATTCGTGTGTTTCCATCGGATAAGCACTAACTCGACCATCTTGCATCGCAACTTCTTTGTCTTTCGGTCAACGATTGACTCTGGTCCTTCAATCAACCTTTTGTTCTGATCGATTCTCAACTCTAAAAGTGGAATCATGTCGGGAACTTCTCCCGTGAACTTCCTCAAGTAACACACATGGAACGTGTTATGAATTCCATTCAGTTCTTCTTGTAGTTCGAGCTTGTAAGCTTGGTTCCCAATCCTCTGAAGAATTTTAAACAGTCCAATAAACCTTGGACTTAATTTTCCCCTTTTACCAAATCTTATAAGTCCCTTCCATGGTGAAACTTTAAGCAAAACCGAATCTCCAACTTCGAAAGTCATCGGTCTTCGCTTGTTGTCAGCATAGCTCTTTTGACGATCCTGAGCCGCTAACATTCTTTCCCTACTTATTTTCAACTTTTCAGCAGTTTGATGAACCATCTCCGGTCCCATAAACTGCTTTTCCCCAGCCTCAAGCCAACAAGACGGCGTACGACACTTTTGTCTGTACAAAGCTTGGTAAGGTGCCATCTTAATGCTCGAGTGAAAACTATTGTTATAGGAAAATTCTACCAATGGTAAATGTTCATCCCACTTACCTAGGAATTCCAAGGTACATGCTCTCAGCATATCTTCAAGTGTTTGTATCATTCTTTCACTCTGACCATCAGTCTGTGGATGGTAAGATGTACTTTAACATAACTTGGTACCCATTTCCTCTTGTAGACTTTTCCAAAACCTTGAGGTGAAACGACAATCACGATCCGACACAATTGTTAGCGGAACACCGTGAAGTCTCACAATTTCCTTCACATAAGAATTCGTAAGCTTTTCCATAGACCATTTCTCCCTGGCTTCTATGAAATGCGCACTCTTAGTGAATCGACCGATGACCACGCAAATCATGTCGTGACCATTCTTTGTTCTGGGCAGTTTAGTGACAAAATCCATAGCAATGTCTTCCCACTTACCCATAGGCACAGGTAAAGGTTCTAAACTCCCATACGGTTTCTGGTGTTGTGTCTTGACTCTCGCACAAGTCACACACTCGGCTACATACTTTGCAACATCAAGCTTCATCATTGGCCACCATTAGTAGGGTTTTAGGTCCCTATACATTTTATTGCTACCAGGATGAATCGAGTACATGGTTTTGTGAGCTTCTTCCATCAGAAGATCCCTGACTCCTCCTGTCTTAGGTATCCATATCCGATCCTGGAACACCTTCAGTCCTTGACTGTTTACACCGAACCCCAATGTTTTGCCCAAACGTTCCTCCTTTCGGTCATTCTTTTCAAAAGCTTCCTCTTGAGCTTTCTTTATACTTTCCACAATGGTCGAGACAACTTCAATTCTCAACGCTCTTGGCCTTTTCCTTTCAAGATTGACTTTCCGACTGAGAGCATCAGCAACAATATTAGCTTTATCGGGATGGTAAAGTATCTCACAGTCGTAGTCCTTGAGTAATTCCAGCCAGCGTCGTTGCCTCATATTCAATTCCTTCTAATTAAAGAGATATTGGAGACTCTTATGATCAGTGAAAAGTTTGCACTTCATGCCATAGAGGTAATTCCTCCATATCTTCAGAGCAAAAACTACCGCTGCCAACTCCAAATCATGAGTTGGGTAGTTCTTTTCATGCTCCTTCAGCTGTCGAGATGCATATGCTATCACCTTTTCTCTCTGGGTTAAAACACAACCCAATCTAACACCAGACGCATCGCTATAAACAGCGAAGTCTTCAACTCCATCGGGTAGAGAAAGTACCGGTGCCTCGCATAGCTTCTTCTTTAGCTTCTCGAATGCTTCTTTATGCTTATCATTCCAAGCATAAGTAGCTCCTTTGTGGGTCAAAGCTGTCAATGGAGTAGCAATCGAAGAAAAGCCCTGGATAAACCTTCGGTAATATCCGGCTAATCCTAAAAAGCTTCGGATCTGTGTGGGACTTTTCGGTTGTTCCCACTTCATTACAGCTTCAACCTTTGCTGGATCAACCATTATCCCTTCTTGGTTGAGCACGTGACCCAAGAATTGGACTTCCCGAATCCAAAAATCACATTTGGAGAACTTAGCATACAGCTTCTCCTTCTTCAAGACTTCTAACACTTCTCGCAAGTGTCTGCCATGCTCCTCCTGGCTTTTTGAATAAATCAGAATGTCGTCTATGAACACTATCACAAATTTATCAAGGAACAGATTACAAACTCTGTTCATTAAATCCATGAATGCTACCGGAGCATTGGTTAGTCCAAACGACATAACCAAGAACTCGTAGTGTCCATATCTAGTTCTAAATGCAGTCTTCTCGATATCTTGCTCTCTTACTTTTAGCTGATGATATCCTGACCTTAGATCGATCTTCGAGAAATAGCTCGAACCTTGCAATTGATCAAACAGGTCATCAATCCTTGGCAACGGATATCTATTTTTTATTGTTGCCTTGTTCAACTCTCAATAATCAATGCACATTCTCATACTTCCATCTTTCTTCTTCACGAATAACACCGGAGCTCCCCAAGGTGATGAACTAGGTCTAATGAAACCATTGTCCAATAACTCCTGAAGTTGCATCATTAGCTCCTTCATCTCCGTCGGCACTAATCGATAAGGTGCTTTTGCAATTGGCGTTGTTCCTGGTAACAAGTCTTTTCTGAACTCTACTTGTCTATCAGGTGGTAATCCAGGAAGATCTTCGGGAAATACTTCCGGATAACCACACACCACTGGAATACTCTGCATCACCTTCTTTTCCTTCTTAGCATCAATCACGAATGCTAAATATGATGTATATCCCTCGGTCAAACACTTTCTGGCTTTCATTAGGGAAATGATTCTAGAATTCACTCGACATTTGTCCCCATACACCATAAACGAATCTTTTACAGGCGGTTTTACTTTAACTATCTTCTTCTTGCATAAAATTTCGGCATCATTGACGCTAAGCCAATCCATTCCCAACACGATGTCGAAACCATTAAGTTCGATAGGTAATAATTCTTCGTGAAACTTATTCCCATTAAGGTCGATTAAGATATTTTTCATACGATGGCTAACAGGTACAAACTTGCCACTAGCAACTTCGACTAATAAAGCATTATCTAGTCTATCAACAGGCAAAGCTAGTTTCTACCAAATTCATGCGATATAAAGGAGTAGTTGGCTCCAGAATCAAATAAAATTTGGGCAGGCAATGTGTTTACAAGAAAGGTACCTGAAGCGACATCAGCTTCATCTTTAGCAGCTTCCAGTGTCATCTGGAATGCTCTCGCCTTCGGCTTTGGTGGAATGTTGGGCTTAGCTGCCTCCTTCTTCTTCGGACAGTCTTTCAAAATGTGCCCCTCTTCATTACAACCAAAACACATCCTTTTGTTGTTCGAACATTCATTGGCAAAATGTCCAACCTTTCCACACTTGTAGCAGGTTACATCCTCGCTACATGATATGGGCATATTTAGTTATAAACTTCATGCATTATCTTAATACTTTATGTTGATTTTATCTCATTTAATGAACAAAAGGTGCTTAATTAGTTTAAAATTTCATTTTTCAGCAATAATCACATGTTCGGAAGGAAAAGGAAGCGGAACTAGCGATTGGAGGCTTGGATATTGGATTTTGAAGAAAGAAGGATGTTGCTGGACAGCTTGACCCCTCGTCAGTGTTTTGGCCATATCTCATGAACCGTAACTCCGATTGACGAGATTCAAAATGTTATGAAAAGTAGACACAATTTCGGACGACTTTAGTGTTTTGAGAAAATGCTGATTCGAAACGTACTCCACGAGTAGGGTCGATTACTCGCCGAGTTGGTCAGAAGTTTCGCGATTCTGGACGCGCTGACTTGCCGCACACGGGTTTTAAGTGATGGACTCACCGAGTAGGTCAATGGACTCGCCGAGTAGCCCCTGTTTTGTGAAAATCTATATAAAGGGACTTTCAGATCGATACCCTAGGATATATATGAACCCTTGGAGGCCAATTGTCGACTAAAGGTGCTACTAGAGCGTGGGAAGCAAAGGAATCAACCCTACATTCAATTTTAAGGAGAATCAAGTCAAAATCAAGTTTACTCTTACCTAATCTCTTGTTTGAACTATGTTTTTACCAATTGATTTCGTTTTTGTGCTTGTTTCTGCTGTAATCATGAGCTAAAAACTCATAACTTCTGTTTAGGTAGATGAATTTGTGAACATGGATTGATTATTTGATTAGGATTAATTTTAATTGGTGATTATGTTTTATTAAGCTTGTTAAAGAACCTTATGTGTTAACAATAATTATTCTTCTGTTAATAAATTAGTAATTAAGTTGTATGAACATCTCTTAGTTATTAATTTCATATGATTTATTGTGACCACATAGTTGTATGTCTAGGAATAACGAATGTGAAACTAGAATTAACTAGAAGATAGGTAAGTTAATGTGTGAGATGGTTTGATGAACATCAACAAGAGATTAATTGAAGGGCCAATTTAATTAACCATTACAAGTCTTATTTAACCCGAATCAATATATAACTAGGAAATTCATTAATTTAGATAACTGGTCACTGCTTGAGTTAATTTGTTTCCTAAGGATTAGTAATAGCAAACGTGAAACTAATCATCTTAGTCGGTAGCCACTGAAGAATTAATCCGATACATTGAAATCATCCATGGGAACAAATGAGTCGAACCTAAACAGAAGTCCTCTTTATTATTAAATTTAGTTGATTTTTATTTGCTTAGCTCTTAGTTTCTTAGTTTAAGTTTTAGTTAATTGTTTAAGTTTCTAGTCTTGCAAAACTAGAGAAAACCCCCTTTCTATTATTTGTTTTATTTAGATAATATTAGCATTTATTTTAATTGTTTACCGTTCCCTGTGTTCGATACCCTACTTGTTTGAACTATATTACTAATCGATAGGTACACTGCCTTTCGTGTGTTTATTTTGTGTCTAAGTTAGTAGGATTAAAACTAGTTGGGCTTACACACATCATGTTTTTGGCGCCGTTGCCGGGGAACGGTTCTAAATAGTTAATTTTATTTGCTAATTGGTATTATTTTTTTTTATTTGTTGATTAATTTTTTTTAGTTTATTTTTATTTTTATTTATTATGTATTTTCCAAATCTCGATGCTTTTGATGCTTTTCTTGAGGAAGTAGTACAGGAAATTGAGCAAGAAGATGAGGAGTGTGGATGGGATGAAGACTTGAAGAAATTTGATAGATGGTTAGATAACATCTTGCCCAACACACAAGAACAATCTGGGTCACAAGAGCTAGATTTACAAGATGAAGAATTTAATCCAGAAAAAGATTTGAAGGAGCTGGAAAGGTTGCTAGCAGAGAGATCAGTCGAAGAACAAGAACAAGATGAATTGGAGGAACCAAGCTGTTGTTTGACCATTACCACGACATGGTCCCCTGTTCTTCCGGTTTGTGTTTCTAAGCATGGGGTGACGATTCCAACTTTGGAGAAAGTTCTGAGGCGCGATCCATTTCAGATTAGTACCCGACCGGTTCCAACCCTTGTCAAGATTCTTGGGTTTTATGAATACAAGCTCGTTTGGCCAATTTTAGAAGTAAAGAGCCAAATTTTACAAATTGGTCCACCAAAGAAAATATTTAATGCAACGGATGGATTGACATTGAGTTTATTGGAAGTTTATTAAGTTGGGAGTCCAGCTAAAGACTCGCACAAAAAGAAGCGCTTGCGGGAGGCAACCCGTCATTAGAGTTTTCTTTTCTTTTTCTTTCTAAACTTCTAGTATTTAGGGATAATTTAGGATTTTTTATTTTGATTTATTTTTATTAGTACTTGGTATTTGTTTTTGATCTTTTCAGTTTGAGTGTAAGGATGCATGTGAGGGTCTAGAGTCAAGTCTGATGAAGCGACAAATCGAGTCTAGGCAAGAGAGGAAACGAAGTTTTGAGTCAAGCTACGAGTCCAATTGATAGAAGGGTTATATAGTGTTTATTACCTAAAGAAAAATGAGGGAAATTATTAGTTTATATAACCCCCCATACATCAGAAACGGACTTGGGCAGAATAAAATTTTTGTCACACAGCGGTCTACTCGCCGAGTGCATCTTATGGACTCGCCAAGTCCATGTGAAAATTCACGATTCTTCTGCCATTTACGCTTCAACTCGGCGAGTCCACATAAAACTCGACGAGTTGCTCATTCTTTTATCTTTGAGTCGACGATTTGATTCAATTCAAGGCGGCAATTGGCTATATTTTTGAAGTTCATTTCCGAGCATTTCCAAGAAGCTTTTTCCTCGATATTTTAAAGACTGTACCACACGAGATTTTGACACCCAAGACATGGATAAGCTGTTCCTATGTCTAAAGTCAGCTGAAGATGGAGCTTTAAATGAAGAAGTTCAACCTTGCAACCACTATCCCAGAGGAGTTTGTTCCAATTCTCTCTTTATTTTATTGTTCTTTATCATGCATAATATTCAATGGGGACATTGCATAAATTAAGTGTGGGGTAGGGGTTGGTTGGTTACACTAGTTAATTTTTAAAGTTTTGCATAAAATTTTCTAGGATTAATTTAGAAAATTTTGGTAAAGCAATTAGGGATCATGGTATTATATTTGATGATTGCATGAAAACCCAAATGTTTAGTTGAGCCTATATACGTTCTAGTGCATTTGTGGCTTCCTTATTCCAGTGAAATCATGGGACAAAAACACGACCTCACTTAGTTTGAAGGATGCAATATGTTTAGCATCGTGTACCAGAAATGTATCCAGGAAAATTATTATCGTTTACCAATAAAGGTTGAAGTTGAGCGCCCCTGCTTAAGCATGTAGGTATTTGAGTGAAAAAAAGTGAGGAACATGTAAAAAAGAGAGAGAGAGAGAGAGAGAGAGAGAGAATTACAAGAAAAAGTTTGAAGAATTTTTGGAGCATCAAAGTTAAGTATGAAATTAGAAGATCGAAAATTCCGAAGAACATCAAAAAGTTGAAGATACCAAAAATCAAACAACAAAGTGGTGAATTCAAAGAAATTAAAGATCAAATGTCAAAGAAGTGAAGAATTCCAAAGAGCTCCAATGTGGTATCATAAATTGTAATTGTCTAGATTATGTATGCTTGGGTTGCTCAACCAAAAATACCTTGAGGTTTAGAGGTTTTCTGAGGATGGATTCGGAGGGATGCATAAAATGAGCATTGTTCGGAAAAAGTGGGCGAATGTTTATGAGGATTGTGAGTATTTGGAGTATGGGGGGTTATTAGGAAAATTTTAGACACAAATGCATGCGTTGCGGTCTTCGCATAATGGCTGGGTTCGATTGGAGTTGTCTTATGTAATATTAGTATACTAAAATTCAGTTTTGCTTGGGGCAAGCAAAAGTCAAGTGTGGGGTATTTTGATATGGGCATATTTAGTTATAAACTTCATGCATTATCTTAATACTTTATGTTGATTTTATCTCATTTAATGAACAAAAGGTGCTTAATTAGTTTAAAATTTCATTTTCCAGCAATAATGACATGCTCGGAAGGAAAAGGAAGCGGAACTAGCGATTGGAGGCTTGGATATTGGATTTTGAAGAAAGAAGGATGTTGCTGGACAGCTTGACCCCTCGTCAGTGTTTTGGCCATATCTCATGAACCGTAACTCCGATTGACAAGATTCAAAATGTTCTGAAAAGTAGACACAATTTCGGACGACTTTCGTGTTTTGAGAAAATGCTGATTCGAAACGTACTCGGCGAGTAGGGTCGATTACTCGCCGAGTTGGTCAGAAGTTTCGCGATTCTAGACGCGCTGACTTGCCGCACACGGGTTTTAAGTGATGGACTCACCGAGTAGGTCAATGGACTCGCCGAGTAGCCCCTGTTTTGTGAAAATCTATATAAAGGGACTTTCAGATCGATACTATAGGATATAGATGAACCCTTGGAGGCCAATTCTCGACTAAAGGTGCTGCTGGAGCGTGGGAAGCAAGGGAATCAACCCTACATTCAATTTTAAGGAGAATCGAGTCAAAATCAAGTTTACTCTTACCTAATCTCTTGTTTGAACTATGTTTTTACCAATTGATTTCGTTTTTGTGCTTGTTTCTGCTGTAATCATGAGCTAAAAACTCATAACTTCTGTTTAGGTAGATGAATTTGTGAACATGGATTGAGTATTTGATTAGGATTAATTTTTATTGGTGATTATGTTTTATTAAGCTTGTTAAAGAACCTTATGTGTTAACAATAACTATTCTTCTGTTAATAAATTAGTAATTAAGTTGTATGAACATCTCTTAGTTATTAATTTCATATGATTTATTGTGACCACATAGCTGTATGTCTAGGAATAACGAATGTGAATCTAGAATTAACTAGAAGATAGGTAAGTTAATGTGTGAGATTGTTTGATGAACATCAGCAAGAGGTTAATTGAAGGGCCAATTTAATTAACCATTACAAGTCTTATTTAACCTGAATCAATAACTAGGAAATTCGTTAATTTAGATAACTGGCCACTGCTTGAGTTAATTTGTTTCCTAAGGATTAGTAATAGCAAACGTGAAACTAATCATCTTAGTCGGTAGCCATTGAAGAATTAATCCAATACATTGAAATCATCCATGGGAACAAATGAGTCGAACCTAAACAGAAGTCCTCTTTATTATTAAATTTAGTTGATTTTTATTTGCTTAGCTCTTAGTTTCTTAGTTTAAGTTTTAGTTAATTGTTTAAGTTTCTAGTCTTGCAAAACTAGAGAAAACCCCTTTTCTATTATTTGTTTTATTTAGATAATATTAGCATTTATTTTAATTGTTTACCGTTCCCTGTGTTCGATACCCTACTTGCTTGAACTATATTACTAATCGATAGGTACACTGCCTTTCGTGTGTTTATTTTGTGTCTAAGTTAGTAGGATTAAAACTAGTTGGGTTTACACACATCACTACACTTCCCAAAGTGCTTTTTCTTACACTTATCACACCACTTCGCTTCGCATCCTTTTCCTCCACCAAACTTTTTTGAATAAGATTTCGAAAATTTGTTTTTCGTACTGGAACCAGATGTTCCCTCAAACTTTCTCTTCTCACCAACCTCAACCTTGTTGGTGGTTCTCCCCTTAATCATGTTCTCAACAGACTTGGCAGCCCAGATAGCTGCCTCTAGAGTATGTGCCTGACGTACTGGCACCTCGTACTCCCATGGTAGTCCCTTCGCATACCGGTGCACCTTTGTCAGCTCATCTGGAACGATACACAAGGCAAACTCCATCTTATCGGTGAAGTTATTGGTGTATTCATCAACTGACATACTGCCTTTCGTCAATGTCAGAAACTTGTTCTCTAGTTCCAATAGATTTTGAGCCGAGCAGAACTTGCGCTTGAACTGCACCAAGAACTCTGCCCATGACAATTGCAGTGCCTCATTTGGGCTTAAAGTCTTCCCTAGAGTGTTCCACCAACGAACGGCTCCACCTCGGAACTAACGCACTGCATAGATAGTCTGCAACTTGCCTCTACAGCCACAAGTCATGAAGGCCCATTCCATTTCTAAGATCCAATCCATAACTCCAATCGGATCCTCCTTTCCATTGAAGGTCGATGGTTTGCAAGTTAGAAAGTCCTTGTACTTGCATCCCATTCCATCATTCCTTCCATCATGGTTGTCTCGCCTAACTATCGGTGGGTTGGCTTGACCAACAGACCCACTGAAGTTTCCACCTTCCGAGTGCACTTCATTTAATTTAGGCTCTTCCACACGAATTGATAGTTCTTCATGATTCTGTTGAAGCAACTGTCTAGTTTCATCCATCTAACGATCCAACATATCCTCTAGAGTCTGGATGGTCCGTTCACACTGACCATCTGTCTGCGGGTGAAAAACGGTGCTAAAATGCAGACGAGTACCCAGCTCGTCATGGAACTTCTTCCAAAACCTGGATGTAAACCGTACATCCCTGTCTGAAATCACGGAGACTGGCACTCTGTGCCGCGCCACCACCTCTCGAATGTAGATATCGGCCAACTTCTCTACCAAAATACTCTCCTGGATCGGTATGAAATGGGCGCTCTTGGTCAACCGATCCATGATGACCCATATAGAATCCACTCCTCGTGCGTTCTTGGGAAGCTTGTTGATAAAATCCATCGTGATGTTCTCCCATTTCTACAGTGGGATATCCAACGACTGTATCTTGTCGTGTGGCCTCTGGTGCTCGGCCTTGACCTTCCTGCAGGTCAAGCACCGCTCAACGTACCAAGCTACATCCCGTTTCATGCAGGGCCACCAATAGTCTAGACGAAGATCTCTATACATCTTCATCACCCCGGGATGAATGGAGAATCGGGATTTGTGTGCCTCCTCCATCAGAACCTGGTGTGCACCCCCATGATATGGTACCCACACCCTGCGGTTTAATGTCAATAACCCTCGGCTATCATAATCGAAGGAGGAAACCTAACCCACTTTATGATCTCTCTTTCGATGTTCCTCCTTCATAGCCTCCTACTGAGCCTCCCGAATCTACTCTAACAGTGGAGTCACCACTGTCATCCTCATGCACACGCCTCTGATCGGTGCTGCCTTGCGGCTAAGTGCACCGGCTACTACATTGGCCTTCCTTGGGTGATAAAGGATCTCACAGTCATAATCCTTCACCACGTCCAACCACCGATGCTGCCTCATGTTCAAATTTGGCTGATCCATGAGGTACCTCAAACTCTTGTGGTCCGTGTAAATGGTACACCGAACTCCATAAAGGTACACTGAAGTTTCCACCTTCCGAGTGCACTTCATTTAATTTAGGCTCTTCCACACGAATTGATAGTTCTTCATGATTCTGTTGAAGCAACTGTCTAGTTTCATCCATCTAACGATCCAACATATCCTCTAGAGTCTGGATGGTCCGTTCACACTGACCATCTGTCTGCGGGTGAAGAACGGTGCTAAAATGCAGACGAGTACCCAGCTCGTCATGGAACTTCTTCCAAAACCTGGATGTAAACCGTACATCCCTGTCTGAAATCACGGAGACTGGCACTCTGTGCCGCGCCACCACCTCTCGAATGTAGATATCGGCCAACTTCTCTACCAAAATACTCTCCTGGATCGGTATGAAATGGGCGCTCTTGGTCAACCGATCCATGATGACCCATATAGAATCCACTCCTCGTGCGTTCTTGGGAAGCTTGTTGATAAAATCCATCGTGATGTTCTCCCATTTCTACAGTGGGATATCCAACGACTGTATCTTGTCGTGTGGCCTCTGGTGCTCGGCCTTGACCTTCCTGCAGGTCAAGCACCGCTCAACGTACCAAGCTACATCCCGTTTCATGCAGGGCCACCAATAGTCTAGACGAAGATCTCTATACATCTTCATCACCCCGGGATGAATGGAGAATCGGGATTTGTGTGCCTCCTCCATCAGAACCTGGTGTGCACCCCCATGATATGGTACCCACACCCTGCGGTTTAATGTCAATAACCCTCGGCTATCATAATCGAAGGAGGAAACCTAACCCACTTTATGATCTCTCTTTCGATGTTCCTCCTTCATAGCCTCCTACTGAGCCTCCCGAATCTACTCTAATAGTGGAGTCACCACTGTCATCCTCATGCACACGCCTATGATCGGTGCTGCCTTGCGGCTAAGTGCACCGGCTACTACATTGGCCTTCCTTGGGTGATAAAGGATCTCACAGTCATAATCCTTCACCACGTCCAACCACCGATGCTGCCTCATGTTCAAATTTGGCTGATCCATGAGGTACCTCAAACTCTTGTGGTCCGTGTAAATGGTACACCGAACTCCATAAAGGTAATGCCGCCAAATCTTGAGGGCAAAGACAACCGCCCCCAACTATAAATCATGCGTCGAGTAGTTCGCCTCGTGAGGCTTCAGTTCCCTCGAAGCGTAAGCAATGACATGCACTCTCTGCATCAGCACCGCGCCTAAACCTGAAATGGACGCGTCATAGTATACAACAAGATCCTCTACGCCCTCTGGCGGGGCTAAGATTGGCACCTCACACAATCTCTGTCTCAAAGTCTCAAAGGCCCCCATCGAAAGACCACGACTTTCTTCGTCAGCCGCGTTAGGGGTACGACTATCTTGGAGAAATCCTGAATGAATCCCCTATAGTAGCCCTCCGTGTTTTTATTATTTTCTTCTGATACTAATTTAAGGGCACGCTATAATGCGTGATCTAAATCCTTAATTTTTTTTTGAAGAGATGACACTTTTTTAGTGTCACTCTCTTTTGCGTAACATAAATCAGGGAGTGTCGTGGTTTGCACGCTGTAAAGGGGTTTTTTCTTGTAGTGAAGTGTGATAATATAAAGTATAAAACATTAGAATGTATCAAAATTCAAGCCTATAGCCAATACACAAATGATTATTTGAAGTTAGTAAGCATGTAATTTTAATATTGAACTTTGTGTTCGTGGTGAATGAAATGTAAGGTGCTTATGTAGGTGACAGGAAAATTGCTTTTTGTGTGTATTCAAGTAACTAGGTGTAAGACCCGTGTATTACACGGGTTTATTAAAAACAATAAATTTAATATCAAATTATGAACATTAAACAATTTTTAAAGTAGTACTTTTACATATATACAAAGGCTTTGATAAGTAAGTATGTAATTAAACCCAAATTAATAAAAATTAGTAATGACATATTGTAAATAATTGTTATGAATTACAGATTTCCAAAAATTTCTTTGAATACAACATTAGATGTTTTATTACTAAGGTTATTGTCATTGTATAAAATTAATATTTCTCATCTATCACTGCTTTTAACTCCAATGCAACATACATTTGCCTATAAGTAAACACCGATTGTCTATAATATAAACCCATATTTAATAGTGACTGACTTTTATTTTTGTTTATTATCATCACAAAATATACAACCAGTAAAAAATGATCAATCTACTATTAAACATTAAAAAAAATGTTCCGCCCCTATAAAAAGTTTATCATTCTACCCCACATGGTTAAAATATGATAAGTTACACATAAAAATTAATGCATACTTATTTACTACACAAATACTGAAATAAGATGTTTCATGATTAATTGAGCATTACAAGTACAATGCCAATTTATATAATTGACGATGTCGATAAAGTAAACTGTGTCTACAAAATTCCAAAATTATCCTTAAAGTAAACATTAATTTTTTCAATCATATTAAGGACTTCATAAGATGAAATAACATGAGTGTGTTGTACTAAGTTTAGTAATCAATTAAGGGGAAAATGAAGATGTTAAACGAAAAAAAAAAACATTCAATTTGAACCAGATTATACCTGATATCACAAACACACTGATAGTAAAAAAAATATAATATTTTTCAGTGTTAAATTGTTATCAATAAGGATTGGATTCCGTAAAAACACCGAACATATTACATATAAATTCATGCTTATAAATTGTTATCAATAAGGATTGGATTCCATAAAAAACAATGTGACATCAAATGATGAAATTGTTTTCAAGCTTGGAATTTTTTTTATAAAATCAACATATATGAATTTTTGAAATATTAAAGGATGTTAAAACTTATATTTTAGGAATATATATTAGATAGTTAAACTTTATAATTGTTACATTTAAACATGTTGTAAGAAATAGTGCCATTATAATTCTATTTATTTTAAAAACATATATATATAAATTAACCAAATATGCATTCTTTCTTTGAATAAAATATACATCAAATTAGAAGTAAAATTTTATGAAATTTAAAGTATATCAATTTATCATACCCCATAATGATTACACCCTCAATTAAATTATATAATTAATTATGATTGTCCATTAGTATGATTTGTTGTGTCTTTGATTTGGGCTACATGGTTTGAAATTGTTCTAACGAATATCGAATAAAAATGAATATGATATTATCACAACCTAGAAAAATAAAACTTCAAAATGTAAAATCAAAGTCAGTTATAACCAAGACAACCCAAAAGTTGAATACAAGTTCATTTTTTCTTACTTCAGGCGATTCTACAATAAACAAAAAATTAATAAACTGGAAATGCACTACTTTGTATTAAATGTTTTTTTTTCCAGTTACATATGATACCATTTGAAATTTAAGAGACCAAAACGTTTTCAAAATTTGAAATATTTCCTATCAAGAGACGAAAGTAACCGTTTTTGGCATTATCAGTTACATTTATTCTAATTTATTATTCTAATAATGAAATGTCTTAAATAAATTAATGATGTGTTAATAAAATAAAAATGGAATAAATAAGAAAATGACATGTGGAAAACAAATTAATCAAAAATACTAAGAAAATTACATGTGGCAAAATCAATAAGAACATGACAAGTGGTAAAAACATTTTGATTTATTAGAGAAGATGTTGAATCTTATCTACTTAAAAAAAGGGTGCAAATTGTATCTTAAATAAAACTTATACTTTATTCGATTGATAAAATTTTATAAATATTTTACCCGTGGTTTTCAAGGGTTGTAACCCAGTTAGAAAATAAAAGAGACTTCTAGAATTTGTAGTTGATAATTGGCTGGATAAAAAAAAGTAAATAAATATATGGTGGTAAAAAAGGAAATGTCTATCATTTGTACCGGTGCAAATTTATGCCAAATATATGTAAAGATTTTGGTTTACTTATTTTGAGGTAAAATTTTGGATATCCCGCCATGAAAATTTGATATTCCGCCACCAATTTTGAGGTCCAATCAAGTAGAACCCACACCACTATGTATTGCTTTGCCCCTCTTCTTGTCAACCGCAGGAACCGACAATTTTGAGGCATTTGTCACCTCAAAGCCTTCTCTTGTACCTCAATCGACGACTCCGCTTCATTGTGTTGACCACAACATCAATGTGTTAAGCCTTTCTCTTCTCATAGATTAACCCTATCCCATTCCTCATATCACTTGCTTGCTCGCTAAATCGTTGCCAGTGTAGCAGTACTGGATCGTCTAGACGAGTCCACATTTCTATTAGTGTTGTACTTTATAAGTTTACTAATTGGTATTTGTTTTTATTATACCCACGGGTTATTATAGCTTCGAGTGTTTTGATTATTGATGACAAAAATCTTGTATTATTAAAGTTGTTTGGTTCTTATCCAAATCCTTGTCTTCGTTGATTTCTAAGTCGAGGATCCATAGACTTGACTTGGTATCGGAATACTTGCAAATTTTGATTCGTGCCAGTGAAGCTATTGATATAGTTATGTTACCTTTTCTTCCAAAAGAAAATGACAAAAAAGGACACTTCTTCTTACTCTTCTAATATCTTTCATACATGTACATGTTTTCTTCTTATTCTTCTTCAAAGCGATTGTTTTTCTGTTTTACTTGAAAATTTCATGTTTTTCTTCTTATTTGACTATTAGTTTCGTTTTCACATCTTAAACTTATGTTGGATGACTAATATTTGATATTATTTGTATTCCAGGAATACATCAATATTGTTAACAGGAAAACACAAAATCTGTAGATCAAATGGAACAAAGAAACTCAACCCTATCCTAATCAACTGCAAATAAAGGCAAATGAAAACATATTCCAGATTATTTAAGTGAGCTGGTGGTTTGACATTAAGATATAAAATATGTTATTATTTATTTTTGAATGTAAGAGGCTTTATCTTTTAATAAGAACTAATGTATATATATTTTCATTTTTAAATCTAATACCTAAACCAAGCCATGTAAGCATTATGATTCCATGTTGACCTATTTTTGTAATCTATTCAGGTGTGTAATTGTTCCTTTTGGAGATAATCTAGAATAAATATGATGAATGATCAATCACATCAACAGCCAATACAACAACCACAGCCACAACCAAGGAAAAAAGATAGACCCAAGAAGTTTAGTTCAACAATCTTGGTCAACATTGCGCCGATAAACAAAATAAGTTTGCAAACGACTATGGTGTTCTTACGGGAAAGTTAATTTATATCGTATATCCAACTTGGAAGAAAGTGGCAACGAATGAAAAAGATAACTTATCGATCATAAAGGTTTGTTATCTCAAACACATTATATGTGTTTTCATTTAATTAGTATATGTACTAATAATTACTCTTTTCAAAACAAAAGAAAAAGTGTTGGAATATTTGTGATAATAAACTCAAAACAAATATGCTTAAGACTTACAACGAGAAGTGGAGATCATTCAAGAAGAGGGTTAAGAAGCATGAGCGAAACCCACTTGAAACCTACTCATATATGGAGAATACTGCATTGGAAAAGTTTAAGGGGAGGGTATCATCAAAGGAACTCCAGGTTTGTAGAACTATAATGTATCTTGGTAATATTAATTATTATGTTGTGAAAGACCCACACTTTCATAATACTAAACAATTTATTAGTTCAAAACATGCTACATGCATATTTATAAATAATATTTTACATTGATTGTCTTATTACAAAAGACTGGATACAAATCGACTAAGTTTAAGTTTATTACAAAACTACCCAGGATACAATTCAAACATGGGTTTGATTCACACTCCATGTTATGAGAAATATTTACCATCCGAAAAGAGGAAAAAACGGAGTCTTTGTCTAAAGAAATGCGTTGAGAAAGGGCAGATGTATAGAACTTTTTAACGAGATAGTGCTTATTCAACTCTCTCAAAATGGAATCTATTCCAAACATATATTCTATGGTTCCTTACTTCGACAGGGTATTGTATATTCTATACATACTAAAACTTAAATAAAAAAGTAATAGTATAAACTATTTTAATTCTTCCAACAATACTGGGTGCTTATTGCCTACAATATATTAAAACATAGAGAAGGGTAAGCGGTGACGCTTAGTGAGTTCAATAATAGATACAATGTAATGTTATGCAATATATATACATCAATATGGCAGAAGCAAAGAGGAACAACAAAGACATAAGTGAAATAATGTGACAAGCTTTTCATATCAATCAATGACTCGATTCAAAGATATACAGTCAATGAGATTTAACAATTTCAATACTTAATAAACATCAATAACGCTTCAGCCCAAATGACACAGAAGACATATAATTTCTGATTAACATCAATAACTCTTCTTCTCCTCTCTCTCTTGCTCTCGACCGAAACCAAGCACACACACACACACATTTCACTCACAATTCTCTCAAGAAACTCTCTCATTTCTCCTCCATATTTTCGAGATCTAAGAAGTGTTCAAGGGACTTCTTCCATAAAAATCATCATCTAAGGTAAGATATTGCTTAGATCCATAAGCTAGCTACTTCATTTCATTCAAAAATCACCTCTTAATTCATTCAAACTTATGATCTAGCACCTAAGAAACATCCAAGTTCGAGATCTTCCAAGAAAGGTTGCTAGGATCGAATTCTTCTCATCTTTTCCTTCCAAAAACCGAAACCACACCCAAGGTGAGCTTCATACCCCCTCTTTTTCGGTTTTTATGAGTTTTTATGGGGGAGAATACAAGCAAATGTGTAGATCTATGAGCAAATGTATGCCTTGTGTGATTTTTATGCTTGTATGTATGATTTTATGTGTTTTGTGATGAATATGTTAGTTGAAAAGTACCTAAAAACCGAGATCTACAACATGAGGAATGAAATAAACATAACTTATACCATTTTTCACTAATCAAGTCAAGAAAAATAAATTATTTGGTTAGGATGAACATTTTTGGACATAAAACCCATTTTTGGGCTCAAATTGTCAAAAATACAAAAACTAAGGGACCAAAACGACAAATGAAAATTTCTGGAGGTTGAAAATGGTCCAAACAGTTTCCAATATAGTTTTTCTGAATATCAACACTTTTGAGAGGCTTAAAATGTAAATTTTGAACATAATGGGCTAAAAATGGGCTTTTCGGCCAAATAAGCCCCAAATTGCGAGATTTTTGAGATAGAGGGGCTAAAAATGCAAGTTTCTGTAAAACAGGGGATTACAAGTGTATTAAAACTATTTTAAAGGTCAAAAATGCTTTTCAAATTCAAAAGGGATCAAAAAATGCAAAAATTTTCCATTTTGGGCCAAAACTGTAAAGATTGCGAAAAATGGGGGTTCCAACCAAGAAAACTTCATTTTTGAAGGACTTAAGCTGTTTATTAAGTAAATCTGGGCTGAAAATGTCTTTTCAATAAGTTTTGCTACTAAAGTGTCAAGAAAAATGGTTTAAGGACTAAAGTGGAAATTCTTTTATATATAGGATTAAAAGTGTAAATTTTATCCAAGAAGGGTCATAAAAAGGTAAACTCTTACTTATAAACAAATAAATTCCATAAGATAAAATACAAGCACTACGACTACCGGAGAAACATAATAACAAATACACCTTCAACACCAATATCGTTACTAAACGATTTGATTCGGTCTCAGATCAATTACAAAACAAACATCAATAAACGTTAGTACTTCAATAAACACGCGAAATTTACGAGAAGTCAATATTCAATCTTTGGGCTTGAAAGTTTCAAATCGTGCTTTTTGGGTCTAGCTAGCCCAATAACATGATCTTTAGGCCCGAAGGGAACGCGCTTACATGTTATTGGGCCTTCTATGACCTAATTCCATGTAAAAGGACTTTCAATAGCTTTATTGTGCTGTAGGGCCCAAGGGTCCATTGGTATTGCTAGCAAAGTCGAGAAGTCAAATGCAAGTCGGGCCAAGTGGCTTTCGCATTCACGATAGCCTTGAACGACTTATGGAAATAACGGGGGCTCCGTACCCTCCTTTGTCCTCAATTGTGGGGCTATGAGAAGTCAGGGTGGTTGGATTAAGTGAGTAGTACGGACGACGCCCAAGGGACCGTCTGTATTTGGTAGTTATAAACTAGTTATTTTCATTAATGCGTGATTATAACGACTCACAACCCATAATTAATCCAATGTCACATGGGTAATCATAAACAATCGTCGTATCGGTATAACAATAAATAAGACATGTAGTTCTATGTATTGGGAAAACATCAGGTTTTCCCGGGAAGTCAACACTCTTACCTATGAAATGTATACAAGGTTTAACAATTATACACGATTACAAAAAAAATCGGCAAGCATACTACGAATCTCCACACTTTTTCTTATATACAATACTTGTTTAAGAAAATATCAGATTTTCTGGGTTTTCAAACTTCACAAAAATCATTATTTTTCAAACATGACTTATGAACTCACCAACATTTCATATGTTGACGTTTTCCAAAATACTTGTATTCTCAGGTAACAGGTAAATTGAAGATTAGGTATCCAGTGATGTCATGGTGTTTTGTTTAAATTAGTATCGAACGGTTTAAGTTATGGAAATGTAATGTTCAAAACAATGTACTGAATGTAAACAATATATGTTGTAATATTTCAATGCATGGTGATGAATGATGTTATGATTCATGTATAATCATTGTGATGGTATTCAATTGAGTCACAATAGCCCTCGGACGTTTCCGCCGTCTGGTTCGGGGTTGTGACAAACATCAGCATAATGCATGTGACAACCCTATTTTTCCCAAAAACATTGTAAACACTCGAAAGCTAAAAACAACGAAATTAACCTCGAAAATAAAGTGTTCAGATATCTAAGTTGGGATGCATCGAATATTAGATATCATGCCCAGGTTTCCAAAAACATAAAGAACACTCAAAACCGAGTTATATTGAAGAAATTATAACCACTCGTATAATTACGACACGACGTTAAAACATAATTTGATGTAAAAAGTGGAATCTCAATAAAATACATTTTAGCCTTAAAGTATCTAAACAAAAGTCGTAGATCTCGATGAAAGATGAGCGTGCATAAAAAGATCGCCCAATTTGGACCTCGTATGAAGAAGTTACGAATTTTCAAAGTTTCATAACAGTAGTAAAGGGCTAAAAACTCGGATTGAAGATCGAGTATTATTTAGCTATCGCCACCTAAACGGAAGTTGAAGATCTCCTCGGTGGTAATAAAACAATAAAAAGACAAACGAAAACCGACGTCGAATAAAGAACCTATGAAATTTTAACGAATTTTAGGAGTCCCGGCCTATTAAAATTATATCATTAAAAATAAAGTCAAAATTAGCCGACGGAGTCTAAACGAAAGTTGTAGAGCATAATCTCACCTACGCGTGGATATAAAGACCGCGAAAAACGGAGCTCGTACGCGAAAGTTACGGAATTTAGAAGTTGGAAGCAGGGATTACGCCCCGCGTAATCTGGGAGTACGCCCCGCGTACTAGACCCAGGGTCGAGTCCCATCGGCCCGCCCAAACTACGCCTAGCTAGCCAGGAGTCGTAAGCCATGACGCCTTATTACGCCCCGCGTAACCGAAGTACGCCCCGCGTACTGACTACGCCCCGCGTACTCCGGCAGTACGCGCCGCGTACGGGGGTTTTCAGCCCTATAAATAGAGGGCATAAGACTCGGGTTTTGGCACACCTTCACCATTTCTCAGACATTCTCCCAGCTCCAGAGACCCTTTTCTCACCTCGGTTTCCGCACTCGAGCCCCGACGAAAGATTTACGTTGCAGAAGTTCCCAAAGAGCCCGACGACGCAACTATCCGAGATCGAAACTCTGCTCAACTCTAGCCCCTCTCTTCAAACTTAACGAGTGAGTTCATACCCCTACTTTTCAATTCTTTTACATGTTTTAGGGGGGGAAATACAAGTACATTACACGTTAAAAGTATCGTTTTCTAAACATAAATGCAATTTCTAACATCGATTATCGATACAAACATCTTAGGTATACAAGGGCAATTATATCACTAAGTTATGTCTACGAAATGGAACATACTATCTGAAAAACTATAATGGGTATAGTTAGCAAGTCAATCATACATTTTATACAGTTTGAAAACGAACTACTTTCAAAAGAAGTAAGGTTATTTCATTGTAAATCTATTTATACTAGTCAATGTGAGACATTTAAACTTCAACGTACATTTTTGTATACATTTCAAGTCCTGTATTATATACCATAATCTCTTGGAGGGAGAGCGTGATACTTGTGTATAGATCTATACGGGATTGACAATCCCGCACCTAAACTACTAGCTATAGTTAGACCGGCAGGTCTGGGGTGACAAATGTCATAACACTGCAACACTTGAAGAATGTTGTTACAAGCCGTCAGTGTCGATAGTATGGTTATAAAACTCACATAAAAAGTATAAAACAAGATTGATTTACGAGATTCATATGTGCATCGCAGTATTTCTACATTATATTTTCATACTAAATTATTGTTATCAATTGTTTATAAAAGTTACTAACACATTCCAACTTTGGAACCTTTTACATGTTACAAGAAAATATTGGATTTTCTAAAGATTTCGTTTACCAAATTACCACCAAAAAGGAATATACTTTTCAACTCGGAACACTCATGAACTCACCAACTTAAATGTTGACACTTTTCAAAACCACTTGTATTTCTCAGGTAATCAGTGATACAGGTAAACTACCAGCTTTTGGAAGAAGGAACACAAAGGATGATTTTATCATTAAACATTTATTCATCATATTGTAATATTCTTTTGATAACATGTATAGCGCAACAATACACGTTTTCATTGTTATATATATGATGGTTGTGTTACTTTCTTTGCAATATTCAATCGTTGTGATACTACGTGAAGTCATCCACCCCCGAATGTTTCCGCCATTCTGGTTTGGGGGTGTGACAGATTGGTATCAGAGCATTGTTTATAGTGAACCAAGTATATCTAACCACATAAGATATACAAACTATAAATACAACGGGAACCAAAAACCCTCTGGTAACAACATTTTCATAGAAATATATTTTCTTTTAAATATATACATTTTTACCGCACGTATCAGTCTCGCGTCATGACAAGTTTTTTTTTTAAAAAGTAGAATGGCAAGTTGCAATACCACGATTGAGCCTTGGGGTATGTAACCAAATCAAGAATAAATATAGCCTGATCAACTATATTTATCCTGGATTTGACCAATATACGTCGAGGAATGGTCGTAGTAGTCAACAAGCCAAAAACTTATAAAATCTAAATTCACTAAATTGAAATAATATAAGTCTATTAATAAACGATAAAACATTGCGCTCAGTAAAGATATAAATAGGCTTAGGCATTCGTTAATTAGAAACTCTTTTCTCATAAAAATCTCATACCTATATCCCAGTACAGACAAATGGCCGGATTTCCTTTACCAGGAGACCCCTACTACCTAAATCAAGGTAACGGCGGCTGGATAGAAGAAGACCCGGAGGAAGACCCAGAGGAAATCGAAGAAGAAATCGAAGAAGAAATCGAAGAAGAGGTCGAAGAAGAAATCGAAATCGAAGTCGGAGAGGAATACGAAGTCGACGAGGAGATCGTGGAAATTTCTAGCGGAACAGATTCCGAACCAGAAGTAATTGACCCTCCCATCCCCCATCCTCCAGTGATCAGGCCACATCAACCGGGACCCATTCCCATATGGGGAAGCCACCTCTACTACTGGAGCCGTCAGCAAGGCGTGCATCCTCCATTTGGCATGTGTCGGGATTTTTACAACGTCAGTGGAGGAGGCTCCGCTGATCGGGCACTTCCCGTTGTCGTGAACGCTATAGCTAACCAGAACTACCAGGCAGAACAACAAGCAACCAGAATTCGAGAAATCAATGCTGCTACCCAAGGTAACGCCTCCGACATCAGCCGTTTGGACGGACTACATGAGAATCTCCAAATCTACACGGGGACACTACAGAACCAAATGATAACAGCGCTAGATGACATAAGAGAGATGAAAGAACAACAAGCGGAATTCGAGAGGCGAATGATGGGAGTCAAACGGCCAGATGCCGAATCCAGCTCCAAACGCCACAAGTAGAGTTTGTTCAAGCTCCAACAAATTTTGATATAGACTAGGACTGCGGATAAAGTTTTTCTCTTATTTTCTTTTGTATCTGTAAAACGGAGACCTCTTAATTAGGTCAAATTTTCCTAGAAGCCTAATGAAACACACCTTAGGTGTGATATATATATATATATATATATATGCAGTGCCTCTTTATATACCTCTCGAAATTAATTAAATTGTCATATCTAACTTGAAACCAAAAACTAAAGTCAAAACAAATTACAAGATACGACTAACTCTCAATTACACGATTGTCAAAAACATTAGAAACTTATAGTATTCATTCTCATTTTCTCTACCAGAACATGCCTCCTCGTAGAACAACACGCAGAAACTCAACTCCAGCACCACCTCCACCACCTCCTCCAACTATGGATGCAGCTATGTTCCAAACTGCTGTAACGGCCGCTGTAACCGCGACGATGGCTCAAATGAGCAACAATGGGTCGGGAGGTGGAATAAATAGCTTTACCAACGGCCCAAGCCAAGGCCGTACTGGAGTCTGCACTTACAAAGACTTCACTAATGGAAAACCTATTCCCTTTTATGGAACTGGAGGAGTGTTGGCTCTGTCCCAATGGATAGAGAAGACGGAAGCCGTATTTGAAATTTGCACATGCCCGGAAGAAAGCAAAGTAAAATTTGCTGCCTGTACATTCTCTGAACGCGCCTTGACATGGTGGAACGGCCACGTCAAGACACTAACCCTGGTGGTGGCGAACTCCATGGGTTGGGAGAATTTGAAGCGAATGCTCCTACGGGAATACTGCCCAAGGGATGAAATTCAGAAGCTGGAACAAGAATTGTGGAACCTTTCGATGAAAGGTTCGGACATCGCAGGCTACACCAATAGGTTCAGCGATTTGATAACGCTTTGTCCTGGGATGTTAATTCTAGAAAGCCAAAAAGTGGAGAGATACATCTGGGGATTATCACCCCAACTGCGAGGAAGTGTGCTAGCTTCAAAGCCCGTGACCTTCGACAGTGCCAAAGAACTGGCGCAATCGCTTGTGGATCATGGCGTCTGCCAAGGAGTCACGACTATCGCAACTGAACCAACCAAAGGGAACAATGACAACAATAACAACAGCAAGAGGAAGTATTGGAACAAGAGGAAGGGACTAACCTCGCAGGAACCTTTAAAGAGACAAATGGTGGCGGTTCATGCTGCTACTACTCCCAGCACAACTCCTACAACTTCGACGCCAACAAAACAATATGCAGGGAACTTGCCTAAGTGCAGCAAATGCAACTACCATCACCACGGTAATTGCCGCGAAATGTACTGTAAGAACTGTGACAGGAAAGGGCACACAGCCCGTTTCTGTAAGGCACCAGCGCGGCCATTCTCTCAAGTTCCTAGTACTGGGGTAAGTCAAGCCTGTTATGGATGTGGAGAAACCGGGCATTTCAAGAGGGACTGCCCCAAGACAAGGAATGTTGGTGGTATTGGGAGAGTGCTGGCGATAGGTCAAAGTGAAGCAATAACTGATCCAACAGTAGTTACGGGTACGTTTCTCCTCAACAACATTTATGCATGCATACTATTTGATTGCGGTGCGGAGAGAAGTTTTGTGAGCCATAAATTCAAACATCTACTTAACCAGAGACCCCAACCACTTAATAAAATATTCACCGTAGAAATGGCTAATGGAAAAACAGAAAGCACAAGTGATATGTACGTCGGGTGCACATTAAATTTAAACGAACATTTATTTCCAATCGACCTTATGCCCATTTCGATAAGGAGTTTTGATATAATCATCGGTATGGACTGGCTGAGTCTTCACCATGCCGACATTCTTTGCCATGAAAAGGCCGTTCGTCTCAATCTTCCCAACGGCGAAAATCTCATCATATATGGAGACAAACCTAGTGCAAAATTACAAATCATCTCCTGTATTAAAGCACAAAAATATCTTCGCAAGGAATACCATGCCTTTCTAGCCCACGTAGTAGACCAGAAGAAAGAACCAAAGAACATTAAAGATATTCCAGAAGTCTGCAACTTCCCAGACATTTTCCCAGAAGATCTCCCAGGAGTCCCACCAGAACGTCAAGTCGAATTCAGAATCGACTTGATTCCCGGAGCCACCCCAGTAGCAAAGTCACCGTACCGTTTAGCTCCAGCCGAGATGCAGGAACTGTCCAGTCAATTGAACGAGCTGTTGAGCAAGGGATTCATTAGGCCAAGTTTCTCACCATGGGGTGCACCAGTCCTGTTCGTGAAAAAGAAGGATGGATCTTTTCGCATGTGCATCGATTATCGAGAACTGAACAAACTGACAATCAAAAACCGATATCCCCTTCCACGTATAAACGATCTTTTTGACCAACTACAAGGAGCGAGCTACTTCTCGAAAATCGACCTAAGATCCGGTTATCACCAGCTACGAGTACTAGAAGGAGACATCCCCAAAACGGCTTTCCGAACACGATATGGTCACTACGAGTTTGTAGTAATGCCCTTCGGATTGACAAACGCTCCAGCAGTGTTCATGGATTTGATGAATCGAGTATGTCGCCCTTTCCTGGACAAATTCGTGATCGTGTTCATAGATGATATACTCATCTATTCTAGAAACCAGGAAGAACACAGCCAACATCTCCGCCAAGTTCTGGAAACATTAAGGGCAGAGAAACTTTATGCAAAATTTTCCAAGTGCGAATTTTGGATTCGAGAGGTGGATTTTCTAGGACACGTAGTAAGCAAGGAAGGAATACACGTGGATCCCTCGAAGATCAAGGCAATAGAGAATTGGACGATCCCAAGAACCCCTACAGAGATCCGACAATTTTTAGGACTCGCCGGGTATTACCGAAGGTTCATACAAAATTTTTCCAAGATTGCCAAGCCACTCACCACACTAACTCAGAAAAATGTGACCTTCGACTGGGGAGAAAAACAGGATGCCGCATTTCAAATGCTAAAACGAGCATTGTGTAGTGCGCCCATCCTAACCCTGCCAGAAGGGACGGGGGACTTCGTGGTCTATTGTGATGCATCAAACCAAGGACTCGGGTGTGTCCTGATGCAACGAGGGAAGGTCATCGCCTATGCCTCCAGACAACTAAAGACGCATGAAGTGAACTACACAACGCACGATCTTGAGCTAGGAGCAGTCGTTTTCGCTCTAAAGATATGGAGACACTACCTCTACGGCACAAAATGCACGATCTTCACTGACCATAAAAGCCTTCAACATATTCTCAACCAGAAAGAACTCAACATGAGACAAAGACGGTGGGTAGAGCTACTAAGTGATTACGAATGCGAAATTCGATATCACCCCGGAAAGGCTAATGTGGTGGCGGATGCACTCAGTAGGAAGGAATACTCCGGTCGCCGAGTGAAGTCCCTAACTATGACGATCCATTCCCACCTGTCCACGCAAATCAAGGAAGCCCAAATGGAAGCCTTGAAAGCTGAAAATGTGGCAGGAGAAACCCTAAGGGGAATGGATAAGAATCTTGAAACCAAGAACGACGGAGTTCGTTATTTCATGGATCGAATATGGACACCAAAGTTTGGTGGATTCAGAGAAATCGTCATGGACGAAGCCCATAAAACACGATACTCCATACATCCCGGCTCCGACAAGATGTATCTCGACCTCAAGAAGTTGTACTGGTGGCCGAACATGAAAGCCGAAATTGCTACCTACGTGAGTAAATGTCTGACGTGCGCTAAGGTCAAAATAGAATACCAAAAGCCTTCAGGTTTATTACAACAACCAGAAATACCCGAATGGAAGTGGGAGCGGATAACTATGGATTTCATAACCAAGTTACCCAAAACGACAAACGGACTCGACACCATTTGGGTAATTGTCGACATGTTAACTAAATCAGCGCATTTCCTACCGATCAAAGAGACGGATAAATTGGAGAAGTTAACAAGGACGTACCTCAGGGAAATTGTACGACTGCACGGTGTGCCCGTATCCATTATCTCGGACCGAGATAGTAGATTTACCTCGAGATTTTGGCAGTCGCTACAAAGAGCTTTGGGGACAAGACTAGACATGAGTACCGCCTATCACCCTCAAACCGACGGCCAGAGCGAGAGAACCATACAAACCTTAGAAGACATGCTGAGAGCCTGCGTAATCGATTTCGGCAAAGCATGGGACACACATCTACCCTTGGTCGAGTTCTCGTACAACAATAGCTACCACACCAGTATCAAAGCTGCCCCGTTCGAAGCCCTCTATGGCCGCAAGTGCAGGTCACCTTTATGCTGGGCCGAAGTGGGAGACACCCAACTAGCAAAAGGACAAGCAACTGACAACACACTTACTGGGCCAGAAATCATACGGGAAACTACGGAGAAGATTGTTCAAATCCGAGAACGTCTAAAGGCATCAAGGGATAGACAAAAGAGTTATGCAGATAAGAGACGAAAACCCTTGGAATTCCAAGTTGGAGACCGTGTCCTACTAAAAGTCTCGCCTTGGAAAGGATTGATACGCTTCGGAAAACGTGGGAAACTGAACCCCAGATACATCGGACCATTCGAGATCCTTGCGAGGATCGGTCCAGTGGCTTACAAACTTAGACTACCTCAGGAACTCCACAATGTACACCCTACCTTTCATGTATCGAACCTGAAGAAATGCTTATCCGACGAGACCCTTGTCGTCCCTCTAGACGAAATCGCAATAAACGAAAACCTCCAATTTGTAGAGGAACCGGTAGAGATCATGGATCGGGAAGTCAAAAGGACTAAACAAAGCCGCATACCTATCGTAAAGGTCCGCTGGAACGCCAAGCGAGGACCTGAATACACCTGGGAACGAGAGGATCAAATGAAACAAAAGTACCCGCATCTTTTTCCTAAATTGTAATATTGATCTTAGATTAAATTTCGGGACGAAATTCCCTTAACAGGGGGATGATGTGACAACCCTATTTTTCCCAAAAACATTGTAAACACTCGAAAGCTAAAAACAACGAAATTAACCTCGAAAATAAAGTGTTCAGATATCTAAGTTGGGATGCATCGAATATTAGATATCATGCCCAGGTTTCCAAAAACATAAAGAACACTCAAAACCGAGTTATATTGAAGAAATTATAACCACTCGTATAATTACGACACGACGTTAAAACATAATTTGATGTAAAAAGTGGAATCTCAATAAAATACATTTTAGCCTTAAAGTATCTAAACAAAAGTCGTAGATCTCGATGAAAGATGAGCGTGCATAAAAAGATCGCCCAATTTGGACCTCGTATGAAGAAGTTACGAATTTTCAAAGTTTCGTAACAGTAGTAAAGGGCTAAAAACTCGGATTGAAGATCGAGTATTATTTAGCTATCGCCACCTAAACGGAAGTTGAAGATCTCCTCGGTGGTAATAAAACAATAAAAAGACAAACGAAAACCGACGTCGAATAAAGAACCTATGAAATTTTAACGAATTTTAGGAGTCCCGGCCTATTAAAATTATATCATTAAAAATAAAGTCAAAATTAGCCGACGGAGTCTAAACGAAAGTTGTAGAGCATAATCTCACCTACGCGTGGATATAAAGACCGCGAAAAACGGAGCTCGTACGCGAAAGTTACGGAATTTAGAAGTTGGAAGCAGGGATTACACCCCGCGTAATCTGGGAGTACGCCCCGCGTACTAGACCCAGGGTCGAGTCCCATCGGCCCGCCCAAACTACGCCTAGCTAGCCAGGAGTCGTAAGCCATGACGCCTTATTACGCCCCGCGTAACCGAAGTACGCCCCGCGTACTGACTACGCCCCGCGTACTCCGGCAGTACGCGCCGCGTACGGGGGTTTTCAGCCCTATAAATAGAGGGCATAAGACTCGGGTTTTGGCACACCTTCACCATTTCTCAGACATTCTCCCAGCTCCAGAGACCCTTTTCTCACCTCGGTTTCCGCACTCGAGCCCCGACGAAAGATTTACGTTGCAGAAGTTCCCAAAGAGCCCGACAACGCAACTATCCGAGATCGAAACTCTGCTCAACTCTAGCCCCTCTCTTCAAACTTAACGAGTGAGTTCATACCCCTACTTTTCAATTCTTTTACATGTTTTAGGGGGGGGGGGGGGAATACAAGTACATTACACGTTAAAAGTATCGTTTTCTAAACATAAATGCAATTTCTAACATCGATTATCGATACAAACATCTTAGGTATACAAGGGCAATTATATCACTAAGTTATGTCTACGAAATGGAACATACTATCTGAAAAACTATAATGGGTATAGTTAGCAAGTCAATCATACATTTTATACAGTTTGAAAACGAACTACTTTCAAAAGAAGTAAGGTTATTTCATTGTAAATCTATTTATACTAGTCAATGTGAGACATTTAAACTTCAACGTACATTTTTGTATACATTTCAAGTCCTGTATTATATACCATAATCTCTTGGAGGGAGAGCGTGATACTTGTGTATAGATCTATACGGGATTGACAATCCCGCACCTAAACTACTAGCTATAGTTAGACCGGCAGGTCTGGGGTGACAAATGTCATAACACTGCAACACTTGAAGAATGTTGTTACAGGCCGTCAGTGTCGATAGTATGGTTATAAAACTCACATAAAAAGTATAAAACAAGATTGATTTACGAGATTCATATGTGCATCGCAGTATTTCTACATTATATTTTCATACTAAATTATTGTTATCAATTGTTTATAAAAGTTACTAACACATTCCAACTTTGGAACCTTTTACATGTTACAAGAAAATATTGGATTTTCTAAAGATTTCGTTTACCAAATTACCACCAAAAAGGAATATACTTTTCAACTCGGAACACTCATGAACTCACCAACTTAAATGTTGACACTTTTCAAAACCACTTGTATTTCTCAAGGAATCAGTGATACAGGTAAACTACCAGCTTTTGGAAGAAGGAACACAAAGGATGATTTTATCATTAAACATTTATTCATCATATTGTAATATTCTTTTGATAACATGTATAGCGCAACAATACACGTTTTCATTGTTATATATATGATGGTTGTGTTACTTTCTTTGCAATATTCAATCGTTGTGATACTACGTGAAGTCATCCACCCCCGAATGTTTCCGCCATTCTGGTTTGGGGGTGTGACAATGCATCATCCTTTCTTTCTTCATGTTTTTCTGGATTTTAGGCCTCAGCTTGCCATTTCTCTAGTTCATCAAGAATAGTGAACTTCACTGTTGTGTGAGTGATAGTATAACACACACTATTACGATAAACCTTTCTGCTGAGTGCATCAGCAACTACATTGGCTTTTCCAGGATGATACAGGATTTCACAGTCATAGTCTTTGATCAGCTCCATGGCTTGTTGTTGTCTCATATTCAAAGTTTGTTGACTGAATATATACTTGAGACTTTTGTGGTCGGTAAATAATTAGCATTTCGTACCAAAAAGATAATGTCTCCAAAGCTTTAGGGCGAATACTACTGCAGCGAGTTCAAGGTCACGAGTGGGATAATTCTTTTCATATTCCTTCAGTTATCTTGAGGCATAGGCTATCACTTTACCATGTTGCATCAACACACAACCGATACCCAATCTAAAAGCATCGCTATACACAGAGAAATCATTATCAGCTTCATGAAGTGTTAAGATTGGAGCATGAGTCAAAAGATCTTTTAAATTTGAGAAAGCTTTTTCTTGGGCTTCACCCCATTCAAACTTTGCTTCCTTTCATGTAAGACTTGTGAGAGGTACAACTATACACGAGAAATCTTTAATGAATCTCCGGTAATATCCCGCGAGACCTAAGAAACTGCGAATTTCAGAAGCATTACGAGGCGCTTCCCAATTCTGAATGGCTTCGATTTTGATAGGATCTACGGATATACCGTCACCAGAAATCACATGGCCGGGAAATTAAACTTGACGAAGCCAAAATTAACATTTTGAGAATTTAGCATATAATTTCTCCTTTCGAAGAAGTTCTAATATTTCACGAATATGAACAACATGATCAGATTCAAACTTGGAATAAATTAGAATATCGTTAATGAATACGATGACAGATTTATTGGCATCGGGAGACATACGTGATTCATCATATCCATGAATACAGTTGGAGCATTTGTCAAACCGAACAGCATGACAAGGAATCCATAATGCCCATAGGGAGTATAGAAAGCAGTCTTCGGTACATCCTGCTCTTGTGCTTTCAACTGCTGATAGCCAAATCTCAAATCAATCCTTGAGAAGTAACTAACACCCTGAAGTTGATCAAACAAGTCGTCAATGCGAGGTAGTGGGTACTTGTTCTTGATAGTTACCTTATTCAGCTCACAGTAATCAATACACATTCGCATTGATTTGTCCTTCTTCTTGACAAACCATAATGGAGCACCCCAAGGAGAGGTACTCGGTCGAATAAAGCCTTTGTCAAGTAATTCCTGTAGTTGGGTCATCATTTCTTTCATGTCAGCTGGTGCAAGACGATAAGGAGTCTTTACAACAGGAGCAACACTAGGCACAAGGTAGATTCGGAATTCTACTTGCCTATCGGGAGGTAATCCAGGCAATTCGTCGGGGAAAACATCAAGATACTCATTAACAACTAGAACATCATTTATAGTTTTCTTCTCCTCTTTTGAGATATCAACTGTGTAAGCTAGATAGATAGGACTTCCCTTTGATAAGAATTTACGAGCCTTCAGGAAAGAGATTATTTTTAAGACTCTTTGTTCACAGTAGACATAAATAGGATCTTCCCTTTCGATGGGAATGCGTACTGTGACATCTCCATTTTCACAGCCAGAAAAGACCGATTTGTTTATGATTTGTTCTAAAATTAGAGTAATCGTTTAATGAAAACGATTGTGGAATTTGTTCCCAAAACAAGATATGAATATAAGTTATCAAAACATTTCTCAAAGAGAATGTATTTTCATTTAATAATAAAACCTCGGGATGTCATGTTCCGATACGGACACATACGCATAAACATAAATTACATTCAAATACAATAATGATTTATATCTCCTTTAAATCTCTATGTGAACTATGTCTTCGTATCGATACCTGTGATACAAAGAAATCTGAGTGAGTCGGGTTTGCGAGCCTGGTGAGCATATAGGGTTTTCAACCCACAATATTATATCTTATATATATATATATATATGTCACACCCCCGAACCAGACGGCGGAAACGTCCGAGGGCTGTCGTGACTCAATTGAATACCATCACAATGAATATACATGAAACATAACATCATACATCACCAAGCATTGGAATATTACAACTGGTAGCGTTTACATTTAGTACATTGTTCCCTAACATTACATGCCCAAAAAGTAGATTGTTCGGTGCTAATTAAACAAGCAGCAAAACGTCACTGAGTACACTTATCCCTTCGATTTATCTGTTACCTGAGAATACAAGTATTTTGAAAAACGTCAACATATGAAATGTTGGTGAGTTCATAAGTAATGTTTGAAATCCAATGTTTGTATTGTTTTGAAAACCACCAGAAAATCCGATATTTTCTGAAAATAATATAGCGTAAAAAAAATATGTGAAGATCCGTGAGTATGCTTGTTTGTTTTCTATAGATGTAAGCGTACGAGTTGTAAAATTCCGCATGTAGTTCGTAAGTGTATTAGTTGAAAACCCTAGGAAAACCCGACGTTTTCCTATCGCTTTGCTTTAATTAGTTTATGTGTTGTTGTTTCGTTATGTTAGAGGTATTCGTTGAGCTCCGGAGGCATTGGGTATACAGTGGGTTGTGAATTGTTGTAACGTACGTTAATGAAAACGTCCAGTTGACAACCATACTAGCGATCCCTTAGGCGTCTCTCGCACTTATTCACATAACCCAACCCTCCCGGACTTGTGTAGTCCCACGACCGAAGAGAAAGAGAGAAGGTGCGAAACCCTCGGTATTTCCCTACGTCGTTCAAGACCATTGCAATTGCGAAGGGCCCGAAGCCCAACCCGCAATCGTGAGTTCCCGACTTTACTAGCAGCACTGAAGGACCCTTGGGGACCAGCAGCACGTTTTCCATTGAAATTCCTTTTACACGAGGTTAAGTTGTATTAGACCCAACTACATGTAAGCAAGTATCCTTTGGGCCTAAAGATCACGTCATCGGGCTAGCTAGGCCCAACAAGCATGATTTGAAACTTTTGGGCCTAAGGAAGATACGTCGACATATTGAGTAGTTCCATGAGAGTATAGAGTTCCGAGAGTTCCATGTGTGTACTGAGCGTTGTAGTGTTAGTGGTTTCGGATTTGTTATTGATTCGAGACCGAATCAATTCGTTTGATAACGATTGTTGGTGATATTGTGTAATATAATTCATCGAGAGTCATAGTGTCAATCGTTGTTCACAATGAGTGTATTGAATTATCATTGAAAATTTTCTGTTTACAACCCCTCTTTATTTTGTAACTTTACTTTTTCACCCCTTTAAGTAAATTAATTTCTGGTTTAGTCCTTAAACCATTTTTCTTGGCATTTTAACATCAAAACATAATGAAATTGATATTGTTCAGCACCTTTTTAGTTGAAAACAGTTCTAGACCCTGAAAAATACAATTTTCTCGGTTGTAGCCCTTTATTTCACAATTTTTACGATTTTGGCCCAAATTGGAAAAATTTTGCAACTTTGGTCCTTTTTCAACTATGGAAAAGCATTTTTGACCTTTGAAAAGTACTTAGAACACTAATAACCCACTGTTTTACCGAAAAACAAGGTTCATCCCCTCAAGTTTGGGTAATTTCGCATATTGGGCCCTATTGGGCCGAAAATGTCATTTTTAGCCCATTAAGCTTGAAATTTATGTTTTTAATCCTCCAAAAGAGTATATTTTCAGAAAATACATTATGGAAACTGTTTTGACTCATCTCACCCATCAGATTTCGAAATATTTCATTTTGGGCCCTTCAACTTTGTATTTTTAACATTTTATGTCCAAAAAATGACTTTTTAGCCCAAAGTATGTGTTGTTAAGCCACTTAGCTATTTTTCTTGGTATACTTTGTATGTAGTAGTATATTTTATGCTAGTATCATTTAACATAAAGTATATCTTGGTTTTTAGTGATTCATGACTAGGTCTAACATCATAATCATACAAAACACACATATAAGCATAGAAATCATACAAGGCATACACATAATGATTGATCTACACCTTTGCTTGTATTCTCCCCCACAAAAACTTATAAAAATTGAAAATAAGGGGGTATGAAGCTCACCTTTTTTTAAGGTTTCAGTTTTTGATGAAGATGTGAAGAGGTTGTTGGCCCTAGCAAGGTTCTTGAGGAGCTTTACAAGTTAGATGGCTCTAAGATGTATGATTCACGAAATGGAAAGGGTTAAGAGGAGATTTTGAAGAAATCAAGAAGCTAAACCATGGATATAAGTAAAAACTTACCTAGGATGATGATTTTTGGTGAAGAGTCCTCTTGAAAGCACACACCAACTCGAGATTTTTTTTATGGAAGAGGGAAGAGGTTTTTGAGAGTGTTTAAGAGAGTTTTTGAAAGAAAAATGAAGGTGGTGAGAGGGTTGGCCGAGAATATGGAGAGAAGGGAGAGAGAGATCATAACCTTGTTATTTGTGAGGTAATAGTTAGTCTTGAAACATGAGATGCTACCATAGATATATGGTGGTTAAACATGAGTTGTCACATGCATGTTTGGTCTTCATTTATCCATTCTTTTCTTTTTTTTTAATAAAAATGGGCCGATTTGGGCTTAAGAGAAAGGAAAGAAATCATCTTGGGCCCACACTCGAATTTATGAAGCCCAAAAATAAATTTTCAGCCCATTGGGGCAAATGAAATCTTTTATGGCCCAACAAGGCTCATTAGAGATAAGATGGATTATTTTAGGCCCACATGGCCCAAAATGCTAAAGTTTTATGAATGTGGTCTATTTAGAGCCCAATTAGGGCTTCTAGGCCCAATAGGAGAATTTTTATTTCATAAGGAACTTGGACCGGGATTACTAAGGTTTCCAACCCTTAGTTAAACATATGAGGTGTATTTTGAACGAGGATAGAGTATTGTATTCACTTAGAGTACATGCTTTTACAATGGATGATGTTTATATGAGAATAGAATTTCCTAGCTAAAAATGCTAGTTGTGACATCATCCCCCCGTTAGAGGGAATTTCATCCCGAAATTCTTTCTAAGGATAGGTTCGTGAATGAGAGAATAGGCACTTCATCTGATCTTCACGTTTCCCATGTGAATTTCGGTCCACGCTTAGCGTTCCATGGAACCTTCACAATCATAATGGGGCTTTGCTTTGTATGTTCTACTTCCGTATCCAATACCTCGACCGGTTCTTTGACGAACATGAGATTCTTGTTTGCTCCGATTTCTCGTAAAGGAATGATAAGAGTCTCATCTGATGTGCATCTTTTCAGATTTAAGACACAAAAAACAAGGTTTATGTTGATGAGCTCTACAGGCAGCTACAGCCTATATGTCTTTGGACCAATCCGAGCAAGAATCTCGAACAGTCCAATGTATCGTGGGTTTAGCTTTCTCGGTTCCTAAAGAGAATCATTCAATTCCCAGGAGATTCCTTTAATAACAAGCGATCCCCGACTTGCCATCCTAATGGCTTACGCCGCTTGTCAGCATAGCTCTTTTATCGGTCTCGCGATGCTTGAGGTCCAACTTTGATTTGGATTATCCTCTCTGTTGTTTCGCTAGTGGTTTCTGGTCTCATGAGAGTACTACCGAGTGATATGCATTTATGACTATAAAGAGTTTTCGAAAGGAGCATTCTTGATGCTTGTGCGATAGTTATTATTGTATGAGAATTTAGTCAAGGGAAACCGGGTATCCCCTGACTTGTTGAACTCAAACACCTAGACTTGTAGCATGAATTTGAGTAGTCGAATGGTTCGTTCACTTTGGCTATTGGTTTGAAGGTGGTAAGCAATGCTTATGTCTAGTTATGTGCCCATAGCCCTCTGAAGTGACTGCCATAGTCTTGAAGAAGATCTGTTATCTCGATCCGAGATAGTAGATACCGATATTTCATGGAGTCTCACAATCTCCTTGATATAAATCCCAACTAATCTTTTCGTCTTGTTTGATTTCTGTATTGTCAGGAAATGGGTGGATTGGGTTAACCTATCGACGATCACCCGGATAATGCCCATCTCAACTTGCGTAACTATAAGTTCGTTCCTCGACTTCAAGAGTTTTATCCATCCATGTAGTGTTTTCTTCACGATATTCTCCGGCTTTGATGCCTTCAAGGCTGGTCATAGGTGTTGACAGTGTTTGTTCTTGTTTTGTGAGCAGACGAGTATGCTATTGATAATAAAAAGGCTAACTAGGAGTGGTTGAGAGAACTTGGTTCGTAGGGTCCATGAATAGCATGGGAGCATTCGTTAGACCGAAGGGTATCGCAATGAATTTGAAATGGTCGTGACGAGTTCGGAAAGTAGTTTTTGAAATGTCGTCTTCTCGGACTCGAAGTTGTTGATAACCGATTCTTAGATCTATTTTAGAGAAGTAGCTAGCTCCTTGGAGCTGGCCAAATAGATCGTCAGTCCGAGGGAGTGGGTATCGATTTTTGATGGGAAGCTTATTCAATTTCCTAAAATCGATGGACCTTCTGAAGGATCCGTCTTCTTGAAGAACAAGATTGGAGCTCTTCAGGAAGAGAATTTTGGTCTGATGAATCCTTTACACAACAATTCTACTTAGCTAACTAGATAACTTGTGAATTTTTGGCAAGAGTCATCCTATAGGGTGAATTAGCAATTGATGTGGTTCCCGATATGAGGTTGATTCGAAATTCGACCTGTCTCTCTGGGATATTCCCGAAAGTTCCTCGGGAAACACATTTGGAAAAATCACATGCTACTGGAATCCCTTGTATGCCTACCTCTTCTTCGGTCTTGTCCACAACATGAGTGAGGAGAACGTAGTTCTTCTGGTGTAGGCACTTCTGCGCCTTGATGCACGAGATAGGAAGAGGATTGGTGCCAGGTTTATCACCATGGATTATTAGAGTTTTTGTGATCAGGAAGGTGAAGGCAAACGACCTTCTCGCAACACATAGTATCAGCACGGTGGGGGCTTAACCTAACCATGACGATTATCACATTAAAACTCCTAATATTTACTGGCATGAAATCTATTTGTAATGAATGGTTGTTTAGTGTTAAGGTGTACTCCACATATGTACCCTAGGTTAAATCAGTTTTCCCCATTGGCCATGTCCATTGAGAAGGCTTAGCTTAGCTTTGGGGATGTTGTTTTAGTAAGTGTTTGAATATGTTACTAATCGAAACTTCACTCGGATTTACCATTGATTAAGAGGTAAGCGAAAGAGTTGTCAAGTGGGAACATACCAATAACAATCGTTGGGTCTTGGACTGCTTCGCCTTGACCCCAGGTCAGGACCATTTCTGATCTTTCTGCACCTTGATTGTTATCCTTGGGGAAACTACGCCAGAAGTGACCGGTTACTCCACACCCATAGCAGGTGTGAATGGTCTCATTATTGGTGTTGTTGTTAGGGTTGTTGCAATTTTTGTCGTTTTCATTTGGCTGACGCTTTTGGCATGGATAAGTTCTACAGAATTTGGCGGGGTGATTCTTTCAGTTGCATTCGTCACAATGCATCTCCCGGCAGGCTCCCTTATGATGGAATTTGCACTGGTTGCATTTTGGAAGGATTCCAACATATGGTCTCCTAGTTGTTGGTGTAATAGGGGTCATGGTCTCATGAACAGCAGCAACATGTTGCTTCCTTGAGAACCCTTGAGTGGGATGTCCCTTTCTCTTACTTCCAGACCTCAGCTTCCTGCTCTTAAGCTTGGGTTTTGGAGTTCCTTGATAGGTTGTCACTTGTTGGTTTCCATGTTCGTCCCTTTGGCTGGCGTTGTCAATGCTATTCCCGCCTCCATTTGGGTTGTTTGCATCGATTTGTGCCATAGTAGCGGTTACTGCCGCCATTACAGCAGCTTGAAATGTAGCAGAGTCCATCTGCAGGAGCGGTGTCTCGCGGGCGCACTTGTTATCCTTGCGGGATGGCATTTTCCTGTGTTTCCATCTACATCGCTATGATGTATTTGTGGTAGTACGTAATCACATATTTGGCATGATCGCTGCATCTATCCTTAGAGTATATAGGTTGTTCTGGTTTTGAGATCCTTGACTGTCTAGCGGTCTCGAGGGTTCACTTGTGCATAATATTGAGTCTTTGCAGTAATGTGAAATCAATATAGCACTTAATTGTTTCAGGGGTAAGTACCATCTCAATACACGAAAGAGAGTCATGTCGGATAGTAGGGGGAACTAGAAAAGGCTAATCCTAATCGTGGCGGGAAGTGTCTGGTGGTGGTGCTGGTGAAGTGGATGCACCTTGGAGACGAGCTACTTGTTGCTCGGTATCTCGTAGGCGTACTTCCCAAACTAACTGTCTCGCTCGAGAGTCTCCATTCACTTCTCGTGTTTTCCTTTCATCCCTCCTATTAGCAAACCACATTTGTTTCGTTCGATTTGGGGTGTCCTAAGCTTGATTATCAATACCTCGGGTGCGTCAGACCAAGACTGGTAGGGCCTGGTCAATGGGTCCTTTATGGCCGATGGTCGGAGAGACCTCGGTTCCTGCCCTAGTGTGGTCGTATCCCCTGTTGGTGACTCTATTTCCAAATTTCGCATGCCCAAGGGGGCATGGGGCCACTGGGGCCCACACGATAAGTTGGTACTCTTGCTTTTCATGGATGGTTAATGACATCAGATTATGCATCCGAGTCATCATCATCTCTGCCCTTGGGCTCTTCCTCCTCGAGGTCCACTTATTGACTTGGCGGGTTCACCGGCGAGTTCTACTCCGTGTTCCTCCTGCGGTTCTTCCTCTGGATCGAGCCACCCTACTGTTCCTTGACTAGGGAGATAGGGTTTTCCTGACTAATGATACTTGTCTATAGCGTATTGCACGAAGGACTATGAATACTAGAATCAAATAGCATACCAATTACTCCTATAATCCTACAACTATTGCATAGATTTAGTTGGGTTCCCTTTTTGGAGATTAAGGGGTATGTTTTTAGATTCCCTAGCTATCACGATTTCTTCCAGACATGTGATGGTTGTACCTTGGAGGGAATGTAGTTGATCAGGCTACATCCGCTCCTTGATACAACCAAGAACAGACCTGGATTAACCGAGATACTAGCATTATCTTGTTTTGTTCGGTGTTAGGTTCACGTTCCTAATACAAGCAAGGGTGTTCTATTGTTATGTTTTACTTGTTTTGTTCAGAGTTATGTTAGTCCCTCTTTTGGTTTATAGTTGCATATCAATGTATGGTTAGATATGCTAGCTCACTATAAACAGAGCTCTGATACGAACCTGTCACACCCCCGAACCAGACGGCGGAAACGTCCGAGGGCTGTCGTGACTCAATTGAATATCATCACAATGAATATACATGAAACATAACATCATACATCACCAAGCATTGGAATATTACAACTGGTAGCGTTTACATTTATTACATTGTTCCCTAACATTACATGCCCAAAAAGTAGATTGTTCGGTGCTAATTAAACAAGCAGCAAAACGTCACTGAGTACACTTATCCCTTCGATTTATCTGTTACCTGAGAATACAAGTATTTTGAAAAACGTCAACATATGAAATGTTGGTGAGTTCATAATTAATGTTTGAAATCCAATGTTTGTATTGTTTTGAAAACCACCAGAAAATCCGATATTTTCTGAAAATAATATAGCGTAAAAAAAATATGTGAAGATCCGTGAGTATGCTTGTTTGTTTTCTATAGATGTAAGCGTACGAGTTGTAAAATTCGGCATGTAGTTCGTAAGTGTATTAGTTGAAAACCCTAGGAAACCCGACGTTTTCCTATCACTTTTCTTTAATTAGTTTATGTGTTGTTGTTTCGTTACGTTAGAGGTATTCGTTGAGCTCCGGAGGCATTGGGTATACAGTGGGTTGTGAATTGTTGTAACGTACGTTAATGAAAACGTCCAATTGACAACCGTACTAGCGATCCCTTAGGCGTCGCTCGCACTTATTCACATAACCCAACCCTCCCGGACTTGTATAGTCCCACGACCGAAGAGAAAGAGAGAAGGTGCGAAACCCTCGGTATTTCCCTACATCGTTCAAGACCATTGCAATTGCGAAGGGCCCGAAGCCCAACCTGCAATCGTGAGTTCCCGACTTTACTAGCAGCACCGAAGGATCCTTGGGGACCAGCAGCACGTTTTCCATTGAAAGTCCTTTTACACGAGGTTAAGTCGTATTAGACCCAACTACATGTAAGCAAGTATCCTTTGGGCCTAAAGATCACGTCATCGGGCTAGCTAGGCCCAACAAGCATGATTTGAAACTTTTGGGCCTAAGGAAGATACGTCGACGTATTGAGTAGTTCCACGAGAGTATAGAGTTCCGAGAGCTCCATGTGTGTATTGAGCGTTGTAGTGTTAGTGGTTTCGGATTTGTTATTGATTCGAGACCGAATCAATTCGTTTGATAACGATTGTTGGTGATATTGTGTATTGTAATTCATCAAGAGTCGTAGTGTCAGTCTTTGTTCACAACGAGTGTATTGAGTTATCATTGAAAATTTTCTATTTACAACCCCTCTTTATTTTGTAACTTTACTTTTTCACCCCTTTAAGTAAATTAATTTCCGGTTTAGTCCTTAAACCATTTTTCTTGGCATTTTAACATCAAAACTTAATGAAATTGATATTTTTCAGCACCTTTTTAGTTGAAAACAGTTTTAGACCCTGAAAATACAAATTTCTCTGTTGTAGCCCTTTATTTCGCAATTTTTACACTTTTGGCCCAAATTGGAAAATTTTTGCAACTTTGGTCCTTTTTCAACTATGGAAAAGCATTTTTGACCTTTGAAAAGTACTTAGAACACTAATAACCCACTTTTTTACAGAAAAACAAGGTTCATCCCCTCAAGTTTGGGTAATTTCGCATATTGGGCCTTATTGGGCCGAAAATGTCATTTTTAGCCCATTAAGCTTGAAATTTATGTTTTTAATCCTCCAAAAGAGTATATTTTCATAAAATACATTATGGAAACTGTTTTGACTCATCTCACCCATCAGATTTCGAAATATTTCATTTTGGGCCCTTCAACTTTGTATTTTTAACATTTTATGTCCAAAAAATGAGTTTTTAGCCCAAAGTATGTGTTGTTAAGCCACTTAGCTATTTTTCTTGGTATACTTTGTATGTAGTAGTATATTTTATGCTAGTATCATTTAACATAAAGTATATCTCGGTTTTTAGTGATTCATGACTAGGTCTAACATCATAATCATACAA
This sequence comes from Lactuca saligna, assembly GCF_052625555.1. NCBI lineage: Eukaryota > Viridiplantae > Streptophyta > Magnoliopsida > Asterales > Asteraceae > Lactuca > Lactuca saligna. Next base: position 320,816,210 of record NC_136420.1, on the reverse strand, counting down.
AACACACATATAAGCATAGAAATCATACAAGGCATACACAAAATGATAGATCTGCTCCTTTGCTTGTATTCTCCCCCACAAAAGCTTATAAAAACCGAAAATAAGGGGGTATGAAGCTCACCTTTTTTGAAGGTTTCGGTTTTTGATGAAGATGTGAAGAGGTTTTTGGCCCTAGCAAGCTTCTTGAGGAGCTTTACAAGTTAGATGGCTCTAAGATGTATGATTCACGAAATGGAAAGGGTTAAGAGGTGATTTTGAAGAAATCAAGAAGCTAAACCATGGATATAAGTAAAAACTTACCTAGGATGATGATTTTTGGTGAAGAGTCCTCTTAAAAGCACACACCAACTCGAGATTTTTTTTTTATGGAAGAGGGAAGAGGTTTTTGAGAGTGTTTAAGAGAGTTTTTGAAAGAAAAATGAAGGTGGTGAGAGGGTTGGCCGAGAATATGGAGAGAAGGGAGAGAGAGATCATAACCTTGTTATTTGTGAGGTAATAGTAAGTCTTGAAACATGAGATGCTACCATAGATATATGGTGGTTAAACATGAGTTGTCACATGCATGTTTGGTCTTCATTTATCCATTCTTTTTTTTTTTAATAAACATGGCCGATTTGGGATTAAGAGAAAGGAAAGAAATCATCTTGGGCCCACACTCGAATTTATGAAGCCCAAAAATAAATTTTTGGCCCATTGGGGCAAATGAAATCTTTTATGGCCCAACAAGGCTCATTAGAGGTAAGATGGATTATTTTAGGCCCACATGGCCCAAAATGCTAAAGTTTTATGAATGTGGTCTATTTAGAGCCCAATTAGGGCTTCTAGGCCCAATAGGAGAATTTTTAGTTCATAAGGAACTTGGACCGGGATTACTAAGGTTTCCAACCCTTAGTTAAACATATGAGGTGTATTTTGAACGAGGATAGAGTATTGTATTCACTTAGAGTACATGCTTTTACAATGGATGATGTTTATATGAGAATAAAATTTCCTAGCTAAAAATGCTAGTTGTGACAATATACATATACATATACATATATATATATATATATATATATATATATATATATATATATATATATATATATATATATATTCAATTATCAAACAAACAATCCAATTACCCACCCCCATTATCTTCGTTTATCACTTAAAGATTTACCCTAAGAATCAACTATCCTTCATCCATTCATTCCTAAGGATTGATCTAAGGGATTGGCACGAAGTCCATTGCTACCAAAGTTTATCTATTAGATACTAAATCCATTGTTATCAGGTGCTAACTCCATAGTCACCAAGGTTCGCTTAACAGGCACGAAGTCACATCGTTACCAAGGTTTACTCAATAGGCACGAAGTCACATCGTCACCAAGGTTTAACCAATAGGCACGAAGTCACATCGTCACCAGGGTTTGCTCAATAGGCGCGAAGTCGCATCGTCACCAAGGTTTACTCAATAGGCACTAAGTTGCATTGTCGCCAGGGTTTACTCAATAGGCATTAAGTCGCATAGTCGCCAACTATCCCATCTACTCATGTTCTACCCAACATATTTGTAGATATAAAATACATATACAGGTTGACTCATTTACCACCTATATAAAACCTTCATTCCACGCCCATCTCAAATAGACACATAACATATAAAACATAGCATGTCTTTCATGGCAAACACTTCATATATGTGTTAAAAGAAAGTAACTACACAGTCACACAAAACATATAATTAATACATTCAAACAATACTTGTATTAAAATCGTGTTTGTGAAACGGACTATACACTCACATGATCAGAAGATGATCAGACAGCAATACGGCTTGCAGTGGTAGTATTCCTCGGTGAAACCGGGATCACTTCACACACCGAGCTTCTCGCGGGCAGAGCTTCGACTCGGAAACTCTTTTTTTCGCGGGATCTTCGGGCTTCGGGTCTCGGGATGTTATCAGGGCTTCGGGGGGTTAAAATATGTGACATCCCCAAAATCTCGGCCAAAAAAGACCGATTTTCATTTATGCTTTTAAAATGATTTCAGAGTAAATCCATTTGATTTGAAAGAATTGCGGAATTTTTTCCCAAAAACAAAACATGATAAAATAATGTTTACCAAAGCATTTCATAAAAGAAATGTATTTTTCATTATATAATCAAAACTCGGGGTGTCATGTTCTGATATAGACCAATAAGCATAAACGATAATATTACAAGTCATTCAACAAATATATATACATATACAGACTTGTAAACAAAACAACTTGATGGTTCATCCATCTTACGCCCTTGCGCCACTTCCTGTAATACAAATAAAACTGAGTGGGTCAGGCTTGGGAGCCTGGTGAGCATATAGGGTTTTCAACCCACAATAAATAATTAAATTAATTAATATCAACCAACAATAACCCAGTTACCCATTCCTGTTATTCTCACTTTACGTCCCTAAAATAACTAACACAAGGGACATAATCTAAGAATATTTTCATCGGGGTGACAACACATGCTACGGGGTTTCCTCAGCAATATAAGTCAAATAAGGCAACCATGAGGGGGATGGAATACAACGAATGAACACCCAAGTTCATTAACACCTACAGGTTATGAGCCTGCTAGCGTTCCACTGGACTGTCTAGAAAAGTCCGTGGTCGTCATCTAAATTCCGCTAGATGACTGGATCTAAACAACAACGAGGCCTCTCATCTGTTTATTACACACCAACTATCTACCCATGTTCTACCCAACATATTAGTAGATAAAAACATACATTTTTATACATATTTTCAAAACCTGTATAACATGCTTGATCAATACAATTTCCATATAACAGATGAGGCACGCACACATAACACGTATTTCATATAGAAATAATCATATCTGTAAGATAGAAGAAAGTGAATATACATTCACACACATAACAACAAAATATACACATAACACGTATCTCGTATAAAATACTTCATAGTTATACATTAGGAGAAAGTAACAACGCATTCACACGTATAAACGACAATAAACTTAATACACTCGAACCATACCTGTATTATTATTGCGTTTATTAAAGGTAGTATACACTCACTTGATCAAAAGATGATCGGACAGCACTACGACTTGCAGAAGTCGTAATCCTCAGCAGATCTAGAAGATCTCTACGAAAATCGAACTTCTCGCGGGCAGAGCTTCGGCTCAGAAACCGCACTTCTTGGGATCTTCGGGATCTCGGGACTCGCTTCGGGACTCGGGAATATTACCGGGGCTTCGGGATATTTCTGGCACGAAAAACGATGCAAAAACGCGAGAAAACAGGAAGAAATGAGCAACTGAATCGGCTGCACTCGACTTCCTTTTATAGGGGCTGGATCTGCGATTTACGCGGGGCGTACGCAACGTCATTGCATGCGTATGTGTTCGAGTGACGTCATTGCATGCGTAGCTGAGGCGGTTCACGAGTACGCTGGGCGTACCCCAAATTACGCAGGGCATACGCTATTAAGCAAACTTCAAACTTGCGTAACTTTTGCATACGAGCTTCGTTTTCAACGTTCTTTATATGCACGGAAAGGTGAGACTACGCTCTACATCTTTCGTTTAGACTCCGTCGGCTAATTTTGAATTTATTTTTATTATTTATTTTTAATAGGCCGGGACAGAAAATTTCGTTATAAATTCATAACTTCTTCGTTTGATGTCCGTTCTCGCCTAACTTTTTATCGCTTTGATACTAACAACGAGATCTTCAATTCTCGTTTAGATCACTAAGGCTAAATATCGCTCTAACATAAATTTCACTTTTTACGTTATCCAGCGGTGCCAGTTTTGTCGCGAAACTTCGACATGTCATAACTTCCTCGTTATAACTCGGATTTCGGCATTCTTTATATCTTCGGAAACCTTGTTTCAACTACTACAACATTATCTAAAGATATCAAGTTTATTTTACACTTAAATTTTGACGCTTATTTTTATTCTTAATTAATCAAACCACATAATTAAGCAATTAAGCACAAAACACATAATACTCAAATAATACAATCTTATTATTTCAAAACGGGTTACAAAGGTTAACCTAGACTATCACATTGCTAAAAATGGCAAGCCTGGAAACACAGGCGTTACAATTCTCTCCACCTTAGAATGATTCCGTCCCCGGAATCACACATCAACAAACAAATGCGGATAGCGACTCCTCATGTCACTCTCCTTCTCGCAGGTGATATTCGGCCCATTCGTGTGTTTCCATCGGACAAGCACCAACTCGACCATCTTGCGTCGCAACTTCTTAGTCTTTCGGTCAACAATTGCCTCTGGTTCTTCAATCAACCTTTTGTTCTCATCGATTCTCAATTCGGAAATTGGAATTATATCGGGAACTTCTCCCGTGAACTTTCTCAAATAACACACATGAAAAGTGTTGTGAATTCCATTCAGTTCTTATGGTAGTTCGAGCTTGTAAGCTTGGTTCCCAATCCTCTGAAGAACTTTAAACGGGCCAATAAACCTTGGACTCAACTTTCCCCTTTTACCAAATCTTATAAGTCCCTTCCACGGCGAGACTTTAAGCAAAATCGAATCCCCAACTTCAAATGTCATCGGTCTTCGCTTTTTGTCAGCGTAGCTCTTTTGACGATCCTGAGCCGCTAAAATTCTTTCCCTAATTACTTTCAACTTTTCAGCAGTTTGATGAACCATCTCCGGTCCCATAAACTGCTTTTCCCTAGCCTCAAGCCAACAAGACGGCGTACGACACTTTTGTCCATACAAAGCTTGGTAAGGTGCCATCTTAATGCTCGAGTGAAAACTATTGTTATAGGAAAATTCTACCAACGGTAAATGTTCATCCCAATTACCTAGGAATTCCAAGGTACATGCTCTCAGCATATCTTCAAGTGTTTGTATCGTTCTTTCACTCTGACCATCAGTCTGTGGATGGTAAGCTATACTTAAACGTAACTTGGTACCCATTTCCTCTTGTAGACATTTCCAAAACCTTGAGGTGAAACGATTATCACGATCCGACACAATTGTTAGCGGAACACCGTGAGGTCTCACAATTTCCTTCACATAAGAATTCGCAAGCTTTTCCATAGACCATTTCTCCCTGGCTGCTATGAAATGCGCACTCTTAGTGAATCGATCAACGACCACCCAAATCATGTCATGACCATTCTTTGTTCTGGGTAGTTTAGTGACAAAATCCATAGCAATGTCTTCCCACGTACCCATAGGAATAGGCAAAGGTTCTAAACTCCCATACGGTTTCTGATGTTGTGTCTTGACTCTCGCACAAGTCACACACTCAGCCACATACTTTGCAACATCAAGCTTCATCGTCGGCCACCAGTAGTGGGGTTTCAGATCCCTATACATTTTAGTGCTACCGGGATTAATCGAATACATGGTCTTGTGAGCTTCTTCCATCAGAAGATCTCTAATTCCTCCTGACTTAGGTACCCAAATACGATCTTGGAATACCTTCAGTCCATGACCGTTTGTACCAAACACCAATGTTTTACCCAAACGTTCCTCCTTTCGGTCATTCTTTTCAGAAGCTTCCTCTTGAGCTTTCTTTATACTTTCCACAATGGTCGAGACAACTTCAATTCTCAACGCTCTTGGCCTTTTCCTTTCAAGATTGACTTTCCGACTGAGAGCATCAGCAACAACATTAGCTTTACCGGGATGGTAAAGTATCTCACAGTCGTAGTCCTTGAGTAACTCCAGCCAGCGTCGTTGCCTCATATTTCAATTATTTCTGATTGAAGAGATATTGGAGACTCTTATGATCAGTGAAAAGCTTGCACTTCGTGCCATAGAGGTAATGCCTCCATATTTTCAGAGCGAAAACTACCGCTGCCAACTCCAAATCATGAGTCGGGTAGTTCTTTTCATGCTCTTTCAGTTGTCAAGACGCATATGCTATCACCTTTTCTCTTTGGGTCAAAACACAACCCAATCCAACCCCAGATGCAACGCTATAAACAGCAAAGTCTTCAACTCCATCGGGTAGAGAAAGTATCGGTGCCTCGCATAGTTTCTTCTTTAGCTTCTCGAATGCTTCTTTATGCTTCTCTCTCCAAGCATAAGTAGCTCCTTTGTGGGTCAAAGCTGTCAACGGAGTAGCAATCGAAGAAAAGCCTTGGATAAACCTTCGGTAATATCCGGCTAATCCTAAAAAGCTTCGGATCTCCGTGGGACTTTTCGGTTGTTCCCACTTCATTACAGCTTCAATCTTTGCTGGATCAACCATTATCCCTTCTTGGTTGACCACGTGACCCAAGAATTGGACTTCACGAATCCAAAAATCAAATTTGGAGAACTTTGCATAAAGCTTCTCTTTCTTCAAAACTTCTAACACTTCTCGCAAGTGTCTGCCATGCTCCTCCTGGCTTTTCGAGTAAATCAGAATGTCGTCTATGAACACTATCACGGATTTATCAAGGAAAGGATTACAAACCCTATTCATCAAATCCATGAACGCTGCCGGAGCATTGGTTAGTCCAAACGACATAACCAAGAACTCATAGTGTCCATATCTAGTTCTGAATGCAGTCTTCTCTATATCTTGCTCTCTTACTTTCAGCTGATGATATCCCGACCTTAGATCGATCTTCGAGAAATAGCTCGAACCTTGCAATTGATCAAATAGGTCATCAATCCTTGGCAACAGATATCTATTCTTTATTGTTGCCTTGTTCAGCTCTCTGTAATCAATGCACATTCTCATACTTCCATCTTTCTTCTTCACGAATAACACCGGAGCACCCCCGGGTGATGAACTAGGTCTAATGAAACTTTTGTCCAACAACTCCTGAAGTTGCATCATTAGCTCCTTCATCTCCGTCGGTGCTAATCGCTAAGGTGCTTTTGCAATTGGCGTTGTTCCTGGTAACAAGTCTATTCTTAACTCTACTTGTCTATCAGGTGGTAATCCAGGAAGATCTTCGGGAAATACTTCCGGATAATCACACACCACAGGAATACTCTGCATCACCTTCTTTTCCTTCTTAGCATCAATCACGAATGCTAAATATGATGTACATCCCTTGGTCAAACACTTTCTGGCTTTCATTAGGGAAATGATTCCAGAATTCACTCGGCGTTTGTCCCCATACACCATAAACGAATCTTTTCCAGGCGGGTTTACTTTAATTATCTTCTGCTTGCATAAAATTCCGGCATCATTGGCGCTGAGCCAATCCATTCCCAACACGATGTCGAAACCATTAAGTTCGATAGGAAATAATTCCTCGCGGAACTTATTCTCATTCAAGTCGATTAAGATGTTTCTCATACGATGGCTAACAGGTACAAACTTGCCACTAGCAACTTCGACTAATAAAGCATTATCTAGTCTATCAATAGGCAAAGCTAGTTTTCTACCAAATTCATGCAATATAAAGGAGTAGTTGGCTCCAGAATCAAATAAAATTTGGGCATGCAAATTGTTAACGAGAAAGGTACCCGAAGCGACATCAGCTTCATCCTTAGCAGCTTCCAGTGTCATCTGGAATGCTCTCGCCTTCGGCTTTGGTGGAATGTTGGGCTTAGCTGCCTCCTTCTTCTTCGGACAGTCTTTCAAAATGTGCCCCTCTTCATTACAACCAAAACACATCCTTTTGTTGTTCGGACATTCATTGGCAAAATGTCCAACCTTTCCACACTTGTAGCAGGTCACATCCTCACTACATTTCCCAAAGTGCTTTTTCTTACACTTATCACACCACTTCGCTTCTCCTCCTTTTCCCCCACCTAACCTTTTCGAATCAGATTTCGAAAATTTGTTTTTCTTACCGGAACCAGATGTTCCCTCAAACTTCCTCTTCTCACCAACCTCAACCTTGTTGGTGGTTCTCCCCTTTATCATGTTTTCAACAGACTTGGCAGCCCAGATAGCTACCTCTAGAGTAAGTGCCTGACGTACTGGCACCTCATACTCCCATGGGAGTCCCTTCGCATACCGGTCCACCTTCGTCAGCTCGTCTGGAACGATACGCAAGGTAAACTCCATCTTATCGGTGAAGTTATTGGTGTATTCATCAACTGACATACTGCCCTTAGTCAATGTCAGGAACTTGTTCTCCAACTCCAACAGATTTTGAGCCGAGTAGAACTTGCGCTTAAACTGCACCAAGAACTATGCCCATGACAATTGCAGTGGCTCATTAGGGCTCAAAGTCTTCCCTAGAGTGTTCCACCAACGAACGGCTCCACCTCAGAATTGACGCACGGCATACATAGTTTGCAACTTACCACTGCAGCCACACGTCATGAAGGCTAGCTCCATTTCGGAGATCCAATCCATAACCCCAATCGAATCCTCCTTTCCATTGAAGGTTGATGGTTTGCAAGTCAAAAAGTCCTTGTACTTGCAACCCATTCCATCATTCCTTCCATCGCGGTTATCTTGCCTAACTATCGGTGGGTTGGCTTGACCAACTGATCCACTGAAGTTTCCACCGTCCGAGTGCCCTTCATTTAATTCAGGCTCTTCCACATGAATCGACAGTTCTTCCCGATTTTGTTGAAGCAACCGTCTAGTTTCATCCATTTGACGATCTAACATCGTCTGAATCATCAATTGTACACCAGCCATTGTTATCGGCTCAGGTGCTGCTGCTATGACAAGTCTTTGTTCAATCACTGGTGGTTCATTCCTGTTTTCATTAGCATTTCCAACTCCACTTCTTGTTCTCGCCATTTTTGATCTAAACACCGAATAAGGTGAAATTTGATCCTTATTCACGATAGATATTCAAATCATCCTTATCACTCCGAAACGTTTACATGCTAGTTCTAATATCGTAGACGTACGCTTAGAATCCTACACACATAAAGTTTCTAGATCCGGTCGGCAACAGACCATAGATCCGAACAAATAATATCATATATGGCAACATATAACATTTAGCACATAAAGCATTTTAGGCAACTTCCCTAAAATAAACTAGTGCTCGTGTCTAAAATGTAACAGACACACATCTCAAAATTTCACTTAGCATTCTAAGTTTAAGTCTAGAAATCCTAAAAATTCCTAGTTCGCTTAAACTAATGCTCTGATACCAACTGTGACATCCCCAAAATCTCGGCCAGAAAAGACCGATTTTCATTTATGCTTTTAAAATAAATTCAGAGTAAATCCTTTTGATTTGAAAGAGTTGCAGAATTTGTTCCCAAAAACAAAACATGATAAAACAATGTTTACCAAAGCATTTCATAAAAGAAATGTATTTTTCATTATATAATCAAAACTCGGGGTGTCATGTTCCGATATAGACCAATAAGCATAAACGATAACACTACAAGTCATTCAACAAATATTTACATATACAGACTTGTAAACAAAACAACTTGATGGTTCATCCATCTTACGCCCTTGCGCCACTTCCTGTAATACAAATAAAACTGAGTGGGTCAGGCTTGGGAGCCTGGTGAGCATATAGGGTTTTCAACCCACAATAAATAATTAAATTAATTATTATCAACCAACAATAACCCAGTTACCCATTCCTGTTATTCTCACTTTACGTCCCTAAAATAACTAACACAAGGGACCTAATCTAAGAATATTTTCATCGGGGTGACAACACATGCTGCGGGGTTTCCTCAGCAATATAAGTCAAATAAGGCAACCATGAGGGGGATGGAATAAAGCGAATGAACACCCAAGTTCATTAACACCTACAGGTTATGAGCCTGCTAGCGTTCCACTGGACTGTCTAGAAAAGTCCGTGGTCGTCATCTAAATTCTGCTAGATGACTGGATCAAAACAACAACGAGGCCTCTCATCTGTTTATTACACACCAACTATCTACCCATGTTCTACCCAACATATTAGTAGATAAAAACATACATTTTATTACATATTTTCAAAACTTGTATAGCATGCTTGATCAATACAATTTCCATATAACAGATGAGGCACGCACACATAACACGTATTTCATATAGAAATAATCATATCTGTAAGATAGAAGAAAGTGAATATACATTCACACACATAACAACAAAATATACACATAACACATATCTCGTATAAAATACTTCATAGTTATACGTTAGGAGAAAGTAACAACGCATTCACACTTATAAACGACAATAAATTTAATACACTCGAACCATACCTGTATTATTATTGCGTTTATGAAAGGTAGTATACACTCACTTGATCAAAAGATGATCGGACAGCACTACGGCTTGCAGAAGTCGTAATCCTCAGCAGATCTGGAAGATCTCTACGAAAATGGAACTTATTGCGGGCAGAGCTTCGGCTCGGAAACCGCACTTCTTGGGATCTTCGGGATCTCGGAACTCGCTTCGGGACTCGGGAATATTACCGGGGCTTCGGGATATTTCTGGCACGAAAAACGATGCAAAAACGCGAGAAAACAGGAAGAAATGAGCAACTGAATCGGCTGCACTCGACTTCCTTTTATAGGGGCTGGATCTGCGATTTACGCGGGGCGTAATTCATGTACGCGGGGCGTACGCAACGTCATTGCATGCGTATGTGTTCGAGTGACGTCATTGCATGCGTAGCTGAGGCGGTTCACGAGTACGCTAGGCGTACCCCAAATTACGCGGGGCGTACGCTATTAAGCAAACTTCAAACTTGCGTAACTTTTGCATACGAGCTCCGTTTTCGACGTTCTTTATATCCACGAAAAGGTGAGACTACACTCTACAACTTTTGTTTAGACTCCATCGGCTAATTTTGAATTTATTTTTATTATTTATTTTTAATAGGCCGGGACAGAAAATTTCGTTATAAATTCATAACTTCTTCGTTTGACGTCCGTTCTCGCCTAACTTTTTATTGCTTTGATACTAACAACGAGATCTTCAATTCTCGTTTATATCACTAAGGCTAAATATCGCTCTACCATAAATTTCACTTTTTACGTTATCCAGCGGTGCTGGTTTTGTCGCGAAACTTCGACAAGTCATAACTTCCTCGTTATAACTCGGATTTCGGCATTCTTTATATCTTCGGAAACCTTGTTTCAACTACTACAACATTATCTAAAGATATCAAGTTTATTTTACACTTAAATTTTGACGCTTTTTTTTATTCTTAATTAATCAAACCACATAATTAAGCAATTAAACACAAAACACATAATACTCAAATAATACAATCTTATTATTTCAAAACGGGTTACAAAGGTTAACCTAGACTATCACATTGCTAAAAATGGCAAGCCTGGAAACACAGACGTTATAAAATAGGGCTTAAAGAGAGTATCGGGAGTGAGAGAGAGGAGTTGGAACAACCCAAACTCGGCTGACCGTCGATTTCTATTTATAGGGCCATTTTCAGGTCTCACGTTGTGAGTTTTAAGTGCTCACGTCATGGGGATTGATTGTCACTGTGTTCGTCATTGGTCCACTTGCTTTGGAGGCTCCAGAAGGCGTCAAAAGTCAGTTTACGTCGTGAACTCTGATAGTTTTGGGGTTTCGCGCCCCAAACTTCAGAAATTCATAACTTTCGCATACGAACTCCGTTTTCGAGGTTCTTTATATCGACGCGTAGGTGAGGTTATGCTCTACAACTCTCGTTTAGACTCCATTGGCTAAGTCTGGATTTATATTTAATATATTATTAATATATTATTTTTAGTAGGCTGGGATAGGAATACTCCGTTCGAAATCATAACTCCTTCATCTGAACTCCGTTTTCGCCTGTCTTTTTGCCATTGGACAAATATTGATGAGATCTTAGATTCTCATTTAGATTGTTTCGTCTTACAATCACTCGATCTCATATTCGAGTATTCGGGCTGCACACTGCTAAGTCGAAACTTCGGAAAATCATAACTTCCTCATACGAAGTAAGATTTAGGCATTCTTTTTATGCACGCTCTCGATTTAACGTATTCTACTACTTTCGTTTATATCTCTAAGGCTAAATATCGTTCTAACGTAAATTCACTTTTTACGTCATTCAGCGCCGAACCGGTTCTGTCGCGAACTTCGACAGGTCATAATTTCTTCGTTATAACTCGGATTTCGGCATTCTTTATACATACAGAATCCTTGTCACGGCGACTACAACTTAGTTAAGATTATTCATTCTAAATAATCTTCTATCAAAAAGTCACTTTTGATGCCCGTTGCCTCTAAATTGAGTTGCCCTGATCTACGGGCGTTACAATTATCTCCCCCTTAGGATGATTACGTCCCGGAATCATCAACGAAATAGGGCTTGAATAATGATTCCACACGTTATTCCTTCATCCTAGTTAATAAACATAACTTCTATGCTTCCTTGAAAGAGTATCTAACTCTAGGGCTTCTCGACTACAGACGATGCTCAAACTTGCATCAATTTTTCGCACTATGTTGTACTTCCAATCGTAACATTCGGGTTAATAAGTCCTTATTGTGGACTCCTTCTTCTTCTCAGGATAAATACTTTCCTTTATCTATTGTAATAGACCGATGGGTCGTGCTCTATTGACCTCTCATCGCACGATGCGACGATTAGACTTGGTCTTTTTAAAGTTAAATTCTAGAATGGAATATACCTTCCTTCATACTCTAATGTGATATAACCACATTTTAACATGTAGCATGCCTAGCTACAAAATTAAGGAGCGTGATACTATCGATCACATTCATTTCAACCTTCTGACTTAAGTCAGATGTTACATCGAACTTGGTCCTCTGAACCATGTAACAAAATCATCGTAGTCAGACTCAATTTAATATGACCACTAGGGTCGGAATAACAATCATCTTACTAGTGATTACCGAAACAATGGTAACGACATACTCGAATAAGATGGAATCAATTACTAGCTCCTTGGCAACCTCGTGACTTTCCCTGATCCAAGTGTGAGTCCTGTGCTTCCGGTAGTATATGCATCTACTACCCTTCACACCTACTCATACTCGTCCCAAGTATTGTCTCGCAATCGACCAAGTCACCATACAAGAAAATCACACAATCATTCAGCACATCAGATAGCAAAACTACGGTTTATATTAATTCTTGAAACGATTACACAAAGGATCAAGTTCACCTTATACTACACCTCTAGTAGGCTACACTTCCGGATACATACTTTATATATTGATATGAAGCCTTCATCCTTGAATCCTTGTGTTGTTTTCTGCTTCGTCGAAGATCATGTGGAAGGCCCTTGGCTTTGGCGGTGCCTCTAGCCTTGCTGCTTCATTTTTCTTTGGGTAGTCTCTAGGCATGTGCCCCTTGCCTCCACATCTGTAGCACACCTTATCATTGTGTGTACAATTCTTGAAATAGTGGCTGATCCTTCCACATTTGTAACATATTACTTCTTCGTTGCATGTTCCAAAGTGCTTCTTCCTGCACTTTTCACACCTCTTGGCTCCATACCTTTGGTCATCTATGTGACATCCCCAAAATCACGGCCAGAAAAGACTGATTTTGTTTACGCTTTACAAAAATCAAAGTACTTCATTTTATAAAAAGGTTGCGGAATTTGTTCCTAGAAAAACACGATAAATACGTTATTAAAACATTTTCGAAGAAACGTAATTTTATTCATCTTAAAACATTTGGGATGTCATCGTTAATACAGAAACATAAGCATAAACAGAACTTACAATGATTTACACTAGTGATCTACATCTCTTTTAAATCTCTCAGTGTAATGTCACTTCACTTCGTCACCTGTGATATACATAAACTGAGTGGGTCAGGTTGGGAAACCTGGTGAGTACATAGGGTTTTCAACCCACAATAATATAATTACTATGTTCAATCAAACAATCAACCCAATTATCCATCCCCATTATCTTGTTTACTCTTTAAGGATTTAACCTAAGAGTCATCTATCCTGCATTCGTTTATTCTGAAGTCCCTTACCTCCAGGGTTATAGGACTGACACTAAATCAATAGCTGCCAATGTTCGTTAATAAAGCACTAATTCCATAGCTGTTATAGTCTATTCATCGAGTACTAAATCCATAACTACCAGTCTTTATCTAATAGGTACTAAGTCCATAGCTACCAATGTTCAACAGGTACTAAGTTCCATAGCTACCAATTCCTACAGGTACTAAATCCTTAGCTACCAGCATCTAACTAATAGGTACTAAGTCCATAGCTACCAATTCCCAACAGGTACTAAATCCATAGCTACCAACGTTTAACAAGTACTAAGTCCATAGCTACCGGTGTTTGCCCCATAGTGTAACGACCCGTTCCCGGTATGTTGATTTATTGGTAATTATAGTGAGTTTTACAAGAGGGACTCGGCGAGTTCATAGCCTGACTCGCCGAGTAGGGTCGCGTCTGCGGGCACGCGTGAGCCGGGGACTCGGCGAGTCCATATCATGGACTCGGCGAGTCCATCCGTCTGGGTGAAACCCTAAATCCCCGGGTTGCCCACTATTTATACCACCTTATAGCCCCCATCCTCGCCTCCCTCACCCTGAGAACGCAGTATTAGAGCCCCAAATCTCCATTAAAGAGCTTATATGTGTTTTGGTGCCCTCTTTGTGAAGGTGTGAAGAAGGAGAAGAAGAAAGAAGCAAGGAGAAGGGTTGTAGTGCAAAGATCCAAGGCCAAATCAGAGTTTATTGAGGTATTTTCGGAGTTCCATCTTATTATATGCTTTAAACTTCCATTAGAGCTCTCCTAAGAGCTAGTTGGTGCTTGTTTCAAGCCTTACACTTGCATGAACGTCTTATTAAGTCGAAATATCTATGGATCTGAATGTTGGGGTGTTGTAGAGCCCAGATATACTATCTTTTTGGGGTTATATTGCATGTTAACCATAGATCTACCCATTTTATGCATCTTTTAGCCTTATTTCCCTTATTCATGAGGTTGTGCACGTAAAGTTGGAAACTTTACGTGGTAAAACAGCTTATTGGACTCATATCTATCAATTGTATGCATTGGATTCAAACAAAATCAAGTAAAAATCAGTTGCATGGCGGCGACTCGGCGAGTCAGAAGAACGACTCGACGAGTCTGGTCGCGAGTCCCGAGTCCTTCAGTTTTATCAGTGTCGAGTGGACGAGGTGAGTCAGGAAGTGGACTCAGCGAGTTGAGAGTAGACTCAGTGATGGAGGGACTCGGCGAGTTTGTTCATACAACTCGGCGAGTCCAAGGCAATCTTCTTAGGATCAAGAACAACTCGTCGAGTTTGTTCTTGTGGCTCGGCGAGTCGGATGAAGATTGTCTGAGTTCTTGGATCAAGAGTGAACTCGTCGAGTCGATGCCACACTCGACGAGTAGCAGCGTGTAGAGCTGAGAGGTGAGACTAGGACTCGGCGAGTTGGGTAGCCCGACTCGGCGAGTCAGCCCGGAGTGAGTTGACTTTGACCAAGGGTAAAAGAGTCATTTTACCCCTAAGTGCAGTGTTAGTTTTTGATTGAGTGTGTTTATGGACTTGTAGCCGAGGAGATTCAGGAGCAGCAGCCGTTAGCTTCCCGAGCCACACACTCATCAGCTAGCTTACGAGGTGAGTTTCCTTCCAGTAGGGACGGGTCTAAGGCCACAATGCCGGCCCGTCCAGTTAGCAGTAGTTTCCGGACTTCGGTCCGATGTAGTAGTTAGTATGTTTGATGCCTTCGTGGTTAAGACAGGATTTATGCGCTATGTTTCATGTGTTTTATGTTATGTGTTCCGGGCTACGGCCCGATGCAGTATGCAGTATATTTGTTCATGCTAGATGATATGCTATGCTATGCTCAGTCAGTTCCGGACTTCGGTCCGATGCAGGGGACACGGTCCCAGTCAGTTTCGGACTTCGGTCCGATGCAGTCAGTTCCGGACTTGGTCCGATGCAGTTAGTTCCGGACTTTGGTCCGATGCAGTTAGTTCCGGACTTTGGTCCGATGCAGGGGACAAGGTCCCAGTCAGTTCCGGACTTCGGTCCGATGCAATTTCCGGGCTTCGGCCCGATGCAGTGGGCAAGGCCCAATATGCGTTTATATGTTATTGTATGGTATGTGGTATTTTGGGGGAGCTCACTAAGCTTCGTGCTTACAGTTTCAGTTTTGGTTTCAGGTACTTCCGCAAGCAAAGGGAAGAGCTCGGGGTGACAGCATCGCACACACACCACAGCACAGCTTTTGTCCTGGGGATAACTTTTTGATATTTTTGAAATTGATGTAGTATGATACAATCTTCCGCACAATATTTTATTATGTTTTAGGGATACACCGCGTATGTTTTACGTTATGACACTTATATTATGGTTTTGATTATATTGAAAAACGAAAATTTTTGGGTCGTATTTTTGGGTCGTTTCACATAGGCACTAAGTCTATAGTTGCCAATGTATACTCACATCATCTTCTATCTCTCATCATTCATCTACCCATCTCATACCCAACATATTCGTATATATAAAATACATATACAGTTTAAATTCTTTAAAACATGTATAAAACGTTCATCCAGCATAGACAGCAAGTATTCAGATAATATGCACACATAGCATGTAGTTTATATAAAATACTTCATATCTATGTGTAAGATGAAAGGGACTATGCACTCACCTGAGTAGGTGGTGACTCAGCACTCGGACAGCGCTTCGATACTCTCAAAACGATATTCCTTCGATAAAACCTAGTACCAGTACCACTAGGGTTTAGTCTAACGATAACCGCAACAAATTAATTAGTCTGACTATTATTAAGCGTTAATAACGCTTAATATAACTCATAATAATAGCCCAAATAATTATTTTAAGGACCTAATAACATTCCTATAATTATTTGAAAGCTATATTAAAAATTGCGTAAGCGTAGCATACTTACAGCGAATTTTATCGAAAACCGGGACTTAATTGGAGCAGCGTTTCGAAACCGAAAAACTCCTTTTTCTCGGGGCTTCCTTAGGGTGCTAGGGGTTCACCTAGACTTTAGCGAGGGTTCAAAACCCTAGAGAGAGAAAGATTTTAGAGAGAGAAGGAGAAATGGTGTGAAAAATCCGGAGACCCTCGCCCCCTTTTATAGCCTGCGAGCCTCGGACTACGCTGGGCGTAATCCTTGGCTACGCAGCGCGTTCTCTCGGATAAGGATGCCAGCTTCGCACCAGCTGGCTCGCACCCATTCTCGGACCCGGACCAGATCAAGTACGCTGCGCGTACCCAGCTTCGGACGCGGGGCGTACTATGGACGCTAGGCGTCTCTTCGCTACGCTGGGCGTAACCCTCACACCAGGTGTCATCATCCAAAGCGATTTCATCCGACGGCTGGGAGTTCGGCCACGTCATCACTTCATGCAATAGTTTCGCAAGTTCCCTTTCCAACTTTAAAAATTCATAACTTTCGCGTACGACCTCCGTTTTCGACGTGCTTTATATCCACGTGAAGGTGGGAACGTACTCTACAACTTTTGTTTGGACTCCGTTGGCTAATTTTGGCTCGATTTTATATTTTATATTATTAACGGGCCGGGACACAATTGGTCCGTTAAATCCTCATAACTTCTTCATCCGACATCCGTTTTCGCCCATCTTTTTCTCGTTACGCTACTCTCAACAAGATCTTCGATTCTCGTTTAGGTCGTGCCGGCTAAAAACCGCTCGATCTAATATTCAAATTTCGGGCTGTACACTGTTATTCCGAAACTTCGAAAAATCATAACTTCTTCATACGAAGTCAGATTTGGGCGTTCTTTTTATTGATGTTCTTAGTTTAACATATTCTACGACTTTCGTTTCGATCGCTAAGGCTAAATCTCGCTCCATCGTAAATTCACTATTTACGCTTCCCGGTATCGTGCCGGTTCCGTCGCGAAACTTCAACGGGTCATAACTTCCTCGTTATAACTCGGATTTCGGCGTTCTTTATATGTACGGAAACCTCATGACATATACTAAAACTTGGTTAAGATTATTTATTCTAAATAATCTTTTGTCGAAAAGTCATTTTTGACGTTACAATTTTCTCCCCCTTAGGATGATTACGTCCCAGAATCATCAACGAAACAGGGTCTTATAATGACTCCATACGTCATCTCTTCATCCTAGGTAATAATTATAACTTCTATATTCCTTCAAGTCTATCTCTTAAAATCATTAGTTGCAAGAGTATTCGATCGTGCACCTGCTCTCTCCCTCAGGCTAGATTCCCAATTATGACCTTCAAGTCACAATCTCGATCCTTACTGGATACGAACTTGAGAGGATTTCTTTTATTACTACTATGGATCAATGTGTCATATTCTAATGACCTATCATCGTATGTTGCAACACTTAGACTTAGGTCTCTTAGAGTTAAATTCTAAAACAAGCTATGCCTTCCTTCATGTTCTAATGTGATATAATCACACTTTAACATTTGGCATTTCTAGCTATCAACTTCTTTAACAACGAGCGCGATATTTCTATTGATCGCTTTGGTTCCAATCGTTTGGTTTAAGTCGGACGCTACATCAAACTTGGTTCTCTGAACCACACAACATACTCATCGTTGTCGGACTCGATTCGATATGACCACTAGGATCGGAATATCAACAATGTTCTTAGTCATTACCGAAACGATGGTAACAACACACTTGAATAAAACGAAATCAATTACTAGCTTCTTGGTAACCTTGTGACTTTCCGTGATCCAAGTGTGAGTCCTGTGCTTCTGGTAGTATAGGCCTCTACTACCATTCAAACCTACTCATACTCATCCCAAGTATTGTCTCGCAGTTTCCCAAGTCACCATGCAGCGAATCACACAACAACTTAACTCATCAGATAACAAAACAAAGGTTTTATATTATTTCTTGAAACGATTACATAGGTGTTCAAGTTCACCCTAGGCTATGCCTCTAATAGGCTACATCATACAATACTATGGCTACTGCATAACTTGATCTTCGGATATGAAGTCCTCATCCTTGATTCCTCGCACGGTTTTCTACTTCGTCGTGGATCATGTGAAATGCCCTTGGCCTTGGTGGCGTTTCTGGTCTTGCTGCTTTATTTTTCTTTGGGCAGTTCTTTGAAATATGCCCATCATTTCCACATTCATAGCACTTCTTGTTGTCGGATGTACAATCTCTGGAATAGTGACCAGTCCTACCACACTTATAGCATGTCACTTCTCCATCGCATCTTCCGAAGTGCTTCTTCTTGCACTTCTCACACCACTTGGCTTCATTCCTTCGGTCGTCCAGGTTAGACTTCGAGAACTTTCCCTTATTATCAGGTCTTGAGGATCCTTCCCACTTCCTCTTCTCACCAACTTCAACTTTCTCCAGACCCTTTTCTCTTATTTGGGTCTCAACATTCTTGGTTGCCCAGATGGCGGCTTTCAAAGTGGTTGCTTGTTTGACCATTGGACCAAAGTCTGCTGGTAATCCGTGGGCAAACTTATTGACCTTGGAGAGTTCAGTTGGAACTAGATAAGGAACAAACTTCATTTTCTCCGTAAAACTTGTAGCATACTCGATGACACTCATCTTTCCCTTCTTTAGATTTTGAAACTCGTTGTTGATTTCCAGAAGATCCTGTTCAGAGCAGTACTGCATTTTTAGCTGCACCAGAAAATCCTCCCATGACATTTTGCTCGCTTCTCCTTTGGGCATCGAATCAGCTAGTAGCTTCCACCAGCTTAGTACTCCAGATTTCAATAGAGGAACTGCGAGAGCGGTCTTTTGCCTGTTGCTACACTCACAACTCTCAAACATCGTCTCCATCTCGGAGATCCAGTTTATGACTTCCACCGGCGTCGGGCTTCCAGATAGACTCGGTGGTTTGGACGCCATGAAATCCTTGTATTTGCATCCACGTCCATCATTTCCTCCATCCTGGTGGTTTTGCCTAACTATTGGTGGGTTGGCTTGACCAACAGTCCCACTGTAGTTTCCCTCCTCAGTCTGTTCGATCTGAATGGTCGCTTCCTCTCGATTTTGCTGGAGCAAACGCCTAGTTTCCTCCATTTGACGATCCAACATCGCTTGGATCATCGCTCGCACTTCGACCATTGAGACTGGCTCAGCAGCGGCTTCCATCATCGGTATTTGCTCAATCACTGGGGGTTGGTTTCTGTTCCCATTTGCATTTACGTTTCCGCTACGGGTTCTTGCCATCTTGATCTATACACCGAATAAGGTGAATCTAGATCTTTACTTAGGATTGATGGTTAAATCATCCTTATCACTCCGAAACGTTTATATGCTAGTTCTAATATCGTAGTCGTACGTTTAGAATCCTAAACACATAAGGTTTCCAAATCCGGTCGGCAACAAACCATAGATCCGAACAACTAACAGCATATCAGGCACAAGTATTTAGCACATAAAAGCATTTTAGGCATAATTCCTAAAATAAGCTAGTGCTCACACCTCACAATCATCGCTTAGCATTCTAAGTTTAAGTCTAGAAATAAATCCATATTCCAAGTTCGCTTAAACTAATGCTCTAATACCAACTGTGACATCACCAAAATCACGGCCAGAAAAGACCGATTTTGTTTATGCTTTATAAAAATCAGAGTACTTCATTTTATAAAAAGGTTGCGGAATTCGTTCCCAGAAAAACACGATAAATACGTTATTAAAACATTTTCGAAGAAACGTATTTTTATTCATCTGAAAACGTTAGGGATGTCATCGTTAATACATAAACATAAGCTTAAACAGAACTTACAATGATTTACACTAGTGATCTACATCTCTTTTAAATCTCTCAGTGTAATGTCACTTCACTTCGTCACTTGTGATATACATAAACTGAGTGGGTCAGGTTGGGAAACCTGGTGAGTACATAGGGTTTTCAACCCACAATAATATAATTACTATGTTCAATCAAACAATCAACCCAATTACCCATCCCCATTATCTTCTTTACTCTTTAAGGATTTAACCTAAGATTCATCTATCCTGCAT
This sequence comes from Lactuca saligna, assembly GCF_052625555.1. Taxonomy (NCBI): domain Eukaryota; kingdom Viridiplantae; phylum Streptophyta; class Magnoliopsida; order Asterales; family Asteraceae; genus Lactuca; species Lactuca saligna. The sequence goes on along the minus strand of NC_136420.1, from coordinate 320,795,391 downwards.
TCGTTTATTCCAAAGTCCCTTACCTCCAGGGTTATAGGACTGACATTAAATCCATAGCTGCTAATGTTCGTTCATAAAGCACTAGTTCCATAGCTGCTATAGTCTATTCATCGGGTACTAAATCCATAGCTACTAGTCTTTATCTAATAGGTACTAAGTCCATAGCTACCAATGTTCAACAGGTACTAAGTTCCATAGCTACCAATTCCTACAGGTACTAAATCCTTAGCTACCAGCATCTAACTAATATGTACTAAGTCCATAGCTACCAATTCCCAATAGGTACTAAATCCATAGCTACCAACGTTTAACAGGTACTAAGTCCATAGCTACCAGTGTTTGTCCCATAGGCACTAAGTCTATAGCTGCCAATGTATACTCACATCATCTTCTATCTCTCATCATTCATCTACCCATCTCATACCCAACATATTCGTATATATAAAATACGTATACAGTTTAAGTTCTTTAAAACATGTATAAAACGTTCATCCAGCATAGACAGCAAGTATTCAGATAATATGCACACATAGCACATAGTTTATATAAAATACTTCATATCTATGTGTAAGATGAAAGGGACTATGCACTCACCTGAGTAGGTGCTGACTCAGCACTCGGACAGCGCTTCGATACTCTCAAAACGATATTCCTTCGATAAAACCTAGTACCAGTACCACTAGGGTTTAGTCTAACGATAACCGCGACAAATTAATTAGTCTGACTATTATTAAGCGTTAATAACGCTTAATATAACTCATAATAATAGCCCAAATAATTATTTTAAGGACCTAATAACATTCCTATAATTATTTGAAAGCTATATTAAAAATTACGTAAGCGTAGCATACTTACAGCGAATTTTATCGAAAACCGGGACTTAATTGGAGCAGCGTTTCGAAACCGAAAAACTCCTTTTTCTCGGGACTCCGGGATCCTCGGGGCTTCCTTAGGGGGCTAGGGGTTCACCTAGACTTTAGCGAGGGTTCAAAACCCTAGAGAGAGAAAGATTTTAGAGAGAGAATGAGAAATGGTGTGAAAAATCCGGAGACCCTCGCCCCCTTTTATAGCCTGCGAGCCTCGGACTACGTTGGGCGTAATCCTTGGCTACGCGGCGCGTTCTCTCGGATAAGGATGCTAGCTTCGCACCAGCTGGCTCGCACCCATTCTCAGACCCGGACCAGATCAAGTTCGCTGCGCGTACCCAGCTTCGTACGCAGGGCGTACTCCGGACGCTAGGTGTCTCTTCGCTACGCTGGGCGTAACCCTCGCACCAGGTGTCATCATCTAAAGCGGTTTCATCCGACGGCTGGGAGTTCGGCCACATCATCACTTCATGCATCAGTTTCGAAAGTTCCCTTTCCAACTTTAAACATTCATAACTTTCGCGTACGACCTCCGTTTTTGACGTTATTTATATCCACGCGAAGGTGGGAACGTACTCTACAACTTTCGTTTAGACTCCGTCGGCTAATTTTGGCTCGATTTTATATTTTATATTATTAACGGGCCGGGACACGATTGGTCCGTTAAATCCTCATAACTTCTTCATCCGACATCCGTTTTCGCCCATCTTTTTCTCGTTACGCTACTCTCAACAAGATCTTCGATTCTCGTTTAGGTCGTGTCGGCTAAAAACCGCTCAATCTAATATTCGAATTTCGGGCTGTACACTGTTATTCCGAAACTTCGAAAAATCATAACTTCTTCATACGAAGTCAGATTTGGGCGTTCTTTTTATCGATGTTCTTAGTTTAACATATTCTACGAATTTCGTTTAGATCGCTAAGGCTAAATCTTGCTCCATCGTAAATTCACTATTTACGCTTCCCGGTATCGTGCCGGTTCCGTCGCGAAACTTCAACGGGTCATAACTTCCTCGTTATAACTCGGATTTAGGCGTTCTTTATATGTACGGAAACCTCGTGACATATAAAAAAACTTGGTTAAGATTATTTATTCTAAATAATCTTTTGTCGGAAAGTCATTTATGACCCCTATTGCCTCTAATTTGACTAGCCCGGATTTGCAGGCGTTACAATCTAGGTTAGACTTTGCGAACTTTCCCTTATTATCATGTGTTAAGGATCCTTCAAGCTTCCTCTTTTCCCCAACTTCAGCTTTCTCCAGACCCCTTTCCTTCTGTTGGGTCTCTACATTCTTCGCTACTCGAACAGCTGCTTTCAAAGTGGTTGCCATCTTGAATGTTGGGCCAAAGTCTGATGGCAATCCGTTAGCAAATTTTTCGATCTTGGCAAGCTCATACGACACCAAGTATGGAAACAATTTCATATTTTCGGTAAATGCAGTAGCGTAATCATCAATGCTCATTTTCTCTTTCTTTAAGTTCTGGAATTCATTGTACGTTCAAATCAATCAGATATATCTCTGAGCAGTACTACATCTTTAACTGTTCTATGAATGATTCCCAAGACATCCTCAAGGCTTCCCCTCGAGGCATCATATCTGCCAGTAACTTCCACTAGCTCAAGACTCCGGTCTTCAGTTGTCTAACTGCAAAGACAGTCTTTTGTTTTTTGCTACAGTCGCAACTCTCAAATACCATCTCCATTCCGGAGATCCAGTCCATAATCTCAACGGGCTTTGGGCTTCCAGAAAGACTTGGCGGCTTGGCTCCCAATAATTTCTTATAAATGCTCTCACCCATGTTGTTTCCCCCTTCCGGGCTATTCCTTCATTCTCCTTGAGTCCCGACTTGACTCACAATGCGACTATTGTTCCCTTCCTCCGATTGCTCGGGAATCAATTCGGGTTCCTCAATAAGTATGATAGGCTCGTCCCTATTTTCATGCAACATTTGCCATATTTCTTCATTTTGTTCGAACAACATAGCTCGCATCATGGCTTGCACTCCAGCCATGGTGATCTGCTCTGGTGTCGCAGCTTCAACAACTACTTGCTCAATCATAGGTGGTTGATTCCTTTTCTCATTTGCGTTTCCAACTCCGCTTCTTGTTCTTTCCATTCGTGATCTATACACCAGATAAGGTGAAATTAGATCCTCATTCACGATAGATATTACGATCTTCCATAACGCTTCGAAACGTTTAAATGCTAGTTCTAATATTGTAACCATACGTTTAGAATCCTAAACACGTAAGGTTTCCTGATCCGGTCGGCAACAGACCATAGATCCGAAAAAATAATATCATATATGGCAACATATAACATTTAGCACATAAAAGCATTTTAGGCATCTTTCCTAAAACATACTAGTGCTCGTGTAAATTTAGGTGTACTACCTAACATACTTTAGACACACTCCTCAATATCATTACTTAGCATTCTAAGTTTAAGTCTATAAATTTCCTACAAATTCCTAGTTCGCTTAAACTAATTCTCTGATACCAACTGTGACATCCCCATTTTCACGGCCAGAAAAGACCGATTTGTTTATGCTTTGTTCTAAAATCAGAGTAATCGTTTAATGAAAACCGTTGTGGAATTTGTTCTCAAAACAAGATATGAATATAACTTATCAAAACATTTCTCAAAGAGAATGTATTTTCATTTAATAATAAAACATCGGGATGTCATGTTCTGATACAGACACATAAGCATAAACATAAATTACACTCAATTACACTAATAATTTATATCTCCTTTAAATCTCTCTGTGAACTATATCTTCGTATCGATACCTGTGATACAAAGAAAACTGAGTGGGTCAGACTTGGGAGCCTGGTAAGCATATTGGGTTTTCAACCCACAATATTAGATCATATATATATATATATATATATATATATATATATATACATATATATATATATATATATATATATATATATATATATATATATATATACAATTATCAAACAATCAATCCAATTACCCACCCCATTATCTTCATTTATCACTTAAAGGTTTACCCAAAGAATCAACTATCCTTCATCCATTCATTCCTAAGGATTGATCTAAGGGATTGGCACGAAGTCCATTGCTTCCAAAGTTTATCTATCAGATACTAAATCCATAGTTATCAGGTACTAACTCCAGAGTCACCAAGGTTCACTTAACAGACACGAAGTCACATCATCACCAAGGTTTACTCAATAGGCACGAAGTCACATCATCACCAGGGTTTACTCAATAGGCACGAAGTCGCATCGTCACCAAGGTTTACTCAATAGGCACTAAGTCACATAGTTGCCAGGGTTTACTCAATAGGCATTAAGTCACATAGTCGCCAATTATCCCATCTACTTATGTTCTACCCAACATATTTGTAGATATAAAATACATATACAGTTTAACTCATTTAACATCTATATAAAACCTGCATTCCACGCCCATCTTAAATAGACAAACAATGTATAACACATAACATGTATTTCATGGCAAACACTTCATATATGTGTTAAAAGAAAGTAACTACACACTCACACAAAACATATACTTAATACATTCAAACAATACTTGTATTAAAATTGTGTTTGTGAAAGGGACTATACACTCACATGATCAGAAGATGACCGAACAGCACTACGGCTTGCAATGGTAGTATTCCTCGGTGAAACCGGGATCACTTCACACATCGGGCTTCTCGCGGGCAGAGCTTCGGCTCGGAAACTATTTTCTTCGTGGGATCTTTGGGCTTCGGGACTTGCTTCGGATCTCAGGATGTTATCGAGGCTTCGGGGGTTAAAATAGGGCTTAGAGAGAGTATCGGGAGTGATAGAGAGGAGCTAGAACAACCCAAACTCGGTTGACCGTCGATTTCTATTTATAGGGCCATTTTTAGGTCTCACGTCGTGAGTTTTAAGTGCTCACATCATGGGGATTGATTGTCACTACGTTCGTTATTCGTCTACTTGCTCTGGAGGCTCCAGAAGGCGTCAGAAGTCAGTTCACGTCGTGAACTCTAACAGTTTTGGGGTTTCGCGCCCCGAACTTCAGAAATTTATAACTTTCGCATACGAACTCCATTTTCTACGTTCTTTATATCGATGCGTAGGCAAGATTATATTCTACAACTATCGTTTAGACTCCATTGGCTAATTCTGAATTTATTTTTATATATTGTGGATATATTATTTTTAGTAGGCCGGGACAGGAAAACTCCGTTCGAAATTCATAACTCCTTCATCTGAACTCCGTTTCCGTCTGTCTTTTTGTCATTGGAATACTATTGATGAGATCTTCGATTCTCATTTAGATTGTTTCAGCTGACAATCACTCGATCTCATATTCAAGTATTCGGGTTGCACACCGCTAAGTCGAAACTTCGGAAAATCATAACTTCCTCATACGAAGTCAGATTTGGGTGTTCTTTTTATCCATGCTCTCAATTTAACGTATTCTACGACTTTAGTTTATATCTCTAAGGCTAAATATCGTTCTAACGTAAATTCACTTTTTACGTCATTCAGCGTCGTGCCGGTTCTGTCGTGAAACTTCGACAGGTCATAATTTCTTCGTTATAACTCAAATTTCGGCATTCTTTATATATCCAGAATACTTGTCACGACCAATAAAACTTAGTTAATATTATTCATTCCAAATAATATTCTATAAAAAATCACTTTTGACGCTCCTTGTCTCTAAATTAACTAGCCCAGATCTATGGGGGTTACACGACCATCTTTTCATAGCACAGGAGTTATGTGTGGTTCTTTGACAATCAATCCATGCCGAGAATAATATCAAAGTTGGGCAAGGAAATAGGAATCAGATTAGCAAGAAAGTTGTATCCTTCAATTTCTATGATACAATCCCTATAGATATAATCAGCAAGTAATGTTATACCTCCCGCAGTGTCTACGTGAAATGGTTGCGCAAGTGCATAGCAAGCAATTAGAAAAGAATGAGCAAATTCATAAGACACAAAAGAGTATGAGGCACCAGAATCAAATAAGATGTGAGCAGGTCTAGAGTTGACAAGAAATGTACCTGTCACAACGTTCGAGTCCTCTCGTGCCTCCTCTATTGTAATCTAGAATGCACGACCTTTAACTTTTAGCACCTCCTCCTTTTAGTTGGAGTACCCTTCAGTTGTTGAACTGAAGCTTGACTCCCCGCCATTTGGCTAGTAAGAGTAGGGCAGTAACGCTTCTTGTGGCCAGTAATACCACATGCATAGCAAATAACATCTTTCCTTGGTCAAGCTGGCTTTATGTGGCCCGTTTCTCCACATCCATAACAGATAATGGATTCCTTGTCTATTTTGCATTGACCCAAATGATTCCTTCCACAAACGCGACACCATTGCGATTGCATAGAAAAATATTGTGATCGACCACGACCACGACCACGAAAAGTATCTTGAGATTGCACTCTTGATTTAGAATCAGATTGAATAGATCGAGGTGGTGGCATAGAGGAAACATGAGCAGTTCGTTCAAAACGTGGGTGATTTGAAAAAGAAAGAGTGGCACCACATATCTCCAAGTCATGCTCACGCTTTCGAGCATACTCAACAGCTTTATCAAATGACAAAATATCCTAATTTATCACGAAATCACGGATTTCATATCGTAACCCTTCCATAAATAACTGAATTTTATCATCTTCAGTTGGAATATATTTTGCAGCGAACCGTGTTCGCTGATTGAACTGAGTCTCATACTCATTCACTGTCATTCCTCCCTGCTTGATCTCCAGAAATTCTTTCTCTAATCTTCTCCTCATGTCAAGAGGACAATACTTTCCTAACAAACAAGTTTTAAACATCTCCCAGGATATATTCTCCTGGTCATACTCATTGAGAGCTTCATAAGTTGCTTCACACCAGACTAATGCTTCTCCGATGAGCATTGCAGAAGCATAGTTAGCTTTGTCATCGTTATCCACATGAAAAATACGGAATACTTTCTCAGTGTTCTGGATCCAAGTAAGAACAACAATGGAATTGAGAATTCCAGAAAACTCCGTAGCACCACTAGTCTTGAAAGTTTTGAAAGAGGGACGTCTCGCCTTCTCTCCTGAAGATTCTCCAGTGGCTTTCTCTTTGCTTTTATCACCATTATTTTTGTGTTCTTCGAGAGTCTGAAGAATAACCCCGGTAAGTTTATCCATGAGTTGCACCCCACGAGGGGATACTGGAGTTTCTGCTTCATCAGGTTGAGGACCTCCACCCATTTCTGGTGTATGACTACTCACTTGTTCAACCATTGTTCTGAAATTTTAGAGTAATATAGTATTTTTAGAATATTAGGATTTATTATAACCTAATACTTCACTTAAGTCTTTCCTATGGTTTGTATCTATATACTTTTAAAGAATTAGTTCATATATGCAATAATAATAATAGTTCAATATATTGAACTTCCAATAGTTTAAGTCTAAATACCAATCCATGATATTTAGTTCACTCAAACTACTGCTCTGATACCATGATTGAAAGCCTAGACTTTCATAATATTAAACAATTTATTACTCCAAAACATGCTACATGCATATTTATAAATAATATTTTACATTGATTGTCTTATTACAAAAGACTGGATACAAACCGACTAAGTTTAAGTTTATTACAAAACTACCCAGGATATTGTATATTTTATACATACTAAAACTTAAATACAAAACTAAGAGTATAAACTATTTTAATTCTTCCAATAGTATAAAGCTATAATGGGTGCTTATTGCCTACAATATATTAAAACATTGAGAAGGGTAACCGGTGACGTTTAGTGAGTTCAATAATAGATACAATATAATGTTATGCCATATATATATATATATATATATATATATATATATATATATATATATATATATATACACACACATCAATATGGCAGAAGCAAAGAGGAACAACAAAGACATATGTGAAATCATGTGACAAGATTTTCATATCAATCAATGACTCGATTCAAAAATATACAGTCAATGAGATTTAACAATTTCAATACTTGATAAACATCAATAACGCTTCAGCCCAAATGACACAGAAGACATATAATTTCTGATTAAAATTTTGGTAGATTTTAGGTTTTCACGCCCTGTCTAACCATATGCCAATGCCATACAATAGAAGTCATTCTCTTATGGAGACATGCACTACATGGCCAGAGGCTACATACCAGTACCAATGTGAATCTAAGTCCTTTCATTGATCACATGGTCAAAGGTATTACATTTGCTATCAAAATAGCAAATAAAAATAACACGGGAAAATAATCCGGAATAATAACACTGAAAAACACATAGCACATATAACACATAACATACAATTGTTCCTATGTATTGAACTCACCTTGAAATAACCAGGGGTTAAAATATTAATTTAGGCGGTACTTCGGCTTTAAATATAACTTTCTTCGTTGAAAACCGGGAGATTTATTGAAAACCGGGATCTGCGAGGATAGAGCTTCAAACCGAAATGATAAATTTCTCCGGCTTTACAGGCACTTCGGGGCGTGTTTCGAGTGTTAAAAATAATATCGGGGCTTCGAGGGAAGTGGAAATACAAGAAATATGGAATAAAGGGTGAAAATGTGCCAATTTGCCAAAAAATACCTTGGAGGGCTCGCAACCCCTATATATACTCGTTAGGGTCGGATCCGAAGCAAGGAGGGAGAGGCACGCGTCAGCAGGGGTGAGGGGCAGGTGGCGCGAATGCGACGCTCGGTACACGCGGCAGTTGGAGCGAGCTTCGGATGCGAGGAGTCATCAGCTTCGGGCGAGGAGTCATTAGCTTCGGACGAGTCATCGGCTAGGTCTCCGGCTCGGACATGGGGCGCCTGGAGCGAGCGATATGGCGTGCATCTGATACGTGGCGCGCGTAGAGGCGGGTGACGTGGCTCTTTCCGAAAGAGGCTTATCTATGCGAGATTCCTCGGAATTTGTGCAAAAATCTTCTAAAATCCATAACTTTCGCATACGGGCTCCGTTTTTTATGTTCTTTATATGCATGTGTAGGCTGAAATATATTCTACAACTTTTCTATAGACTCCGTCGTCTAATTTTGAGTTTATTTTTAATATTATTATTTTTAACAGACCGGGACAGTTAAATCCGTTAAAAATCCATAACTTCTTCATACATAATCCGTTTTCGTCAGTCTTTTTACCGTTGTACTACTATTGATGAGACATTCGATTCTCATTTAGGTTGTTTCGGCTAAATATCGGTCAATCTTTATTTCGAGTTTTTAGCTGTCTACTGTTATTCCGAAACTTAGAAAAATCATAACTTCTTCTTACGAAGTCAGATTCAAACGTTCTTTATATGAAAGTTTATCAGTTTAACGAGTTCTAAGATTTTCATTTATATCACTAAGGCTAAAAAGTAGTTTATCGAAAACTCATTTTTTGCACTAAATAGTGTTTACCAGTTTTGTTGCGGATCTTCGATTGGTCATAACTTATTTGTTATAACTCGGATTTCGATGAGGTTTTCGCCTAAATGCTTATAATGAAATTATCTACAACTTAGAATAATAAAATTTAATTTATTTCAAAATTTATATTTTCGCTAAATTTCACTGTTTGGTATTCGATTGGAATCTCATAAGATTTCTAATACTTTCTGAGTGATTCTAAACATAGTTTTACTTCATTTGTAATAAAAACTATCTGTTAGAACTCAATATTCAATATTTATATAATATTTCATAATATTATTCACTTTTAAACTTACAAAACACGATTTTCAAAACATGTATGTTACACGTTGCCATTTTATAATTGTGGTTTTACTTTTATTGGCAGATAATAAGTGATAAAGCAAAGATGAGTTCAAAGTTTAATACAAATCCAACCTGGTTGGGCCCACATGGTTATCAGGGCAACAAACTTAAGTTGGTAAAAGAGATAGCATCGAGTGAGTTGCCGTCACTGTTGTATGAGATAAAAAGTGAGCGTTCATTAGCTTATGTATGCATTGGTGTTCAAAAGAATAGTTGTGGATCAACATCGACATTGGATGCTTTAGATGCGATAAAAATAATCATTTATATAGCATCCTTTTTTCACTTTTTTATATTATAGCATTAAACTTTGAAATGTCATTTTCCATAAAATTTTAATCTAAATTAATTCATGGTGTTTACGTTTTATGATGAAAATGGATTTTAATTTTAATTTGTAGATGACATGTTTGAATAAATTAAGTAACATTTTATTGAATATGTCTATGCGTTAAAACATATAAAGGAAACAAGAAAAGACTTCTCAAAACTAGAAATGAAAATTGTCGTATTCGTATTGTATTTGAGAGTGAGGTGAGTGGGCACTATGTAATGAAATGGATGTTTGATTTTCAAATGACCAAACAATATGAATTCACGAATAGAGTAAAGTATATTATATATATATATATATATATATATATATATATATATATATATATATATAGAGAGAGAGAGAGAGAGAGAGATTATCAAATGAGAACACCTAAAAGTTTGACAATGCAAAAACAAAGTATATTAATTTGTGATTTTATGTATTCATTTATGAAGAAATGATAAATTTTTACCCTTTTAATTTCAATTGAAAAAAAGAAAACAATACTACTTCGTGTGTGTGTGTGTGTATATATATATATATATATATATATATATATACATATATATATATAGGGTTAGGTTTATGTGAGACGGTCTAATTTTGTGAGACCGTAAGACGCATTTTTTATATTTTTTTTATTATTATTTTTTATTTTTTTTAGTTAATTCAAGTTCCGAAAATAATATTTAAAATTTTTTTTTTGGATTTTTTCATTTATTTTGCTTTTTAAAATTGTTTTTTAGAATATGTACAGTGTAATATTTTATTAGAATATTTCACGTATTTTTCAAAAACAGGATTTTTTTAGTTAATTCAAGTTCCGAAAATAATATTTAAAAAAAAAAAGAATTTTTAGATTTTTCTATTTATTTTGCATTTTAAAATTATTTTTTAGATTATGTACAGTGTAATATTCTATTAGAATATTTCACGTATTTTTCAAAAAAAAAACGGGATTTTTTTTTAATTTTTGTTTAATTTTTTTAGTTAATTCAAGTTCCGAAAATAATATTTAAAAAAAAGAATTTTTGGATTTTTCCATTTATTTTGCATTTTAAAATTATTTTTAGATTTGATCTTACAGTCTTACAAAATTTGAATGGTTTCAAATGAACCTGAACCTATATATATATATATATATATATATATATATATATATATATATATATATATATATATATATATATCATTTTGTCTGCATCAAGAAACTATTTTGTTATGTTATTCACTTATTCATGAATTTTAATTTAATATTTCATATAGTTTGGTACCATTTGGAATGAAAAAGCTCCCTTAGAAGAAAATGTGTTGGTTACGAATGTGGCTACGTCGGCTCGAGAGCTCGAGAATTTCTGAATAATTATCTGAATGATGTTATTTAAAAGTGCATATAAGGTTAGTTGTTAATGTTTATAACATGCTTTTATTAGAGACCGACTCAAGTCTCAGAGTTAGAAAAAGATTTATCTTCTTTCTTAAAGTAACACACCCAATCCATAACCCCGTACCTACTTCCACTCCTTCACCAAAATATTTATCTTCTTTCTTAAAGTAACACAAGAATAACTAAACTTGTTTGTGGCGAATCTTCGGTAACAATACACTCTATCTCTCCAATATTAGCTTAAGGGTAAAAAAAGTCCAAATATTTATCTTTTAATTAGTGGAAGTGTAAAATGATCAAATGGAAATATCGCCATCCATATGAAAATAGTTTACAAATTTTATATTTTAGTAAGATCAATATTATTTCTACAAGGTTAAATGAATCTTAAAATTAACTAACATAAATATTTCATGAAAAATACAAATTAATAAAATTAGGTAATGCATGGTTTCTAGGGTTTATAACTTTTATCATGACTTTAAGGAGCGACTTTAGACACTTATGATAGAGATTGTGAAGAAGAAGAATGAGGGATACCGACTAACTAGTTCAAGATAGAATTTAGACAAAACTGCAAATTTGGTCCTTGTGGTTTGCAAAAATCTTTGGATAGGGTCCAAAAAGTTTCCGGCTTGCATAGAAGATCCAAAATCAAGAGTTTTCTGGGTTTTTGTTCATAAACTTAAGAAAATATTGTATTTTTGGTCCATAGAGCACTTGAATTGATTATTTTGCCCTTTAAGTTTCTTTTTTGTATTTTTTATGTTTTTATTTTATAAATATTAATACAAAAAAGGAATTAAGTTGGCTCTCTCTCTCTCTCTCTCTACCCACCCCCACCGGAGCCCTCCCCCTTCTCTCTCTTCCTCCTCCTCCTCCTACTCTCTCTCTCTCCGTTGATTATTCTCCCTAAGTACTCTTGTTCTCTTTGAAATGAAGAGATTGAGCAATCTCAAAGCCTCTAGCAGCTTGCTTTCATGAGTAATAATACTAAGTAGAGATCGAAATAGATTTGCAGACACCATTTTCATGATTTCCTGCACTGAAAAGGTGAGATGGGATGTTTTAAATCGAGCAACAATGGATAAATCATGCAGCAATGTTGTAATCAAGCAACAATCGGGCACATTCCCTTTTCATTCTAGACCGAGGCCTAGTAAAAAAAGGGGAGAAGTCTCCCCTGTTCATCATCTTCTTTACATAGACCTATAAATCTCTCATTTTTTGGGGTTTCTTTATTTCAATCGTCAATCAACACTTCCAAAAAAAGAATCAAACCTTTGGTCTTGGTATTGGTTGTTAACTGATTGGGGAAGTAGTACATCTGTTCTTTATCTTTTTACCTATCCTTGGTGAGGTTGATTGGTGGTGGAACACATATAGTCAACTTGTGGTCCTCGAGAGTCCATACAAACACACAAACGTCAAAGAAATCCGGGCTCTTAAGAAGAAAGGACAATCAAAGCATATTTTCACAAGTAATCGAAGTTTTGACATCTGGGTTCAATACACACATTGAAAAACTGAAAAAAAAAAAAAAAAAAAAAACACACACACACACACGCACTCGAAAAGTCAAAAATGGTGTAAACCCGATTGAAGAAAAATGGAACTTGTGTGTGATTTCTTTCTGATTTGCAGGTCGTGTTTATGATTACAGTGGTCGAAGGTGGGAATTATGATGTGAAGGGGGTTTGCTTATCAGTGAACTGTAACAAATATGAGGTTGCAGGTGGTGTGTCCAAGGAGTGAAGATGGTGAGAAGATGATAGACCTGTGGGAAGAAGAGGATGGAGTAGTTGGGTTTTTTTGGTCATAGGATGAGAGAGAGAGAGAGAGAGGGGGGGTACAAGTAGGGGTGGAGTGGGAGTCTATCCTTTTTTTTTGTTTTTTTTATTTTTATTTCATAAAGTATTAAAATAAACAAGAAAAGAAAATACAAAACTGAAATTTAAAGGGTAAATAGGTAATTTTAAATTTTTTTGAACCAAAAAACCCAGAAAACTCTTAATTTTGGATCTTCTTTGCAAACCGAAAATTTTTTGGACCCTATCCAAACATTTTTGCAAACCATAGTCACCAAATTTGCAGTTTTGTTTAGAATTTATGAAGACTTTGAGATAGGCTTAGAGTGATGTGCGCGGATCAAGTATGTGAAAAAGTGAAGAGTAACATTTAAAGAAGAAAAGATTAGGGCTACGATTCTCAGTTTTCTATTTCTCGTATTATTTTACTTTTTAATTGCCAAAGATAACATAATTAAATACTAAATTATTAAATATTAATAAGTAAAAAAAAAAAAAAAACTAAAAAATAAGTATAATTCTAAAGCAGTTAGCAGATTGGAAATTTACTTGGAATTTTAAACCCTAATCCAACCCATCTAATTAAAAATGTTAACAGTCCAACAAAACAAGTTTATAATTTTAATCTGATCATTTTAAATTGCATTTGATTTAAATTGACTGCTTATAATATTTTTTGACGCAAAAAAAATAGTATTATAATCACGAATTTTTTAACAAAGACCGTGAGAGGCTATCTAGGGAAAAGTTTTTTTTTATGAGATTTGAACATGTGATCTACTTTAGGAACCATACCAATTAATAATTGTCGTTACATCTATTTTTCTTATATTTAAGAAAAAAAAAATCATTTTAAGCCAATTTCAATATCTTTTCAACCTCCCAAAAATAACAAAGATATGTGATGTTAATGTCAGAAAAACCTTACTCCTACGAAAGTTATCTCACAAATTCACATAACATTTCTTACAAAAAAAAAATCATGATTATTGTCTTGTAATAGATGAAAAAAACACTAATTCGCAGCCGGTATGTCACCATTGCTGACATAACGAGAGATCTGTCCTGGTGTCATGGGGAGGCACTGGTGAAGCTCCCCATCCATGCAAATTTCAAACAGGATATCCATAGTGAAAACTGGTCGTTGGCATCTGGTGCACCAGCAGCGGGTGTTTGAGAGAAGAACCTTGTACCTAGCTGTAGAACTTTGTTAGTAATATCATTTTTTTTTTTTTTTTTTTTTTTTTAAATATAATAAAAATATAAATGATTAAAAGTATAAATTTTACAACGGTAGTTTTTCTTGTATTTCTCTCTCCAACTCGGTTCTTCTCCATGTTCACCAAATAGATCTGGGTTAATCCTCCCAAAACTCTCTGAATCTCTTTCCCATAATCTCCTCCACAAAAATTCATCCCTAGCTAGTGTTCGCCAACCTCTATATTGATATTGCACATACATTCATCAATAACAAAACAAAAAAGAAACAATAAGTTTATCTTTCTAAATATATATAAAGGGTTGAAGATCAATTGTCATCCAAAACAATCTATATATAGAAAAATTAAATAGCTTATTACTTTTTGTTTCTACCATCTTCTAACTATTTAAGATGGTGAAGAAAAAAGAGTAAATTACACGAATGGTCCCTATGGTTTGGGGTAATTTGCGCGTTTGGTTTCTAACTTATTTTTTTAACTCGGAAGGTCCTTACTGTTTGTTTTTGTTACGCGCTTGGTCCCTAATGTTTGTTTTTGTTACACGCTTGGTCCTTGTCTTACCCAAAATGACTATTATTTAAATACAAAAAAATGATGGGGCAGGTAAGATAAAGTGAAAGGGGTGGGATTGGGGGTGTGTCTATTTAAATAGATTAAAAAATCAAAGGTAAAATAGTCTTTTTATGTATGATAGGGATCAAACGCGTAACAAAAACAAACAATAGGGACCTTCCGAGTTAAAAATATAAATTAGGAACCAAATGCGCAAATTACCCTAAACCATAGGGACCATTTGAGTAATTTACCCAAGAAAAAAATATAAATATTTTTTCTAATTATTTTATTTTCATTATTTGTTCATTGTCTAATTATGGTCTATAAATCAATTAATTATATTATGTTCTTTTATCATTTATTAAGGCATTTAAAATAAATAAAAATCAATGAAAGTTTATTGTGGTAATCTTTTTATTTTTAATAGTTTATATTTTATCTTATTTTTAAGAGTAATCATGTGGTTTGGAGTAAAAGGTAGGATAAGACCCACAATGTATTTTTTATTTAAGCTATTTGTTTTAATAGATAGTTATAATAAAAAAAACAAATTAAAATGTTATTTTAGGTCTAATAGTTAAGGACTATTCATATAACTCTAATTTTAACTACTTTTTATTTTTATTTTGTATAATATATTAGATATCAGAAAAAAAAATATATTATTGAAACATTAATGAAAAGTTATTTTTCTGTTGTAAAAAAAAAAAGAAAAAAGTTAACTTACTTTGATATGCCGGAGGAATTGAGAAGGTCTTCTCGGTCTAAGTGGCTCAGAATCTCAGTCTTCAGTGCAATTGGTAAGTTCTCGAACCTCTTAAAAGCACCTGAAAATAATAATCAACTTAAAATAGCTTTATATAAAAGCTTATAATTTTAACAAATTTTTGCAATCTTATTGATTAAAAGAGAAATTAAATTGAACAAACTACTGGAATGGTCTATATTTTTGCAAAAATTTTACATTTGGTCCTTGTGATTTTTTTTGGATTCGGATAGTCCCTCAATTTTGATTTCGTTACGTTGGGAGTCCTGCCAAACAAGGAAAGACAATTATGCCCTTACCAATTTATTTATTATTTTATTTATCATTTACTATTTACATTCTAAAATAAAAACAAAAAGAGGCTCCCCCTAATGTATTACGTCTTTCTCCTCTACCCTTTTCTCTTATCTCACCGTTCACTTTCTCTTCCGCTCATCTCCCTCACAACCACCATCTTCATACTGTCATACACCTCGCCGGAACATACACGTCGGACTGCTGTGCTTCCCAGCGCCACCAACCTCCGCCCCCTTCATCTGTCCTTTTGTCGGCAACATACCAGTTCCATCATCGGAGGAGGATAAAAGCTTTTTGCCATTGAACAGCCATGAAACTACCAGCAAATCGAAGACTAGGTTCCCAATCGGAGGTCAAGTGTGCTTTCCCGGTGACCTGGTTGTGAATTGGAGCTTAAGTTTTTTCTCCTCTTCAGTTCACAAATTGTGCTAGAGGCTTCAAAGGCGGATTCCGATCATCTGGGACAGAAACCCAATCTGGAGCTTTTATTGGTTCTACTGATGATCTCTTAACTGAAATCCTTCTCCGACTGCCTGGATGAAATCGTTGTTGGTGGTGTCGGAATCGTACAACCACCACCATCTGTCGCCTTCCTGCGTTTCCAATTAACGACGCCCTCCGGTGAAATCCTTCACCCACGATCAGAAGAAATCAACCACATCGAAGAAACCGACGAGGTTACCAGTTCATCTACTTGATTTCGGGTACCATTCTAGTGTGTGTACAACCCTAATTACTGGGTTTAATTACATGTGATCTTTTTGTCTTCGGCCCTAAGATCCCCTTCATCATTTTTATACGTGTTCAAGCCGCCACCTCCCTCTGATTTTACTCCTCATCGCCGGAAATTGAGTTTAACCTCTGGTTAAACCTAACCACAGTGGGAGGTGGTTAATGACAGTGCGGGTGGGTTTCATAGCAGTAGCTGAGTTTTGGGGTTAGATTTGGTTAGCAATTTTCGTTTTTTAAGATTTTATTTTGGTTTAATTTTCATAAAGGTTATTTTATGGTTGCTGGTGGTGTTGCAGGTTCTAGATTTATTTTTCCGGTGGACGGCCGGTGGTGGTGGACTGGGTGTCGGAAGTGGGAATTCAAGAGTAAGGGCATTATAGTCATTTGCTGTTGGACAGAGACTTACAACGTAACAAATCATCCGACTTCAAAAGAAAAGATTGAACTACCAAGAACAGGGACATTTCAGTAATTTGCTCATCAAAAACATATATAATAATACCTTTCCTTTGCTGGTTTTGTAGAGCTACCAAAAACAGTCTTTTATTTATTGGAATTGGAAGACCTCCTGTAAAAATTTCAACTTGATGTCAAATTTATTTTTACATTTGTACAAAAAGTTAAACAAACACACAATATATAAAAAGTTATTTCTCATTACCATAAATTTTCCAATTCTTTCTAGTTACGAGCCTTCTTTTGTACTTTAAAGCAAATGCCCTTTTTTCATTCATTAAATCAATGGACCTTTTTTCCTTGATTGCTGTTGTTATTTGAGATGGAAGCCTTCGGAATCTCTCTATATCAAGCATATTGTCATCGAGTCTTTTGATACATTCTTTCAGATGAATCCTCATTGTATACGCCTCATGAAAAGATATGTCTTTCTCCATCCTAATGTATATACATAATTAAGCATGTTGAAGCTTATTAACAACAGAAAAAAGAAAACCTTAAGAGTTAAATACTATGAATACCACTATTGTTACAAAGCAAACCCAGTGGATGTGTGGGATTGTTTTTTAAATTTTAAAACAACTTTTGACAAAAATATTTAGGATGCGTGTTTGATTATGAAAACCTATTTTTATTTTTTTAATTAGAAAGGTTTTAATCTGGTAAATATAGTAGAGTTTTAATTTTTAATTTTCAAGGAAATCTTTAGAAAACAAGTTTTGTTAAAAGCGGTTGTGTTTTCATTTTACGTTCTTAAAATTTAGAAAACTGTAAAAATCACTTTTCTAATTTATATATAAGTCGGAAAATAGGAAAATTTTATTTTCTTGGAAATTTCTTGAAAATTGAATAAACCAAATGCATTTTCAAAATTTTCATGGAAAATTAGAATTTTTTCACAACAAAACACATTCTTATTGACTTGTGACTTTAAAAAAATTATAAAACAATGTTTGGATTAAATTTTGTAGTTGGAAAAGTAACCCAAAATTATTTATTGATTTATGACTTTTCCAAAAACTATGTTTTATAACTTTTTGATTGGATTGGTTAAAAAAACACCATATTTTACCACATAGACATTCTATTTAGTTTGTGAGGTATTTTTATTGGTTGAAATACCTTTTTTTTTAAAGTTAGTTTATATATAAACAATTAAGAGAAAAATACATAGAACCCCAACCAATTATACATATATACGTAGAAAAACACTTATGTTATTATATATGTTTCAAATAAAACCAAATTATAGATTTTTAAAAGAAACGATAAGCTAAACATATGATATATATATATATATATATATATATATATATATATATATATATATATATATATATATATATATATATATATATATCCCTTATATTTCTTTGATTATATGCAAAAACATGTCAAACCGAAATACATTTCGATTACTTTCACTCAATTTTATTCTCTATGTGGTTGATTTTTCTCTCATTAACTAATTGTTTTTTTATCCCAATTAAAACCAATGTCATATTGATAAACAAAAATGTAAATGACATTAGATTTTTAGTTGTCAATTTCTCTTAAAAAAACTATATTTTGGTCTTTTTCAAATATAAGGGTTTTTTTAATATAAAAATAATATAAGGGTTTTTG
Organism: Lactuca saligna; assembly: GCF_052625555.1. Taxonomy (NCBI): domain Eukaryota; kingdom Viridiplantae; phylum Streptophyta; class Magnoliopsida; order Asterales; family Asteraceae; genus Lactuca; species Lactuca saligna. The sequence goes on along the minus strand of NC_136420.1, from coordinate 320,776,573 downwards.
TGCATCTACATATATAATTGGTTGTGATTTTCTATATTTATCCCATCAATTAATTACTTTAGATAAAGATGTGCATAAAAATGTATAAGTAATGTCAATTTAACATCTCGTTTTTTGACGCCTCCATTTTATCCCATGGCAAAAATTCATTTCATCAAGAAGTGAAACACGTTATTAATTTATTAATTTTTCGCAGAAATATTATCATCAAATCATCAAATAGTTATGTACCTGGGTATAGTGAGAGAAACAGTCTCAACATCCTGAAGAATCCTGCGTGTGAGTTCAGTGGGCACCGTCCAGTGGATATATCCAAGAAAATGGGCGAGATCCCTGCATATGGATCCGAAATGGTTCTCGTTTTCAACTTCTTCAATCCTCATCAGTGCAATATATCTATTTAACTGGTCCATTTTATCTGAAAAAACATGAAATGAGAAACATGAAATTCGAACATGAGAACATGAAATTATTGGAATGATCTTTGCAATTTTATTAATGTTGGAGTGATCTATATGCGAATCATATTCATTCTGTTGGAGTGATCTGTGTTTGTTGGTAAGTTAATGTGAGCAACCATTCATTCATCAGGTGTTGGAGTTGAGAGTACGAAGGGAGGAATTGTTTCAGTATACAATTATGGCGGTGCGAAAGTTCTCGATCGTGTCTCATAAATGTAATCGGAAAATATTGGGGAGTCATTGTTATGACGGTGGGGGGATAAGGGTTTCGACGGAGCACGTCGTCTCCATCTGCATGAGAATCCTGCCATAGATGATCGACTCTGAGTTGTTATGATTTAGCTGTTGGACGAACCCTCGTCGGACCTCCGTCAACTCAGCGGAATGCCGCCCTTTCATGTCCTCTGGCAGTCCGGCGAATGTTTGATGATCATGTCCATTTACGAGACGATTCAAACAGCGATCATCTCAGAAACTAATTCGCTAAGATCTACGTGCATTTAGTAACTCAATATGCGATTCCGTTAAAATCATAAACGTTATTTGAAGTAAAATCAAAGAATTATATGAATCAAACACTAATTTAAGCAAGGTTTGACGATGAAATTACAAAAAAAAAAAGTATAAGAACAGATTACCTGTCAATCGTGTGCAATTGAAGAAAAACCTCAATAATCCGCCATTAGTGATGAAGCTCTGATGTTTGTAGGTGAGGAAGAAAATTCCGTTAGCAGGAGAAAAGCGTAAGACCTCTGGTAACAACTTCCCGCTTCTATTTTGATTTTATTATGTTCTTTATTTTATATATTAAACGTTGGCATTGTGTGTATATAAGTTGTTTATATTTCAGCGGTTAAGCTATTTTTGCTATTTTACCTAGGTCACGAGTTCGACCCGGTTTTCGTTTATTTTTTTTTAACTATCATATATATCTATAAAAAGGGAAAAACGAACTTGAATATTAATTCATGTAATGGCTTTCCGACCATTCTTAAGTAAATAATTAACTAGACAAAAATGTCTTAGCAAAATATAATTGATATATTATCGGGCCTGATAAAAAGTTCAAATTAAATATTTCTTAGAATAATTTACAACTTTCATTCCAAACTATTTCTTTCAAATGGAGGTTTAGTTAAAAAAAAATTAAGATTAAGGGGTCGTTTGATAGTTACTGATTGGGATAGAAGTTCTAACTGAGTTAACTTTTGATTGGAACTTGTTGTTTGATTTTGTATCTGACTGACTGTACCCAATGACTATATTACCCTCAAACAATATTTTTATAACATTCTTTTGCCTCCTGTTTTCTTTTACTTCACCTGCTCCATAAACATGATTTTTATTTTGTTAAAAAAGTAATATACATGAATAAATTCAAATATTCAATCCTTGAATGTATAGTGGTTGACTTTTTCTAGTTCATGAGAGGTTTGGCAATCTTAAAACCAAATTATTAAGCTTATTATACACCAAATTATCAAACTTTTAGTAGAAAACAAAGTGCACAACAACAGCAAAGCAACAATCTTTACGATTTAACCCTTTTGTTTGACCCAAAAAATGTCAAAATTAACATTGAAAGTTAAGGATAATGTCAAAATTGATATTGAAAGTTAAGGATAATGTCAAAATTAATCCAAACCAAAGTATTATGTTCTTTTCCCTAATACAAATACATAAGATGTCAATACAAAATAGCTTGATATGATTATGTGAATGTGAATTGAATTCAATAACAGGTAAATCTCTTTGATACATTACCTCAAAACACACAAATACAAATACATTACCAATAAAGGTTGCTTCTCTTAGGCCAAACAAAATATTATGCTCTTTTCCATAATGGCTTTCATAAGCTGTCAAATACATTCTCTTGAAGACTAGGCTATGAAATAGTAAAACCTTATAAAGGTTGAATGAAAAATACCAAACAATGTCTTTCTTCTGTCAATTTTGACCAATTTGCTTCTCTTAGGCCTTTCATCAAACGGTTTATGGGCATACATTCACACTGAATTAACACGACATCGACTATCTACAATTCCAAATTCATAGTTATCAGGAGATGAAATAAAGAAAACTGTAACGAATATGTGAATTATAAACTAAACGAAATAATTCTCACCTTCATATATAATTTAACAATACAATTGACCACTAACAGGAAAAACTTGAAATAGAACTCAATTGAAATATTCCTGGATGAAATCGTTCAATGGTGTAAGCAAGAAGGGGAGAAAAGAAAGGATTTTCCCTACCGCTGGAAGGAGGCCGGATCTCAGGTGAAGTGGCGCCAGATGGAGGCGACCCAAGGCGTAGATCGGAGGTGGTAGGAGTTGGCGCAAATGTCTGTTGGGTTTTGAGCATTCTAACACTCCTATGGTGTACATGCAACCCTAGAAACCATGGATCTATGTTTGACTAAGATACATGCAAAATGATTTTCCAAGGTTCATAATCCTATCTAGCATACATGGGGATCTTTTATTCTAATAGTTAGTAAGAATTACATACCTCTTTGTAGCTTGGATTCCTTTGAAACCTTGTGAGCCTAGCACCTCAAGTGTGATGCCTCAAATGCTTTACACAATACCAAGTACACTTGGAATAAACTCTAAGAGAATAAGAATACTTGGATTTTCGGCTAGCCCTCTTTGATTCACTCTAGTGGCCGAAAATGGTGAATAATAGCTTCTTTATATAGTATGTTACAATTAGGGTTACACCATGTAAACTCTAATTGTCATGACCTTTCATTTCCATGACCCATGGGTTATGTAATTCCCATAGAGCATCCATGGAGAATCTTATGGGTTTAACCCAACTTGATAATCCATGGAGCCTTGGACCACTGTATAAGTTATGGATGATTTGATGTGTTTTCTACAAACAATTCTATTTGTGCATATAACCATAGAGTTGGATCTATGTTTTCACTATAAGTTATACAACTTTATGAACACAAAAAGAAACCTGGCATGCTAGTACTATTTTCGAAATCCACATAGAAGAATATAATACATACCTTTTGTTGTTATATAGCAATAACAACTAGTTCCTTGAATTTCCTTAGCTCTTGAAAGCAAGTAACACAAGTGTAGTACATCTAATGGCTCACAAACACACTATGTGAAAGGATGAATATGGGAGAGAGGAGAGAAGGGTATCTTGCTCTAGATTTCGTCCCTTTTAGGGTTTCCTAAGGCTTGGACGAAATCTTAGTGCCTTAGGGTGCTATTTATACTTAAGTCTAACTAGGGTTTCAAGGTGTAAACCCTAATCCCTTAACTTAGGGCCTAAGCAAGTCTATAGACTCCTTTCCTTAAGCCCTTGGACGAAAACTCCTAGATCCTTCTAGGATTTTGTTCACGCCTTAATAAAGGTGATCCAATGGCCCAAAGCCTTTGTTGGATTAGTGTCTAAGTCCATAACTATTTTGGTATGTACTTGACCCGATTGTGCATGGTCATTTTGGTTGCCTTCACCAAAGCAACTTGATAGGATGAATTATGGAGAGAAATGATTAAATATGATTTATTAATGTGTTATGAGAATAATATATTAAAGGAGAAATCATATTGTTTAATTAATATTAGTCAATAATTAGTTGGTAATTAGTTTTGTGACTAAAAGAGATTAATTAAACTTAAGGGACTGGAATTGTAATTATAAGATAATTATAATTTGGGCCATGGATTGCCTTATATTAAGGGGTGGACGAATTCTATGGGGGAAGCCCATATGAAATCGTCCAAGTCTTAAAGAAAGGACTCCATGGGTTGCTTAGGGCTTAAGCATCCAATTTAGGGTTTCCTTGTTAGATAACCCTAATAGCCTTACTATATATAAGACCCTTATGACCCAAAAACGTGGCTAATGATCTTTCTAGGGTTTCACACGTTTTTGGGCAGCTTCCAACCTCTCTCCTCTTCATCCTCTTGCTTATGGTATTTGTGAACCATTAGAGGAATGACAATTGTGACTCTAAGCCTTCGAAAGTCAATTCAAGGAGATTTGGGATTGTTATTGCTACATAACAATCAAGGTAACTTTATAAACCTATTCTTATGTTAATATGATCACTTGAATGCTAGAATTGGGTTTATAGTCTTGGATAACTTGCATGTACAATAGAGAAACCTAGATCCAAGCATTAGGGTTTGTATGAGCACATAGGATGTCTTATGACCAAAACCCATCAATGGTATCAGAGCCTTGATTGGTTTCTATTGTATTGATGCTTGATGTAACTGAAAAATTCGATTTTTGTGATTCTAGAGGCTGGACTCGCCGAGTCCATAGATGAACTCGCCGAGTCCATGGTGACTCGACGAGTCCATTCCTGACTCGGCGAGTCGGCTCGTCAAACAGAGGTAATCTCGGGTTTTCTTACTATTTTGCATTAGGATAGTTACCTTATCATGTTAGATCAATATTAATCCGATTATAGGATATATTTTACTATATTTTTGATCTAAATGAAGATATTTATCAATTAATAAGATAATTGTTTCCTTATGTGATAATTGATTAATTATTTTGAGTAAATTGATAAATTGTTTTGCAAGAAATCATTAAATAAATCAAATATGGATAATTATGTGATTAAATGTTAATTTGAATAATTTGTTATTTGATCCTTGTTGTTATGAAAAGTTTCATATTTTCCCCTTTAGGTTTTATAGTTTAAATTTGAACCCAAAAGTTTTATTGTTTTGAAATTTAAATAGTTGAAACCCTAATGTTTTGAAAAAAAATTTCATAACTTGCCCTCAAGTTTTGAAATTTAAATTTTGATTAATAGTTTAATTGTGATGTATATTTAAATTCTAAACCCTAATGTTTTGAAATGTTTCAAAACTTGCCCTCATGTTTTGGAATTTAAAAGTTGATTAAAAGTTTAATTAGGAATGTTAAATTCTAAAACCCTAGTAATGTTCTGAAAAGTTCAATTCACATCCTTATGGTTTTATTAATTAATTAAGGTGTATAATTAAAAGAGGTTTAATAAATCCATAAAAGTTTTGGTTTGAAATTTAATTGAATTAAAAGTATAATTATTAATTTTTTAACCACCTAGTATTTTAAAAGTGTAAAATACACCCTACACTATATATAACATTAAAAGTATAACATTATATATATATATATATATATATATATATATATATATATATATATATATATATATGTATGAGTAAAAGTCAGTCTTACTGTTAGTAGGCCTCATTCACGAAGTTGGTCTATAAGGGGTGTTTAAGGAAATTGCATATAAAATGGCGATTGAATGGGTATCCACTCTTACCCACCGCACTCTTGACTAGTGGAGGGTCGTTAGCCGAACGGGTAAGATATGACGAAGCCTTCCATTATAAGCATAATGAAATACAAAGTAACTAAATGTTTTTCAAATTCCCAATCTTAATTACTTAGGCAAAAATGTATTGATGCAATTCCATGAAATTACACTTTGTGCCCTTGCGAAGACGTTAGTGGAGCGCGTGTGGTTTACCGGCACACTAAATGGTTCTAAGCAAAGGTAGCAAAGGGTGACTCAATGTTTGTCATAGTTCGGTGGAGCGTGTGTGGTTTACCAGCACATCGAATAGGTGATTGTAACATGTGAGGGCACCATGTAAGTTTACATGGTTATTCACACCCTCTTTGTGATCCTTGGCATCTCAGTCACAAACAAGAGGGGCATATCGAGATTTAAACATGTCATTGAAATGTTCAATGAATCTCGAAGGATCTAGGAGTTTTCATAGATTTAAAACTTAAATTTAATTTTCGTTTTTCATGGTGGAAATTAGTGAATCGTCATTCACTTACCTTCAAATATTCTGCAACTAGATTACGACATCCCTTTTATAGGTTGTAGCGTATTGTGTTGGGTCCTAGCCTTAGTATCTCATTTGGGTGATTTACTAACGACTCAATCGATCAACTAACTTGAATTTGTTTTCTCCCGTTTTGTAGATGTCAAAGTTCGACAACTATGGTCTTCTCAAATCCCGTGGAACAAGCATTCCACATGAAGATGATATTCCACGATTCGATCGAGGAACAAGAAATCATGCTTCACTTCCTCCTCCTCCTCCAATTGTTCTCCCTAACCCACAAGATCGAAGAATTGAAAGGTTCAATATCACTAAGGCCCTATAGGAAATGAAACATGAAGATGGTAAATCCGTGTGTGCCCACATTCTAGGAATGAAATCACACATCGATAGGTTGATTATGTTGGGTGTGTCATTCCCGAATGAGTTGGCTGTAAATTGGGTTTTACAGTCACTCCCTAAATCATATAATGAGTTCAAAAGAAAGTATTATATGATGGATCATGACGATAACCTCATTGACCTAACTTACTTGCTCATTGCTGCTGAATCAGAAATGATTTGGCGAAGCAATGGAGTGTATTTGTTAGGAAAGTCAACCGACCATGCTTCTGAGGACGTTCAAAGAGAAGCGACCTGCGTTTGCTGCCAAGAGAAAGGGCGTTGGATAGAAGTCTTCCCCAAGAACCTGAAAATTCCAAAGATGGGAGAGTCAAAGAGTATGGCTGCGCTTCAGGTAAAATCCACTATCTAACTTCGTTAAGTTCCTATTCATTGATTCAAAATACATGATGTGATAAGATTGCATTTGAATGTTTTGCTGGATCGGTGAAAAGAAAGGAAGCTTGGTGAAAGAGCAAGATGAATCTAATCACAAGAAATGGATCTTGATCGCATGGACTTGAAGATTAGATTTTGAGCTTAGATAGTTATGATAGAGTTGTTAGAAATTTTTGAAATACATAGTTTTCAATGGATTTTGCATTGTAAGGACAAATGTTTTCCGCTGCTTTTAAAAATAAAATAAATTTTGTTTGACTTATTTATTTATTTGTTCACTTCCTTGCAATGAAATCATTATGAAAATTGATGTTTGCATATTTCTACAACAAATGGATACGATTCTTATTTATGATGATTATGGACATGTCGAGAATTTTCCAAATAGGGAGAGTTTCTCATCGCCCAAATTTCAATTGGACAGAAATTTGGAATCACGCAACTTGGTTGCATGATGAATGAGAAATTTCATATTTGGAAATTAGACTAATTCGTTGACAAAGTGTCAAGTGAAAGGACTAGGAGATCGAGCACACAAAGTTGTGTGTTGATCAAGTCCACCATAAGAGAAACAAAGATATTCGTCATGATTTACTAAAGGTTTAGTAAATATGATTATACTTATAAGATTAAGTATAATTCGGAATTGATTAAAAAGGTTTAAATCAATAGCAAAACGAGTAAGAAGAATCAAGTAGGCAGAAAGATAAAAGTTTCTTCATTCTAAGAAGAAGGGAGAGTACCTTTTATGCTTTATGATAAGTCTTAATGATTAAGAACCATATCTTAATTGATCCTCTAAGTGAGTCTTAGCACAATTGTATGTTTAAGAAGAGGAATCAAGAATTGAAGAAATGGTTAAATCAAAAGGTCAATCATACTTCGTTCCAATAACAAGTCTTAAAGTTAAGATTATGACAATGAGTGAAAAGTGTTAAGAAGGTTTATAACATTCATCAAATGTGGAAAGTTGTGATGTCTTGGATAAGACAAAGGCCAACTAGGACCAATTTATGAAGTGTTTTGATAATAGCTACACTAACTCTTAAATATTTGTTTTGTCAAGAATTGTTTATTGACAAGAGAATCTTATATGTCAATGAGTCAGTGGGAGTTTTAATGGTCTTGAAAAGTTTCAAGAACAAATCAAATAAACCTTATCGATCATCACTAGCACACGAGTTGAGGTTTACAACCTGTCGTGTTGACATTATTTTGTTTCTGTGTTGTTCCAATTGAGTTAATTATGCATGTGAGTTCTATGAGTTCTCATTTTGAACGCATAAAAGGCAAAGCACCTTAATCAATGAAAGGTACATTGATAGGAAAAGATGAGCTGCTTAACTACTTGGAAGACATGGTGGGCAGCTGTGCTACCATAAGGCAAGAAATCTAGATTAAAAGAGTTCGGTCCATGTAAGTTTGAATTTGTCGTAAACTCTGGTTTTAACAAATTCACATGGATAGGAACAAATACACCGCTTTAAATCTAAGTTTCATAAGATTTCCTCCTTCATGAAAATGATTGTAAGGAAATGCTTTCACTAACAAAAGATTTTAAGAAGATAGTGATTGTAAAATTGCATTCTCGAATTTGATTATGGTTACGGTATCCCTTTCCATAATTTGAATTGTGAGGTTTGGCAATTAGTCTTAAGTGTTTAGACACACATATGAACTATCTAAGGCAAAGGTGTATAAGTTCGAGAAGCCTTGATAAATAAAAGATCATCAAAGCATTAAGTATTAGAAACATGGACTTAAGAAATTCAATAGGTATTGTTTTTCTGAAAGTTAAGATGTTTATGAATACATGTCGAAGCTAGTGGGAGCATAAGTGTTATGTTTTTTATAGTAGTCATCATGATAGTGGGAGCATAAAAGTTATGGTTGTATGATTATTATGGAAAGTTTTGCAAGTTGGCAATATTAATTATAGAAAACAAGAGTTATACCTTGCAAAGTCGTAAGGGTTGTAAAGTTGTTTTGCTATAATTAAGGGAGAGAATATTATGCTTCATTTCAAATCTAAAGGCTTAAGGTGAGAAATGTTAATAAATTTAGTCAAAGGTACATAGTGTGTTCTTAAAATTTCGATTATGATTACGACATTCCTTTTTAGAATTCGAATTTTGAGAACATAGCAAATAAAACATCATGCATCGTGTCCCATACGCTTCGGGTATAGGATTGATTGCAGATGCTTTAATGTTTGACCATTCTAAAATTTTCAAAATGTCTAGCGCATTTAGAGGAAAAGGGACTATAATTGGTTTTGACTAAAATAATTAAACAACTATCAAAGGACAATCCAAAGTTCGACGAGGATTGGTTGTTTGTGAGTAGTTGGAAGCATGATATTGGATGGACCATATCGAAATTATTATGAATAGATAAGATTCTATTAAGAATGAGTTGTCATATGGAAAATATGGAAACGTGTCCATATTGGGAATTGAATATTGAAAATCTATGTCTAGATTAGAAACTTTTATGTAAAAGGATGTTCAAAGGAATGTACTTTGAGTGAGAGACATTATATCTAAGGAATTGTCTTGTAACAATTTTCGATAGAGAACTTTGTAATTTCATTGACAATAGTCTTTGTGACTTTGATGCAGTGACATTACAAAAGGATCATTGCATAAAGTGTTAGAATCTAGCATATTCTATAAGTAGCAAGAATTTGATGTTCTTACACTTATGGAAAAGGATTTGGAGTTGTGAAATGAGAATGATTGGAAATGTGCTCAATTTGATCTATTTCACAAAGAAAGAACCATAGGTAAACATTGTGTGCATGCTAGGAGCATGGGACAAGTGTAATAATTCAAGTAAGAAGTTGATTACCCGAAACGACAAATAATGAGTAATCGATATGGTGATAAATAAAAGGAGTTTTATTTATACTCAAAGGGTTGAGGCCATATGGGATTAGTATTATTCTTGTGTTTCACTTTGCATGTTTTGACTTCCTGAATAATTTAATTGGTTAAGAACAATCAAATTATTCGAATGGGCCACAGTCGTTCATATGTTGGAAGTAGGTATGAATGAAGACTGTCGTGAATTGGTGTGTGGATTGTCTAAAAGAGTATTAGACATAAGCAAATGTTTGTTGCAACGTTCATGAGTGCTTATGAATATGAATTTGAGCATTGGATTAAACCCACACTCATTTGGATCACTCCATGGATTGTATCACGAGTGATTAGTGAGACGATAACATGTTATATTCTTGAAACCGAAATGTGTGAGTTGAATCTTGCTAATCGGTTGCACATTGATAATATGAAAACGCACTAGTAACTTGGTGTTACAAAACATATTGTTGTGTGTGATTCGGTGAGTGAGTGCAAGCGAACATTGAGTCAAAGTTTATCCGTTCCTTTTACCCAAAGTAGGACAAAAGCGATATCTTTGGGCCCCTCGATGGTTTAGTGATGACAAACGTAAATGCTCGGCCGGGCTAGGGCTAATTTGATTTGTTCAATTAGTCAGTCATCATAAATCAGGAAATCGAGAAATAGTACAAAGAGAATGATTAGAAATCATATCTCTTACGATATCTAGAATGGAGGAATATATGATCCCTTATCTAAGGACACGCGTATCTGCTAGGATCAGAGTTGACAGCGGCTTTGGAAAGCTACGATTGCAAATCAGGATCTGAAGTCATACGCAGAATAGTTATTAGACTTATCCAAGTGGGAGACTGTTGGATTAGTGTCTTAGTCCATAACTATTTTGGTATGTACTTGACCCGATGGTGCATGGTCATTTTGGGTTGCCTTCACCAAAGCAACTTGATAGGATGAATTATGGAGACAAAGGATTAAATATGATTTATTAATGTGTTATGAGAATAATATATTAAAGGAGAAATCATATTGTTTAATTAATATTAGTTAATAATTAATTGGTAATTAGTTTTGTGACTAAAAGAGATTAATTAAACTTAAGGGACTGGAATTGTAATTATAAGATAATTATAATTTGGGCCATGGATTGCCTTATATTAAAGGGTGGACGAATTCTATGGGGGAAGCCCATATGAAATCGTCCAAGGCTTAAAGAAAGGACTCCATGGGTTGCTTAGGGCTTAAGCATCCAATTTAGGGTCTCCTTGTTAGATAACCCTAATAGCCTTACTATATATAAGACCCTTAATGATCTTTCTAGGGTTTCACACATTTTTGGGCAGCTTCCAACCTCTCTCCTCTTCATCTTCTTGCTTATGGTGTTTATGAACCATTAGAGGAGTGATAATTGTGACTCTAAGCCTTCCAAAGTCAATTCAAGGAGATTTGGGATTGTTATTGCTACATAACAATCAAGGTAACTTTATAAACCTATTCTTATGTTAATATGATCACTTGAATGCTAGAATTAGGGTTTATAATATTGGATAACTTGCATGTACAATAGAGAAACCTAGATCCAAGCATTAGGGTTTGTATGAGCACATAGGATGTCTTATGACCAAAACCCATCAACCTCAACTATTGAATAATTACAAAATAGCCCATGCACTTTCAGTCAGTTCCTTTAATCCCAAAATTAATTTCTGATTAAATACTAATTAATAATATGATTCCAAATTAATATATTATTCATATAATATATTAACAAATCATATTAATACCCTAATTTATTATTCTTAATAATAAACCAGCCTCTCTCCTCAATAATCATCCTGTATAGTCACCAGTGTGAAGGCAACCCAAAAGGACCACACACAATCGGGTCATGTACATACCAAAATAGTTATGGACTTAGACACTAATTCAACAGTCGCCCACTTGGATAAGTCTAATAACTATTTTGCGTATAACCTCAGATCCTGATTAGCAATTGTAGCTTTCAAAAGCCGTTGTCAACTCTAATCTTATGAGAAGCGTGTCCTTTAGATAAGGGATCATATATTCCTCCATTCTTGATATCGTATAGACTTGAGACATGGATTTAAATCATTCTCTTTGTCTATGTGCTGTTTCCCGATTTCCGATTTACGACGACTGGCAACAGACTACAATTTGAACACATCAAATTAGTCCGGGCTTGGCCAAGCGCTTAGGGTGTCATCACTAAATCATCAAGGGGCCCACAGATATCGCTTTCATCTTACTCTGGATAAAAGGAACGGATAAACTTTGATTCAATGCTTGCTTGCATTCACTCACCGAATCACACACAACAATATGTTTTATAACACCAAGTTACTAGTGCGTTGTCATATTATCAATGTGCAGCCGATTAGCAAGATACAACTCACACATCTCGGTTTCAAGCATATAAGATGTTATCGTCTCACCAATCACCCGTGATACAATCCATGGAGTGATCCAAATGAGCGTGGGTTTAATCCAATGCTCAAAATCATATTCATAAGCACTCATTAACGTTGCAGCAAGCCTTTGCTATGTCTAATATACTTTAGACAATCTACAAACCAATTCATGACAGTCTTCATTCATACCTACTTCCAACATACGAACCACTGTGGTCCGTTCGAATAATTTGATTGTTCTGAACCAATTTAATTATTAAGGAAGTCAAAACATGCAAAGTGAAACACAAGAATAATACTAATCCCATATGGCCCAAAACTCTGGGTATAAATAAAACATTTTATTTAATCACCATATTGATTACTCATTATTTGTTGTTTCGGGTAATTAACTTATTACTTGAATTATTACTACAATTGTCCCATGCTCTTAGCATGCACACAATGTTTACTTATGGTCCTTACTTTATGAAATAGATCAAATGAACACATTTCCAATCATACTCATTTCACAACTCCCAATTCTTATCATAAGTATAAGAATATCAAATTTTTGTCACTTATAGAATATGCTAGATTCTAACATTTTATGCAATGATCCTTTTGTAAATTCATAGCTTAAAATCATCAAGACTTGGCCAATCTCTATCAGAAACAATTCTATAGATATGATGTCTCTCACTCAAAGTACATTCCTTTGAACATCCTTCTTGCATAAAAGTTTCTAATCCAAACATAGATTCTCAATATCCAACTCCCAATATGGAAACATTTCCATATTTGCCATATGACAACTCATTCTTAATAGAATCTTATCTATTCATAATAATGTCGATATGGTCCATCCAATACCATACTTCCAACTACTAACAAGCAATCAATCTTCAACGAACTTTGGATCATCATTTGATAGTTGTTTAATTATTTTAGTCAAAACCGGTTCTAGTCCTTTTTCCCTCTTAATGCGTTAGACATTTGGAAAATTTTAGAATGGTCAAATATTATAGCATTTGCAATCGATCCTATACCCGCAGCGTATGGGACACGATGCATAATGTCTTACATAAAGATACGATACTTTATCAATCTTCTACCATAATATCTTATGTGTCTCGTTCTTACAATTCGAACTATGAAGAAGGATACCGTAATCATAATCGAAATTTAAGAACACACTATGTATCCTTTGACTAAATTTATTAAAATTTCTCAATCTAAGCTTTAGATTTTGAAACGAAGTACAATATTCTCTCCCTTAATTATAGCAAAACAACTTTTCAACCCTTACGACTTTGCAAAGTATAACTCTTGTTTTCTATAATTAATATTGCTAACTTGCAATACTTGACTTAATAATCATACAAGCACAAAATTTATGCTCCTACTATCATGATGATTATTATCATATAAGCATAACACTTATGCTCCCACTAGATTTGACATGTTTTAGAAGACAATTGAACTTCCAGAAGACAATACTTATTGAATTTCTTAAGTTCATATTTCTAATACCTAATGCTTTGATAATCCTTTATCTAACCTTCTCAAACTTATACACCTTTACCTTAGATAGCTCATATGTGTGTCTAAACCATTCAGACTAATTGCCAAATCTCACAATTCAAATTATGAAAAGGGATGCCGTAATCATAATCAAATTTGAGAACGCAATTTTCACAACCACTATCTTCTTAAAATCTCTCTTAGTGAAAGAATTTCTTCACGAACGGAGAGAAATCTTATGACACTTATATTTTAAGGTGCATGTTTTCAATTTATGTGAATTTGTCAAAACAAAATTCAACTCTTATGGATTGAACTTACTTAATTTTAATTTCTTTCCTCATGGCAGCATGGGTACCCACCATGTCTTCCAAGTTGTCAACAAGATTACCCCTTCCTATCAATGTACTTTCCATTGATTAGGGCATCTTGAATCTATGCAATCCACATGAGAACTCACAGAACTCACATGGCGTAGTCAACTTAAACCGGAATGGCACAGAAACAAAATTATGTCAACACGATAGGTTACAAACCTCAAGTCGTGCGCTAGTGTTTACTCTTGATTAATTCTTGAATCCTTTCAAGATCTTCGGACTCCCACTGACCTCTTGACATATTAGATTCTCTTATCAAGAACATTTCTTGATAAACAAATATCCAAGAGTTAGTGTGTTTCTATATCAAGACAAAACATTACACACATTTGGTCTTAGTTGGTCTTTGGCTTTTTCAAGACATCATAACATACCAAATTCAAATGTTTAGGAGTAGGAAAACCATTTTCTACTTCACATTTGATGAATGCGTGTCACTCAATTCACAATCTTGGAGTACGATTCTAAGACTTGATTTTGGAACAAAGTATGAATCATCCTTTTGATTTAACCATTTCAATAATTTCCGATTCCTCTTCTTAGCCATACTAGTGCACTAAGATGTCCTTAGGGAATCAATTCTGATATGGTTCTTAATAATTAAGACCTATCATAAAACATAATAAAAGGTACTCTCCCTTCTTCTTAGAATAGAGAAAATTTTATCTTTCTGCCTACTTGATTCTTCTTTATTCGTTCTGCTATTTATTGAAACTCTTTCAATCAACTGAGAATTACACTTAATCTCATAAGTATAATCATATTTACTTAACCTTAGTAAATCATGAAGAATATCTTTGTTACTCTTGTGGTGGACTTGATCAACACACAACCTTGTGTACTCGATCTCCTAGTCCTTCACTTGACACTTTGTCAACGAATTAGTTTAATTTCCAAATATGAAATTTCTCATTCATCATGCAACCAAGTTGTATGATTCCAAGTTTCTGTCCAAATGAAACTTGGGCGATGAGAAACTTTCCCTATTTGGTAAATTCTTGACCTTTCCACAAATAACATAATTAAGAATCAAATCCGTTATTCCTAATAATAGAAACTTACAAACATCAATTTTTCATACATACCATTGCAAGGATAAATAAATAATATAAAATCAAATTTTATTTCATTGCGGAAAAATTTGTCCTTACAATGCAATTGAAAAACTATGTTGTTACATATTCCTAAGCAATCTATTCTAACTCCAAGTAGTAGCTTAAGAATCTAATCTTCAAGCAATGCGATCGAAATCCATTTCTTCATGATTAGATTCAGCTCCCTTCTTCCCTTAAGCTTCCTTTCTTTTCTTCAATCGTACAAAACATTAAAATGTAATCTTATCACATCATGTATCAAGAATCTAGAATAGGAACTTAAAAGAGTTAGTTGATGGATTTTACCTAAAGTAGAGCCATACGTTTTAACTCTCCCATCTCTTAGATCTCTTAGGTAAATAGGGTAGCTTTGTCTCCAATGCCCCTTCTCTTGGTAATAAAAGCAAATGGACTCTTTTGGAATGGCACAAGGAACTATCTCAAAATCTACCTTTTTCTAGATCTCCAATGTCACCATTTCAATATCCATTGAAGTTTCGGAGTTTGATTTACCAGACAAAGTTGCTCAACCAGCTTGCCAAATCATCGTTGATTCAGCAGATATAAGCAAACAGGTCAAATCAATGAGGGTCACATCATGATCCATCATATAGTACTCTTTAACGAACTCACTATATGATTCAGGAAGCGACTGAAGAACTCAGTCAATAGCCAACTTACCTAAAATCTCGACACCCAACATCCTTAACCTATCAATGTGTGAATTCATCTCTAAGATGTGTACACACATAGGTTTCCCATGTTTACTTGCCAAAAGGGCTTAAGTGAGCTTGAACTTTTCAAGCCTATGAACTTGTGGGTTAGGCAGAATAATTGGAGGAGGTGGAGGAAGTGAAGCATGACTTCTTGTTCCTTGATCGAATCGTGGATCATCATCTTCATTTGGAAAGCTTGTTCCATGGAATTTAGGAAGACCATAGTTGTCATACTTTGACATCTACAAAACGGGAGAAAATTCAAGTTAAGTTGATTAGAATCCTCGATGTGACACCCAAATGAAACATCAAGGCTAGGATCCAACACAATACTCTACAACCTAGAAGAGGGATGTCGTAATCTAGTTGCAGAATATTTGAAGGTAGGTAAATGACGATTTACCAATTTCCACCATGAAAACGAAAAGGAAACTTAAGTTTTAAATGTATTGAAAACTCCTAGATCTTTTGAGATTCATTGAACTTTTCAATGGCATCTTTAAATCTCGACATGCCCCTCGATTTGTGACTGGGATGCCGAGGATCACAAAACAGGGTGTGAATAACCATGCAAACTTACATGGTACCCCCAATGTTACAGTCACTTATTCGATGTGCCAGTTAACCACACACACTCCACCGAACTATGACAAACATTGAGTCACCATTTGCTACCTTTGTTTAGAACCATTTAGTGTGCCGGTTAACCACACGCGCTCCACTAACATCTTCACAAGGGCACAAAGTGTAATTTCATGGAATTGCATCAGTTTCACTTTTGCCTAAAGTAACTAGGATTGGGAACTTAGTAAAAACATTTAGTTACTTTATACTTCATTATACTTTTAATGGAAAGGGTTCGCCCTATCCTACCCATTCGGCTAACGACCCTCCACCAATCAAGGAGGCGGTGGGTAAGAGTGGACACCCATTAAACGGCCATTTTATAGGCCATAACCTTATACCTCCCTTATAGATCGGCTTCGTGAATGAGGCCTACTAACGGTAAGACTAGCATTTAAGTTATACATATATAATATTAGACTTTTAATGTTATACTTAGTATAAGGGTGTATTTTACACTTTTAAAATACTAGGTGGTTTAATTTTATAAATTACGCTTTTAATTTAATTAAATATAAACCATATCATTATGGATTTATTAACTCTCTTTTAATTATACACTTAATTAATTTAATAAAACCATAATGGTGTAATTTGAACTTTTCAAAATTAGGGTTTTAGAATTTAGACTTTTTCAAAATTAAATCTTTTAATCAAACAAATTTAAATTCCAAAACTTAAGGGTAAGTTTTGAAACTTTTTAAAACATAAGCAAGAACATTCTAGATCAAATTACAAATAATAATAATTAACCAATTAATTAGTAATTATCTAAATATGACCTAATTCAATTTCTTGCAAGATAATCTATCAAATAATTCAAATAAATTAAGTTTATCATATAAGGAAATGATTATCTAATTAATTTAACAATTATCTTTTACTTTGGTAAGGATATCTTTTAAATTAAACAATAAATTTAACCTAATCCCTTAAATCCCGTAGAATTCGAAATTACGGGATGGGATATTCAAAATCTTTAATTACCAAATTTAAACATTTAAAGGATAATTACAAGATATGGCAATATCCAAATCCCTAAAATTTAGGATCTAATCATGGGGAAAGAGGCAATTTCGAAATTCTAGGGTTAGACAACCCTAAAATTGAAATCTTGGGGCCAAAGAAAAAGGTTTAGGAAATCTTACCAAAAATTTCGAAATTTAGGGTTTAGAAACCCTAATTTCGAAAATCAAGCCTCAAGGGTTTATTAGCCATAAACCCTATTATGTCAAGTTCATACATTTGAATAAAACTAATTGAAAACAAAAACCAATGGCTCTGATACCACTGATGTGTTTTCTACAAACAATTCTATGTGTGCATACAACCATAGAGTTGGATCTATGTTTTCACTATTAGTTATACAACTTTATGAACACAAAAAGAAACCTGGGATGCTAGTACTATTTTTGAAATCCACATAGAAGAATATAATACATACCTTTTGTTGTTATATAGAAATAACAACTAGTTCCTTGAATTTCCTTAGCTATTAAAAGCAAGTACCACAAATGTAGTACCTCTAATGGCTCACAAAAACACTAGGTGAAGGGATGAATATGGGAGAGAGGAGAGAAGGGTATCTTGCCCTACATTTCGTCCCTTTTAGGGTTTCCCAAGGCTTGGACGAAATCTTAGTGCCTTAGGGTGCTATTTATACTTAAGGCTAACTAGGGTTTCAAGGTGTAAACCCTAATCCCTTAACTTAGGGCCTAAGCAAGTCCATGGACTCCTTTCCTTAAGCCCTTGGACGAAAACTCCTAGATCCTTCTAGGATTTTCGTTCAAGCCTTAATAAAGGTGATCCAATGGCCCAAAGCCTCAACTATTGAATAATTACAAAATAGCCCCTACACTTTCAGTCAGTTCCTTTAATCCCAAAATTAATTCTAAATTAATTTTTGATTAAATACTAATTAATAATATGATTCCAAATTAATATATTATTCATATAATATATTAACAAATCATATTTATACCCTAATTTATAATTCTTAATAATAAACCAGCCTCTCTCCTCAATAATCATCCTATCTAGTCACCAGTGTGAAGGCAACCCAAAAGGACTATGCACAATCGGGTCAAGTACATACCAAAATAGTTATGGACTTAGACACTAATCCAACATGATTGACACAATCAACCCATATATTTAATTAGTCTTATTTTGATCACATAATTAATTCCAAATTAATTATTGATCAACACTAACTAAATACTATTATTCTTATTATTAATATATTAGAACTTTTAATATATTAATAAACCATAAGTGTCTTATTTCTCTCATTTAGTCTATCCAAGTGCATGTATTTCTCTCATTTAGTCTATCCAAGTGCATGATGCCATGCAACCCAAATGGACCATGTCGGGTCGGATCAAGTATATACCAAATATAGTTATGGACTTAGACACTATATCCAACAATGTCGTTGTTGGTTCAATAGAGAAGAAACATTGTTGGAGCCTGGAGGTGTGATAATTGAGGTAGAAGAGAAAGCATCAGTGTAAACTAAAGGAGGGGCAATCAAGGAGAAGACCCAGTCAGCTAATTTTTTTTTAGGATCGGGTAAGTGATGGGTAAGAGATGAGCTGACCGAGTAAGTGGTTTATATGTGGCTACCAAACACCCTAACCGGACCGGGTCAACACTAAATTAAACAGCCCCAAAAATAACCGGTTTATATATATTTGATCTCTCTTATTTCTTCATGTGAAATGCATGTGATAATGAGTTTCTTTTTTTCATTTTATCAACCTCATGTTCATGTGTTCAACCTCTATTTTATATCAAGTACTCTTTATTTAATAAATCAAGACCTTAATGACTACTGAAAATCAAACCTTAATATTTATGCAAAAGGACCAAAACAATCCCGTCGCTCTTAAATATCTCACATTCAATCTACAATTGTACTATGAACCGTGGTTTTAATTTGGTTAATGTCTTTCCAATAGTATTTATATTGCTTCACTAGGTGTGAGATCCGTGTAAAATTTAAAAAAAATAATATCAAGTTGTAACATTAAGCAATTTTTAATGTTATACTTTGTTTGTAATTTTGAATTTTTTTATAACACAAGTGGCAGTAAAGTAAAAGATTCTTATTTATTAGGATAGAAGATTGAGATAACATCATATTTGCATTTTTAACCCTTAATAGCAACATACTTTCATGTGTATCACAAAATGGCATCATACTTTCATTTCTACACTTTCATCCATATAAATCGAAATTTATAGAACATTTCACATTAATTTGTATATTAAAAAAAATCGATTAAAGGATAAAACGATGAATGAAATTACTAAGCTGTTGTGGTACTTGGTATTTTAATGTTGTTTTTTGAGAGCTTAATATAACACTGAATGGAATGTTGTGGTACTTGGTATTTTAATGCCGTTTTTTGAGAGCTTAATATAACACTGAATGGAATTACGAATTCATATAATTGAAAGAGATACAAATTTCCATGATTAGAAGAAAAACAAAATTCAAAGGTTGATGAAATACTAAAAAAAATCACTATAACAGTCAACATTCCATATATTATACACCAACATTTATTCGAATTTAATGAATTAGGTGTCAAATTGAAAGACATTCTAAAATCCAGTCAATTGTCTGTCAATATCGGGTAAAATTAAGGAATGTTTTTACTGATTAAGTGATTATATAAAAATATTACTTAAGTGGCATTTTTCTAAATAATTGAAAAACACAGATTAATGATGAAACATCCCGAAAATAGGGTCCGAAAAATTCGTTTTAAATCATTTAAGAAAACCATAATTCATCAAACATCACAATAAAAACAATAAATGTCACCCCCCCCCCCCCCCCGAAGCAGACGACGGAAACATCTTGGGGCGGGTGACTTCATCTTGTAATATCATCACAGTGTATATAAATGAATCATAGACAACATCGTCACATTACATTCAATAATACAACATACGGGGTTTACATCATTGTATTTGTTCAGAAAATTACATGTCAAAATATTAAATGTATGATGGAAGCAAGAATGCAACAAAAGTCCACATGTTCTTGATGACCAACCTTCTGAACGAGGTCCTGAGAATACAAATTATTTTGAAAACGTCAACATATAAAGGCTTAGGAGAGTCCACATGCTTAAATGCCAAAAACTAGGCTAAAAGAAAGGTTAGACTATGGAGAAGGGCTTAAGCTTCAAAAAGCTTGAGACTTTATGACACTAAAGGCTTAGGAGAGTCCAGATCTGAAGTTGCAAACTTCAGATCATGCTCCACACAAGAACTAGTCCACAAAAGTGCTAGAAATGGCTTTAAAGCTTAAGATGAAGAGATTTATCCATAAAATGATCAAGGTAATGACTTGTTACCTTCTAAATACTGCCAAATTGAAGTAGGTGATAGATCTACAAGCTCCTCTTCATTCCTAGCTTCCAGTCCTTCAATACATGCACCGAAAATACAACTCTTAGCCTGACAATGCTCAAAAGGGAGTTAGGTAGCTAGGGTTTCGCTTCTGGACGCGAGGGGGCAATAAGGAGGATGGGAGAGAGGCTTAATGTCCTTTAAATATGATGCAAACCCTAAAAATTAGGGTTTCATTTTCCAACTCCTACTCGTCGAGTTAGGGCTCCCAACTCGTCGAATAGGTCCTTGAACCCGCGTCCCAAAAATATACCCTACTCGACGAGTTTAGGTATCTAACTCGTCGAGTTCTCTTATAAAATTGGATAAATTCTTTATTTAAAGTACATACTAGGACCCGGGGTTACAAATGAGGGAGAAATTCACAAGTGGCAGCAATGAGTTTTATTTATTAAGATAAATGAAAGATGAATATAAACGCATCAATTTGTTTTTTTCTATATAAGTGATGACGTAAGTGACTTATTGATATAACAAATAGGACACATTCATATGTTATTTTTACTTTATTTATTAAGATCTCAATTACGACACATAATAATGTATAAATATAGGAATTCAGTTAAGCAACATAAAATGTTTCATATCCAATCCAACACACCGTGTTGATTTGTAACAATTATAAAATAATACAAAATTAGTTAATTTTTCCGGACCTAATAAATAAAATATTGTCTAAGGTTGAAACTTGAAACATTGCATTTTCATTTTTTTAGAATGGGGACACACATACGTTCTAATATGTTTCTAAAATTACTCACTAATTCTACAATATAGCATATGAGACTTAAATGAATTTATTATGTTTATAGTAGCCATCTTCACAATTTGTCGATAAAACGTAATATTCTTAATAAAAAATTTAACATTAAAACATTTGAAACCTTAATACTATAAACATAAATTTTTATTTATAAATTTTAAATAAATAATAAATTAATTGAAGTTTAAATTAAAAATATAAAAGGTTAAGGGTGTTTTGAAATTGTTTTATTGCATAATGAAATAACGAAGCAGGATGTACTGTTCACATACTTCACAAAATAAAATTGTTCATTATATTAAATAAATAGACGATTTATTATCTATATTGTGTTTAGAAAAATAGTGCATCAAAGTATTCTCGGCTGAGTTGTTATTGCGTAATAGATTTTATTTTCCACGAGTTAATAAATTCAATTTGGATTCCACCATTTAAGAGATTATACTTCCCTTAACAAAAATATCTGCACGTGTTCCTAACTTACCGAGTTTTCTTATTCCATAAATATTGTCCACTAATTTATCATATAAAAATAAAAACAATTTTAAAGTTGTGGTCTTCTTCCCTTCCTATTCAAAAGCCCAAAAAACATGCAAATCATAACAAAAACTTACGGTGAATACTACACATGTCACCATTTTTGTACCAATATCAAAACACTATAAATACTTCCATTTCTTCTTTGTATCTCTCATCAAACATAATCTCTTTCTTCTTATTTCCATCGTATATTCATATAAACAAACACCACTCCCACAAACAAAATGAACAACACACAGAGTGCTGGTTTTCAAGCTGGTGAGGCCAAAGGCCAAGCCCAGGTTACTCATCCTTTTCTTTATTGTTTCATTATGAATATTTAAATTTATAACCTTTTCATACAATAATATAATATTTGATGTGTATTTTGTTAAAATTATATGTTATCAGGAGAAAGGCAACCAACTTATGGATCAAGCTAGTGCAGCTGCCCAATCCGCCAAAGAATCGGTGCAAGAGGTTCGACTTTTATTATTTTTACAACCCATAAAATGATTATTACAACAAAAAATAAATGAATGTCTTAATTAAATATTTTATGTTATGATTAGTATTTTTTTTTAAAATTAATATGATCAAAAAAAAAAAATTGTAGGCTGGTGCACAAATGCAGATGAAGGCATCAGACGCAGCTGAGGCGGTGAAGGATGCAACCGGAATGAACAAATCAACCTAGATATTGATTTTCGGGTGCCACGTCATCAACCATGATTCCATCATTATTATCGTGCTCAATATCTCATCTATATGTCGAGTATCACGATCAATTACTGACATACCAATGTTTATGATTAGTAATATTTGATTATTTAACTAAGAAATAAAATGGTCGATGAAAGTATTAAATATTTGTGTGTGTATGTTGTGGTATGGTATCTCCTCTCTCCTCCAAACACTAAGTTCAAAGTTGAACTCCATTATACAAAAAATGGAAAGGCATCCAATCTTGTCATACTAACCCCCAATATAATTCGGTTTTAGGAAAATTTAAAGAAAATAGGATTCTCTATAGAAATTGGTTCGTAAAAAAGGTCGTTTTGTTCTTACGAGGCATACTTTAGATTTTTAAGCATTTCGATTGATTTCAATAATAGAAAATACGATTCCTAAATATCAAACCGGACTATTTAAAGTGTGTGTTTATAAACTTTATATGATCCACACTGAGATACACAAAACCAACTCTTAATTACAAGATTTGGTTCCAAATGTGCTATGAATTTCTAATATGTTCTAACTTCTACATAGATCTATTTGAGGTGTCATTTATAACCTTCAACTTTTGTAAATAATTGGATCCATCACGCATAAATTCCACATAGATCTTTTTTAAAGTGAAGATGATTCCGTTCATTTTGAAAAATATACATCATATACTACATTTTACTATACTAAACTTATGAAAGTAACTAACTGCTGGAGCGACTGCGGTTAAATGACACATGAAATGTTAAGAAACAATTACTATGGACTTTCAACTTGTAAAATTTCTGGCACCACTCAGCCCTTGTGGCCATGAAGGTTCGTCTGTAGTGACTCCAGGGCATGAGGCAAAGCTTTATGTTTGCAGCGGGGGATTAATCGGTGCGCGAAAGCTGGTCCGGAAACCCTCGTTAGGGAAGTTCCCTTTCCAAAAAAAAAAAAAACTTGTAAAATTCCGGATATAAATGATTTTAAATGATAATTTTTTTTTTTTTTTAACATTAAATGTTTTGTCAACAATTACGTACATTAGAGATAGTTTAACTAATTGATCAACTATAGTATAAGATCCATTTTTCTCATAAATACGAAACCTAGTCGTTAATTGAAAATGATTTATTTCTTTTTACACCAATATGGTTTTCATATTCATGTAAATGGCAAGAGCACTTTGTATTTCAAGGTTTATTCGTTTGTCAAAATTCCCAATAACTTAATTTGTACAAGTTCAACGGAAAATGCATTCTTTGAGAACCGATCTTTCTAGTTCCAAAACACAGTTTTTAGGGTAAAGATTATAGACCATGCATATACATCTTATGGAGACGATCTTCATGGTTCCAAGAAAGTGACGTGTCTTCATATCATATATATCAACAAGGAAGTGATGCATCCTAGTATCGAGGTGAAGATATTAAAGCTTTGCTTGATCAAGTTGGAATTATCATTTATTATGCAGGTTTATATATTACGTACCATTGCCAACTTCAAAGTGTATCTCACTTATCATATGTGTTGAAATGTTGTGTTGTACCAATTCCCTTTATTAAGCAATATTGTTATGTTATAGTAGAAGTTTATTGATCAGTTATTGCAGTTTTTGAAATTTATTGTCTTCGAGATTATTATTTCCATAATATAATTTTTTGTTTAAAGTGTTATTTTCTTAATAAAAAAAACCCTTATATTTTAACATTTTCTCTTTTTAGACCTATTTTTTTCTCCAAAGACATTACTTTTATCTGTTGTTTATTTCAGAACCTAGAGTTAAACTGAGTTTTTTTATTTTTTATTTTTTATTTTTATTTTTATTATTATTTTTTTTTTTACAAAAGACCCTATGTTTTGTATTTTTTTTCTTTTTTCATTAAGCCATTTTGAACAAATCCAACATTTATATTATATTAAACAAACATTTTCATTTCCTAGTATAAAATTAGTTGCCACTTGTCGTCTGACAGTCGCAAGACCACCGCTGGACCGCACCGGATAAACAACAAATTTAGTGATATTTTTTTGGTCGTATTCACAGTTTAATAGAATAAAAATTATAGCTCTCATTTCTTTGGTAATACATTTTGGCACATATAATTTTACTTTTGCAGCAAAATATAGAAAATTTAATAAGAATAAATGGAATTATATCTGGACAAAATCAATTTTCTCTTTTTAATTCTTTGAAAAATATATATTCACTACAAGAAATATATCATTTAGCGGCGACACTTTTAGTGGCGACTATTGGCTTTACCGGCGACTCTAGCTATAGTCGCCGGTAAAGCCCATAGTCGCCGCTACAAGTATCGCCGCTAAAGAGTTGTCACCCGAATCCGCACTTTCCCCCTACATTGCATCTCAACCGTTCGATGAGATATCCAATCCAACGGGTGGGGTGCCTTATCCGGTCTAACCTAATACCGGCGACACGCATGTCGCCGCTAAAACCCTAAAAAAGTCGCCGCTAATTGTATGCTAAAAATGACGCGGTACCCTTCCCTCCAGTTTGTCGCCGCTATTAACAATTGTCGCCGGTATTGACCTCGCGTCGCCGCTAAAGGTGTCGCCGCTATTGATGATCCCAGATAAAAAAAAAAAACGCACGCAGATTACAGTACCTTCTTCATTTCCCTTTCTCCCTTTCTGTTTGCTTTGAGTTCCTTCACCATTTTTCCGATTTCTTCTTCAATCTCCTTCTTTCTAGCAAATTTCTCCCCTCATTGTTCCAAGCAAGTGTCCCTAGGTGTGGTTAAAGGTTTGGGATCAATTTCTACCTCCATTTCTTGAAGAAAGGTAAGTTTTATTTTGATGATTTCATTTTTGTGTTGTATGAATGATAATAAATTGCTCATGTTCTTTATTTTTGGTGGTGTTGTTTTGGATTAGAAGCATTGTTCCAAGCAAGTGGTTAAAGCTTTGTGATCAATTTGTAGGTGCCTCCATTTGTTGAAGAAAGGTAAGTTTTTTTTTATAATTTCTTTTTTATTTTGTATGAATTTTGATTTGTAGCTTTATGTAGTGATTGAATGATAATAAATTGTTCATATTTTTGTTTTTGGTGGTATTGTTTTGGATTAGAAGCAAGTTATTCAATTTTTTGTTTGTGGTTATTTAATTGCAATTAGTTGTATAGCTTCAAGTTGTATTTATATGTGAAATTATGTGATAATTGTCATATGTGAAAATTGGATTGTATATTTTGTATTTGTTTGAATATATGTGAATTTGGTATATATATTCCAATGTATGTGTGTTTGATGTATATGTGGTATATTAGTAGAAGTTATATGTATTTGTTATAAGTAGAATGTTATTGTGTGTATGTGAATGTATGTATGTTTGTTGTAAATGTGATATATGATTGTGAAACTTTTGTATTTGGTATAAATAGGATGTTATTATGTATATATGTGAAATTATGTGTATTTGGTTTAAATAGGATGTTATTTTGTGTGTATTTGTATTTGATGTATATGTGGTATATGTATGTAAAAGTATGTGAATTTCACCTTCTTATGTATTATGTAAAACTATGTGGTTTTGGTATAAGTAGGATGCTATAATTGAAATAAAAAAAAAATACATTATTTTTATAATTTGAAAAAAAAAACACAAAAAAAAACTATAAAATTGTTTAAAAACTTATATACAAAAAACTAGAAAGCTTCTAGTTTTTACCCAAGCTAACTCCAAATTAATTAACCAATAAGTTATATAGTTAACTTATAATTGGAAAAAAAAACACAAAAAAAATTATAAAAATCTTTAAAAACTTATATACATTTTAATCTCGACGGTAAAAAATACAACACAACAACATAATACGTATGTAAAACTATGTGGTTTTGGTATAAGTAGGATGCTATAATTGAAATAAAAAAAAATACATTATTTTTATAATTTGAAAAAAAAAACACAAAAAAAACTATAAAATTGTTTAAAAACTTATATACAAAAACTAGAAAGCTTCTAGTTTTTACCCAAGCTAACTCCAAATTAATTAACCAATAAGTTATATAGTTAACTTATAATTGGAAAAAAAAACACAAAAAAAATTATAAAAATCTTTAAAAACTTATATACATTTTAATCTCGACGGTAAAAAATACAACACAACAACATAATACGTATGTAAAAGTATGTGGTTTTCTTATAAGTAGGGTGCTATAATTGAAAAAAAAAATACATTATTTTTATAAATTGAAAAAAAAAAACACAAAAAAAAACTATAAAATTGTTTAAAAACTTATATACAAAAACTAGAAAGCTTCTAGTTTTTACCCAAGCTAACTCCAAATTAATTAACCAATAAGTTATATAGTTAACTTATAATTGGAAAAAAAAACACAAAAAAAATTATAAAAATCTTTAAAAACTTATATACATTTTAATCTCGACGGTAAAAAATACAACACAACAACATAATACGTATGTAAAAGTATGTGGTTTTCTTATAAGTAGGATGCTATAATTGAAAAAAAAATACATTATTTTTATAAATTGAAAAAAAAACACAAAAAAAAAACTATAAAATTGTTTAAAAACTTATATACAAAAACTAGAAAGCTTCTAGTTTTTACCCAAGCTAACTTACAAGTAATTTTAATTAAAATTAATTAAAAAAATGCATAAATAAAAATTTTTAATTTATTTTTTTCATTTCTTTATTACTTAATTTTTGTATTATTTTAGATGTAAAAAAATGTGGATTGAAAAAAAAACAATGCTAATTCTGTATACTAAACTCTAAACCCAAAATTATGTTTCAGCAACATCATGTCTATTGATAAAAGCTGGACTACTAATCCATATCGAAACCATCCCGAGTTCCAAGCAGGACTCAAAGCTTTTATTGAGAAGTCGAAGTTGCACGTTGATAGTAATGGTAAAATCAGATGTGCGTGTGAAAAATGTGATAACCGTTACTTCAAGTACCCGACTGTAGTTGAACGCCATATATTTATAAATGGTTTCAGTAAGGCGTACAAAATTTGGATCTATCATGGTGAATCTTTTATTCCTCCCGTCGTTTTGCCAAGTAACGAAATGGCCGATTTAATCGACGATGTGATGTGGGAGTCGAGAGAAAATGATACCAACCTCGATGAAGGAACCTCGAATACAAGGGGTAGCGTTGTGGATGATGATTTTGCACAGTTGTTGGAGGAAATGGAAACTCAATTGTATACTGGTTGCATCTTTTCTTCCCTTGAGTTTCTAGCAAAGTTAATGCATATCAAGGTGAACAACAAATGGACTGATAGTTCATTTGATCAACTCCTTGAGCTCTTGCAATTAGCATTTCCCAAAGGCAACAAGGTTCCCCTTTCACATTATCTAGCCAAGAAGAAACTAAAGTCTATTGGCCTGGGGTATGAGTCGATACATGTGTGTAAAAACGATTGTTGTCTCTTTTGGAAAGAACATGATTCATTGCAAGTTTGTCCCGTTTGTAAAGAGAGCCGATGGATCGATAAAAACACCAAGGGTAAGAAAGTACCTCATAAGGTGTTACGGTACTTTCCTGTGACCCCTAGACTACGACGTTTATATTGTTCGAGGCACACTACCAAAAATATGATTTGGCATAGTACCAGACGTTCAGAAGATGGTGTGATGATTCATCCTGTTGATGGGGAACATTGGCAAGATTTTGATAAAAAATACCCCGACTTCTCGAGTGAACCCCGTAACGTACGCCTAGGTCTTTCAGCTGACGGTTTCAATCCATTTGGAAACATGTGTAATCTACATAGCACATGGCCGGTCATACTCACCACATACAATCTGCCACCCTGGCTTTGTATGAAAGAGTCATCATTCATGTTGACTTTGTTGATTCCAGGACCGAAAGCTCCAGGTAAGGATATGGATGTTTTCCTTAGACCGTTGGTGGAAGAGCTTAAACATTTGTGGAACTCAGGTGTACGTATTAAAGATGCGGCGACAAACACATTCTTCACGATGAGAGCTATGTTGTTGTGGACAATAAACGATTGGCCAGCTCGTAGTAGTTTATCGGGTTGGAGTGGGCAAGGGTATAGAGCATGTGCTACTTGCAATGAAGACACTCCTTCGTACCGTGCAACAAACAAAGTCGTATACATCGGTCATCGTCGTTTCCTAGATGCTAATGATCCGTTAAGAAAGAGGTTGGACTTTAATGGGATGGAAGAGACAAGACCCGCTCCGAGACACTTTAATAATGATGACATACAAGAGCAACTAGGTCGTCTACTAACTCGTAAAGGAAACTGTATTACAACATTTAGCGGTAATTATTTATTTAAATATATTTTATAGGTTTAACTATAATTGTTTCTTACTTGGTTAACTTTTTTTTTTTAATTGTAGACAAAGTTTGATCTCAATCAAATGTACCAGGATGCACAAGCTACTTTATTGACAGAGAGTTTTCAAGCAGCCTTGTTAAGAGGTTTTCGAGAGCGTAAAGCCGACGCAAAAGAATATTTCAACATGGTCGGAGGGTATGAAGATATCCCGAGAGCATTGGCAAATCCTCCGGATGGTATGCTTGTTGATAACTGGGAGAAGACAGTTGAGTATTTTCAAACTGACGAACACAAAATTGCTTCAGAAAGGAACAAAAAAATCCGTGAAAAGCAAACAATTGTGAATCGTGGGGGTTCGAGCTCGTATAGCAGTACTTGCTATAAGAAGGTACCGTACGATACATGTAATTATTTATTTAAAATATAATCTAATTTTTAAACTTAAACAGAACCTTAAGAGAGTGGAAACATTTCGCAAAGCTCACACCGATAAGAATGGTGTATTTGTTACTGCTGAATCGGAACAACAATATGTAAGTATTTAATTATAATTTTATCATATATTTAAATGTTTATTTATACTTAATTGTTACTCACTTTTGGGAGTTACAGAATCGGTTAGTTGAAGAGCTGCTAGAACAAACTCAAGGTGAAAGTGAGTTTACGCCAACTCAAGAAAGAGCTACGTTCGAGAAAGTATTAGGAGAACGACGTGGCCACATTAGAGGCATTGGCCGCAAACCTTCTGGTCTCCCGACGATTCCACAGCCTTCGCAACCATCACAACCACCATCACAACCATCACAGGTAAAATAGCAATCTATTTTAGCATCGTAAAATGCATGTTGATTTGGTAGTTTTGGTTTTGTGGTGGTTATTTGCTCAAAAGTTTGGTAATTTAGTTTTTGTCCCAAGTGCAAAATATAGCAATGTACTTTGGTTTTCTATCTTACTTTAAAAATAACAATGTATTTTGATAGTTTATGTTATTAATTATGTAGTTGGAAAATATAGCAATGTACTTTGTTTATGTTTGACGATCTAACTTATAATTTTATATATATTGTTATTAATTATGTAGTTGGAAAATCTTCGTGCAATGCTCGCCGACCCGGCATGTAGGGATGAGCTTTATTCGTTTTTTCAATCCCAAAACAATCAAGGAAACGATGGGAACAGCGATGAGGGTATGTAAAGAATGGGTTTTATTTGCATATGTTGTCTCGTTTTGCTACTTAGTAGAATGTAAAAATTTTGTTGTTTTGCTACTCGGATAGTATGACTTTTGATATTTAATTGTATATTGGATGTTTGTTTGTAATAGGATGTTTGTTTGACACTATTATGTTTGATATTTAATAGGATGTTTGTTTTGTAATTAGCGTCGACACTATTGGTTTTGATATTTAATCGAATATTGTTATTACCGGCGACACTTTTACCTGCGATATTATCACCGGCAACACTTTTACCTGCGATATTATCACCGGCAACGAAAATCGTTATTTAAAAAAAAAAATTGAAAAACAAATTACCGGCGACACTTTTACCGGCGACAGTTATCATTACCGGCGACACTTTTGCCGGCGACACTATTAGCGGCGACATATGTCATTCCCGGCGACAATATTATTAGCGGCGACATACTAATAGCGGCGACTATTATCTTTAGCGGCGACAAATTGATCAATAGCGACGAGTCAGTACCGGCGACTCATTACCGGCGACATTTGGGACTTTTACCGGCGACTTTTGTCGCCGGTAATGGCCTTTTTCCTTGTGGTGATTGTTTATAAGATATATTCATAGTTTAAAATACCATATTCATAGTTTAATAATTATATTAATTTACTAATATGCAATTTAATATTTTCATACATATATTCGTTCATATTTTACTACAAAATTTATACAACTTAGTACAATCTATTTTTAGTTTAATACAAAAAATTCACAGCGTAATATATTCCATCATACGCTAATTCACAAATTTAAATAAGTCAAACCCAAACTCTACTACCACCACCACAACTAACACACACCGCCACCAACTACATGTATTGCTTTCGCAACTATTATTCCTTCCAAAACAGATCTGTATATTAAATCATGAATTTATAACTTAAATATTATATTCATAGTTTAATAAACAAATTAGTTTACTAAGTAAGATTGTAATGCACAAATAATTATAAAAACTAATATATGCTTACATATTTATACAATACAAAATTTTAATATATTCACAAAAAATAATACAAACATTCATTCATAAATTAGTCAGATTTAAACACAAAATTCCTTAAAAGTTCACAGCTTAATACAATCAATTCATAGTTCAGTACACAAAATTTATAGCTTAATATTTAAAGTTCACAGTTTAATACATAAAAATTATATAATCTCAATTATATTCTCAATTTAAAACTTACATATATACCTTTATGTATAGGCTAGTACTTTATTCAAAGTTTATTTACACAAATATTTACATTTAAATTTTACATACTTTGTTCAAATTAAATTAAATCAGATGTATGTATAATGTTGCTTTCATCTCATATTTCAGAAGCAAACAACGAATTAACAAAAAATTCACAATTTAATACTCAATGAACAGTTTAATATAGTTAATTCACAACTTAATATAATCAAATAACGGCTTAATACAAAAAAATCACAGCTTAATGTAATAATTTTGATGTTTAATACATGAAAATATACATTCACGAGCATTTTCTAAAATTAAAACTTACATTTTAAGACTGTAATTCACAATTTAATAAAGCATTTTAAGACTCTCATTAATAGTATTTACAACTTAAAAACATAATTGACTTTGTGGAAGTATTTCATCAAATATTTTGTATGCACCGCAAAAATTCACAGTTTAATAAAGTT
Source organism: Lactuca saligna (assembly GCF_052625555.1). Taxonomy (NCBI): domain Eukaryota; kingdom Viridiplantae; phylum Streptophyta; class Magnoliopsida; order Asterales; family Asteraceae; genus Lactuca; species Lactuca saligna. The sequence goes on along the minus strand of NC_136420.1, from coordinate 320,744,264 downwards.
TTTTAGGACTCTTATTCGCAGTTTAATAAAATAAATTTCGACTCTCATTCATAGTATTCACAACTAAAAATATATTAATTCACTTAGTCACAGGTAAAACTTAAAACTAAAATTAACATAACTAAACAATAATTGAAATATTAAAACATCACAATTCACAACTTACAAAAAAAAACTAAATTCAAGAAAAAAAAATACATAATAGCACACATTATAAATTAAATTTAGACAATAACAACCATAAAACATAAAATTTGAATACCATTTTATGCAAATTTTATAACAAATAAAAAAAATGTGGGTTCACAACTTAATATAAGTTAAAAATAAGATTGAAAAAAACGCATACAACAAATGAGATATTAGGACATTTAATTCATACCTTAACTAAAAGAAAAATGTAATAGCCCGAAATCCAGGTACACCCATTTAGCCCTTAATCTTTTCATAAAATGTCATGTTGGCCCTTTTGTGTTGGGCGAGTACGCTGGGCGTACAAAGAGTATGCTGCGCGTACTCGCACACTTAATTGAATGCGTTGTCACCCGGGTACGCTGGGCGTACCTAAGGTTACGTCGGGCATAACCGGTCCAAACCCAAAACCCTAATATGGCTTGAGGGCTATAAAAGGAATGATATGGCCTTGTCCCTCAGCCACCATCCTTCAGAAAGAAACCTTAAGAGAGCTTTTCCTTCGTTTTTAGCTTGGGTGTGTGTGCTCTAAGCTTCAAGGTGTCATTTCAAGGTAGCAAAAGAGAAGATGAGTCCATTGTGGAGGCTAGAAGTTGGTGCACAAGTGTAGATCCGAGGATAACAAAGGTTGGAGCTTCTTGTCGAGGTAAAAAGTTCAGATCTTGCCTTGTTGTTCTTATGGTATGCTTCTTGGACCAATTTCTAGGGTTTTTGGTCCCAAGATGGAGACTTTATGAGCAAATAGCCTCCATTGGCCTAGATCTATCATATTCCAGGACTAGTTGAGTTGTATGTTCATAAAAGTGTAATCTTTGACGTAAATATTGAGCCATGCATGAGATCTAGATCTTTGGAGGAGAAAGGAAAGGTGTTAGAGGGTGAAGGAACCTTTACAGCCATGCCAAGGCTTAAAGGTTCTGACTTTATGGGATAAGAGGCATAAGGAGAGCCAGATCTGGAAGTTAAAGGAGTGTCTTAACCGTTTAAGACCAAAATTCATGTTATGGCTGAAATTGAGACTTATGCTGGGCGTAGCTCTCAGTACGCGCATCGTAAGGGGTTGAGACCCCCGATGGTAGTTCATCGATGTGCGCCCCGCGTACAGAAGCTGGTACGCCCCGCGTACTGTTAGCTGTTGACTTTTGTTGACTTTTAGGGTTGACTTTGAGTCAAGGAGGGGTGAAATGGTCTTTTACCCCTCTGTGGGATAATGAAAAGGGTGTAGTCTAGTCTTGGAAGCATATATTAATTAGAATGATATTTCGTTGTGATTAAGCGGGGTTGAGTCGTCGTTTCGAGATTCGGAGATATCGAGCACGTAAGATTCTAGACTTCCTACGAGGTGAGTCTTCTCACTATACTGTACGCGGAAGGGTATCTATGTGTGATCGGAAGGTCGAATATGTTATGAGTTGTATGCATTGTATATGATTAAGTTAACCGTCTGTATGTGCTATGTATGCTAAACTTGATATGGGCCGGAAGGCATTATGTTATGGGCCGGAAGGTCATGGCCTGGAAAGGCGTATGTGTGTAAGTAGTATTTTGGGGAACTCACTAAGCATTTATGCTTACAGTTGTTGTGTTATGTGTTTCAGGTACTAGCGAGGATCGCAGGAAGGCGCTGACGTGATTTGTATACACTGACGGAAGATTTATTTTATGATCTTGGGATTTGACATATTTGTATTATGATTATGATACATTAGATTTTATGGTCTGTTTTGGATGAAAACATGTTTTAAGAAATGAAAATTTTGTTTTGAAAACTCTATGTTGTTACAAGTTGGTATCAGAGCCTTAGTTTAACGGATTCGAGTGCACCTTCGGGCGTAACTGAACTCAAACCGAGGATTTGAGAAAAAAAATTCAATAATAAAAGCATAAAATTTTATAAGAGATTTTGTGATAACCAAAGGAGAAGCAGTGTGTACGATCAGCCAGCGCCCGAACGGTAAAATCCCCAAAATACCCTTACAATATGTGTTATGAGATATGCTATGATATGTTATGCATGCTAGAGTAGACTTGGTATTCATATTAGGACTAGAGTGGCCTGATTTGTGATGCCTTAGTCTAGGGGAAATCCTATTGCTATGAGATGCCTTGAGAGCGAGTAGGTAGCCTATGCATAGCAAGAATAGAGTACTTGCGTTTCGGGGTCCAAGGAGGAAGACTTGGGGTGAATGCTGATGCGGTGTAATCAGTAGTATAGGGACCGTACTACTGAAGACACCGGATCAGTGGTCAACCCAAGTAAGAATCCTTTGGGTATCGGAGGCCGAGTAGGGTTGCGTTATCGAGTGCGGGTATGCTCAATTGAGTCTCTGACATTATTATGTTGTATTTCAGAGGCACTATGGTTGGGACACGCCACAGACCTGGGACGAGCGGTGTGAGTGACGAGGAGCTTCGTATGATGATCCACGATGAGGTGGCTGCGGCAATCCGGGCCGAGATTCCGGAGATGTTTGGGTCTATCAAGACCACGCTGTTGGAGACTTTTGATGAGCGGTACTCCGCGGTGACTGAGGCTGCAGCCGCTGTAGCTACAACAGCTGTGGCTGCTGCTAGACCTCAGGGAGGTGACTCGTTGTTGTTTCGGGAGTTCAGCAACACGAAGCCACCTGAGTTTAATGGGACGCAGGACCTGATCGCTGCGATGAGATGGATTGCTGAAATTGAGGGATGCTTCTATACGTGTTCATGTCCGGAGCATCTGAGGGTACGGTCCGCTTTGAACCAGCTTCGCCTAGGAGCGAAGGATTGGTGGAAGTTCGTGACGGCGAACTTCACTCTTGCAGAGATTTCAGCAGTGACTTGGGAGAGGTTCACCACCATGTTCAGAGACGAGTATGTTCCCCCGGTGGAGAGGGAACGACTGATTCAGGAGTTCTTGACCCTCAAGCAGGGTAATGATTCAGTTGTTGTGGTTCCCTAGAAGTTTCATGAGAGGGCGATGTTCTGCCCTGAGAAGGTGTCTACTGAGCAGGCACGGATGAGCCGATATTTGGGTATTCTGAGGAGGGACATTCGGAAGTTCATATCGAACTCGAAGTACCGAACATTTGCTGAGCTCCAGGAAAATGCCCGGAAGAGGAAGATTGAGTTGGAGACTCAGGACAGGGAGGAGGCCGAGTCTCAGAGGATAGATAGGCGGTCGGCTCATTCTCAGCCGACAGCCAAGTGAACCAAGTCCACTGATTCAAGGATGGGAGGCCAGAAGGGCCGCACTTGCGAAAAGTGCGGCAAGGGTCATGAGGGGGCCTGTCGATCTGGTGCTTGCTACAAATGTGGCAAGGAGGGGCATATCGCCAGGGATTGGCCCAAGGGATTTATGGTTTGCTTCCATTGCAACCAAACCGGCCATCGGAAGGCCGAGTGTCCTCAGCTTCACCAGGGATCAGCACAGGGATCTGCGCCTGCTGCTAGGGTTACCGAGACTCGACCGACAAAGGCCGAGGTTCCGAAGGCTCGTGGGAGAGCTTTTCAGTTAACTGCAGAGGAGGTCCGCGCGGCGCCCGATGTCGTGGCTGGTATGTATTCTTTCGTGTATTTACTTTTATGTTGAGATATTGTGCTTATATTATGATATGTGTAGGTACTTTTCTTGTGAATTCTGTACCTGCCTTGGTATTATTTGACTCGGGTGTGAGTCGGTCTTTTCTATCTTTGGCTTTTAGTCAGCACATCAGTATTGATCGGGAGGTGATGATTCGACCCCTGAGAGTTTCCATAGCTGATGAGAAAGCGGTATATGCCACCGAGGTGATTCGAGGATGTGTGCTCGAGATTTTTGGTGTCAATTTCCCTATAGATATAGTTCTTATCGCGATGGGAGATGTCTGTGTCACCGTGGTCATGGGCTGGTTGAGTAAGTTTGGAGCGGTTATTGACTGCGAGAGACAGCTGGTGACCATACGATACCCTAGTGGGGGAGTGCTTACTGTGTATGGCGAAGGGACCAGGTGTGGGTCAGCGTTTTGTTCGACTTCTAGGTCGAGATAGAGTTTGCAGCAGGGTTGCAGTGGATTCATAGCCTATGTGATGGACACACGAGTGGCTGCGGGGAGGCCAAGTTTGGTTGACGAGGTTCTGGTAGTGTGCGAGTTTCCGGATGTTTTTCCCGAGGAACTATCGGGGGTGCCTCCGGAAAGACAAGTGGAGTTCCGTATTGATTTGGTTCCGGGAGCAGCACCTATCACCAATGCGCCTTATCGCCTCGTACCGCCAGAGATGCAGGAGTTATCCTCGCAGTTTCAGGAGTTGTTGGGGAAGGGGTTTATTCGGCCAAGAAGCTCACCTTGGGGAGCGCCGATGCTTTTTGTCAAAAAGAAGGATGGTGCACACCGGATGTGTATTGATTATCGGGAGTTGAACAAGTTCACGGTCAAGAACCGGTATCCGTTACCTAGGATCGATGATCTGTTCGATCAGTTGTAGGGGGCATCTTGGTTCTCCAAGATAGACTTGAGGTTGAGTTATCATCAGATGAGGGTTCGAGATGAAGATATCCAGAAGACTGCATTCAGAACTCGTTATGGACATTACAAGTTTGTGGTGATGCCTTTTGGGCTCACCAATTCCCCAGCTGTGTTCATGGATCTCATGAACAGGGTGTGTAGGCCGATGCTGGACCGGTCGGTGATCGTATTCATTGATGATATTTTGGTATATTCGAGGTCTAGAGAGAAGCATGAGGAGCATTTGAGGGAGATCCTTGGATTTCTGAGATCGGAGAGGTTGTATGCCAAATTCTCCAAGTGTGATTTCTGGTTACAAGAGGTCCAATTCCTAGGGCATCTTGTTAACCAGAAAGGGATATTGGTCGATCCGGCCAAGATTGAGGCGGTGATGAGATGGGAGGTGCCGAGATCACCCACTGAGATCAGGAGCTTTCTGGGATTAGCCGGCTATTATCGGAGGTTTATTAGGGATTTCTCCAAGATTGTCGTGCCACTTACCAAGATGACCCGGAAGGGTGTTGCATTTTCATTGGGGTCCGGAGTAGCAGTCCTCATTTGAGACACTTCGCCAGAAGTTGTGCAAACCCTAGTGCTTGCACTCCCGGAAGGGATGGAGGATTTTGTGATATACTGTGATGCATCAATATCTGGGTTATGGGCAGTGCTTATGCAAAGGGGGCACGTGACAGCGTATGCATTGAGGCAGCTGAAGCCTCATGAGTCAAGATATCCCACCCACGATCTGGAGCTGGGGGCTGTGGTGTTTGCCCTCAAGATCTGGCGGCACTATCTGTATGGGGTTCTGTGTACCATATACACGGACCACAAGAGTCTGAAGTACTTGATGGATCAGCCAAACTTGAGTATGCGCCAGAGGAGATGGTTGGATGTGGTGAAGGATTATGGTTGTGAAATCTTGTACCACCCGGGAAAGGCTAATGTCGTAGCCGATGCTTTGTGCCGTAGGGTGGAGAGCGCCCCGATTCGAGACATTTGTATGAGGTTGATAGTGATTACTCCGGTATTGGACACCATCCGAGCGGCCCAGGCTGAGGCTGCGAGACCAGAAAACCGAAAGAGGGAGCGAGTTGTCGGGCAAGTATCGGAGTTCGTTACCGATAGCCAGGGACTGATGACATTTCAGGGTCGGATTTGGGTACCGTTTGTGGGTGGGACACGTACCATTTTGATGGAAGAGGCACATCGATCGAAGTTCTCGATCCATCCCGGGGCCACTAAGATGTATTTGGACCTAAAGAAGGAGTATTGGTGGCCCTGTATGAAGAGGGATGTTGCATGGTTCGTCGAGAGGTGCCTAACCTGTCGCCAGGTTAAGGCCGAGCACCAGCATCCGCATGGTAAGCTGCAGCCGCTGGAGATTCCCGAGTGGAAGTGGGAACAAATTACCATGGATTTTATCACCAAATTGCCAAGGACTGCGAGGGGAGTCGATGCAATTTGGGTGATTGTGGATAGGTTGACGAAGAGCGCTCATTTTCTTGCTATTAGTGAGAGCTCTTCTGCTGAGAGGTTGGCAGAGTTGTATGTGAGGGAGGTGGTATCGCGGCATGGGGTTCCAATGTCGATTGTCTCAGATCGAAATGTACGATTTAATTCCAGATTTTGGAAGAAGTTTCACGAGGAGTTGGGTACGAGGCTGCATTTCAGTATCGCATACCACCCACAAACGGACGGACAGAGTGAGCGGATGATTCAGACGCTCGAGGATATGCTCCGAGCGTGTGTTTTGGATTTTGGAGGAAGTTGGGACACCTATTTACCCGTGGCAGATTTTTCGTACAACAACAGTCATCATTCGAGCATTGGTATGCCACCCTTTGAGCTGTTGTATGGGAGGAGGTGTCGGACCCCCATCTGCTGGGGAGAGGTGGGGCAACGTGTAATGGGTAGTATGGAGATCGTTCTTCAGACGACAGAGGAGATACAACAGGTTAGACAGAGATTGTTGACCGCTCAAAGTCGCCAGAAGAGTTATGCGAATAGGCGTCGGTCCGAGCTCGAGTTTCAGGTTGGTGACCTCGTACTCTTGAAGGTCTCTCCTTGGAAAGGAGTGATTCAATTCAGGAAGACGGGCAAGTTGGGGCCTCGATATATTGGACCTTTCATGGTAATCACGAGGGTAGGCAGAGTAGCCTACCATTTAGATCTACCTGCGGAGCTGGGTCAGATTCACGACACCTTTCATGTGTCGCAGTTGAGGAAGTGTATTGCCGACGAATCGGCAGTGGTACCACTAGAGGATATTCAGATGGATGCGGGCCTAAACTATGTTGAGAGACCGGTGGTAATTAGGGATCGAAAGGTTAAGGTTCTAAGGAACAAGGACGTGCCCTTGGTGCAAGTGCAGTGGCAGCATCGAAAGGGGTCCGAGCTGATGTGGGAGTCCGGGTCGGAGATGCGAGAGCAGCTCCGTAATTGTTTTCAGTATAAGACTTCGGGGACGAAGTCTGGTTCTAGTGGGGGAGAATTGTAACAACCCGAAATTCAGGTACAACCATTTAGCCATTCATCTTTTCATAAAATGTCATGTTGGCCCTTTTGTGTTGGGCGAGTACGCTGGGCGTACAAAGAGTACGCTGCACGTACTCGCGCGCTTAATTGAACGCGTTGTCACCCGGGTACGCTGGGCGTACCTAAGGTTACGCCGGGAGTAACCAGTCCAGACGCAAAACCCTAATATGGCTTGAGGGCTATAAAAGGAATGATATGGCCTTGTCCCTCAGCCACCATCCTTCAGAAAGAAACCCTAAGAGAGCTTTTCCTTCGTTTTTCTCTTCGGTGTGAGTGTTATAAGCTTCAAGGTGTCATTTCAAGGTAGCAAAAGAGAAGAGGAGTCTATTGTGGAGGCTAGAAGTTGGTGGAAAAGTGTAGATCCGGGGATCGCAAAGGTTGGAGCTTCTTCCTGAGGTAAAAAGTTCAGATCTTGCCTTGTAGTTCTTATGGTATGCTTCTTGGACCAATTTCTAGGGTTTTTGGTCCCAAGATGGAGACTTTATGAGCAAATAGCCTCCATTGGCCTAGATCTATCATATTCCAGGACTAGTTGAGTTGTATGTTCATAAAAATGTAATCTTGGACGTAAATATTGAGCCATGCATGAGATCTAGATCTTTGGAGGAGAAAGGAAAGGCATTAGAGGGTGAAGGAACCTTTATAGCCATGCCAAGGCTTAAAGGTTCTGACTTTATGGGATAAGCGGCTTAAGGAGAGCCAAATCTGGAAGTTGAAGGAGTGTCTTAACCGTTTAAGACCAAAATTCATGGTATGGCTGAAACTGAGACTTATGATGGGCGTAACTCTCAGTACGCGCAGCGTAAGTGGTTGAGACCCCCATTAGTAGTTCATTGACGTACGCCCCGCGTACTGTTAGCTGTTGACTTTTGTTGACTTTTAGGGTTTTGGTCAATATGTGGACTTTGAGTCAAGGAGGGGTGAAATGGTCTTTTACCCCTCTGTGGAATAATGAAAAGGGTGTAGCCTAATCTTGGAAGCCTATATTAATTAGAATGATATTTCGTTGTGATTAGGTGGGGTTGGGTCGTCGTTTCGAGATTCGGAGATATCGAGCACGTGAGATTCTAGACTTCCTACGAGGTGAGTCTTCTCACTATACTGGACCCGGAAGGGTATCTATGTGTGACCGGAAGGTCGGATATGTTATGAGGTGTATGCATTGTATATGATTAAGTTAACCGTCTGTATGTGCTATGTATGCTAAGCTTGATATGGGCCGGAAGACATTTATGTTATGGGCCGGAAGGCATTGTGACGTGGACCGGAAGGTCGATGCGGGTAGGACCGGAAGGTTTATCGGGTCGGGACGGAAGTCCCCTGAGACACATGGACCGGAAGGTCATGGCCTGGAAAGGCGTATGTGTGTAAGTAGTATTTTGGGGAACTCACTAAGCATTTTTGCTTACAGTTATTGTGTTATGTGTTTCAGGTACTAGCAACGACCGTGGGAAGGCACCGACGTGATCTGTACACACTGACGAAAGATTTATTTTATGATCTTGGGATTTGACATATTTGTATTGTGATTATGATACATTGGATTTTATGGTCTGTTTTGGATGAAAACATATTTTAAGAAATGAAAATTTTGTTTTGAAAACTTTACATTGTTACAGAAAACAGTTGAAACAAAACTTTTTTTTTTTCACAAGTATCAAAGATGGAGCAAAATTTTTAGAATAAAAAGGCTTTAATTATAATATAATGAAGGCAAATCCCATATTATAATATTATAAACATAAATAATGAACCAAGACTAGGCTATAACAATAAAAAAACAAAATAAATAATGAAGCTAATTGTTGCATAGTAACTGACGCATAGTCATCCTCCTTAATAAATGAAGGTTTTTTTTTGCCACATGTCAATCTCTTATGAGTTTTGACACTTATCATTTTGTGGTATTTTTGAATAAATATTTTTTCCATTTGTCATTTTCTTATTTTTTTTTTTATCTTTCTTAATTAACACATCATATTTACACCTTAATTAATAATTGCCTTAATTGAAAATAACCAATCAATTACAATATTACAACTCATATAGTATTTAATATGTTTCCTTTTAAATTCAAATTTTAAATTTCAAATTTAAATAAATTTTTGTTTAAAACTTCATTTTTTTTTGTTTTATCCAACCCGTATAAAATACGGGGTTCACAACTAGTATACTCATATTGACAAAATTTTATAGAAAACTATAAAGTAAATAGTAGATGATTACATTTTATGTCTTTCTAAATTCAAGTCGTTCAGTCGTTCAGTTGTTGTCTTTTTAACAAACGCACTTTGTAAACCAAAATGAAACAAATTCCTCTCCAGCAACCAACAAGCTTGAAGTTGCTTTTTCTCCAGCAAAACATTAGTAGTGAGCGGCCAGAAAATAGAGAGGAACACCTGCTCCGATAGCAAGGCGCCAGAGGTCAATGCACAGCGGTAGTTCAAAAGTAGTTTTTGGATTTTGGCAGTTGTAGTTTGTGATTGTATATGATATTACTAATGTTATTTAATCTTTTATTTCAATAAGATAAGTAGATCACCAGTGGTATACTAGTAGGGAGGTGGTGATCGGAGATGAAAAAAGTGGTTTGAGGAGATCGGAGATAAACAAAGTCGTCGGAGGAGATCGAAGATGAACATATCTGGAAGGAGGCGATTATTGTGGATCCTTGTCGTTCACCTAACTCGTAGATCTGAACTTGCGAGTCGTCGATCTGCATTGTCGCTTGTCGATCTTCATTGTCGCTTGCCGGAATTCGGTGATTTAGCCTTGTCTTTCGCCAGTGGTGTTGTAGTGGCGATTAGCGACATAAATAACAGATCTCGAGATGGAGGAGGACATCATTAGTGGTAGATCCGGTGGATCTGGTGCATCAATCAAATTGGATGTGACACCGATGATGAATTGCTTCCGGTAAGCCGGTGGTGGGCGAACATCGACGACGGTAGCGACTACAAGAGTTTGCCGGTGGTAGAAAGAGGGAGGGAAGTGAGAGGTTCATGTTTTTGAGAATTATGAGGAAATTAATCGGTTTTAGTTTTTAGATCTAGTTTTTGAGATCCGATTATTTGTTTCCGAAATAAGGTTAGGATTTGCTGCTCTTTACAATCATGCCATTCTTTTTTTGGTAATTTGTTAGACAAAATTGTCCATTTTAATATTTATAAATTTGTATTCGAAAAATAACAAAAATATTCTTAGTTATAAGCTAAAATTAAGTGGTTCTTAATTTTTTTGGTTTTTTTATTTGATCTTTTATATATATATATATATATATATATATATATATATATGGAAAAAGTGACTATACCCTTAAGGGTATATAAGCTTAGGTACCCAAACTCACGATATCGATACCACATCTTTTTGTATCATATAATGCATTCTAATTATCTAATGTTCTTATAATTTAACTTTTAACTTGATTTACTTCCATGATTTTTATAAATTACACATTTATATTTCATTTACATAATTTTCATTTTCTACTATAATATATATAGCCTAGTAGATGGTCGGCAAAAAAAATATGATGTAAGAAGAAAATAGTAGTAATATTTCGAAAATCTTGAAAGTAAATGAAGTTAGGGATAAAGTTTAAAAACATTATATTAAATATATCAAACAAAACGATGTATTATGGTGTGTTTGGGTACCTAAGCGTATATACCCTTAAGGGTATATTCACTTTTCCATATATATATATATATATATATATATATATATTATGTGATTAACAATGGAAATTAGATGACTGCCTGTTTTTACATATTTCTTAAAGTAAATTAGGTAATTGTAAAATAATCGATAATCGAACAAAATTAAATATAAGATTTCATTTGATTAAGGCTATATTAGGAATATATCAAATAAAATAAAATTAAATGATGATTTTTCATAATTTTAACGGGTACGAATAATTATAGGCATAAAAGATAGGAGGTAATTTAATTTCTCACAACTTAATAACAAAATCTGATATACTTTAATTTATGTTAAGTGCTCTAAAGATTCTGGTTAACTTTGTCGAGTGATAGATTGGTACAGCTCAATTTGCTTGTAATGATTTTAGTAAGTGATATTGGGTGTATTTCCAAAAATGAATAACAAATTTTAAAACTCTAAAGCATACGTTACATATTAAATGAGTTTAATAATGGAAATTAGGTGAGTGAATTTTTAAAATATTTTTCAATGATTAAAATGAATTAGGTAAATTTAAAATGGTCAATAATTGAACAAAATTAAAGATAAAATTTCAGGGCCGGAAAGGTGACTTTGGTTTATTATGCTAAACACTTGATAATGCTCTATTTTATACATTTATTTTTCCTTCTGATTCCTTTTCAGGGGTGAGATGTCTTAATGTACCAAATGGTCAATGGTTTAGTGGTACGGAGTGACTTTCTCAATTGAGAGGTCATGGGTTCAAGTTTTTTCGGAGACATAAGTGATTATTTAGGAGTATGTTAATTAGTTAGTTTGTCATTTCAAAAAAAAAAAAGATGCCTCAAATGTAATCCATTTTCCTTCGCACTGCTACTTCCTTTACTTATTTAGACTACCCATTTTATATATGGAGTTTATACGGATGTGTGCAAATAACTACACTTAATTTTACATACTATCCTACTAGCTATTCAACCCAAGGGGGTAGGGTTGTAAACGAACCAAACGAACACGAACAAGGTCTTGTTCATGTTCGTTCATTTAAGTTAGCCGAACAACAAACGAACACGAATGGATAAACGAACGAGATTTTCTTGTTCATGTTCGTTCGTTTAACAAATTACTTTGTTCATGTTCGTTCATTTATGTTCGTGAACATGCTAAACGAACATAAACGAACAAAGATAAAAAAAACACAATTAAACATATATGAACATAAACGAACATATAAAATAACAATATAGTAAAAAGTAATTGAATATACATGAATATAAATAAACTTAAATGAACGAACATAAATGAACATCGTAAACGAACGTTCACGAACATAAATGAACGAACGAGACCATTGTTCATGTTCGTTCATTTAACTAAACGAACGATAATTTTTGTTCATGTTCGTTTATTTATTAAATAAACGAACATAAACGAACTTCCCGCCGAACAGTTCATGAACGGTTCAGCGAACGTTCAGTTCGTTTACAGCCCTACAAGGGGGTGTACCATTTCGCAAAAAATATAGAACAAAATTCGGGTATCGATCTCAGGGAACAAAATTAATTATTTAACCTACTTACTATCAAGTTAACCTAAAATTCTAACAAAAGTAAAAGGGATTTTATCTAATTTTACAAGTGTAGACAAACTTAAATTCTCAAACACAATTCAATCAAATATTAAAAACACTTCTGTTAGTTTGAATCCACTTTCCCTCAATGGTTTAACTATTAATTATGACGAACCAATTAATGTGTTATTAGCAATTCAAGTCCAAATTTACTAATATTGAATTAATTCACATAATCAATTATTAAATAGGATTGAAACTATGTAAGATTGAATTAACAAACACCCTAGTGGTCACATTATATGTTCTCTAGCAAAACCAAATTCAATACTTTAATTACTTATCTAAGATTGATTCGATTTTAGCTCTAATAATCTAATGTTCAATAAATTATTAGGTAATCAAATTCATATAGATTAATGGTAACTAAACTACACATAATATGAATTAAAGCAATCTAGTATTAAATTAAGCAGGATAGGTATAAAAAATCAAACACAACCCATTAACCAATTAGAAAAGTCTATATCAATATAACCATACCATGAGTTCCAAATTACAATAGTAATGAAATCTCATTATTTGATGTTTCATATAATTGAAAGATATATACCAAATTACATAATATACCAATATTATTCAAAGTTGCACCAAGACTACTGCAAAGTTTTTGCTATGCAGATTAATGGTCACTAAACTATACATAATTTGAATTAAATCAATCTAGTATTAAATTAAGGATGCTAGGTATAAAAAATCAAACACAAGTCATTAACCAACTAGAAAAGTCTATATCAATATAACCAAACCATGAGTTCCAAATTACAATAATAATGAAATATCATTATTCGATGTTTCATATAATTGACAGATATATACCAAATTACATGATATACCAATATTATTCAAAGTTGTGCCAAGACTACTGCAAAGTTTTTGCGAACACCAAATAATTAAAAACAAACATAAACGCTATCATTTATATTTATAATCAATTTAAAATAAACCAATCATGATTTTGAAAATAATTTTCGTTGATGATATACTAAAATCAAAATTCATATAACATTTAACATTCCATAAATTATACTCTATGATTTTATTTGAATAAATTAAATAGTTCTTAATATTTAATGCATTGAAAAAACGGTATATTGATTGTCAATATAAGTTTACATTAAGTAATCTTATTATGGAAGGAACGTCTAATTAAAATGTTTATGCTTGTATAACAATATAATGAAGTAACATTTTTGAATAACTGAAAAACATAGAATAATAACAAGTGAAAAATAATTAATTCAAAAATACCAAAAATTGTCATGTGACAAAATGATTAAGAAAATAATATGTGGCAAATGATTCTTTTATATATATATATATATATATATATATATATATATATATATATATATATATATATATATATATATATATATATATATATATATATATTGCTTTATCTTATTTTTTTACTGTGTTGACTATTTATAACTTATATGTATTTTTTATATTCCCCCGCGTTTAAAATTTTATATTTTGACGACTTACACATTTCATTTATCAAATCCAAACTTTTCAAAATCGGATTCCGATTGTAATCTACCAATTTAATCGTCATTAATTTCATCTATAATTTCACCAAATTTAAATTCGTATTGCCCTTATATAAACTTTTTTAACGATCTCGATTTTTCTCTCCAAAAATATTTTAAGCATTTATTTCTTAAGCGCTCATTTATCAAATTTAAATTTGTATTTCCCTTATATCCATAAAAAATTTACTTTGATAATTTATGCGTTTCTTTTATCAAATTAAAATTTTCCATAATTGGATTCAATCGTAACCTATCAATTAATTTGTCATTAATTTTATCAACAATTTCAAACCCAATTTAAAATTTTATTTTCCATATATAAATTTTTTTAGTGATCCTGATGACCCGATTTTTCATCCAAAAATATTTCAAGCATTTATTTTTAGATAATGTTGTCTCCTTATAAGTATTAATTTTCTCGTATAAAATAATAAAACTTAACAATATATATATATATATATATATATATATATATATATATATATATATATATATATAAATTTTATAAGCAACATTAATACTAAAACAAAGTGATTTAAATTTTTTATTTTGTATAACATACCAACCTGCTTTGTTTTATCTCTATATAGTAATAACAAAATTTATAAATTTACACAACAAATATATATATTTCGAATTTTGTCATATTATTATACCTTACAAAGTACAATTCTCTCTAAAATAATATTCGTCAATAATTTCATACATAATTTCACCAAATCCAATTTTGTATTCCTTATATAAAAATTTTTAATGACCACGATTTTTTCCTCCAAAAATATTTCAAACATTTATTTTTTAGATAATATTGTTTCATTATAATTATTACTTTTTTCATATAAAATAATAAAACTTATCAATATGCCTATATATTTATATTTAACTTTTATAAGCAACATTAACAATAAAACAAAGTGATGAATTCAAATAACAATTCATCTTTTTCAAGAAAAAGGAAGAAGCTAAATGTCTTGTCCCTAACGTTTTACCAATTAATCTTTCGTCAATTTACACTAATGTAATTATCTATGATTTTTAAGGTACTCATATGTGATAAATAATGTCGTTCAACTAATAAAACAAAAAATATTGTGTATAAAGAGGTCTTTCAACGATTATATATATTTTTATAGATTTCAATGTATCATTTGCATATTTCAATAATACTAATAACCATAACTTTTTTCAAAAAATTATTATGCACTATCTGTAAACATTTGTATGTATTTTTTTATATGTTCTCCCGCGTTTAATGCGAGTTATAATCTAGTTATTATTTATAATATAATTTTACATGTTAAAAATAAAAAAGTTATGGCTTCTTAAAAACATTATACTAACAACTTAAAAATAAGTTTTTTTTTTATTGAATTTTAGAAGCTCAAAAATCATGTTATTGTTTATTATATTTATATAATTAATATATGTAAATATATGTATAATTTATTAATGTGGTCCCCATAAGGGTTTCTGGACGGGATTGCTCACCTCCGCCCCTGTTAGGGGTGTCAAATTATGACACGACATGAAAAAAATACACGAAACAAAACGAAATCGGGACGAAATCAAAATTCGAATTCGTGTTCATGTCAAGATTAAAAAACACGATGTGGTGTCATGTCGTGTTCGTGTTTATAAATCGACACGGTTAAGCATGTGGTTATCGGGTTTTTCGTGTTTGTCATTTTTATCGTGTTATGTATCTTTAAGTATGAATGAAATATATTAATAGTTATGTAATATTATCTTTGTTGTTTCGTGTCGTGTTGTCATTTTTTAATTGGTTTGTTTTCGTGTTAATGAAAAAAAACACGACATCGTGTCATGTCGTATTCGTGTTACACAAAATATTATCGTATCGTGTCGTGTCAGACAAAAACATGACACGACTGTCCGATTTGACAACCCTAACCCCTGCCTCCGACCCTAAAATTAAAACGGTGGTTAACATTGCCTCCACCCCGTTCCCGCCTCGATTGTTTTTAATAAATAACACAGACAGAACGGCATCCCACGAAACTTGTTGACATTCCTATTCATTCATATGAAATTAAATCAAATCAAATTTCATAGCACATAAAATAAGAAAAATAGCTATAAAAGGGGAAAAACTAACTTGAATATTAATATTTTTGTGCACCGATCTTGCCACAGATTTGTTTGTTCTCAATAAAAAAAATTCATGTAATGGCTTCCAGACCATTCTTAAGTAAATAACGAACTAGACATAAAATGTCTTAGCAAAATATGATTGAAATATGACCGGGCTGATAAAATCTTAATATTCAACCTATATTTTATAACAAGTACTCTTTATTTAACAAATCAGGACCTTAATAACTACTGAAAATCAAACCTTAATATTTATCCAAAAGGACCAAAACAAACCCATCGCCATTAAATATCTAACATTTAATCAACAACTGTTCTATGGACTGTGGTTTTAATTTGGTTAATGTGTTTTCAGTAGTCTTTATATTCTTTTATGCTGGATCATTAAAATTAGTGTTTAAATTATACTTTTCCAGATATATTTTACTTTCCACCAATTAATAAATTAATTCTGGATTCCACAATGTAATAAGTTATACTTCAAATAACAAATATACATGCACAGGCTCCTGATTTTCCGACTGTTCTTATTTCACAAATGTTGCCCACTAATTTATCATATAAAATTAAAAACTAGTATTTTAAAGTTGTGGTCTTCTTCCCTTCCTAATCAAACGCCCAAAAAACATGCAAATCATAACAAAAGCTTATGGTGAATGCTACACATGTCATCATTTTTTGTATCAATATCAAAACACTATAAATACTTCCATCTTTTCTTTATAACTCTCATCAAACACAATCTCTTCTTTCTTGATTTCCATCGTATATTCATATAAACAAACACCACTCCCACAAACAAAATGAACAACACACAGAGCGCTGGTTTTCAAGCTGGTGAGGCCAAAGGCCAAGCCCAGGTTCCTCATCCTTTTCTTTATTGTTTCCTTGTGAATATTTGAATTAATAACTTTTTCGAATTCATATAATAATGTAATATTTGATGTGTATTTTGTTATAATTATATGTTGTCAGGAGAAAGGCAGCCAACTTATGGATCAAGCTAGTGCAGCTGCCCAATCCGCCAAAGAATCGGTGCAAGAGGTTCGACTTTTATTATTTTTACAACCCATAAAATGATCATTAGAACAAAAAAATAACTGAATGTCTTAATTAAATATTTTATGTTATGATTAGTATTTTTTTTTAAAATTAATATGATAAAAAAAATATTGTAGGCTGGTGCACAAATGCAGATGAAGGCATCAGACGCAGCCGAGGCAGTGAAGGATGCAACAGGAATGAACAAATCAACCTAGATATTGATTTTCGGGTGCCACGTCATCAACCATGATTCTATCATTATTATCGTGCTCAATATCTCATCTATATGTCGAGTATCACGATTAATTACTGACATACCAATGTTTATGATTAGTAATATTTGATTATTTAACTAAGAAATAAAATGGTCGATGAAAATATTAAATATTTGTGGGTGTATGTTGTGGTATCTCCTCTCTCCTCTAAACACTAAGTTCAAAGTTGAACTCCATTATATAAAAAACGAAAAGACGTCAAATCTTGTCAAACGAACCCCCAGTATAATTCGGTTTTATAAAAATTTACAGAAAAAAGGATTATATTCTCTATAGAAATTGGTTAGTAAAAAAAAGTTTTATTCTTATGAGGCATACTTAGATTTTTAAGCATTTTGATTATTTTCAATTATAGAAAATGCGACTCCTAAATATCAAACCGGACTATTCAAAGTGTGTGTTTATAAACTTTATATGATCCACACTAAGATATACAAAACCAACTCCATAACACGATGATATGGTCCACATATGCATTTGTCAGTTGAACTTAAGAATCGGATGTTACAAGATTTGGTTCCTAATGTGCTATGGATTTCTAATATATTGTTCTAAATTCTACATAGATCTAAATAACTGGTTCCATCACACATAAATTCCACATAGATCTATTTTAAAGTGAAGATGATTCGGTTCATTTTAAAAATCTACATCATATACTACATTTTACTATACTAAACTAATGAAAGTAACTAAGTGTTTAACTTAAAAAAAATGTCAATTAGTGACAAAAACGAAACAATAGAAGTAGTGACCAAACTTTTGGTCGTCACTATAGGTCCGTCGCAAAAATTGATTCATGACCAAAATAAAATAGCGGTCACATAGTGATCAAAATATATTGGTCACTAAATCTGTGATGAACCGTTTCGTCATTAAATGTTGTAACTAATCAATGAAAGTTGTTACTGTTTTATCTAATTAGTAACCATAAAAGTGGTCAGTGTTTTGTCAAAGTAATGACCATAAAAAGTGGTCACTGATTTACCCCATTAGTGACCATAAAAATAGTCATTTTTTTATCCAATTTATGACCATAAAAAATCGTCACTAATTTTTGGTTGTTATTTTTTTGTATTTAACTCATTTAAGTAACTAACATTGAATTTACTTAGTCAATAGTAAGATATACTATAATTCATTTATCAAAATATCTCTTGTCAAATGATAAAGATAAAATGTTCTTAAATTTAAGCGAACTCACACAGTTTATTTTGATTGCAAAAACACATAATATTGAACATCTATCAAATCAGTAGTTTCAAGTAAGAACCTAAACATGGGCAACCAATCACATTGTCTATACAAGATTTATAAATATTTTTGCAGAATGTCTCCTCTTTAGTATCTTCACTAAGACAATAGTTAAATCTTCCAACAACTTGATTACCGAAAGCATTAAGCTATATGAGATAATAAAAAAAGATAACTGTCATTTAAGCAAATATGATATATTCCATCAAGTAGTTGTTGGGTTTTGAGCACTATAACACTCTTATGGTACACATGCACCCATAAATGCTTTGGATATATGTTTTCTCTAATTATACATGCATTTTCATTTTTTCCAAAGCATTCTCCCTAACTAGCTTACAATTTCCAAATGAACAATATAACTAGTTAGATGACTTACCTCTTAGAAGGACTTGTAGTTCTTGACCTTTGAAGCTTGAGCATCCCAAGTATGATGCCTCTAATGGTTCACAAACACCAATATGCAAGAGGAGGCTTAAGAGAATAAGTTACTTAGCTCAAAAAATGGTGCAATCGATTTTGGTTCATGAGGGTTCTATTTATAGTGTAGCAAATGCTAGGGTTACACTTTGTAAACCCTAATGCTCCATGACTTTTCACATTCTTATGCTCCATGGGTTAAACCTCCATGGATTATCTTATTGGTTTAGCCCATCTAAATAATCATGGATCATTGGCCTACACTATAAGAATCATTGATTTACATAATCAATCCCCATATATTTAATTAGTCTCTTTTGACCATAAAATTAATTCCAAATTAATTCTTGATCAATACTAATGAAATAATATGATTTCGTATTAATATATTATACTTTTAATATATTAATAAATCATAAATAACCTTATTCTCAAAAGTGCATCCTATCAAATTGTACTGGTGAAGGCAACCCAAAATGACCATGCTACAATCGGTCAAGTACATCTCAGTTATTGTTATGGGCTTAGACACCAAATCCAACAGTCTCCCACTTGGATAAATCTAATAACTATAGCTGCCAATGTGACTTCAGGAACCGACTTAGCAATCTTAAGCTTTCAAAAGCCACTGTCGAACTCTGATCTAGTCAGTGACACGTCCTTCAGATAAGGGATGATATATTCCTCTCTTCTCAATATATCTATGCGGACAAACACATGGAAGATAGTCATACTTATTGTCTTACAATTTTTTTTCCCGGTTTCCAATTCATTATAGAACATAACTGAACACATCAATTAAGTTCTGACCGGGCTCAGCACATAGTCAAAACAGAATCATCAAGGGGCTCACATAAACTTCGACATTATATGCTTGTACTAACTACTCATTAAATCATGCACAACGACACATTTTATAACATCAAGTTACTGATGCACTTTTGTGTCATCAATGCACAACCAACTCGTAGTCAGCAACTCATATATCTTGGTTTAGAGATTATATGATATTATCGTCTCACAATTACTCGTGATAAACTCCATGAAGTAATTCAGGTGAACGCGGGTTGAATCCAATACTCAAATCTTATTTTAGGAGCACTCATGAATGGTGTAGCATACTCTTGCTATGTCTGACTCCTTAGACAATCTACAAGCTAACTCGTGACAGTCTTCTTTCATACTTACTTCCAACGTTTGATCTACTGTGGATGGTTTGGATAATTATTATTATTCTGGAAGTCAAAACATGCATAGTGAAACAATAGTAAATGACTGACACAAGACAATAACTTTACTTATAAATAAAACTCCTTTTATTCAATCATCAAATGTCAATTACAATTTAGCTATTAGAAGTTTCTATTTATCTAACCACTAAAACTAATATCGTCCGTTAGCCCAATGCCCATTGCATGCTGCAAGTGCTTAACCCTAGTCATTACCTTTATAAGGGGATCTGTTGGGTTGTCCTCTTGACGATATCCCCTTTAGCACGAGGTGTCCTTCTTATACTTGACGTCTTATGAAGTGGTACTTTCTGTCGATAGGCCTGGATCTACCATGATCTCTAGGTTCGTTGGTTAAGGGAACCGCCCCTTCATTATCGAAGAAAATCTCCATAGGCTACTTTATGGATGGAATGACTCCAAGGTCTCTGATGAAGTTTTTCAACCATATCACCTTTTTCCATGCTTCGCTTACTTCAATGTACTATGATTCGCTCGTTGAATCAGTTACAGTCTCCTACTTGGAACTTTTCCATGTTACCGCTCCTCCATTCAGGGTAAACACCCAGCCCAACTGAGAGCGGAAATTATCTCTATCGGTTTGGAAGCTGGCGTCGCTTTACCATGTCACTCTCAAGTCATCACTCCCACCGAGGGTAAGGAACCAATCCTTAGTCCTCCGCGGGTATTTAAGAATGTTCTTAACTGCAGTCCAATGAGCTTTACCAGGATTCCCTTGATATCTGCTGACCATGATCAAAGCAAAGGCCACATTAGGGCGAGTACAAGTCATAGCATACATGATCGAGCCAACTACAGAAGCATATGGTATTCGACTATTCTCTGCTATTTCAGCCTTTGTACTCAGACTCTGAGTCTTACTCAATTTGGTATTGCTTTGGATAGGAAAGTCACCTTTTTTGGACTCCTCCATGCTGAAACATTTCAACACCTTTTCCAAGTAGGTAGTTTGATTAAGTCCTATTAGTCCTTTACTCCTGTTTCTCAATATCCTTATCCCCATAATATAAACAGCTTCTCTAAGGTCCTTCATAGCGAAACATTTCCCAAGCCACGACTTAACCTCCTGCAAGGTTGGGATGTCGTTTCCTATGAGCAGTATGTCATCTACATACATTACTAGAAAGCTCACTATACTACCACTAGCTTTGACATATACACAAGACTCATCCTCGCTTCTCGAAAATCCAAACTCTTTGGCTTTCTCATCAAAACAAAGATTCCATCTGCGAGATGCTTGTTTAAATCCATAGATGGACCTCTTAAGCTTACACACTCTATTAGGGTACTTTGCATTGACAAAACACTCTGGCTGACTCATGTAAACATCTTCAGCCTACTTTCCATTAAGGAAAGTGGTTTTGACATCCATTTTCCATATTTCATAATCATGAAATGTAGCTATGGCCAACATAACCCTTATAGATTTAATATTCGCTACTGGTGAGAAGGTCTCATCATAGTCAACTCCCAGAGTTTGAGTAAAGCACTTCGCAACCAGTCGCACTTTATATGTGTGTACTTTCCCATTCATGTCGGTCTTCTTCTTGAAGGTCCATTTACACCCGACTGTCTTACGTCCCGACACATTGTCAACCAAGTTCCAAACATGATTGTCATACATGGATTTAATCTCGCTGTCCATAGCCTCTTTCCATTTTGCAGACGCGGGGCCTACCATGGCTTCCTTGTAGTTGTTAGGTTCATCCAGATTTTCCAGTGTGCTATCATTGATAAATGTATCACCTTCTGCAATAATATGGAAACCGTAAAACTCAGGTGGAACTCTAACTCTACTGGAGAGTCTTAGAGGTACGAACTCATCAATTGGCTCAACCGGAGTTTCCTACTTGGGTTGATTGCTATTGTTTGAGGTTCCTTCATCACTTAACTCTTGAAGCTCTTCAAGGTCAATTTCCTCCCACTATCCTCTTGGCATATGAGTTCTCTCTCGCGAAAGACTCCTCTCCTCGCAATGAAGACAACATTGTCACTCGGTTTATAGAAAAGATATCCAAAGGAATTATGTGGGTAGCCGATGAAAATACACTGCTCACTCCGAGTTTTGAGCTTGTCGTTAGTCTCACGTCTCACGAAAGCCTCGCAACCCCAAACTTTGATGTGGTCTAACAAGGGAACCTTCCATGTCCATATCTCGTGAGGTGTTTTGGAAACCTTTTTGGTAGGGACTAGATTAATGATATAGGCGGCAGTCTGTAAGGCATACCCCCAAAATGAGATAGGTAACGAAGCTCGACTCATCATGAAACGAACCATGTCTAGCAAGGTTCTATTATGCCTCTCAGTCACACCATTAAGCTGTGGTGTCCTAGGTGGCGTTAATTGTGAAACAATTCCACATTTCTTAAAATTAGTCAAGGAAATCGATACTAAGATACTCTCCTCCTCGATCGGATCATAACATCTTTATCTTCCTACCTAATTGATTTTCCACTTCTTTCTTAAACTCCTTGAACTTTTCAAAGGTATCTGACTTATGCTTGATTAAGTAGATATAGCCTTACCGACTGTAATCGTCAGTAAAAGTCACATAGAAGTGGTTAGCATCCCTTGTGGCAGTTCTGAATGGTCCACACACATCATTGTGTATGAGACCCAACAGACCTTCACCCCTTTCACAAGTACTAGTGAAGGGTGACTTGGTTATCTTTCCAAGTAAACAAGACTCACAAGTGTCATCCAAATTTAAGTCGAATGATTCCAAAAATCCATATTTTTGGAGTTGGGCTATGCGCTTCTTGTTGATATGTCCAAGACGACAATGCCACAAACATGCCTTGTTAAAAACATTGGACAAATCAATTTTTAACATATTATATCCTAAATTATCTACAACCATCACAGTTTCATATATACATTTTCAAGGTAATGCTTCAAAATAATATACACCATTATAATAAGCATTAATAGTACTGACTTCATTATGAAAAGAAAAAATAAAACCTTGTTTATACAAACTGTGAAAGGAAATAATATTTCTTGCCATATCGGCCAAGTTACAACAATTATTCAAATCTAAATTTAAACCATTACTAAGTAATAAAGAATAAACTCCAATCTTGTTCACAGGCGACACTTTCCTATTTCCCATGATTAAGTTTATCTTTTTGTGCTCCACATCCATACTTCTTTTTAGTCCCTGCAAATCAGAAAAAATATGAAATCCACAACCTGTATCTAGGACCCAAGAATTAGCATGTGATGAATTATTAGATTGAATAGTGTAAATACCTACAAAGGAGGGCTTGGTCTTCCCATCCTTTATGTCCTTCAAGTACTTGGGGCAACTTCGTTTCTTGTGCCTTTTTTCATGGCAATGGAAGCAGTCGGTGTCCTTCGGATTGGAAGAGGGATTAGCAGAACCAGTTTTAGTCCCACTTGAAGAGGATTGATCAAGAGAATTTCCCTTGCGGTTCTTGGAGGGAATCTTCCTCTTCTTCCCTTTTTCATGTTTGATTGCCAGAATAGAGGCAGAAGTAGTAGTAGTAGGATTAGACACAACCGACTTGCCTTTCAAGTTGCTTTTTGTAGTCCTTAGAAGGCCTTGAAGCTTTCTAAGAGAGACCTCCTCCTTGTTTATATGATAGGTCATACGAAACTGATCATAACAAGAAGGTAAAGAGTGTATAATTATATCTATGACCAACTCTTCATCAAAATTGACATTCAATTTAAGCAAGCAGTCCACATATCTTTGCGTCTTTTGCAAGTGGGTCGTGATGGACTCTCCATCCTTCATCTTGGTTGTGATCATGGAGGCAATAATCTGATACCTCTCCTGCCAAGTACTTTGATGGTATCTTTCCATCAAATCTTGATACATTTCAAAAGGATAGTAGTCCTCATAGGACTTCTACAACTCAGCAGTCATGGTAGTAATCATTAGACACGAAACCTTTGTCGCAGCCCTCTCATGAGCAGTATGTTTAGCGATTTGTTCGGGAGTAGCAGTGGTGACATCAATCTCCTTTAGCCTTTTTTCTAGGAAATATACTTTTTCCTCATAACAAATATCCATTCGTATGTTTTGAATCCAATCATTGAAATTCGAACCATTGAAAATGACCCTCCCACATAGGTTCATGAATGAGAAAAAGCTTGAAGGAATAGGGGTGGAAGCATTGATTGGGATAGAGATCTGGAAAAGAAGAAGAAAAAAGTTTAGGTTAGATGATAATCCTTAATATTACACCCAAATGAGATATTAAGGCTAGGACCCAACATAATATTCTACAATTGTGAAGAGGGATGCCATAATCCAACTGTAATATACCTGAAGGTAGATAAATGGCGATTTACCAATTTCTACCACGAAAACCGAAATAGATTATTAAGTTTTAATTGTATTTGAAATTCCTAGATCATTTGAGATTCATTAAAATTTTCAATGGCATGTTTAAATCTCGATTGTGTCCTTCAAGTTTGTGACTAGGATGCTGGGGATCACAAACAAGGTGTGAATAACCATGCAAATTAACTTGGTACACCCAATGTTACAAATCACCTACAAAATATGCCGGTTAACCACACATGATCCATTGATCTATGATTAACACCAAGCTACCCTTTGCCACACATTGTCAGTCCCATATTAGTGTGTCGGTTAACCACAAACGCTCCACTAACGAATTAACAAGCTGCAAAGTGTAATTTCATCGATTAGCACCATTTTCACATTTTTCCTAAAGTATCTAAGATTGAGAATTTAATAAAAGTTTAGTTACTTTATATTTGTCATTACACTATTAATGAGGGAGAATTTGTGTCCTATCGTACCCGTTCGGCTAACAACCCTCCACTAGTCAAGGAAGCGGTGGGTGAGAGTGGATACCCATTAAATCACCATTTTATAGGCAATAACTTTATACCCCACTTATAGACTGACTTCGTGAATGAGACTTACTAACGCTAAGACTGACTTGTCTTATACATACACACACACACACACACACATATATATATATATATATATATATATATTATTAAACTTATAATATTATAAAGTATAAGGGTTGAATTTTAACTTTTAAAACTCTAGGGTTTGGAATTATGGTTTCATTAGTGAGACTTTACAAGAAAGTAATTTGTTCAAAAACAATCTTCTTTGAGAACCAATCTTTCTAGTTCAAAAACACAGGTTTTAAGGTAAAGGTTTTAGACCATGCATATACATCTTATGGAGATGATCTTCATGGTTACAAGAAAGTAATTTGTCTTCATATCATATATATCAACAAGGAAGTGATGCATCCTAGTATCAAGGTGAAGATATTAAAGCTTTGCTTGATCAAGTTTAAATTATCATTTATTATTTGGAACTATCATAGAAAAATGACACAAATGCCCCATGAACTTTTTAGGGTTTACCCGTTGAGTCCCTAAAGTTTTTGTCAGGCTTTATGGGTCCCTAAACTAGGATATGACTTGCTCTTTTAGTCTTGTCAACCTATAATAGCCGGTTTAGTGACCTTTTAGACAAAAAAAAAAATCACATTTTGCCCTATAAAGCCAAAAAAATATGTTCGGGGATCAATTCGTACAAAAAAGATTTCTTATTCTTCTAAAGCCGATTCACACTCAATTTGTATTGATCCCTGAACTTATTTTTTTCGCTTTATAGGGGCACAATATGAGTTTTTTTGGTCTAAAAGGTCACTGAACCGGCTATTACACGTTGACAGGAACTAAAAGAGCATGTCATACCCTAGTTTAGGGACCCTTAAAATCCGATAAAAACTTTAGGGACTCAACGAATAACCCTAAAAAATTCATTGGGAATTTGTGTCGTTTTCCCAATTATCATTTATTATGAAGATTTAGGGCGTGTTTGGCAAAAGTTGCTTTTAGCTGGGAACGGGTAGTGGATGGCTGGTAGCGGGTAACTGGTAGCGGGAAGCTGTAACTTTTATTTGTTAGGAAAAAGTAGCTGGAAGCTTTTGAAATATATAAAATTACATATAAGGACAACTGATTAAAAATAAATAAATATATAAATATAGTTTTAAGGATAATTATGGAATTTGATTTCAAAAGCTCAATAACGTTTTGTTAAACGCTACATCAAGTAGTTTTTAGATTTGGAGCATTTTATTTAAACTAAAAACCAAATGCTTGTACTACCAAACGAACTTTTTTGTTTAAACTATAGCGTCTTGTCAAAAGCTAAAAGCTAGAAGCTTCCAAACGTTCCGTACCAAACGCACCCTTATATATTATGTATCATTGCGAACTACAAAATGTATCTAAGTTATCTTATGTTGAAATGTTGCGTTGTACCCATTTCCCTTTATTAAGCAATAATCTCTATTTATTGTTATGTTATAGTAAAAGTTTATTGATCAGTTATTGCGGTTTTTAAAATTTATTGTGTTGAGATTATTATTTTCATGATATAATTTCTTGTTTAATATAGGGTTATTTCCATAATTAAAAAAAACATATATTTTGACTTTTTTTTTTTAGAACTATTTTTATTCTTTTTCGAAAAGACTTTACTTTTATTCGTTACTTGTTATTTCAGAACATAGGAGGTCAACTAAAATTTTTTATTATTATTTAGAAAGACCCTATATTTTGTATTTTTTTCGGTTTAGGCTTAAAATGTTTTGTTTTTTCAAAATAAACTCAACTTTAACTTATTCCTTGTTATTTCATTAAATGCATATTTTTTTTATTTTATAAAAAAAATATGTGATTAAAAATGAAAATTAGATGAGTGGCTTTTTAAAAATATTTCTCAGAGATTAAAGTAAATTAAGTAATTGTAAAATAGTCAATAATCGAACAAACTTAAAAATAAGATTTCATTTGACAAACTTAATAAAGAAACGGGAGAAATGACTTATGCGAGTAACTATCTCTTATCCGTGATCACATATTGACAACTTTTTTTTTTTGTACACATAAAACCAACTAACTAGTTTTACGGGTTCATCTTACACCAATATTATCGGCTAATGCATGTTTCAACTGATGTGGGTAAATCAAGGCTTGGGTGACATACACAAGATAATATGTGGCATCTACGTGGCATAGTACACATCAGTTCTTTATATAAAGGGTGTTATATGGTCCGTTCGTACATTAAAACCCTAGATCGACAATGGCTTCTTCTTTTGCCCGCTCCAAACTCAATGTCGAATTGCAAGCTGACCATCCATGTAAGTGCGACATGCCATCGCATGTGAAGATTTCAAGAACACCCGACAATCCTGGAAAAAAAATTCCAATTATCTCAAAACACATTGGCAAATCATTTTTTTAAATCCCTAACTAAATCTTCTTCTTCATATTCTCTTCAATTTAACATTTTTTATACTTTTCCTAAAGAGTGCAAGAACTCCAAAATGTAATTTCTGGGAATGGCTGCAAAAGGATTACTACACAGTAAAGAAGAACAGTGATTCGGGACAAATCTACAACCTAACATTGAAACTTGGAAATTTGGAAAACAAAATTAGTATATGCGGGAAGAAGTTGGAAGAAGAGAAGAATTTTGATTTGGTGTTTAGACATGAATTGGACAAAGTCAAGTGGAAGTTGTTTACTCATAAAGTTGCATTATTTGTGTTATTTTTCTTGTATGTTAAAGATGTAGTTTTGAAAGTTTGATGTGTTCTTTGTATCCTATTTGATGTATTCAGACTAAATCATGTAGTTCATGAATTTTTGTATATAATGAAAGTTGGACATATTATGACTCAACCTTATGTTTGAGCTAATGTAACATTGATGTATCATGACTAAAGTTTGATATATAATGAACTTGTGTAAAAGATGATAAAGACCGGGAGCACAAATACTTAAATAAAGATGTTAAAGTACCTTACAATACAAAAGATTCCCAAACATACATCAGAAAACAAGCATTCCAAAATATGTGTCAAGTTTGTCCTATTGTGCCAAAAGCTATTACAACACCTAAGATTCCAAAACATGCATACCAAAAATTGTATAAAAATATAAACAAGACATGAAAGTCAAATCTCCAATCGTTGTTTATTACTGATTTCCTCTTTCCTCCCTATGTTCTTCCCTAGCATAATTGATATGTGCATATTTAGTGTGTATTAAGTGTAGTTTATTATTCATATATTAGCTAAATTGTTGCATATTATGGACAAGAGGTACTTAAAAGTGTTAAATTATGTTTTTCAGTCCAAAGATGAAGCTCGGAAGCGAAAGGAAGCAAGAGAAGCGGTTAGGAGCTCAAGAGTGGAAAGAAGAAAGAAAACACCCATAAAAGGCTTCTACTCGTCGAGTTGCACCTTGACTCGACGAGTCCGGTCGCGGATTCAGAAAGATAAGCATTCGGAAGTCAAGATCGTTATCAGGTTACGACTAATGTGAGAGGGACTCGGCGAGTCACCATATGACTCGACGAGTCGGAACGCATATATAAAGATAACTCTATAATGCGAGAAGGGAGAATTCTGAGAAATTTCAGAAGTGCTTAGCTGCGAATAAGAAGCCAGAAGAACCCTAGAAGTCGACCAAAGAGGCTAGAATCCAATTCCGGGAGTAATTAAGGCGTAATTCCACCATTCTACTTAATTCTTTTGTTTTGTCAATATGATTAAGCAACTTGAACTTATTTGTTTATTGTTATTCACCTTAGTTATGAACTAATTTCTTTAGACTTCTGTTTGGGGATACAAAGTTGACAATATGGTTTGATTGATTGGTAGGATTAATTCTAAGTTGGTGATTAATTGTTATTTTAGCTTGCTAAAGAACCTTGTGTATGAATGATAATTAATTTTCTGTTAATAGGAAGATAATTGATTAGCATGAACATCTATTGATTATCAACCTCATATGATATGTGACCACTATATCATATGTCTAGGATTAATGAATATGAAACTAGGATTAATAAGGAAATTGAATAAACTCATGTGCAAGCTTGTAAGATGACTATCGAACAAGAGGTTAATTAAGAATAATAAATTAATTAGCTATTTCAAGTCTAACTTAACCCGAATAATTAATCTAGTAAATATAATTAAGTTAAGCAATTGGCCACTGTTTGAATTAGTTTATTTGCTAAGGATTAGGGTAGTGAACACAAACCTAATCACTTGAATCGGTAACCAACGAAATAATTAATCCATTGCACTATTACCTTAAAAGCAACCATAAAGTTAACTGAGTTGAACTAAACAGAAGTTTCTTTCCCATTATTGAATCTAGTTAATTTGTTCTTTTCTAGTCTTGCGTTAGTTTTGGTTAGTAAGTTTCTAGTCTTGTAAAACTAGAGAAAAACCCTTATTTGCTAAAGTAATTTAGATAGAATTAGTTTTTAATTTAATTTGCCGTTCCCTGTGTTCGATACCCTACTTATTTAGCTATACCACAATTGATAGGTTCACTGCCTTTTGTGTGTTATTTGATAATTAAAGTAGGATTAAAACTAAGTGAGTTTTACACACATCAAGTTTTTGGCGCCGTTGCCGGGGAACGGTTCTAAAATTAGCATTAAAATTTTAATTCAATCGATCCTTTGTGTAAGATTCATCTTACACAAAGTTAATTTCTGTTTCAATTTTTGTTTAAGTTTTAGTTAAAAAATAAAAAATTAAAAAAAAAATAAAAATAAAAATTGATTTTAACTTGAACTCGCCGAGTGCATTCGCCCCGACTCGGCGAGTCTGACGCTAAATCAGATTTAATTTTTGTTCGTTTTTACGCGTTTTGTTTAGTTTTAGTTTGCAGTTGGTTCATGACCCGAGGATCTGCTACGCCTCTAATTCCCCCTCTTGAAGATCCGGAAACCGCATTAAGAAGAAACAAGGGCAAAACCGTTGGAGAAACCGCTTCTTCAAAGAACTCACCACTCAAAAACTTCAAATCCGTTTTTAGCAAGAAGAGGAGCAGCAAAGCAGGAGCATCCAGTGCGTCGTTGACAACCGAAGATCCGATCCCAAAAGACACCGACTACGAGACCGAAGACGAAAGCGATCACACATCCGAGTTTGAAGACGACTTAGCCACCGCTATGGCTAATATTGACGAAATCCCCATGGGGGAATGGAAGAAAAGGATGCGTGATGACACCGGCCCGGGACTTGTGCAACCCGCAATCCCCGCTACCGCTACGTTTGAACTAAAGGGCCATATTCTCGCTCAACTCAAGGAGATACCATTTCACGGGAGAGATCATGAAGACACCTATAAGCACTTAGATGAAGTAAATGACGTGGCGGATTACTTCAATGTACCTAATGTGCCCCGCGAGGTCCAGCTGCTACGCATGCTTCCTGTCACATTTAAAGGAGCTGCAAAGGATTGGTTGAAGTCACTCCCTCCCGGATCAGTTACCACATGGGCCAAAATGAAAGAAGAGTTCATAGATCACTTCTGCCCACCTTCCAAGATAGCCAAGCTAAAGAAAGCCATTGCCAACTTCGAGCAACAACCCGGTGAATCCCTTTATGAAGCTTGGGAAAGATACAAGAGCCTACTTCGAAATTGCCCCCACCACGATCTCAATAGCCAACAAGAGGTCTCTATCTTTTATGATGGAGTAAATGTCACCACGAGGCAACTACTCGATTCACAAGGCCCACTCACCCGAAAGCCACCTCCGGAAATAAAAGAGTTAATTGAAGAATTCTCCAGGCACTCTAGAGAATATCACAACCCGAGGAATGAAGTGAGTCGCGGAGCAGTAAATTCGGTAAACGATGGTATGGCGGCGGTGATAGCTAAACTCGATAGCCTAGACCGAAGAATGACAAAAATGGATCAAACGATCCATGCTATTAGAGTTGGATGTGAAAATTGTGGCGGTCCCCATCTTACCAAGGAATGTGATCGAGACGAGAATGGTAATAAAAAGGCTCAAGTATTTTACTCCAGCGGCGATAGATACGATGAAGACTGGAGGAAACCGAAGAAGGAATGGCTCCCATACGAAGAGTACAGAAAGGCTAAGGAAGAGAAATATAAACAGAGGGAGAGGGGATATTATCAAAAGGAAGAACCGGTGACGGACAAGAAGACGAATTTAGAAGAAATACTTACAAAATTCATAGCCGCGTCCGAGAAAAGACATAATGATCATGATGTGGCAATGCAAGAAACCAGAAATATGTTGAGGAATCAGCAAGCTTCTATTCTCAACATTGAGAAACAGTTGGGCCAACTTGCACATCAAGTAAACGAAAGAAGACCGGGCCAACTTTCGAGCGACACCCAACCCAATCCAAGAAATGAGAACGTGAGCGTAATAACCTCCAGCGGTGAAGAAGAATTGGCAGAAACACTAAGAGTTTCCAAGGAGAAGGCAGAAAAGGAAGAAAAATTAGAACAAGAAAAACTCGATCCGACTCGCCGAGTGACCAAAATGGACTCGACGAGTCCAGGCGGGAATGAAGAAAAAGCCAGTTTTCTGAAGACATACAATCCTCCTTTGCCATACCCATCCAGAGCCATTCCTTCAGAAAAAGTTCAAGCCTATAGAACCTTCATGGAGCATGTCAAAGCTTTACAAGTCAATATGCCATTCGTGGACACAATGCTCCAAACTCCTAAATACTTTAACTTGCTTAAAGGCCTGTTTGATGCTAGGAAAGATCTTGCTGAAGTCGCGGAGATATTGATGAGTGAGCTGCCTGAGAAGAAGGGTGATCCGGGTAACATAGTAATTCCGTGCCAATTTGGTAATGAAGTTTCTACACAAGCATTGGCTGATTCAGGGGCAAGCATTAATTTGATGCCCTATTCATTCTTTAAGAAGCTGGATTTACCAGCACCAAAGTCGGTAAATATGAGAATCCATTTGGCAAATAAAACGATAATTCACCCACAAGGCATTTGTGAAAATCTCCTTATCAAGGTGGACAAGTTCATATTCCCAGTAGACTTCGTGGTGGTGGAGATGAAAGAAGATCCCGAAATACCAATTGTTTTGGGAAGAACATTCTTAAACACCGCAGGTGCCCTAATAGACATATGTGAGTCCACTTTGACATTAAGAGTGGGTGATGAGTCGGTGATGTTTAAAGCTAATCCAGAGGTCAAGCAAGAAGAAGTAAAAGGAATGGAGGTCCAACACGCCGATGTGGCATGCCTTGATACGATGCCATTTGGAGAAGAGTCAAGCACAAAAGAGGATGAGGACATAAATAGAAGCAGAGCAGAAGCTGATCACCAATTCACTACTAAACCTAGAGCACGGACCGCTATGAAGTATGAAGTTATCAAATTTAAAGAAAAGGAGGTTCAAAAATTGGTGAAAAAGCATGGGTTGAAAAAGAAGAAGAGGAAAAGAGAGGCCCAACCAGCTGAGGATGATACAGAGAAAAAGAGAAGAGACGAATTAAAAAGGGCTTACAAGAAGAAGATTCACGCCTACAAGACTAAGTATAAACCATAAAAAGTGAGGCGTATATTCCCGATGCTTGAAGATGACAAAACGTAAATGGGAAGGAGTCTAGCTAATGACTCCTCAAAAAGAAGCGCTTGGCAGGAGGCAACCCGTCGTTAGAGTTTGCTTTCTTTTACTCTTTATTTTTTATTTTTGTTTTGTGTTTCAATTTTAATCTTCCAAGTCATCGGACTTGTCTGTTTAAGGGAGCGCCTGGCTTAAGAGTGGGGTGAAAAGATTTTGAATAAATAACAAAATTTTAAAAATTAGAAATGTTTTACAAGAGACTCGCCGAGTCTGACCCGGACTCGACGAGTATATACTGATTTCAGAAAAAAAAATTGTAACTGCGCGATTGGACTCGCCGAGTCTGACCCTGACTCGACGAGTCGAGCTTATTTACAGAAAAAAAATAAACATTTTTCGAAATTACTTTTACATCTAATAGGGTTTTAACCCTAAAAGTTCAGTTTCCACATCACACTCGCCGGGTGCCTTTCTTTACAAACTCTCTCCCAAGCATTCAAGTGTTCTTCAACCTTTCTTCCAAATTTTCAAGAATTAAACTCAAAAGGTAACAACTTTCTTCTTGATTTCTAGATAGAATGTGATTATAAGGTCATCTACACTTGCAATGTCATGAAAAAAAACCCGTTTTTGAAAAAGTGATTAAATTCTAGGTTTCGATTTTGTCATGAATATTGTTGTTTTGAACGTTTATTGTGGTCTTATTACTTAGTAGGAAGTCCCTGAACAAAACCCTTGCAAGAATTTAAAGGTTACATGGTTCAATTTTGTGAGACCCGTCGACCGACTCGTACAGGTCGCGCGACTCGCCGAGTCGGGCATGGACTCGACGAGTCCAGTCGATTTGCAGAAACAGTTCGTTTTGTTTACATTCTGTGTTTTCTGGGTATGGTTTATATGTTTTGCAGGAATCATGTTTAGAAGAGGAGAATCTTCAAGGGGTAGCCAAGGGGAATTTCCATGGTTAAATTTCCCGCAAATCGAATCCGCTTCAACAATGCGGAAGTGGAAGAAGAAGCTTTCCGATATCAAAAAGAAGGAGGTCTATGTCCCGAACAGAATTGATTGGGAATGGTTGCAAAATGTGCGATATGAAGAAGAATTAGCTCCATACCTTTTAAAGGAGTTTCAACATAACGGTGAGACGATGATATGTGATGGGTGGAGCCGGGTCTTCCACATACAAGAGCCGGTATATTTGGAGCTTTGCTTGGAGTTTTTCTCCACGGTATCATTTACCGGTGGAGTAGATTTATATCATCCGGCGAGCTTCACGTTTTGTCTTGGAGGCGAGTATCATCAATGCTCGGTGGTGGATCTTGCTTGCCGGCTAGGGATTTATGATCAACCTTTGGTTTCAACAAACCTCTTTCGGGCTTTTTTGGCAACCACTCACATGGTGTTTCCCGATGGAGTTACTAGCACGGGTTGGTGGAATACTATAGGGAATAAAGTTTATATCCCGAAGTCTGCGCAGGAAGGGAGCATCCGATCTCCGACCCACCGCCTCATTCACCGCCTTATTTCCTCCACCATCAACCAAAGGAAGGACGATGACAAGGTTTCCAACCTTGATGTTTTCTACCTTTGGAGCATTATCACGCCCGGCGTCTTTTGCAACATCCCGTGGTGCATTGCTTCATACCTCTCAGCGGGTGCGATCAAAGATCGCAAAACATCGCGTATCAATGGAGGCATGTTTGTCACTCGATTGGCTAATTCATTCGGGTTGATGAACCGAGGTGCCTGGAACCTCATGACATTGATCCCGACACCCCCATTTAATCCCATTCTTTTCCGTAGAGCACGAATCATTGAAGACTATGGTGGTGGCCATTATGCCATCCCAAATGATGACCCGGTTGTAGGTCCCGAAGCACCGGGAAAGAGGGTGAGATCGCGAAGGGAAAGGGATGTGGAGGATGAACCGCCAGTGATTCCGGTAGAGACTGAAGACGTACCAATGGATTGGTACAATATAGAGATGAGGCGGATGCAAGACCAAATGGCGAGGGGGCTAAATTTTAGCAACCAATCCCACATACGACTTTTTGACCACTTCAATATTCCACATATTGATGGTGGGAATTATCCATACATTCCATCGTGGGACGAGAGGATTACTGCACGCCAAAGCGGAGCTGGGGGAAGTGGAGCCAACGACGATGATGAGGAGGATGAGGATTGATTTTTGTGTTTTTGTGTTCAAACAATTTCAATTTTTTATTTTGTTTTGTTTTTGGTGTGTATGCTTTGAGATATTATTTTGTTTAATAGTTGTTTGCTTTAGTTATTTTCAGGATTGCATTTTGATTGCTTAGGATGAGGTAAAGCATGGATGTTTTTACGTGTGAGAGCGAGTCAAGGAAGCGAGTTTTTAACGTCAAAGTGTCAAGTCCGGTCTTAGGGGTATGAGCGATTGAGTCCGCATGTGAGGAAGGGTTAACAAAGTTGTTAGATGCTAACACAGTTGCCACATACCAAGATTTTTCATTCAGGTGCCAACTCGTCGAGTGCACTAAGCTGACTCGATGAGTCGCTTTGTATTTCCAGAAATTTTTAGAAGGCGCGCTGCTACTCGGCGAGTCAATCATCAGACTCGACGAGTCATTCATTTTTTGAGCCGAACGACTGCTGATTTGATGTTAATACTTATACCACTTGCATCCTTCTACTTCCATATCCATTCTTGAAGATCTTACGCCGATTTTCGCATATTAGAGCGACCCACACGAGACATGGATGAGATTTTTCCTTGTATGAAGTTTATTGAAGATGGAGCTTAAATGAGAGTGATCAACCTATCCACTGCTATCCCAGGGGAGTTTGTTCCAATTCCCTCTTTATTTTTATGTTTTTATGCATAATATGCAATGAGGGCATTGCATCACATAAGTGTGGGGTAGGGGGTTGGTTACATATTAGTTAATTTTAAAAAATTTGCATACCAAAAGGATTATTTAGGATACTAATTTAGGAAATTTTGGTAAGAAAATTAGGATTCCATGTTAGAATTATGTTAATAATTGCATGAAAACCCAAATGTTTAGTTGAGCCTATATACGTTCTAGTGCATTTGTAGCTTCCTTATTTCAGTGAAATCATGAGACAAAAACACGACCTTGCTCAGCCTGAGGGATGCAATATGTTTAGCAGCCTAAACCTGAAATGTATCCAGGAAGATTTTTATCATTAGCCAATAAAGGTTGAGATTGAGCGCCCCTGCTTAAGCATGTAGGGATTTGAGTGAAAAAAAAGTGAGGTATAAATGAAAAAAAAAAGAGAGAATTACAAGAAAAAGTTTGAAGAATTCTTGGAGCATTAAAGTTAAATATCAAATATGAAGATCGAAAATTCTGAAGAAATCCGAAAAGTTGAAGATACCGAAAATCAAACAACAAAGGTGATGAATTCAAAGATATCCAAGATCAAATTGTCAAGCAAATGAAGAATTCCAAAGAGCTCCATGGTGGTATCGAAAGGTTGTAATTCTAGATTATGTATGCTTGGGTTGCTCAATTAAAAATACCTTGAGGGTAAAGAGGTTTTCTGAGGATGGATTCGGAGGGTTGCATAAAATGAGCATAGTTCGGGGTGAGTGGGCGAATGTTTATGAGGATTGTGAGTATTTGAAGTATGGGGGGTTTTTAGGAATTTTAGACACAAATGCATGCGTTGCGGTCTTGGCATAATGGCTGGGTTGGATTGGAGTTATTATATGTGATTCTAATGTGTTAAAATTCAGTTTTGCTTGAGGGCAAGCAAAAGACAAGTGTGGGGTATTTTGATATGTGCATATTTAGTGTGTATTAAGTGTAGTTTATTATTCATATATTAGCTAAATTGTTGCATATTATGGACAAAAGGTACTTAAAAGTGTTAAATTATGTTTTTCAGTCCAAAGATGAAGCTCGGAAGCGAAAGGAAGCAAGAGAAGCGGTTAGGAGCTCAAGAGTGGAAAGAAGAAAGAAAACACCCATAAAAGGCTTCTACTCGTCGAGTTGCACCTTGACTCGACGAGTCCGGTCGCGGATTCAGAAAGATAAGCATTCGGAAGTCAAGATAGTTATCAGGTTACGACTAATGTGAGAGGGACTCGGCGAGTCACCATATGACTCGACGAGTCGGAATGCATATATAAAGATAACTCTATAATGCGAGAAGGGAGAATTCTGGGAAATTTCAGAAGTGCTTAGTTGCGAATAAGAAGCCAGAAGAACCCTAGAAGTCGACCAAAGAGGCTAGAATCCAATTCCGGGAGTAATTAAGGCGTAATTCCACCATTCTACTTAATTCTTTTGTTTTGTCAATATGATTAAGCAACTTGAACTTATTTGTTTGATGTTATTCACCTTAGTTATGAACTAATTTCTTTAGACTTCTGTTTGGGGATACAAAGTTGACAATATGGTTTGATTGATTGGTAGGATTAATTCTAAGTTGGTGATTAATTGTTATTTTAGCTTGCTAAAGAACCTTGTGTATGAATGATAATTATTTTTCTGTTAATAGGAAGATAATTGATTAGCATGAACATCTATTGATTATCAACCTCATATGATATGTGACCACTATATCATATGTCTAGGATTAATGAATATGAAACTAGGATTAATAAGGAAATTGAATAAACTCATGTGCAAGCTTGTAAGATGACTATCGAACAAGAGGTTAATTAAGAATAATAAATTAATTAGCTATTGCAAGTCTAACTTAACCCGAATAATTAATCTAGTAAATATAATTAAGTTAAGCAATTGGCCACTGTTTGAATTAGTTTATTTGCTAAGGATTAGGGTAGTGAACACAAACTTAATCACTTGAATCGGTAACCAACGAAAGAATTAATCCATTGCACTATTACCTTAAAAGCAACCATAAAGTTAACCGAGTTGAACTAAACAGAAGTTTCTTTCCCATTATTGAATCTAGTTAATTTGTTCTTTTCTAGTCTTGCATTAGTTTTGGTTAGTAAGTTTCTAGTCTTGTAAAACTAGAGAAAAACCCTTATTTGCTAAAGTAATTTAGATAGAATTAGTTTTTAATTTAATTTGTCGTTCCCTGTGTTCGATACCCTACTTATTTAGCTATACCACAATTGATAGGTTCACTGCCTTTTGTGTGTTATTTGATAATTAAAGTAGGATTAAAACTAAGTGAGTTTTACACACATCAATAATCTTTGTAATTCTTTATGAAGTTTTTCTTGTCCTCTTCCTAACTTGAATTTTTGCATTGTATTGAATTTCCTGTTCCACATTATCTTGAACCTCTTCTTTAATATTAAGTGGAGTTTGATGTTCCACTTCATCTTGAACCTCTTCTTTAATGTTATCTTAAACTAAAGGAACTTCAATGTTAGCCCCCACTTCAGGTACCACATCACTTGCAGCTTCCACTTCACTTTCACTTTAAAAGGGAACTGTCACTTTAACTTTCAAACATAACTACACGTTCAAATTCCAATTCTGCTTCAAGGTCCACTTGAACATCAACTTTACCTGTAAGAGGGTAAAAGTGTAATATATTACATTTCCAATTCAAAAATAACACATAAGTGTAATATATTAGATAAGTTAGCACCATACCTTGTTTCTTAGGGTTTTTTTAACCCGAAGCAAACGGTACATCATTTGGTCTTTGAGGACATGTTTATTAGTTATGCCCTTTTTCCCTACAAATGGTACATCTCAAGACCATTCACCTTTTTTAGACTGTATGCTTTGTTCCCTTAGCTTCCCTTTCAACCTGATACGTTTTCCTTTTCATTGTTGGTCTTCCAGGTAGCCTTATTTTTACGGGGCAATGGTTTAGTGTAATCTACTTCAGGTCACATAGCGCTGCAATTTAGTGGCCTAATATTATACCTATAACAACTTGCATACATTGATGTAGTAAAACATTTTGACACATAGTCTTTAAGATCCCTATTGAGGCTTGAAATGGCACCATATCCATGCACACAAGGATACTTTATTAGATGACATGCCATGTATCCACATTGCCTGGTATTAAGGTCTATAGCATATCCATCAGACCCTACCCTCACCTCACATTGCATATAACCAAAAGGTACCACTAGCCAAACCTATCCATAATCAAATATAATTTAGAAAATATTAAAAATGTCAAACATATAAGCAATAACAATTTACGTTTTTTGTTCCTTGAGCTTGTTCAACTTCAACCTTATGGAAGGAAATATGTTTACATCCCAAGATTGACCCTTGCTCTTGTAGATACACAACCAGTCCATTACATAAATTTAGATTTCTTCTAACATGGTAAAAAGTGTTTTCTTTCGAGCAACTTCAATCACTAAGTAAAAACTTTCAAAAACACCATTTTCATATGCATCACAACTCTTATCAACCTGAAAAATGATTTACACCAAGTTTTAGGTTCCTTTTCCATCAAATGTTCATAAGCCAGTGGTTCTAGCATCTTGATTTCATTAATATGGTAGTCAATTTTTTGTTGATTTGTAGATCCGTCAGCTCTCCAAAATAGCTTCCAAAATATTTGACCCTTAAATCTTTTCTAGAAATTAGCACAGATGTGCCTAGCACATTACGTATGCTTGGCTGCTGGAACCCTGTCCTTCACAGCTTCATATAATCCCTATAATAAATACATACAAAGCATAAGCTAAAATATATTAAGTATGGAAAATATCAATAAGTGAAGTTTGAATATTACCTTGTGTTGGTCTGATATTATGGTTAGTCCATGCCCAACTTCCATTCCATTGTCATCAATCAGAAGATCAAGAAACCACATCGACGTATCTTTATTTTCCACTGCAGCCTCATTCCATGCAACATGATATATATGATTGTTTGCATCCCTCCCAATGTCTGCAAGCAACTGAACTATGCATATGACCTTTAAGAAACAACCATCTACTCCATTACCCTCACACAGCCCTTCATTCATCCATCCTCCAGACCCTTTAAACACACATAAAACATTGAGAAGTATGTTTCTCCATCAGGCATCACATCTACCTCCATGTTAACTTTTGATACATGATTTTTCCTTTTTAGCTCTTCTTTATAGCTCCATGTTTTGGCATAATGCTTTATTAAAGTACCTTCTATCTGTTGAAATGCATATTTCCTAGCATTTCTGCATTGTTAAACACTTGATATTAGGTTAAACCTTTTACTGACCTTAGCTTTCAATTTCCTAATGCTCATCTTTAGTTTCTATAATATCTCATTCACGAAATGTGTAAAATCCCAAAATCCAAGACCAAAAATTTCATTTTTAAGTAAGTTATTATAAAACAATAGTATAAAAACATCCATAATAATATCTCATGTCAAAACCTAAAGTGTCAATTATCAAAACATATTATCATAAAACAATATCATAATGTAATCCCAAAGATCTCATGTGCGGAAAACATAGTGTGATGCGCTGCGATCGCCAGTTCCTTTCCTTTGAAAGCGAAGTACCTGAAACCAAAACTGAAAACCTTAAGCACGAAGCTTAGTGAGTTTACCTATCGAACCACATACCATACAATAAACTTACTGCCATGCATATCTAGGTGTTCGGCCTACCCTGCTGAGCATATCAGAGTGCTAACCTACCCTTGTCATGCATACTGAGGTGCTTGACCTATCCCTTGTCAAGCATATCTGGGTGGTCGACCTACCCTGCCAGACATATCTAGGTGCCCGACCTACCCTCCGGTTTATTTCAACCAGTTAAGAGCACTATTTCACCCCTACCACTAGCACATAATAAGATAACATAATATACTATCAGACATATCTGGGTGCCCGACCTACCCTGTCGGTCCTTGTAACCGATACTGGGGTCTATCTTACCCCTCCTACGACGGTCACATAGAACATTGCATACTAGAACATAACACATAACAGATAGTGGCATACTAGACAATTATCACAAAGACAATCATCTCTACTATCATTGACTACTAGTGGGTCGGCATTGGTGCCTTCGACCCACTTCTTCCGGAAGGTAACTTACATCAATGTCGTGAAGTAGCTAAACTGTCATTAGCTCTGGGATCAACTCCTCTAAAACTCCTACACATAAAAATATCCTTTAATTATTCTTTCATACTTATAACCTCTTTAAGGGTCAACTTTGGTCAAAAGTCAAAGTCAAAGGTCAATACTCTTGTTAAAGTCAACCTTCTGGTCCAAGTTAACCTTCTGGTTGACTCAACTCGTTGAGTTGGTCCATTAACTCATTGAGTCCCTAGGTCCATAAAACTCTTGAGTCTCGATCTTACTCGTCAGGTTCTTCAATGAACTCGTCTAGTTCCCCTTCATACAAGTTTGGGCATTTCCCTCACAACTCGCCGAGTGCAGCATTGAACTCGTCGAGTTACACTTCATATCAGTTGGGACATTTTTCTCTCAACCTACCGAGTTCATCCTTGAACTCGTCGAGTTCCTCTTCATATCATTCGGGACATTTTTCTTTTAACTCGCCAAGTTCATCCTTAGACTCATCGAGTTCTTTTATCTTAAAATCCATAAACACGTCCAGCTCGTTGAGTCATCTTCTAGACTCAACGAGTTTGCTCAGTAACAACAAAGGTTGGAGGACCACAACCCAACTCGCCGAGTTGTATAAACGACTCATCGAGTCCCCCAAACTCTAAATTTGTCCAGTCATTTCTACTCAGGTTTAAGGCTTCCAAACCATAGATCTGGCCTCCTAGAGTCGATATAACACATATAGTTACAAACTTTACGTTCATGTATGGGTTATTTAGCTCTAAAATCCCTAAAAAGTGGTTCATATGATGCTTGTGACTCCCATGGCCATAAAGTTGGCACCTTTATGCCATGGAGTCCCTCAAAGACTCTGGATCTGAAGTCATAACCCCAAATCATGCTTGCATCCATGAATGGTTCCATAATATGCTCCAAATGGCCCTAAACTACCCCATGAATAGATCTAGTAAATGAATACTCAAGGTATAGATTTTATATCTCAAATGAGTCAGAAATGCAATACAAACTCTGGATCTACTTGTCTCCTCAAGAACCCCCACACTTCCTTTTCCTCCTCAAGCTTCAAAATCACCAAGAACACACAACAATAGCTCAAGGAACACTCAAAACGGGTTAGGGTTTGGTGACTAAGGTTTCAAGGTAATGGAGGCTGTAGTTCAGGCCAGTTAGAGTGTTTAAATAGGGTGCAAGAGTTGAAAATTAGGGTTTCACTCTGGCAGATCTACTCGTCGAATCGGGGCTCCCATACTCGTCGAGTAGACTTCGAGTCCCGCGTCTGAAAATCTAATTCGTACTCGACAGGTTTGGGGCCTCTAACTCGTCGAGTCCCTTTACTAAAATGAAATTCTTTTATTTAAAATACCTACCAGGGATCAGGCAGTACAAATCTCACCCACTTATCTTAGACTTCATCCTCGAAGTCTACGGCGATCATCTATCCCAAAAGTGACTCACGCGGTAAGCCCGCGGCTTCATAGATTTTTCATGAATCAATTGTTGTTTCTTACAAGGACTGACACCTCCCATCATGAGGGTATAACCATCACCCTGCGCCATTAATGGCCTTCCCAAGGAAACCAAGCTTCTACCCAGGATACGTCGCCCGAACCTTCAACCCTTGTAAGCTACTACTACCTTTTATGACCTTCAACTTATTGTAATCTAGCTTTCCGACAGCTTGCTCGTGCTGAAATAACCTGAAACAACTCTCTAATAATCCTTCAACTACTAGCAGAACAATCATTATCCTTCAAACTCTGTTCATATATCCTCACATCCCGATCTACTAAAATCATCCTGGTGAAGAATAACTCCTCGCTCTCTCTACTAAAACCAATCCTACTTTTCATGGAATCCAGACCCTAAGGTCTCAGTGGTCTGGCTCCCTGTCAGACCCCTCAGACTAAACTGTCAATCATCACGCTGCTGTTGAAAAAGAAACAAGTCACTGTCTATAAACGGCTACAAAACGCTCACATCTAACAGAAGGATTAGACAATCCTTCGAGTAGAAGATTCATCCCTGCAACGGTTAGACTCATACGAGAGCTACGCATCAAAGTAAAATCAACAACTCTGATATTATTTAATTCCATTGTGAGTGACTTATTGCTTCCCAATCGATCGGTTACTCCGTCCATACCTACAAAACTAAAACACTAATACTGCCCGAGACACTGAAGCTGCCCCAAAACACTAAACTACCTGAACGCCGAACTGCCTAAACCACTTAATTGCCTAAAACACTGAACTGCCTCCTGGCTGCATTCAAAATTCCACTAAGACCCTCCTGGTCTCAATCCATTTTCCAGACCTCTAGGATACCGAGTTCCTACCTGGTTACTAAGCTAAAGGCTCCCATACTGCTACCCAAAGCGACTTTCAAACGAAATCCTCATCTATCAATAGTTGCCATTATTTATTTTACCACTATGGCCCTAACGACCTCCTGATCCAATCGATCGAATGCATTCGTCGAATATTGACGTCACCAAATCCGAGGCTAAAAGTGATTGCTACATGACTGAAGATACCATTATATCACAAACAGCCTTATGCGGTGCATCGTTCCCTTGATCCCATGACTGTCGTGGTGTTGCCGTGGTCTTATCACTGGCTCAACCAGTCCTAGCCCATTTG
The DNA here is from genome assembly GCF_052625555.1 of Lactuca saligna. Lineage (NCBI taxonomy): Eukaryota > Viridiplantae > Streptophyta > Magnoliopsida > Asterales > Asteraceae > Lactuca > Lactuca saligna. Next base: position 320,700,825 of record NC_136420.1, on the reverse strand, counting down.
GGCAATTTTGTAACCCAGACCATGGATTGCCATGCCCTCAATGTTGCACCCAAACTGATGGTTACTACTGTTCTTCTCGTGATCTAACATCACTCCCATACTATATATCAACCTAGTGAAAGATACGGCTACGTTTATAGGCTTACAATACTCTAACGCTATCTGACAACCATGTGAATGCTAAGGCTACACCTGCAGACTTACAAAACTTCTAACACTATCTGAGAATCTTGTGAATGATACAGCTACACCCTCAGACTTACAACACTTCTATCACTATCTGACAACTTTGTGAATGCTACGACTACACCTGCAGACTTACAACACTTCCAACACTATCTGACAACCTTGTTAATGCTACAGATACATCCAAATACTTACAACACTATCTGAAAACCTTGTGAATCCTATGGCTAAACTTGAATACTTACAACACTTCTATCACTATCAGATAACCTTGTGAATGCTACAAATTCTCCCGCAGACTTACAACACTCCCAACACTATCTGACAACCTTGTGAATGCTACGAATATCCCACAGTCTTATATCACTTTCCACACCAACTCCATTGCTGACCACAGTCTTACTGCTGATTACAAATCCGAATCCACCTAATGTTGAGCATACATACACGATCTAATATCCCAAGCCGAACTCAAGCCCTGACTGAAATCCCTGACCCAGTTTCCTAGGGCATGGTATCAACCATCACGAGAATGCGATCTTAATGTTGGCAAGTCTCCCCACTTCTAGCTTACCCTATCCTCAATCCATACAGGTGCTTGGGTCGTCTTTCTTCCTGACATAGATTCGAAACTCATCCTAGCTTTGCCCCTGTTTACGCTCTTGAATACCTTATCGATTCTCCTCCACTTAGATTTTACTAAGTCTTCACAGCACATGAGAATTGAAGGATTCCCAATCCTTCTTACTCCCTAATACTCAACCATGTTAGCTATCAATTACCAATCAAACCCTAAGATCATCTATCCTATAAAATCTTGAAGAGTACTCTTGAATTTTGGTCCAATCTGATACCTCAATCCAATTCTCATGCTACTATACCAACAGAATTCAAGTTCCCATGTTGGCGACTAAGAACCTTAACCGTTACTCGGGTTGACGAATCCTAGCAGAACTACTGAATTCTAATCAAACACGACCCATGCAAAAAATATAATTCCCTTGGAACGTCCGATGGTCAAACAACCAATGCGACTACACCCGTATTCTTCTGTTACCACTCCTTTTCTAGCATCCATAGTGCTAGAACCCAGAATTTCTCCCATAGGCCACCGCCGATCACACCGTAACAGATGATAAAACCATTATATCCCATCGATACGGGTCGACTAATTTGATGAAACTAATACATGCCTTTCACATAGTACACCTGGCCGATCTCCACTACGAACTGAGGGAACATTGAACATCTCGAACCAATAAAAAGGGGACAATCTTTCACTAACTATTTATAATTCACTGTATGCAATTGGCATATGAATTTCTTGAAAATATAATCTAAAAACAGGCAAGGATTTAGACCCATAGTTACACTTACCCGAAACTCAAAGAGATTCCAAAGCAGGTATATTACTATTATTACAGAAAGGGGAGTTCAGATTACATACATGTGATCTATTTCGACTTGATCTTGACTTCCTATTGAATGATGGGCGTTGGAACCTTAACTCTCTTCGCCACCCAAGCAGGACAACGGGACTTGAAATGACCTGGCTGGTGACAATGAAAACATATATGATCCTTCTTAGAATCCCGATGCACATGCCCTCTTTCTCCACACTTGAAACACTTAAAATTGTGACAAGCAAACCCATGGGTTCCCCCATACTTTCCACACATCTCATGATCTCCCTGACTTCCAACACCCAAGTCCGCCAAGTCGGACCCTCCACCTCCATCCAATCTTCCTAAGATAGGTGTCCGCTTCCTTTTTCCGAGTCGCGCTTCCAGACTCACATTTCCTTCACTAACAACCCCACCAGCTGCACTTTCAGCATGTACGAGTGCGTCCCGCCCCTCTAATTTGACAACCAATCTGTCATTGATCAGACTAATGATACCAGGCAATCCTTCACGAAGGGCTCGTGAAACTTCCACAGCGATCCAATTATGTGGTCGACTATCCTAAAGACGAGGTGCATAACCTATGTCCGATCCTAAATAACTCGAGCCAAAAAAAGGATCCTCCTTCCAGAAGGATTCCCGAGATCCATAAGCTTTGGGTTCTAGATGATCCCCAACTGCCCTGTAACCATTTCGGTATAAAAGGACCTGTGGTGACTATCCAATACCTACAAATACCCTCCTTGACTGAACCAAAGATTACAGGGGTCTGCTCCAAAATACAGCGGGTAATATCCGATGAGAGGAACTCCCGCATCTGCTCGCTGATCAATTCAGCACCTACACCTATGTCAGAACCCGAACCAAAACCACCTCCATGAGTGATCATCTCCAAACTAAAAAACCACAAAACCAATAATCAAAACATACTCATAGATTCTTCTCCCCGAAGCTTCTCAGATTCTCCAAGACTCTCGTCGATTCAAGTATGGATCATTTGCATTCAGTAGTACGGGCCCAATACCACCTTCCACACCTATCCATACTTTCCTTAGCAATCCTCCAAAATCTTCCAAGTCACTTCCTCAAACTGATGTACCCAAGTCTCACTATACCTGACTACTACCCCTTTGAATCATATCCTCGGCTTTCCTAGGTTCTCAAACCCACCCAATCCTCAGCTGCTGAAAGATTCCCAGTATGTCAACTAGCTACCTCATGAATATAGTGACATGCAACAGAGATCAAATAATCCTTCGAGTAAAAGAATCATCCCTAGAACGGTTAAACTCAGAAGAGAGCTGCATAATAGGGCCAAGTCCATCACTCTGAGATTATCCGGCCTGTGCCACATGTGACTTAGCATATTCACTTAGTAGCTAACTCACATTACCAAGAGTCCTACAAAGCACAAATAAAGCAGCATTCAGACAATGGAAAATCTAACCAACATGATCCAATCAAATCATTCTATCCTCTTATTAAGAATCTATACTAGCATGAGACTCTAAAGCTCATACAATCAGGCATAACTTAAACAGGCCATCCTATCACCAACTAATCAATACTAGCATGCAGGTCTACAAGAACATATAACAGGCATATAAGGCATCCTTCCTAGATCCTTAGCCCTAATCTAGCATGCAGTTCACATATTCTTAACTCGTATCGTAACATAACATAACATAACATAACATAACATAACATAACATGTATCGGTATCTTGGGATAAACTTACTTGATCTCGGCCGATTTCACGCATCACACACCTTGTTATTTTTAATGTTCTTTTTATCTTTCCAAATTCTTTTAAGAATTTATTTTATAAAATGATTTTTCTTTTAAAAAATTTCATACCAAGTCCTCAGTTAGAGTATAAACACACCCGAAAGTGCGCCCGAATCCCTCAAACCAAGGTTCTGATACCAACTTGTAACATTCCAAAATTCAAGACCAAAAATTTCATTTTTAATTAAGTTATTATAAAACCAACAGTATAAAAACATCCATAATAACATCCCATGTCCAAACCCAAAATGTCAATAATCAAAACATGTTATCATAAAACAATCAAAACATGTTATCATAAAACAATATCATAGTGTAATCCAAAGATCTCATGTGCGGAAAACGTAGTGTGATGCGCTGCGATTGCTGGTTGCTTTCCTTTGAAAACGAAGTACCTAAAACCAAAACTGAAAACCATATGCATAAAGCTTAGTGTGTTCCCCCATCATACTACGTAACATACAATAAACATACTGCTAGTCATATCTAGGTGCCCGACCTACCCTACTGAGAATATCTGGGTGCTAACCTACCCTTGTCAGGCATACCGAGGTGCCCAACCTACCCCTTGTCAAGCATATCTAGGTGCTCGACCTACCTTGCCAGGCATATCTGGGTGCCTAACCTACACTTTGGTTTATTTCAACCAGTTAAGAGGACTATTTTACCCCTAACACTATTATATAATAACATAACTTAATATAGTTTCAGGCATATTTGGATGCCCGACCTACCGTATCGGTCCTTAGAACCGATACTTGGGTCTATACTACCCCTCCTACCACTTTCACCTAAAAACATCGCATACTAGCACATAACACATAACAGATAGTGGCATACCAGACAATTATCACAAAGATAGTCATCTCTACTATCATTAACTATTAGTGGGCCGACATTGGTACATTCGACCCAATTCTACTGGAAGGTAACTCACCTCAATGTCGTGAAGTAGCTGAACGGTCATCGGCTTTGGAATCAACTCCTCTCAAACTCCTACACATAAAAATCTCCTTTAATTACCCTTTCATACTTATAAGCACTTTAAGGGTCAACTTTGGTCAAAGGTCAAATTCAAAGGTCAACACTATGTTCAAAGTCAACCTTTTGGTCCAACTCAACCTTCTGGTAGACTCAAATCGTCGAGTCGGTCCATCAACTTGTCGAGTCCCTAGGTCCATAAAACTATATATTCTCAATCCTACTCATCGATTTCTTCCATGAACTCATCGCGTACGCCTTCATCCAAGTCAGGGCATTTCCATCACAACTTGTCGAGTTCATCCTTGAAATAATCTAGTTCCTCTTCATATCAGTTAGGACATTTTGCTCTCAACTTATCAAGTTCATCCTTGATCTCATCGAGTTCCTCTTCATATCAGTCGGGACATTTTGCTCTTAACTCATGGAGTTCATCCTTGGACTCATTGAGTTCTTCGATCTTCAAATCCATAAACACGTCCAGCTCTTTGAGGCATCTTCTAGACTCAACGAGTTTGCTCAGTAACAAAATAGGATGGGGACCATGACCCAACTCGCCGAGTCATATGAACGACTTGTCGAATCCCCCAAATTCTAAATGTATCTAGTCGTTTCTCATCAGGTTCAAGGCCTCCAAACCATAGATCTGGCCTCCTAGGGTCAATATAACACGTAAAGTTAAGAACTCTACATTCATACATGGGTTATTTAGCCTAAAAATCCCATTAAAAGTGGTTCATATGATACATGGGACTCCTATGGCCATAAAGTTGGCACCTTTATGCCATGGAGTCCCTCAAGGACTCTGGACATGAAGTCATAACCCCAAATCATGCTTGCATCCATGAATGGTTCCATAATATGCTCCAAATGGCCCTAAACTACCCCATGAAGAGATCTAATAAATGAATAGTCAAGGTATAGACTTTATACATCAAATGAGTCAGAAATGTAGCACAAACTTTGGATGTACTTGTTTCCTCTAGACCCCCCAACTTCCTCTTCCTCCTCAAGCTTCAAAATCACCAAGAACACACAACAATGGCTCAAGGAACACTCAGAACGGGTTAGGGTTTTTTTATTAACGTTTGGAGGTGATGGAGGTTGTTGTTGAGTCCAATTAAAGTGTTTAAGTAGGGTGCAAACCCTGAAAATTAGGGTTTCATTATGGCAGCTCTACTCGTCGAGTCGGGGCTCCCTGACTTGTCGAGTAGACTTTAATTCCTGCGTTCAAAAATCCCATTCCTACTTGACAAGATTGGGGCCTCAAACTCGTTGAGTCCATTTTCTATTTTATTTAAAATAACTACCAGGGACCGGGCTTTACAAAATGGCTTCCAATCCATTTGTAACTTACAATGGACCCAAATTTGAATACTCTTGAACAATTATGCCTATCAATTAAGGACTTAATCGAAAAAGACCTATCATTCTTCATCCAGGTTAACCACGACCTAAAGGGACATCTTTTATTCTTCTTATTCTTTTTATGTGTACAACATTTTGCCAACAACCTTTGATGATAAGTTTTTTCATACCATAAATCGTTCCTATTCTTGACAGCATAGTTGGTTTGACATAACTTCAATTCCATTGGGTTGGAAAACTTCATACCAAAAAATGGGATCATTTTGTAATGCTCGTCTCAGATATCAAAATATTTCCAGAATTTTTAGGGTTTTTGGTTGGAACTTGAAGATTTGAGGAGCTCCAACTCGTCAAGTAGAGATCGTTTTTGAGGATGTAAGACTTTAAAACTAGTCGACATGTTGGAAGGCCCCAAATTGACGACTAGACACTGGAAAGGAAAACCCTAATTTTTAGAGTTTTTACCCTTTTTAAAGGCCTTAAGCCTCACTTGTAGCCTCCCTTATCACCCCCTATGTCCAGAGAAACCATAAATCGTGTCTCATCTCCCATTTTGAGTGTGTGAAGGCTTAAGGAGTGCCTTTTTGGTGTTTATGTGAAGAAGCTAGAAGTGCTTCGTGTATAGTTGAAGGTGAAGTTGTAGATCCAATGTTTACTCTATTGTGGCAACCATTTTAAGGTATAAAGTCGAAACCTTGACCTTCCATTGATTGGATCTTCTTCTAGGAGAGTTTATGGCCATTATTAGCCTACTTTGGTACCATTCTTGGTTTTGAACATGATATGAAGATATGTCTTTAGATCTAGACATCTTAGGGCGTTTGGGGACTTAAACTTGCCAACTTTATAAAGTCTTGGCCCTCCATCATGCTCTAAGCCCCTTGACAAGCTTTGATTAAGTGGTTTTAGCCTTTGACGCCTTGCATGCACGTAAAGTTTGCAACTTTACATGGTAACTGTCACACCCCAAAACCGAAGGCGGAAACGTTCTGGGGCGGAGGTGACTTCATGTGAATATCATAACCAATGTACATAGTAAGCAAAATAAAACAAAAAACATTATATTACATAGTTTTCATTACATCAGTTGAAAAGTAAAGTAGTACAAGTTTCATAGATACATAAGTTTAAAAAAAAAAAAAAGACGTGACTTCCATTCGCTCCGTCTTCTGCAAAAGGACGTGGGGTACCTGTCTAAGTAGAACCTGAGAATACAAGCATTTTAAAAATCAGCATAAAACTGGTGAGTTCATAAGCGGTTTGTTTTTATGAAAATGTACAAGATTCCTTTTGTTTTCTGAAAATGTTATGACCCAAGAAAATCCTATATTTTCTTAAAAGTAAAGTTTAGTTGTTCTGTTATGTTACACTGTTCTGGTTATGAATTGTGATTACCCCAGGAAACCTATATTTTCCTAATGTGAAAGATGTGTACTGAAAATCTTATTAACCTTGTGAAGTGTGTTTGTTTACCAAACCAAAAATGTAATGTAAAAGATGTATACTGAAAACCTGATTATCATAGTAAACTAATTCTAAAGGTTATTAATTTACTATATCCATTATTACTAAAAAGTAAATCTCTGTTATCCAAAATTGTGAGTTCTATAACCATACTAAAGACTAGATATGACTCGAGACGAGGCCAATATCTTCTATGACTTTTGTCACCCTTGAACCTTTCGGTTCGGATGTAGCTAGCAGCCAGGTGCGGGATACTCAATCCCATATAGATCTATACACTCAAGTCACGCTCCCTACCTAAGAGATTCTTGTTACAGAGGCGGTCCTCCACTCGTGTATCTCTTTGGAGTGTTCTCCGAGGACATGTCTCCAATTTATAGGAATAACAAATCTACAAGTAATAATGCGGAAAGTCCTGTTTAAGATCTACCTACAAAGACGATCCTCCACTCGCGTATCTCTGTGGAGTGTTACCGAGGACAAAACAATATACTAAGTTTCTTGTTCAAAGTTCAAAGGTTATGTTTTTAACTATTTATAATATGGAAACCATTTGTCAAAATATAAAGTACAACAATTTATAACGTTTTTCACAAATACTATGATAATGAAATCTTCAAGTTCAAACGGTTATCTGTTATGATTATTAGTGTTAAAAACATATGTCATATGAAACACAACACATATAAAATAAGTTTTGAGTACAATTATTACATGTACTTTGCTTGTATTCCCCCCTGGAAACAGTGAAAAACATTGAAAAATGGTAGGGGTATGAACTCACCAGACGAGGAAAGGTGTCGACTAGGATGCTAAACGTCAGACCGAGGCTTGAAAACATGTGAGGTTACTATGTAATATGAAATGATACACAAATGTATCTAATTAGACTTTAAATCACTAATTATATAAGCTTATACACTCCAAGATGCGAAAACACTTTAATTAAGTGTTAGGAGTGGTCCGGGTAGCATCTAAGGGTGTGTAGGGCCTAGATAAAGAGTTTACTCTTCAAAAGTAAGCCCTTAGGGGAGTTTACGGTCCTATGACCATATTCCCATGAGTTTACGGCCGTAAACTCATGGGTGGTGCGTTCTTGGATGTTAAATGTTCTTACAATGCACAAATGAAAGTTCTAGGGTTGATTCTATGGCTTAGGAAGTGACTGGGAGTTGAAAGGGCCTTGGAAAAGGAGTTTACGGTTTATGAAGATGTTCTTGGGGAGTTTACTACCTTAAACTCATGTTTGTCTATGAATCATGTGTTTTTGTGGTTGAAGGTTAAGCATATAAGGTTCTAGGTTCAATTCCAAGCCACGCAAGGTGTTAAAGGCACTTTAACACCCATTTGAAGAGTTTATGGTCCAAGAAGATGAGTTTATGGTCCAAGGAGATGATTTTACGGTCTAAGAATGTTCTTGGACTATAAACTCAGGTTTGATCCATTTACATATGTTTTGGTGCATCACATGAAGGATTATAAGGTTCTACACTCTCATGGAAGCATTTGGAGGTGTTTAGGGGCATTTTGACACTTTAACAAGGGTTTATGGTCCAATCATGTTCTTGGACCATAAACTCATGTCCAATACTCAAATGGCACGAATTTGGGATCCTAAGTTCATGCATGCAAGTTTCTAAGCCATATCTAAGCACTAGAATGGGTTTGGAGGGGTTTTGGGGCTTCAAAACCCTATCAAGGGGTGTTCACGGTTTTGGGAGGATCCTTAGACCATAAAAACTTGTTCTTGGGTGTTTTTGGAAGTTTTAAACATGAATTTGCATGCCAAACAAGTTAAACAACAAGCTTGGATGAAGTACTTACCAAATTGAAGCTTGAAATGGGGTTTTTGGATGAATTTCGAATTCTAGAGAGAGAGTAGTGAGAGAAAGTGTTTATAGAGATAGAAAAAACTTCAAAATGATGTCACTCACTCCCTTATATAGGGGTTGAGTTTATGGCCCGGTGGAATTCCACCCGATACTGCCGTTAGATGGTGCTTTTGGTCGTACTCGATAAATTGTCGTAATCACGACTTAAATGAAACTAATAATTTTTCAAATAAATATCGAAAATATTTTAATGTTTCTAACACATCCCGACACTTATGAAACCAAATTAAAAGTCGCGATTAATTTAATTTAACTTTAAGGTTAACGGGAAAAATTTGAATACGAACGGTTTTATTTACCGGGAACGGTTTATAGTGACGGAATAAATTACAGGTTGTCACAGTAACTACACTATATGGGGTTAGATTTGTAGTTTGGAGCCTAGAATTCCACTAGAAACGATTACACACAAAAGGGTTGAAGGGACTCAACGAGTTGCTTAGCCAACTCGGCGAGTCGGGTACGGTTTTCTCGTTTTTGGGACCCTGAGTGATTTCGGTGAGCTGATTAGGAGATTTCATTCAAGAGATTACGGGTTATAGTTTTCGGCCCTTGGACATTAAGGAACTCGATGTGTTACTCAGGTGACTCGACGAGTTGATAGACTCTGAAGGAACTAGACGAGTTGCTAGATGCACTCGATGAGTTGGGGCAACATGGACTGTTGACCTTGAGTATTAAATTTGATCTTGGCCTTTGACTTTGGGAAAATTAGTCCCAAGGGGTGCTTAGAGTAAACCAGATTATAATGAAGGAGATTAAGGGATTAGAGTAAGGCCCGTAAGGAGTTGGGGCCCAATTTGGAAAATTAGGCCATTGACGGATTTATGGACATCATAGTGTTGGGGTTTTGTTTTGGGTTTTGGCCTCAGTTTGGATCATACTGAGCCAAGGGTAGAATGGTCATTTTACCCCCATTTATGGATTATGGATTATAGTATGTAACTTAATTGCTAATTGAATATACTTGATGGTATTGTTACCTCGGAAGTCGGCAGGACAATAGCTAAGGATGACATTCGGGATGCTTCTGCATTCGAGGTGAGTCTCCTCACTATACTAATGGGTCGAAGGAACCAAGGCTAACCCATTTTTTTAGTTGTGTTGATTGTTTAGAATGTGCTATCGATACCTTATGTATTTATGTGAAGACCATGTGGGGGTTCCCATGTCAATTAGTTTTATGTGGTATGCTAGTTGAATGTGTGGTATTTGGTTTGCTAGTTGTCTTTGTGATACTTTCATGAAGGACTCCTGGGGAGGGTTCCCGAGGCAGTTGGATATAAGACCATGTGGGGGATCCCATGGCATTCCAGGCTAAGAGCATGAGGGGTTCCCATGGCAATCGGCTAGGACCATGAGGGGGTTCCTATGGCACTCAGTGTAAGACCTTGGAGGGTTTATAGGGCATCCTTATATGTTTGTAAGACCATGTGGGGGTTCGCATGGCAGTGGGCTAAGACCATGAGGAGGTTCCTATGGCACCTGAAGTAAGACCCTGTATGGTTTTCATAGCTTCCCTATATGTTCATGTGCATGGCTTGTGTAGTTGATATGATTTATGTGATTATAGTATAAGACCTTGGAGGGTCTCCATGGCATCTCTATATGTGTATATGCATGGTTATGTGATGGATATGGTTTATGTGATTACGTGGGGTATGCTCTGGGGAACTCACTGAGCTTCATGCTTACAGATTGTTTATAGTTTCAAGTATCATTGTTTTGGAAAGGAAGGGTTCGACTTGATCGCAATGCATACACCCGTGTTTCCGCAATATGTGATTTTGGGACAAACTCTGATGAATGTTTTTAATTAATCATGTTTTGGAATGTCTGGATTTAAAGGATATATGTGTTTTAACTGTAATGAAAAATAAAATTTTTACCCTTGATTTTTAGGTTGTTACAAGTTGGTATCAGAGCCTTGGTTTGAGGGACTCAGACATACTTTCAGGTGTATCTGAACTCAAACTGAGGATTTGTAAAGTTTTCAAAAAGAAAAATGTTTTCAAGGAAAAAGGTTATCTAAGACAAGAAAGGGTGTGATGCATGTAATCAGCCAAGCTCAAGTAATTTTTTTCCCTAAATACCCATATAGTTATCTCTTATGACTTGATTTATGAATCTGAGAATTGCATGCTAGTTAGGGCTAGGAGAGATGCCCCTGTATGTTGTATGAGCTGGTATTCTTGCATGCTACTATGTAGTCAGCGATAGATTGGCCTGATATGTGATGCTTGTAGCCTTAGAGATACTGGATGCCATCCTAGAATGAGAATGATTATTGGTATTAATAACTGCTAAGTGTATGTTTTGAAAATTGTATATTGTTAGGATCTTGTAGCCTTAGAATAGTGTATTTGGCTTTATTTCCTATTCTGTGTATAATTGGCATGCATAAGGCAGTCGCCAGTAAGGGTGGATGTAGACAGCATGAGTGGTGGTATGCAGGCCGAATGTTTTGTGATAGTTACAGGGTTTGGAGATTACCCTAGGGGTAAGCCTGGGATGAGGTTAGTGAAAGGTTTTGCCTGCTTGCGGATTGTACGTGTGGATAAACTTACTTGTCTAGTGTGTGTTGGTTAGATTTACCGTACCTGAATGTTGCTTGCTTTGTTCTTTGTGGGATTCCTAGTGATGTGGATCAACTACTAAGTGAATATGTTAAGTCACATACAGTACATGTTAAATAATCTAAGAGTGATGTATTTGATCCTATTGCACAACTCTCGTCTGAGTCTAACCGTTTTAGGGTTGAATCTTTTACTCGAAGGAGTATCTGACCTTTGTTGTATGTGACTATATCCATGAGGTAGTTGGTCGACATTGGTGGGAATCTTTCAGCAGCTAAGGGAAAGAGGAGTATGGGAACCTAGGAAAGCCTAGGATATGCTCCAGTGAGTTTAGTGGGGGCGGTTCGGTGAAGTTGGGAACCTAGGAGAGCCTAAGAGTTGCTTTGGTGGGTATTGTACTGCTGTTTAGCAGAGAGTTGGTGCATCAATGGAGTAGGTGACTTAAAGGATTCAGGAGGATTGCTGAGGAAAGTATGGATATGTGTGGAAGGTAGTATTGGGCTCATACTCTTGAAAGCACATGATCTATACTTGAATTGGTGAGAGTCTTAGAGAATCTAAGAAGCCTATGGGAAGGAGAATTCTTGGTTATAATTGGACCATCGGAATAGCGGCTGTGCAAAATGAGAATGTGCATGTATGGGGAAGAACCAGGGTTTGGTCCTGGCACCAGTGGTGAGCCAGTTACTAGAAGGACAACCATGATTTTGAGTTCGCCTTGGATCTCTTGTGTCAGGCGGTAAGGATTGATTGTGCGATCTATGACACTTTTGGGATTGGAGACTATGTCTCGGGGATATTTTGTAGCCTAATTTAGAACATAGGTTACTCCAATTATTGTAGCTCATCCGTTGAAATCGAATTAGTAAGTGTTTCAGGGTGCCAGACCCTAGATGATATGAATCCTAGAGCCCGGGGGTGGGAGATCGATATGGAACACCTCAAAAAGAGAAGCTCAATTTAGGTGAAGTACGTGTGGGGAAACATATGATGAAGATTGTCGTTCCAAGGGCCTGGGCTGCTTTAAGTGCGGCAAGGTTGGTTATGTCAGCAGGGATTGCCCACACGGGGCAAGCTCGTTATGTTTCGCGGTGATCAGGCGAGCTGCAAGAAGGTCGATTGTATAATGACTAGATGAGGAACACGGAGTGCACCTACTCCGACTATTATTAGGAACACATTCGGACGAGAGGGTGGGACATGAGCCTCAGTAGAGATGGGCCACATTTCGCAATATCTGACAGGAGAGATCGAAACTTCAACAGGTGAGGGGTACGGGGTATGTACATTTTTTCTTTCTTTCCAGCTTTACCTGTATTTTTTTGTAATCTTGCATTAGCATGAGTGTGCATATTGTTGGGGGGTTATCTCTATTGTGGTTGAGTTATATATTCAAGAGGAGTTATATGCCATCTGCATACCGTGAATATTTGGTAGAGTAGTACGAGGTTGTCTCCTTACACATGTGGATTTTCTAGTGTTCAAATGTCATTTTGGGTATAGTTGGGATTGGTTCGAGGGCTTGTACGATGGAGTTATGACTAATACTCAGTAGCCTTAGTAACTATGCTTGGAAGGGTTTTCGGGGTTACCGGGGGAATAGAGAGTTGTTGCTGAAGTTTTGATTGGAACATCCAAACTTTAGACTTCGATATCTAAGTGTGATATTAGTTTGAGCATCTAGAATCATTGGCGATGTTGGGATTCAAGAAGTTTTAGATGGTTTTCAGGAATTGTGTTGTTACTAGGCACCGATCTTCAACTGATTGACCATTGGAATGAAAGAAGGAATGGGATGCCTTCAATTTTCATGTGTCGAGCGGACTTAGTTGAATCTAAGTGGGGGAGAACCGTTTTGATATTCAAGACAGAAACAATTGTGACACTAGGATGCGTTTCACATCCCCATGAGGGGAGGGAAGGCGGCCCTAGGAGCTGACTAAATATAGGATATTATGGGATGGGAGTTCGGGAAACTCCCCAACATCTGGATCGTATCTTCCTGACGTCAAATAGCAGGCTTTTGGGAAGGGGCCAACTTGGGTTCCAGTATGTACTTGAGTTCAATTTGGGAGGATAAACCGTGTGGGTGCTCAACGTTGAGAAGTGTTCGATTGGTAGATGAACGATAGGGCCATGGGCGGCGGTCATGTAGTTAGGGTGAAAGTGTTGTAAGACTACGAGGGAGCCGTTGAATTCACTAATGGTTAGTTATGGTGAAAGTGTTGTAAGAATACGCGGGAGCCGTAGCGTTCACTAATGGCCAGTTAGGGCAAAAGTGTTGTAAGACTGTGGGGGAGTCGTAGCATTCACTAGTAGTCGGATAGTGTGGGAAGTGTTGTAAGACTGCGGGGGAGTCGTAGCATTCACTAGCATCCGGACAACGTGGGAAGTGTTGTAAGACTGCGAGATAGTCGTAGCATTCACAGATTCTTTCAAAAGATTTAGGCTAGGGTAGGCTAATTCGCAAGGTTGTAGGAAAGCCACAACTTAATTAGAATCAGGACCAAAGATTTTTATTTGATCAATTATATGTGGGTGAGCCCGGATGGTTATGGGAATTCGGTTGAGTCAAGGGTTTTGATCTTGAGTTGCATGATCATGTGGATAATTAGTACGTGGCATAGTAGGGCTACGGTTGGGTAGTCCTGATATTGATCTCTTGGGAAACGTGGTGGTTGGACTAGGTGCAAGACTGGTAGTCTCGGGGTTCGGCTAAGGGTATATATTTATCGGTCAAGTAAGGGATGTCAGAATTTATGGTGCAATATGAAAAAATGCAGATTCATGGATCTCGAGGTAGGAGTAGGGTATCGCTTCGTTTTGAGGAAGATCCCGAATCGGAATTCGTGCATGTTCAGTGCACGATTTTGATTTAGTGGGATGAAAATTGGGGGTATCTATATGCCAAGGGAGACAGTTTCGAGGTCCAAGGGTAATGGATGGACTTAGTTGATAGCAACCCAAGTTATTTTGATGTGTCCCAGTTTAGTCTTATCCGCGAAAGAGCCACAACATTCTAAAACGGAGGAAAGGATGGGTCGATTGAGACCCGAGGCGACATAAGACTACAGTGGTTCTGGTAGCAGTCACTTTTCGTATTAGATTATGTGGCGACAAGTTGTCCGGCTATTATGGTTGAAAGTATTATAAGGATTGATGGAGCCATTAGTGGCGATGTAGCTAGGACATTTATTACTTGAAAAGGTCTCTATTGGAGGTCGCGTGGGGCGAGTGTGAGGTTGCTAGTCAACACAGCAACCGGGTAGGAATCTGGTATTCTGAATGAAGGCGTTTGGCACCCAGATACGGTAAGTGGATTCATTCAGTTGATAACACCAAGATAATCAGGTTTGGAGAGAGTCTGGTGTGGTTTGGTCCTGTTTCCTTTTCGAAAGGACATTAAATGATCGGGGTGATGGTTGTGTCCCTCAAGACGTCAGGTGTCCGTATTCACTGGGTTCTGGACGAGTTGTCGATTATTAGTAAGAGTTGGATACTCAAGTTCCATCCTGGTTGAAGCTCTCTCAAGGCCTCACTCTAAGGAGTGACACCCAATTCCGGAAGCCGGGTTAAAGGCAAGTTATAGTAAGCCTATCAGAATTTGGCCCCTGTAGGCTAGGGGTGCATCATGTAAGATTGTAGTAGAAGATTAGACTGATTCATAGTGCTTACTATGTTTCAGCCACAGAAGTGTTTGGACAACGAATCCGTTGTGTTCAATATTCAGGCAAAGGTGCACCCGGATTATAGGAGGAAGTTAGTGTTAGTTATCAAATAGAAAGTGCAGGCCATGAGGAAGTAAGGTAACAAGATTAGTGAGGGTCCAATGAGAATCATCATTCGGATCATAGTAGGTAATGGAAGTCACGGGCGTGGATCGTGAGCAGCGACTAGAGGAGGAGATGGGGAAGCATTAACCAGACCTTGTGCATCAACAGACTTCGAGGACGAAGTCTAGTTCAAGTGGGGGAGATTTGTAATGCTCGTCTCAGATATAAAATTATTTCCAGATTTTTTTAGGGTTTTTGGTTGGAACTCAACAAGTTGTGGTGCTCCAAGTCGTCGAGTAGAGATCGTTTATGAGGATGCGAGACTTCGGATCTACTTGTCGAGTTCGAAGGCCCCAAATTGACGATTAGACACTGGAAAGGAAAACCCTAATATTTAGGGTTTGTATTATATTTAAAGGCCTTAAACCTCACTTGTAGCCTCCCTTATTATCCATTTTGTCCAGAGAAACCTTAAATCATGTCTCATTTCCCATTTTGAGTGTGTGAGGGCTTAAGGAGTGCCTTTTTGATGTTTATGTGAAGAAGCTTGAAGTGCTTGGTGCATAACTGAAGGGAGAGGCTGTAGATCTGGTGTTTACTCTACTGTGGCAACCGTTTTAAGGTATAAAGTTGAAACTTTAACCTTCCATTGCTTGGATTTTCTTCTATGAAGGTTTATGACCATTATTAGCCTAGTTTGGTACCATTCTTGGTTTTGAGCATGATATGAAGATATGGCTTTAGATCTGGACATCTCAGGGCCTTTGGGGACCTAAAGTTGCCAAATTTATCAAGTCTTGTCCCTCCTTCATGCTCTAAGCCACCTGAAAAGCTTTGGTTAAGTGTTTTTAGCCTTTGATGCCTTGCATGCACGTAAAGTTTGCAACTTTACATAGTAAATACACTATAACGGGTTGGATTTTTAGTTTGGAGCCTTGAATCTCACTGGAAAGGACTAAACACAAAAATGGATAAAGGTACTCGACGAGTTACTTAGCCAACTCGACGAGTCGGGTAAGGTTTTCCCATTGTCGGGGACCCTTAGTGATTTCAGTGAGCTGATTAGGAGATTTCAGTCAAGAGATTTCGGTTTAGAGTTTTCGGCCCTTGGACATTAAGGAACTCGACGAGTTACTCAGGTGACTCGACGAGTTGATGGAATTTAATGGAACTCGACGAGTTGCTAGATGCACTCGACGAGTTGGTTCAACATGGACTGTTAACCTTGATTGTTGATTTTGATCTTGACCTTTGACTTTGGGGAAATTTTTCCCAAGGGGTTCTTAGAGTTAACTAGATTATAATGAAGGAGATTAAGGGATTAGAGTAAGGCTCGTAAGGAATTGGGGCATAGTTTGGAAAATTGGCCATTAATGTATTTATGGACATCATATTATTGGGCTTTTGTTTTGGGATTGAGCCTCATTTTGGATCATACTAAGCCAGGGGTAGAATGGTCATTTTCCCCATGTATGGATTAGGGATTATAGTATGGAACTCAACTGCTAATTGATTATACTGGTTGGTATTGTTAGCTCAGGAAGTCGGCGGGGCAACAACTAAGGATAACATTCGGGAAGCTTCTGCATTCGAGGTGAGTCTCCTAACCATAACAATGGGTCGAAGGCACCAAGGCCGACCCATTTATTTAGTTGTGATGATTATTGTGAATGTACTATCGATACCTTATGTATTTATGTGAAGACCATGCGAGGGTTCCCATGGCAATTAGTTTTATGAGGTATGCTTATTGATTGTGTGGTATTTGGTTTGTTAGTTATCTTTTTGATACTTACATGGAAGACCCTGGGGGGAGGGTTCCTGAGGCAATTGGATATAAGATCATGCGGGGGTTCCCTCGACATTCCAGGCTAAGACCTTGTGGGGGTTTCCTTGGCAATGGGCTAAGACTATGATGAGGTTCCTATAGCACCCAGTGTAAAACCTTGGAGGGTTTCCATGGCATCCTTATATGTTTGTAAGACCATGTGGGGGTTCCCATGGTAGTGGGATAAGACCATAAGGGGGTTCCTATGGCACCCAAAGTAAGACCATGTATGGTTTTCATGGCTTCCCTATATGTTTATGTGCATGGCTTGTGTCATTGATATGATTTATGTGATTATGTGTATATGACCTTGGAGGGTCTCCATGGCATCTTTATATGTGTATATGCATGGTTATGCGATGGATATGGTTATGTGGTTATGTGGGGTATGCTCTGGGGAACTCACTAAGCTTCGTGCTTGCAGTTTTGTTTATGGTTTCAGGTATCATTGTTTTGGAAAGGAAGGGCTCGACTTGATTGCAGCGCACACACCCGTGTTTCCGCAATATGTGATTTTGGGACGAACTTTGAAAAATGTTTTTAATTAATCATGTTTTGGAATGTCTAGATTTAAAGGATATATGTGTTTTAACTGTAATAAAAAATGAAAATTTTACACTTGATTTTTGGGTTGTTATGGGTTTATCCCATTCTTGATTCTCATCAAAGGTAGGGAACACAACCTCATCATATTCATCACTGAATTCATCATCATCATCATCATTTACTTCTTCTTGATTAGTATTAGGAATGGGTTTACCACACAAATTGTTCAAAAATTCATCATTAACTGTTTTGTCAAAAGTATGTACCTCTTCATCAGGTTCATGGTCACATTCCATTATATCTGAAATATGTGAGTCTATATCATCATCTTCTACCAACTCAGACACCGCATCACCCATTAATAGGCTCCTTATCGGCCCAGCCAAGAATAGGTTCATTTTGGTGGTCAATGTAGACATTAATTCTTAGCTCGTTTTTAGCCATGTAACCATCTTCAATAAACTCAAAATAATCAGCATCATTGTCGATTCTTCTAATACCATCTGCTAGTCTTTCATGACAACTACAATAGTACAAACTATCACAACTTCCTCTTGTCAACTTTGTAACCCACAACACAAGTTCTCAATATCTCATGCCACCAAAATCCACATCACGAACTGACATTCTTATAGGGTCTAAGTACACTCACGGGTTTGATGCAAACATTCAATTGTAGTGAACATCTACAGTGAGATACGTACCGTTAGATGATTCCATTGTAGTGAAAATCTACAGTTGACGATTTCAAGTCCCAACTTTAATTCTAAACAATGAGCTCCTACTGCGTCGATCGATTGATTTTTGAGAATAGTTAATTAAATTGGAACACTTTGGGAGTATTTATAAGGAACCCTAATTAAATGAAGTCGAATCACCCTAATTAAATGAAGTTGATTATGGACAAAGGGTATAATGAACACATCATATGCCACATAATTTCTTTTAAATTAGTTAATTTGAGTCACCGGTTAAAACAGATATTATCCGGTAATATTGGTGTAAACTCAACACGTAAAACAAGTTAGTTTGTTTTATGTGTACAAAAAATAAGAAGTTGTCAATATGTGAACAATGATAAGAAGTAGTTACCTCGTAAGTCATTTTCCCCAATGAAATGTGATATACTTTAATTTATGTTAGGTGCTCTTTTTTTACTAATGATTCGGCTAATTTTGTCAGATGATAGATTGGTATAGCTTAATTTGCTTGTAATGACTTTTGTAAGTGACAGTTGGTTTATTTCCAAAACTAAATATCAAATTTTAATGCTATTTGTCAAATGATAGATTTTTTTAATAACAAACTATCTGAAATTCTTAAATATCATCTATGTTTTCTAAGAGACTTGAACCCATAACCTATTATTTGAGATGATCACTCATTAGTCCTTACCATTATGACAAAGACCTTTTTGTTATGGAAATTAGATGAGTGACTTTTTAAAATATTTTTCAAAGATTAAAATAAATTAGGTAAATTTAAAAGGGTCAATAATTAAAGCAGGCCGGTCCAAGCCGATTTGAAGCCTAAGGCGAAATAAAAAAAATGAGGCCCTTCAAATCAAATAGAAGAAGATTTTGATAAGAGTGACAATATCTCCAAAAGTTTTATCAACTAAATAACACAAAAAAGAACACATTTAACTATGTTTTCGTTTAAAGACAAAGTGTATTAGAAAACAAACAAAGTCAGCCGGAATCTGGACCAGTACAAGAGTTTGGGATGAAAATAAAGATTGCATAAGTGGGAAACTAACAACACAAAGTTAACAACATCAGAAAGATAAAACTTGAGGGGGCTACCCTAAGGGTAAAATCGTCCAAATCATAACTAAAAGGAAAAAAGGAAAATGCCAACCTTGTGCTCTGCGCAGAGCATTTTAAATAGCATCCAAGTCTTTAATTGATTTTGATTAAAAAGTTTTGATAAATAAAACATATGTACTGACTTTTTGGCATTGTATATGTCATTTCATTAATATGAACTTATTCTGTTTTGAAAAAAATAAAATAAATAAATAGCATTCCCAAACACAGCAGGAAATAAACGTCATCAATGGCTGTAGAGAACAAATATTTTTTTTCCTTCAACGACATCATCACATAAAAGTTAACCGTAGAAAATAAACTTGAAACCTAAGGGTAAAAGTGAATTAAAATATATTTGATCTCTCAATAATACAGATAGTAACATATATACTAATTAAGCTTATAAAATTTATATGAAAAACGGTGGTGATCGATAAACTTAACCCTAGTCAGATTGCACCTTGAAATTTAAAAGAAAAAAATTAAATAATGATTTTACATCTAGATGGATACTGGATACATGACCAACTTATGAAGGATAATTAACTAGTGAAGATCTTATGGTAAAAGATGGACTCATTACAAGTTGATCATTTGTTCATTCGTGCTTAGATATAAATCAACAAAACATCAGTTAAGCATCACAGTGAGGAAGAGAAATAACCAAACTATAGAACTTCGAAGAGGGGAGATTTGCTTTTAACTTTTGAGGTAACTATTGCAGAAACCTCTTTGCGCTTCTCCGCTTGAGACTAAACTCCGACCATATTCAAGGCTATACCAACAGTAGTAACTTTTGGGTAGCATGTGTATCTTACGAGGAGACAAGACATTTATGTTTGCTTCTTGAAAAATGAAGCGTCAATCTCTTGGAAAGGAACAAAAGCTTTTTTGCTTAATTAATTATAAAAGGTATGTATAAAAGATTACGGAAAAAGGCAATGAGGAAGGTTCAAACTTAAACCTCAACAATAACAACACCCACGCCTTAGCCGATTCAACTGCAATCCCATTTTATTTATTTTTTTCGGTGTTATATAATACATCATCGAAAACTATATATGTACACTACTCTTTTATACATTCTCTTTGCCTTCTAATTCTTTTTCACGAGTGAGATAACTCATATGTAATCCATTTTCCTTCGCACTACTACTTCCTTTACACTTTACACAACTATATTTTGACAACTAATTTTTTACACAACAGACACATATTATATATATTTACAGTATCTATTTTTTACTCAACACACACATATTCCATATGTTTACTTATTTAGACTATTTATATTTACACAACTACGTATTCTATATATATGCAGTTACATACGTTCACTGCAAAGACCATGACGAATAACAATCAATCAGACCATGGAAATCAATTTCTTAATACGCCGGCAACAAGTTATCTTAAACCATTCAAGAGACAAAGTTTTCTCATGTGACTGACCACAATAAAGATTACATCATTACCGACATAAAAAAATAAAAAAATAAAAAAAATAAAAATAAAAATAAAAATAAAGAAAAAAGAACGGACGAAGGTAGGTGAATTCATTTTGGATTCAGATAATATGTAACATCCTTTTCTTCATTATTTTTAATAATTCGAAAGTATAATACGCATGAGGTGAGAAAAAAGAACATGTGAAGGTAAGAGATTAATTTTGATGAGGCCACATACCAAAGAAAATGTTATATAATTTGATCCCTTGGTTTTTTTAACATCCTATTGAATTTGTTTATTATTATTATCCATTATACAACTTTCACTAAATTTTGCACTTTGTCAAATGTTTTTAATTGAACCAGTTCATTTTTCTTATAAGTTTTTAGAGGAATTTGGGTAGAAAGTGGTGTAACTAATACTTTTGATAAGATTCCTATTTAATATTGGTTAATCAAAAATCATGTTATGTAGGCATTAGGCGCCATATGATATTGATAAGTAAGATATAACATGAGATGATTGTGTATAAGTAAGTTCGTAACAACTTTGTATTTTTTCAACAAAATATGTGGTTGATCGAAGATGTTTTGTGAATTGATTTTAATTTTGCTAGTTTGATTTTAGGAAATATAGAAAATTTTAGGAGTTTTATCAAACCACACAAATCGCCCGCATCAAACCACATTGTAAAATGCAGTTTAGAACTCCCGCGGTGCAAGGTCGTAATGCGATTTTTACAATGAATTTATGCATGAAATCTTATTCGGTCAAGAAAAAGTCAAAATGTCAAAACTAAGGCCGGTTCTATCTCTTAAGTATATCATCAAAAGCTAAACAAACTATTCTAAAACATGAATCAGTAAAAAATGAATCAGTATTTCCTCACATTATCCAGCCGATTGAATTGGCCAACAGAAGATTTACTCTATATGACATCTCCTATATGCATCTCCTCTCTCAGTTCGGTAGACATGGTGTTGCCTTCAACAACTCACCATCGCCATCGCCATCGCCATCGCCATCTCTCTCTCTCTCTCTCTCTCTCTCTATATATATATATATATATATATATATATATAATCTATCACTACGCTGACATCTCTCACATTCTGTCTTAAAAATCACCTTAAACCGTAGATGACACTGCCTTCTCCGCCATCGAGTAACCCTACTACCTATATCGTTTTGAACGTCTTCCAACAACTACCTCTGCCGTCACTACCGCTTCACCACTGGGAAATCATGTTTATTTTTTTTCCCCTTGCCCTTCTTCCTTACAATCGTCTTCTTACTTTGCATCTACTATGCATCTACATTTTAATACATATAAAGGTTAACCGTATTTGACCACCATGGAGAAACTATCACTTACCTCACCGTCAACCACCACCTACATCTCTGGATCCCTAAATTCAAGAGATTCCGCTCTTGATCTTCCCTTCTCTCGAACAATAATCTACTTCCATCACCCTCCCCTCCACAACCGGATGATTGGAAATCTTGACCATCCCAATCACTCACGCTATCTACAACCTCCATCAACCACCACCGCTTGAAAACCACATCAGTAAGATGTTGGGTTTAAGTTCATAATTAGCTTCTAAAAAACTCATAATATTTTCAACGGAAGTTTTAATAATTTTGTACTTAATAACAAATTACAACCCACCAATGATCATCTTACAAGTAATGGAAAGAAAACACCAACTATAGAAGAGTAAAAGAATAAACAACATTTGTTGTGTTTTGATCCTCAAGGGGAGTCTAGGAAGTTGGCGAAGAATGTGGAATCCTTTGAGACACCAACAATGAGCCAACTTGAAGATATGTTAGTCACAACTCTTAAGCCTTAAGCCAAAACTAAAATTTGAGTTAAAAAGTGCAAATAACTTCTTCTAACACTTTGGAAAAACAATGAATGAGGGAGGGAGAAGAAGCTACGGTTTTTCTACCAAAAAATGAAGGTATGAAAGTCTTCATAAATCTAAATCAATACCCAAGAGTTCTTAACAATTTAAGCCTTCCATACCCTAAATCCTACATGTATACCATGCCTTTTAAGCCATGCTTACTTTCCCTTATTATATTCAAAAGACGATGTTTTGTTTACTAGAAACTAGCTCACCCCCCCCCCTCTTTTGTATAAAAAGAGAAGAAAAGATTATAAAGTTCTTATAACTCTTTATAAGATATAAACTTTAACACTTAGCAAAAAGACAAAAGAGTCTTTCTAGTCCAAATAATGTACATGACTTATTAATTCATAACATATGAAATAATTTGTTACTGGTTATTGTAAAATAATTATCTGTCACACCCCCACACCGGAACGGCAGAAACATTCGGGGGTGGAGGAATTCATGTACAGTATCACAAGAATTAAAATATAGTAATTAAAGTAAACACAACCATTACATTGAATAATTGAAGTATTTACATCTGTTCGATACATAATTTGTATGACAAAAATGTATACCAAAAGTATAAAGGACACGACTCCAGAAGCTCCGTCTTCTCAAAACTTGCGGGTGTACTTGTCTACTGGTTCCCTGAGAATACAAGTGGTTTTGAAAGTGTATCAGCATTCAAGTTGGTGAGTTCATAAAAATGTTTTTGTAATGAAACCTGTCATTGAATCTATGAAAATGTTTGTATGTTTCTCAAGAAAATCCTATATTTTCTTTAGTAATGTAAAGTAGTCTTAAAACCCTAAGAACCAAAATGTATGTTCATTACTGTATTCGGTAGTTGTGTATGAAAGTATTGGTTTGTATGTCTGGTTACCACTAGTTGTATTGTATTGTATTGTATTGTATTGTATGAAAAATCTTGTAAGAAATCCATGGATACCACCGTGAGTTATGTATAGTAGTGTACTGTGTGAAAACTCTAGCTACCACCAATAATGTATAGTATAGTTTTGTATGAAAACCCTGGCTACCACCAGTATGTATAGTATGTTCTGTACGAAAACTCTGGATACCACTAGTATGTATAATATTTTTATTACTTAAAATAAAAACATGTGTTTGTATTCCCTGCAATCCTCCAGTTGTAGTGTATGATAGTTCTATTAATTAAAATAAAACTAATTGAAGAATTAAATTCCCATAAACAAAGGTTAGTTTATACTCTTGTGAGTTTGGTATGATATTTGTCACCCCATGCATGTTTGCCTAACTGTAGCTAGCAATTCAGGTGTGAGATTGTCAATCCCGTATAGATCTATACCCAAATCTCACGCTCTCCCTCTACGAGACTCTGGTTATAATGTGGTAGGATTTAGTTCCGTACTTCGGAGGGTACAATTGAAGTAGTGCCTCATAACCCTCTATTAATTAGTTTACGTGTAGTGTTGTAGTGTTCCCTTGTACTCAAAATCGTATGTATATCTTGTAGAGTAAAAATAATTATACTTAAATAATTATTTATTAATGTACTCTTGTATTCAAAAATAGTAATGTTTACCATAAACTATATATACCATAGTTTATATGTTCATTTCTGTATAGTGCTCTTGTATTAGTAAAACCATGTAATGTATCCCAAACTATACCTATTATAGTTTGCATGTATGTTCTTCTCTCTTGTATTGAATTCTATAGAAGTTTTGTAATGTTCCCAAACTATATCGCCTATAGTTTGATTGTATGTTATGTGTTGTACTAAAAACTTTGCAATTATAGTTGTATGTTGAAAACTACCTTTATGCACAACATGTTACAAAAGGGATAAAAATACCTAAATATTTATATAAAATAAAGTGGTTTCTCGGTTTATATTAATTGCAAAAGTTTTAAATCTGTTAGAAATCGTTTGCATAAAACACAAAAAATCCTTGTGTTTTACTTGTATTCCCCCTACAAACATTAAAAACAGTAAAAATGTAGGGGTATGAACTCACAATTGCTTGTGCACGTGTTGGACAGCAAGACTATAAATATGACCCTCGAGTTGATGTACGCAGGATTAACAGATTCCCTAATGATAATTAAACACATAATTGTATTTGAATATAGCGGAATCATTAATTTAAAATGTTAGAAACACTTGTTTTTGTGTTAGGAATAGTTACCAAGAGTGTTTGTAGTGAAAGGGTGGGTTTTCGGTCAAAGCTAAATCCGCAAACTAGATTCTTGGTCTGGTGAGTTTTCAACTGAGAACTGGTTTGCGGCTAAAATCAAGTGTTCGGTCTTGCTGATGTTTCTGGCTCTTTGAAGATATGAAGGCCATTCTTGGTGTTCTTGAGGAAAAATATGAAGATTTGAAGGTTTCCTCTTGAAGATCTAGGTGTTCTTGGATGATCCTTGGGAGAGATTTGGGAGTGTTTTCGAGTGAAAAAGTGGGAAAATGACTAAGTTTTTAGATGAAACAAATATATACGGTTTCGTTTTCGGTTGGAGATAGGTTCTCGGCCGAGATCCGTTTTTGGCCCAAGCGTTTTCGGCCGAAAACGCATAGCTGAACGAGATTAGCTATTTATTTAGGGAAAAACTTGATTTTTTTAGTGTTTTTGGTTTCGAAACTTATATAAATTTTATTTATATAATTTAAATGGTTTTCTAACCCTTACGAACTTAACGGAACAAAATAAAATTAAAAATTTTATTTAATAGACTTGACTTTTGTCGACTAAAAAATTTTCGGGTTGTCACATACAATCATCTCGATCTGTTGTGAATGAAGCTTCAGTGTAACAATTTACACTTAAGCTTTCATCAACACCTCCATATACGAGGAACTTATCTTTAGTTCTACGCAAGTACTTAAGGATGTTCTTCGCATAATTTTATTGGAACTTGCTTGTTATGCTCATAGCATAAGCAAGATCAAGTCTAGTACAGTTCATGGCATACATGATAGATCTAACAGCCGAAGCATATGTTGGATTAGTGTCTAAGTCCATAACTATTTTGGTATGTACTTGACCCGGTGGTGCATGGTCCTTTTGGGTTGCCTTAACCAAAGCAACTTGATAGGATGAATAATGGAGAGAAAGGATTAAATATGATTTATTAATATTTTATGAGAATAATATATTAAACGAGAAATCATATTTTTTAATTAATATTAGTCAATAATTAATTAAGAATTAATTTTGCGGCTAAAAGAGATTAATTAAACTTAACGGGCTGGAATTGTAATTATAAGATAATTGCAATTGGGCTATGGATTACCTTATAAGGTTGGATGAATTCTATGGGGAAACCCATTAGAAATAGTCCAAGGCTAGTTAAGGAAGGAGTCCATGGGTTGCTTAGGGCTTAAGCATCCAAATTAGGGTTTCCTTATTAGATAACCCTAATAGCCTCACTATTTAAGGACCCCTTGTGCACCAAATACGTGGGCAACTGAACCCTTAGGGTTTCTACACATTTTTTTGGGTGTTTCTTCTCTTCTCCTATTCATCCTCTTGCTCTTGGTGCTTGTGAACCATTAGAGGAGTGACATTTGTGACTCTAAGCTTTCTACAGTCATTACAAGGAGGAATTGTGATTGTTATTGCTACATAACAATTAAGGTATTATCTAAACCCTAATTCATATGTTATATTGATTATCATATACTAGATCTAGGGTTTATAGTTGTAGCACCTGGTTCCCGGTACGTACTCCTTGATATTTATTTCCTATATATATATATATATATATATATATATATATATATATATATATATATATATATATATATATATATATTGCCTTGGACTCGGCGAGTTGATGGGCCAACTCTCCGAGTAGGAGAGGGTCAAGGAGCGGGATTTGGACTCTGGACTCGGCGAGTCGGTCCCCGGACTCGGCGAGTAGGCCCTGGTTGGGCAAAAACCCTAATCCGGGTGTTTGCACCCTATTTAAACACTCTATCATGGCCTCCTTTGTCCCTAACACTTCCAGAGAGCATTAGAGTGAGACCCTAGCCCCCCTTATTGATCTAGAGAGAGTTTTTGGCCTTGTGAAGGAGATTGGAGCTTAGAAGGAGAAAGAGGTGGTTGAAGAGTGCAAGGAAAGGAGTAGATCCGAACTCTACGCAGGGAGAAGCTTCCATTCAGGTAGAAAAGTCTCTACCTTGATCTTTAGATAATTAGTTGCCATTTTTGTCCCAAATTGGTGGTTTTCAAGCCCTAGATCACCAAGCTGCATGTGTGGTGCTTAATGATCCGAAAGGACTTCTGATATGGACTTATTGGATGATTTAGTAGCATAAAGTTCCTGTGGTTGAAGTGATTAAGGTCCCCATTGAGTCTATGACCTCTTGAAGAGCTTGGTTATGGCCTTTTTAGCTTATAGGGCCATGCATGCACGTAAAGTTTGCAACTTTACATGATAAGCATGCTCAAGGGACATGGATCTATGGTTTTGAAGCGTTGCATGTCTCAGATTTGGCCTATATGGGAAATGGGTCATAGGGACTTGGCGAGTCCCAAGGAGGAACTCGGCGAGTTCTATGAAGATGGCCTTAGACTCAACGAGTTGGATGAACAACTCGGCGAGTCCTATGATGATTGCCTGGAACTCGGCGAGTTGTTCTTCAAACTCAGCGAGTCGGGTCATGAGTCAGTTCAATCATCCCAAGTCATGAATGAAGAGTGATTCAGTGAGAGGGAAGAAGGACTGGTTGAGTAGGACCGGGTTACTAGGAAAAGGACTCGGCGAGTCCAGTCAAACGGGCATTGACTTTGACCAAGGGGTTGATCTTGGGCCAAGGGAGGGTCAGTCTTTTGACCTAATGGTATTTATGGGTGTCTAACCTATGTTTATGGTTTATAGCCGGAGGATTTGCGATCCAGCAGTTAGACGCTCAGCAAGCAGATTTCAGCAGCTACTTTCGAGGTGAGTTACCTTCCAGTAGCGGTGGGTCTAAGGCCACAATGTCGGCCCACCAGTAGGGGATGTATGATAGATGATTGTCTTGGTGATATCATCTAGGTTTGCTACTACCTGATATGTTATATGTTAGCATGGTATGTTATATGTGATAGTAGTAGAGTTCGGTTGTTAGGACCGAAGGGTAGTCAGACACCCCAGATACGTCTAACAGTATGTGATTATATGTTTGCATGTTGGCTTGTTATGTCATATGCGATAGAGGTAGTAGGAGGGGACCAATCCCCGAGTTCGGTTGCTAGGACCGAAGGGTAGTTCAGGCACCCCAGATATGTATGATAATATGTTATGTTATGATATATGTGATAGTAGTAATAGGGGGTGAAATAGTCCCCGAGGTTCGGTCGTCAGGACCGAAGGGTAGTCAGCACCCCAGAATGGTCGTACCGGGTAGGTCGGGCACCCAGAATGGTCGTACCGGGTAGGTCGGCACCCAGAATGGTCGTACTGGGTAGGTCGGGCACCCCAGAAATGTCTGGCAATATGTATGATATATGATTGTATGGTATGCGGTATGATGGGGGAACTCACTAAGCTTCGTGCTTACAGTTTTCAGTTTTGGTTTCAGGTACCTCTTCTTCGAAGGGGAAGGAGCTGGCGCGGTAGCGGCCCATCACACACATGTTTCGTATTCCGCATCATGAGATCTTCCTGGGGATTTGTACTCTGACATTATTATGTTTTATGAAATGTTTTCCAGACATGTGATATCTTTATAAAATGTTATGATCAGTAAACGTTTTAATTCGAATGTCTTGCTAAGTATATGTTTTCAAAAATGAAATTTTTGGCTCGTATTTTTCGGGTGTTACAAGTTGGTATCAGAGCCCTGTTTTGAGGGATTTGGACACACCTTCGGGGGTTTTGGAACTCAAATCGAGGGATTAAAAGATTTTGGAAAGAGAAAATGTTTTCTAAAAGGCTAAGTAGAGGGTTTTAAGAAAGAACAAAGTGTGTGATGTGCACGACCGGCCGAGCTCAAGTAAGTATTCCCCAATGTACCCATACAAGTTTATATATGTTTATTAGTTCCTGTAGAACAACATGCTAGAATAGGACTAAGGATCTAGGAGTGATGCCTTATGTGCCTGCTTTGTGTGCCTCAGTATATGAAATTGCATGCTAAGATTGAGTAGACAGCAGTAGGATAGCCTGTTTAGGTTATGCTTGATAGCATGAGCTTAGCGTTGTATGCTCGTACAGCTTCCTCATTACGAGGATAGAGTCGCTTGAGATTGTTTTCCTTATGTCCAAATGTTGTTTACTTTGTGCTATGTGGGCTTTGAAGTGATGAGAGTTAACTGTTAGGTGAATACGTTAAGGTCACATGTGATAAGGGTTGAATAATCTCATAGTGTTGGATTTGACTCTATTGTGTAGCTCTTGTTTGAGTCCTAACCGTTGTAGAGATGAGTCCCTTACTCGAAGGATTATCCGAGCCTCGTCACATGTGATTGTATTCAAGTAATAGTCAATTGGCATCGCCAAGAGGCCTTCAGCAGCTGAGGACTGGGTTGGGTGGAGTCAAAGGTTTCCTAAGGAGAGCCTAGGATAAGAATAGCAGTGATCAGCGGTAGTGGAAGGGACCTGGTTGAGTCAAGGAGGTCTTTGGGGAAGGTACAGATATATGTGGAAAGTAGTATGGGCCCGTACTACTGAAAGCAGAGGATCCGTACCCGAACCGAGGAAGGCTAAGATAAGGCTAGGGAACCTGTAGTGGGTGTGATTCCTTCAGGGGTATCAGTATCACTAAAATTTGTTATTTCTCTTGCATTTCAGAATGGTGGTACTACGCCCGAGGCCAGCAATTGGCAATTCAGGAGAGGGATCGAGTTCGGGATCAGGTTCCGAGCCAGTAGATGAGAGGCTGCGCAAGTTCATCACGTCTAAGATCACCATAGGTATCCTTGAGTCGACCCCCATTATCTTCGGGTCGATCAAG
The DNA here is from genome assembly GCF_052625555.1 of Lactuca saligna. NCBI lineage: Eukaryota > Viridiplantae > Streptophyta > Magnoliopsida > Asterales > Asteraceae > Lactuca > Lactuca saligna. The sequence continues at coordinate 320,670,931 of NC_136420.1, read as the reverse complement.
GAGGGGATATTGGAGATGATGGAGGATTGCCTCCGGGCATTCAGGAGTGACATGGCATCTGGCCAGTCGAGATCTCGCACACTGTCCTTCAAGGACTTTCGAGGCAGTGGTGCGCCAGATTTTCATGGGGCGAAGGACCCCATAGCTTCCAGGCGATGGATTGCCGACATTGACTCTACACAGATGATTAGCTTCTGCCCCGAGGGGTCAAAGGTGAGGTTTGCGGCAGGGTGTTTTCGTGATCGAGCTAGGGATTGGTGGGAGTCCGTGAGTGACTCGTTGGGAGCCTCAGCTGTCGAGGCTATGTCATGGTCGGGCTTTGCGACCAGGTTCAGGGCGGAGTTCGCACCGGCTGTCGAGCTTCAGCAGCTGGCCAGAGAGTTTTTGGACATGAGACAGATGACGGAGACTGTGGCGGAGATCACCGCCAAGTTCCGGGAGAGGGCATTGTTAGTGCCCAAGTATGCGGGTGATGAGGACATGAGGAGGACCCGCTACCATGACATGCTCCGAGCTGATATTCGAGAGCGTGTCACTTTTTTAGCTTGCCCTACCTTGGACTCTATGATTGACAGGGCGAGGTAGAGAGAGAGATAGATCTGGAGCACGTCCGGAAGAGGAAGATTGAGGAGGGACAGACAGGAGGGGCTTCGGGGAAGAAGCCCAAGGGATCAGATGGTAGGCCGAAAGGCCAGTTAGGACCGAGCCGCTGTAGGAAATGCGGCAAGCCTCATGAGGGGGCATGTAGATTGGGATCGTCGGGCTGCTATAAGTGCGGCAAGGCGGGGCATTTCAGCAGGGATTGTACTGCCCCTGCACCTGTGATACAGACGTCTGAGTTGCTGTGTTTCCATTGCAACCAGAGGGGCCACAAGAAGGCCAATTGCCCCCAATTGACATCATCAGCGCCGATTAAGGCGCCAGCTCTAGCTACCCTGCGGATTACAGATGGGCGTCAGGGCAAGGCAGAGGCTCCATTGGTGAGGAGTCGGGCATTTCAGCTGACCGTAGAAGAGGCACGTGCCACACCCGATGTGGTGATGGGTATGATTCTTTCCCTCTACTTTATTTTTATGATGTTATGTTACTGATATGTGCTCTGTGTATATGCATTAGGATCATTCCATGTGAACGGTATTCCGGTTCAGGTGTTGTTCGACTCGGGTGCCACCCGGTCATTTGTTTTCCTTGCGCTTAGCAAGAGGTTTACTGAGTCCTCGGGCATGTTGGATTGCCCTTTAGAGGTAGAGATTGTCGATGATTGATCGGTGCGAGCATCAACAATGTTCAGGGATTGTGTTTTGAGGTTATTTGAGGAGCGTTGTCTGGTGGATTTGGTTCCCATACCGTTGCGGGGGAACAAGGTGATTATAGGCATAGATTGGTTGAGCCCTAATGAGGCGGTGATAGATTGCGCACAGCAGCTAGTACAAGTCAGGACCCCAAGTGGGGGAGAGTTGGTGATCCACAGCGAGAGGCCACAACATGGACCTATAGTATGTTCAGCAGCGAGAGCTAGGCACTACCTTCAGCAGGGATGCGCGGGGTATGTCGCGTACGTTATGGATACACGGGAGTCGGGTAAGGCGACAGTGAGCGAGGTTCCAGTGGTGCGAGACTACGCTGATGTGTTCCTGGAGGAGCTTCCTGGAATACCTCCAGAGCGTCAGGTAGAGTTCAGGATCGACCTAGTTCCTGGTGCGGCTCCGATAGCCAATGCACCCTATCGGTTGGCTCCTCCCGAGATGCAGGAGTTGTCTACGCAGCTACAGGAGCTGCTAGACAAGGGATTTATTCGTCCGAGCAGTTCACCCTGGGGAGCCCCGAATGTGTATAGATTACCGGGAGCTGAATAAGGTGACGATGAAGAACTGTTACCCACTCCCAAGGATTGATGACCTCTTTGATCAGTTACAGGGAGCATCTTGGTTCTCCAAGATCGATTTGCGTTCAGGCTATCATCAGATGAGGGTCAGAGAGGAGGATATACAGAAGACCGCGTTTCGGACGCATTATGGCCATTATGAGTTCGTGGTGATGCCATTTGGGCTCACCAATGCTCCTGCCGTGTTCATGGACCTCATGAACCGCGTGTGTAGACTGATGTTGGATCGACCTGTGATAGTTTTCATTGATGACATCTTGGTTTATTCCAAGACTCAGGAGGAGCATGATGAGCATCTAAGGGAGGTTTTGGAGACCCTGAGGATGGAGAGATTGTATGCCAAGTTCTCCAAATGTGAGTTTTGGTTGCACGAGATGTAGTTTCTTGGGCACCTCGTCAACCAGAACGGGATTTCAGTAGACCCGGCCAAGTTGGAGGCCGTGATGAGATGGGAGGTTCCGAAGTCTCCATCTGAGATTCGGAGTTTCCTAGGATTAGCAGGCTACTATCGGAGGTTCATTCAGGATTTCTCCAAGATAGTTGTACCCCTGACACGGTTGACTAGGAAAGCTGTGGTCTTTCGATGGGGGCCTGAGCAGCAGGCAGCGTTCGAGACTTTGAGGCAGAGATTGTGCGAGGCTCCGATCTTAGCCCTGCTCGAGGGCGTGGAGGATTTTGTGGTATATTGTGATGCGTCGATCTCAAGCTTAGGCGTAGTGTTGATGTAGAGGGGGCATGTCATTGCTTATGCCTTGAGGCAGCTGAAGCCTCACGAGGCGAACTACCCGACACATGATTTGGAGTTGGAGGCGGTGGTCTTCGCCCTCAAGATATGGAGGCATTACCTTTACAGGGTTCGTTGTACCATTTACATGGACCACAAGAGCTTGAGGTACCTCATGGATTAGCCGAATCTAAATACGAGGCAGCGTCGGTGGTTGGACGTGGTAAAGGATTATGATTGCGAGATCCTTTACCACCCAAGGAAGGCCAATGTGGTGGCCGATGCGCTTAGCCGCAAGGTGGCGCCAATCAGGGATGTTTGCATGAGGATGACTGTGGTGACTCCTCTATTGGAGCAGATTCGAGAGGCTCAACAGGAGGCTATGAAGGAGGAGCATCGGAAGAGTGAGCGGATAGTGGGTCAAGTCACCTCCTTCGATTATGATAGTTGGGGATTATTGACACTACACCGTAGGGTGTGGGTGCCGTATCATGGAGGCGTGCGTCAGATCTTGATGGAGGAGGCGCACAAATCCCGATTCTCTATTCATCCAGGGGCGACGAAGATGTATCGGGATCTTTGCCTGGACTATTGGTGACCCTGCATGTGTTGGATTAATGTCTAAGTCCATAACTATAATTGGTAAGACTTGACCCAACCCGGCATGGTCCATTTGGGTTGCATGGCATCATGCACTTGGATAGACTATAATGAGAGAAATAAGACACTTATGGTTATTAATATATTATAAGTTCTAGTATATTAATAATAAGAATAATAAGATTATTTAATTAGTATTGATCAAGAATTAATCTAGGATTAATTAAGTGATCAAAAGAAGACTAATTAAATATATGGGTTGATTGTGTAAATCATCCATACTTATATAGTGGGCTAATGCTCCATGGATTATCTAGTTGGGCCAAAACCCATATGATGCTCCATGGATGCTCCATGGTGTATTTGAACCCATGGATCCAAGGAAATGGAAAGTCATGACAATTAGGGTTTACTCTAATTGTAACACTATATAAAGATATTATTCTTCCCAAAATCGGCCACTAGATTATTCTAGAGAGGGCTAACCGATTTCATGAAGTGTTCTAGTTTCTCTCAAGTTATTCCTAGTGTATTTGGTGTTGTGTGAACCATTTGAGGTGTCACACTTGAGGCACTAGGCACTCAAGCTTCATGAAGACATTCTACATCAAAGAGGTATGTATTCTATCTTGTTATATTGATTGTTTTGTATGCTAGATTAGGATAATACCTTGGATGCTCATATTTGCATGTATAATAGAGAAAACATAGATCCAAGGTATTTAGGGTTGCATGTACACTTAGGGGTGTTAGAATGCTCATAACCCAACAGTGGTATCAGAGCCAGGTTTGTTTTCTTGTTATACCTGCAATAGAAGCTGAAAAATCGAGTTTTGATGCTGTCAGCCCAGCTGACTCGCCGAGTCCATAAAGGGACTCGACGAGTCCAAGGCAAAATGCATCCAACTCGCCGAGTTGAGTTCATGCACTCGACGAGTTGGACCCCAGACAGCATATCTTCGAGGTTTTTGGCTAGAAATGGACTAGGAACATTACCCTAAGGTGTTTTGAACCTATAAACTTGTTTTTAAATGTGGTAATGTTCATGCTAATCCATTTTCAAGATAATTGTCAATAGATTCATGTTTTGTATTAGTTTAAAGGTTAGACTAATTACATGAAAAAGTTTGATTTGAATTATCTTGTTCTTATGAGTTGCTTAGATTAATAGAAAAGTTGAGTGAAAAAGTTGTTTTCAATCCAAATTAATCTAAGAGTTGAGTATAAAATGTGTTTGTGTAACTTATCCTTAAGTTACATGAAGAGTCACATTAAAGACTCATAAAACTCATAAAGTTGGCAAAGGTTACAAAAAAGATGAAGAGTCTTGTCCTTAAGTTATGGAGGTTCAAGAGTCACTTCATTAATAAATAAATAAATAAAATATGTAACCTTAATTAATTCCATAAGTTATAAAATAAAGAAAAGATTAATTCTTTATTAGTTTAAAGTCTTCCATAATTTGTCCACAAGTTATGGAACTTGAAGAGTTTTTGGATTAAAACTACTTTAAATACATAAGTTATGGAATTAATTAGTTTTGAATAGTTTCAAAACTTGCCCTCAAGTTTTGGAATTTGTAAAGTTTTCTCTTATGAATACTTTAATTCCAAGTTAGCCCTTAGAATTTTAAAAGTTAAAATTCAACCCTTATACTTTATAATATTATAAGTTAATAATATTTATATGTATAAGAGTAAAGTCGGTCTTACCGCTAGTACGCCTCATTCACGAAGCCGGTCTATAAGGTGGGTATAAGGTTGTTGCCTATAAAATGGCAACTTAATGGGTGTTCACTCTCACCCACCGCTTGCTTGACTGGTGGAGGGTCGTTAGCCGAACGGGTTTGACATGACTATAATTCTCCCTTCATTAAAAGTATTAATGATAAATACTAAGTAACTAAACTCTTAATAATTCCCAATCTTAGTTACTTAGGAAAATGTGAATAAGGTGCTAATCCATGAAATTACACTTTGCACTTTGTTTAAGTCGGTTAGTGGGGCGTGTGTGGTTAACCGGCACACTAACTCGTATTTAACAAGGTAGGCAAAGGGTAACTTAATGTTTATCATAGTATCGATGGAGCGTGTGTGGTTAACCGGCACATCGATTGAGGGGTAAACACTTAAGGGTACCCGGTAATTTGCATGGTTACTTCACACCTTGTTTTGTGATCCTCGGCATCCCAGTCACAAAACCTGAAGGGCACACTCGAGATTGAAACATGCCATTGAACAGTTCAATGAATCTCAAAAGATCTAGGAGTTTCAAAACCAATTAAAACCTAATAATTCATTTCGTTTATCTTGGTGGAAATTGGTGAATCGTCATTCACCTACCTTCAAATTGTTTTATAGCTTGGATTACGGCATACCTCTTCTAAGTTATAAAATAGTTTGTTGGGTCCTAGCCTTAATATTTTCATATTGGGTGTCATATTAAGGACTCAAAGATCAACTATCTTGAATATCTCCCATAACATGTCTGGATTAGACATTTATGATCTTCCCAAATCTCTTGAAACAAGCTTTCCTAAATGAAGATGATGTCCCATGGATATCATACTTCTCTCTCCTCTTCCAATTATTCTCCCTAACCCACATGTTCTTGAAAAATTTAAGGTCACTCGAACCCTATTGGCAAGACAAGGTCTAGGTGTGTTCACATCTTGGAGATGTAGTCACATATTGACAAGCCGGGAGAGTTGGGTGTCAATGTCTTGAGAAAGTTGGTGGTTCAATCACTTTCTAAGTTACATAGTGAGTTCCTTTGGGACACCTATGAAATAGACTATGACAAGACCCTTAATGATCTCATCTATTGTTAAGATCAACTTCCTGAAACTTTATGGACATTGACAATGGTGACACTGGAAATACAGAAAAAAGCATTCTCTTCCCAATGGAAAGGGATCGGCCATAGTCAACTCGGTTGAACAAATGGTAAAGAGAAAAGCTAAGTCTGTCCTGTGTACCATTATCAAAGGGTCCATATGTTTATATTGCCAAAGAAAGGGTCATTAGTTGCGAAGCTGCCTAATTTACCTAAGGATGTTAAAGTCAATAAGATTGACTCTACTTCAGGTAAAAGTCCACAAATCTAACTCTGTTAAGTTTCTATTCTGAGATTCCTGATACATGATGTGACTGGGTCACATGGTGATGTTTTAAGAATCAAAGAAAAGGTAAAGGAACTTAAAGAAAGAATATGCTGAATCTGATCGCATAGATGGATTTCTATCGCGTAGTTTGAAAAATCGGATTCTTGAGCTAATTCTTAGGAGTTATGAGATATTGCTAAGGAATAGATAACAACAAGTTTTTCATATGGGTTGTAAGGATAAGTTTTTCCGCATAGTTTTAAAATAAAAGAAAGTTTTTGATTTTATTTATTTTAAAATATCCTTACAATGGCATTTGAGGAAAAATTGTTGCTTATATGATTCCATTAATAGCAAGAGTGGAAATATGAAATTGATTCTTCATTTGTGGTAATGTCTAAATTTACCAAATAAGGAAAGATTCTCATCATCCAAAGTCTCAATTGGACCGGGACTTGGAATCATGCAAGTTGTATAGCATGATGAATGAGAACTTTCAAGTATTGGAAAATTAAGACTAATTACTTATTCACATGGTTGTGTGAGTCAAGTAATGGACTAAGGGATCAAGTACATAGTCATGTGCACTGATTAAGTCCACCACAAAAGATTAATAAGACTATTCGTCATAGTTTACTAAAGCTCAGTAAATATGATTATACTTACAAGCTTAAGTGTAACTCTGAGACATTGGAAAAAGGTTCCAATGTATGACAGAGCGAATAAGAAGAATCAACTGAGGCAGAAGGATAAAAGTTTCTCAAATCTGAAAAGATGGGAGAGTACTTTAGTATCAGCTTTGTGATCATCTTAATGATTAAGAAACCATATCAAAATTTGTTCTCTAAGAAAGTCTTAGTGCATTCTTATGACTAAGAAGAAGGGATCTTAAAATTGTTGAAATGGTTAAATTAAGAAGATGAGTCATACTTCGTTCCAATACAAGTCTTGGAGTCATACTCCAAGATTGTAATTTGAGTGACATGTCTTAAAGAAGGTTTAAAACACTTATAAAATGTAAGAGTAAAAGTTTTCTACTTTTGTACATTTGAAATTGGTAAGTTGTGATGTTTTGGATAAAACAAAGACCAACTTAGGCCAATTGTGTGAAGTGTTTGTCTTGATTAGAATCCACACTATCTCTTGGATGTTTGACAAGGGAGTCATATAGGTCAAGAGGACAGTAGGAGTCTTAAAGGTCTTGAAATTCTCAAGAACTAATCAAGAATGAAACCTAAAGTTCTTCACTAGCACACGACTTGAGGTTTATAACCTATCGTGTTGACATATTCTATGCCCATTCTAGTTAAAGTTGGCTTTGCATATGAGTTCTTAGAGTTCTCAATGTGTTGCACAACAACTTGGAAGCAATGGTAGGCCCTTGAGCTACCAGGTGGCAAGAAATTAAGATTGAGTTCACTCCATATGAGTTTGGATTTGTCATTATCCTTGTCTAGTGACTATGGTTTTGACAATTCACATGGATAAGAACTCATACACCATTAAATCTAAGTGTCATAGAGTTTCTCTCCGATTCATGAAAATGATGGTGAGGAAACACTTCCACTAAGTAGATTTTAGCTAGATAGCAATTGTGATATTTGCATTCTCAAAGTCGTTAGTGGAGCGTGTGTGGTTTACAGGCACACTAACTTGGACTTGTGAGAAATGGCAAAGGTCAAAACGATCAAGACTATGATTACGGTATCCCTTTTCATAGTTCTTAAAATTGTTTTGACACACCCATGAGCTATCTAAGGAAAGGTGTATGTTTTTGATAAAGTCTTATCAAAACAATCTAGTATCAGAAATATGAACTTTGGTAAGAAAGTCAATAAAGTATTGATTTCTAGAAGTCGAGCTTTCTGAGTATATGTCAAAGCTAGTGGGAGCATAAGTGTTATGCTAATAATCATCATGTTAGTGGGAGCATGATAATTACAATAAGTATTGCAAGCTAGCAATGTTAATTATAGAAAACAAAAGGTTTCAATTGGGAAAAAAGTTGTTTTGCTATAATTAAGGGAGAGGAAATTATACTTCATCTCAAATCTATAAGCTTAGATTGTGAGGTTTTAATCATTTAGTCAAGGATATATATGAATTTCATGTTGGAATGGCTCAACATAAGGAAATTCTGTATATAGGTCCATTATTTGCGTTCTTAAATTCGATTATGATTACGGCATCCCTTTTCATAATCTGAATTATGAGAACTTGGAAAATTGAAATGGAAATGTTATAGCAAAAGACTGGTTTAGTCTTTATGTGAGACATCATGAATCGTGTCCCATATGCTTCGGATATAGGACCGATTACATGTGCTATATTCATCCTTTCTAAAATTTTCCGAATGCCTGGGGCGTTAAGAATGGAAAAGGTTTAGAACTGGATATGACTAAAAAGGATTAAACAATTGTCGAGGACAATCTAAGGTTTACCAAAGACTGGTTTCTCAAGGACAATTGGAAGTATAGTGATAATTCTGGAAGGACCATATTGACATAATCTGTAAGGAGGCAACTCTTGTTCAGAAGTGATAGTCGAAATGGAATCTGGAAATGTTTCAAAGTTAGAATTTTCAATCTGTTTAAGATTAAGGAAACTTAATGCAAGAAGGATGGTTCCAAGGACTTGATCTCCTTTGGAATGCTCTGTAATGATTGTTGTTAAGTCTTTCTGACTTTGTGCATAATCATTACAAGAGGATCGATGCATATAAGTTTAAGAATCTAACAGATTTCAGTAAATGACATGAATTTGGAATTCTTGCATTTGCAGTAAGGATTTGGGAGTGTGAAAAGAGAATCATTGAAGTTATGTTCATTTGATCTAGTTCACAAGGTAAAGATCATAGACAAACATAGTATGCATACTTGGTGTATGGCATGACTATTGTTTAGAAAACATAGTGTGCGTGCTTGGAGCATGGGACAACTATTGTTTTAAATTCAAGAATAATGTTGATAGCTGAAACAATATACAATGAATAATGTGTAATCATATGGTGATAAATAAAAGGAGTTTTATTTATATTCATAAGTTCTGAGACCATATTGGATTCAATTATTATTGTGTTTCACTTTGCATGTTTTGACTTCCCGAATAAACTAGGTTATTCTTCCGGAATGACTAAGTTATTCAAACCATCCACAGTCGGTCATATGTTGGAAGTAGATATGAATTAAGACTGTCATGAGTTGGCTTGTAGAGGTCTAAGTTGTTGGACAAAGGGCTACAACACTCATGAGTGCTCATAAGTTCTGAGTATTGGATTCAACCCGCGCTCATTGGAATCACTTCATGGATTTTATCACGAGTGATCATGAGACGATAATATCTTATATTCTTCAAACCTAGAGATATGAGTTGTTACTATGAGTTGGTTGTACATTGATTGCACGAAACTGCATTTGGTAACTCGGTGCTATAAAACGTGTCTTTATGTATGATTCAACAAGTAGTAGAACAAGCCATATGAGTCGAAGTTTATCCATTCCTTTTACCTTCGGGATAAAAGCGATATCTGTGGGCCCCTCGATGATTTGATGATGACAAATGGAAGTGCTCGGCCGGGCCAGGACTGATTTGATTTGTTCAATTAGTCAGTCGTCATAAATCGGAAATCAGGAAACAACTAATGGAAAGAGAGAATGATTATAATCCATGTCTCAGTCCATATGATATCTAGAATGGAGGAATATATGATCCCTTATCTAATGGACAAGTCGTTGACAAAGATCAGAGTTCATCTACAAGGTCAGAGTTCGACAGAAGCTTTTGAGAGCTACGATTGCTAGTTGGTTCCTGAAGTCATACGCAATAATAGTTTTAGACTTATCCAAGTGGGAGACTGTTGGATTAATGTCTAAGTCCATAACTATAATTGGTAAGACTTGACCCGACCCGGCATGGTCCATTTGGGTTGCATGGCATCATGCACTTGGATAGACTATAATGAGAGAAATAAGACACTTATGGTTATTAATATATTATAAGTTCTAGTATATTAATAATAAGAATAATAAGATTATTTAATTAGTATTGATCAAGAATTAATCTAGGATTAATTAAGTGATCAAAAGAAGACTAATTAAATATATGGGTTGATTGTGTAAATCATCCATACTTATATAGTGGGCTAATGCTCCATGGATTATCTAGTTGGGCCAAAACCCATATGATGCTCCATGGATGCTCCATGGTGTATTTGAACCCATGGATCCAAGGAAATGGAAAGTCATGACAATTAGGGTTTACTCTAATTGTAACACTATATAAAGATATTATTCTTCCCAAAATCGGCCACTAGATTATTCTAGAGAGGGCTAACCGATTTCATGAAGTGTTCTAGTTTCTCTCAAGTTATTCCTAGTGTATTTGGTGTTGTGTGAACCATTTGAGGTGTCACACTTGAGGCACTAGGCACTCAAGCTTCATGAAGACATTCTACATCAAAGAGGTATGTATTCTATCTTGTTATATTGATTGTTTTGTATGCTAGATTAGGATAATACCTTGGATGCTCATATTTGCATGTATAATAGAGAAAACATAGATCCAAGGTATTTAGGGTTGCATGTACACTTAGGGGTGTTAGAATGCTCATAACCCAACAGCATGAAGCGGGATGTGGCGTGGTACGTCGAGAGGTGTTTGACCTGCAGGAAGGTCAAGGTCGAGCATCATAGACCGCACGGCAAGATGCAACCGTTGGATATTCCGTTGTGGAAATGGGAAGATATTAGGATGGATTTTATCACAAAGCTTCCCAGGATTGCGCGAGGAGTGGATTCTATATGGGTCATCGTGGATCGATTGACCAAGAGCGCCCATTTCATTCCGATTCAGGAGAGCATCTCGGCCGAGAAGTTGGTTGATATCTATATCAGGGAGATAGTGGCGCGGCACGGGGTGCCAGTATCAGTGATTTCAGACAGAGATATGCATTTTACTTCCAGGTTTTGGAAGAAGTTTCATGATGAGTTGGGCACTCGTCTGCATTTTAGCACTGCCTTTCACCCGCAGACGGATGGCCAGAGTGAACAGACCATCCAGACACTTGAGGATATGTTGTGGGCATGTGTGCTGGCTTTCGGTGGTAGTTGGGATACCTATCTTCCTTTATCTGAGTTCTCATACAACAACAGCTACCACGCGAGTATTGACCGTCCTCCCTTCGAGATGTTATACAGACGGAGATGCAGGACCCCGATATGTTGGGGAAAGGTTGGCCAGAGGGTCATGGGAAGCACTGAAGTGGTGCTCCAGACGACGGAGAAGATTCAGCAGGTCCGGAGCAGGCTTCAGACTGCTCACAGTCGGCAGAAAATTTACGCTGACAAGCGCCGTTCAGACTTGGAATTTCAAGTTGGGGATATGGTTCTCTTGAAGGTGTCGCCTTGGAAAGGCATCATTCGATTCAGGAAGCAGGGAAAGTTGGGCCCGAGATTCATTTGATCGTTCAGGGTTGTAGCCCGGGTGGGCAAGGTGGCATATAGGTTGGATCTGCCAGCCGAGCTCAGCCAGATTCACAGCACTTTCCACATCTCTCAGTTGCAGAAGTGTTTGGTGGACGACTCGGCAGTGGTGCCTTTGGAAGATATTCAGGTCGACGACAGTCTAAATTACATCGAGCGACCTGTAGCGATCCTCGACAGGAAGTCGAAGGATCCGAGGAACAAAAAGGTGGAACTCGTGAAGGTGCAGTGGTAGCACCGGAAGGGTTCGGAGTGGACTTGGGAGCCGGTGGAAGAGATGATGGAGCACTACCCCGAGCTGTTTCGGGATCGAGCAGCAGACTTCGAGGACGAAGTCTAAGATAAGTGCGGGAGATTTGTAGCACTTGGTTCCCGGTACGTACTCCTTGATATTTATTTCCTATATATATATATATATATATATATATATATATATATATATATATATATATATATATATATATATATATTACCTTGGACTCGGCGAGTTGATGGGCCAACTCGCCGAGTAGGAGACAGTCAAGGAGCGGGATTTGGACTCTGGACTCGGCGAGTAGGCCCTGGTTGGGCAAAAACCCTAATTCGGGTGTTTGCACCCTATTTAAACACTCTATCATGGCCTCCTTTGTCCCTAACACTTCCAGAGAGCATTAGAGTGAGACCCTAGCCCCCCTTATTGATCTAGAGAGAGTTTTTGGCCTTGTGAAGGAGATTGGAGCTTAGAAGGAGAAAAAGGTGGTTGAAGAGTGCAAGGAAAGGAGTAGATCCGAACTCTACGCAGGGAGAAGCTTCCATTCAGGTAGAAAAGTCTCTACCTTGATCTTTAGATCATTAGTTGCCATTTTTGTCCCAAATTGGTGGTTTTCAAGCCCTAGATCACCAAGCTCCATGTGTGGTGCTTAATGATCCGAAAGGATTTCTGATATGGACTTATTGGATGATTTAGTAGCATAAAGTTCCTGTGGTTGAAGTGATTAAGGTCCCCATTGAGTCTATGACCTCTTGAAGAGCTTGGTTATGGCCTATTTAGCTTATAGGGCCATGCATGCACGTAAAGTTTGCAACTTTACGTGATAAGCATGCTCAAGGGACATGGATCTATGGTTTTGAAGCGTTGCATGTCTCAAATTTGGCCTATATAGGAAATGGGTCATAGGGACTCGGCGAGTCCCAAGGAGGAACTCGGCGAGTTCCATGAAGATGGCCTTAGACTCGGCGAGTTGGATGAACAACTTGGCGAGTCCTATGAAGATTGCCTGGAACTCGGCAAGTTGTTCTTCAAACTCGGCGAGTCGGGTCACTAGTCAGTTCAATCATCCCAAGTCATGAATGAAGAGTGATTCAGTGAGAGGGAAGAAGGACTGGTTGAGTAGGACCGGGTTACTAGGAAAAGGACTCGGCGAGTCCAGTCAAGCGGGCATTGACTTTGACCAAGGGGTTGACCTTGGGCCAAGGGAGGGTCAGTCTTTTGACCTACTGGTATTTATGGGTGTCTAACCTATGTTTATGGTTTATATCCAGAGGATTTGCGATCCAGCAGTTAGACGCTCAGCAAGCAGATTTCAGTAGCTACTTTCGAGGTGAGTTACCTTCCAGTAGCGGTGGGTCTAAGGCCACAATGCTGGCCCACCAGTAGGGGATGTATGACAGATGATTGTCTTTCTGATATCATCTAGGTTTGCTACTACCTGATATGTTATATGCTAGCATGGTACGTTATATGTGATAGTAGTAGAGTTCGGTTATTAGGACCGAAGGGTGGTCAGACACCCTAGATACGTCTAACAGTATGTGATTATATGTTTGCATGCTGGCTTGTTATGTCATATGCAATTAAGGTAGTAGGAGGGGACCAATCCCCGAGTTCGGTTGCTAGGACCGAAGGGTAGTTCAGGCACCCCAGATATGTCTGATAATATGTTATGTTATGATATATGTGATAGTAGCAGTAGGGGGTGAAATAGTCCCCGAGGTTCGGTCGTCAGGACCGAAGGGTAGTCAGCACCCCAAAATGGCTTGACATGGGTAGTCAGCACCCCGTAATGGGTTGACACACGTAGGTCGGCACCCTAGAATGGTTGTACCGGGTAGGTCAGGCACCCCAGAAATGCCTGGCAATATGTTTTATATATGATTGTATGGTATGCGGTATGATGGGGGAACTCACTAAGCTTCGTGCTTACAGTTTTCAGTTTTGGTTTCAGGTACCTCTTCTTCGAAGGGAAGGAGCTGGCGCAGTAGCGGCCCATCACACACATGTTTCGTATTCCGCATCATGAGATCTTCCTGGGGATTTGTACTCTGACATTATTATGTTTTATGAAATGTTTTCCAGACATGTGATATCTTTATAAAATGTTATGATCAGTAAACGTTTTAATTCGAATGTCTTGCTAAGTATATGTTTTCAAAAATGAAATTTTTGGCTCGTATTTTTGGGGTGTTACAATAGTCTTGGATGAACTGCATGTACAATAGAGAAACCTAGATCCAAGCATTAGGGTTTGTATGAGCACATAGGATGTTCTTTTGGCCAAAACCCATCAGTGGTATCAGAGCCTTGGTTAGTTTCTATTGTATTGATGCCTTATATGTTTGTCCAAGTTGCAAAATTGAGTTTTGAGTCACCTGCCTGATGAACTCGGCGAGTCCCATTGTGGACTCGGCGAGTGGGCTCCTACTCAGCGAGTCCATAGGGGTACTCGGCTAGTTTGAGCGTCAGAAAGAGGGGATTTCCGGATTGCTTGTTGTTTTACTCATGGATACATGCCTTATCTGTTTTAGATCATTAAAATCTAATTTTATGCATATTTTTTAGTAGATCCTTGATTAAACAAAAGATAATTACCAATTGATTAGATAATAACTTCCTTATATGATTAAAGTTGATTATTTGTATTACTTGCGTAACTTATTTTGCAAGAAATTAAAATTAGGTCAAATATAGATAATGATAAAATAAATTGTTTAATTTATATTATTTGTTATTTGATCCTTGTGTTATAAAAAAATTTCAATTTTTTCCCTTTAGGTTTTATAGTTTAAATTTGAACTTAATAGTTTTGTTTTTGAAATTTAAATAGTTAAATCCCTAATGTTTTGAAATGTTTCAAAACTTTCCCTCAAGTTTTGGAATTTAAAAGTTGATTAAAAGTTTAATTTAGAAATGTTAAATTCTAAAACCCTAATATAGTTTTGAAAAAGTTCAAATCACACCCTTATGGTTTTATTAATTAATTAAAGTGTATAATTAAAAGAGATTTAGTAAATCCATAAAGTTTTGGTGTACAATTTAATTAAATTAAAAGTATAATTATAAAATTAGACCACCTAGTATTTTAAAAGTGTAAAATACACCCTATACTATATATAACATTAAAAGTCTAACATTATATATATGTATAAGTAAAAGTCAGTCTTACCGTTAGTAGGCCTCATTCACGAAGTTGGTCTATAAGGGGTGTTTAAGGAAGTTGCCTATAATATGGCGAATGAATGGGTATCCACTCTTACCCACTGCACTCTTGACTGGTGGAGGGTCGTTAGCCAAACGGGTAGGATAGGACATAAACCTTCCATTATAAGTATAATGAAGTACAAAAGTAACTAAATGTTTTTCAAATTCCCAATCTTAGTTACTTTAGGCAAAAGTGAATTGATGCAATTCCATGAAATTACACTTTGTGCCCTTACGAAAACGTTAGTGGAGCGTGTGTGGTTTACCGGCACACTAAATGGTTCTAAGCAAAGGTTGCAAAGGGGGACTCAATGTTTGTCATAGTTCGGTGGAGCGTGTGTGGTTTACCGGCACATCGAATAGGTGACTGTAACATGTGAGGGCACCATGTAAGTTTGCATGGTTATTCACACCCACTTTGTGATCCTCGGCATCCCAGTCACAAACTAAAGGGGCATATCAAGATTTAAACATGCCATTGAAATGTTCAATGAATCTCAAAGGATCTAGGAGTTTTCATAGATTAAAACTTAAATTTCTTTTTCGTTTTTCATGGTGGAAAATTAGTGAATCGTCATTCACTTACCTTCAAATATTCTGCAACTAGATTACGGCATCCTTTTTCTAGGTTATAGATTAATATCTCATTTGGGTGATTTATTAAGGACTCAATCGATCAACTAACTTGAATTTGTTTTTCTCCCGTTTTGTAGATGTCAAAGTTCAACAACTATGGTCTTCCCAAATCCCGTGGAACAAGCATTCCACATGAAGATGATATTCCACGATTCGATCGAGGAACAAGAAATCATGCTTCACTTCCTCCTCCTCCTCACGTTGTTCTCCCTAACCCACAAGATCGAAGAATTGAAAGGTTCAACGTCGCTAAAGCCCTATTGGAAATGAAACATGAAGATGGTAAACTCGTGTGTGCCCACGTTCTAGGAATGAAATCACACATCGATAGGTTGATAATGTTGGGTGTGCCATTCCCAAATAAGTTGGCTGTGAACTGGGTTCTGCAGTCACTTCCCGAATCATATAATGAGTTCAAAAGAAAGTATTATATGATGGATCATGACGAAAACCTCATTGACCTAACTTACATGCTCATTGCTGCTGAATCAGAAATGATTTGGCAAAGCAATGGAGCGTATTTGTTAGGAAAGGAAACCAACCATGCTTCCGAGGACGTTCTAGGAGAACCGACCTGCGTTTGCTGCCAAGAGAAAGGGTGTTGGATACAAGTCTGCCCTAAGAGCCTGAAAAGTCCAGAATATGGGAGAGTCAAAGAGTATGATTGTGCTTCAGGTAAAATCCACTATCTAACTCCATTAAGTTCCTATTCATTGATACGTAATGTGATAAGATTGCATTTGAATTTTTTGCATGATCAATGAAAAGAGATGAAGCTTGATGAAAGAGCAAGATGAATCTAGTCACGAAGAAATGGATTCGAAGATTAGATTTTGAGCTTAGAAAGTTATTATACAGTTGCTAGGAATTTTTCTTTTGACTACATAGTTTTCAGCTGATTTTCATTGTAAGGACAAATGTTTTTCGCTACTTTTATGAATAAAATAAATTTTGGTTTGACTCATTTATTTATTAATTTATTTCCTTGCAATGAAATCGTTATGAAAAATTGATGTTTGCATATTTCTACAATGAATGAATGTGATTCTTAATTATGTTATTTGTGGAAATATCAAGAATTTACCAAATAGGGAGAGTTTCTCATCGCCCAAGTTTCAATCGGACAGAAATTTGGAATCACACAACTTGGTTGCATGATAAATGAGAAATTTTATATTTGAAAATTAGACTAATTCGTTGACAAAGTCTCAAGTGAAGGACTAGAAGATCGAGTACACAAGGTTGTGTGTTGATCAAGTCCACCACAAGAGTAACAAAGATATTCTTCATGAATTACTAAAGGTTTAGTAAATATGATTATACTTATAAGATTAAGTGTGATACTGAATTGATTGTAAGAGTTTAAATCAATAGCAGAACGAATAAGAAGAATCAAGTAGGCAAAAAGATAAAAGTTTCTCTATTCTAAGAAGAAGGGAGAGTACATTTTATTATGTTTTATGATAAGTCTTAATGATTAAGGACCATATCTCAATTGATCCTCTAAGTGAATCTCAGTGCAATTGTATGTCTAAGAAGAGGAATCAAGAATTGAAGAAATGGTTAAATCAAGAAGTCAATCATACTTCGTTCCAAAACAAGTCTTAAAGTTAAGATTGTGACATTGAGTGACAAGTCTTAAGAAGGTTTATAACACTCATCAAATGTAGAATATAGAAAAGGTTTTCTTATTCTTGCACATTTGAAATTGGAAAGTTATGATGTCTTGGATAAGATAAAGATCAACTAGGACCAATTTTGTGAAGTGTTTTGTCTTGATAAAAGCTACACTAACTCTTGAATATTTGTTTGTCGAGAAATGTTTATTGACAAGAGAATCTTATATGTCAAGGATTCATTGGGAGTCTTAATGGTCTTGAAAGGTTTGAAGAACAAATCAAGAATAAACCTTATCGATCATCACTAGCACACGAATTGAGGTTTACAACCTATCGTGTTGACGTTATTTTGTTTCTGTGCCGTTCCAATCGAGTTAATTATGCATGTGAGTTCTATGAGTTCTCATTTGAATGCATAAAAGGCAAGGACCTTAGTCATTCAAAAATACGTTGATGGAAAGGGTGAGCTGCTTAACTACTTGGAAGACATGGTGGGCAGCCGTGTTACCATAAGGCAAGAAATCAAGATTAAGAAAGTTCGGTCCATATGAGTTTGAATTTGTCGCAAACCTTGTTTTTGAAAAATTCACATGGATAGGAACACATACACCATTAAAATGTAAGTGTCATAAGATTCCCTCCTTCAAGAAAATGACTGTGAGGAAATGCTTTCACTGATAGAGATTTTAAGAAGATAGTGATCGTGAAATTGTATTCTCGAATTCGATTATGGTTACGGTATCCATTTCCATGATTCGAATTGTGAGATTTGGCAATTAGTCTTAATTGTTTAGACACACATATGAGCTATTTAAAGGAAAGGTGTATAACCTTAATAAAAGATTATCAAAGCATTAGTTATTAGAAACATGAACTTAAGAAATTCAATAAGTATTGTTTTCTGGAAGTTAAGCTGGTTTCTGACCACATGTCAAAGCTAGTGGGAGCATGAGTGTTATGTTTATAATAATCATCATGATAGTGGGAGCATAAATGTTATGATTGTATGATTATTAAGGCAAGTATTGCAAGTTAGCAATATTAATTATAGAAAACAAGAGTCATACTTTGCAAAGTAGTAAGGATGTAAAGTTGTTTTTCTATAATTAAGGGAGAGAATTTATGCTTCATTTCAAATCTAAAGGCTTAGGAATGTTAATATTTTTTGGTCAAAGATACATAGTGTGTTCTTAAATTTCGATTATGATTATGACATTCCTCTTCATAGTTCGAATTATAAGAACGTAGCACATAAAATATTATGGCAGAAGATTGATAAAGTATTAAATCTTCATGTAAGATATTATGCATCATGTCCAATACGATAAAGGTATAGGATCGATAGCACATGCTATAATATTTAACCATTCTAAAACTTTTCAAATGTCTAGCGCATTAAGAGTGAAAAGGACAAGAATCGGTTTTGACTAAGATAATTAAACAACTATCAAAGGACAATCCAAAGTTCGCCGAGGATTGGTTGCTTATGAGTAGTTGGAAGTATGATATTGGATGGACCATATTGAAATTATTATAAATAGATGAGATTCTATTAAGAATAAGGTGTCGTATGGTAAGTATGGAAAGGTTTCCATATTGGGAGTTAGATATTGAGAATCTATGTCTAGATTAGAAACTTTATGCAAAAGGATGTTCAAAGAAATGTACTTTGAGTGAGAGACATCACATCTAAGGAATTGTATTGTAACAATTCCGATAGAGAGCTTTGTAATTCATTGGCAATAGTCATTGTGACCTTAGTGCAGCAACATTACAAAAGGATCTTTTCATAAAATGTTAGAATCTAACATATTCTATAAGTGGCAAGAATTTGATATTCTTTCACTTGTAAAAAGGATTAGGAGTTGTGAAATGAATAGAATTGGAAATGTGTTCATTTGATCTATTTCACAAAGTAAGAACCATAGGTAAACATTGTGTGCATGCTAAGAGCATGGGACAAGTGTAATAATTCAAATAAGAAGTTGATTACCCGAGACGACAAATAATGAGTAATTGATATGGTGATAAATAAAATGTGTTTTATTTATACTCAAAGGGTTGAGACCATATGGGATTAGTATTATTCTTGTGTTTCACTTTGCATGTTTTGACTTCCTAAATAATTTAATTGGTTTAGAACAGTCAAATTATTCAAACACGCCACAGTCGTTCATATGTTGGAAGTATATATGTAAGAAGATTGTCGTGAATTGGTGTGTGGATTGTCTAAAGAGTATTAGACATAAGCAAATGCTTGCTGCAACGTTCATGAGTGCTTATGAATATGATTTGAGAATTGGATTAAACCCACGCTCACTTGGATCACTTCATGGATTTTATCACGCGTGATTGGTGAGACGATAACATCTTATATTCTTGAAACCGAGATGTGTGAGTTGTATCTTGCGAGTCGGTTGCACATTGATAATATGTAAACGCACCAGTAACTTGGTGTTATAAAACATATTGTTGTGTGTGATTTGGGGAGTGAGTGCAAGCAAGCATTGAATCAAAGTTTATCCGTTCCTTTTATCCAAAGTGGGATTAAAGCGATAGATGTGGGCCCCTTAATGATTTAGTGATGGCACCTAAGCGCTTGGCCAAGCCGGGACTAAATTGATGTTTCAATTGTACTCTGTTGTCAGTCGTCATAAATATGAATTCGGGAAATAGCACATAGACACAGAGAATGATTTAGATCCATGTCTCAGTCTATATGATAATATCTAGAATGGAGGAATATATGATCCCTTATCTTAAGGACACGCGTATCTGATAAGATCAGAGTTGACAGCGGCTTTAGAAAGCTACGATTGCAGATCGGGATCTGAAGTCATACGCGAAATAGTTGTTAGACTTATCCAAGTGGGAGACTGTTGGATTAGTGTCTAAGTCCAAAACTATTTTGGTATGTACTTGACCCGATGGTGTATGGTCCTTTTGGGTTGCCTTCACCAAAGCAACTTGATAGGATGAATTATGGAGAGAAAGGATTAAATATGATTTATTAATATATTATGAGAATAATATGTTAAAGGAGAAATCATATTGTTTAATTAATATTAGTCAATAATTAATTAAGAATTAATTTTGTGGCTAAAAGAGATTAATTAAACTTAAGGGGATGGAATTGTAATTATAAGATAATTGCAATTGGGCTATGAATTACCTTATAATATAAGGTTGGACGAATTCTATGTGGAAACCCAGTAGAAATCGTCCAAGGCTAGTTAAGGATGGAGTCCATGGGTTGCTTAGGGCTTAAGCATCCAAATTAGGATTTCCTTATTAGATAACCCTAATAGCCTCACTATTTAAGGACCCCTTGGGCACCAAAAATGTGGGCAACTGAACCCTTAGGGTTTCTACACGTTTTTTTGGGTGTTTCTTCTCTTCTCCTATTCATCCTCTTGCTCTTGGTGTTTGTGAACCATTAGAGGAGTGACATTTGTGACTCTAAGCTTTCTAAAGTCATTACAAGGAGGAATTGTGATTGTTATTGCTACATAACAATCAAGGTATGATCTAAACCCTAATTCATATGTTATATTTATTATCATATACTAGATATAAGGTTTATAGTCTTGGATGAATTGCATGTACAATAGAGAAACCTAGATCCAAGCATTAGGGTTTGTATGAGCACATATGATGTTCTTTTGGCCAAAACCCAACAGCCGAAGCATATAGAATATATTTCATCTTATCTAGCTCAACCTTTCTGCTAGGACATTGCGATGAACTCAGTATTGTGTCATACAACATTGGTATAGCTCCTCACTTAGAGTTTTCTATCTTGAACCTTTTCAAGACCTTTTCAGTGTATGCACTTTGGCTTAGAACTATTAATCGTTTTGATCTATCTCTATAGATTTTGATTCCAAGAATCACCTAGATCCTTCATTGGGAAGCACTTTCCTATCCAAGCCTTTACACCTCGTAAAGATGGAATGTGATTTCCAATTATAAGTATGTCATCCACATATAAGACCAAGAAGGTCACCGAACTCCCACTACTTTTCATGTAAACACAAGATTCATCTTTGTTTCTAACAAAATACTACTTTATAATTTCTTCATCAAAATGATGATTCCAATTTCGAGATGCTTGCTTTAACTCGTAAATACATCTCTTGATCCTACACACTTTATTAGGATGCGTTTGGTCGAAAAAACCTTCGGGCTGAACCATATAGACACCTTCTTCAAAGTGCCCGTTTTAAAAAGTAGATTTGACATCCTTTGTACATATCTCATAGTCATGATATGCAGATATGGCAAGTAGTATCATAATAAATTTAGTCATAGAAACTATGAAAAAGTTTCATCATAATCAAACCCTTGGGTTTGAGTTAATCCTTTAGCAATAAGTCTTGCTTTGAATGTGTGTAAATTGCCATCCATCTCAGACATCTTAAAGAGCCACTTACTCCCTACAATCTTACATTAGGGAGGAAGTTCAATTAAATCTCAGACCTGGTTTTCTCTCATGGATTGCATCTTTGTGTTCACGGTTTCAAACCATTTGTCAGATTCAGGATCTGTCATTGCATTTCTGTAGGTGACGGGCTCGTCAACATTCATCAATGAGAAATCCATATCACTTATGTTCTTAATGAATTCTACAAGATTTTCGAATGCCTTGTGTTTTAATATGTTGAAAAGGAATGGTCTCTTCATCTCCAACAACCTCTTGTTTAGTACAAGTGCCAACTTAAGTTGCATCAGGCTGTGGTTCTTGATCTTCTTCAAGTTCCACATGCCTCCCACTTGATTCATCTATTAGAAACTTGCTTTCCAAGAATTCAGTTTTTTGTGAAATCAAGATATTGTTCTTACTAGGGATGTAGAAGTAATATCCTAAACAATTTTTGGGATATCCTACAAAGATGAATTTGGTAGACCTAGGCTCAAGATTGTTGGAAGCTTCTTGTCTAAAATAGGCTTCACAACCCTAAACTTTCATACAAGATAGGTATAGAGCTTTTCCATACCATATCCTATAAGGTGTGTTGTCTACCTTCTTAGTTAGTATCATATTCAAGATAAAGGTTGCGGTGAGTAAGGCATAATTCCAAAATGATAAAGGGAGAGTAGTTCTACTCATCATGGATCGAACCATATCAAGTAAGGTCCGATTTCTACTCTCAAGCACACCATTAAGTTGTGGTGTTCTGGGTGGAGTAAGTTGTGAGATAATCCCACAACTCCTAAGAAGATTTTGAAACTGTTGGCTCAAGTACTCACCACGTCTATCTGAACGAAGGATTTTTATTGTTTTATCAAGTCGATTCTCAACCTAAATTTGAAACAATTTAAACTTTTCAAATGCTTCATGTTTATATTTCATGAAATACACATAATCAAATCAACTGGAGTCGTCAGTGAAGGTGATATATTATCTTTCACTATATCTTGAAAATTTTCTGTTAAAAGGACCACATACAAAGGTGATATAGTATCTTTCAACAAGGCGCCTTTTTCATCTTTCCACATAAACAAGATTCACATATGTCAAATGACTCAGTGTTATTTGCCCCCAAAAGTCCATTGTTTTGGAGTTGTGGTATGCACTTCTTGTTTATGTTCACAAGATGAAAATGCCATATATATATGTTTGGTTCAAACTTAAATTCTTATTATCAAACTAACCTAAAATTCTAAGCAAAAGTAAAATGGTTTCTATTTAATTTTGCAAGTTTAGGCAAACTTAAATTCTTAACAACTATTCACTCAGTTAAAAACACTTCTGATTCGTTCGAATCCACTTTCCCTCGATAATTAGCTATTAATTATGGATAATTCTTATTGGTTACAAATTAATATATAATTATCAATTCAAGTCCAAATTTACTAATGTTGAATTAATTCATGTAGAGCTATGCATGGTCACACATAATTTAACACAAAATCAATTATTAGATATTATTGGATCTATGTAAGATTCACTAAACAAACATAATATTATAGTCACAATATATGCTCTCTAGCACAACCAAAACTAATACTTTAATCACTTAACTAAGATTGGTGGGATCCTAGCTCTAGCAATTCAATGGTCACTAAATTACTAGGTGTCAAATTCATGCAATTTAATATTCAATAAACTACATAGAGCATGAGTTAAAGCAATTTAAGTATCAAATTCTAAAATGCTAGGTATTAACAATCAAACACAAACATTCAACCAACATGAAAAATCCATAATTGAAAAACTAATCCATGAGTTAAAGCTTTATCTAGCTAAACAGAAGCAACTAGATTCAGCTACTCATAGTAACAATCAAAGACACAATCTTCATTAATAACAACATAGTAATTGTAACAAATTAAGAACAAAGTTATGTTCTTCTCCTTCCTTGGATGTTATTACTAATTATATGCCTTTTTATTCTCTGAAAATCGACTTCTGGACTATGTATTCTCTCCAGCCAACCTCCCAAATCCGTAAGCATCAAGAATATTTATACCTTTGAAATCACCCTCCTGACGTCGTGAGAAAAGTCTTCTCACGTCGTGAGCTTAGTCCTAATCCGTATCGAACAAGGATTTTGGCCTTCAGATGCTTATCTTCTAGAATCTTAGCAGTCACATCGTGAGACATGATTCCTCACGTTGTGAGGTTGTATTTTTGCTGAATTCTTCATCTTTTAAGCTTTCAACTTCGAAAGTTCCAAACCTTGTCGCTTTTAGTTCTTATTCTTCAAGATGACTTCCTTTGACTGCAAAATGTAACTAGATCTTATAAGTACCATTTATCTATGCAAATAACCAAAATATTAATCAAAATGTATTCAAATATTTCCTAGAATTATGTATAAATATGACAATCGCAAATACCCCACACTAATCTTTTGCTTGCCTTCAAGAAAATCTAATTATTTTTAAGTCTAGCTTTCATCACCAATATCACACACGACAATCCATTTTAAACTCAGCCATTATACCAAGACCTCACTATGCATATTTGTGTCTAAGGTTCCTAAACACTTCTTAATCCTAAATAATCACACTCCTTATGAACCTTCACCCCGTAGTTTATACAACACTTATTTATGCAACCCTCCGAATCAATCACCATAAATCTTTCTTAACCACAAGGTATTTTTGGTTAAGCTACCCAAGCATACATACTCTAAAAAAATTACAACTATTTATACCATAATGGAGCTCTTTGGAATTATTCACTTCTTTCATATTATTGATCTTTAATTTCTTTGAATTCACCATATTTTTGTTTGATTTTTGGTATCTTCAACTTTTTGATTTTTCATAATTTGGATCTTTTAATCTTCATACTTGATAGCTCCAAAATTCTAACAACTTTTTGGTAATTTCTCTCTCTTTTTATATAACTTACTTTTTCATTCAAATCCTTCATGCTTAAACAAGGGAGCTTAACTTCAACTTTATTAGCTAGAGGTATTAGTCTAAGTGCAATGACTACATAAGCTCTCCTAGATAGATTTCAGGTACATGTTGCAAAACTTTTTATGCCATATAAACTACCAGATTACCTTTCAAATCTCATGGCTTTTCACTAGGAATCGGGAAGCCACAAATATACTATAACATATATTGGCTCAATTAAACATTTAAGCTCTCATCAGATCATCCCACGCAACACTAGCAACTTAAGTTTAAACTAATACTAGATTTAATTTTTAGATTATTATTTCAAACCCATTAGAAAATTTTTCAAAATTTCTAGTTTTTTTTAATTTTCTAGGAATTTACTTTTTCGAACCCCTACCCCACACTTATTACATACAATGCTCTCATTGTATGCACAAAATGATTTTAAAGCAATAAAATGGAGCAAAAGGAACAAACACCCTAGGATAATAAAGGCAAGATCGACTTCTGATCGTGTGGATAACTTTAAACATCTTAAGTATGGATATCTTGAAATATGGAACTTGGATCTTTAAAACTACGTGAATGTTCCATGAGAATGTGAATCCAAGACGTGAAACTTTGAACATATGTAGTGTAGAGAATCTTTAAAGTATCAATATAGGAAATCATATGGCACATTGCATGGTTGAAAGAAAAGTAATAACCTAGTTTATGATAGCTCTAGTAATGATAATAGCGACCCATTAAATGAATATGTAATAAAAGGCTCCCGAATTGTAGAAGCATAGAACTCACAACGTGGGGTATAAAACCTACGACGTGACATCTTGTAATTTCATTGCGAAATACTACTAATAACTGGCTCACGACGTGAGATATGGAGCCTCACGTTGTGAGAACTGGGTTGTCCGGATTGCAATGTTGTAAAATTTTTCCTCTTTCAAGTGATATATAAACGAATTCCTTAACTGATTAAGGCTCTTCTCAAACTCTATGTTATGTCATTTTCTCTAAACTTGTTTCTCTCTCGATTAACCCCACACTTATCTAAGATTGTGAGTCTCGAATCTCGACTCTAAACGACTCGGCTTAACTCGTAAACTCTCGTATCTCTAATTCTCTTACTTTTTGTGTTTTCTTTCACAAACTTCTGTCAATAAACATCCAAAAGACATGGAAGGAAGAGATATAACAATCATAAAAAAGTTTTAGCACATAATTAAACCAAAAATAAAAACAAACACACCAAAAATAAACAAGACTAAAAATAACAAAATCTAAAAATTAAAGGATAAATATCAAGCATCTTCTTCATCATCGTGTGTTCCACATGTTCCTCCTCCATCTCCACCTCGACTCAGATAGTCACTCCATGTAGGACATATTAGATAATGATCCCTAAGCAAGGTGGTTGCTCAATATTGAAGTGTCGGACCATGTTTTCTGTTGTGCCCCCAATCTAATTCATGCTTAAATACATTTGGTCAAAATAACAAATCATAACACCCCCTCCAAAACTAGCACCTCCCATGGGTGAATCATGATGCACTGGCTGTCCTCTCTCACCATGCCCTCTCACATTCCTCCTACCTCGAGGTTGCGGTTGCTGTTCGGGTTAAGCAAGTGGCTCCACATCATTGTCAACAGGTATACTCCACTGTGAACCCATATTGACCACAACATGCATCTACTCCAAATATCCTATAAAAAGGTCATCCAATGGCTTGCGTGTTAATGTATTAGTAAATCGTGGTGTAATAAGACCATAAGATCTTGCCAAGAAAGTAATAAAATTCCCCCCATTGATAGGGCTTCCAGCTGGGAAATAAATGCCATGATACCTAAGTAGTTAGCCAAATGATGAGGGATGTTACAAAATACTCGCAGTGTAACAATACTCCACAAGAAATGTAAGTTCAAACTCGTAACCTTATCTCTGTGCCTCTTGTGCTTGATAGAAAAAGTAATCAATCGGTGAAATAGTTGATGAATCGGGGATCGAATATGACTCTTTTGTGAGACACGCGAATGGAACGCTCCATTAGCAATTGTCGACCAAAAATCATACCCACTGACACTCGGTAAATATTCTCGAACGGTTGTCTTCAGGATATGGTCAAAAGCCGATGAGTGCGTCTCATTTTCCTCGTATATCCCCATATGCCATGAAAATTCTGCGAAGCCACACTCCCTAAATTCGCCCCCCCCCCCCCCCCCCCGAGGCGAAAAAACCAAATCTCATTGATAAGAAGGATCAAGAGTGGCACCCTCAAATGAAGTTGAAATGAAAAACTCCACACACAGTTCTTGGAAAACCAGCTTGCTTATAGGAGATAAATTCTTCCACCCATTACAGGTGAAAGTAAAACCAATCATAGAAAAAGTCTTTGTTAAATATGGAGCCATTATTTCCATAAGTCCAACTTCTCCCAAACACACCCACTCAATTCTTGGGGAAATGGTGAATTCTCTGTTATGAAGCCATCCCAATTTGTTGGTGAAGTTGTTAACCACATTCTAGGGTATGTTAATAGAAATTTGATACAACGGGTGGCAGTAAGAAACATGTCCTTGAAACTGATCATTTGCCTTCTAGAAGCCATTTCCTGTAAAATCAATAGACAAGAAACAAATCAGCAAGATACCAAAACTATTCAATTGATTAGGAAATAGAAAAGTCAAGATACCCAGGGCACACGTCGTGAGTCCGAAGCTCATTTCGTGAGTTCGTAACTAGCCGTTTAATCAAGCAAGGGATTCATTGTTATTACAATATAACAATCAAGTTATATAATCTAACCCTAGTTTTATGTGAATTTCGAAAATAGTATACCTCTTCTAGGGTTTCTACTTTTATGTTCAAGTTTGCATGTTCAATAAAGAAAACCTATATCCAAAGCATTAGGGTTGCATGTACACTTAGAAATTGTTGTTATGCTCAAAACCCATCAAGGATGTGTTTGTAGAGAATTTATATATATATATATATATATATATATATATATATATATATATATATAGAGAGAGAGAGAGAGAGAGAGAGAGAGAAAAGAGAGAGAGAAAGAAAATACATACAAAGAGAGAAAAAAGATGAGATATGTATTTTATTTTTCATTTTTCTTTTAACTTTAAAAGTGTTAAATAAATAAAAAAACTGAAAAGGTAAAAACAAAGGGCAAAATCGTTATTATAAAAATGTTTAAAGTAAACTGGACCAAAGTGACAAGAAAATGAAAACTTTTAGACCATTAGTGCTAGTACAAACCTTTTAGGCACAAAGTGATAATTTCCACCTAATCATAGAGACCATTCTTGCAATTGTGTCATTGCTTTATCATGGTTATCTTATAATTTCTTTACTTCTCAAATTGTCTTTGCTCATGACATTCTCACATGTGCCAATATACTCATGTATAATCATTAAGAGATTCCTATTATTACAAAAATCAAATCATATGTTAGTAATGTTGCACATGATCCGATTCTTTATTGTAGCCTCATCAGGGCTGTCAAGTATCTTACTGTTACTCGTCCTTACCATATGTTTTATACCAAGTAAGTATCTATATGCACGATCCTTGGGAACCTCATATTAATGTGTTAAAGGGAAAATTTTGCAATCTTCAGAGAACCTTCTCTCATATTTAACAACTTCATTTGTCATCTGTCACAACTAGAAATTTTGTGTCTTGTAATCACTATACTCAAGTAAATGTTGAATTCAAAAACTCAAGAGCATGTATGATGCTTACTCAATGGAAAACTAAACCCCAATTCACTACATCAAGCAATTGGAAACCCTAGAAGTTCTTGATTAGGTCCATTTTGGGACTAGGACTTCCTTATTGGACCTAAATGGATCAATAAGCTTCCAATTTGACTATCATGGGCTTAGAACCCTTAAATGGGCTCTAATTGGACCCACATCTATTTATTTCAACATTTTGGGCTATATTGGGCCTAGAATGAAATAAATTCAAAATTTGGAACCATGATTAACCTAAACTATCCCAACAAAGTGTAAAAATCATATTATATTTTTTTAGGTTAAAACTCATCCAACTTAATATACACATGGACTTGTGGGCATTAAAGCCCAAATTTTCCCTTTTTCCCTCCAAATTCTCAGCCCAAGGCCCAAGCCCAAGAAGAAATGAAGAGAGTTTACTTGTAATTGACACCTCATTATTGTCTTTTGGATCTCCATGCAACCCATTCCATGTATCCATGCATATCACTTCATGTCTATTTCTCCCTCTCTCTTCTTGTTTCGGCCGTGAGCAACACACACACACACAAATCTCTCACAAACTCTCTCTAGATCACTCAAGACTTCTCTCTTCCTCTCCATCTAAAATCTCGAAATTGGCTTGTGTTTCAAGAGGATTCTTCAAGATTATCATCATCCTTTGGTAAGTTTTTCCATGTCTAAGCTTCAAAACTTCCCCCTCACATGAGATCTCTTATTCTAAACAAGTTTCTTTGGTGATCATACTCCTAGAAAACTCCATAAACTCGAGATCTTCATCAAGGGGTGCTAGGGTCGAAAAATCACTTCATTTCTTCCATCCTTTCTTCAAAAACCGAATCAACACCCAAGGTGAGCTTCATACCCCCTTATTTTCGGTTTTTATAAGTTTTTGTGGGGGAGAATACAAGCAAAGGTGTAGATCCATCTTTATGTGTATGTTTTGGTTGATTTCTATGCTTATATGTATCTTTTGTATGATTTTGATGCTAGATCTAGTTATGCATTGCTAAAAACCAAGATATATTTTATACTAGCATAAAATATACTACTACATGCAAAGTATACCAAGAAAAATAGCCAAATGGCTTGACAACACTCATTTTGGGCTAAAAACTCATTTTTTTTGACACAAAATGTTAAAAATACAAAGTTGAAGGGCCTAAAATGAAATATTTCGAAATCTGATGGGTGAGATGAGTCAAAACAGTTTCCATAATGTATTTTCTGAAAATATACTATTTGGAGGATTAAAAACATAAATTTCAAGCTTAATGGGCTAAAAATGACAATTTCGGCCCAATAGGGCCCATTATGCGAAATTTTCTGTTTTGGAGGGCCAAAACTGTGTTTTTCTGTAAAACAATGGACTACTAGTGTTACAAGTACTTTGCAAAGGTTTAAAATGCTTTTCAAATTTATAAAGGACCAAAGTTGCAAAAATTTTCCAATTTGGGCCAAAAATGTAAAAATTGCGAAAAGGAGGGGTTATAACCGAGAAAACTGCAATTTCAGGGACTTAAACCGTTTTCAATGAAAAATATGCTGAAAAATATTAATTTCAATAATTTTTGGTGTTAAAATGTCAAGAAAAATGGTTTAAGGACTAAACCGGAAATTATTTTACCTAAAGGGGTGAAAAATTAAATTTACAAAATGAAGAGGGGTTGTAAACAGAAAATTTTCAATGATAATTCAATACACTCGTTGTGAACAAAGATTGACACTACGACTCTCGATAAATTACAATACACAATATCACCAACAATCGTTACCAAACGAATTGATTCGGTCTCGAATCAATAACAAATCCAAAACTACTAACACTACAACGCTCAATACACATATGGAACTCTTGGAACTCTTTACTCTCGTGGAATTACTCAATACGTCGACATACACTCCTTAGGCCCAAAAGTTGCAAATCATGCTTGTCGAGCCTAGCTAGCCCGATGACATGATCTTTAGGCCCAAAGGACACTTGCTTACATGTAGTTGGGTCTAATACGACTCGACCGCGTGTAAAAGGACTTTCAATGGCAAACATGCTGCTGGTCCCCAAGGGTCCTCAGTGCTGTTAGTAAAGTCGGGAACTCACGATTGCGGGTTGGGCTTCGGGCCCTTCGCAATTGCAATGGTCTTGAACGACGCAGGGAAATACCAAGGGTTTCGCACCTTCTCTTTTTCCCTTCGGTCGTGGGACTACACAAGTCCGGGAGGATTGAGTTGTGTGAATAAGTGCAAGCGACGCCCAAGGGATCGCTGGTACGGTTGTCGACTGTACGTTTTCATTAACGGACGTTACAACAATTCACCACCCACTGTATACTCAATGCCTCCGGAGCTCAACGAATACCTCTAACGTAACAAAATAACAGTACACAAACTAAGTAAAGCAAAGTGATAGGAAAACGTCGGGTTTTCCTAGGGTTTTCAACAAGTAAACTTATGAACTACATGTCGAATTTCACAACTCTTACGCTTACATCTGTAGAATTCAAACAAGCATACTCACGGATCTTCACATATTTTTACGCTATTCTATTTTCAGAAAATATCGGATTTTCTGGTGGTTTTTTTTTTAACATTACAAACATTGGATTCCAAACATTACTTATGAACTCACCAACATTTCACATGTTGACGTTTTTCAAAATACTTGTATTCTCAGGTAACAGATAAGTGAAGAAAGGACGGTATTCTATGATTGTTTTGCGGTTGTTTAAGTAACAATGAACCATGTATTTTGGAATGTAATATTTTTGAAACGATGTAATGGATGTGAACGCTACCAGTTGTATCATTCCAATGCTTGGTGATGTATAATGTTATGTTTCATGTATATTCATTGTGATGGTATTCAATTGAGTCACAACAGCCCCCGGACGTTTCCGCCGTCTGGTTCGGGGGTGTGACATCATCAGTGTATCGCCTTGTTACTTACATTGATTTAAAATGGGCAAGATCAACTGAGACTTGTTAGTCTACTTATGGTTATTATGTATTTGGAGTGATAATCTTGTCTCTTACTCGTCTAAACAACATGTTATTTCTCAGTTAACTGTTGAAGTTGAGTACCGAGGTGTAGCTAATGTTAATGTTAAGGTTGTTTAGCTTTACAACCTTTTTCTTGAACTTTATTATCTCTTGTATCATTTTATGTTGTCTTTTTTTATGATAGTAGTTGTTATAATTGTAGTCGGGTGCGGTTTTGAAGTAGTGCACGGTGTTGCACCGGAAACACTTGATTTTCCCGCACGCATTAGAAATTTTTTTGAAATTTTTTACCTATTGTGCCACTACGTTAAAAAAATGGTAACTACTAAAAAAATGCAAACTACGTAAAAAATGTCAGTCAATTGAAACAATTAATCCCAAATAAATAGTTGTCCAAACACATTTTGATTTTAATCCAACTAATATTAGCCCAAAGGAAAAAGAATACGGAAAATAGCCCAAATAAAAAAATTACCCAATTGCCGAATTTGGTCCAATACTCCAATCAGATGAATCAAAAAGAAAAAAAAAATGAGACCTCGTTTTGCTTCTGTTCTCTCCCAGCCTCCCATCAACGACTTCTTCTGCTTCTTTTTCTGTTTTGATCAACAATCGACAACTTCCCTTCCCAAGTGCAAAAAATGAGGTGCTTCTTGTTGGCTTGAGGTGCAAAAATTGATTCCCAAGTGCAAAAACAGCTCCATTCCATGGTCCAAACCCTAATGAAGCAAGTAAGTATTTCTAAATTTCTTTGGTTTTCGAATTTATAGTTGTCATTGTTAAGCAAAATTTGAAATTGCTATGGTTTTCGAAATTCCAATTAGTTGTAATTTCTATGTGTTTATTGAAGTTATGGGATATTTGGATGATTTGGTAAAATTGCTATGTTATTATAGAAACTATTGTTTGATTAGTTGTAATTTATATGCTTTTTATTGAATTTGTTGTTTGATTAGGTATTTAGGTGAAAACTAAAATGGATATGTTTTTATTGTTTAATTCGATATTAGGTGAAAACGAAAATGGATTTGTTTTATTGAATTTATTGTTAGATTAGGTGAAAATTCTATATTTTATTGAAGTTATTTTCTTGATTAGGTTAAATTTTTATGTTTTTTTAGGTTAAAGTAAGTCGTTTCTTACCAAAAGACCAACACCTAATACTAATAAAAGTGGTGAAGGATGTCCCCAAACCCCAATCACCAGGCAATCAATCCCTTCTGTTTCTAATTATAATCCAACTCCAGAAACACCAATCACCAATCAATCAACCCCTTCAATTTGTAATTCAACTCCACAAACACCATGTTGTAATGAACCTAATGATAATGTTGATTTGAAAGATCTTCCAAATTACTTGACGGATAGGCCAAAAATTACAAGTTACAAATCAAATGTAAGAGATACTGTAAGAAGAGCGTATTTGCTTCAAGGACATTGTCAAATAAGGTTACATAAGTTTCCAAAAAAGAAAATAGGTGATAGATTTAGAATATTCGTTCCTTCGTGGTTTAACGGTTTTAATTGGTTGGAATATAATGTGAAAAATAATAAAGCATATTGTTTATATTCTTATGTGTGTGGAGGCCTTATGAATCAAAGAGGATGGAGAGGTGCATTTTTTCCCAAAGTTTTGAAACTTGGAATAAAAAAAATATATGTATTTCGGACTCATATGGGTAGTGTTGATAGCTTTCACAAAAAAATAAGAGAAAAGTGTGAATTTTTATTGAGAGAAAAACAAGCTATTAATGTATTCTTGAGGAGGCAAACTGAAGCGGATGACTATAAATATTAATATTGATTACGTGTTTCTATTATTGTTGTTAGACTTTAATTGAAAACTGATTTACCATTTCGTAGTCCTGATGATTCAATTAACTAGGAAAATAGAGGGCTTTACATTAAAGTGTTGAAAGCCATTAGACACTAGTGATGATATTTTCAATAATACTTTAGAAAAGACTCCAAAAATGTCACACCCCCGAACCAAGGATGGCGGAAACGTCCGGGGGTGGAGGACTTCATGTATAGTATCACAACAACGTGTATAATAGTGCTCAAAGTAAATAGAACCATTATAAATATAATCGAGAAAGTTACATGATTTCACAATTTTATATGTTGCAATATCGATTACAATATAATGAAAAAATGTTTTTTCCTGATGCCATAGCGTCCCATCCTCAAATGCTGGTAGTTACATATTTTACGGATTACTTGAGAATACAAATAGTTTTGAAAAAGTGTTAACAATTAAGTTTGTGAGTTCATAAGATTTTGGATGTAGAGTTTGAAAGCCTTTGTTTGCAAATAATGTGTGTAACCAAGAAAATCCGATATTTTCCTTATAAAATGTTATGTAGTCTTAAATCCCAAGACCGAGTGTATGCATGTTATTTCGTACATGTAACAATCTATGTAGATTTAAATAAATAAATCATTTTAATGTAGAAATCTCCGTGAACTATATGTGTCGTTATCTCCCTATGCGAGTCACTGTAACCATACTATGATAAAGAAGACCCGTTGCGATGTTCTTCAAGCGTCGGAATCAAAATGACATTTGTCACCCCGGACTGGCCGGTTGGGTTGTTGCAAGCAGCAATGGGTGTGGGTTGTCAATCCCAATATAGATCTATACACAATTATCATGCTCTCCTTACAAGAGACTCTGGTTTAACTAACGTGCATTTTAACTTGTACTCTAAGAGTACAATGAAGACTGGTCTCACAATTTACGATAACGAGTTTACATGTAGTGTAAGTGTAAAATCTTTTCGTGGTGAAATTGAACCCCCATTTCGTTTAGTATACTTGTAATGTGAAAAACCATAAACTATACCTATTATAGTTTATTGTGTAGTAACTGAAACTCGTTTGTATTGAGTGTAAAACCTTTTCTGTGTAAGTTATAGCTTAGCAAAACATAACTATACTTATTATGTTTCATCTTCTATGGCTTGTATTGACCAGTGTTGCAGAAATCGGCCTAATCGGCCGATTAATCGCTAATCAGACCTCTACCAATGAGATCTATTGCTAATCGGTCACTATAATCGGGTTTGGTCAATACAGGTCAAATTCGGAATTAATCAGACCTAATTGGACCTAATCAGACTTAATCGAACCTAATCGGGTTTGGTCAAAGCAGGTCAAAGCCGGACCTAATCGGCCCTAATCGCCGATTAATAGTTTTTTTTGTAAGATTAAAATTAGATTTATAAATTTTTGAATAATTTTCTTAATAATTAATGTTTCCTAATTAATATCCTGAATAATCCCTAATCGCTAGTCCACCAATTAGCGATTTCTGCAACCATGGTATTGACAAAGGACTCTTACATTTCAGTGAGTAATTTCTATTATATAAATGTGATTCCACAGAAAACACAAGTAAAATATGAAGTCATCATCGATAAACACTTTGCTCAACATGTTACAAAGTGTTATGAAGGTTGTAAGCTATTAACTGGTTTTTTAACTTTTCTGCACTGTTTTAGAAGAATCACAGAAAAATCATACGAAGTCCAAAAATTGAATCCGTAAACTCTGAGAGTTTATAAAATTCGTCTAGTTTGTTCATAATTTTTATTATGATTTTTAGTGATCTCTAACTTATGTTAAAACGTTCATATTCACATACTGGTCCGAATTCGTAGCTACAATGATAGATAGTTTTGTAAAAATCACCATAAATTGTATAAAACTCGTATAAACATGTGCAAGTAATCATTTTAAAGGTATAAACCTGAAATATTTTCATATTAAACAGTTTTAAAAGATTTTAAGTTTAAGTTGGTCAAAACATTTCGTAAATGAACCTTAACTTTCCTGTGGAAAGCTGATGCTTGAGTTTAGTTAAGTTCTTGGTAATTTAACTTGTATTCTCCCCCTAAAACCTACAGAAAACATGAAAATGTGGGGGTATGAACTCACCTTGAGTGATTTATTTAGATGAATGTTGAAGAAAAGAGGTTTCCTAGTCAAGAACACTTGGCAATTTCTTGGAGAGTTGAAGATCTAAGAACAAATATTGTGGTTTTTGCTATGAGAGATCCATAATTTAAGTGAAGGTGTGAAGAATGTTCAAATATAGGATGAAAATACTTACCAAAAGTGAGTGAAAATCTTAATACCATCCTTGGAGTCTCGAGTTCTTAGAGAGAGAAGTGGAAGAGGTGTGTTTGCTTTTTGGTGAAATAGTGAATAAGGTGGGAGGAGAGATAAGGATTTTCCAGCCTTTGATCAAGATCATTTATTGGAGGAGAGAATGTGTGAGAGGACAAATGGTTGACTATGTAGAGATGAATAGTGACTGGAGGTTGTCTTAGAGTGGGTATGGGAGATAGCTTGTGGACTAGGTAGAGATGAATAGTCACTGGAGGTTGTCATAGAGTGGGTATGGGAGATAGCTTGTGTTATTACTTTATGGAAAAGTCAACAATCCAAATCAATATCTCATACAATATATATTATTCTTAGATAAATATTTCCCCCAAAATGTGATTAAAATATGAATATATAGGGTCTTATATGCCAAAATATGAGTTTGGGTGAAAATCCACGTTAAAATCATGAAAATCAGGCTTAAAACGCGAAAGTGGTCGAAAACCGAAACTAAGAAGCGAAGTTGTGAGGTTCGGCCTCTAAGAACCAAGAGGGAGGGTTCAGTCTGAAGGTGTTGCAGGCGAATCTGTTAATGGGAACCGAAAGCGAAGGCGAAGGCGAAGATGTGGCGGCTTCGGGTTCGGTCTCGGAAGTTCGGTTCACTTGGGAGTTCGGTCTTTAGGGTCTCGGTTTCGGTCTCAATTGTTTGGTTCCTTATCAGCTCCTTGGTGCTATTTCGGTCTTTAGACTTTCGTTCCGATAGGGACCTTTGGCTTCGACTATTAGGGTTTCGCTTCTTAGGGTTCGACTTCTAAAGGAGGTTCGTTTCTTATGAGGTTCCGCCCCCTTTTTGTTGTTTTTCGAATAATCTTCCTGTTTTGAGTGGTTTTTGACTAAGTTAAGGGTCGGGATGCCCCGAGTGATTATAAAAAGTTGAGAGAGGTTGTAAAGGAGATTTGGGAGAGATGTGGGGTAAAGAGAGAGATAGAGAGAGAGAGAGAGAGAGAGAGATTGAGAGAGACTTCGTTTGTGACCTTTTAGTATTTAGCTTCGAAATGCAAGGTTCGTAAACCCCATTAAGCCTCATTATGAATGTTATACGTCCCCAGAGGGTATGTAATAATGTTTTATCGAGTAGTTCCATCTTTTACCATGATTAGGGTTTAGATTTTCTGAGCACGTGAAGACCCAAAGTGACACTTTGCATTAAGATGGTGTATTGTACAATAGTAAACATAATGTAAACCCTAATTTACAAGATTTAATTGAGTTGACCGGTTTGAATCGTTGACTTTATTGACTTTGACTTGACCAAAAATTGGCGGTTGTCACAAAAAAAACAATCAACTTATTTCCCCTTGTTTTGCACAAGAAGTCCTTTTGAGTATTCACCAAGAGATTGGTGTACATGTGTTTTCTTTATTAGTTGATGAATCTAGTGATGTCTCGAAAAAGGAACAAATGGATATTGTTTTGTGATATGTTGATAGTCCTCGCTTTATTAAAGAAAGATTCATTGGAATTGTTGTAACATCTGGTTTTGAAGTACTTTCATTATTGATTCTTATATTAAGGTGTATTGCATTTTGGTCCCTAAGTTCAAGAAAGTATGAAAAATGAGCCCTAGTGACATTGTTGTAATATTGGGTCTTCGAAGTACGCCATGCTTACATGGTGTACGCTGAGCGTGCTAGGGCGCGCCCTAATATGCTAGGCATACATCATTATATGTTGAGCATCCTTATGGCCTCATTTCCCTTCACCTAATCAGTCTCTACCCTCTCATTCGTGTTTGCAACCCTACTTCATCTTGAGAAGCCATTTCTAGCCTAAAAGTGCATGTTTGTGAGCTTAGAAGAAGAAGGAAGGAGGCCAAACTCATCTTGGAAGAGTGAAGCACTTTGGATCTGGGGCTTATTCTTCATTTGCAACCTTTCAAAGGTAAAAAGCTTGCAACTTGATCCACTGGTCTCATAGATTCAGTTTTGGTGTTTTTATGGAGTTTTTTAGGTCCCAAAATGTTAGATCTTGAATATGGCATGCTCTTTTAAGTTGTCCTTTTAGACCCTAGGAGGGGTCTTAAGTCATAAATATGGGTTCCAAGTGGTTGGTTTTCTTCATGCATCTTGTAGAATGTCTTAATGGAATAAAACCTTGTGTTAAGCACTTATCGGACATGTTAGGTCATAAAATTGGCGACTTTATGACTCCTAAGAGTATTTTCGCCATGGATCTGAAGTTTGGACATAAGAGCTTAATCCATTAAGCTCTTAAAATGGATTTTGGGCTCGCAAGAGTATGCCTCGCATACTCAGAGTACGCCCTGCGTATGAGGTCAACCACCCTGATGGTGGTCAACCTGTGAGGCCTCGTTTACGCCCAACATACATCTAGAGTACTCCCTGCGTACACAGTCTAGGTTGACTCGGTCGAGTTGGCTCGATTGGGTTAACTCAGTTGGGTTGACTCAATTGACTTATGGACTTTGACCAAGTTTGACCTCAAGGGTATTTTGGATTTTGATGGATATTTGTCACTTGGATAGATATGTGTTTGTTGGAGTTGAGATTTAGAGTCGGTACCTTATGAGCTATGGATCAGATCGAGAGGTGAGTTTTCCTCACTGTACTTACGGGTTGAAGGCACCAAGGCTGGCCTAGTAGATTATATGTCCTGTTACATGATAGTATGTTGTTATGTTGTAGATATTTGTTAGATCGGTATCCTGTTATTTAGGATATTGTCATGCTTAGTGATCGGTAGATCTACCTGATTGTCTATTGATTGGTTAAATGTTTATCTATTGCATACGTCGATGTAGTGTGGTTGGGTTGAGACTGTACTGCTTTGTGTTGCCAATCAAGAAACCCAGTAATGTTTATATTGATATGTTGTTATGTTATGGTATGTGCGGATATATGTTTGGTTATTGGGTTGAGGCGGACCAGCTGGGACTGAAGGCCAAGATACCCAGGGCATCCCGGTTAGACTGTAGGCCAGAGGGGCATATTAGTCAAGCCGAAGGCCCGGAGAACATTCTAGATAGGCTGAAGGCCCGGTGAGGCGTACCAATCATGTTGAAGGTTCTGTAATAGTACCAGATAGACTGTAGGCCTTTGGGGTGTTCCATTTAGGCTGAAGGCTCTGTGAGCGTACCAGATAGATTGTAGGTCGATGGGCCATTCTATTCAGGTTGAAGGCTATGTATGCATGTTGTCTGGTATTATGTTTATGTGGTGATATTTCGGGAAAATCACTAAGCTTCGTGCTTACAGTTTTGGTTTATGGTTTCAGGTGCTTCAGTGGACCGTGGCAAGGCGAATGCATAACCGTACATATCATTGGTTTTACAATTGATTGGACCTTGGTAGAATCTGATTTTCAATAATGTTTTGAAAATAATGGTTTTGTAACACTCTATTAGTAAAAGGGTTTTTTGAAAAGTTTTAAATTTGTTTAATTTTTTTTGGGATGTTACAATTGTGTACGTGAAGGATACATCCTCTTTGACACTCAAAAACTCCATAAATGAAGTAATTACTAGCAGTAAGTTGAGTTTTAGTCAGGTAACTTATTCTTTACTTTGTTTTATTTAAATTTAGTTTAATTTTCTTTATGTTATATATATATATATATATATATATATATATATATATATATATATATATATATATATATATATATAAGAGGACAAGGTTATGATGGGGGTAGCAATATGCGAGGGGAATTCAATGGTTTGAAAGCTTTGATGTTACAAGAGAATGACATAGCTTTTTATGTATATTGCTTTGCACACCAACTTCAATTAGTGGTTGTGACTATAGCAAAGAAGCATGACAATGTTAGTGACTTTTTTGAGCAAATTTCATTGGTGCTTAATGTTGTTTGTGCCACGTGTAAAAGAAAAGACTTACTATGGGAACAAGCAAGAGAAAGGGTACAAAAAATCTAGTGTGGTTGTGAACTTGAAACTAGGAAAGGGTTAAATCAAGAGACTACACTTGTTCGAGTGGGAAAGACAAGATGGGGTTCACATTTCAACACACTCACAAGTTTGATGAAGTTGTTTGTGGATGTTCTTGTAGTTTTAGAATTTGTGAAAGTGTATGGAGGGTCATTAGCAAACCGTCAACAAGCGTCTGGAATCTTAGCATATTTTAAATCTTACGAGGTTGTGTTTTACTTATATATGATGTATGACAATTTACGTCTCAAGGGTTCATTATCAAAGCAGCATCAGAAAAAGATCAAGACATTTTAGAAGTGTCTTCGATGGTTAGAGGTACAATGGATGCATTATAATCTTTAAGAGACACGGGATTTGCTAGTATTTTGCCAAAGGTATCCTACTTTTGTCAAACACACAATATTGGTACTTTGGAAATTGAGGATTTTTATGTTGGTGCGAATAGATTTCATTTTGAGGTTGAAATCTTCAACATGGTGGTGGATATGCACCTTACAGAATATCGTGATCAATTTAGTGAAACAAGCACCCAGTTACTAGAATACATGGGTGTTTTGATCCCTTGTGATTCATTTGCACAATTTGACAAATCAAAGTTGTTGAAGTTGGCTAAGTTGTACAAGTATGACTTTGATGATTTGGATTTGATAAATCTTGAAGGACAACATGAGATATTTTTATCACTCTTGCATCAAATATGAGCGTTTTGGCACTTTGAAAGGAATTTTCGAGCTTTCTCGTTTGATGGTTGGTACGGGGAAACATCAATCTAATCCTTTGATTTATAAGCTTTTAAAGGTTGCTTTAATTTTACCCGTAACGACCGCAAGTATAGAAATATGTTTTCGAAGATGAAGCTCTTGAAGACCGATTTGCGCAAAAAAAATTGGCGATTACTTTTTGAACAACGTGTTGCTTTGCAATGTTTGAGACCGAAGCACTTGTGAAAGTTGATAATCAAAATGTAATGGATCGGTTTCAAAAGATGTTTGCACGAAGAGGATAAAATTTAAATTGTAGTATATCGTTATTATGCTTTTAACTTTTTATGTAATGATCATTTTTTTTATATTAGATGTAATGAATTATTTTTCAGTTTTAAATTATATTTGACTGAATTTTTTTTTTT
This sequence comes from Lactuca saligna, assembly GCF_052625555.1. NCBI lineage: Eukaryota > Viridiplantae > Streptophyta > Magnoliopsida > Asterales > Asteraceae > Lactuca > Lactuca saligna. The sequence goes on along the minus strand of NC_136420.1, from coordinate 320,630,114 downwards.
TGACAACCCTTACTATCACTTCCTGCATCCGCCCCTGATACCCTCATAGTAGTGTTGCTTACATTACTTTTAATCTTGTATAACCACAAGGCACCAAACATGTTCAAACAGATTTATACTTTGTAAGGGAGCATGTTGCTTTTGGTCATGTGGTACATGTCCGGTCTTCATATTAGTTTGTTTTATGGTGAATATTATTTGGTTTGAAACCGAAAAACCAAAAAACTAAATTAAATCGAAATCGAATTCATACCAACCCAAATTTCAAATTAAGTTTTTGGTTTGTTTTAGACCAACCTAAATTATGATTTTTGGTTTATGGTTTGAGTTGTGGTTTACTGATGTTCGGACCAAACCTAGCCGAATTATGAATTTAATTAATTTATTTATTTGATAAATTATATTTTAATATTTTATTATTTAAATTAAAAAATGAAAACATACTTCCAAATTCAACGTTTACATTTTTCTATTGAAATCGTGATCCCAAAACTTCCCTCTCTTAGCCCCTCCGCCATGCCAGTCTTTGAAAATTAGAACTTTGGATTTGATGTTTGGAAAAAAGGACTTTGAGTTTTATTTTTACTCATAATATTGATTTCCTCGGTTTTTAAATCAAACGAAACCGAATTGTAATTTGGTTTTTTGTTTGTTTCTGGTTGCCTTGAATTTGGATTCGTTCAGTTTCCGTTTGAAAAAAGAATAAATAAATAAATAGAAAATCAAACCTAAAAACAATAAACCGAACCGATCCTCTTCCCTGGTTTGCTAGCATTTTTATGAATGCCTATCCTCGCAATTATTTTCAGGTTTAGTTCATAAGCATTAGAAATGCTACAACTCATTGCAAGGGTTGTAATTTAAACAAACGCATAGTTTAATTTCTTTATACGTTGTGTAGAGGAGGGGGGCATCATGTGTATTTTGTTTATTGAAACCCTTAAAGAGGTTTTCAGTATTCTCGTTCCTTAATTCCTTTAACAAAAAATAAAGACTTCTCCCCGATTATTTATACATTAAATCCTTATTTCATAATAAAACTTGATATTTGATTATGTGACCACATATCTAACATGTTGCAACGGGGCTAAACTCTTACAAAAGGGAAATACATCAAATAAGGAGAATACCACTTACTTTCACGTTTCAACACATGTTTATGTCCACTAATTTAGTATAGATAACAAAAAATAATAATAATAAATTCGTGGTCTTGTTCCCTTCCTATTCAAACGCCCAAAAAACATGCTAATTATAACAAAAACTTATGGTGAATAATACTACACATGCATGTCGCCATTTTTGTATCTATCAAAACACTATAAATACTTCCATCTCTTCTTTGCAATTCTCATCAAACACAATCTCTTCCTTCTTGATTTCCTATATTTATATAAACAAACAAACCTTAATCCCACCGAAAAGATGAGCAACAACCAAAGCGCAGGTTTCCAAGCTGGTCAGGCCAAAGGCCAAGCCGAGGTTAACAACTATCTCTCTTTATGTTTTGATTCTTTTTATAATTTGTATGTTGCGTACAACTTAAATTGTCTTATTGTATGATAATTCTTTATACCTTTTTTTGTATAATATTTGATTGTATTGTGTTAAAATATGATATCAGGAGAAAGGCAACCAATTGATGGATAAAGCTAGCTCAGCTGCCCAGTCTGCCAAAGAAACAGTGCAAGAGGTTCAACTTTTTTTTTACAACCCAAAAAGGATCATAAGAACGAAAATTAATGAAGATCAGAACTTGTTTTTTATGCTATATTTATTTATTCATTTAATTAATATTCAAAAAAAAATGTAGGCTGGTGCACAAGTGCAGCTAAAGGCATCAGAAGCAGCTGACGCAGTGAAGGATGCAACCGGGATGAACAAATCAGCCTAGAATGATTTTTATTTTAGTTTTATTTTTTGGAATCCTTTAATTGTTGTTTTTTATTTTATTTTTTATCATTGAATGATTAACATTTGTTATAATAAAGCAATAAAATAGTTATCGGTTGCTAGTTTAGCACCCGTTTTGTTCTTTTTGTGAGAGCATATATAATGAAGGGCAAATAAGATAAATGCTTTTAACTTTTCAAAAATAAAAATGTTGATTTTACCGTTAGGAGTGTTTTAAATCCAGTAAAATCGGATGTTTTGTTTAATTTGTTTATTTGTACCTTTTTAACCAGTTTCCAGGTAACCTACCGCCAGTAAAGTCTTTAAATTTTAAAAAAAATATTCGGATTTACCCTTAAGTTTTAAAAATTATTTGGATTTACCCTTTTTTGGTTATTACTTTGATTATTATTATTATTGTTGTTATTGTTATTGTTATTGTTATTATTATTATTATTATTATTATTATTATTATTATTATTATTATTGTGATACATTTTTAAATGTATAAAAATATGCTATACATACATTTTTAAATGCATAAAAGTATTTTTTTAGATACAAATACATTTTTAAAAGTATACGTACTTGTATTTAGTATAAATATAAATTTATTTCATATAAAAACATATTGTATACATATAAATATAAAAATACCTACTTATATAGTTTATATTGTATAAAAAATTTAATTATATGTATTTGTACTGTAACATCCTCTTTCATATCATTTCTTATTTCAGGGTCGTGGGTCAGAAGTCGATTGTATAAAGGCTTTGGGCCTTAAGGAGGTAATGGTTAGACCTTTTGGAAGGCGGCAACGATGGTTGCAAGATCTAAACCTTTGAATTATGTTTCGGGCCGAAGGATAGAAAAAGAAAAATCATAGGTCAGGGTCTTGCATGAAATATAGATTTTGTTCGAGAAATTTTTTTTAGTCCAAGATATCTAGATAAAATTGTGGGGCTCTTCAATACCTTTCTATGGATATAAAAATCGTCGAAAACGAAGTTAGAACGAAGAAGTTATGATCGTTAGAAGTTAGGAAGACTTTGTCACAACCAGCAAGTTAGGGCTAAGATTTCTATCTTGTACAAGATAAATTATTTGTGTAACCTTGTAACACTACGTTTAGTATAAATCAAACTTCAATACTATTTATGTTTATACAACCAAGAATTGTGATTCAAATCGAAACCACATCGTGTAGCCCAAAAACCTAACCCAATAACCTAAGTCCACTCAACTTTCGGCCTTAGCCCAAGCTTTCTCTACCAATCCCCCTATTTGGGCCAAGACTCTCTTATTGGGCCCTAATGAGCCGATAACCTCTCTAATTGGTCCTTTTGGACTGAAAACTCTATGGGCTCTTGTAACGCCTCGTTTATTCAAATATATTTATAAATGTAATTCTTGGATTAGTTTGTAAATAATTTTGGAGATTTAGGGTGGTTTGGTAAATTCTGGATTCAATTTGAAATAAATCTTGAGGAAAGGGGCAAAAGTGTAAGTTTCGGATGTAATTTGAAAAGGATTTAAGAATTGGGGGCAGCTTGGTAATTTTTAGGATCTAAATTGAAAGGAATTAGGAGTGTTGGGGGCTGAAGAGTAAGTTACGGATTTGTTTTGAAGAGTTATGAGAAGGAGGGACTGGAAGTGTCAATTTCGCTTGAAGTTTGAATGAGCACGGGATTGAACCCGGTGGTATATCATTCACATCATAAGGTCATCACTCCTAAAACCCTAACCCTAGCTCTTCACCAGCTGCCACCCTTATGACCCCTCCAGTCGCTACCGCCACATATCCATCATCGAGGTCGTTAGCCACCAGCGATGTCACCTTGATGATTGCCGACAAACCGAGACATGTTGAAGACCGATGTCTGGGCAGTGTCGCTGCCAATCCCGAGCGTTCTTCCTCCTCCTTCTTCTTCTATTTCTCCGCCAGCCACGTTGTCGGTATCGCTAGGTTGTGATGCCACCATGGTCGCAGTGGGCTACTGTCGGTAATGTTGTGAGCGACAAGGACCACCAAGACCGGTCGTTCGAAGCCGCAAAGGTTAGAGTTGGAGAAGTTGCCATTGCCGTCATCACGCACCACCATAAGGCGGTGGTTGCGTCCAAATTTCCTAAGCAAATTCATTATTGGTGTCGCTGCTGTTTGACAAGAGAACCGCTACCACCACCTCGCGGTGGTGGCTGTCACCGCAAAAAGATGTCGCTACCTTTCTTACCTTATTCCTCCGCCACTAGCCACTGCGAGAGGTGGCTGTGGATGTATTATGGGTGTGTTTTCTCGTGTTGTTATTGTTCCAGGTTGTTATGAGATTGTATATGTGTCTTGGGTAGCCGGAGTTCACAAAAGAGCCATCACCACCACCGTAAGGTGGTGGCTGCCGCCCAACACCACTGCCGACTGCCACGGTGTGGTTGTGTAGGTGTGTGTTAGTTAGTTAGTGTGTATTTATCATTAAGTAAAGCATTGTAATTGTAATTTTCAAAAGATTAATGAAAAGAAACTTAAACCACCACCGTAAGGTGGTGGCCGCCGCCGTGTACCACCGTTGACCACCACTACCCGAGGTGGTAGTAGGTGGTGCCCCACAAGAAAAACCCTAGTAGACCTAGCCAAAACCCTAATGGGCTTAAAGATTAATTTTGGGTTTATTGGACCCACTTTTGGGCTTTTGAGATTGGATTGTGTATTAAGCCTAATTTCTCCATATCATTGATCTAGTAGAGTAAAGGACTTAATGGATTAAGTCCTTAGTGGATTAAGTACTTAATGAGTTAAGTAGGAAACTTAACCCTAATTATTATTTTATGTGAAACCCCAATTTCACTTGTGCTTTGTGTTGGGCCATCCAAGAATAATCATTTGGACTAGAGTAGTTAGTAGGGCTTTAGGGTAAGGCTCATATGAAGGATTGGGCCCAATTTGGAAGATTGGGCCTAATTTGGAAAATTGGACCATAGTTTAGGCCTAAATGGTTGTATGATATTGGGCCCTTAGAATGAGAAATGTTGGACTGGACTGAATAGTTAGGCCTTAAGGGAAGTCCATGTAGAGTTTTGGGCCTAATTTGGAAAATGGGGCCATAGTTGGGCTTTGGTCCATTATTAGACTTTTGGGCCTTTAGATTGGGCCTTAGGCTTGAGTCAAGCTAAGATAGGGGTAAAGTAGTTCGGGAATCTATCATCCAACAGTTGGGGTTGAGTCTATGGGATTTCAGCAGTGTGGGATTGTGTCTACGGGACTTCAGCAGTGTGAAGTGAGTTTCCTTCCAGTAGGAACGGGTCTACAGCCACAATATCGGCCCAATTAGTTAGCAATAGTTCCGAACCTCAGTCCAATGCAGTAGTTAGAATGCTTGATGTCTTTGTGATTCAAGCAGGTTTTGTGTTATGTGTTCCGGACTTCGGTCCGATGCAGTATGTAGTATATGTGCTTATGCTAGTTGATATGTTTATGCTATGCTATGTTATGCTCAGTCAATTTCTGGACTTCGGTCCGATGCAGGGGACAAGGTCCCAGTCAGTTCCGGATTTCGGTCCGATGCAGTTAGTTCCGGACTCCGGTCCGATGCAGAGGGCAAGGCCCTGGTTAGTTCCGGACTTCGGTCCGATGCAGTTTCCGTACTTCGGTCCGATGAAGAGGGCAAGGTCCTGGTTAGTTCTGGACTTTGGTCCGATGCAGTTTCCGGACTTCGGTCCGATGCAGTGGGCAAGGCCCAGTATGTGTTTATATGTTATTGTATGGTATGCAGTAGTTTGGGGGGAGCTCACTAAGCTTTGTGCTTATAGTTTTCAGTTTTGGTTTCAGGTACTCATTTTTCAAAATAGGAGCTCGGGAAGATTGCAGTGCACACATCATTTGTTCAGCCTGGGATGTTTATACTCTGATATCCTTGACAGTTGTTATAATATTTTGAGATACATTGCTTATGATTTTCATATGAGGTTTATCAACTATGGTTTTTATTATTAAATTAAACGAAATTTTTAGACTGTGTTTTTGGGATATTACAGCTCTAATGGGCCGATAACCTCTCTAATTGGTCCTTTTGGGCCGAAAGTCATCCTTTGGGACCTATTGGGCTGAAAACCTTATTTTTAGCATCAATGGGCGGCAATTCACTATTGGACTTTCCATTGGGCCAAAAACCCTCTAATGGGCCTTGTAAGGCAAAAAATCACTAGTGGGCCCCCTATTGGGTTAAAAGTTCTCATTTAAATTCCATAAACTCATACTTGAGCTGAAAACTCCTTAATTGGGCCAATACCCTTCCAAGAACATTATTGGGCCGAAAACTCCTTGGACCAAATTGAAGTTCGAAGCCCACAAACATTTTATTTAGGCCAACCTTGGGCCGAGACCCCTCTTGGGCCGATTAGAGTGTGGTTAATAAAAAAAGAAAAAAAAGAAAAGGCTATGAGGATAATAAACTTGCCACCTCAATATTGCATAACATCTATCCATGCAATTGACTAACATGCATCTAGGAGGATAGTTTTTGTCCAACATATATCAATGATTGATGTTCCCTCCCTTCTCCCTCTAATTCGGCCGATACCTCACCCCCACCCAATTTACAACTTTATTTCAACACATTTTCTCTCAACACTCAAGAACTATCTCATTTTCTTCTTTAAAAATTTGTGGGTTTGAGTGTGTTTTTCAAGAAAGTCTTCTTCAAGCTTCAAAAACTTGGTAAGTTTTTTGTAAACTCTATTGTTTTCTTCCAAGTTTACACTAAAAATCCTTCCTTATACAACTTCATTTTCGTGTGTATGCTCTTAGAACATCATAACATCAAGAATCTCCTCAAGAAAGAAAGCTAGAACCGAAAAACCCTTCTCCATCTTCCTTTACACTTCGAAAAAGCCCTAAGGTGAGCTTTATACCCCTTATTTTTGAGTTTTCATTCTTTGGAAGCGGGAAACAAGTCAAAATCTTGTTAAATCCTTCAATATTTGCTTGCATGTGTATGTTTTATATGTTTATGTGTGTTGAAATATTGTGATCTCATGCTAAAAGTCCATGAACTCGAGATTTGTACAAGTCTCAAGTTGTTGGAAACAAAGTTATCTTGTGTAGCACATGTTTTTTGTTATGTTAAATATGTTTTCTTTAACGTGTGATAAAAATCACCATAATATCAAGCAAAATGTTAAAACAAATTTTTGGTCATGAAACCTTGAAACATGGAAAAATATGGAAATTTACACTTATAATGGTAAGTTTGTGAATATATAAAAATTTTACCACAACATTTGTAAACATCGGTTATTTGTGAGAAATTTTGGTAAAATGGGTCATTTAAGACAAATTTGTTAAAAATGGGTCATTTATGACAAATAAGATAAAACAGGGCCATTTATGACAATTTTCATAAAAATGGGTCATTTGTGATATTTTGGTAAAAATGTGTCATTTATGACGATTTTGGTAAAAATGGATCATTTATGACGATTTCGGTAAAAATGGGTCATTTATGATAATTGTGGTAAAAACGTTATAAATATAATATATATATATATATATATATATATATATATATATATATATATATATATATATATATATATATATATATATATGTGTGTGTGTGTGTGTGTGTGTGTGTGTTCCAAAACGGTGAACTAAACCTACTTTCATGACACAAAAGTTGCATGTCATAATCTATCTATCGTTATGGCCTTTAAACACTCCTAATAAACTGTGTAAATTTACGATAGGAATGATTGCGTGTCATAAACTGCGCTCGTAAATATTCACTAGTGACGTTATTTATAATATTAAATAATGGGATTCAATGTTTGCATAAATTCGCTTAAGGCTCTTGCGAGACACTCATTCACCGTACTTATTTAGTGTACACCGTAAGTCCTGTAGTTATAACTAGAGTCTCTTGGAGGCAGAGCGGGATATTGTGTATAGATTTATACGGGGTTGACACGCCCACACCTAAACTATTCGCTATAGCTAGACAGGTCAGTCTAGGGTGACAAATATCTTATTCGAAATCGACGCCTGAAGAACATCATGACAGACGCTCTAGTCACATTAGTATGGTTGTAACTACTCACATAGAGAATAACAATATTATTTTAAAATTTACGCAAAACATACACTCTACTCATTTTATAAAGTAAAAAACTATGTGTCGTCTATTTTGCAACTAGTTTCACCACTCGGTCTTAGGGTTTTAAGACCACAACTTTTCGTATAACAAAAAATATAGTATTTTCTGGGAACACTCTCTATATAATTTCAAACAAGGTAAACAAAGAACACACATGCAATTATACCTGATTTGAAACGAGACTCACAAACTATTTTTATAGAAAATATTGGATTTTCTGGAGATTACAAACTATTACAAAGTTTTCTTACAAATATGCTTATGAACTTACCAACATTCTATCTTGATGCTTTTCAACATGACTTGTATTATCAGGGACTCAGTGAGTAGGTTTTCAGCTATGAACTTGGATGGTTGTTGTATTTTTGAATTATCATACATTATGTTATTTTGGATGTATTTTCATGAACAAATAAAATGTTGTAAACAATGCATGTTGGGATCTCTTATGTATGATGATGGTTGCTATGTTTCATTCATAATAAATTTTTATGATATTACAAGATGAAGTCACCCGCCCCCAGACATTTCGGTCATCCCGGTTCAGGGGTGTGATAGATTGGTATCAAAGCATTGTTTATAGTGATCTAGCATATGTGACCATACAAGATATGCAACTATAAATACAATGGGACTAAAATACTATGAACAAAAATAAAATGCATACATGTGTGTGCATATTAGGAGTGGGGTCATAATAAGAAACAACTAAAAGTCTTTAGAAGAGTTGAACATCACGGTTAAACTCAGGCAGTTATGTAATCGTATTGGGGATAAATATAGCCAGATCAGCTATATTTATTAAAAATACAACCAACATGTGTTTGGGAGTAATCAGGGTGGACAGTGAATCTAAAACTTACCAGCCTTATACCCAAAAGTTTTAGAGAACCAAACATAAACAATTAAAATACTACAGGAGCAGTTTAGCTCCATGTATGCTCTTCGTGTATTTCTTGTATCTTCTTTATGCTTATATATTCTCGTGCAGACTCTATGGCTGGTTTCCACCATCCCGGAGACCCTCTTCCCCCGAATCAAGGGCATGGTGGATGGATAGAGGGAGACCCGGAAGAAGAGCCTATGGAAGACCGAGAAGAGGAAGAAGTCGACGATGAAGTCAATGAGGAGGAAGAGGAGGAACATGATGACTCGGACGCAGAGTTTGAAGTCATTGACCCACCCTACATGGCTCGGGTACCTGCACATTGGATAGGCCGAATAGACCTATGCCCCCGTGGGCCTACGATATATGGAGGTGGAGCAGGCATTAGGTACACCGTCCACCATTTGGTATGGAGCAAAGATTTTACGACCTTAGCCATGGAGGGCCAGCTGATCGAGCTCTTTCGGTTATGGTCAGTCGGACCAGGGATATTGGCGATTTGGCCCAAGTAACCGCCAATCAGATGAACGATATGAGGGCCGGCGTGGAGCACGCAGAGAGGCAGACTGTAATATACACATTCAGTTATCGTGTTTTGTTTAAAAATGAATATTATTTAATATATGATTTTGAGCGTTGAGTTCTAACAAGATAGTTTTTACGAGATTTGAAGTAAAACTATGTTTAGAATCATTCGAAAAGTATTGGAAGTCTTATAAGATTCCAATCAAAAGTCAACTATTGAAATTAACAAAAATATAAAGTCGGAAATAAATAAAAATAATGTTATTGAAAGTTGTATATTATCTCCTCAGAAAATTTAGGCGAAAACCTCATTGAAATCCGAGTTATGACGAAGAAATTATTACCAATTGAAGTTTCGCGACAAACCAGTAAAACACTATTTAGCGTAAAAAGTGACTTTTCGATAAACTACTTTTTAGCTTTAGTGATCTAAATGAAAGTCGTAGTATTCATTAAACCGAAAATTTTTATAAAAAGAACATCAAAATCTGACTTCGTGTGAAGAAGTTATGATTTTTCTAAATTTCGGTATAACAGTATACAGCTAAAAACTCGAAATAAAGATCGAGTGATTTTTAGCCGACACAACCTATATGAGAATCGAAGGTCTCGTCAATGGTAGTACAACGGTACAATGACAGATGAAAATGGACGTTAGATGAAGAAGTTATGAATTTTTAACAGATTTTCTTGTCTCGATCTGTTAAAAATAAAGTCAAAATTAGCCAATGGAGTCTAAACAAAAGTTGTAGAGTATAATCTCGCCTATGCATTCATATAAAGAACGTCGAAAACGGAGCTCGTATGCGAAAGTTATGAATCTTTGAAGATTTGGGCACAAAATCCAAGAACCTTCGCATGCTAGGCTCGGACTCGGCCATGTAGCCCCTTCGCATGTGAGACGCGTGTCCGGTCCATGGCATAACCGAAGCGTTCCACATCGCCCTTCCCTTGTGAGTCGCCCTGTGTCCGAATAGGTGAGTCATCCGAAGCGCATGTCCAATCCGAAGTCGACACGTGCCTCACCTCGCTGCTAACGTGTGTTCCCCCTCTCCCCCTCGCCTGTGAACTGAGTCGCGTGTCCTTATCCCTTCTCTCTTCGGTCCGAAGCCTCGCCTATATAAAGGGAGGTGTGAACCCTCCTGGTTTTGGTTGGAAATTTCACACCTTTTACACCTTACACCCTCTTTTAAGCTATTTTACAACCCCTAAAGCCCCGGGATCATACCTAACAGCCAAAAAACATTCCGAAAAGGACCCTTGTGGTATGGTTTCTTTGAGATAATATCAAGGGTATGCTTTCTTGGGATATAGGTAGGTCAGGTGCTAGCTGATGGATTTCGGAAATCAGGGAAGTGAATCAGGAGCGACAACTTCTGTTGTCTCTGATGTATCCTGTATAGGAGAAGGATGCCTTTTGTATTTATGAATGATTGTTGCAATAAATCGGCGATTGGGGTTTACAATTGAGGAGTGTAGTAATCCATTTGTTTCAACATAGGAAGGTGGCGTTTTCGTTTGTGCATCTGCATGAAATTCTTGATGTTAGAGGCAACCATGATTGGGGAGTTCCCGAGGTCTCCATCTAAGATTCAAAATCTCTTGGAGTTTGCTTGGTCCTTATTTAGAAGATCATTTTGCATTGTATTATATATCCCAAGGGCCAGCAATGTTATGCATCTGGGTGAGCCGGTTTGAGTTTTGGTATGTTTGCAACGTCAGTTGGTGGTGGTTTGTGCCCTAAGTGGAGGAGAGTTGGATATCCAGCTTAGAGGATAAGAGATATGTTCAAGTTATGGTTTAAGACTAATGGATCATAGTGATTTGTGATTCAGGTATGCGGAACTTTGGTTTAGGATTTGGTCAAGTCAGGGGTGCGGAGTAAGTTGCCATTAGATCTATGTGATAGGAATCCAAGAGTTGTCTTCACAATAAGAAGTTGTTGGATAAGGGGCTCGTTGTAGCCAGTAGTTCCTTTCAGGAGCATTGAGGAATAGGTCAAGAGGCGTTTGGGTCGCTCAGGTTGAGTATCAATTGTTGAGAGATTTGTCAACTTGTTGCATAGCGTGATATCTATTATATAGGATTGGTAGTTACTGATTGATCGATCAATTTCATAGTTTGGTATGTTTAGTTCCTCATGGTTGGTTGTGAACTTATTGTTCATAGTAGGATCGAGTTTGGCAGATGTCCTTAGTTATTGGAAGTTCGAATGTTGGGGAAACATTGTTTAGTTTTTCAGGTGTAGCTTTGGATCCGCATAAAATCAAGTTGTGACATGTTGTGTCGGCAAGGTTAGGGTCAAGATTGACCTGACCAGGGTTTTGATAACATTTCTAAATAATTTTGGATGTTTTATCGAGTTGAGTTATGTATTGGTAGGATTTGTCCAGTTTCATTCATGGTATGGGATCTTTGTTTCAACCATTCATGAGCATGTTTCTGTTAGCAGATGAAGTTTGTTATTTCAGTTAGATCTACATGTACCACACCCTCTGGGTAAGGTTGCGAGGAAGAAGAAAAGTATTTGGTCTAGGGTTGGTTTTGTTGGATAAGGTGTCTAAGTCCATAACTATTTCTGGTATGTACTTGACCCGACCCGGCATGGTCCATTTGGGTTGCATGGCACCATGCAATTGGATAGACTAAATGAGAGAAATAACACTTGGAGATTATTAATATATTATAAGTTCTAATATATTAATAATATTATTTGATTAGTTTGATCAAGAATTAATTTAGAATTAATTAAGTGATCAAAAGATAACTAATTAAATATATGGGTTGATTAAGTAAATCATCCATATCTTGTATAGTGGGCTAAAAGACTCCATGGATCATCAAGTTGGGTTCCACCCATAGGATGCTCCATGGATGCTCCATGGGAGTTACAAACCCATGGGTCATGGAAATGAAGAGTCATGACACATTAGGGTTTAACCCTAGATGTGTCAACACTATATAAGTAACATATTCTCCACCCAAAATTGGCTACACTAAGAATCAAGAGGGCTTGGCCGATTTTGAAGAAGTGAGTATTCTCTCATAAGTTCTTCCAAGAGCATTTGGTGTTGTGTGAAGCATTTGAGGCATCACACTTAGGGTGCTAGGCTCACAAGGTTTCAAGGAACACAAGCAACAACAAGGTAAGTTATTCTATCTATACTTTATGTTAAAATTGTTCCCCATGTATGCTAGATAGGAATATAACCTTGAAATTCAACTTTGCATGACAATTAGACAAACATAGATCCAAGGTTATTAGGGTTGCATGTACACTTAGGAAGTGTTAGAATGCTCAAAAGCCATCAGTGGTATCAGAGCCAGGTTTGTTTGTTCTTATTTGTGCATAAAAGTTGAAAACAGAATCGAAAATTTGCTGTCTGCGAATGGACTCGTCGAGTCTATTGGGGGGACTCGTCGAGTCCATGTGTATCTTCAACCAACTCGGCGAGTCATGTTTATGCACTCGGCGAGTAGGGTCGAATGAGTGCAGAATTTCGATTCAGTTGCTGGAAAATGAATTAGAAACATTACCCTAAACTGTTTTGGTAATTGTAAACTTGTTTTTGGTGGTGTAATGTCTTAGCTAATTCATTTACAACAACTAGTTATCAAAATTACAAAGTTTTATGTAATTTTTGATTGTGTTCATATTCATGTTCTTGTTCTTATGATGTTTTAGGTGATCATAGGAATTATTTGTAACCTATTTGGTAGTTTAATTCTTGATCATAATGTGTTTTAATGGAGTCCATAACTTATCCTTAAGTTATGGAAAACCAAGAGTCACACTTGAGTTAAAACCATTAAGAAAAACACAAGAGTTATAAAAATGAAGAGTCTTCATTTTATTACTCTATTAAACTCATAAGTTACAAGAAATGAAAAGTTTTGAAAGTTACAAAACTTGCCCTCAAGTTTTGGAACAAGTAAAGTTAAGTTAAACTTTAAGTTCCAACCCCTAGAATTTTAAAAGTTAAAATTCAACCCTTATACTTATATTATGATGATTTAATAATTATATATATATATGTATAAGAATAAAGTCGTCTTACCGCTAGTACGCCTCATTCACGAAGCCGGTCTATAAGGTGGGTATAAGGTTGTTGCCTATAAAATGGTGACTTAATGGGTGAATATTCTCACCCACCGCTTGCTTGACTGGTGGAGGGTCGTTAGCCGAACGGGTAGGACAAGGACTTATAAATTCTCATTCAAAGTATGATGAATATAATAAAGTAACTAAATGTTTATTAAATTCCCAATCTTGGTTACTTTAGGAAAAATGTGAATAAGGTGCTAATCCATGAAATTACACTTTACACTTTGTCTAAGTCGTTGGTGGAGCGTGTGTGGTTAACCGGCACACTAACTTGGACTTAACAAGGTAGGTAAAGGGTGACTTAAGGTTTATTATAGTATCGGTGGAGCGTGTGTGGTTTACCGGCACATCGATTGAGTGATAAACTTTAAGGGTACCAAGTGATTTGCATGGTTACTTCACACCTCGTTTTGTGATCCTCGGCATCCCAGTCACAAAACTTGGAGGGCACTCCTGAGATTGAAACATGCCTTTGAAAAGTTCATTGGATCTCAAAGAATCTAGGAATTTCTAAAACCAATAAAAACTAAATATTTAAATATTTCGGTTTTCGTGGTGGAAATTGGTGAATCGTCATTCACCTACCTTTCAAATATGGTATAGCTTAGATTACGGCATACCTCTTCTAAGTTATATTATATTGTGATTGGATCCTAGCCTTAATATTACATTTGGGTGTTTTATTAAGGACCCTCTTAAATCTAAACTAAACTTGTTCTTCTTTTTCAGATGTCTTCAAATAATGCTTCTGGCTCGAATCCTAATGGCTCCTTTACTCTTATGAGTTTGTGCGGAAAAGTCACCTTTGATGGATCCAACTTCAATAAATGGATCAGAAACATCAGGATGATTACCCGCTACGAGGACAAAGAATATGTCCTTGACAAGGAGCTTAAGGAAATTGACGAGTCCACTGCAACTCCCCAGGAGATCGCTGACTTTCATACTCATGAAAGAGATGCAACCAAGGTGGCTTGCATCATGTTGGCCACCATGACAGCTGAACTCCAAAAGTCTTATGAAGATTTCTACCCTTATGAAATGCACCAAGATTTGATGGAAAGATACCATCAAAGTGCACGACAAGAGAGGTACGAAGTCATCTGCTCCATGATAACAACCATGATGAAGGACGGAGAGTCCGTCACGAGCCACATGCAGAAAATGCAAAGGTATGTGGATCGTTTGCTGAAGCTCAATGTGAACTTCCCTGAGGAGCTTGCAATAGATATCATTTTGCACTCCTTACCATCGTGCTATGATCAATTCCGCATGACATGTCACATGAACAAGGAAGAGGTCACCCTCAGCAAACTTCAGGGACTTCTCAAGACCGCAGAAATAGGTCTTAAGGGGAAGTCGGTTGCTATCACTCCTACTCCAGACTCAACTCCGGTCTTGGCAATCGGGCTAAGTCGAGGGAGGAAGAGAAAGAGATCTTCAAAGGGTACCAAGGCTTGGACCCTTGATGGCTCTTCTTCAAGTGGAACCAAGAAAGGTTTCATTACTCCTTCTTCTGATCCAAAAGAGGCTGAATGCTTCTATTGCCATGAAAAAGCTCATTGGAAGCGGAACTGCCCAAAGTACCAGCAAGATGTGAAGGATGGGAAAGTCAAACCCAACCATGCAGGTATTTACACTATCATTTCTAATAACTCACCCCATTCGAAATCTTGGGTCCTTGATACAGGTTGCGGTATTCATATTTGTTGTGACTTGCAGGGACTAGGAAGAAGTGAGAATGTGGAGCAAGGAAGAATAAACTTAATCATGGGGAATAGGAAAGTTACACCTGTCACCAAGATAGGAGTTTATACTTTATCGCTAAGTAGTGGGTTAAATTTAGATTTGAATAAATGTTGTTATTCGCCAGAAATGGCAAGAAATATTATTTCCTTTCATGCATTGTACAAACAAGGTTTCACCTTTTCGTTTGATAATGAAGTTGGTTCGATTAATGCTTTCTTTAATAATGTACTTTATTTTAAAGCATTACCTTGTGATGGTGTGTATGAAGCTGTATCTATTGTAGATAACTTAGGAAATAATGTTTTGTGTATTGATTCTAATAATAATAACTTGGATAAAGCATCATTATGGCATTGTCGTCTTGGACATATAAGCAAGAAACGCATAGGCCAACTCCAAAAGGATGGAGTCTTGGAGTCGTTTGACCTAAAGTCAAATGATAGTTGCGAATCATGCTTACTTGGAAAAATGACAAAGTCACCCTTCACAGGCTCGTGTGAAAGGGGTGAAGGTTTGTTGGACCTTATACACACGGATGTGTGTGGACCGTTCAAACATGCCACAAGGGATGCTAATCGTTATTATTTGACTTTTACCGATGATTACAGTAGATATGGATATGTCTACTTAATCAAGCATAAGTCAGAGACTTTCGAGAAGTTTAAAGAATTTAAACAGGAAGTCGAGAATCAATTGGGCAGGAACATTAAGATGCTTCGATCCGATCGAGGTGGTGAGTATCTTAGTTCAGAGTTCCTCGACTATCTAAAGGAATGTGGGATTGTCTCACAATTGACACCTCCCAGGACACCGCAGTTGAATGGTGTGGCTGAGAGGCGTAATCGAACCTTGTTGGACATGGTTCGTTCCATGATGAGTCGAGCTTCGCTACCAATCTCATTCTGGGGGTATGCCTTAGAGACTGCCGCCCATATCCTTAATCTAGTCCCTACAAAGAAAGTTGCCAAAACTCCTCACGAGATGTGGACTGGTAAAGTACCTAAACTAGACCACATCAAGATTTGGGGATGCGAGGCTTTCGTGAGACGCGAGACTCATGATAAGCTCGAACCACGAAGCGAGAGGTGTATTTTCATCGGCTACCCACAGCAATCCTTTGGTTACCTCTTCTACAGACCTAGTGACAATGTGGTCTTTGTAGCAAGAAGAGGAGTCTTTCGAGAAAGAGAGTTTATAAGCCAAGGAGACAGTGGGAGGCAAGTTGATCTTGAAGAAATTCAAGAGTCAAGTGGTGAAGGAACTTCAAACTCTAGCCCTCAACTTGAGGAGGAAACTCCTGTTGAGCCAATTGACGAATCTGTACCTCTGAGGCGTTCCACAAGAGTTAGGAGTGCACCTGAGCATTACTATGGATTCCATATTACTGCAGAAGGTGAGACACTTATTAGTGATGAGACACTAGTAAGTCAAGATGACCCTAACAACTACGAGGAAGCCATGGCAGGCCCCGAGTCTGCTAAATGGAAAGAGGCTATGGATAGCGAGATACAATCCATGTATGACAATCAAGTTTGGAACTTGGTTGAGAATGTACCAGGTCGAAAGACTGTAGGGTGCAAATGGGTCTTCAAGAAGAAGACCGACATGGATGGTAAAGTACACACTTATAAGGCTAGACTGGTTGCAAAGGGCTTCTCTCAAATTCCTGGAGTGGACTATGATGAGACCTTTTCTCCGGTAGCCAAGATTAAGTCTATTCGGGTTCTGTTAGCCATAGCCGCATTTCATGACTATGAAATTTGGCAAATGGATGTCAAAACCGCTTTCCTTAATGGAAAGTTGGCTGAAGATGTTTACATGAGTCAGCCAGAGGGTTTTGTCAGTAACGAGTACCCTAATAGAGTGTGTAAGCTTGAGAAATCCATTTATGGATTAAAGCAAGCACCTCGCAGATGGAATCTTTGCTTTGATGAAAAGGTCAAGGAATTTGGCTTTTCTAGGAGTGAAGATGAATCTTGTGTATATGTCAAGGCTAGTGGGAGTATAGTTAGCTTTTTGGTATTGTATGTGGATGACATACTACTCATAGGAAACGACATTCCAACCCTGCAGGAAGTAAAGTCCTGGCTTGGAAAGTGTTTCGCTATGAAGGACCTTGGTGAAGCTGCCTATATTTTGGGGATAAGGATCTTGAGAGATCGGAGTAAAAGACTAATTGGACTTAGTCAAAGTACCTACTTGGAGAAGGTTCTGAAGAGATTCAGAATGCAAGACTCCAAGAAAGGAGAGTTACCCATCCAGAGTAACGCCAAACTGAGTAAGACACAAAGCCCTAGCACTGAGGCTGAGATAGCAGAAATGAGTCGAATACCTTATGCTTCGGCTGTAGGTTCGATCATGTATACTATGATGTGTACTCGACCTGATGTAGCCTTTGCCTTGAGCATGGTTAGCAGGTTTCAGGGGAACCCTGGCAAGGCACACTGGACTGCGGTAAAGACTATTCTCAAGTACATACGAAGGACTAAGGACTGGGTCCTTACCCTCGGTGGGAGTGATGACTTGAGAGTTGTAGGGTATAGTGATGCTAGCTTCCAGACTGATAGGGATAACTTCCGCTCTCAGTCGGGCTGGGTCTTTACCCTAAATGGAGGAGAAATTTCTTGGAAGAGTTCCAAGCAAGAGACAGTGGCAGATTCTACTTGTGAATCAGAGTATATTGCAGCTAGCGAAGCGGCAAAGGAGGCGTTATGGCTGAGGAACTTCATTGGAGACCTTGGAGTTGTACCAGCTATTAAAGAGCCAATGGAAATTTTCTGTGATAGTGAAAGTGTTGTTGCCTTAGCCAAGGAACCAAGGGATCACGGGAGATCCAGACACATCGACAGAAAATACCATTTCATCAGACATCGGATCGAAGAAGGACTCCTCGTGGCAAAGAGGGTATCATCGGATGAGAACCCAGCAGATCCCCTCACGAAGGGACTGACTCGGGTTAAGCATCTCCAGCATGCTCGGAGCATAGGGCTGAAGGATGATATTAGATTTAGTAGTTAGATAACTTCGAAATTTGTAAAGTGTAATTGACATTTGATGATGAATAAAAGTGTTTTATTTATGAGTAAAGTGTTGCTATCTCTTGTCAATCGTTTACTATATTTGTTTTGCATGTTTTGACTTCCAGAATAATTTTGTTTGGTATAACATATTATTCAAACCTCCACAGTCGGTCATATGTCGGAAGTAGGTATGAATCAAGACTGTCATGTTTGATTGTAGAGGTCTGGGACAAGGCTACAACAATCATGAGTGCTCATAAGTTCTGAGCATTGGACTCAACCCACGCTCACTGGAATCACTTCATGGAATTCTATCTCGAGTGATCGTGAGACGGTAATATCATATAAATCTTTAAACCTAGAGATATGATTTGTTACTTACAAGTTGGTTATGCATTGATTGTACGAAAAACGCATTGGTAACTCGATGTTATAAAATCGCGCTCTTATGTGTAATTCAATGAGTAGTAGAACAAACATATGAGTCGAAGTTTATCTGTTCCTTCTTGGATTAGAAGCTGATATCTGGGCCCCTCGATGATTTTGTTTTGACCTATGTACCGGGCCCGGTCAGAACTAAATTGATGTGTTCAATAAAGTTCTTTGTCAAACAAATTGGAAATCGGGAAACAAACTGTTGGACAATAAGTAAGACATTGTTCCATGTATTTGTCCGACTGATATCTAGAACAGAGGATTATATGATCACTTATCTTAAATGGCGTACCATCATCTTCTCAGTTTCGAGAAACCTTGAAAAGAGCTACGATTGCCGATCGGTTCCTGAAGTCATACTTGCAGTAATAGTTATTAGACTTATCCAAGTGGGAGACTGTTGGATAAGGTGTCTAAGTCCATAACTATTTCTGGTATGTACTTGACCCGACCCGGCATGGTCCATTTGGGTTGCATGGCACCATGCAATTGGATAGACTAAATGAGAGAAATAACACTTGGAGATTATTAATATATTATAAGTTCTAATATATTAATAATATTATTTGATTAGTTTGATCAAGAATTAATTTAGAATTAATTAAGTGATCAAAAGATAACTAATTAAATATATGGGTTGATTAAGTAAATCATCCATATCTTGTATAGTGGGCTAAAAGACTCCATGGATCATCAAGTTGGGTTCCACCCATAGGATGCTCCATGGATGCTCCATGGGAGTTACAAACCCATGGGTCATGGAAATGAAGAGTCATGACACATTAGGGTTTAACCCTAGATGTGTCAACACTATATAAGTAACATATTCTCCACCCAAAATTGGCTACACTAAGAATCAAGAGGGCTTGGCCGATTTTGACGAAGTGAGTATTCTCTCATAAGTTCTTCCAAGAGCATTTGGTGTTGTGTGAAGCATTTGAGGCATCACACTTGGGGTGCTAGGCTCACAAGGTTTCAAGGAACACAAGCAACAACAAGGTAAGTTATTCTATCTATACTTTATGTTAAAATTGTTCCCCATGTATGCTAGATAGGAATATAACCTTGAAATTCAACTTTGCATGACAATTAGACAAACATAGATCCAAGGTTATTAGGGTTGCATGTACACTTAGGAAGTGTTAGAATGCTCAAAACCCATCAGGTTATGCATTCCCCTTAGGGATTTATGTGGGTTGGATAAAATAGTATGAGAGAACTTGGCTCGAGTTGTGTTGAGAGGGATGTTGATGGGGTTCCTGCAAGTCGGTAGGTTGATGGTTGAGTATCTTTAGGCCCCTATGGTGATGTTCGTGAGTCTTTAGGATGGTGATGGAATAGCGACAAGATCAGTGTGGTACCGTGAACTTATCATCCTAGTGGGTAGATGGTGTCACGATGTATCGTGAACCAATGGTTGCATGACTCATATGGGAGGGATCCAGTGGTTTTTTTTATTGATACTCTTAGGTCTCAGATCATTAGTATTTTCAGCATGGTTGGATGTCGTTGTGTTGTTTTATTTGGCAGTTAAGAGACTCAGTGACCAACTGTTTCAGATCATGTGGGTAGTTAAAGGTTGTTGGGAGTAATAGTTGTGCATCAGATGTTTCTTACAGAGTGTTGCATTTTGAACCACATTTGATTACGAGCTGATTATTTGAAGTTTGCTTACCAATGTTGGGTATCAATTATGGAGATTCGAATCTTGTAGTTCATTGTAAATGTCTCCAGTGATTTATCAGGTGGATGTACACCTGAGCTGATAACAGATTTGTATGCAATGTGAAATTCTTGGATAGACCATCATTATGCTCGTGAGACCAGTCGGTTGGTGATGACTTGTTAGGAAGACAAGTGTGTAAGGTTTTGGGGAATAATTTTCAGATTTAGGATTGGGCGGAAATCACGATTGGTATGTTTTGAGTATTCTTTCAACATGTTTCGGTGGTGTTCCTAGTCAAGGGCCAGGTTAAGGTTCGATGAATGGACGCTCATCAGTCTTAGGGTAAGGTTTTTAAAGTATATACTGAGGGGTTCCCAGTTTTGGGGAGTATAGTGATGAAGTTAGATTTTGGTTGTAGTTCTGAGAGTTCCCGGTTTGTGTGGTTTTTCTCTAGAAGTTGGATCATATAGTTAGGGAGAGAAATAAAACTGTTACGGTTGAGCATTTTCAAGTTATTGGGTTGTTTGTTGGCAATTGTGGGTTTCCAAGCGGTCTCTCGAGTTTTCTTTATAAAATGACTTGATTTCAAAATGGTTATAGGGAGTTCATGGAATATGTCTGTAACACCTGGTATGTTTTCCTCAGTATATGTATTTTTCTCTGGGACTCGATGAGTTGGAGGATCAACTCGTCGAGTAGGGACGTGGCTGCGAACATTTTGTTGGATTAGTGTCTAAGTCCATAACTATTTTGGTATGTACTTGACCCGATTATGAGCATGGTCCTTTTTGGGTTGCCTTCACCATAGCAATATGTAGGATGATTTAAGGAGAGAAAGGTTTAAATATGATTTATTAATATATTATGAGAATAATATATTAAAGGAGAAATCATCTTGTTTAATTAATATTAGTCAAGAATTAATTAAGAATTAATCTTGTGGCTAAAAGAGATTAATTAAATATAGGGGACTGGACTGCAATTATTGGATAATTGAATTATTGGGCTAAGGAATGCTAAAGGAATAAGGGGTGAACGAAATTATGATGGAAGCCCATCATATTTTCGTCCATAGCCTTGTCCAGAAGGTTCCATGGACTGCTTAGAGTTTAAGTTGTCCATTAGGGTTTTGACTGAAACCCTAACAGCCCACACTAGTATATAAAGGACCCCTTAGGCCCCAAAAACGTGGACAAGACTTCCATTAGGGTTTCCAGCCGTTTTTGGTGCCTCTTTTTCTTATCCTCTTCATCCAAGTTGCATATGGTGTTTGTGACTCCATTAGAGGTACTACACTTGTGGTACTTGCTTTCAAGAGCTAAGGAAATTCAAGGAACTAGTTATTATTGCTATATAACAACAAAAGGTATGTATTCTAGCTTTATATATGAATTTCGAAAATTATAGTAGCATGCCAGGTTTCTTTTTGTGTTCATAAAGTTGTATAACTAATAGTGAAAACATAGATCCAATACTAGGGTTGCATGCACACATAGGATTGTTTGTATAACCCATCAGTGGTATCAGAGCCATTGGTTTTTGTTTTCAATTAGCTTTTATTCAAATTTGTGAACTTGACATATTAGGGTTTATGGCTAATAAACCCTAAAGGCTAGGTAATTTTCGCAATTAGGGTTGCAAAACCCTAGATGGCGAGTTTTGCTAGGTTTTCCCAAATCCTTTCCTTAGCCTCCAAGATTTTGAAATCTAGGGTTATCCAACCCTTGGATTTCGAAATTACCTCCTTCCCCAAGGTTAGATCCTAAATTTTAGGGATTTGGATAATCCCATATCTTGTAATTATCTTTTAATTGTTAAATATGGTAATTAAAGATCTTGAATTATCCCATCCCTTATTTTCGAGATTTAGAGAGGGATTCAAGGGATTAGGATATCTTAGATGTATAATTGGTAATTATCCTCATGATCTAGATAATCCCTTGTGATTTAATAATTTAAATTAATTGTTTAATTTATGGTAATTATTAAATCAAGAGTTTTAATATTTAAAATTTTAATTTAAATGTCTTACATTCGAAAATTTTAAGTGAAATTAAAACCTAATTGTTTTGAAGAGTTTCAAAACTTGCCCTCAAGTTTTGGAATTTAAATTGTTGATTAAAAGTTAATTTTGAAAGTCTAAATTCCAAAACCCTGATTTTGAAAAGTTCAAATTAAACCCTTATGGTTTTATTAAATTAATTAAGTGTATAATTAAAAGAGATTTAATAAATCCATAATGATTTTGGTTAGTTAAAAGTATAATTTAAACCACCTAGTATTTTAAAAGTGTAAAATACACCCTTATACTATATATAACATTAAAAGTTTAATATTATATATGTATAACTAAAAATTCAGTCTTACCATTAGTAGGCCTCATTCACGAAGCTAGTCTATAAGGGGTGTTTAAGGAAATTGCCTATAAAATGGCGATTGAATGGGTATCCACTCTTACCCACCGCACTCTTGACTAGTGGAGGGTCGTTAGCCGAACGGGTAGGATAGGACAGAAACCTTCCATTATAAGTATAATGAAGTACAAAGTAACTAAATGCTTTTTCAAATTCCCAAATCATAGTTACTTTAGGAAAAATGTGAAATTGTATGCTAACCCATGGAATTACACTTCGTACCCTTGTCAAACGTTAGTGGAGCGTGTGTGGTTAACCGGCACACTAATTTGGGGATAACATTGGTGGCAAAGGGTGGCTCGATGCTTATCATAGATCAATGGAGCGTGTGTGGCTAACCGGCACATTGATTAGGTGATAGTAGCATTGGGTGCACCACGTGATTCGTATGGTTATTTACACCTTGTTTGTGATCCTCGGCATCCCAGTCACGAATAGTAGGGCATAATCGAGATTAAACATGCCATTGAAGAGTTCAATGAGTCTCAAAAGATCTAGGAGTTTCAATTCATTTAAAACTTAAACTTCTATTTCGTTTTTCATGGTGGAAATTGGTAAATCGTCATTTACCTACCTTCAAATATTCTGCAACTAGATTACGGCATCCCTCTTCTAGGTTGTAGAGTATTGTGTTGGATCCTAGCTTGATGTTTCATTTGGGTGTTACATCAAGAATTCTAATCAACTTAACTTGAATTTCCTCCCGTTTTGTAGATGCCTGAATCTTACAATGGTCTTCCCAAATCCTTTGGAACAAGCTTTCCAAATGAAGATGACGTTCCGAGATACGATCAAGGAAATGAGAGTCCTGCTTCACTTCCTCCACCTCCTCCAATTATTCTCCCTGACCCACAAGTTCAAAGGCTTGAAAAGTTCAAGCTCACTCAAGCCCTTTTGGCAAGTAAACACGAAGATGGGAAACCTGTGTGTGCGCACGTCTTAGAGATGAAGTCATACATTGATAGGTTAAACATGTTGGGTGTCGAGATTTCAAGTGAGTTGGCTGTTGACTGGGTTCTTCAGTCACTTCCTGAATCATATAGTGAGTTCGTTAGAGAGTACTATATGATGGACCACGACGTGACCCTAATTGATCTCACCTATTTGCTTATAGCTGCTGAATCAGCAATGATTTGGCGTGCTGGTCAAGCAAATTTGTCTAGTGAATCAAACTCCCAAACTTCAATGGACACTGGCAACATTGGAAGTCCAGAAAGAACTAAGTCTGTGATTGTCCGATGTGTTGTGCCAAAGGAGTCTATTTGCTTTTATTGCCAAGAGAAGGGGCATTGGAGACGAAGCTGCCCTAATTACCTGAGAGATCTAAGAGATGGGAGAGTCAAGACGTATGGCTCTGCTTCAGGTAAAATCCATTAACTAACTCTTTTAAGTTCCTATTCTAGATTCTTAATACATGATGTGATAATATTACATTTTGATGTTTTGTAGGATCGAAGAAATGAGAGGAAGCTTGAGAAAAGAAGTGAGCTGAATCTAATCATGAAGAAATGGATTTCGATCGCATTACTTGAAGAATGGATTCTTGAGCTACTACTTGGAGTTAGAATAGATTGTTAAGAAATATGTAATAACATAGTTTTTCAATTGAATTACATTGTAAGGACAAATTTTTTCCGCAATAAAATGAATTTTGATTTTATCTTATTTATTTATCCTTGCAATGGCATGTATGAAAGTTAATGTTTGAATGTTTCTATTATTAGCAATAATGGATTTGATTCTTAATTGTATTATTTGTGGAAGTGTCAAGAATTTACCAAGTAAGGAGAGTTTCTCATCACCCAAGTTTCAATTTGACAGAAACTTGGAATCATGCAATGTGTATTGTATGATGAATGAAAAACTTTCACATTTGGGAAACTTAAACTAATTCTTTGGCAAAGTGTCAATTAAAGGACAAGGAGATCAAGTACACAAGGTTGTGTGTTGATCAAGTCCACCACAAGAGTGACAAAGATATTCGTCATGATTTACTAAAGCTTAGTAAATATGATTATACTTATAAGATTAAGTATAATTCTGAGTTGATTGAAAAAGTTTCGATGAATAGTAGAACGAATAAAGAAGAATCAAGTAGGCAGAAAGATAAAAGTTTCTCTATTCTAAGAAGAAGGGAGAGTACCTTTTATTGTGTTTTATGATAAGTCTTAATGATTAAGAACCATATCTCAATTGATCCTCTAAGTGAGTCTTAGTGCATTTGCATGTCTAAGAAGAGGTATCAAGTATTGTAGAAATGTATATATCAATAAGTCAATCATACTTCGTTCCAATATCAAGTCTTAGAGTCAAGATTGTGACATTGAGTGAAAAGTCTTAAGTAGGTTTATAACACTCATCAAATGTGGAATTTGGAAAAGTTTTCTTATTCTTGCACATTTGAAATTGGTAAGTTGTGTTGTCTTGGATAAGACAAAGACCAACTAGGACCAATTGTGTGAAGTGTTTTGTCTTGATAAATGCTTCACTAACTCTTGAATATTTGTTTGTCAAGAAATGTTTCTTGACAAGAGAATCTTATATGTCAAGAAGTCAGTGGGAGTCTTAATGGTCTTGAAAAGTTTCAAGAACAAATCTAGAATAAACCTTATCGATCATCACTAGCACACGACTTGAGGTTTACAACCTATTGTGCTGACATTGTTTTGTTTCTGTGCCATTCCAATTGAGTTAATTGTGTATATGAGTTCTATGAGTTCTCATTTGAATACACACTAAAGCCTTAGTCGATGGAAAGTAAATTGATATGTAAGGACAAGTTACTAAACTACTTGGAAGGCATGGTGGGCACTCGTGTTACCATAGGGCAAGAAATCAAGATTAAGAAAGTTCAGTCCATATGAGTTTGGATTTGTCGCAAACCTTGGTTTTGGCAAATTCACATGGATAGGAACTCATACACCATAAAATCTAAGTGTCATAAGATTCCCTCCTTCATGAAAATGACTGTGAGGAAATGCTTTCACTAAGAGAGATTTTAAGAAGATAGCAATTGTGAAAATTGTATTCTCAAATTTGATTATGGTTATGGCATCCCTTTCCATAGTTCGAATTGTGAGATTTGGCAATTAGTTTCAACATTTGGAACTTAGTAACATAAGTTATGAATTGTTTAAACACACATATGAGCTATCTAAGGCAAAGGTGTATAAGGTTAAGAAGCTTAGATAAAGGCTTATCGAAGCATCTGGTATTAGAAATATGAATTTCAGAAATTCAATAGGCATTGTTTTCTGGAAGTTCATTTGTTTTCTGAATACATGTCAAAGCTAGTGGGAGCATAAATGTTATGCTTATATGATAATCATCATGATAGTGGGAGCATAAGTGTTATGCTTGTATGATTGTTATGGCGAGTATTGCAAGTTAGCAATATTAATTATAGAAAAACAAAGATTCCATTTGCAAAGTTGCATGGGTTGAAAAGTTGTTTTGCTATAATTAAGGGAGAGAATATTATACTCCGTTTCAAAATCTAAAGCTTAGATTAAGAAATTTTAATATTTTCAGTCAAAGGATACATTGTGTGTTCTTAAAATTCGATTATGATTACGACATCCCTCTTCATAGTTCGAATTGTGAGAACATGACACATAAAATATTATGGAAAAAGATTGGTAAAGTATCATATCTTTATGTAAGACATTATGCATCGTGTCCCATACGCTTCGGGTATAGGATCGATTGTAAATGCTATAGTATTTTACCATTCTAAAATTTTCCAAATGTCTAGCGCATTAAGAGGGAAAAAGGAATAGAATTGGTTTGACTGAAAGAATTTAACAACTATCAAAGGACGATCCAAAGTTCGTTGAGGATTGATCGCTTGTAAGTAGTTGGAAGTATGGTATTGGATGGACCATATCGACTTTATTATGAATAGATAAGATTCTATTAAGAATGAGTTGTCATATGGCAAATGTGGAAATGTTTCCATATTGGGAGTTGGATATTGAGAGTCTATGCCTAGATTAGAAACTTTTATGCAAGAAGGATGTTCAAAGGAATGTACTTTGAATGTGAGACTTCACATCTATGGAATTGTCTTGTAACAATTTCTAAGAAAGTACTTTGTAATTTCATTAGCTACGTCTTGGTGACTTTTGTGCTATGATTTTGCAAAGGGATCGTTGCATAAAATGTTAGAATCTAGCATATTCTAGTAGTGGCAAGAACCTTGTGTTCTTACACTAATAATTAGGATTAAGGAATTGTGAAATGAGCATCATTGGAAAAGTTTTCAGGAGATCTATTTCACAAAGCATGGACCATAGGAAACAAAGTGTGCATGTTTAGAGCATGGGACAATTGTTGGTATAATTCAAGTAATGAGTTGATTATCCGAAACATTAAATGATAAATAATGAGTAATCAATATGGTGGATAAATAGAAGGGTTTTATTTACTCTCACAAGTTTGGGGCCATATAGGATTAAGTATTGTTGTTATGTTTCACTTTGCATGTTTTGACTTCAAGAATAACTAGGTTATTCAAACATCCACAGTCGGTTATACGTTGGGAGTAGGTATGAAGAAAGACTGTCATGAATGTGTCTGTAGATTGTCTGAAGTGTTTAGACATGGCACAAGTTTGCTGCAGAGTTCATGAGTGCTTTGATAAGATTAGAGTATTGGATTAAACCCACGCTCACTTGGATCACTTCATGGTTTTATCACGAGTGATTAGTGAGACGATAATATTGTATATTCTTGAAACCGAGACATGTGAGTTGTTATTTGTTGGTCGGTTGCACATTGATAATAAGTAAACGCACCAGTAACTTGGTGTTATAAAACTTATTGTTGTGTGTGATTCGATCAGTAAATGCAAGCGAACATTTGAGTCAAAGTTTATCCATTCCTTTTACCCAAAGTGGGATAAAAGCGATATTTGTGGGCCTCTCGATGATTTAGTAATGACACCTAAGCGCTTGGCCAAGCCGGGACTAAGTTGATGTGTTCAATTGTAGTCTGTTGTCAGTCGTCATAAATCGGAAGTCGGGAAACAGTATAGAGAGAATGATTGAAATTCATGTCTTTTGTCTATACGATATCTTGAGAATGGAGGAATATATAATCCCTTATCTAGAGGACACACTATCTGATAAGATTAGAGTTGACAGCGGCTTTTGAAAGCTACGATTGCTGATTAGGTTCTGAAGTCATACGGAAAATAGTTATTAGACTTATCCAAGTGGGAGACTGTTGGATTAGTGTCTAAGTCCATAACTATTTTGGTATGTACTTGACCCGATTATGAGCATGGTCCTTTTTGGGTTGCCTTCACCATAGCAATATGTAGGATGATATAAGGAGAGAAAGGTTTAAATATGATTTATTAATATATTATGAGAATAATATATTAAAGGAGAAATCATCTTGTTTAATTAATATTAGTCAAGAATTAATTAAGAATTAATTTTGTGGCTAAAAGAGATTAATTAAATATAGGGGACTGGACTGCAATTATTGGATAATTGAGTTATTGGGCTAAGGAATGCTAAAGGAATAAGGGGTGAACGAAATTATGATGGAAGCCCATCATATTTTCGTCCATAGCCTTGTCTAGAAGGTTCCATGGACTGCTTAGAGTTTAAGTTGTCCATTAGGGTTTTGACTGAAACCCTAACAGCCCACACTAGTATATAAAGGACCCCTTAGGCCCCAAAAACGTGGACAAGACTTCCATTAGGGTTTCCAGCCGTTTTTGGTGCCTCTTTTTCTTATCCTCTTCATCCAAGTTGCATATGGTGTTTGTGACTCCATTAGAGGTACTACACTTATGGTACTTGCTTTCAAGAGCTAAGGAAATTCAAGGAACTAGTTGTTATTGCTATATAACAACAAAAGGTATGTATTCTAGCTTTATATATGAATTTCGAAAATTATAGTAGCATGCCAGGTTTCTTTTTGTGTTCATAAAGTTGTATAACTAATAGTGAAAACATAGATCCAATACTAGGGTTGCATGCACACATAGGATTGTTTGTATAACCCATCACATTTTAAGTGACCGACTCGACGAGTCGGGAGACTGACTCGACGAGTAGGTGCTGGATAAGTGAAACCCTAAATCTGAGGGTTTGCACCATATATAAACAACTTAACTCAGCCTCCCTTGTCCCTAACACTCTCTTGAAAGCTTCATATCGAACCCTAGTTGTTTGTGTGTGAGTTGAGGCCATTTTTGGTGTTCTTGTGTGGATTGTAAAGCTTGGAAGGAAGAAAGGAGCTTGGAAATCGAGTTGTGGCTTGTAGATCTGGAGATCTTACTTCATTTTCAGCAGCTTCAAGGTATAATGCCCCTGTCTTGACTCATCTATGTGTTTATTCATCTTTAACTTGGGATCTCTATGGATTTCTAAGTCATTTTTCGGATTTGGAAGTGTTGAGTGGATTTTGACTTCAGATTTGGGCCTTAAGAGGGGTCTCATGGCATAAAGGTGCCAACTTTAGGTCCATGAGAGCCCCATGCACATTGTAGGACACTTTATATCGATTTTTGAGCTAAAAACCCCATGCATGTGCATCATGTTTGGAACTTTACCTATAAAATGGACATTAGGAGGCCAGATCTATGTTTTGGTGTGTTAGACCTCACTTAAATCGACTGTATGGAATTGGTCAAGGTTGGACTCGACGAGTTGTTCTTGGCACTCAACGAGTCGGTGACCATTGTGCACCAAACCCTTCTTGTGAATGGATAAGTGTTAGGAAGGAAGTCCCTTGTGGGTTTAGACGCAAAAAGGGACCTGGGAGTCATGGGACTCGGCGAGTGGTATGAGCAGACTCAGCGAGTCCATAGCAATCTCCCAACCTTTGAAGATGGACTCGACGAGTTGTTCATACAACTCGGCGAGTCATAGACTAGACAAGTTCTTAAGTTGGAGATGAACTCGGCGAGTCAAATGAAGATGGTCCCAATGTTATGATTGAAGGAGAACCCGTCGAGTTTTTTCTAGACTCGACGAGTGGAGCCGGGGATTTGTGTAGGATTAGAGAAGCATGGACTCAACGAGTTGGTAGGCCAACTCAGCGAGTCAGGCCAACTAAATGTTGACTTTGACCAATGTTGAATTTGACTGAACTTGGACTGATCCTGTTTAGGGTTGTATGTGATGTGTGTTGACTTGAAGGTTGTTGTGTAGGGATCGAGGAGTCGTAGGGAGTCGACATCTGTGCCGACGATAGTTCAAACACTGCACAACATTAAGGTGAGTTACCTTCCAGTAGGGGTGGGTCTAAGGCCACAATACCAGCCCACTAAAAAAGGGTATTTAGAAGATAATGGTCTTTGTGATAATTATCTTGGTCTAGTTATGTGTTGGTTATGAGGTTTATCTGGATATTATGTTATGTGTATGGTAGGGATTAGTTTCCTTGACAGTGGTCCTTAGGACCCAAGGGTAGATCAGTACCCGGATATGCCTGACTGTATGCTTATATCTGTTGACTGTATGCTAGTAGTAGGGGGTGAAATAGTCTCCAGTTACCGGTTGAAAGATACTGATGTTGATTATTGGTTGAAAGATACCGATTATGGTTACCGGTTGAAAGATACCAATGAAGGTTACCGGTTGAAAGATATCAATGAGGGTTACCAGTTGAAAGATACCGACGATATTGTATGGTATGTGGTATGATGGGGAACTCACTAAGCTTTGTGCTTACAGTTTTGGTTTTGGTTTCAGGTACCTCTTCATCAAAGGGGAAAGAGCCGGCAGTGTAGCAGCGCATCACACACACACACATGTTTCCGCAAGAAGTTTTTTTTGGGACTGTACTCTGATTTTCAATACTTATGATATAATGGTTTGAAATACAACATTATGATTTTGTAATGGATGTTTTATTGACAATGTTTTGGTAAAATGTTGTTAAATGCGTTAACTCAAAAATGAAAATTTTGGCCTTGAAAATTGGGTCGTTACAATGTTGGTGTTGTTTCATAAATCGTAACCGAGACAGATTTCGAGGACGAAATCCAGTTTAAGTGTGGGAGAGTTGTAACATCATGTTTCGAGAAGTTTTTTATTTTGGAATTTTGGACAATAAATGAATCAAGTAAAGGCGTTGGGCTTCAAGATAATAAGGTTTAGACTCTATTGGATGTTGATAATATTGGTTATGTAATCCGAGCCCTTGGTTTGTATTTTGGAGTCAAAGGGTAAAACAAGAAAAAGTGATGTTTCGGATTTCTTTGTTGCAATAAGGATTTTATTTTGGTATGTTTTAAGTTAAAAGTTATTAGATAGGATTGTGGGGATTTTCATTACCTTCCGTGCATATAAAGATCATCGAAAACGGAGTTTAAACAAAGAAGTTATGGTTGTTTGAAGTTAAGCCGGAAAAGGGAGTCTAAAAGTACATTGGACGTACACTAGCTAGTATGCTAGGCGTACTAGGGCTGAAGAACACGTTTTTAGGGCATTACACTAGGCGTAAATTTAGATACTTGGGCGTACCATCGCAGAGTAAAAACCCTATTTTCATGGTTTTGATCCTTATTTAGGTTTCTAACCCCCTGGGGGTCCTTTCTATCATGAGCCTCTACCCTATTGAGCCTCTAACTCAAAACCCTAGCCTTTTCTCACTTATTTTGAGCCTTGGCATCATTTATGAGTTTATTTCTCCAATAAAGGTGGAATCTTAAAAAACAAGGTAGTGGAAAGTGTATGAAAGAAGGATTCAAGCATAGATCCAGCAACATTACATCATTTCTGGACCATTGTGAGTCAAAAGCTTCAAACTTGCTCACTAGTTTCATAGATCTTGTCAATTTTCATAATTGTCACTTTTTTGGTCACTTTAGTGCATAAAGTTTAGATCTTTAAAGGTTGTGACCTTGTTATGGATAACGTTAGAAACTTTATCCATCTAAACATCATATTGATTCAGATTTGAAGGTTGGAGACTTGGACTTAGTGGATTAAATTGAGAAAAATGTATTTTTTTGGTTCCTTTGAGAATTAAAGACTAGATCTTGGTTGTTTGGATCATCATAATAGATAAAGTTGGAGGCTTTATCCATTATGGAGCTATTAAGAGCCATAAAAATGAGATCTTGGTCCTTATATCCCTTTCATGCAAGAGTCATGATGTTGTAATGGATTATTAAGTTAGGGTTTTAGCTTTTAGGACTTGTCTAGCCATGGAAAGTCATGCATGTGGAAACTTTATGACTTAGAATGATGTTATGGGTCTAGATCTGAGTTTGGACGAGAGGTCTTTAAGGAATAAGTTCTTAATATGAAGTATTAGATTCAGATGGAGTACGTTGGGCGTGCCAATGGGTACGCTGTGCATATTGGGTTAGAGTCTTGTGGTTTTGGATGAGATACGACTACACCCAACGTAGTAGCTGTGTATGCAGGGCATACTTAGCCAGCTTGACCTTCCATCGGATTTTTGACTTTATGTTTTGACCGTCGACCAAGATTTTGACCAAATGTGATCTAGGGGCATTTTTGGGTATTTTGAGTGGTAGTTTGAGTTTAAGGCCCTGTTTTTGTGTAGGAGATCAGTAGATGCAGTAATCGGAGCAGTGTTTTGTCTAGTTATCTTTTCAGACTATGAGGTGAGTTTCTTCACTGTACTTGGGGTCGAAGGCACCAATATCGGCCCAGTAGATTATGTATCCTGGTTGGATGTTGTTATGCTATAATGATATGTTAGATATGTATGATTATTTGTTTGTTGGTTATATGTTTATCTGTTGCATATGTCGACATAATGCGGTTGGGTTGAGGCAATACTACTCTGTGTGAAAGCCAACAAACTTGGGAGCAATCTGAACATAAGTTGTAGGTCGGAAAGGCAATCCATACTTATGTTGTGGGCTCGAGAGAAAGCCAGACATAAGCTGAGGCCCGGTAAGGCAAGCCAGACTTATGTTATGGGCTTGGGAACAATCTAGACATGGGTTGTGGGCTACAAAGGCAAGTTAGACTCATGTTGTGGGTTCAAGGGTAATCCAGCCCGATGGCTGTGGATAGTATGCATGTTGTTATATGTTTGTGTGGTGATATTTTGGAGGAACTCACTAAGCTTTGGCTTACAGTTTTAGTTTTATGTTTCAGGTACTTCAGATGATCGGGACAGGGTGAAGGTTTGATCATGCACATCCTTCATATTTCATGAGATTTAATTTTGGGATACTCTGATTTGTGATTTTGACTTTTGGAAACCAAGTTTGTAAACATTTATGGTTTGTGGTTTGGTTTTGAAAAATGAAAAATGTTACCTTGATTTTCGAGATGTTACATAAATTGTCTTCCATCTTGCGATTTCCTCTCGTTTAATCTGCTATTTGGTGATTTTTTTTAAAGTTAAGTTTGACTACGAATTTGGCTAGGTTGACTATGAATTCTTGCTTTGTTGACTATGAAATCGATTAAATGGCTAGGTTTACTATGAATTCGTACTTTGTTCTTCGAAGAGAGCTTGATAGTGTTTTTAAAACTTGGGAGAGTGAAAAATGAAGCTTTCCCAAACGAAAGGTATTTATATTTTATACCAGCCCATCGTGCCAAATATGACATAATAGAAATAGATTATTTTTGTGTTACGTTTTCACTTCATGATCCATAAACCCTAAAAACATATCTCACCCCAAAACCCCCTTTTCCATCAGCCGAAATCACTCTTAATCCTACAATCCCAAAACCAGCAATGAGAAATCAATGGCGTCTCCTCCTTCATCGATGCAAACCAGTTTCCGAGCTCCAGTTCAAGGTACAATCATCAACTACCATTCCTCTTTCTCGCAATCGCACTTTCCATTCACTCATCCCTCACTCGCGTACACTCCCCATTCATTTCCCAAACCCTAGTTTCCCTCGATTATTCACATCGTCATCTGAACTCGCTGTTGAACAAAATAAAGTCACGGATCAATCCGTTATTACATCAACATTGATCGAACTATATTCAGATCCAATCAAAACCAATGAAGATGTTATGCTCGAATTGAAGTCCATACCCGACCTCGCTAGTACTGATTATGTTAACGAGCTTTTTAAAAACCGCAGCTCGGAACCTGGAGCTGCTAAGGTGTTCTTTGATTGGGTTATGTCAAAGGAAAGTGACAACTTGAGCTCGAATTCATGTAATCGGTTGTTAGGTATGTTGGGGGCAAATGGTTTGGTGAAAGAGTTTTGGGATTTAGTTGATATTATGAAGAAGAAAGGGTATGGAGTGAAGAAAGGTGCGTCTGTTAGAGCCATGGCAAAGTTTGAAGAGGAAGGCATGAAAGATGAAGTCCAGAAGCTGAAAGATCTGTTCGCATTGGGATCTATAGACGCTTCAATTGAGAAAATTAGCTCTAGAGTTTGTAAAGTCATTCAACAAACACCATGGGGAGATGATGTTGAAACAAAATTGCAGGAAATGGGTATTGTGTATTCTGGTGATTTAGTTAAAATGGTACTCGAAAACCTTGGAACAGATCCTAATAAAGCTGTTATATTCTTTAGGTGGATAGAGGAAAGTGGCTTATACAAACATGATGAAAAAACATATAACGCTATTGCAAGAGAATTAGCTAGAGAAGATTATGTAGACAAGTTCTGGAGATTGATTGATGAAATGAGAACTAAAGGGTTTGATTTAGAAAAGGCTACATACATTAGGGTTTTGAATCAATTCGTAAGGAAGAAAATGCTAAACGATGCTGTTGATTTATACGAATTTGCAATGAGTGGAAACATTAAGCCCTCAGATCAAGATTGCCCCTTTCTTTTGAGAAAAATAGCAACAAGTAAAGAGTTAGATATGGATTTGTTCTCCAAAGTCTTAAAGATTTATAAAGAAAGTGGGAACACAGTAAAAAATTCCTTCTTGGATTCTGTTCTCAAGTCTTTAACAAGTGTTGGTAGATACATGGAATGCAACAAGATCTTGAAATCAATGGAGGAAGTTGGTTTTCTTCCAGATGAAAACTCTCAAGGTAAAATCGCTTTTCAATTAACTAAAAACAATAAAATCGAAGAAGCAAGTGAGTTTCTTGATTTAATGGAGTCTCCAAGTTACAAAACATTCGGATCTTTAATCCAAGGATATTGTCTTTCTGGACATTTGGAAAAAGCTTGTGATTGTTTTCAAAAAATGATTACAAAACAAGGCCCCGATTTTTCCGGATATCCATTGGAAACAATAACAAATGCATATTGTGCAAAGGAGAAGCCACTCGAAGGGTATAATCGTCTTTTGGAAGCGGTCAACGAGAAAGAAGTCAAACCATGGCATACTACATATAAGTTACTAATAACAAAGCTTTTGGAACAAGGGTTGTTTCAAGAAGCTATTAATCTTCTTGCTCCTATGAAAAGACATGGATACCCTCCTTATTTGGATCCATTTGTGAAGTATGTTGCTAAAACAGGGACTATTGATGACACGTTGATGTTCTTGAAAGCAATGACTGTGAAAAAGGTACCTTCTTTTGCTGTTTATTTGCGTGTTTTTAAAGCTTATTTTAAGGCTGGAAGAGGTAATGAAGCTCAAGATTTTCTTGCGAAATGCCCAAGATTTATTCGGAACCATGTAGAGGTTTTGAATCTGTTTAGTGAGTTGAAACGTGGAAAAGACGATTCTGCCCCTACCCTTACCCTTACCCCTACCCCTGTGGTTGCTTAGGATTAAGAGTTTTTATTATTTGTTTTGGTATGAGAAGTTTAGATGGTTAACTCTTTTTACATTGTTGATTGTTGGATTGAAATCCACATAGCTTTTTGTTATTTAAAGTTGTAATAATATTTTTGCTAGAAATCATTTGTGGTTTGTACCCTTGATAAGTGATTATACCTTATGTGGCATTGAAATGACTTCATGTGGCATTCACATCAAAAATCAATTTATGTTTATTTTATTTTATTGTTTATTTTGTTATTTTAATGTCTGGTTAGTATTTAGAAGTTAGTATCATCAAGTTAGCAAAAATCGTCAATGCCCAGATTAGAACACATGACCTCCAATCTAATTAAATTACTAATAAACTTCTCAAACAATGTGTGAGCTTCAAGTGATCTCGACTCGAATCATCAATGATTACATAAATATAAATAAAATTAAAAGTAAAAATGTAAATATAATTAAGGTTGATTAAGCTCTCGAACTCAACTCGACTTGAACCGAGTCGATTTCAAGTATCTTGTTCAAATCGATTTCAATTATCTTATGAGTTGATATGACATATTACACCCTTAATGTTATCCATATGATAATATGGTGAAGAAAATGATGATGTCATTGTTATCCATACGATAACATGGGAACAATTTGGTGTTGGTGGATATGAGTCGCAACCTCCCTACCATTTTGTTTGTTGTATCATATGTTATGTCAACTTCATATTATTTTATATTTGTTAGGAAATATCAATCATATCATTTTATTTTATTTTCATGTCAAAAAAAAATATCATTTTAATTTTCATGTCAAATTGTACATTTTCTATTAAAATCTTTACAAACATCATAACATTACTCTTTTACTAGACGCTCCTCTACGTTGCCAACTTCACACTATTTAATGCGATGTCTAGGCGGGGTGGTGTTCAACGGTGTGGAGAAGGTGTCGCCTCCACCTCATACACTGTGTTGGTACCAATACCAACCAACCTAATATGCGGTAGAATCTAAATAAAATAAAATTCTTTGGTTTAGCGACAAACCTATCTTGATATGGTGTAAATTAATGTTGGTGACTACTTATAAACAAATCCATTAAGTGGTTACTCTTTTTGACATTCATTCTAAGGAGAGAAAGCAAATGAAGGGAACTTTTAGAGTAAAGAAAAACCAAAATAGATTTATTTATTTTTTAGATGTAGGATATGTTTGACAAAATTAGTCGGTAGTCGGAAACTGAAAATTGTAACTTTTATTTAGAGCTGGAAGATGTAATATTTACTTATGTTTTAAAAAAAATGACATTTGATAACTAATTATATTATTGTTTAAGGGCAACCTAGTAATTTTGTTATAATAAGCACTATTTTTTAATATAAACTAAAAGCATTAAGATCGCGCTCTAAAATGAAGTTTTTTAATTTGATTTTTTTTCGTTAAAAAACACTAAATGCTTTAAGCTCCTAAAAACCATTAAAAAAAAAAAAAAAAAAAAAAAAAAAAAAAAAAAAAAAGTGTGTTTCGCTACAAAATTTTGAGAGATTTTAGCTACATTTAAAGCTTTTATTTTACAACAAAGTTTTTTATTCAAAACTTACTTTAAGTATTTTCGAGACTTTTAACTTTTAATTTTTGGGTATGTTTGGCAGCAGAGATGCATATTCGCAGTATAAGTCGTTCCCGATATAGTTTGGTCTTTTTGAGACTAGTCTCAAAACTATTGGTCTTTTTCGGAACAATCATCGACGGTCTCGAGTCGGTCTTTTTTGGTTCCGTTTTTTAGGATTGGTCTGGTCTCGCGGTGTTTGCGTGTGCCTTTTTCGGTTCGGTTTTGATATTTTCCATTTTTTTGTTTTAGTTTTGAGTTTTTCCGTTAACAAATATGTGATTAACATCAAAATGATATATTAAAATTTACTAAAAATGATACACTAAAATTTAATAAAAAAAAAAAGAAGGAAGAAGTTGGGTAATGTGTCATTAAAAAATATATAATCAACACAAACTATATGTATATAAACTTTGGTTTCCGTTCCTTTTTTTTAGACCGGTCTCAGGCGAACTCGGAACAATTTAGTCTAATGACCAGTTCGTTCTTTTTTCATATTGGTCTAGGTCTTTTTTTGGGACGGGTTCGAGGCCGGTCTCTTTGTTCATGTCTACTTGGCGGTGAACTTTTGAATTATTTTCATTTTTGAGATAAAAATCTCGAACTAAATAAAAGCTCTCTTCAACGCTACAAGCTTAAAACCTTTACTAAACACAAAAGGTTCCTAATTTTACATTTTTGAATGCTTTTAACTTTTTTTAGGAAGGCTAAATCACAAACCCACAACTCACAGTTCTAAATCTACACAATTTTCAACTACATAACTTGAATTCTCGACCACTTAGAGGAAGGGTACCTTTCCAATCACTTGATACCGCTTACAACTATTTTTGTCAAACAAGTTTACACACATAAAAGTTACAACTTCAGGTATTTTTGCCAAACATATCCTGTTTGATTTGAGCTTTTGGTTTTACAAATGTATTTTTATATAAATTTACATTTTCAAAAACATACAACTAATTTTGACAGATATTTCTACAAACAAAAACTACTTGTAGCTATTTTCGCCAAACATATATCCATAGAAACTCAAATTTCCAAATCTTGTTTAAAGTATGATCTTATTGGGTACCATTTGGTTTCGTCGGTTGGAATGAGTTATCTTGTCAAACTCAAATGTTTCCTTTCTTTTAGCTTATTCCAAGCATCCTTTATCAACCCAAATCTATCAACTCAATTAATTCATATTTCATCATGTTGTTACTCCATGCCCTTCTAGAAAAATCATTCCTAAATCAACTATAGCATATTTCATCATGTTGTTACTCCATGCCCTTCTAGAAAAATCATTCCTAAATCAACTATAGCAACTACAAAGCCACATGCAAGTCCATAATGCCCAGATGAAAATTGTGCACATATGTTTTGTACTTTATGCATTCAAGTTAAAAAAAAAAAAAAATACTAGCCATACAAGATAGTGTTGTACCATGTGCAATGTTGATTGTACAGAAAGTGACTCGACTTTCAGTTGTTTACACGCCATTCTGGTAAATGGACATGTGGTCCGGGCCAAAGAGACTCATCGTGAACAAACCGCAATGAGGGTGACCAAACAAGGTATGAATAAGACTTATTGTCTCTTACTAAAGTTTCTTCTCTTTGTAAAATTTGATTCTTGATAGGCCTTTGTCATACAACTCCTAATGCATTTGGTACAAGTTGTTATAGCATGGGTTAATTTGGTTTTTGTTATAAAAAATGGTATGTGGTGTTTAGTATTTACCTTAGAATGAAGCGAGGGTGGATTTTTGAACTCGTGATTCCTTCATGGGTGTTGGAATGTAGCCAAGAAACAATGGGACTATTAATGTTGGAACATTGGATATGACAAATGGCAATCAACTTGTCATCATTATTCAATTAAACACAACATATGAATAAATTTGACTCAAAAAACATTCAACATGAGATTTTATCCCGTCACAATTTTCTTGATTTTTTGTAGGATTATTCAAGATGGATGGACTCACTAGATAAGAAGAGCTTTTAAGAGCAAAGTAAAACTATCTATATTAAAACTTTATAAATATGAACTTTATTTGCTAAAAGTAAAATTTTAATTTCAATAAACATGATTTTTAATCGGACTATAATCTCTTAGTATATTATTTTAAAAGAAATTGGTTAGAATTATGTTTCTAATGTTCAATTTGCCTTTTGTATAAAATGTTTTGATTGACATGTTTAAAAAAATCACCTTCACATGTTTAAACTATTGTATTTGGTTTTTCCAATTGTAAAATTGGTTATTATTGTATTGAAAAGTATAAAAATCACATTCACATTATGTTTCGTCCATGTGAAAGATGTAAGTTCATTTCATACCAGAATATGGTTATATACATTCTTATTGTGAGAAGAAGTCATTTGGACATGTCGGGTATATCAAGGTCTGCAAAATGTTTTCGTGGAAGATTAGGATATTGAGATAAAACGAGGTAGCCACTTTCGATTTTTATTTGACAATGTTACCTCGCCGGTGACTAGTGACAAATTGAAATATGATCGATGATAGGGGCGCCGATAACCAAACATCAAGTGTCCCCACATTGAGATTAAAAAATAGGAAGAAAATAAGGCTTTAATGAGGACATGGACGGACCAAGTCGTTGGCCTGAACACAATCCTATCACTTTATAGTTGTGTGTGTGTGTGTGTGTGTGAGAGAGAGAGAGAGAGAGAGAGAGAGAAAAGGAAGTGTGGTGGCTAGCAAACATCTATAACATTAGCCTAAAGTTGTGCAATATGTCATAAGAGTGGAGAGTAAGCACTTATGATATTGATCTATAAACAGTAAAAATATAGGAGATACCACATGATTCGACAACTATAAATGTATTAAACTACTTAGCCATACTGTGAAGCTACGAGAGGAAGTGATGGAGGCTAGGGTGAGACAAGAAACAACAACTTATGAAATCTGATTTATCTTCATGCATAGGAGCAAGTGTATGATAACATCCTAACAATATGGAAGATTGTAGAAGCTAAAATGATATCTAGGAGCTATGTGATGGTTATACGTAACATATATTATGGATAACCGAACAACCGAGATCGAAAAACCGAAACTTAACATAAAATATTGGTGTGATTTTAACTTTAAGAAAAAAAACTGCAATTTTCGATGTGGTGCGGTTTTATATTGTCAACCTGCACCATTAAAACCGAAAAATCCGCAATATTTAATATATTAAATGAATATATATTATATAATATTTATTTAATAAAAATATATTTTGTTCAACTTCGACCTCTGTAGTTCTTCTCCACTGTGTATGCACTATCGAGAAAGAAGCAAGTTGAAAAGACTGAAAAGTTGTCAAAAAACATCTAGAATCCACCCATCTATCAGGAATAGGACAAAGCTAAACATCACACATCAAAATAGAGAAAGTATCCCACTGAGTCCGCTCAATACCTCCCCTTAGCAATTGTCTAAAATTATCCATACCTCATCCAAGAAAAATACGATCTCTAAATGAAGATGTGCGATGATTATCTAATGCGGACAATCTATAGAAAGAGATATCAAAAGGTAGATCTCCCAACCAAACGTCATGCCAAAAGGAAGTGCAAACCACATCTCATATCCTAACAGGACAAACTGCCTGAAAATCAAAACCACGATCATGAAGATAAGCTAACATCTGTGTCAAGGGCCTAAACAGGCTCTCCTCGGGATCAAAGGAGAAAAGTGTTCATCCAAGCCGTATAGGACTTTCATAACCCTAACCCAAATAAAATTCGGGAAATGAAAGAATCTCCAATGCTAGAAGAGAAGTAAAGCACTATTTTTTTGAACGGCAGTGTAACATTCCGATGTCAAGGTAATTTCAATTTCAACGCTATGTTTGTATATTATTGCGATTTTGACCCTTGAGTTGAGGAAGGTTGCTAGATTGGCCCATTGTGGCAATTTCGTAATTTCACCCAAGTGGAATACGCCGAGCATACGTTGTGTACACTAGGTGTACTAGGGCGTGCCCTAGTACGCTAGGCGTACACCTCGTACTCAGGGTGTACATGAAGAAAAGGCAAACCTTAATTGTTAGGATTTGGTTCATATTGAAGCCTCATGATAGCCTCATATCTCATTCTTCTTCAGTCTCCCTCTGTGAAAAACATCTTCAAGCAACCCTAAGTGAGAAGAGTCCATTTTTGAGCCTATAGGAGTATTTTGGATGTGTGTTTGAAGAAGAAGAAGGTGGTAATACGAACTTGGATCTGAGATTCCTTCCTTGTTTGCAACCTCCAGGAGGTATAAAGCTTGCAACTTTATCACTTCATCTTGTAGATCTAGACATTTCATTCAATTACGTTACTTTTTGTCCTAAAATGGTGATTCGTGAGCATGACATGTTCTTGACCTAATAAGTCGTCCTTTCAGACCTTAGGAAGAGTCTTAAGACATAAAATGTGGTCTTAATGGCTGGTTTTGCTCCATGCATTCTTTATAAGGTCTTAATGCATTAAGATGTTGTACTTTTTGGGATTGGGCACGTAATGGATATGCAAAGTCATAAAGTTGGAAAATTTATGACTCTTGAGGGTAATTTAGCCTTGGATTTGAAAGTTGGATGTGAGAGCTTAAGGCATTAAGCTCTTATTGAAGATTTGGGAAGTATGGGTGTACGCCCTACGTAACCTGGAGTATGTAATGCGTACGCGGTCAACCATCCTGACTATGGTCAAGACTTGAGTACGCCCCATGTACGAAGTTGAGTTGACGCGGATGTGTTGGCTTCATTGACTTGTTGACTTTGACCAAGTTTGACCCAGGGGTATTTTGGGTATTTGAGCAATAATTGAGTCTTGGTCTCTATCTGTTGAATAAGTGACCTGTAGAGCCTATATTTGGAGCAGTTACCGTTCAGCTTTTCGTCAGACTGTGAAGTGAGTCTTCCTCACTATAGATACGAATCGAAAGCACCAAGGCCGACCCAGTGGATTGGATATCTTGTTATATGATAGTATGTTATTATGCTGTAGAGATCTGATAGATCAGTATCCTGGTATATAGGATGTTAGCATGCAGTAGTGATTTATAAATCAGCTTGTTTGTCTGATGCATGATTATAGGTTTATCTGTTATGTGTATGTCGACAACAAACAAGTTAAGTACTTCAGATAAATATCAAAAACAAACTTCGGTGAACTTGCAGAAATAAAACTTCTGAAAAAGTAAATCAAGTGAATACAATATTTAACGTGGTTCGGTCAAGGTGACCTACATCCACAGGTGAACGAGAGAGAGAGAGAGAGAGAGAGAGAGGATATTATTAACTTCCAAGAACAAATACAATCACACACAAAGGTTACATCTCACTTGAGCTCTCAAAACAAAAGAATCTGTCTTGCTTACTAACTGCTCCTAAGGAGTGTTCTCAACCTCACAGTGATTACACTCTTGAAATTTCTGCACACTTCATAATGATCGAGATATTAGTCTATTTATACTTGAGGGATTAAACCTAAAACCCTAATGGGCCAAGCCCATTTTCCCATAAGCCCATGAATGGTGACAACCAATCATATTCCGCCATGCAGCATCTTTTGGAACATTCTTGAGCATCATCATCTTCTAGGCATACTTGGATCAACATGGCACAACAAAGGAATCAATATGACGCATCATGTACCAAGATGGTCCATGATGGCGCAATAGCTTCTTTATGGCTCAATAGTAACCCTATATGGCGCTACATGGATATAAATGGCACAAAAGCATCAAGTATGGCGCACAAACATCAATCTTGGAGTAACAGCAGCACCATGGAGCAATAGGTACGTGCATGGCGCAACTAGGACATGCATGGTGCAACAAGAAGCATCATGGTGAAATAGGAGAACAAGATGGCGCAAGAGGGAGTGCTAATGGTGTAAGAGCATCCCTCTTGACCCATCCCTTTGTCTGATGATCCATTCCTTTCTCTTAAGATCCCTTCCTTTGTCACATGCTCCAAAAACCTCAAGTACTCCATTGAGTTCTAAGTGCTCCAAATGCTTCATGAACATGATTCAAATGCTCAATATTGGACAAGACTTCACACCCCAACACCCCGTACCATACAACTTACTCTAGAGCAAATTGATTTTCAGACCTGAAGCCAAAAAAATATCGAAGAATATGAACAATGTGAAGAGCATTCGTCAGATCCAAAGCTACCATCAAAACTACATCATCGACATAAAGAAGATGTGACATGTTAATGCCCCCAATTGAAATCCGATTGTAAAT
The DNA here is from genome assembly GCF_052625555.1 of Lactuca saligna. NCBI lineage: Eukaryota > Viridiplantae > Streptophyta > Magnoliopsida > Asterales > Asteraceae > Lactuca > Lactuca saligna. The sequence goes on along the minus strand of NC_136420.1, from coordinate 320,586,769 downwards.
ATTAGCCAGCTTCTCCCTGACCAAAAAAACATGCAAACCCTCCGATCCATAGCCAAAACAAAAGAAAAGGGGAAAGAGGGTCACCCTGTCTCAAACCTCTATGTATCTGAAATTCTTGAGAAGGGGACCCATTCACGAGAACTGAAGTTGTAGCATAAGACAACATCTACATTATCAAACCACACCACAACGATCTGAAACCCATAATCTGCATAATCTCCATCGGGCACTCCCAATAAGAGAATAATAGACTTTTTCAAAATCCTCGTTGAAAATCAAAAAAATGATTTTTAGAAGCCTTACTTCAAGCGACGATCTCGATAAGAAGAAAATGACTGTCTAAAATCTGTTTGTCTTTAATAAAAGTCGACTGCTCCATACTCACCACGCTAGCAATAACCTCTGCCAACCTTAGCTAAAAATTTACCAATAAAATGGCACAAATGCTAAATGATTATTGTAATACAATAAATTAAACCAACTAAACTATTAATTATGTTTTATATATATATATATATATATATATATATATATATATATATATATATATATATATATATATATATATATATATATCATCTTAGGTTATTGTATTTTAACTAATTATTGTGCGGATATCGTATACTATGAGAATTACTAAAATAATACGTTGTTTAGCAATGCGAATACGTTCAACCTTACAAAAATATCATCATTTTCATGCATTCTCGCTAATTATTATTTATTTTTGTTTTCACACATCGTTTTTCACTCATTTTCATTTTGACAGAATACAACCCAATAAAACATTTTGACAGCATTCTGACAGAAATGAGAATAATAATAATAAGTGTATAATAAACTTATATACGATTTAATTAATAGGAATGTGTGTTAATGACAATAGTTATGTAAAAATGAACATATTTTCTGTATCATTCTTATAGCATACGATATCCGTACAATAATTAGTTAGAATACTTATATATATATATATATATATATATATATATATATATATATATATATATATATATATATATACTATAATAGATGCATTTTTCCTTTCATCACATGCATTTGAAACTCTCATAACTTTTTAATATCTTTATAATATGATTATAAATTGGTTAATATTGTTAAATAAATCGAAAACCAAGATTGTAATCCTAAATTAACTAAACTTCAATATTAAAATATCACTTTCTTACTTCTACTTAAAAAATTATTTCTTTAACTTTTAAAATATTATGGTTAACTTATTAGTTTGTATATGTTTTTGTATGTAAACTATTGACATTTTAAAGTCAGAAAGTTTAATAATTTGTATAAAGTTAATTAAATATAATGATAAAGGGTTAACTTAAATCGAAATTTTAATTAAACTTAACAGCAAATCTAAAGATTATTTTGTAAATATCGAAAAAGTTTTAAATTGCCATGTTAAATGTAAAACCTAAATTGTAATCTCAACTTCACTAAAAATATTTCTAAAATTGTTTTTATAATTTTTAAGAGTTTCTAAATAAATTGCTTAAAAATAACTTACAACAACAAACTTAAGAGTAACATTATATAAAAAATTATATTGTTACCTTTACAAACAAAAAAAAGGTTTGATGTTTAAAATAATTATAATGATAGAAATTAAAATATTAAGCAAATACTTTTTTCAAAATAATTAATCACAACAACAACTATAAATAACATTAAACCATAATATTATATTTAATTTTAATTTTTAGTAGCCCACATGAATATATGTCATTGAGACTTCTGATATTATATAGTAATGATAGATGTCTACTTTTTTTTTTTCATATAATTCAAAATAATTAATGTTTTTATATTAACTTAGAAACATAATTATTATATTAAAATTAAGAACAATGTCATTGTTATATTTAAAACATATATTTATAAATATTGCAACTATATAGTTATTCCGCTTAACGTGCGGGCATTTACCTGGTATACTTATAATAGAGACATTTTTCCTTTAGTCACATTCATTTAAAACCCCAACTTTTCAACTTCTTTTTAAATTAATATATTAAATCTAATATTATAGTAATTTCAATATTTATTCTTTATTCTCACTATTATATATTTAGTTTGTTATCTTAAATATGATGTTAAATTCAAAACATAATTTTATAATATATTTAAAACTTATTTTTTCCAAATAGTTAAAAAGTTTAAATAAGATCTAAATAAAAGTGTCAAATTAACAAAAAAAAAAAGGAAAAAAAAACTTTTTATAACAATAATTTTTTCCTCAAAATAAATTAAAAATATTAAAAATTTAAATATAATATTAAATATAAAACATGTATCAAAAGATAGTTTTAAATTTCATTAAAAATAATAAAGGTATAAATAAAATGTTAAATATATACCCTATATCGTAATTCCAAATTCACGCAACATATACATATATTTCATTGAAATAATATAACATAAAATATGTTTATCTAAATTGAGTTTAATTTTATTTTCACGGGTAACGACTATTGAGATGATGCAACTTTAAATATAATAATATGGAATTTGTTATTTTATACCCATAAATCCATTATGAAAGTACTTTGGTACACCCAAGTTTGATAATGCTTATCATTTATTTAAAATACATAGAATGTTTTTATAATACAATAGTGTAAGAAACGTGCGAAATATCACTTAGTCTATATATCATATTATACTTATAAAATAGACATTTTTCCTTACACCTCATGCAGTTGAAACCACCACAAAAATTTGCAAACACCTCATGCATTTGAAACCTCCTATTTTAATCAATAACACTCAAAATTCTCTTAATAATGATTAACAATTCAAATGTTTTATAACTTCTAAAATATATTTAATAAAAAATTAATAGATAGTCTACTTTAAAAAGATCAATCTCTTTGAGTAGACACAAAAATACAAATCACATATAAAATTCACAAATAAAGCAAGTTTAAAGTTCTTTGTGTTGGTTTGAGGGTTTTGGATCATTTTTCCAGTTATTTTATTATGTTGAACTTTTTAAATTTATAAATTTGTTATATACTAATTTTTTTTGTATTTTCTTGGTTTAATTATTCTTTTAATGTAAATTAGATTAAATTCATGTTATCGATCATACGTTATGAAATATGATATATATATATATATATATATATATATATATATATATATATATATATTATTTAATTAACTATTGTATGCATGTTTGTATGTTCGTGTTGCTTCAAAACAATAATTAATTAAAAATCATGGATATATCATATTATCCATATTATTTACGTAAGCCTCTTTTAAAATGCAAATTGTCTATCTTATCACTTTATATTTTAGTATATATTTAACCTTTTAATTATAATAATTAGTGCTTTTTAAAACTTTCTTTCACTTATTAATAATAATGAGTGGTTTTAAGAATAATGAACAATAATTATAAATAATAAAATCAAAATTTAAAAATCATGGATATGTCATATTATTCATGCAAGTCTCTTTTGAAATACAAATTGTCTATCTCATCACTTTATTATTTAGTATATGTTTCACATTTTAATAATAATATTAAGTGTTTATTAAAAATCTTCTTTAATTTATTATTAATAATAAGTGGTTTAAAATTAATGAATAATAATTTTAAATGATAATAACATCAAATTATAAATTACATTTGGCTACAAATAAATTCTATTTTAAATGAACATCATTATTGAAATTAGAAAATGATCGCATAAGTAAAAATATAATTAATCAATCATAATAATTATTAAAAATAATACTAAATAGATAATAATATTTAATTCTGTTAATGAGGAATACATGTTGATGTCAATGAATATTATTGTTCAAAATAATTAAGATTTTATATATATATATATATATATATATATATATATATATATATATATATATATATATATATATATATATTAGTGTAAAAATATTATCTCAAAGTTAATGTTAATAACATAACCATTTTAAACATCTATTTCTAATATTTTAACAATATATTTTTAACATGCGCTACGCAACGCGTGGGAAGTCGTCTAGTATCTTATAAAACAAACATTTTTTCTTGAACCTCATGCATTTGAAACTTTCAAGACCGTTCAACTTATATAACTTAATTTATGATTAATTGAAATGTTGTGATTTGTAACTTCTAAAACTCTTCAAATCATGCTATTTAATTGATGGGTTAGCCTCTATAAGAACATTATAACTTGCATATTGCACGAATATCAACACAAAATGATAAATTATATTGGTAGAGTTTGAAGAGTTATGCGAGTGGTTTAATGGATGTACGAGAGCAATTGCAACTTTTCCAAATATGCAAGTAAATGCATATTTGATGCATGTAAAGTTTTATATAATAACCATGCTTCAAATTTGGGTATGTGTGTAAAGATATACTCGAGACAATTTTTTTTTTGGGAAAGGTGTAAGATTTTATTAAAAACTACCAAGAAGCTAGAAAAAGAAACATTACAATATGATAGAAGCTAAAGCAGGATTATGGAGCCAAGCAGTCCAAACAAGCTTATCTTTTCTACACCTATTAGAAATTAAAAAAATGTCCTTTCAAAAATATCATAAAAAATAAGATTTCCTTGGCAATACCGTTCCAAAAATTATGGAATTTCGAAAATTCCAAAGGCACCAAAAGGCTGATATTACTACTGCATCAAAAGCCTTGCATTGACCATCTCTCAATTGAAGGGAATCGGACCACGATAGGATATCAAAAATGGTAAAATGCTCAGGTAATTAAACATCTCACTCAATTACAATCTTGCTCCATATATCAATCAGCTCCCTAAAACCTGTAAAAATTTGATCAATCGTCTCAACAGATGTGTGGTATACCAGACATAAAACAAACTCCACCTCAACCCCGTGATATGATAATCTCTCTCTTGTAGGAATACGTTCTAATATGATCCTCCAAGTAAGAATATTAAGCTTAATACGAACCCCATTATTCCACCTGGTCTCAACACCACTAACTAGATGTAAGCTAGAATCAATAATAGAGCGAGTTGCAGAAATAGAAAATATGTTTGAGGTATCAGCTATCCAACCCAATCTGTCCTTCCTATCCTCCAAGTGATGGTTTTGCACGATCTCTAAAAAAATAGCCCATTAACTTTGCTCTATCCCTCCCCTAGGCATACAACAAAGATTTATCGGGTCCTAACCAATGCTAACTCGATCTCTAACAGTAGCGGATTTATGGTTATCCAAAGTGTAGATTCTATGAAAAGAAGTAGCAAGAGGGCGGTCAAGTAACCATTTGTCATGCCAAAAATTCATAGCAACACCATCTCCTACCCTAATGGGGCATAAAGAAAGAAGATCAATTCCACGGTCAATAAGATTAACAAGCATACGGATAAGATTATTCCAGATCCCCGAAGAAGAGCCACGCAGAGAGAGGGAAGAAAGACCACCATCAGCCTCGTAAATGGTTTTGACGACCCGCGCCCACAAAAGGTTAAAAAGACGGAAAAATCTCCACCGCCACTTAAACATCATTACACTATTAAAATCAAAGAGACTACCAACTCCAAGACCCCCACTCCTTTTGAAGCCATAATTTTATTCCACCTTACCCAATGTATCATTCTATCATCAAGATCGGCTCCGTAAAAAAATCTAGCCTTCAAAGATTCCAATTGACGAATAATTGTAACCGGAGACAATTTTTTAAAATTTTGTGTTATGGATCTTTTTATAATTACAAGATGATGAAATGAGACTGATAATTACTTATCATGAGCTTTTGGTAAATCAAACTTTAAGCTATTTATCAGTTAGATTAACTTTGTTAACATGTATGTATCTTTATGTTGTATTTCTCTTTTAAGTTAAGACAATCTATTTTTTTTCAAAGAGAACATTATTCAACATGTATTTTATGCTATTAGTTATATTTTATGTTAGTTTCTATCGTTTATTTCGTTGTAAATAACATCGATGGAAATTTTGATAATTGATTTAAATAAAAAAGAGTTTACAATTATTATTCCAAATTATTGGTGATAATGACGAATTAGAATGAATGTTTTTAAATATGATATGACTTTATTGTTGAAAACCAATGATTATTTATATTTTATAAAATTATATTAATTATGTTCTCGCAAAATTTTTATGTATGTATCCATTTTTTAAATGTTTTTTTTATCGTAATAAACATAGTTACTCCATTATATCTTATTACATTAGTCAGTTTTTTTTTCTATTCGTTCTTCACCGTAAAGTTAAAGTAACAATAAAGAAAATATTAATATTTTTATAAGAAAATATAAGTGATAAAAGTATACTTCACGTGTAACACTCATCACTTCTTAGTGCACTCTTAACATGTTTTTTTTTGATTGCTCTTAGTACTTAACAATTATTATAGCTTTGAGTTTCAAATAACTATTTTACTTGGAACTTTCATTGTCTTCCAATATTTCATAGTTTCAAGAACAAAAGTAAAAATACAATACTAAAGTATAATAATTTTTTTAAAATATAGTAATGAAAAATTTTCAAACAAGTAGTTTTTAATTAAATAAAAATAATAATAGTTTAAAATAACGTAAAACTACAAAATAGATTATATTACATTAAAAATGATTTTTATTTGAAATAATAATAATAATAATAATAATAATAAATGAAATAAAAATACTTAAATAAATTATTTCGAAATCATTTAAAATTACCTACAACTATTATTAAATTAAACACTTTATTTAATTCAATTCAAACACAACTTACTATATATATCTTAACATATACTTAAAATAATTATAAAATTAGTTACAACTTAATGTTAAAATCATTATTTTAAAGATAAATTCCAATAATATTGTTATTATAACATATAGTAATTGTTAGTAGTTATATTACATTATTCCATTAAACTCAAGAGTTTGAAACTTCTATTACAGCTCAAAAGTTTTCTAGTTTAAAAATATAGTTTTCATTCCAAATTTAATGTAATTAGTCACGCGTTTTTATTTTTCATTACATTCATGAGGTTTTTTTAAGTTATGATTATTAATGTTCGATTCTTTTTTATTTTCTACTTATTTATACACATTATAGCTGTATTTGTATTATATAAATAAGTTTTGATCAAAATATATTTGAAAATATTTGTGATTCAAATATGAAAAGAATTGAAAAAATGAGTTTTGTCTCTCACACACACACACACACACACACACACACACATATATATATATATATATATATATATATATATATATATATATATATATATATATATCATTGAAATAATATCACATAAAATATGTCTATTTAAATCGAGTTTGATTTTATTTTCACAGGTAACGAATATTGAAATGATACGACTTTAAATAAAATAATGTGAAATCCGTTATTTGATACTAATATATCCATTACGAAAGTAATTTCGTACACTCAAGTTTGATAATGTTTATCATTTATTAAAATACTTAGAATGTTTTATAATAAATCAGTATAAAAAGTATTAATTTAAAGTTACTAACAAGAATATATTTATTTTAATAATATATATATTTCTTAATATTTTAATTACACATAATATCAATATAGTCTAGTTTAACTATAATTGTTAAATAAATTACTCATATGTTTAAACATAGCTTCAAGCTTTTGTAATTTCTAACAAAATTTATAATATGATTTATAGTAAACCATAACAAAATTCAAAGGGAAATCAAGCATGAAAAAAAATTCAATGATTAAATGTAAACAAAATTGAATGTTTGTTACTCTTTCATGTCATTATCCTTTTTTGTAAGGGCAAATGTCATATTAGCCCATTAAACTTGTTGTTTTGGGTTTAAAAGGTCACTTAATTGTTTTTTTGTTACATAATGGTAATAAAGTCACATATGACCGTTGTAAAATGTCCTTCTGTTACCTGTTACAGTATAAGATATATACTTGGTGCCACGACACAAAATGACGGTGCCATGTCATTAAATGTAATGGCCACATGTGTTACCTTTAGATTGAATCTTTTAAATAAGCTGGTTTTCAGTATTCCCTTTTCCACTTTGGTTGAACTCTTTCAAGAAAAACCATTGTTTCCACTTTCCACCAAAATTCTTATCGATGACTGTATTCATCTTAATCAAAGTTTATTTCCTAGGTGCGTTCATCAACAAACCTTTTTGCTACTCAGATGGTATTCATCATGTATTTGACGATATCGATTTTGCTGGTATGACTCACAAGGATTTTATTGGTTTTCTTGAACAATTCACACAAGAGAAGTGTCAGAAAGTTTACTATTGTCAACCGGATTTAGAAATCCTAGAAGGTTTAACATTGATTTCAAATGATCTGGAATATCAAGAGTTTATAGACATTGCGTATAGGTGTGGAGTACAACTACCTGTGTACATGGACCATTTTGGTACTCATCTGCAGGTATTTTGTGATGTAGTAAGTAAAGAAAATTACAATGAAGACAATTGTTTTGTCATGTCAAACATATCAATGGAAATGGAAAATGGTGTTGACCTAACTCTAATTGAGTTCATGAGTCCACATAAGAGAAACATAGAAGGAGTAACGTATGATGGAATCAGTTAAGAAAATGAAAATGAGGATGCAACAGAAGTTGAAAGCCCACAAGATAATGAAGATGACAATGTCCTAGATGTGAAAGGTCAACCAAGGTTCATTGAAGACATATCTTGGAAGAAGTAGTTGCCAGTTCTAGGTATGAGGTTTACCAATCCTAAACAATTAAAATTCATGCTTTGTAATTATGTTGTAGCCAATGGGTTTTAATTGTATTATGAAAAATATGAAAGTAAGGTGGTCTTTGTTTTTTGTCCGCAGATCTTCCTGACCTCTTCTGTCTGCGCGGCGCAGACTACACACAAACATTAGTCTTCGCAGACTGTTTGTTTTTTTGAAGACTGCAGATCTAAAAATGTATGCGTGCCCTCTTTTTGGCGCAAATGTGGACCGGAATTTTCTAATATCTTCAGACATCTTCTAGCTTAAAAAACACATATACTTTATTTTTTAAATTTATATTTATTCCAACTTTATTAGTGATAAACAATTTGAAAAAAAAAAGTTACAATACTTAAAAAAAATTTCAACGATAGAAACATGATATTTTTGACAAATTTATAAATAAAAGTTTATTATAATAATGGTCGTTGAAGTTGTTTATATATATATATATATATATATATATATATATATATATATATATATATATATATATATATATATTCTTATATTTTTTGTACCAAATTTTATAAAACATTATTTAATAAAGCATCATCAATATCTTAGAAAAATATTGATGGCATGTTTTTAATTGATTTAATTGAAAAAATCGAAGTTTATTTTCATTCATTTATATATAAAATTCTTTGATTCCAAATTACAATGTTTAGGTATAACTTTATAACCAAAATTGTTGGTTTTTTTCAAATATGTACGTTAATTTATACCATTTTTATTTTCACTTTTTATACAATAATACAAAAAGTTGATTTAGTTTTGTTAATTATTTATAACAAAGTCATAAATATATTAAAAAGTCACTTTGTAGTTTAAAATAATCAGTTTATTTATATTTTAGTTTATTTTTGTAGTCTGTACATGTTAAAAAACAAATAGTTTTCTTTTTTCAGACTGCAGACGTTTGGTCCAGCTCTTCTGTTGCAGAGGTCTATAGATGTAGTCCACATACTATAGACATTTTGCCTCAGGAAAAACAAACATCACCTAAAATATTGTTGGTTAAGTGTTGTGATGGTGAATGCACATTTAGGCTATGGGCTTCATGGATGCGTGATGAGTAATCATTCCAAATCAAGTCCCTTATTAATGAGCATAATTGTGCCATAAATTTTAAGTTAGGGTCAATATTTAATTACAAATGGATTGGTAGTCATTTCACAAGGGAAGTTCTTGAAAATGAGAACTGAATGTGAGAATGCTAAAAAAAGAAGTAAAAAATAAATTTGGCATTGAGGTTAGTATGGGACAGTGTAGAAGAGCAAAACAACATGCAATTTCTCTTATTGAAGGCACCATAATAGAAAATTATGCAAAGTTATGGTCCTATGGTGACGAGATTAGAAGGTCTAATCCAGGCTCAACAGTTAAGATGTTTGTAAACTCTATGCCAGATGGGAAAACCTACTTTAGCAGGATATATATATATATATATATATATATGTGTGTGTGTGTGTGTGTGTGTGTTTATGTACTGAAGTAGGGTTGGAGAAGTGGATGTAGAGGGATTATAAACTTGGATAGTTGCTTTTTAAAAGGAATGTGTAGCGGTTAGTTGGTATGTGTTGTTGGGAGGGATCGAAACAATCATATATACCCAATAGCTTGGGTTGTGGTAGCTGTGGAAAATAAGGACAACTCGAAATGGCTTCTAGAAAATCTGAAAGAAGACCTACATCTTGAATCCGGGTTTGGTAAGACATTGATGTCAGATCAACATAAGATAAGTTTGTGTGAATTATGCATTACTAAATACGGTCATGTTCTAACTGTCAATATGATGTTAATACATGGGTTAATTGAGGCAGCGAAGGAGTTATTCCCAAACATAGAACATAGGCAATGTGTCAGGCACGTTTTGTCCAACTTCAAGATGAAATATCCTGGTGCTCATTATGAGAAGCTATTTTGGAAGGCAAGTACGACATCAACTGAGCCACTTTTCAATGCTATGATGAAAGAGGTTCAAATGTTGATCCCTGCTGCATATATGCATCTTATGGGAAGGAATGCAAAGTCATGGCCCAGAGCATTATTTCGGGAAGGAAAGGGAAGTGATGTTGTTGACAATGGCTTATCTGAGAGCCTCAAAAGTGTGCTTTTAGATGCAAGGAAGAAGCCCCCATCATCACTATGCTGGAGGATATAAGACTTTATGTGATGCATAGGATGTGTAGTTTGAGATTAAAAGGTATTAGATGGGGACGATTTGATGTATGTCCAAACATAAGACTTGCCATAAATGAATTGAAGATACACCAAAGGTTTGTTCAATTTGTGACATTGTTATATATTAATGATGTTTTCCATACTAACAATGTATATGTTTTAGGTATTCGCAAGTGTTGCCTAGTGGATTAAATACCTTTGAGACAAGAAACTTAGGAGAGTCATATGGTGTTGATTTAGAAAAAAAAACATGTACATGTAGGGTATGGCAGCTGAATGGATATGGTTGTGTTCATTCAGCGGCAGCCATATGTTATGTAAACAGGAATGTATAGGCCTTTGTGGATCCTTTGTATCGTGCAACCATATACATGAACACCTATAAGTACTCCATAGGAAGCATGAATGGGAGTGCAATGTGGCCCCCCCAATAGACTACATACCACCATTGCCACCACTTAAAAGGAAAATGCCAGGGAGCCCCACTATTAAGAGGAAGATGGACATTACAGAGGTCAGTGGATCACATAGAGTGTCAAAGGCAGGAAAAAGGATTGCTTGTGGTGTTTGTAAGAAGGTAGGGCACAACAAGTCAACATGTGATGTAGTTAGAAGACCCCCAAAAGTAAAGGTAAAAAGAAAGATGAGTCAATATGAAGGTAGAAGTGGTGTGAATAAGAGGAAGATACAAGATGATGGAGAAATGGTGTTAAAAAGAGGAAGGAAAATGATGAAGGTGGAAGTGGTGTTACCAAGGGCAAGGGACATGATGAGGGTGCAAGTGCTTTTAAATAGGGGAAGGGAGAACAAAAGCTTATAATCAAATTAAGGAAAAAATCAGAGAGGATACTAAAGAAAAAGTTGGCAAAAAAGGTGCAAGGAAAAAATGGAGAAGGTGATTGATGTGTGTAAAACTCACTTAGTTTTAATCCTACTTTAATTATCAAATAACACACAAAAGGCAGTGAACCTATCAATTGTGGTATAGCTAAATAAGTAGGGTATCGAACATAGGGAACGACAAATTAAATTAAAAACTAATTCTATCTAAGTTGATTAAGCAAATAAGGGTTTTTTCTCTAGTTTTACAAGACTAGAAACTTACTAACTAAAACTAATGCAAGACTAGAAAAGAACAAATTAACTAGATTCAATAATGGGAAAGAAACTTCTGTTTAGTTCAACTCGGTTAACTTTATGGTTGATTTTAGGGTAATAGTGCAATGGATTAATTCTTTCGTTGGTTACCGATTCAAGTGATTAGGTTTGTGTTCACTACCCTAATCCTTAGCAAATTAACTAATTCAAACAGTGGCCAATTGCTCAATTTAATTATATTTACTAGGTTAATTATTCGGGTTAAGTTAGACTTGCAATAGCTAATTAATTCGTTATTCTTAATTAACCTCTTGTTTGATGGTCATCTTACAAGCTTGCACATGAGTTTACTCAATTTCCTTATTAATCCTAGTTTCATGTTCATTAATCCTAGACATATGGTATAGTAGTCACATATCATATGAGGTCGATAATCAATAGATGTTCATGCTAATCAATTATCTTCCTATTAACAGAAAATTAATTATCATTCATACACAAGGTTCTTTAGCAAGCTAAAATAACAATTAATCACCAATTTGGAATTAATCCTACCAATCAATCAAACCATATTGTTAACTTTGTATTCCCAAACAGAAGTCTAAAGAATTAAGTTCATAACTAAGGTAAATAACAGCAAACAAATAAGTTCAAGTTGCTTAATCATGTTGACAAAACAAAAGAATTAAGTAGAATGGTGAAATTATGCCTTAATTACTCTCGGGATTGGATTCTAGCTTCCTTGGTCGACTTCTAGGGTTCTTCTGGCTTCTTATTCGCAGCTAAGCACTTCTGAAACTTCCCAAAATTCTCTCTTCTCGAATTGTAGAGTTATCTTTATATATGCGTTCCGACTCGTCGAGTCATAGGGTGACTCGTCGAGTCCCTCTCACATTCTTCGTAATCCGATAACTATCTTGACTTCCGAATGATTATCCTTCTGATTCCGCGACCGGACTCGTCGAGTCAAGGGGCAACTCGACGAGTAGAAGCCTTTTATGGGTGTTTTCTTTCTTCTTTCCCCTCTTGAGCTCCTAACCGCTTCTCTTGCTTCCTTTCGCTTCCAAGCTTCATCTTTGGACTGAAAAACATAATTTAACACTTTTAAGTACCTTTTGTCCATAATATGCAACAATTTAGCTAATATATGAATAAATAAACTACACTTAATACACACTAAATATGCACATATCAAAATACCCCACACTTGTCTTTTGCTTGCCCCCAAGCAAAACTAAATTTTAAACACATTAAAATCACATTAATAACTCCAATCCAACCCAGCCATTATGCCAAGACTGCAACGCATGCATTTGTGTCTAAAATTCCTAAAAACCCCCCATACTTCAAATACTCACGATCCTCATAAACATTCGCCCACTCACCCCGAACTATGCTCATTTTATGCAACCCTCCGAATCCATCCTCAGAAAACCTCTTTACCCTCAAGGTATTTTTAATTGAGCAACCCAAGCATACATAATCTAGACAATTACAATTTAAGATACCACTATGGAATTCTTTGAATTCTTCACTTGCTTGATAATTTGACCTTTGATATCTTTGAATTCACCAACTTGTATTGACTTTTGGTATCTTCAACTTTTTGGATTTCTTGGAATTTTGATCTTCAGATCTTCACTTCATTTGCTCCAAAATTCTTACAATTTTCCTTGTAATTCTCTTTTTTTTTTTACATGTATACCTCACTTTTTCACTCAAATCCCTACATGCTTAAGCAGGGGTGCTCAATCTCAACCTTTATTGGCTAGTGATAAAAAATTTCCTGGATACATTTCAGGTTTAGGCTGCTAAACATATTGCATCCCTCAGGCTGAGCAAGGTCGTGTTTTTGTCTCATGATTTCACTGAAATAAGGAAGCCACAAATGCACTAGAACGTATATAGGCTCAACTAAACATTTGGGTTTTCATGCAATCATCAACACAATTCTAACATGGAATCCTAATTTTTTACCAAAATTTTCTAAATTAGTATCCTAAATAATCCTTTTGGTATGCAAAATTTTTTAAAAATTGACTATTATGTAACCAACCCCCTACCCCACACTTATGTGATGCAATGCCCTCATTGCATATTATGCATAAAAACAGAAAAATAAAGAGGGAATTGGAACAAACTCCCCTGGGATAGCAGTGGATAGGTTGATCACTCTCATTTAAGCTCCAACTTCCATAAACTTTATACATGGGAACATCCCATCCATGTCTCGTGTGGGTCGCTCTAAATATGCGAAAATCGGCGTAAGATCTTCAAGAATGGATATGGAATTAGAAGCAAGTGGTATAAGAATTAGCATCAAATCAGCAGTCGTTCGGCATAAAAAATGAACGACTCGTCGAGTCTGATGATGGACTCGCCGAGTAGCAGTGCGCCTTCTCAGAATTTCTGGAAATACAAAGTAACTCGTCGAGTCAGCTTAGTGCACTCGACGAGTTGGCCACTGAATGAAAAATCTTGGTATGTGGCAACTGTTTTAGCCTCTAAAAACTTCTGTAACCCTTCCTCACATACGGACTCAATCACTCATACCCCTAAGACCGGACTCGACACTTTGACGTTAAAAACCCGCTTCCTTGACTCGCTCTCACTCGTAAAAACATCCATGCTTTATTTCTCTATACCATCCTAAGCAAGCAATCATAATTCAATCCTGAAAAATAACTAAAGCAAACAACCATTAAACATAATAATAAACCACACCAATGGAGTTGGATTAGATGTGTGTAACGTCCCAAAATATGGTCCCAAAAATTTCATTTTTAATAATAGATAAAACAATATTTATCCATGACATCCAAACATATACATAAAACCACTATATCAATTTCCGTAAAATCAAAGTAAAACATCCAAGGCGGAAGTATATGCTTTGTGCTCTGCAATCATCCCGAGCTCTTCTAATTGAAAACCGAAGTGCCTGAAACCAAAACTGAAAATTGTAAGCACGAAGCTTAATGAGTTTCCCCCAAAGTACCACATACCACACATATCATACACTCAAAGAGATATAGGCCCCGAGCACACTCAAGGAGATACGGGCCCCGCCCACACTCAGCTAACTAAGAGATACGGGCCCTGCCCACACTCTGTGAGAAACAGGCCCCACCCACACTCAGCTAATCATGAGATATGGGCCCTACCCACACTTAAATAATAATGAGATACGGGCCCTGCCCTCACTCACATACCTAAACAAACACATACAAGTATCATACAGATAACAAGTACACAACCTTCCAAACATACCAATAAACACACACAGGTAATGATGAGATACGAGCCCCACCCACACTCAACTAACTAAGAGATACGGGCCTCACCCACACTCGAATAATGATGAAATACGGGCCCCGCCCACACTCAGATAACTAAGAGATACATTCCTCACCCAGACTCTGTGAGATACGGGCCCCATCCACACTCAGGTAATCATAAGATACGGGCTCCACCTACACTCAAATAATAATGAGATACAGACCCCACCCACACTCACATACATATAATCATATAAACATTCCAACACATGCAAAAATCACAAAGAAAATAGCATACAACACAGTCAACAGGCCCCGCCCACATACAAGTCATATATTCATAACTTGATACTAGCATATAAAATAATCATTAAGCCACGCCCAACATACATATCAATACATACACATGCCAGAGTCACGCAGACAACTGGCATCCTAACATAATAACCATGGGTCTACATTGGTGTCTTCGACCCGCTAAACGCAGTGAGGAGACTCACCTTGCACTTCTGAAGTCCCGCGGTAAATCTCTAGCTGCTGGCTGACATATCCCCGAACTGTCAATCATCAAAACAAAACCCAATTAACAATCGGGTTCCAAATCATAACCATAAATCCATACTTGGGGTAAAAAGACCATTTTACTCATAACCTAGCTTAGTCCAAGACCAAGGCCCAAACTCACACTGTGAAGGTCCAAAACCAAATAATCAACCTAGGCCCAATTATGGCACAATTTTCTAAATTGGGCCCAAAACCCTTACATGGGCCTTACCCTAAAGCCCATCTAAATAACCTATTCCATACACTTGATCTCAGATGGCCCATTAAGAACCCAAATACCGAGGCCCAAAAGAAAGGCCCAACTTGAAGCCCAATCATAATTAGGGTTTTTCACATTAAATGACGATTAGGGTTAAATGTTCTTACTTAACTCATTAAGGACTGAATCTATTAAGTCCATCAATCCAATAGACCAATCATACAATGTAATCGGGCATAAGTTAAAATTCCAATCCAACAGTCCAAAACGTGGGTCTCAGCAATCCCAAACTAAAATTCCCAAAATTAGGGTTTTTCTAAACCCTAATTAGGGTTTCCAACCCAAAAACATGCCTATTAGGCTAAAGATTAAGATTTTAGGTCAATTAGGGTTTCACTAGGTCGAGCACCCCACTGCCACCTCGGGTGGTGGTGGTCGATGGCGGCTCACGGCGGCAGCCACCACCTCACGGTGGTGGTGATGTATTTTCTTCAACTTGGACTAAGAAAAACTTATATAACATTCACCATTAAAACATACACATAATATACACACATAACCACCTCCCATGGTGGCTGGTGGTGGCAATGGGAGGCAGAAAACGATGGCAGTCACCACCTCATGGTGGTGGTGGTGGATTTCCGGCCATATAATACACACACCACATCACAAATTCCGAAAGTAATTCATACACGCAAACACATACACACTCCACCACTTCCCATGTGACTGACAACTTTGTGGTCCTAAGCACCACCTCAGTACTTCCGATGACTCTCTGACCAACCTCGCCCCAACATATCGGGGTCCTATATTTCCTCCCATAGAGCATCTCGAATGGAGGGCGGTCAATGTTGGTGTGGTAACTGTTGTTATATGAATATTCAGCTAACGGAAGATACGTATCCCAACTGCCACCAAAGTCTAGGACGCATGCCCGAAGCATGTCCTCGAGAGTCTGAATCGTCCTCTCACTTTCCCATCCGTCTGAGAGTGGAGAGCGGTGCTGAAGTGAAGACGAGTCCCCATCTCATCATGAAATCGCTTCCAAAACCTGGAAGTGAATCGGACGTCTCGATCTGATACTACTGATACAAAAATTCCATGTCGTGCCACTACCTTGTGCACATAAATATCAGCTAGCTTCTTGGCTGATCAGCTCTCCTGAATCGGTATGAAATGCACGCTCTTGGTTAACTGATCCACTATGACCCAAATTGAATCGACTCCACGTGCAGTCCTGGGGAGCTTAGTGATGAAATCCATAGTGATATCCTCCTATTTCCACATGGGAATGTTTAACGGCTACATCTTGTCGTGGGGTCTCAGATGCTATGCCTTGACCTTCCTACAGGTCAGGCATCTCTCCACGTACCAAGCTATGTCTCGCTTCATGCAGGGATACCAATAATCAGGTCGAACATCTCGGTAAATCTTCATCGCCCCTAGTGGATAGAGAATTGAGACTTGTGAGCCTCGTCCATCAACACATGCTGTACTCTGCCCCATTACGACACCCAAACTCTCCCATGGAGGGTCAACAATCCTCGAATTTCATAGTCGAAGGAAGCTACTCAGCCCATAATCCTTTCTCACTTCTATCTCTCCTCCTTCGGGCCCTCAACCTGTGCCTCTCTAATCTTCTCCAACAATGGAGTAATCACTGTCATCCTCAGACATATATCTCTGATCGGGGCTGCTACCGCCTTGCAGATCAGGGCATTGGCCACTACGTTGGCCTTACCCAGATGATAAATGATCTCCTAATCATAATCCTTTACCACATCTAACCATCGGCGTTGCCGCATGTTCAAATTCGGCTGATCCATAAGGTACCTCAAACTCTTATGATCCGTGTAAACCGTACAATGGACCCCATAGAGGTAATGCCACCATATCTTGAGGGTATACACTATTGCCCCCAAATCTAAGTCATGTGTCGGATAGTTAGCCTCATGAGGCTTCAACTGTCTAGAGGCATAAGTTATCACATGGCCTCGCTACATCAAAACCGCTCCCATACCTGTGATCAAAGCGTCACAGTAGACTACATAATCCTCTACCCCCCCTGGTAGGGTAAGAATCGATGCCTCGCACAATCTCTGCCTGAGGGTCTAAAATGCCGCCTGTTGCTCAGGCCCCCAGCAAAACACCACCGACTTCTTGGTCAGTTGGGTGTGCGGAACTGCAATCTTGGAGAAATCCTGGATGAATCTCCTGTAGTACCCTGTCAATCCTAGGAAGCTCCGAATCTCAGCTGGAGACCTCGGGACCTTCCACTGCATTACAACCTCTATCTTGGCCGGATCTACTAGTATACCCTTCTGGTTGACAAGGTGACCAAGGAACTGCACCTCGCGCAACTAGAACTCGCATTTGGAGAGCTTCACAAAAAGTCTCTCCCTCCTCAGCGTCTCTAGCAGCTCTCTCAGGTGCTCCTCGTGCTGCTCCTGAGTCTTGGAATAAACTAAGATGTCATCAACGAAAACTATCACAGACCGATCAAACATCGGTTTGTATACGCGGTTCATGAGATCCATGAACGCGGCTAGAGCGTTAGTGAGCCCGAACGGCATCACCACAAACTCATAGTGACCATAGCGGGTCCTAAAAGCGGTCTTCTGCACATCCTCATCCCTGACCCGCATCTGGTGATATCCTGACAGTAGATAGATCTTGGAAAACCAAGATGCTCCCTGAAACTAGTCAAACAGGTCGTCTATCCTCAGGAGTGGGTAACGGTTCTTCACTGTTACCTTATTCAGCTCCCGGTAATCTATGCACATACGGTGCGACCCATCCTTCTTCATCACGAATAGGATCGGGGCTCCCCATGGTGAACTACTTGGCCTGATGAAACCCTTATCTAACAGCTCCTGCAGCTGCATAGACAAATCATGCATCTCTAGAAGAGCCAACCGATATGGTGCCTTGGCTATCGGAGTCGCGCCCGGAACCATGTCAATCCGAAACTCTACCTATCTTTCCAGAGGTATCCCAGGTAAGTCCTCCGGGAATATGTACGGATACTCTTGCACTACTAGTACATCGTTAATTGTCATCTTACCCTTCTCCCAGGTATCTATAACATAGACGACGTACCCTGCGCAACCCTGTTGAACGTAGCTCCTCGCCCTCACTACTGAACAAAGAATCGGTCGCGTTGTGGCCTCTCGCCCTGAATCATGAACTCTCCCCCACTGGGAGTGCGAACCCTCACTAACTGCAGCTCATAATCAATCACTTCCCCATTGGGGCTCAGCCAATCCATACCCACTATAACCTTATTCCCTCGCAGGGGAATAGGAACCAAGTCTACTGAAAACTGCTCATCAAATAACTGCAGCGAACACCCCCTATGTACTCTCGTGACCCTGACGGTCCTGTCATCTGCTATATCAACCTCAAGTGGACAATCCAACTCCCCCGGAGCTCTGCTAAACCTCTTGCTAAGCGCAAGTGAAACTAATGGTCGGGTAGCCCCCGAGTCAAACAATATTGTAGCTGAAATGTCGTTCACTAAGAACGACCCTATACGAAAACATGTAACCATGAGAGACAATCATTATCAATAAAGCGATAAGAGGAAAATACATACCCGTCACCATATCAGGAGTCGCTCGCGCTTCCTCTGCAGTCATCTGGAAAACTTTACTCTTCGCCACTAGCGCCTCACCCCGGCCCTAACGGCCATCTGTAATCCTCAATGTAGCAGGGGCAGGTGCCGCCACCTTCCCTATTGCTGCAGAACTCAGACACTGGGAATTTTTATGTCCCCTCTGATTGCAATGGAAGAAAATCAGATCAGATGTTGTGGTGGTGGTGGCAGTAGCTATATAATCTCTGCTCATATGTACCAGTCCGGCCGTACTTGTAGCAACTGGGACTCCCTGCCTTGCACGCCCTATCGTGAAATCTCCCACACTTGCCACACTGACTGTGGCTCTGCTGTCCTCTAGATCTGTGATCTGATACATTGGGCTTTTTACCCGAACTCCCTGTGCCAGATACCACCTCTGGCTTCCTCTTCTTCTCCATCTCCAAATCTATCTCTCTCTCACGAGCCCTCACAATCATATCATCCAACATTTTACAGCTGGACTGGCTTAGAAACTGGCGGATATCGCTTCGCAACATCTCATGATAACGGGCCTTCTTCATTTCCTCATCAGCTGCATATTGAGGAAAGAGAAGAGCCCTCTCCCTGAACTTGGCGGTAATCTCCGCCACTGTCTCTGTAGTCTGAGTGAGATCCTAAAATTCCCTAGCTAACTGTTGCACCTAAATAACCGGTGCAAACTCAGCTCTGAACCTAGTAGTAAAATCAGTCCAGGTCATCGCATCATGAGTTGCATCATCCCCAATGACATGTCAGATCACCTCCCACTAATCACGTTACCTGTCCTTCAGAAGACAGGATGCCAATCTGACCTTGTTCCCCTCGGGACATCTGCTGGTGCGAAATGCGTTGGCGACATCTACCAACCACCTAGTACTTGCTATGGGGTCCCGCGCCCCATGATACTCTGGAGCTCCAATAGTCTGGAACTCCTTGAAAGTAAGTGTGCGTGACCCTATTATAGCCGCCACCCCAGCACGGAATGTGCTTAGTCTCTCATCCATCAACTCCACAATACTCTCCTTGATCGTACCGAAGATCATAGGAGTTTGCTCAAGTATGATACGAGTAGCCTCTGAGGAGAGGAGCTGTCTAGTCTGCTCATCTGGATGCTCGGCCCCCAAGCTTGATCCTGATCCCTCGTCGGCTCCTGAACTGCCGACTGCTGGCCTAGGGTGCAAAACCACCATTCTGAAACACATAATGAAAAACATTAGGAATACAAATATATCTCGAGGGATCGCTACTACTACAAGTTTCCTGGTCTCGTCTCAGCCTTCCTTGGTTCAAGTACAGATCCTCTGCTTCCAGTAGTATGGGCCCATACTACCTTCCACATCTATTCGTACTTTCCTTAAGAACTGACTTGACTCCACCAAGTCCCTTTTTCTACTACTGATCTCTATTACTCTAATCCTAGGCTTGCCCTAGGGAACTTCCAACTCGCATCCAATCCTCAGTTACTGAAGGTATCTTTGTAATGCCAATTAGCCACTACCTGAATACCATCACATGTGATGAGTTTACAATAATCCTTCGAGTAAATGACTCGTCCCTACAACGGTTAGACTAAAACGAGAGTTGTGCAATAGGGCCAAATCCAACACTCTGAGATTATTTAACCCTGATCACATGTGATGTGACGTATTCACCTAATGGCTAACTCCCATCACTCCAAGTCCCACAAAGCACAAAGCAAGTAACATTCAGAAAAACGAAACTACTCAGGCAAATCTATCCTCATAACAAGAAACTGTACTAGCATACAATGCTAAGCTCATACTATCAGGCATAACCTAAAAAAGTTATCTTACTACTGTCTACTCAATACTAGCATGCAATTCTCATAAAGCTGAAACACATATAGCAGGCACATAAGGCATCCTCCTAGATCCTTAGTCCTATTCCAGCATGTTGTTCTACTATAACTGAAACTGATAATTATAACATAAACATGTATGGGTAATTTGGGAGTACTTACTTGAGCTCGGCTGATCGCATGCACCACACCCTTCTTCCTCTTTCAAAAACTCTTTTCTTTTTAGATTTCTTTTCAAAATTTTCCTTTCGAAAATGTTTTTATTTTGAAAACCTTATACCATTTCCTTATTTTTATTTCAGACACACCCGAGAGTGTGCCCGAATCCCTCAAACCAAGGCTCTGATACCAACTTGCAACACCCCAAAAAATACAACCCACAAATTTTTGTTTGAAAACTTTACTAAACCATAATATCAAATATCAAAAGATAAAAACCATGAAGTCGTGTATCTCAAAAGGTCATAATAAGTTTATGTAATCAAAACTAATGCCAAGATCATATCAAAGTATCAGAGTCTAACTCCCAGGCTAAACTGAAGTTGTGGTGTGTGCCATGGCATCATCCCGAGCTCTTCCCTTTACTTGCGGAAGTACCTGAAACCAAAAACTAAAGCTGTAAGCACAAATCTTAGTGAGCTCCCCCAAACTACCACATACCATACAATTACATATAATGCAACTAATGGGCCTTGCCCACTGTATCAGACCGAAGTTCAGAAACTGCATCGGACCAAAGTCTGAAACTAACAAGGGCCTTGACCTCTGCATCAAACCGAAGCCCGGAACTGACCAGGGTCTTGCCTTCTGCATCTAACCAAAGTCCAGAAACTGCATCAGACCAAATTCCGGAACTAACTGAACATAACATAACATAATTATAACTACTAGCATAAACACATGTACTGCATACTGCATCGGACCGAAGTCCAGAACACATAACACAAAGACATGCTTGAATCACAAAGACATCAAGCGCACGGATCTACTACATCGGACCGAATTCCGGAACTACTGCTAACTAAACGGGACGGGATTTTGGCCGTAGACCCGTTCCTACTGGAAGGAAAACTCACCTCGTGATGCTGGCTGTTGAGATGCTAAATCTGAAACTGCCTGACTGCTGCTCCGAAACTCCCGGACTACAAATACCATAAACACTAAATCAAATACTGATAACCAATATCCGGATAAAATGACTATTTTACCCTTGGACAAAGTCAGCATCCTGGTCAAAATCAACTTTCAGTTGACCGGACTCGCTGAGTTGGGCCGCTAACTCGCCGAGTCCCTATCATCCATTCTAATACTCTACCCGCTTCTACTCGTCAAGTTTGGCATAGACTCGACTAGTTCTTCTTCGATACTAACATCGATTCTAACTTCATCCGACTCGCCGAGTTGTATGAACAACTCGTCGAGTTCTCCTTCATCATATAAACACGTCCAGTCTATGACTCACCAAGTTGTATGAACAACCCGTCGAGTCTGCTCTTGAGCATGAACTGACTCGCCAAGTCCTAAGGACAGCTCTTCGAGTCTCATGCATGCTAATACTATACACTCGATTCTAGTAGATTTCAGTGATTCCCCTTCATAGATCTGGGCTTCTAGGGATGGTTTCACACGTAAAGTTTCCAACTTTACGTGCATGCACAAGAGAATGGGGCTTAAACACCAAAATCCTCCAACAATAAGCACTTAGGGTTTAGAACAAGGTTATGTTTGCATAAACATGGCTATATTGAGCTCCTGGATCTCAACAACGTCCAGATCTATGGTTTCCATCCAAAGGAGAGTTCAAATTCGATTTTGACTCAAACCAACATTCCAATAGAAGCATAAACAAGCATAAAATAGGGTTTAATGGAATAATAAGCAAGGTGTTAGCTTTATTACCAAAATATGCAGCAAATGGAGACTAGAATCTGGACCTCCTTTCTCTTATCTTGATCTTCTTTCCTTCCTTTTCTTCCAAAGCTTCCAAGCTAGCACAAACACACTCATGCTCAACAATGGGGGCTAGGGTTTACAGGGGAAATGCTCTAGAGGTGCCGGAGGCTGGAATGGGAGGCTATAATGACGTTTAAATAGGATACAAACCTTGGGATTTAGGGTTTTATCCAGACTAGCGGACTCGCAGAGTCCGGAATATGGACTCGCCGAGTTGCCCGCTAAAAACACAAGCAAATCGTGTCTCTACTCGACTATTCGGGCCACTAACTCGTCGAGTACCTCTTAAGGAAGGGAAAAACTATATTTAAATTACATACCAGAAATTGGGGCGTTACATTGTGGCTATTAGGGTTACACCATGTAACTCATGTCTTTCCATATTCTTCATGCTCCATGGGTTAAAACCTCCATGGAGTATCCATGGGTTACTCCATGGGTTTAGCCCAACATGAAGAACTATGGATCATAAGCCCACATATGTAAGAATGAATGATTTACACAATCAATCCCCGTATAATTAATTAGTCTCCATTCAATCACATAATTAATTCCAAATTAATTCTTGATCAATACTAATTAAATAATATGATTTCATATTAATATATTAGAACTTATAATAAATTAACAAATCATAATTATCCTTTTCTCACAAAAGTCTATCCAAATTGTTCCGATGCCATGCAACCCAAATGGACCATGCCAATTGGGTCAAGTACATACCAATTATAGTTATGGACTTAGACACTAATATAACACCTATATGGTAAAAAGTCCAAAATTTTCACAGATCACAAGAGCCTCCAGAATATCCTGAGCCACAAGGAATAGAACACGAGCCAACGAAGATGGGTCGAGTTGTTAAACGATTACGAGTGCGAAATCAAATACCACCTAGGAAAAGAAAATGTAGTAGACGATACCTTAAGTTGAAAAGAGTACTCGGGTCGCCGAGTAAAGACGTTAACAATGACCATCCATTCCCATCTATCCTCACAAATCAAGGAGGCTCAGCAGGAAGCCTTGAAGCCAGAAAATGTCACAAATGAATCCTTGCACGGAATGGAGAAGAATCTGACGGTCAAAGAAGATGGAGTCTATTATCTTATGGACCGAATCTAGACACCAAGGTTCGGTGGATTGTGGGACGTGATAATGAATGAGGCTCACAAAACAAGGTACTCTATCCATCCGGGTTCCGACAAGATGTACTTAGATATCAAGAAACATTATTGGTGGCCAAATACGAAGGCACAGATTGCTACTTACGTTGGCAATTGTCTCACTTGTGCCAAGGTTAAAGTGGAATATCAAAAGCCCTTGGGCCTACTTCAGCAATCCGTAATACCCGAGTGGAAGTGGGAGAGGATAACAATGGATTTTATAACCAAATTACCCAAGACGGCAGACGGACTGGATGCTACATGGGTGATCGTTGACCGATTGACAAAATCCACCCAATTCCTGCCAATAAAGGAGACCTACAATATGGAAAGACTAACGTGAATATACCTAAAAGAGGTGGTAAGACTTCACGGAGTCCCCAGATCTATCATCTCGGATCGGGATAGTAGATTCACCTCTTGTTTTTGGCAATCGCTCTAGAAAGCATTGGGAACCCGAATGGATATGAGCATTGCCTACCACCCCCATACAGATGGCCAAAGCGAGCGAACAATTTAGACTCTAGAGGACATGCTCCGGGATTGTGTAATAGATTTTGGCAAAGCTTGGGATATGAGCACTGCCTACCAGGATGCAAACCAATAAACATATCATATCATAACCGGATACAATCCAATAAGGGTCAGCCTTAGTGCCTTAAACCCTGTTGATATAGTGAGGATAACTCACCTCACACTGCCGATCTAAACCGAAGAATCGAACTCCTGAATCGCTGCCTCACCAAAATCCCGAACAGCTGATCTCTCAACTCCCAAAGCTATCAATACCAAAATATCACTTAGTTTAACACAATAATCCTCCTTAGGGTAAAATGACCATTTTAACCCCCCCCCCCCCCCCGTAGACCAACTTTGTCCATATCTAAGGCTCAAAATCATAATATAGAAAGGCCAACACTGGATGGTCTTCCCAAACCCACTAGTGGCCCATTCATGGCCCAATTTGCTACATTGGGCCCAATCCCTTTAATGGGCCTTACCCTAAGCTCAAACATATTCTTGGCCCATAACAACTGACTCCTGATGGCCCATCGAAGCCCAAATACCCAAGCATGGCCCAAATCGTGCCCTAATAACACAAAGTCCATACTAACAGATTATGCGGGGCGTACATCTACGTACGCTAAGCGTACCGGCTAGAAGGTGCATACGTTGGGCGTACCTGTACGTACGCTCAACGTAAATTGTGACAACCAGTAAGCTTCTGGCCAAGTCAAAGTCAAGTCAAGGTCAGCAAGTTAATTTGGTGAACTCAACTAGTGTTATGTGTTATGGATTTCTTTATGTTTACTAATGTACCACTATAAATCCTAATGCAAAGTAAGACTTGAAAGTCCCAAATGTTCAAAATTTAAAACCCTAATCTGATTTAGGGAAGTATCAATTCTATAAAGTGCTAATAAGTACCCTACGGGGGTGTATGACACTCAAAATAGGATGTAACTACGTCTAAAGTTTTTGCTCTACGAAGAAAAACATTAATAAGGACTCTAGGCAAAGTCTCTATCAATCTCTCCCACGATATCTCACTCTCTCCTAAATCTCTCCAAGTATGTGAAATCTCTTCCAAATCTCTCCAAGTATGTGAAATCTCTCCCAAATCTCTTCAAGTATGTGAAACCTCTCCCAAATCTCTCCAAGTATGTGAAATCTCTCCCAAATCTCTCCAATTATGTGAATCTCTCCCAAATCTCTCCAAGTATGTGAATCTCTCCCAAATCTCTCCAAATATGTGAAATCTCTCCTAAATCTCTCCAAGTATGTGAAATCTCTCCCAAATCTCTCCAAAAATATGAAATCTCTCCCAAATCTCTCTATGTACCTTGCTCAGTCGAAAACAGCCCAAAACTGGAGGAGAAAACCCCAAAGGACCCTCTTGGTTCGGAACCTCTTAGTCCGGAACCCTTCTGATCCGGAATCCTCTTGGTCCGGGATACCTTCTAAGGAACCAAGAGGAGTGCATCTTCAGACTTTTTCCCCCTTGTTCGGACCTTCTCGCATGACACCGGAAGACCTCGCTTAGGACTGCTTCGGAAACGTCTGGACCCACATCGGAATTTTGAGCCGCTTCGCACCTCGGTCCAGACTGCTGACCTCGCACGCACTTCGGATCCAAGAATAAGCTCTGGAACTCCTCTGTTTGCTTCGGAACTTCGCCTGATGACTCCGGAAATGGGTAGATGACTCCAGAATCCTCGCTAAGCCTTCAGACCCTCGCAGAAACCAGCCCCCACTCCGGAGTTTTGCCATTTTCGGACCTTCTCTCATTTTAAGACATTTTGATGCCGGAAATCACACCAAACTCATATTTTTCCTATCTTAGACCCCTTAAACCACTATTTTATGCCAAAATCAATTATTTTATTATATTTATATAAAATAGAACCCAGGATTTTAAGGAGATTCTAAGACAAATAAAGGGGTTTGACTTTATGATGTGACGCTAATTCTTCATTTCCCATGCAAATCCCAAATAAACACACATTATCCATAAGAAAATAAGCTTTACCCACTAGCTTTCCATGCAAATGTCAAGTCACCCTTATCCTCCCCTTTAGATACATGAACACCCTTCCTCTCTAAGTCCCATTTCTCTCATTCACCTTTAGTAAACTCCCAAGAACACTCTCAACACCTTCAAGCTTCAAGTTCATCCATTCAAGGGAAATTCCCATATTTCTTTGGTGAGCATTTTATCCTCTTTAAACAACTACTCTTTCCATTACTCTAAGATTTCATTATATTTACACACAAAAATTATTCTTAGAATCCCCTAAAGATTTAAGAATCTTCCAAGTTTTGGAGCTTGAAAACTTCCTCATCACTTATCAAAATCACCCAGCAAAGATAACCAATGTGAGCTTCATACCCCACCTTTTTCTAAGTTTTTATTGTTTTTGGGGGAGAATACAAGTCAAATCTTGTCTAAATCCTTGGATAATTGCATGTATTTATATGTTTAATATGTATATTGAGATGTTATTATATTATAGCAAATTTTTCATGAACGTGAGTTCACATATTATATGAAAATCTTAGAAATGTTTACAAAACCACCATATAGAGAATACTTTATGTACAAGAAGGGCCACCCAAGATTTTGAATGTGTCCATTCATACCCCTCTTATTTCACATCTCTATATCCAAAGATAAAACGTTGTTGAAATAGACTTATAAGCTGACACAAAAACTAGGATCTACAAAGTTTTGGACTTTATGCCCATAAATGATTGTTTTTGCAAACTATTAGGGGCTATTTCATATAAATATTTATGGCAAGAAAATACACAAACGAAGCTTTTATGATAGAAAAATTTGCATGTCATAAAGCTGTTGTCATAAACTTACACAAGCAAATATATAAATATATATATATATATATATATATATATATATATATATATATATATATATATATATATAAAACTCACAACTAGGCTTTTTCGATAATTTGAATCACACATAGTATAAAGAAAAAGGGGTTGTTTGACGACTTTGATAAAATTTGGGTCATTTTGGATAAATATTTCAAAGTGGATTGATTTCATTAAACGAACGAACGAAACGAAATATCTAGTTACAACTACAACTATTATTATTATTTATTTAGTAAATAATGAATTTCACGATTTGCTCAAAGATCGGTTAGTATTCTAGTCAGAAAAAATCTTCACACTACATATATTAATACAATAATTTACACCCTAAGTCCTGTAAGAGTTATAACTCCTGGAGGGAGAGCGAGAATTTGTGTATAGATCTATACCAGGCTAATACCCCGCACCTTCACTATTCGCTAGAGTTAGACCGGTCAATCTAGGGTGACAAATGTCTTGAACAAACCCAACGCCTGAAGAACGTCATATCAGGCACTCCATCATATTAGTATGATTATAACGACTCACTATAATATATCAGAAACATATTTATACAGATTTCGTCTTCGGTTGAAAATCAACTATTTTTGACTACCTCAATGAGACTTTTCCACACAAGTGTTATGTTATTACCAAAACTACTATTATATACATCAAAAAATATAAGATTTTCTGGGGAAACAATTCGTACGATTTTGAAAACGATGAATTAAGACACACATGCAACTATACTCGATTTGAAACAAGAATTACAACCATTTGATAAGAAAATATTGGATTTTCTGGATTTCTAAACTATCATCAAAGTTTTTTATACGCAAATGCTTATGAACTCACCAACATATTTTATGTTGATGCTTTTCAAACGACTTGTATTCTCAGGAAATCAATAAGCAGGTTATGGATGGCGGACTCAAGCTTATTTTGTTGTATATTGGGAAATCTGCTTACTGATGTTTCTTTTGTGTACACTTGAAAACATAAACATGATGTAAAACAATGTAAGCTTGTTATATTTATGTATGTTGTTTGGATTTGCTATGTTTCATTTTTATGTAATTGTTATGATACTACACAATGAAGTCACCCGCCTCCGGATGGAGACTTTACTGCTTATGGGACCCTTTTAGCTCTGAGGGTTGCAACCCTAAGCTCAAAAATGAGATTTCATCATAAAGGTCCATTCTTGGGACCAAAATGGTTCCAAAACCAAACTACACTAGATCTAAGTATTCTTAGGTAAAGTTATGAACTTTATACCTCCAAAGAGTTCCAAATGATGATTCTATTCCAGATCTATGAGCTCCAACTTCCCAAGTTCTTCCTTGCCAACTTCTTTTTTTCCTCTTCCAAGCTTACACCACCCAAAATGAGCTTCTTGAAGTCAAAATCACCCAAAGATGAAGAAGTGAGGTGTTTTAGGGTTTCTCTGAGGTTGGGGTGGCTGATAAAGAGGCTAGGGTTTGAGCCATAATGTTCTTTATATAGTGGTTAGCCCGAAAATTAGGGTTTAGGGTGTCTGGGAGTACATTGGGCGTACTTCTCGTACGCTGGGCGAACTCCTCCTACACCCATGATCATTTAAACTTCTACGTTGGGCGTACCACAGCCTACGTTGGGCGTACTCCCCCAGTTGCCAACTTTTTATGCTTGGTCCTTTCTTGCCACTTCCTTCCAACCCAAAGGCCAAAACGTTACATAATTCAAATCCGAGGGATGAATATGAAGCTACTTGAAAAATGGGATGTTACATCGTTATCTATGACAACCTGAAATTTCCATTTGTACGAACATTATCTATTCAATAGAAGCTAGTCCAGTTTCAGTGAGTTTCAGACTTTCCCGTACGAGTTTGCGTACATTAGGGTTTACGTTTAAGGAGATATCAGGAGAGTGGATACTCCTGGGTTTGTGAAATGTGAACATTCCAAGTTTCATAATGTTAATACTCCAACTTCCGGAATAAAAATATTTTCTATCAAAATATTTCAGGACTATAAATAGATTTCTGAATTTAATTGATTCATTATTCACAATTCCAACTAGAGAAAAGCCATTTTCTCTCTCACGGGTCTTCGGGTTTTCATCCCAGATTGTGAGTCTACTTTCCTAGATGTGTTTTAATACTTTTTATATGCTTTATAACATTGTTTACATGCCTAAAATGCAAGATCCGGGAGCTTACGGCCCAAGAACGTTCTTGGGGTGTAAACTCCAAAACATGGCCTAAAAGCTTCCTAGTCCTGATTCCTTGTTAGACAACTAGTTTAGGACTTATTGTAGGATCTTTTGAGGCTAGAAATCATCCAAGATCATTAGACTTTTGGAGTTTACGGCCCAAGAGTTCTTGGACCGTAAACACCATTTCCAAGGGCCAAAGTGAGCCCTAAATCACCCCTAAGGCTTAAGGCATTTACCCTCTAATGCTTGTAGCTAATTTGAACACCAAAACAATTCAAAATCATAAAGTTTTAGGAGTTTACGACCAAGAAATGCTCTTGGGCCGTAAACCCCTTTTTCAAGGGCTAAGAGTGCCCTAAACACCCTTAAGGCTTTAAGATAATTACCCTTTAATAATTAGGACTTGAATGGGGAGTAAATTACATCAAAATCATCCCTTAAAGGGAGTTTACGGCCAAGGAACATCTCTTGGGCCATAAACTCCAAGTAAAGGCACAAATGTGTGCATAATGTCCCCTTTAGCCTTAAACAAAAACATAGAAGCTATCCTACATGTGCAACTGACTTAAAAGAAATTAAAACCAACACCCCATAGGAGTTTACGGCCGTAAACTCTAGGGGATATGGTCCTTTGGCCGTAAACTCCCCAAAGGAGCATTCTAGGGCCTTAAACTACTTCAAGGATTATTCCAACAAAGCTAGGCTTATTCTAGGATCAATATAGCACTTCAAAACACCCAAAACCACCAAGTGTGGAGTTCACGGCCGTAAACTCAAAGAGTTTATGACCGTAAACTCCAAGGGTGGGGTTTGTTGGGTGGTAAACTCTTATACAAGGTCATTTGAAGCTTCAAACCCTTTTGCCTTGTCCCATATCAACTTAGATGCAACCATTAGGACCTATAACACTTATACAAAGTGTTTACATGTTCCTAAGTGTCCCAACTTATTTCATTAAGTTATTAATTGGCTAATTAGTTATATATATGCTCATTATATGATAACTAGGCTCGCGCGTGTGAACAAGTCTCCGTTTTCCACTTAGCACGGTACCCGATACATCAATCCAATCTACTCACCTCAAGTGAGTTCATACCCCTTTAATCAACCTTTGAATTGCTTTTAAATGTTTTAAATACTTTATGGGGGGGGGGGATACAAGTTAAACACTTACAGTTATTACATCAATCACATGTGATTACATTAATCACATGTGATTAATAACTAGAAAACCAATGATTTTATCACTGTTCAAACTGTTTATCAAACTGTTTTACTTCAAAATGTTTTACAAACTCTTTTACGTATCAAATGCTTTTATTAAACTTTGTTTTACTTATTATAAATTGCATGCCCATATATGTATAGATATATAAGTAATGTTTAAAGGGCTTAGGAAGGCCATCCGCCCTATTTCCTTTTCCTCGATTTGGATGTGGTCTGGTGGGATTTCGGGTGACCATCCGAGGGTCGTTTCAATATTAGTTATATATCATATATACATGTATAGACATAAAAGTACTTCCATATTCATACTTATCAGTACATCAATAGCTAGTTACCATCGGGGTAACACAGAACATATACAACTATACTAGAAACAGAACATATACAACTATACTAGAAACAGGACATATACAACTATACTAGAAACAGAACATATACAACTATACTAGAACGAGAAGCATTACATATACATAAACACGTTAACAATTGTGATCCACTGTGTCGGAGCATGCCTTAAATGTTATGGCCCGAGTTGTAGCCAGAATTCTCTTGGAGGGAGAGCATGAGTTTGCGTATAGATCTATACTGGATTGACTATCCTACACCTTGCTACTAGCTACAGCCGGACCTGCAGGTCTGCGGGTGCCAAACGTCATTCCGGTATTACGACCGTTCATTATGTCGTTGTTACCAGTCGATAGCATGGTGCAATTTATCATATTATACCTTAATATAAATCCGGTTTAAGGTAGTTAGTACAGCAGTAGTTCTTATAATACAAAACTACAATACTACAATAATTTACCCATTACATATTTTAGTGATAACCTCACTTAAACGTTAATGTACAAACTATATTTTGTTAAATGATAGTTACACTTGGGAAATTACACACTTTTACATCAAACGAGCATAAAAAATAGTTAAGCCTTGGTAGAAGGCTACTTTAAAAGAAAATATAGGTTTTTCTGAGAGATTCAAACTTTTACAAACAATTACAAACCTTTACATACATTTTACAAATTTATACTTGATACATGTTCAAACATTTTTGGATGACAAATACCGACACTAAAATACTTATGAACTCACCAGCTTAATGCTGATAAACTCTTTCAAAATAACTTGTATTCTCAGGTCATTAGTAGACAGGTACCGAGGCCAGCTTTTGAGAAGATGGAGCGCATCCAAGACTCATCTTATTATTTTGATATACATTATTTTTGGTGTCTATACTGTACAGAACACACTTGTATTAAAATTATATATTTAATGCAATGGATGATGTTGTTTGCTTATTTACATTTACTGTGTTGTGATACTTTACATGACGTCCTCCGCCCCAGAACGTTTCCGCCGTTCTTGGTTTTGGGGTGTGACAGAATCAGAGCATTGTTTATAGTGAATCAAGTATATCAACCCATAAAAGATATACTAAACTATAAACCCATTTGGGATTAAAACACTCTGACCAAGAGTCTATACTTTAAATACTAAAATATTTAATTAAGTATACTAGTCTGCATTCATACAAAAATCAGTGTCACAATGACGAGAACAAAAGTATTACGATTGTTAAATATCACAGGTAAGCTCGGGGATATATGGTCAGTCCTGGGAATGGCATAGCCTGATCAACTATGTTGGTCCGAGGAGTGATTAGCATATGCCCTAGAATGGTTGTGATGTGTTAAGGAGTCTAAAAACTTACCAACAATACCACAAGAAGATCAATAGAACCTAAACTTGAAATACTATAGGTGTATTTTGTACTACTAACTACATATATACTATATCCTTATACCTCTCTTCTCGCGTAGATTTAAATGGCTGGATTCCATCACAGCGACTCGTACTTTCCAAATGAAGGCAACGCAGGATGGCTCGAAGCAGAGTCTGACGATGAACACCAAATTCCGTTGGATGATCATCAAGCTGAAGGCTTCTCGGATGGATCAGACTCTGAGCCCGAAGTCAACAACCTACCCCCAGTAGCTCAAGCCCCGAACAACAACCCCCGACCAGCTTTTCCAGGTCCCACTCCCTTGTGGGTAGATAACTTGAATCGCTGGAGTGACGAACAGGGTCAACCCTTACCATACTTTGGGGACCGAACCTTTTACAACGTCAGCTTTCCGTATTCCTAACTTGTCTGTGCTCTAAGTAGCACTTGTCTGTAAATATAGCGTTGAACATCTGTGCTCTAAGTAGCACTTGTCTGTAAATATTCCTAACTTTCAGTACTCTAATTAGGAATCTAAGAACTGTCAAACTTTCCGTATGGTATGATGTAAGACCTACTGTTAGGTCAATTTTCATTGAACTCGTTACATTAGTAATACCAGTATTATTGACAACTACCTACTCTGTGGGAAGAATCTTTACACTTGTGTTTTCCTACAAATCTTTCTTGTTATGATCTCAAACACTCATTAAATTGTTGGGCTATGGTTAGTTAGTCCATGTGTCACTCTCACCTTACTTACAAATTGATTCTTACCACTATTCTCATCTTTATAAACTTATAGCTGGAATATGCCTCCTCGCAAATCTCCCCGGAATAACCCTACACCTACACCGCCTCCTCCACATTCGGTCATCGATACAGCAACCCTAAATGCTGCCGTAGCTGCAGCAGTGGCAACTGCCATGGCACAGTATCACTCTACTGATGCCAGCAGAGGTGGAACCCCTGTAAACTCTATTCCGGTGGAAACTCCTGTGATGCTCGAGAGAGTGCTCTTACAAGGATTTCACCAACTGCAAGCCGAAGTCCTTTCATGGGACTGGCGGAGTCATTGCTCTCTCGCAATGGTTCGAGAAGACTGAATCAGTCTTCGAAATTTGTTCATGCCATGCTGTGAGCAAAGTCAAATATGCCGCATACACCTTTGAAGGAAAAGCCCTAACGTGGTGGAACGGCCACGTTAAAGCTCTAACTCTCGTCGTGGCCAACGACATAGGCTGGGAAACGATGAAAGACCTCATGATTGAGGAGTACTGCCCGAGGGGCGAGATCCAAAAACTAGAGCAGGAGCTTTGGAGCCTGACCATGAAGGGCACCAACATTGTTGCTTATACCGCCAAATTCAGCGAACTGGTGGCCCTCTACCCTAATATGGTTCCCACTGAGGGGAAAAAGATCGAAAGGTACATATGGGGGCTAGTGCCTCCGTATCAGGGGAATGTCCTATCATCAAACCCCGCTACCTTCGACAGTGCCAAGCGACTGGCACAGTGACTCATTGACCATGGTGTCAAAACCCCTACAACCACAACAACCCTAGCCATCCCGGAACCCTCCAAACCTGCTGACACCAAGCAGAAGTTCTGGGATGACAAGAAGAAGCAGCGAGCTGCCAAAAAGCAGCAAATTGTGGTAGTGCATGCCGCGATAACCCCTGCTACTGCTACTGCTCTGATGAAGCAGTATGCTGGAAGTTTGCCAAAGTGAAACAAATGCAACTTCCACCACAACGGCTCCTGCCGTGAAATGCAGTGCTCTAACTGCAACAGGAAAGGACACACCGTCCGTTTCTGTAAATTCCCGGCACAACCGATCTCCCAAGTATGACTCATGGAATCCTCTGTACGAAAAGCTACCTGTTGAAGCCATGATCGTTGGTAGGGATGGAATTTATAAAAGGGGGAAGGAAGATAAAGGGTATACAACTGATGCTATGTAAGGGTAACAAACTGAGGATGTTTAACCTAAAAGGGGAATACGAGTTTATAATAAGGGGACCACAGGCCAGGTAAGTACCCTTGCTCCCCAAGGGTTGTACTGTTCATGACACGTAATCCTCCAGTTGGACTATGGTATCCTACGTGTAAGTCCACATCACCGCTAACTTAATGTAAAGGGTTAAAGGATATTTTAAAACGGTCATACGTGACTTTATTACCATTATGTAACAAAAAAAAAAACCAATTGAGTGACATTGTAAACAAAAAATGACAAGTTTAATGGGCCAATATGACATTTGCCTTTTTTGTAATCATATGTTAGTTTATTTTGCCTATTGGTAACAATTACTAATATTAATAATTTTGATTTTAGTCATCATGTTTGTTTTGTGATGTGTTTATAAGGAGTATTACAGAATAGCATACAAACCTCATAACCTTCATGTCTTTAATCCTACTCCACGAGATAGACTTTTAACTACAGTTTTTTATTCATTCCATATTTATGCTTCAATTTATAATTACAATTTTATATGTTATAATGAGATATCCTTTATGCAACCACATATTACAATAATTCTTGTACATTACAAATTGTTACGCTATTTACGATGAAATGTTGTGAACGCAACACGACTTGCGTACATTATGTACAAAACATTTTTTTTAAAGCTATATCAAGATATATAAGGATGACAGAATTCCAACGAAGCATTATGAATGACATATTAGCTGCAACATATCACCACTAAAGGTAATTACGGTGACTCTTGATACCTTTAGAGCGACATATGTCGCCCATTGTGATCTTAAATCTTGTATTGAAAGCAAATATACTTTTTAAATCTTAAAAATTAAACCCTACACCCATATAAGATAGTATAATAAAATTTATTAAGAAGTCGTGAAATGGAGAACATAACAGTGTGATTTACCAAGGTAAAAGAATTTATTATGGGTAATGACTTGAAAAGGTAAGGAACTTTCAATTTTGTTCGGATTTAATCATTGAATTTTTTTCGTACTTGATTTACCCCTGAATTACTTGAAATTGATCATATTTTACCCTTATGACCGGTTAAAATGTAAAAATTTCAAATAGTTCAAGGTAAATCAAACCAAAATAATTTGGTGACTAAATTAATATGAACAAAATTGAAAGTTTATTACCTTGTCAAGTCATTATCTCTAGAAATATTAGTGGTTATCTTGAAAGAGAATATGATCGAATTTGATTATTATTATTATTATTATTATTATTATTATTATTATTATTGCAATTAGCTAGGTTTAAGACACACTAAATGCATGTTCTTCAAAAGAGAAAAAAGCAAATACCTCACCTGATTGTCCAGTAAATTACAAAGGCTAGCTCATGTGATGGCTTTGTTAAACAATAGTCTTTTTCAAGACAAACTACAAAAGTCGAATCCTCTCCCAAAGACTTTTGTTGTGGTGTAATGATTTCTTATTAGTTAATAGTTATTCAAGATTGATAAAGTGATTTGTGTACCAAAACAGTTGAAGAGTGAGTGGATTTGGTAGGCTTATGAGTTTATCCTTTCAAACCTCACCAACTCTTCCTAATATTATCATTGTTTTGTGATTTGATTCTTCTTTTTCTCGTACTTCTTGACTTGATCATATGACCAACTTTGACCTCTTTCTATTGATATCCCAACTCTTGGCATACAAATATTGTACCATATGATGAAATAGTTGTACCCATATCAATTGTAATTTGTGATGGTCCATAAAAATTAAAATGAAATAAAATGTCACTTACTATAATATACAAACAAGGCAAAAAAATGCTATTTTTTGTCGATGCATCAAAAAAATCATTCATTTATTTCTTACAAAAATATGATCTAAAAACAGAAAACTCTATTAAAACGAATATACTCGAAATTACATCGGTGACAATAAAATTGTTATCATTTGAGAAATGAATAGTCAAACCGGAATTATCGATATCAACTCGCTTGGACTCCTATATTTCAACTTTCCCCTAACATGAATGATTTTTATGTTTATGTTATTAGCTTATTATATTTTCTTCATTGTTATTGGAGAAATATACGATAAGTATTTATAATGACAAATATTAGAAAGAATAAGATATCAAATGATTATTCACTATTAAAATATGATTTTATAAGGAGTATAAAAATTCTACCAAATATAGCAACATTCTTTATAAGTAGATTATCTTATTTGTAAAACCTAGTAAATAATGCCATATTTTCTCATGTTAATTGATTCTTGTTGCTTTTGCTAAAATGTATATGCTGTACAACTTTTTATGTAGGATGTACAAGTAGACATGACAATTTTTAGTTATAGGTATGAGTTTTATAGCTATATTGTTAACCAAAGTGTTTGTTTTTGGTGGAAAAGACAAAATTGCCCATTGGTTTAACAAGAGAGGACAAATGAATCAAGAGGCACCTTACCTGGGATTCAGTATCTAAGTTTAGGTGAAAAATGGTCCCAAACAATCTTAATTTAATTTAATTATGAAAGGATTTTTATTTGATTTTCCAATAAGGGAGGGACAATTTTGCCCAGCTGTTATAAGCTAAGGCCATTGGGACATTTTTGTCATTTTTCAAAATTAAGGCATCTTGTTTCCTTCTTTATGTTTGGTCAATGTCATTCTGTTTTTGTTAGATTCTTTCTCAATTGTCTCTTGGGACCTTTGAGTTATTCAACTTGATTAGGAATTCTTAAACCTCATGATATATATTATATGGTGCTTTAATTACTTGTACATCATGTATTGAAATTTATACTATTGAAAAGCTTCCCTAATGTTAAAAAATATACACAATGTCATGATTCGGTATATTACTAGTTAAATGCATGTATATGCTAATTCATGTTGTATCATATGACATTCATGTGAAAAAACTAAAATAAAAAATAAAAATATCGTAAGCGTATGCACACTAGATGAATATTCACATAGACACTATTTAAAATAAGCTTGACTAAAATGTATTTTGATGTGTACATTTAAGTAACCATATATTAAATTCAAGGGACTAAATTGTATATTCATTAGATTATGAGGGACTAGAAAAGAAAAGTTGAAGTTCTAGTGGGTTGCAAAAGTAAAACCAAGTATTTTGGTCATGACTGTGTCTGTGACATAACCCTGTGTTTATGACATCCACTACCACTGCAATTGTACAACTCGTACAACGCCAGGGTACAAACTACATAGCTTACTTTTTCCCAGACAATTTTGTCTATATATCTGTGTATGCTTTAAAAAGTTTGCACACTGAACCCTCTATAATTTTGGATCAATCTATTTGGTCTTTTTACACAATCCCACCTACTCCATAAATGAGAAATCCTTACGCTATTCATTCGTTTAAAAATCCTTTTATCTTTTATTCCTTTTGCAAAAGATACAAATATTAATGTATATTGCTTTTGTATTGTATGTAGCCCATGTTTGTATATGGTTTAATTAAGCCCAATGCACTTTCTTGTTTGATTAGTGAAATTATTATGGGAAAATAAGGGGTCAAACTATAGGCGATTTGATTTTCTCTCCTTGATCCTTGGTAACTTCCGACCATTTCCTTCTTTCCACTTAATTCACTACCACATGAGCTCCATATCAGATTTTCTTTCTCCCTTCTTTTTCATCTTTCGAACCCACAACACATGAAAACCCTATCTTTTTCAATCCACTCAATCAACTAATTAAACAAATATAAAACAACAAAAATACAAGTCTTAAAGTACAGAGAGAGAGAGAGAAAGAGAAAGAGAGAGACTACAAAAACAACCCACCACTCCAACCCACTGAAGAGGGAGTGGTGTCTTGAAGGTATCCGGGGTAACTCCCCCTCTTTTTGTCATGATTTCACTCCCCTTTATTGCCGGTGACAACCTTCCTTTTTCGACCCTTCTTCATCTTTTCATTTTTTTTATTCCTTCAATGAACAACACATACCACCAACCCTACTTCTAATAAAACCCCTACAGAGCCTATATACCCCTTATATTCGATGTCTATGAATTGAATTATGATGCGTGGTATGAGTTTTTCACAACCTTATATATTTAAAGATGAATGATATTTAATATCCAGAGAACACGACGCGTCCAAAAGCAATACACGACGCATCGAAGCTTATTGAAGTCAAATACAACACGAACAATTAGTGGACAACGGCATGTCCAAACACCTTACACGTAGTGTTGCCACAAAAATATATAAATATACGTCTCCTTAACCCTAAAACGTATGCAACAAATCCCAAACTTGTTCAACAAGTCAGAAGTCAGTACCCATGACCCAAAACGAGGTAGATGAGGGTGAAAAATTAGGATTCTTGATGGATGAGTGTAATAGATCATGGGAGAGAGATGAGATGTAGAATGAACAAAACTCTCTCACATGAAGGGCACACATGATGAGTTAAAAGTCTCTCATGTGAGTTAATTCTAAGAACCAAAATCAGATTGAAACTTGGTCATAAGGACCAAATTTATAATTTTGAACCACAACGATCAAAATCACAAAAAAGAAAAATGGCAAATCATAGGGACCAAATTTAGAGTTTTCTCTAGATTAATCTATGGTTATTAAAATGGTTAATACCACATTAACTTCCGGTTTGTTGTTATTATATACATATGTATATTTCAATATGTTTCATTGAAGGCAATACAGTTCAAATTTATTGACATTTATTTCATTTAATTAGAACCGATTTTTATATATAATAACCAACTTGAATATATTTTCTGAGTGAAACTTTTTACAAAGTTAGTATTTTCTTGATGATTTCATACTTTTGTGATCGTATTAACGTTTAAACAAAGTTGCAGCTTTTTCTTGATGATATCATTTTGAAATACGTATTCCAAGTGTTATAAAAGGTTTTATTTGTCAAATCTCTTAAAATCATTCAAAGGGTGGTTGAACTCGTTCTAAAATATCTTTGATATAACCTTATAATTAATATAAGCCTGTTTAAAAATTCTAATATAAAATTAGATTTTTTTTTATCATGCCATTCTTAAATATGTTAGAAATGTATACCGTATGAAATTCTAATAGTTGAATATATTTTTTTTGATTTTGTCAATCTTAAATATGTTAGAATGTACGTATGAAGTTATTGAAAAAAAGAAATTTTCGTTTTAAATAAAAGTATATTTGAAAAGGTATTCTTTTAGTGGATCATGGAATTACCAGACAATGATATCAAAGGATGGTTAACAAGTACAATCGTTTTTTCTA
Organism: Lactuca saligna; assembly: GCF_052625555.1. Classification (NCBI taxonomy): domain Eukaryota; kingdom Viridiplantae; phylum Streptophyta; class Magnoliopsida; order Asterales; family Asteraceae; genus Lactuca; species Lactuca saligna. The sequence continues at coordinate 320,546,378 of NC_136420.1, read as the reverse complement.
TTTCTATAATTAATTGACGTGTATAAATTATCAAGTCATATTCAATGAATGAATGGAAAGAAAAAAAATCTATATTTATCTAGTGGATCATGGAATCATCAAATCAATAAATGTCACACAATCTAGCATCACCCCACCCATTACCCTTACCCAGGACCCCTACCCCTACCCCTACCCTTCAAAAATAAAAATAAAAATAAAAAATAAAGTAAAAATAAAATTAGCAACTTCAAGGTGTTAAGCTACTTTGAGATTCTCAAATTCTATGTATTTTTTCCTTAAACAAATATCGTCTTTGTGAGTATATTGAATGGCCAAACTCAGGGAATGTTTGATTCCTCATTGTCTACATATTATAAACAAATGAAGAATCCATCAACAAACTATAAAAACACAAGAACACATATCTAGACTATAACATGACTAGTGATCATAAAACACATAAATTTGACATTTTCTTATTTGTCCTCTTGATTATTTTAGCTTTCCCAAAAAAAAAATACCATTCTTGGAGATATCATCAAATAAATTTATCTTTATCCTATTGTCGTTTTGTTTCATGTGGAGTAGTTCATCAGTTAACTATTTATCTTGTAGAAATATTAACAAAAGAAATTGTAATTTGAAGAGTTTGTCATTTTTCTTCCAAAATCTTTTGTTCTCAAAAAATTAATGCATGTTAATTGCAAAAAAATAAATAACTAAATCAACATATTATTATCTACCAATAGTAAATTCTAAAAACCATTACAGATAATTTTATTAACCACTTGAATATTATTATATATTCAATAAAAAAAAATTAAACAATTTTTCAGTTTTACATCATCGATCCGATATAACATGTCTAAAATAGTTAATTTGAACAATTACCGGTGGAATTCAATATAACAATTTTTAGCTTTTAATTTTTAAGGAAAAAAAAATCGAATTAAATAAAAACTTCATTCGGAAATAAAAGCTTTATGTTACACATTTCAAAAAGTTATATCTATTCTTTTTTGAATATTTCTATACTAAAAAAAGTACAGATTTCAACTTCGAGTTACTTGTCAAAATGGTTAATTTTAAAAATATATTTAAAAACGGTTAACGTCCAATTGGAAAAAAAAAAACAACTAATGTTTAAACCACATAAAATACCTAAAAATATAATGATTTTTATATTTTAATTAATTCCTACAACATGACATTTACAATTTTATTATTTTAATATAACAAACCCATATGTAAAACTTTATATCAAACAAAAACAAAAAAGAATCCTTAAAATAGTAAATTTTAAACTTGTTTATATTTTTCTTTTTCCCTTAATTCATGACCCATGAGACATGAGGCAAAGACAGGCGTGCCAATTCTTTTTATGCTACAAAAAAACAACACCAAAGGCCTCAGTCTGCTTTTTCTTGGTTCTTTCAGATTCTTGTGGAAAATGTTTATCATCATCATCATCAAATTTCAAAACCCAAAACCATAAACCTCAACAATCACAAATCCCACTCAATTAATCCTCCAAACATCTTCTCTTCAATCGATTCATTCATACTTCGATTGAAATGAGAGTACTACAAGTAAAAACACCTTCCTTCTTTCTTCTCTTTCTATCGTTTTGGGTTTGTTCATACGCCTTACTTTCGCCAAAAGGCGTCAACTTCGAAGGTATATAAACCATAAATCCACTTCTTTTCGATGAAATCTTGTGATCTTAAATGGTTAAAAATGGAGTTTTTTCATCTGGGTATTTCGATTTTTGATTTTTTACAGTTCAAGCTTTAATGGGTATCAAAGCTTCATTGTTGGATCCTCATGATGTTCTTGAAAATTGGGATGCTGATGCTGTTGATCCATGTAGCTGGACTATGATCACGTGTTCTTCCGAAAGTTTAGTCATTGGCTTGTAAGTTTACACACTAAATGTGTATTCGTATGTGTATAATAATAATAATAATAATAATAATATAAAGTATAAATATTAAAATATCTCTCAAAATTATTATCTTGTTTTCATTATCGATAATACGATTGTTTTTCAGAGGGACACCTAGTCAAAATTTATCTGGCACACTTTCTCCAAGCATTGGCAACTTAACCAATCTTCAGATTGTGTAAGTAATATAAATATAAATTATTAAATTTTGGGTTTTTATTTTATTTTATGGTATAATACTTTAATTAAAATGGTTGATTTTTGGTGTAGATTGTTGCAAAATAACAACATCACAGGATCAATCCCCGAAGAAATTGGTAAATTGAAGAAGCTTCAAACACTCGATCTTTCGGATAATCGTTTCACCAATGAAATCCCATCTTCTTTAGGTCATTTAACAGCCCTTCAATACATGTAAGTTTATTTAAATAATAAAATGTAATACTAAATATAATATAATATAATAATAATACCTTTTAATATTATCATTGTTCTTGAATTAATTTCAAATTTTCACGTTTTTTAGGAGGCTAAACAACAATTCTCTTTCTGGGTCAATCCCGGAATCAGTTGCGAACATGACCCAACTTGCTTTTGTGTAAGATTTAATTTCACAATAATTTATAATTCAAATTAATATATACATACACATTTGTGTATATCTATATATACATATCCTTAATGAGTGTTATAAAGAGTCTTTTTGGTCTTATGTAATTATGTTCATTCATTGCAGAGACTTGTCCTTCAATAACTTGAGTGGCCCTGTTCCTAGATTTCCTTCCAAGACCTTCAAGTAAGTTTCTTAATAACATATAAAATAAGGGTATATAAGTAATTTCACTACACACCCTAAATAGATATCTTCATTGCTTTCTTTCTAAATCGATGTTTATTTATTGCAGTATTATTGGGAACCCTATGATGTGCAAAACAGGATCCGAGCAACAATGTTATGGAATGACACTTATGCCCATTTCTATGCCATTAAACAACACACGATGTACGATTATAAATTTATAATTAAATTGAATATTTTTTATATAGCAATTTAAACGGAATTACTAATTTTTTTTATAATTTGTAGCCGAAAACAAGTTGGAAAAAAATAAAACTCATAAAATCGCTATTGCTATTGGTACAAGTGTTGGATGCATCTTGTCACTCTTATTTGGAATTGTGTTGATTTGGTGGAGGAAAACTCGTAATTGTGAACTCTCATTTGATGCAGAAGGTTAGTGATTTACAAATTAAATTTATGATGAAAATTGAAACACAACATATTTCGATCACGTGATTTAACCACTTATTTATTTTCTACATTTATTCATATTTTTAACATTTAAAAAACCAATGTTTTTGGTTACCTGATTTTGAAAGAAAAAAAACGCATAGTTGTGTGGACAACTAATATAAAAATAGTTAAGTAGCTAAATAGTATAAAACTGGAAAATAACTTTATGATTTAGGAATTTTTGTTTTGATAGCAAAATCGGGTAAACACGACAAACAGATTTTGAAAAATGGTAAGATAACAGTTTAATCATAATAAATAATTGACTATATCAATAAAATCATATAAATACTAGTGATTTTCTGTATTTTTCCTTAAATGTTACTATTTTGATTCATGTTTCATTACAAGAAAATGGAGATGTTCGACTTTTCATGTCAAACTTTTTACGTTTTTAATACAATTTGTGATGAATTTTACTTTTGTATTCTAAAAATTAGTAAACGGTTGTATAAAATTTAATGTAGTTCTAAAAATTCTTCAAATTTAAATACTTTATTCCATTTTTCTGGAACAGTAGTAATCATTTTTGACTTTTAAGGTCAAACCAATCATTTTTCAAAATCAAGATCAAAGAGATTTTTGTGATCGAATTTGACAACCACAATCATAGGTTTGTAATTGTTGTATGAGTTCAATGAATTCTAAAAAATTCATCAAAAAATCAAAAACTTTGTCTCCAATTTCAAAGTTGAAAATTGTTTACTTTGACTTCAAGGGTAACGTCTAGATTGTAATATTTCTTTAATCAAATCGGCAAATGCAGATAAACATCCGGAAGAAGTTTCACTCGGAAACTTGCGGAAATTTCAACTCCGGGAACTTCAAATCGCAACACACAACTTCAGCAACAAGAACATATTAGGAAAAGGGGGTTTTGGGCATGTCTACAAAGGGATCCTCCACGATGGAACATCGGTGGCTGTCAAGCGGCTGAAAGATGGCGGAGCTGCCGGCGGAGAACGGCAGTTCCAAACAGAAGTCGAAATGATTAGCCTAGCAGTTCACCGGAATCTCCTCCGGTTATACGGATTCTGTATGACTCCGACTGAAAAGCTCTTAGTCTACCCATATATGTCCAACGGCAGTGTCGCTTCTCGCCTCAAGGGTAAACACACAATCTTCCATGCATTACATGATTGTACATTCTGCATAAACACATGTACTTTTTCCTTATGGGTAAAGGGTAATCCTGTCTTTTCAAAATTTCATTGTTTTTGTTCCGTTTCAAGAAATCTTGAAAGTTAGAGCAAAAATCAAGACTGATGCACATTTTGCATGGACGCATGTATTTTTCTTCATGGGTAATCTTGTCTTTTCAAAATTTCATCACCGGTAGAATGGTGTACATTTTGCATAGATACATGCACTTTTCTTCATGGGTAATCATGTCTTTTCAGTTTTAACGAGTAGTAGTGTTTAATTTCAAGAATTCTTGAAAACTAGGGCAAAAATCAAGACTGGTGTACATTTTGCATGCATAGAGGTCCTGTCTTTTCAATTTTCATCTGTTAAAACCAGGGGGAAAATAAGATTGATGTTCATTTTGCATGGATACATGTACTTTTATTCATGGGTAATCTTGTCTTTTTGCATTTTTTTCATCACTTGTGTTACTTTCATGAAATCTTGAAAATTAGGGTAAAAATCAAGACTCATGCTTTATGGTGTTGTACCTTTACAGCAAAGCCAGTATTGGATTGGGGCCTTAGGAAGAAAATTGCATTAGGGGCAGGAAGGGGATTGTTGTACCTTCATGAACAATGTGATCCTAAAATCATTCATAGAGATGTCAAGGCTGCAAATATATTACTCGATGATTGTTGTGAGGCGGTTGTTGGTGATTTTGGGCTCGCAAAGCTTTTAGACCATCAAGATTCTCATGTCACCACTGCGGTTCGGGGCACCGTGGGCCATATCGCACCTGAGTATCTTTCAACGGGCCAATCGTCTGAGAAGACAGATGTTTTTGGATTTGGGATCCTTTTGCTTGAACTCATCACGGGTCAACGGGCTTTAGAATTTGGGAAAGCCGCAAATCAGAAAGGAGCAATGCTTGATTGGGTAAGCTCCTGATCTGATACATTGCGGGATTGTATATTTGTACTGTACAATCCCACAATGTATATCTGTAGATTTTCTAATGATGTTTTTGGGGCACCATGAAACCAGAAAATGTTCAAAAATATATTTTGTATATTTTCTGGTTGAAAACTTGGTGTTTAAAATTTAATTTTGTAAGTTTTGTTTTGAGTTTATATTATAAATAAGTAACAAATTATTTGATTTTAAACAAAACATTATTGTTACAAAAACTAATATCAAAAGGTAAACAATCCAAAATTTATATAATAAATAGTTAATAATTATGTGCCATTTCGTATAAAACAATTTTTTTTACCCACATCAACCGTTTGTATTTTGATGCAAAAGGGGATTATGGGCCCTTTTTCTCTGCACAAAATGACAATAAATTCACAATTTAATTTATTGGGCCAAAGATATAAGTTTTTTCTAACTTGTACCTTATGCAATAAGAGTTGTAGAATTTGCCCTAAAAGTTGGGTTTGATTCTTGTCTAGTTATACCGAAAAGTTCCCAACAAGACATAATGGACACTTGTTGAATCAGTCTTTGAATGTCTAAAGAAGAGCAACATTATTTTATGGACTCTTACCTTATCTATTAAGAGTTGTACTTTATGCATTAAGAGTTGTTTTTATCTCGTTGCACAAAAGTTTGTCCTAAGAAATGTCCAAAATTGCATTATGGATTTTATACAAGAGTTGTACCACATTCACTCTATTTTTCTGGCCCAATCAATAGTGCTTTACAGACTTGTACCAAATGTACATCGGTTCTTTGACACAGAAGTTTGTGTTAAAGATGCCATGCATTAGTGACTTGTACCTTTTTCATTATGAATTGTACGACACGCAGTAACAGTTGTACTTTTTCTTTTCAGGTGAAAAAGATCCATCAAGAGAAGAAACTAGACATATTAGTAGACAAAGATTTAAAGAATAATTACGATCGAATGGAGTTGGAAGAGCTTGTAAAAGTGGCTTTGTTGTGCACACAGTATCTTCCCGGCCACCGGCCAAAGATGTCGGAAGTTGTACGGATGCTGGAAGGCGATGGGTTGGCGGAGAGATGGGAAGCTTCACAGGGGATAGAGTCCACCGGAAAGTTCAGAACGCCGGAGCTGTCTTCGTCGGAAAGATATTCGGACCTCACAGACGACTCTTCGTTACTTGGACAAGCCATAGAACTCTCTGGCCCAAGATGAATTAGTTATGTATTATCAAGTGTATCTATTTTTTTATTATCAAGTTTTAAATTAATTTTTTTAGTTCTTAAGTCGTTTATTTGTACAAAGTTTTGTCGAGAAAAGCGTGAATTAAATAATATAATTTCTATTTTTTTTCTTCTAATTTTAAAAGTTGACTCAATCCTTAACTTAAAATTTTAACAAAAATAAGTAAATTATGTTCATAAATGAATCGATTGGAAACATATACCTTATCTCAAAATTTGATTAATGTGTAATTAAAAATTTGAGTAAATTATACGGTTTGGGTTATTTATGTGTTTTGTTTTTTACTTTTATTTACTCGGACGTTTCTATAATGTATTTATGTTGTGCGTTGGGTTCCCTATTGAATTATAAAGACTAGTATACTTTTAGAAAAAAAAATTTAAATAAATTTTTAGGTAAATTATACAAATCATCCATCGTGCATATGTCAAAACATATATTTAGTTCGTATTTTTAAAAATTAACTCGAACCATCCCTGATTTGTCTTAAGTTTGAATGTTTCATCCCTCATTAGTTTAAATTTTCACAATTCATCGTTTACCCTTCATAAAATGACTATATTACCCTTCATGCTTTATTTTGTATTTATAAAAAAATAGAAAAAAATCTAAAGCTTTATTTTAACATTTATTAATAAATTTTAAATAAATAAAATCTTTCAGCCCTATCCACCCCCACCCATTTATCTACCTTACCCCATTTTCCATCTTCTTGACGAACTTAGTCCCCAAAAAATCAAATTCGGCTACCGGACCAACACCTAACACCACCTTGAAATACCTACTGGACCACCATCGTATCTTTCTCACTGCATCTTTTACATCTCCTTTCTTCTCTACAACATCATCTTCAGCAGAATGGATTACCCTGTCACTTTAACATCGTGGAGGATTACACTAGCTCATTTTCGGAAAAACAACATCGTCGGTTACTTATATGGGGGAGCATGAGCATCAAAATCTTCTTCTGTGGCTCATAGATGCGACATCTTCTTCCGTCGCCACCACCCACCAACCTTATAACCTCACCTCACCCCACAACTTTTCAAGTTGGAATCGATCATCTTTCTCTCGTCTTTTATCTGTGTAGAACTCGTCGGTAGTTTTGGGTGGTTGACGAAATGCAGCTCGGTGGTGGTGGTTTTGGGTAGGTTTTCCGGGAGTTGATTGATGAGTTAGCTGTTCATCATAAAATATAGCGGGAGAAAGAAAAGGGAGTGGGTGTGTGTTTGGTTTCATTAACTGTGACATCCTCAAATGCACGGTCATTTTAAAATTTTATATATGCTTATTTAAAAAATCAGAGTACCCTTTTTTGAAGAACAATAATGGAATTTGTTCCCAGAAAAACATGATAAATATATCATCAAAGCATTTCCGAAGAAATGTATTTTATTTATATTAAAACATTGTTTGTCAATATATAAACATAAGCATAAATAGACCTTACATTCATTTACACAAATGATTTACATATCCTTTTTTTGGGTTTTGAGCACTATAACACTTCCTAAGTGCACATGCAACCCTAGATGCTTTGGATCTATGTTTTCTCTAATTATACATGCAATTTGATTTTCCAAAGCATGCCTTCTAACTAGCATACAATTTGACAATTAAACAATACAACTAGTTAGATAACTTACCTCTTAGTAGGACTTGTAGTTCTTAGCCTTCAAAAAGCTTTAGCACCTCAAGTGTGATACCTCTAATGGTTCACAAACACCAAATGCAAAAGGAGACTTGAGAGAATAAGTTAGTTGGCTCAAAATCGATTATCACTCTCTTAAAATGATTGGGTCACCGATTTTGGCCATGAGGGGTTCCTTTTATAGTGTTGCAAATGCTAAGGTTACATCCATGCAAACCCTAATGCATCATGACATTCCATATTCCTTAGGCTCCATGGGTTAAACCTCCATGGACTATCCATGGATTATCTAATTGGTTTAGCATATCCTAAATAACCATAGATCATTGGCCAACACTATAAGAATCATTGATTTAAACAATCAATCCCCATATATTTAATTAGTCTCTTTTGATCACAAAATTAATTCCAAATTAATTCTTGATCAACACTAATTAGATAATATGATTTCTCAATTAATATATTATACTTATAATATATTAATAAATCACAAATAAACTTATTCTCAAAAGTCCATCCTATCAAATTGTACTGATGAAGGCAACCCAAAAGAACTATGCTACAATCGGGTCAAGTACATCCCAATTATAGTTATGGGCTTAGATACCTAATCCAACAGTCTCCCACTTGGATAAATCTAATAACTATAACTGCCAATGCAACTTCAGGATCAAATTAGCAATCGTAAGCTTTCAAAAGCCGTTTTCGAACTCTGAACCATTCAGTGAAGCGTCCTTTAGATAAGGGATCATATATTCCTCTGTTCTCAAGATATCTATGTGGAAAAATACATGGAACATAGTCATACTTATTGTCCTGCAGTTTGTTTCTCGATTTCCGATTTGTTTGTGTAACAACGTGAATTTTAAAAACAATTTTTCATTTTTCAAATAACATAAAACTCATTCAATATTCTCAAATCTCAAGTTTAACAAATGTCATCATGATAAAAACATATCCCAAGATCATAAAATAAATCTTCTGCCACTGTGTACGGATAATGCCGGTGTTTCCCGCGATCATCTCTAGTACTTGAAACACATAACACATAACACTGTAAGCATAAATGCTTAGTGAGTTCCCCAAAATACCACATACAACACATACGCCACTTAAGGAAATAGCTCTATGGGACCTTCCGATCCATGTGTCTCAAGGGACTTCCGTCCTAACCCTGGTAGACCTTCTGATCTTCATCATCTTGACCTTCCAGTCCATATACTGTTGACCTTCCAGTCCATATCATGGTACTCATAACATAGCATAACACATACATATCACATAGCAACATATATCACATACTCCGCATAGCATATAAGACCTTACGGTCACACATAGTTACCAATTTAGGTAAATTATAGTGAGAAGACTCACCTCGTATGCTGTCTAGTAACTCACGTGCTCAGTATCCCTGAACCGGGTAACAATGACCTATCCCCGCCTAAACACATAAGCAATCATATCAAATCAATAACGGCTCTCCAGGCTAGACTAGTCCTTTCCAATGTTCTCTCAGAAGGCTAAAAGACCATTTCACCATTCTAATGGTCCAAAAGTCCAAGTGTTGACCCAACCCTAAAAGTCAACAAAAGTCAACTATAGTCAATTGTTAAACTTTGACCAGACTCGTTGAGTGCACTAGTGTGACTCGGCGAGTCTATGTGTGTCCTTATAATCCTCATGAATCCTCACTCGCCTCGTCGAGTTAACCTTTCACTCGATGGGTTACCACTGGACACGAATCGCGGGGCAACCTAACTCGACTCGTCGAGTCCCTTTATGTACTCAACGAGTTCCTTCCATGGCAACACTCAAATGACCTTCTGAGGTCAAATCTGTTTCTCTAACTTACAGATTTGACTTCCCAAGGCTCAATAACTACGTAAAGGTTCAATCTTTACACCCATGCAACACATATAAGACTCTTTTTGGTGAAATAGCTTCTAGAATGGCAACCTAGGTTCATATCTCTAATGGAACAGCATAAAGCAGGGAGGTTGGGGATCTCTCGACCTCTCAAGGTCCAGATCCAGAGTTTAACACTCAAAGGGACATCATAAGCATCATATCCAAGCCAATAAAGGGTAGAGAAAACCCTAGATTGGATCAGAAAATTACTACGGTTAAAGTGTTGATACCAGTCTCGGCAGGAAACTATATCAAAATGAAGTTCAGGGTGACCCGAGGTTCTTATAACTCGGTTCATATGATTTCTCTTGCTGATCTACCAAACATGAACCCTCACGATTGGATCTACTAATGAATATTCTGCTAACTGACGAACATAAGTACGAACCCATTCTCACTCATATCAAGCGAATGTTGGTCTCGTATATAAATGAAGTTGCCAAGATGGATCATGAGATCGCATCTGCCTTACGGAAGAAGCCCATTGTTCAGCCAATTAGGAAGACAAGCGACGTCAATAAGATGCGAATGGGCAAGATAGATTCAAAGTTTCATACGGTGATGTTCACTCGAGCAGAAAATAAAAAATGCCTGTTCGCTCTGGCTGACAAACACCTGTTCTCCACAACATGTTTGGAGCATATCTTGGACATCATACACAGGTGCAAACATAACAATGATGCTGACAAGAAGAACTTCACGGACATGCTTCAGTGGTACATCAAATCCTGTCATACACTTCTTGCTATGATACCGAAGCTATTCAAGACTATAAAGAAGGTTCATCCTACAAAGCCGAAATAGTTCTCTCGCCTCAATTGACGAAAAGGAGGAGAATGTTGGGTTTAATATGTTGCGTCATTGGGCCTATGGTTTGGTCCACTATAGTCACGGTATTGGGCCTATCCAGCCGTGTTTTGTTTATTAGGGTTAGAGTATAAATGATGCATGCATGCGTCATATTAATTACGCTTTTTCATAATTATCACCTGAATCGTATTGTAACCCTAGCACACCTCTACAGTAGCAATTCTTCATAGAGTTTTTATGAGGTTGTGGCATATTAATCATTAAACATTCTTTTGATTCATCGTGTGTTATTTAATTTGTGTTCTTGATTTACTTGTTAAGAATCTAATCGATCTCAAGTACTTAATTTTCATCAATTATCACACATTCCCACTAGTTAAATCGTCTATAAAGTTATTATAGACTTTTTATTATTATTCTCATTCTGTTATAATATTGTCAGAATGTTTATTGAGTCGTATTATGTCAGAATGAAAATAGGTGAAAAATGATGTGTGATAACAAAAATGAATAAGAATTAGTGAGAATGCATGAAAATGATGATATTTTTGTAAGGTACATATTCGCATTACCAAACAACTTATTCTTTTAGTAATTCTCATTGAATAGCAATGTCCATACGTCCACACAAGAATTGTCCATCCACATTATAACCTAGCCTTATATATATATATATATATATATATATATATATATATATATATATATATATATATTCTTGACTGTTAATAAAAGTCTTAATTTTAGAGTAATATAGTCATTTTACCATGAAATCAAAGTAGACATTTTGAGGGTAATATGGTCATTTTACATAATCATTCAACTATAAAATCAAACAATAAGTTCCAGTAAGAAGTTAACTCAGTCAGGACTTCTAACCCAATCAACTTTTGATCCAGTCAGCTCTAACTCAGATAGCAACTATCAACAACTATCAAATGACCCTTAAGTTGATACAAAAGTCTGTAATTATTAAACCATATTATAAAATATATATCTATCATAAGCATATCATTCAATAATATTTACCTGCGGTTTGCATCAAATAAGACTAAACTTAGTTTTTGAATTAGTATTTCAATTTAAAGTTAAGATTGATAATTTAGAAATTACGTATCTATTGACATATTTTTAAATTTCGATCATGATTGTTAATTGATATATGAATTATTCTTTCTAAGTTAGCTCAGTATAATTTTTTTGCTAGTTATATAATAAATAATAGTTTTTGATATTTTTATTTAATTTGATTTTTTATTCAACATTTATATTATTTAATCATTATAACGATTTTGTAAAATAGTATTTGGAAATATTTTTAAGTTAGTTTGATATTTTTATTTGATTTATGTTTTGGATTTAACATAATATTTGAATTAACAAATAAGTGTGTTATAAGTTGATGTATTAGATTTAATAACATATTTTAAATTAATAGATTACCATACTAAGTTGGAAATTTAAAGGTCATGGAGGTTTTAAATTCATATAGTGATAGAAAAAGAAACCTACTTTATAAGACATATAAATATAGATATAAAAATAGTCATTATGCTCTATAACTTCATAACTGCTTAATTAAGAAATGCTAGGTTATTGAGTAAAATGTGGATGATCTTGAATTGTGTTGATTTTTGCTAAAAAACTACCATAATGCATATTGCAGAGGCTAGAGTTTGATCTCTTTAAATGTCATCTCTCAAGTTCACCCTTACTTCATCGAAAAATATCTATCTAGTAGCATTATACATAATAACCATACACCAAAATCAAAATTGGAAAATTGCATTTTTCTATATAAATAAAAAATAACCTTTATTTAGCATACCATACAATATTTACAAATAGGCAATTTTTCATATTGTAAATGATGGGATAATGCAGTGTCCACCTTCTGTCGTTAGAGTTGTGGAGAAAATTTGCTCTACCTTAACACCAACATTAGTTCTTTTAGCAAAACAACCTTTGATCCTGGGCCTTATTTCATCATATGCTTTCCTGGACTCGTACCTTATCATTTTCTCAAAAAAAAATCTTTTTCTTCTCCATGTACCTGAGGACTCTCGCCTTTCTGTCTATGGGTGTCGGAATTTGGACATATAGTGCAACCATAGCCACCGTTTGAGGTCTCTTATTCCATTGCTATTTGATCAAGCTTCTGGTGCTATAAACCGTGGTGGTGCTTCTTTGTCTCTCCAGACTGAACCCGCACTATACTATCACCATCACCACCTCCAGTTATACTGCCGAATATTATGATCATCACTGAATAGAGAGTCTTGACAAGAATTATACTTAAAAAGTTCCAAGTAATCTAACATATAGTATAGCGCCGGCAGTATAACTACATAGGTGGTGATGGTGATAGTATAGCGCCGGTTCAGTCTGGAGAGACAAAGAAACACCTCTACGGTTTCCAGCACCCGAAGTTGGAAATAGCAATTGAATATGAAGCTTCAAACGGTGGCTATGGCTGCACTATATGTCCAAATTCCGGCACTCATAGATAGAAAGGCGAGGGTCCTCAGATACATGGAGAAGAAAAAGAGAATAAAATTTGAGAAAACAATAAGGTACAAGTCCAAGAAAGCATATGTTGAAATAAGGCCTAAGATCAAAGGTCGTTTTGCTAAAAGAACTAATGTTGGTGTTAAGGTGGAGCAAATTTTCTCCACTACTCTAACGACAGAAGGTGGACACTGCATCGTCTCGTCATTTACAATATGAATAATGCTTATATGTAAATATTGTATGGTATCCTAAATAAAGGTTATTTATTTATATAGAAACATGCTAATTTTCAATTTTGATTTTTGTGTATGGTTATTATATATCAAGCTTCTAGATAAATATTTTTGGTTGAAGTAAGGGATATATGATCAAGTTAAAGAACCCGGATTCATTGGTAAAACCGATATGTTTTATCTACAGTCATATATCCCAGTTTTGTAAATACAACCGTGTTATATTGTGAGGGGACACATTTTATGATAAGGTTATCCTACCATTTAAAAAAAATCCGGATGTTTTTAACATATATATCATGGGTATACAAGTTATTGTCATAAAAGGTCCAATAAAGTTTTGTGTTTAGTTTTAAAAAGTCATTGAATTCTTTCTTGTGCTTTATAAGTCCTTCAACTAATAAATAACTAGTTAAAAAAGATATTAAACTTTTTTTTTCTTCCATCTAGTCCCGGTTTATAGGTTGCAAATAATCCAGATGGATTTGATTTTATTTTATAAAAACTAAATACTAAAAACTAATCCATGTTGACATCCAATTCTTTTCACTCACAGGTTACTCCCTCTCTACTCTCCACCCTTCAACGACCCTTCTCTGGTGTATTAAGCAACCAAACACCCTATTTGTTGGAGTTATCTGTTTGTGGGAGTTATCCATTTGCAAATAAACAAATTGAAGAATAAGGTAGACTGCCCAAGCAAGCACACATTTTTTACCAAGTCTTTAGCTTTTTTGTTTTTATCTTAGCTTTTTGGTTTTATCTTAGCTTTTCAGATTTCCTTGTTAATTTATTATTTTCCTTCGTGTATTTAATAGCATCTTTTGCTCTCTGATTAATGCAGTTTTGTTTTTGAGTGAGAACAATATAGTATTCGAATAGTCTTTCAAATTGGTATTAGAGCTAACCGACCATCACTAACTGTAACAACCTGTCATTTCAGGTCATCAAAGATCGAGTCTTGTAACCTCTTTGAAAAAGGGATTAGAATATCATCGAAAAATGAAGTATTCAAAAACTCTGTTTGGAGTACGCTATGTAGTAAATATCGTCTTAAGGGTTCCAAACATATAAATAACACAAAAATCCGAGTTATAACGAATAAGTTATGACCATTCTAAGTTTTTCCGACAAAAATCTGCGATACGAGGTTACGTAAAAACGCAAAGTTTCAATAAAACACTTTCTGACCTTAGGTGTCTAAATGAAAGTCATAGATATCGTTAAACTACAAACGTGCATAAAAAGAACGCTCAAATCGGACATCGTATGAAAAAGTTATGATTTTTTAAAGAAATTCCGTAATCACGTCATTTTAATAAATAAATAATAAAAACAATTTCGGAATTTGCCGACGGAATCTAAACAAAAGTTGTAGATCTTAGTCTCACCTACGCGTAGATATAAAGAACGTCGAAAACGGAGTTCGTATGAAGGAGATATGAATTTTTGAAGTTTGATAAATAATTAATATATATTTTTATTCAAAACTTCGGTATTATCCGAAGTCTGAGTCACACAAGTACGCCCCGCGTACACGAGTACGCCCAGCGTACTCAAGGCCTTGGCCTCGGATCGTCCACGTCGCCCCTATGCGAGCCTACCCCCCCCCCCCCCCCCCCCCCCCCCGGCGTCCCATCCGAAATCCGAGGCAGTCGAGGACTCGGTCATGCGTGACGTACGCGTACGAGCGTACGCCTAGCGTATCGAGGCGGTTCCAGCCTCCTATAAAAGGGATGCGAGGGTTCCCGGAAAAATTGCTCATTCTCTCTCACTTTTCTTGCGTTTTTCCTCGTTTTCCATGCTCGCACTATCCCGAAGCCCTGGTCATTTTGTGCAAGTCCCGAAGGTCGATTTTAATCCCGAGAAATCTCGAGAAAAATCCGTTTTTTCAAGCCAAAGTTCCGCTCGATTTTCATCACACCTTCTTGAAACTATCAAGTGAGTTCATACCCCTTTCAAACACACTTTAAATACATTTTAAATGCTTTTATACTCTATAAGGGGGGGAATACAAGTAAACATACGGTTATTATCGTGTATTTTATAAAGTTTCACTTCACTTGTTTTTATCAAATAAATCAGTTGTAATTCCTTACTACTATGGAAAACTCTTGTCATACTTTGCGTGCATTAGACTTATACAATAGCGCAGCTTATTAGGGATTTCCCAACGGAAAGGCTTTGTCGAACCATCTTACGTTAACCTACCTTCTTGCCAGCGAAATCAAATACAGACTTAGTTGAGAATCCATGAGACGAGTATATCTTCAAACACTACTTTTTTATTAGAAAGTAATGCCGCAAGTCCTGTCTATAACCAGAGTCTCCCGTTAGGAGAACGTGTCAAATGTGTATAGATCTATACGGGAAGTCATGATCCCGCGCCCTGACTGTTAGCTACAGTCCGTCCTTTGGGGTGACAGTTGTCATAACGCTGCGACGCCTGAAGAACGTTGCTACAGGCATATTATGTTTAGTATGGTTATAAAACTCATTGGATATACAATTATTATGGTATTATGCTTTTGTGAACGAGTAGGTATTAAAACTATTCTTCATCTAACAAATGCGATCTTCGTATAGCTTTATTATATAAAACTATGACACAACTTTTAAGATCGTCGGTTGCTTACGATTTTCGGTCTTAGAGACTGCCAGTTATGCTAGGGAAATAAGGGTTTTCCTGTATACAAACCAAACAACTAATAGGAAAATAAGGGATTTTCCTAGTGCATTTATTTATAACTTATAATACGAATATTCATATGCATTTCATACTTTTATAAGAAAATAAGGGATTTTCTTGGAAAACATACACCCATTTTGGAATGGCATTCAATTTCTCTAAACCACTTACGAACTCACCAACTTAATTGTTGACACTTTCTCTTTGAAATAACTTGTATTCTCAGGGAACCGCTAAGCAGGTTTGCAAATCAACTTTTGGGGATTAACGTACTTACGTTAATTACTTCTTTTGAAAGATGTTTATGTATTTAACTTTTGAACATGTAACGAATACAATTATGTAAACATTTTGGAAACTTTAATATATATGGTGGTGTGTACTTTCCTTTCTATGAACTGTTATGATACTGAATATGATGTCCTCCGCCCCCGAACGTTTCCGCCGTTCTGGTTTGGGGGTGTGACAGATTGGTATCAGAGCTTTGTTTATAGGGAATTAAGTATATCAAAACCATTTCTTTTTGGTATACAACTATAAACTCAACTGGGCAAAAACACTCTGAGAAAAGTCATACTTTTGAAATTAAATTTATTTAGTTTTAAGGTAAGCATGCACTCATTTCATACTAATAACAGTTTCATATTGAATTACTCTAGAAGTATTATAAATAAGTTGTGCAGTACAGGTACGCCTTGGGACATGTAATCGGAACTGGGACGAATATAGCCTGATCAACTATATTTGTCCGAGAGACGACTAACGTATGCCAAGGAGTGTCTGCAGTGGACAACGATTTTAAAACTTACCAAAAGCACATCATTACATAATACTAAGGGAGTTTTTGTGTTGTCATCAACCATTAAACTTAAGGGTAAGTTTCATGTGCTCTAACTTATAGTAAATTCTTAACCCTATTCTCGTACAGACTAAATGGCAGGATTCCATCACCCCAATGACCCCTACTACCCCAACCAAGGTAATGGAGGATGGATCGAAGAAGATCCTGAAGAAGACGAAGAGCCTATAGAGTTGGAGGAAGGAGATGACTATGGCACAAATTCGGAGCCAGAAATTATCAATCCACCAATCCCACAACCTCCTGTCCACGTGAGGAACTTCCAAGGACCCACTCCTGTGTGGGGAAGTCACCTCCATCATTGGAGCCAACAACAAAGCTTACGCCCTCCCTACGGCATGTGCCGAGACTTCTATGATGTCAGAGACGGGGGATCAGCAGACTGAGCACTTCCGATCATGGTTGGTAAACTCGCCAACCAGTGCTATCAATCCGGAGTGCAAGCCAACCGAATCCGAGAGGTCAACGTGGAAGTACAAATCCACACGGCCGACATCAACCGCCTAGAGATGTTACAGAACGACATACACCTTCGCGCCAAAGCGTTCCAAGCACAAGCAAATGCAGCCTTCGCAGAATTGAGGGAACAACAAGCTGCGTTTGATAGGCGCCTCATGATGTCAAAGCAGTCCGACACGGAGTCGAGCTCCAAGCGCAAACCGCGCCGCAAGTAGTACTTGCCCGACTCTCAATTTTTGTTAAAAATTAGGACTTCGGATAAAAGTATTATTTTCTTTAAAATTTTTTGTAAACGGAGACCTTTAGAGAGGTCAAGAACTTTTGTCTAGACTCAGATGTAACACAACTATATGTTGAATATATATAAGGGCATATCCCTTTTCTTGTTGTTAATTATGTGTAGTTCGTTCAATTCATAAGTACATCTATTCAAACTTTATTTTCAAGCTCAAAACCTTGTGTCGGTCAAACCCAATTTCTTAGAACTATTAAAAGTTAACTCAATATCATTCAACTCTGAACTACCAAAACTTATAAATCTTTCATTTTCTTTTGGCAGCACGATGCCTCCTCGTCCAAACCTAAGGCCCAGACCGGGCACGGCACCACCTCCACCACCAACGTATGATCCGGCCATGGTCCAGGCTGCTATCACAGCAGCAGTAATTGCAGCCCTCTCGCAAATAAACTCCAACGGAAATGGAGGGCCAGGTAGCAGCACGAATCATTCAAATCATGGCACTGGTCGTGGTCAAGTAAGGGAATGTACTTACAAGGAGTTCTCTAACGCTAAGCCAAAAACTTTTAATGGAATTGGAGGAGTCATTGCGCTAATGCAATGGTTAAAAAAGACCGAAACAGTTTTCGAGATCTGCTCATGCCAAGAAGCAAGCAAGGTTAAATTCGCTGCTTGCACCTTCATAGATCGAGCCCTCACTTGGTGGAAAAGCCATGTAAATTCGGTGACGCTCACTGTCGCCAACGCCATGATTTGGGAGGATCTGAAGGTTCTACTACTGGAAGAATACTGCCCAAGGGGCGAAGTGCAAAAGCTTGAGCAGGAGCTCTGGAATCTGAAAATGACTGGGTCTGACCTAGTCGCCTACACAGCTAGGTTCAACGAACTCGCTGCATTGTGCCCTACCATGGTCAACCCAGAATCAAAGAAGGTTGAAAGGTACATTTGGGGGTTGTCACCCCATATTCAAGGGCATGTCCTAGCTTCCAACACTATTACCTACAACAATGCTAAACGCCTGGCTCAGCGACTCATCGACCACGGAGTAAAGCAGGGTACCATTGCAGCAACCGCAAATCCATCTAAGGAGACTCAAGGCCAGAGTAGGCCTTGGAACAAGAGGAGGGGACAAACCCTCCAGGAGAACCCCAAGAAACAACAAGTAGTAGCGACCCACGCTATGAATGTACCTGCCAACCCTAACCCCACAAGCTCATATAATGGGAAACTTCCTAAGTGCAACCAATGCAAATTCCACCCCACGGTCCTTGCCATGATCTTCAATGCACCAGGTGCAATAAGAAGGGACATACAACCCGCTATTGCAAAGAGCCAACCCAACCATCCGCCCCCACTGCTAATATCGGAGTAAGCCATGCCTGCTTTGAGTGCGGAGACATAGGGCACTACCGCAGGGACTGCCCAAAGGCAAACAACCGGAATACCGGCGGAAGGGGCCTAGTTTTCGCAATGGGACAAGATGAAGCCATTGCGGACCCTACTGTTGTTACGGGTACGTTTCTTCTCGATAACTCTTATGCATGCATTTTGTTTGATAGTGGAGCGGAAAGGAGTTTTGTGAGTCACGACTTTAAAGGCCTGCTAAAATCAATACCACAATCATTAAGTGAACCATTCATAGTAGAAATGGCCAACGGGAAAACTGAAGGCACTAAGGAGATATACTTAAACTGCACCCTAACTTTAAACGATAATCCCTTTTCAATCAGCCTCATGCCAGTCTCGATTAAGAGTTTCAATGTCATCGTTGGCATGGATTGGCTGAGTTCTCATCATGCGGACATTTTATGTTACGATAAGGCCGTTCGCCTTAATCTGCCAACCGGCGAAACTTTCATTGTCTTGGGCGACAAACCCAGTACCACACTTCGTATCATCTCAAGTATCCAAGCTCAGAAATGCCTACACAAGGAATGTCACGCGTTTTTGGCACATGTTGTAGATGTGAAACGCGAAGTCCAGGACGTCAAGAATGTGCCCGACGTATGCGATTTTCCCGACGTTTTTCCCGAGGACCTTCCGGGAATACCTCCCGCGAGACTAGTCGATTTCAGAATCGATCTGGTTCCTGGAGCTACCCCAGTAGCCAAAGCACCCTATCGATTAGCCCCGACAGAGATGCAAGAGCTATCCAGCCAACTGAATGAGCTACTTGGAAAAAGGATTCATCAGGCCGAGCTTCTCGTCATGGGGAGCACCCGTGTTGTTCGTGAAAAAGAAGGATGGATCATTCAGAATGTGCATCGACTACCGAGAACTCAACAAACTTACCATCAAGAACCGATACCCCCTACCCCGAATCGATGACTTATTCGACCAACTCCAAGGAGCCAATTACTTCTCCAAGATCGATCTGAGGTCGGGATATCACCAGCTGCGAGTCCTGGAGAGTGATGTTCCCAAAACGGCCTTCCGAACGAGATACGAACATTACGAATTTGTAGTGATGCTGTTCGGACTAACCAATGCCCCGGCCGTATTCATGGATCTAATGAATCGGGTATGTCGTCCATTCTTGGATAAGTTCGTGATAGTATTCATAGACGACATACTCATTTATTCAAAGAATAAAGAAGAGCATAGTCAACATCTGAGGCAAGTCTTAGAGACGTTACGGACTGAGAGACTGTATGCAAAATTCTCAAAATGTGAGTTTTGGATTAGAAAGGTGGACTTCCTTGGTCACGTGGTCAGCAAGGAAGGAATCCACGTGGATCCATCAAAAATCAAGGCTATCAAAAACTGGTCTGCACCAACTACACCAACAGAAATTCGCCAATTTCTAGGTCTTGCTGGTTATTATCGAAGGTTCATTCAGAATTTCTCCAGCATCGCAAAGCCTCTTACCGCTTTAACCCAGAAAGGTGTGACCTACTACTGGGGAGAAAAGCAAGATGCTGTGTTTCAGACCTTGAAACAGGCCCTTTGCAGTGCACCCATCCTTTCTCTTCCAGAGGGGACTGAAGATTTTTTGGTGTATTGCGATGCTTCGAAGCAAGGGCTGGGCTGTGTGCTAATGCAGAGGGGAAAAGTTATTGCATATGCCTCACGACAACTAAAAACGCATGAGGTCAACTACACCACTCATGACTTAGAACTTGGGGAGGTGGTCTTCGCTCTTAAAATCTGGAGTCACTACCTATATGGTACTAAGTGCACTATCTATACAGATCATAAGAGCCTCCAACACATCTTCGACCAGAAGGAGTTAAACATGAGACAGCGACGTTGGGTCGAATTGCTCAACGACTATGACTGTGAGATTCGCTATCATCCGGGAAAGGCAAACGTCGTGGCGGATGCCCTTAGTCGTAAGGAGTACTCTGGCCGAAGAGTGAAGTCATTAGCCATGTCAATCCATTAGCACCTGTAAGCACAAATCAAGGAAGCTCAAATAGAGGCCTTGAAACCCGAAAACGTGACGGGTGAGACCCTAAGGGGAATGGACAAGAACTTAGAAATCAAGAGTGACGGAGCACGCTACCTCATGAACCGAATATGGACACCCAAGTTTGGTGGATTCAGAGAGGTAGTTATGAGCGAGGCACACAAGACTCCATACTTCGTACACCCCGGGTCAGACAAGATGTATCAAGATCTCAAGCAACTCCATTGGTGGCCAAACATGAAAGCGAAGATCACTACATATGTGAGTAAGTGTTTGACTTGCGCCAAAATAAAAATAGAACACCAGAAACCCTCAGGGCTACTCCAACAACCTGAAATACCTGAGTGGAAATGGGAGCATATTTCCATGGACTTCATAACGAAACTGCCCAAAGCTCAGGGTGGCCAAGATACTATTTGGGTAGTCGTCGATAGATTAACCAAGTCCGCACATTTCTTACCGATCAAGGAAACTGATAAAATGGAAAAGCTATCGAGAATCTACATCCGAGAGATCGTACGACTCCATGGAGTGCCAATGTCTATCATCTTGGATAGAGACAACAGATTCACTTCCAGATTCTGGCAATCATTGCAAAAATCCATGGGGACAAGATTGGACATGAGTACATCCTATCACCCCCAAACTGACGAATAGAGTGAGAGGACGATCCAAACCTTGGAAGACATGTTGCGAGCATGTGTAATCGACTTCGGTAAGGCATGGGATGTTCACTTACCTTTAGTCGAGTTCTCTTATAACAATAGTTATCATACTAGTATCAGGACTGCTCCATTTGAAGCCCTTTACGGCCGTAAGTGCAGATCACCTCTGTGCTAGACGGAAGTGGGCGACACACAATTAGCAAAAGGTCTAGTCCCTGATAGCACCCTCACTGGTCCGGAGATCATCAGAGAGACTACAGAAAAGATCGTGCAAATATGAGAACGACTGAAATCCTCAAGGGATAGGCAAAAGAGTTATGCTGACAAAAGACGTAAACCCTTGGAATTTTAGATTGGTGATCATGTACTACTGAATGTCTCACCCTGGAAGGGCATGATACGCTTTGGAAAACGTAGGAAGCTAAATCCTAGGTACATTGGACCCTTCGAAATCATTTCAAGAGCTGGTCCAGTGGCCTACAAACTCCGACTTCCAATCGAGCTTAACAAAGTACATCCAGTATTCCACGTATCGAACTTGAAGAAGTTTTTGTCCGACGAAACACTTGTAATTCCACTTGATGAAATCGAACTAAATGAAAATCTTAACTTTGTGGAAGAACCCATCGAGATCATGGATAGGGAAGTTAAACGAACTAAACAGAGTCGCATTCCAATAGTAAAGGTCCGATGGAATGCTAAGAGGGGACCTGAGTTCACATGGGAACGAGAAGATCAAATGCAATAGAAGTATCCACACCTCTTCCTCAGCCCCTAAAACTTTCCTTTTGTATTAAAATTTCGGGACGAAATTCCCTCTAACGGGGGGATGATGTAACAACCCGTCATTTCAGGTCATCAAAGATCGAGTCTTGTAACCTCTTTGAAAAAGGGATTAGAATACCATCGAAAAATGAAGTATTCAAAAACTCTGTTTGGAGTACGCTATGTAGTAAATATCGTCTTAAGGGTTCCAAACATATAAATAACACAAAAATCCGAGTTATAACGAAGAAGTTATGACCATTCTAAGTTTTTCCGACAAAAATCTGCGATATGAGGTTACGTAAAAACGCAAAGTTTCAATAAAACACTTTCTGACCTTAGGTGTCTAAATGAAAGTCATAGATATCGTTAAACTACAAACGTGCATAAAAAGAACGCTCAAATCGGACATCGTATGAAAAAGTTATGAATTTTTAAAGAAATTCCTTAATCACGTCATTTTAATAAATAAATAATAAAAACAATTTTGGAATTTGCCGATGGAATCTACACGAAAGTTGTAGATCTTAGTCTCACCTACGCGTGGATATAAAGAACGTCGAAAACGGAGTTCGTATGAAGGAGATATGAATTTTTGAAGTTTGATAAATAATTAATATATATTTTTATTCAAAACTTCGGTATTATCCGAAGTCTGCGTCACACAAGTACGCCCCACGTACACGAGTACGCCCAGCGTACTCAAGGACTTGGCCTCGGATCGTCCACATCGCCCCTATGCGAGCCTCACATCGCCCGTAAATGAAAATCTTAACTTTGTGGAAGAACCCGTCGAGATCATGGATAGGGAAGTTAAACGAACTAAACAGAGTCGCATTCCAATAGTAAAGGTCCGATGGAATGCTAAGAGGGGACCTGAGTTCACATGGGAACCAGAAGATCAAATGCAACAGAAGTATCCACACCTCTTCCTCAGCCCCTAAAACTTTCCTTTTGTATTAAAATTTCGGGACGAAATTCCCTCTAACGGGGGGATGATGTAACAACCCGTCATTTCAGGTCATCAAAGATCGAGTCTTGTAACCTTTTTGAAAAAGGGATTAGAATACCATCGAAAAATGAAGTATTCAAAAACTCTGTTTGGAGTACGCTATGTAGTAAATATCGTCTTAAGGGTTCCAAACATATAAATAACACAAAAATCCGAGTTATAACGAAGAAGTTATGACCATTCTAAGTTTTTCCGACAAAAATCGGCGATATGAGGTTACGTAAAAACGCAAAGTTTCAATAAAACACTTTCTGACCTTAGGTGTCTAAATGAAAGTCATAGATATCGTTAAACTACAAACGTGCATAAAAAGAATGCTCAAATCGGACATCGTATGAAAAAGTTATGAATTTTTAAAGAAATTCCTTAATCACGTCATTTTAATAAATAAATAATAAAAACAATTTCGGAATTTGCCGACGGAATCTACACGAAAGTTGTAGATCTTAGTCTCACCTACGCGTGGATATAAAGAACGTCGAAAACGGAGTTCGTATGAAGGAGATATGAATTTTTGAAGTTTGATAAATAATTAATATATATTTTTATTCAAAACTTCGATATTATCCGAAGTCTGAGTCACACAAGTACGCCCCACGTACACGAGTACGCCCAGCGTACTCAAGGACTTGGCCTCGGATCGTCCACATCGCCCCTATGCGAGCCTAACCCTCCCGTCCCATCTGAAGTCCGAGGCAGTCGAGGACTCGGTCATGCGTGACGTACGCGTACGCCCCGCGTACCGAGGCGGTTCCAGCCTCCTATAAAAGGGATGCGAGGGTTCCCGAAAAAATTGCTCATTCTCTCTCACTTTTCTTGCGTTTTGCCTCGTTTTCCATGCTCGCACTAACCCGAAGCCCTGGTCATTTTGTGCAAGTCCCGAAAGTCGATTTTACTCCCGAGGACTCCCGAGAAATCCCGAGAAAAATCCACTTTTTCAAGCCAAAGTTCCGCTCAATTTTCATTACACCTTCTTCAAACTATCAAGTGAGTTCATACCCCTTTCGAACACACTTTAAATACATTTTAAATGCTTTTATACTCTATAAGGGGGGAATACAAGTAAACATACGGTTATTATCGTGTATTTTATAAAGTTTCACTTCACTTGTTTTTATCAAATAAATCAGTTGTAATTCCTTACTACTATGGAAAACTCTTGTCATACTTTGCGTGCATTAGACTTATACAAAGTATATAGTGATTTCAAAGTACTTTCGTTGCTAAGTCGTTTTATACATTCTAAAAACTTATGATTTATGCTTTGTCAAACATTGTGAAAAAGGATAAACTTTCCATACAAAACCATCACTTTAATACAGACTTAGTTGAGAATCCATGAGACGAGTATATCTTCAAACACTACTTTTTTTATTAGAAAGTAATGCCGCAAGTCCTGTCTATAACCAGAGTCTCCCGTTAGGAGAACGTGTCAAATGTGTATAGATCTATACGGGAAGTCATGATCCCGCGCCCTGACTGTTAGCTACAGTCCGTCCTTTGGGGTGACAGTTGTCATAACGATGCGACGCCTGAAGAACGTTGCTACAGGCATATTATGTTTAGTATGGTTATAAAACTCATCGGATATACAATTATTATGGTATTATGCTTTTGTGAACGAGTAGCTATTAAAACTATTCTTCATCTAACAAATGCGATCTTCGTATAGCTTTATTATATAAAACTATGACACAACTTTTAAGATCGTCGGTTGCTTACGATTTTCGGTCTTAGAGACTGCCAGTTATGCTAGGGAAATAAGGGTTTTCCTGTATACAAACCAAACAACTAATAGGAAAATAAGGGATTTTCCTGGTGCATTTATTTACAACTTATAATACGAATATTCATATGCATTTCATACTTTTAAAAGAAAATAAGGGATTTTCTTGGAAAACATACACCCATTTTGGAATGGCATTCAATTTCTCTAAACCACTTACGAACTCACCAACTTAATTGTTGACACTTTCTCTTTGAAATAACTTGTATTCTCAGGGAACCGCTAAGCAGGTTTGGAAATCAACTTTTGGGGATTAACGTACTAACGTTAATTACTTCTTTTGAAAGATGTTTATGTATTTAACTTTTGAACATGTAACGAATACAATTATGTAAACATTTTGGAAACTTTAATATATATGGTGGTGTGTACTTTCCTTTCTATGAACTGTTATGATCCTGAATATGATGTCCTCCGCCCCCGAACGTTTCCACTGTTCTGGTTTGGGGGTATGACACTAACAATGAGAGATAAGATGAATGACGATAAGATGAAAGGTTCGGTCTTTGATGGTCATTATGTGCATTGGTGCGAGATGATGGAGAACGTGTTGTGGGAAAAGCAGATGTTGAACTTGATTGATCCAGGAATTAGAGAATCGGCCCTTGGAATCGCTCAGAGTGAGGCTGAGAAGAAGAAATTGGAAGAATTGTAGATGAAATACTTACATGTCAAACATTACTTGTATCAAGCTATTGATTGAGTAACATTTGAACAGATAATGGACAGAAAAACGTCCAAGGCGGTCTAGGATTCCATGAAACAAAGGTTCGCAGGCAATGAACAGGTAAAGAGATCTATGTTGCAAAAGCTTCGAACGGACTTTGAAGGTCTGGAGATGAAGACAAATGAAACAATTCTTGAATATTTTGGAAGAGTGATGCAATTTCAAATCAGATAAGGAGTAATGGAGAGCAAATAGGCAATGTTAAAATTGTTGAAAAAATTCTCAGAACTCTAACAGACTAATACATGTATGTGGTGGTCTTGATTGAAGAATCAAGGAACATGGAGGAGATATCCATAGAAGAACTGCAAAGTACATTGGTGGTTTATGAACAAAAGTTCACGAAAGTGGAGAAAGATGAAGATCAAGCATTAAGGGTGTAATCTAGCTTCAATCCAAATAGTCATGGAAGAGGAAGAGGGCGTAGTAACAACATAGATAGAGGATGAGGCACGGGAAGACTATCCTTCAACAAGGAAACGATACAAGGCTACAACTGCCACAAACTGGGACATTACTCTTATGAATGTCCTCTCTCCAAAGAAGCAAACTATGTTGGCTTTAAAGAGAATGAGGATGTTATGCTTATGGCTGAGACAAACATGAAGGATACTACTTTCATGGTATATACACCCAGAGAGAGCAAAGGTATGATGTGGTTCCTAGATTCTAGTTGTTCTAACCACATGTGTGGCAATAGAGACAGGTTCATTAACCTTGATCTAGAATTCACAAGCTCTTTCAAACCAGGAAACAATTCTCGAATGAAGGTGGTTGAAAAAGGCAATGTGAAACTATTTCTAAATGGAGCAACCTACGTTATCAATGATGTGTATCATGTTGGACCTTAAGAACAATCTTCTTAGCATAGGACAACTTCAACAAAAGGGTTTCTCCTTTTTATTCTAGGTGGATGTGTGCAAGGTATTTCACCAAGAGAAAGGTATAATATTTCAAATCTGGATGAGCACAAATCAAATGTTTCCAATTTGTGAAGAACAAAAGTTGTCATAAATCAGAAAATAGATAGATGCATGTATATTAGTGATGAGGACAATGCTAAATTATGGCAAGAACGAATGGGTCATCTTAGCAGTACATGTATGGAGACACTCTAAAAGAAGGTTATGGTGAGTGATTTACCTCGTTTTTCTATCAACAAATCTGTGTGTGAAAAATTCTATAATAGGAAAAAAGACTAAACTAGCCATTCCAAAGACTAGCAATTGGCGAGAAAAGCAGATTTTGGAGCTGGTTCATTCTAACATTTGTGGGCCAATAACACAAGCATCACAAACCAATAACAAGTATTATTTTGAGCTTTATTGATTATTATAGCCGAAAAAGTTAGGTATATATGTTATCATAGAAATATCAATCCCTTGATAGCTTCAAACAATACAAAAATATGGTAGAAACTAAGACAGGAAAGAAAGTTATGGCTCTCCGCACAGATCGTGGTGGTGAATATTTGTCTAATGACTTCAAGAAGTTTTGTGTGAAGCATGGGATTAGAAGACAAATCACAATTAGCTTCTCTCCTCAGCAAAACAGAGTTGTTGAGTGGAAAAATCAAATTGTTATCAACATGGTGGTGTCAATGAGATCCTCAAAGTATATGCCAAAGAAATTCTGGGGAGAAGAAACGATATGGAGCTTTTATGTCTTGAATAGATGCCCCACAAAGGCTCTCGAAGACATAACGCCTCAAGAAGCTTGGAGTGGAATCAAAACAATAATTCATCATCTTCATATTTGGGGATGTATATCCCACTTTCACGTGCTTAAGGAAAAATGAATCAAACTTGATGACACAAGTCTTGTATTTTGATAGGTATAAGTGAAGAATTGAAGGCGTATCTATTGATTAACCTACAAACATTGAAAGTAGTCGTAAGCAAAGATGTGGTGTTTGATGAGCATAAGGTTTAGGATTGGAGTCAAAATAAATAAGATAAAGAAAATAAAGCTGAGATCACAAGGGGAGACTATGATTTTGTTAATGACAATTACCCTATTGTTCCTCAGCTCTTTCATCTTCCTGTCGAGAATGGCTACTAGCCTCTTGATGTAGTTCAGACAGTCATCAACCTGTATATCCTCATAAGGAACAACTGCAGAGTCATCTACTAAACACTTCTGCAGCTGGGAGACATGAAAAGTGTTGTGGATCTGACTGAGCTCTACAGGAAGATCCAAATAATAAGCAACCTAGCCCACCCGATCCAAAACCCTGAACGGACCGATGTACATGGGGCCATGTCGCCCACCTAAAACTCCAAGTCTGAATAGTACTTGTCGGCAGAGCTTTTCTGCTGACTCTGAGCAGTCTGGAGCCTGTTGAATCCTCTCAGTTTTCTTGAGAAGTACCTCAGTACTCCTCATGACTCTCTAACTGACCTCGCCCCAAAATATTGGGGTCGTACACTTCCTCTCGTAGAGCATCTCAAAGGGAGGCCAATCTACACTGGCGTGATAACTGTTGTTATACGAAAGTTCCACCAACGGAAGATACATATCTCAACTACCGCCAAAATCCAATACACAAGCGCGCAACATATCTTCGAAAGTATGGATCGTCCTCTCACTCTGGCTTAAAGGGTAATTTGGGTATTTTGAGTGGTAATTGAGATTGGTCATTATTTGATGAATATGTAACCGGTTGAGTTGACATTCAGAGCTGTGTCCTGTTTATAGATATTTTCAGACTAAGAGGTGAGTTTTCCTCACTATACTTGTGGGTCGAAGGTACCAATGTTGGCCTACTAGGTTATATATCATGGTATATAGGATGATGTTATGCTAGTTATATGACATATTAGTATATATGTATGATTACATATATTTGCTAGATATGTGTTTATGTGTATTTGTTGTATATGTCGACATAATGTGGAGAAGTTGAGGCAGTCCTGCTTTGTACCGAATGCCAAGATACGCAAGGCGGTCCGGATAGGTTGTAGGCCCTGCGAGGCAGTCCAGATAGGCTGTAGGCCCTGCGAGGCGATCCAGTTCGGTTGAAGGCTCATATTTGCATGCTGTTGATTGTTCTGTTGTGTGGTGGTACTTTGGGGGAACTCACTAAGTTTTGACTTACAGTTTTAGTTTATTGTTATCGGGTACTTCAGATGATCGTGGCAAGGCGAATGCATGATCGTGTACATCTTCTTATTTTGATGATATTGGATCTTGGGATACTATGATTATGATTATACTTAGAAACAATGGTTTTGTAAACACTTTATTGTTAATGAGTTTTTGAAAAAATTAAATTTCTATGATTTTTGGGATGAAACAACTTTATTGTATTTATCTTGTCTGTAAATAGAAGATTGATTCCTTATTTAGCTCTCCTTATATTTTTATGTATATATACACCACTACAAGAAAAGTCCTTATTAGTGACTATTTTTTAGTGACGACCTAAAATTTTGTCACTGAAAGCTTCTTTTAGTCACCGGAAATTAAGTGGTCACTGAATTTTGGTAACCCTATAAATTTAATGACTAATTCTATATGGTGGTCACTAACTCGGTCACTAAACCGCGAAAAAATTAAACTACTTTTGTTTCATATCATAACTATTTAATGACTAAAAAATAATGGTTACTATGTTAACAATATAGTGACTAAGAATAATGGTCACTATGTTAGAAGCTTAGTAACAAAAAAGTGATCTATTGAAGGTTTAGTGATAAAAAATAATGGTCACTAATTATGTTTATTCAAAATCTGCATACTTTCTCTTTTGTTATTGAAAACTACTTAAATGGAGAAAAACAATTAGTGACCACTCAATAGTGGTCACTAATGAATTACAATTAAAAAACAATAGTGATCATAAATCAGTGGTCTATATATATATATATATATATATATATATATATATATATATATATATATATATATATATATAATTTTTAATTAATAAAAGTTAAAATATTTTTTATTTTTGAAAATGCAAAAGCTTTGTTTTCTTTTTACACATAACTTTGCAAAAACTCGTTACATTGACCGACATATTTACTATAATAGTAATATTTGGAAAAAGTTGAAAACAAAAACACGTTAGAAAAAAAGAAGTCATAGGTTGTATTTATATTTTCAAACAATACACATGGTGACCACATAATAGTGGTCAATACATGGAAAAAATTAGTGACCAAAAATAGTTTTTTTTTTTTTTTTTTTTTTTTTTTTTTTTTTTTTTTTTTTTTTTTTTTTCAGAGAAACAATGTGACAATAAAGTAACAGTCATTGGATACGAGTTAAAACTGCCAAAATTTTGTGACTATAATATTACGGTAACTAGAAAATTACAAAAGAAAAAGAAATCATTGTTTTGAAATTTCAAAGTCATAAACTTCATTTTTTTCTCATTAATTTCATCAATAAGAAAATTGTTTATAACTTATCAACGCAAAATTACAACAATGCCATTATTTTACTATTTTAGATTTAATTACATTATCCACAAGAAAAATTACCAGAAATATATGCGTTAAATTAGCTTTGTTTCTAGGATAAGATGATATACTTTTCAAAGAGTAATTATATATTTGTTTCTTATTTCTTATACAAATTAAATAATTTGATACCTGTCAATTTATTTGATAAATATATTTTTATATAAAAGCCTTTTCGCAAGTAATAAAAATGAATACGAGTAGGACCTTTTTACGATTCATTAACCCGTCACCATTATCTGAAAATTAGTCGGACACTGAAGGGTATAATTGTAAATAGGCAATTATAAAAGGACGACTTGAGGGCAGAGTCTGTTTCATGTGTTGCCAAAAGAGCGAACGAAGGAGAGCAAATTCCGTTATCTATCCACACCAAGATTCAATCTTTTCGCATTCTCTCAATCCTTGATATCCATCGTTTTCTCTGAATCAATATCTTTGCTCCGAGAAATTTCGCTTGTTTTTTTGATCCGGAGGTTTTTTCAAATCGAATTTTCCAGGGTTTTTTGAGAATTCATCAGCCATGGTTTACGATTTGATCGCCAACACTTCGATCGCGACTGCGGTTTCCAATCCGAAGGAAATTGGCAAGAAAACACGGGTACGTTTATTGAATTCTATTCAATTGTTCGATTTTCTGAGGCGTATCGTTTGATTGATGGAAAATAGGCATTCTTTCTTGTTTTTTTGTTACGATCTAACCTGTTTTTATTTTTTTTATTTTTTTTTTTAAGGTGAATAGGACCACCAAATTGAAGCAGAGCAAACTTGATGTTGGTCGTGAACAGTGGCTTTCTCAAGGTGATTTTTCTCAGTTTTTTTTTGTGTTTGTATGTGAATTTTTCTATCATGTGTATTTGATCTCATATGTATTGTATGTAGATGTATTGCTATTTTAGTCTTTTTTTTTCCATCTTCTAACTCTTTTTGTTACTATGTATTGAAGGAAATCTCTTTCAATATGCTACTTTGCAATTCCAAAGGGCAACAAGTGAGTATAGTTGTTGAATTTTCAGGTTAACTAAGAGATTTGGCCATGACAAGGAGGCGTATGAGCATTTGGTATTCTTAAACCTGGCACAAAGTGCTGTTTGTTTGTTTATAATGGTCCTTCATTAGCGAGTATTTCATGTGTTTCTTTATTTTTATTTCTTCTTGTGATTTTAAATATGAGTCACTACCATATGTAACTATTAATACTAACAATTTCTATATTGCATTAGTGATAAAGCTCCTGAAAAAAGGTAGAGGTGTTCATGCTCTATGGTGCAGTTATTGGAGTCTATGGTGTAGTTATTAGAGTGCTGGAACTACAGGTATTTAAACAGTGTAAAAGCAAGTGATTTTTTCACAAATGAATTTTTTTTACAACTTTAGTCTTTTTAAAGAACCTTATCATTATAAAACATACATGTCTTTGAAATATCTTCCAAAATGATTCTAGATGTGTGAAATGTTCTTCATATCACTTATAAAACTTAGCTTTCATAATCATACCTTGTTTATAAAATATGAATCAATCTTTAATCTTTTACACAGTGATGTTGATGGGATCGCTAGTTTATGTTGATGGAACCGTTTTAAATTGATACCCGAGGTTTGTTTTTTTGGTACACTTTTATTAATTTTGATGTTGTGAGACATGTTTTTTTAATACATTTAGCTCATGAACTTGTAGGTTAAATACAAGGATGTAAGGAGAATCGATCAGCTTCCAATTCCTATTACAATATTGAAATAAAGGATACTTAGTTGTAATTAAGTTGAATGGAAATGCCATATGCACGTGGTTGCTGCCATGTGCTCAACATTCCCTTATGTTAGCAAAGTAGTCATGAAATACTCTAGTTCTGTTTTGTAAAGAAAATATGAGTAATTTTCAAGATAATAAAACCATATTTATTGGAAGCTAATATGAGGTTTGATTAATTGTATTGGATTCAGCTATTGTAATTTTATTCAAAAATTATCACTGAAATAATTAAGTACTTTTTTTTTAATTTATAGCAATTATATCAACATAGTCAGTATCGTCTTTTCTTGTATTTTCCAAATTAGTGACCACTTTTTTTGGTGTCTAACAGTAAATATTTAGTGACTACTTTTTGGTCACTATGGTCATTAATATGGTAATTGTGGTTATTAAAGTGGTCACTAATTGAATAAAACAGTGACGACTTTCTTTAATTAGTGACAATATTCAGTGACGAAACGGGTCGTCACAGATTTAGTGACGAGTATATTTTGGTCACTATTTAGTGACCATATTCAATTTTAGTTAGAAAATCGATTTTGTGACGGACCTATAGTGACGAAAGTGACGACTGAAATTTTCGTCACTAAATCATTTTGTGACGATTCGTTCTACTGTTAGTGACCATGTCGTTTTGGTCACTAGTTGACGTTTTTTTGTAGTGCACGGATCCTTAGAGGAATGGAATATCTTCTTCCCAATAGCTCTTTATTTCTACCGTAATAACATGAAGGAGGACTTCTATTTCCACATAAGCAAGATAAATTGTCTGCGCAAACGAGGATAGAGTAGAGAAAGTTGAAGTATTTGTAATTCATTTTACAACCAATTTGGTGCTAAAAAATTTGTATTATTAGACCTGGTGGAACATGTTTTTAAATTGTTCAATGCATTACTATTGATTTTTTTGTTAATCAATTAAAGTATAGTTACATAATTGATCCCTTCATTATAGATAATATGCTGAATACTTTTTACTAAAAATCGTTAGGAATTTTTTCGGGTAATACCCGACTAAACCGTACCTCACCTAATACCCGAATTATCCAAACCCGAATACCCAATTTGAATACAATTTGGTTATTGGTTAATAATTTTTTGAAAAAATCCGAACTACCTAACCTGAACCATTTGAAACCCGAAAGTTATTGCCGATGAACACCCTATTAACCGGTACAAACATATAATAATTAGTGTCAAACCTGTTCGGTGGACAGATTGACACATGTATAAACAATACATTGATTTTACTTTGTTTTATAACATATTTCTTTCATTTCATCCTATATTAGCAATGTACATGACAAATCTACCCAATTATCTTTAATGTCCTAAAATAATATCTATAGTTGTGTTGCCTACATAACATAAAATAAAGAAGACAATCAATTTAAAACTAAAAAACTCAAATATTATTCAATGTAAAGTTGAAAGTCAATATTGTAAAGTCAATATTGTCAATTAATTGGTTCGGATAAAACCACACACACACACAAACTTAATAAGACCCTTTGGTTTATGGTATCAGAACAATAATGTCTTTTTCTATAAGGACAAAAAATATGAATGTACTATGTGATTTCATAAATTTAATATTCTCGAACCATAAATGTGTCTAAAAACTCTTATAAAATGTTTAATCCGGTTTATACTTTCAAATAACATATAAAAGCATCATAAGAGTATGATATGAAAATTGAAAACAGGAAAAAAAAAAATGCAAACTACAAAATAATTTCAGAAAACACTTTAAACTAATTTGAAGTCAACTAAAGGTATCATGTTCCGAAGACTCCTCACATAATTGTGGAAGTCAATATTCTATTGGTGTTATTGACGATCCGATAAATGATTTTTCAGAAGAATGAACTTCAGTAACAAGACAAACGTCCTAATTGTAAAAATCGAAAACTGACAATAAGAATCATAACAAATACAATTATACTATAACAACAAAATAGGTGATAATAACCGTTGAATTCGATTTTTCCATATCGTAAAAATATAGAAAATATAGAAACTTTAGACAATAAGTCGTAACTTTAGACATGTGTGTTACCAATATTATCTTTCAATAGTATCTTCACCAATTACAAATATTATCTTTCAATAGTATCTTAACGAATCGTAACTGAATAAATCAATGACAATGGTCTAGCTACAGTTTTTTTTTGAAAGCATGGGCTTGTTTAGAGAAAAAAAATAGAGTGCTTAAAACGGTTTTGGGCCAAAACTTAAAAGTGATTTAAAGTTATTTGCCGTATTAAATATACTACTTTTTATTTATTTATTTTCCTTGTGGTAGTAGACGGCTAACCAATCAATACATCAAATGAGTGGTTGAAAACCGGGGACCGAAAACTACTATTGCAAAGGATGACACTATCAAGCTTTCCAAATCCCATGTACTCATCACGTGCCACACCAGGCCATCTAATATGTGATACATGGCTGCAAACTCACTTACAATTATGGTATAACAATTTGAGTCAGCAGATAGCTTGACCCAGGGCCTAGAACCCCACAACCACAACACTTAATCTGCCATCCACAACTTCATCTCCACGTGTCAGCTCATGAATTCTTCACCCCACCCCGTGGTGCGCTACTGTTCTAACAAAAGGGAACTCAAACATGAAACTGAAAACATAGCAAACACAAGAGAAAAATCAACAAATATGCTAAAGAACGACACGAGTACTTTATGCGACATATGTCGCTTCAGCCCTACCACAATTTTCTGCAGGGCGGATTTGGCGTACCTCTGTGCAACATGTGATGCAGTTATTCATTCCGCAAATCCTCTTTCCGGACGCCACCACCGTGTCCCGGTTATACCCATTTCAGGGTTGATCGATGAGCATCAAACTTCTGACGCAAGGTCTATAACTGGCGTAGGAGCTGATCATGGTGGGTTTTTGTCACAAGAATCAAAGGACGCCATAGATAATGAAGATGAAGAAAACGAAGCAGCATCGTGGCTGCAGTTCGGAAACGAAAACCAAAACGGTGAAATGAACGGGTGTTTCTTTAATGGAGACGATTACTTGGAACTTGTTGCGTATAATTCTTGTCAAGACTCTCTATTCAGTGATGGTCATAATTTCCGGCAATATGACTATGGAGGTGGTGATGGTGATAGTATAGTGCCGGTTCAGTCTGGAGAGACAAAGAAGCACCTCTACAGTTTCCAGCACCCGAAGCTGGAATTAGCAATGGAATATGAGGCTTCAAACGGTGGCTATGGCTACACTTCTGTCCAAATTCCGGCACCCATAGACAGAAAGGCGAGAGTCCTCAGGTACATGGAGAAGAAAAAAAGAAGAAAATTTGAGAAAACAATAAGGTACGAGTCCAGGAAAGCATATGCTGAAATAAGACCTAGGATCAAAGGTCGTTTTGCTAAAAGAACTAATGTCGGTGTTAAGGTGGAGCAAATCTTCTCCACGACTCTGGCGACAGAAGGTAGACACTGCATTGTCCCGTCATTTACAATGTGAAAAATGCTTATATGTAAATATTGTATGGTATCCTAAATAAAGGTTATTTATTTGTATAGAAACATGTTATTTCCAATTTTGATTTTGGTATATGGTTATTATGTATCAAGCTTCTAGATAATTATTTTTGGATGAGAAAGTGATTTGTACACAACAATTTTTTGATATAGACAATAATTTATGCATTATAGAGTTATACAATACAAAACTTTAAAGCACAAATTTTTGGATGAATTAAAGGTGAACTTGAGAGATGACATTTAAAGAGATCAAACTCTAGCCTATGCAATATGCTTTATGGTAGATCTTGAGCAAAAATCAACACAATTCAAGATCATCCACATTTTACTCAAGGATAAAAATTTCAATGAAACCCAAACATATTTAGTTAAATTGGTCAAAATTTCAAACCCATCCCAACCTATTAGATTAATGGTTGCTATGAGCTGATCTATTTATATTTTTTTCCAACCCAAACTATTAAACAAATAGATTGAATCCGCGTTACCCATTTAAAACGAAAATATTAGCGAAATATTAAAAAAAAATCACTCCTAATTAAATTAGTTTAATTTTCAAATAAATATTTAACGTTAGATGATCTTAACTTTGAAGTTTGATTTTTTGCTTCTTGTATATAATCAAATCATACTATACTACTATTGTTCTCGATGATAAGTATATCAAGGGGCAGTGAAAATCGAAACGTCAAAATTAAAAAGTAAAAAATGTGATGTAACTAATGGATATTGGCATGTGATATCCAGTCTAGCTGGGTTGATGCACCTGGTTTTTACTCATATGGGTCGTGAGGTTGGGAGTTCAATTCCCTTAAACTACATCTTGTAGTACACTACTAGAAAATAAAGGGTTTTCCAACAGAAAATAGCTACGGTAAATTTACGTAGCTAATTATCAATGAAATCGCTACAGATCAGCTACATAATGAGATACCCTAATATAGTAACATAATAGCTATGGAAGAACTACATATGCTAATTTGTAGCTAATTGGCTACGGAATAGTTACAGACTAGCGACAGAAGAAAATAGCTATTAAATAGCGAATTATTTCCATTATTATTATTATTATTATTATTATTATTATTATTATTTTTCATTATTTGACTCTTAAATTATTTTTTTGTACCATTTTTCTTACATATTTAAGACATGAAAAATTAAAAATCATACTAATAATACTATTAATAATAATATTTATAACAATCATAATAATATATAATAATTGTAACAAAAGTGTTTAACACACAAATAAGCGATTAAACAAAAAAAACTATGTTTAACACATCAATAAGATGAAATAATCTATGTTTAATTTATAAATAATGAAAAATGATTATAATAAAGGGAAATATGTATATTTGTATGTGTATGTATGTATGTATGTATGTATGTATGTATGTGTATGTATGTGTATGTGGGTGCGTATGTAAATGTATGTGTATGTGTGTATGTATGTATGTATATGTATGTATATGTGTGTATTTGAATGTGTGTGTGTATGTGTATGTGTATGCATGTTTGTGTATTTGAATGTGTATGTAAGTACATATGTACGTGTATGTATTTTAATGTGTATGTGTATGTTTATGTTTATCTATGTGTATATGTGTCTACATGTATGCATATCAAAATAATAAGTATTAGAATATTAAACCATTAAACGAGTAAGAGATCCTGAAGGTGCACACGACTTTATGAAAAATATTAATAGCTATAAGTTGGTGAAAATATAAATAATCATGTACAATAGAAGTGTGAAAAAAAATGACGTTTGGTGCCCGAAAAATCGAAAATAAAAAACTCTGTAGCTAATCTGTAGCTAATAAGCTTCGGATTAGCTACTTCTTATTTTTGATTTTTCGGGCACCAAATTTCATTTTTTTCGCTTTGTTTTTTTCACACCTCTATTTTACACGATCATCTATATTTTCACAAACTTATATCTATTAATATTGTTCATAAAGTCGTGTGCACCTTCGGGATAAGTACTCTTTAACATCCAAAAATTTAAGACCAAAAATTTCATTTTTAATTTAATAATTATAAAACTATTTGTCTGAAAACATCTATAGCGTCAACCCTTATCAAAACCAATATATCAATACTCAAAACATGTCATAATAAAACAATATTAAAGTATAACTCTCAAAGATCTCAGGTGTGGAAAATGTAGTGTGATACGTTGTGATCATGCCGGCTCCTTTCCTTTCGAAGAAAAGTACCTGAAACCAAAACTGAAAAGTGTAAGTATAAAGCTTAGTGAGTTCCCCCATCATACCACATACCATACAATAAACATACCGTCAGGCATTTTTGGGTGACCGACCTACCCTGCTGAGCATACCTGGGTGCTCAACCTACATGCGTCAGGCATAACGGGGTACCTAACCTACCACTGTCAGACATATCTGGGTGCCCAACCTACCCTGCTAGGTATATCTGGGTGCCCGACCTACCCTCCTGTTTATCTCAACTGGTTATGGGGTCTATTTCACCCCCACCACTACCACATAATAACATATCATAATCATATTGTCATGCATATCTGGGTGCCGAACCTACCCTCTGGTTTATCTTAACCGATTACGGGGTCTAATCCACCCCTCCTACCACTATCACATAATATCAAAGCATACTAGCACATAAAGCATAACAGATAGTGGCATACCAGACAACTATCATAAAGACAATCGTCTATACTATAATCAGCTACTAGTGGGCCGATATTGGTGCCTTAGACCCACTTTTACAGGAAGGTAACTCAACTCGAATGCTAAAAATATCCGACTCTGAAATCAAACCGGCTCAGTCCCTACACATAAAATATTTCCTTAATTCCCCTTTCATACTCATAACCACTTAAGGGTCAACTTTGGTCAAAGTCAAAGTCAAAATTCTGGTCAAAATCAACATTCCGAGTTGACTCAACTCGCTGAGTTGGCCCTTCAAATCGCCGAGTTCCATAAATCATAAAACCTTGAAATTGTGAACCAAATCGTCGAGTTCTTTCATTAAATCATCGAGTTCCTCTCTATCAACATAATCGGGACTTCTCAAATCAACCCGTCAAGTCCATCCTTGAACTCGTTGAGTTCTTCCTTTTAACAGAATCGAGACACTTTGACCCAACTCATCGAGTTCCTTTATGAACTCGTCAAGTTCTTCAGTCTGTTAAGCCTTCTTAATGTATTAAGCCATCATTCTTCGAATCTAAGTCCCATATTCGAGATCTGGGTCGGAAACACATAAGAGGGTAAAGTTTACAACATTACCCATTAAAATCCATCCTAGAAGAAATGAGCTCTAGCCCTAAATCAAAATGGCTTAGATCCAACTCCAAAAGCCATCAAAACTTCAAGATAGACCATGAGGTAATAGATCTGGACGCTAGGGACGATTTGGTCACGTAAAGTTCCTATCTTTACTTGCATGCATGGCCTACTTGGCAAAAAAGACCAAAAAGATGGTCTCAAAGTTACATGGGACTTCCATGGCCATAAAGTTGGCACCTTTATGCCATGAAGTCCCCTCAAGACCCTAGATCTGAAGGGTTTGCCCACATAGGACGTCCAAATCCCAAAAACCAACATACTTAGACCAAAACATGAAGAAAGCATCCTAAAACTAGATCTAAGCATATTATAGACAAGGTAGGAACTTTATACCTCAGATGAACCAGACATGAAGCCCAACTTCTGGATCTACTCTCCTCCTACACATCCTTGCTCCTTCGTCAAGTACCTTCTTCTTCAAAATCACCAAGAATGCACAAAAGTTTGCCCAAAATCTCAAAAGTGAACTAGGGTTTCGAGGCTATGGTTTGGGACAACGGAGGCTAGAAATGAGGCGAACTTATGGTGGTTAAGGTGTTTAAATAGGGTGCAAAACCCGAAAAAATAAGGTTTCATTCTGCCATCCTACTCGTCAAGTTGAGGCTTCTCAACTCTTCGATTAGACTTCTTAACCCGCATCCCAATCCATCTCTATTCGATGATTTTGGGGCCTCCAACTCGTCGAGTTTATATACAATAATGAATAATTATGAATTAAATACATACCAAGAACTAGGCGTTACAAATCTCCCCCGCTTATCGCAGACTTCATCCTCGAAGTTTGCTGTGGTTGAAAATAGCTCTGGGTAGTGCTCCCTCATCTTATCCTCCGGCTCCCATCTCCATTCCGAGCCCTTGCGGTGCTGCCACTGCACCTTCACTAACTCTACCCTCTTGTTCCTCAGATCCCTAATCTTCCTATCGAGAATGGCTACTGGTCTCTTGATGTACTTCAGTCTGTCATCCATCTGGATATCCTCTAAAGGCACAACTGAAGAGTCATACACTAAGCACTTCCGCAGTTAGGAGACATGAAAAGTGTTGTGGATATGTCTAAGTTCTTCCAGAAGATCCAACCTATACCCCACCTTGCTCACCTGGGCTATAAACCTGAAAGGTCTAATATACCTGGGGCCCAACTTGCCCCATTTTTTTGAAGCAGATGACATCTTTCCAAGGTGAAACCTTCAGAAGGACCATATCCCCAACCTGGAACTCCAAGTCGAATCAGCGTCTAGCGGCATAACTCTTCTAATGACTCTGGCCCGTTTGGAGTCTACTTCGGACTTGCTAGATCTTCTCTGTCATCTTGAAAACCACCTCGGTACTCTGCATGACTCTCATCCCAACCTCACCCCAACATATTAGGGTCATGTATTTCCTCCCGTAAAGCATCTCGAAGGGAGGCTGTTCGATACTGGTGTGGTAGTTATTATTATAGGAAAACTCTGCCAAGGGAAGGCAGGTATCCTAACTACCACCAAAGTCTAGAATGCATGTCCACAGCATATCCTCCAAGGTTTTGATGGTCCACTTGCTCTGATCATCCATTTACGGGTGAAAAGCCATGAGGAAGTGCAAACGATTACACAACTCGTCATGAAATTTCTTCCAGAATCTGGAACTGAACCGCACATCTCGGTCAAAAATCATGGAAACTAACACCCTGTGTCGAGCTACTACCACTA
Organism: Lactuca saligna; assembly: GCF_052625555.1. Classification (NCBI taxonomy): domain Eukaryota; kingdom Viridiplantae; phylum Streptophyta; class Magnoliopsida; order Asterales; family Asteraceae; genus Lactuca; species Lactuca saligna. The sequence continues at coordinate 320,505,354 of NC_136420.1, read as the reverse complement.
TGATATAGATGTCGGCCAGCTTCTCGGCTGGAATACTCTCCTGAATCGCTATGAAATAAGTGCTATTGTTTAGCCGATCTACGATGACCCATATCGCATCAACTCCACGTCCTGTCTGAGGCAACTTTATAATGAAGTCCATGGTAATATCCTACCATTTCCACACATGGATATCAAACGATTGCGTCTTGCCGTGAGGTTTCTAGTGTTCGGCCTTTACCTTCCTACAGGTTAAGCATCTCTCTACATACCAGGCTACATCCCGCTTCATGGAAGGCCACTAGTAATCAGGACGTAGATATCTATACATCTTTGTCTCCTCAGGATGGATGGAAAATCTGGATTTGTGCGCCTCCTCCATCAGGGTTTGGCACACACCACCTACGTAAGGAGCCCACTGTAATACGCTCCTGAATCACTATGAAATAAGTGCTCTTGGTTAGCCGATCTACGATGACCCATATCGCATCAACTCCACGTCCTGTCTGAGGCAACTTTGTAATGAAGTCCATAGTAATATCCTCCCATTTCCACATAGGGATATCCAACGGTTGCGTCTTGTCATGAGGTTTCGGGTGTTTGGCTTTTACCTTCCTATAGGTTAAGCATCTCTCTACATACCAGGCTACATCCCGCTTCATGCAGGGCCACTAGTAATCAGGACGGAGATATTTATACATCTTTGTCGCCTCAGGATGGATGGAAAATATGGATTTGTGCGCCTCCTCCATCAGGATTTGGCGCACACCACCTACGTAAGGAGCCCACTATAATGCCCATATTTCGAGACTAAATAGTAGTAGATGATGTAATAGTCTAGGTCAACTATTTTATCTCTTTTTGAAGTAATAATGATGAATTATTTGAGTATCATGTGCTTATTACTTATTTATAAATGTATAATAAATAAAGGATAAAGATAAGCGGCAAAATTAAAGTGTGAGATAAGCCCGATATCTTTACATCAAGTTGTAGTGGCTGAAACAAGGATTCCGAGGATATAAAGAACACCGAAATCCGAGTTATAACGAAAAAGTTATGTCCCGTTGAAGTTTCGTGACGGAACCGACACGACACCGGGAAGCGTAAAAAGTGAATTTACGATAGAGTGATTTTTAGCCTTAGCGATCTAAACAAAAGTCATAGTGTTCATTAAACCAAGAGCGTCCATAAAAAAACGCCAAAATCTGACTTCGTGTGAGGAAGTTATGATTTTTCGAAGTTTCGGCTTATCAGTGTACAACCCGGAGTTCAAAAATTAGATCGAGCGGCTTTTAGCCAACACAACCTAAATGAGAATCCAAGATATCGCTAATAGTAGCATAATGATAAAAAGATAGACGAAAACGGACGTCGGATGAAGAAGTTATAGATTTTTAACGGACCAATCATGTCCTGGACTATTAAAAATATAATTTTTAAAATAAATTCAAAATTAACCGATAGAGTCTATACGGAAATTGTAGACTATGTTCCCGCCTACGCGTGGATATAAAGAACGTCGACAATGGAACTCGTATGAGAAAGTTACGAATTTTTGAAGTTAGGGCGTTAAATTTCGAATCTGTGAAGAGGGAGGGGGGTGACATGGCCACATCTCGGCCGTCGCTTGCTGATCATGGCTCAGCCTTCGGATTCGGACACCTGGTTCGCAAAAGCAGAGCGTAAAAATAGAATGCCCCGCATCAGAAGAAGTTACGCACAACGGATTATTTCCTATGCGGTCCGAAACAAAGCCACGTCACCCCAGCAGCCTTGCAACACGTATTGTACGAAGCGAAGGGAACACGCCGCGTACGAGGCTACGCCCTGCGTAATTTGAAGACCTCCAGCCTATGAATAGGATGCCAAATTTCTCGGATTTTCCACACCTCTCTCACTTCTCTCTCTAGTTTCTTTCTCTTTCTAAGGTTTCTAACCCCCTCCCAACCCTAGGTAAACCCCCTAGCACCCGAAGGAAGCCCCGAGGCTCCCAGAGTCCTGAGAAAAAGGGTCTTTCGGTTCAGAAATGCTGCTCTAAGCAAATCTTGGTTTTCTATAAAACCCACTATAAGTGAGCTACGCCAATGCTATTTTTTAATATAGCTTTTATTTAATTATAGTAACGTTATTAGGAACTTATAATAAGTACTTGGGCTATTATTATGGGTTATGTAAGTTTTGTTTAACGCTTATATAATAGTAATAATAGCTAGATTATTAATTAGTCTCGGTAAATATTAGACTAAATTCTAGTGGTAATCATACTAGGTTTTGTCCGAGAAAAATTGTGTTAAGAGTAACGAAGTGCTGTCTGAGTGTCGAGTCACCACCTTCTCAGGTGAGTGCATAGTTACTTTTATCTTACATATAAATATGAAGTATTATATATAAATTGCATGCTAAGTGTGCATATTATCTAATACTTGCTGTCTATGTTGGATGAATGATTTTATAAGATTTAAACTGTATGTGTATTTTATATCTACAAAAATGTTGGGGGTAAAGCATGGGTAGCTGTACTAAGACGATGTGTGATAAAATGATGAGAGGCCTTGATGTTGTTGTTATTGATTCTATCATCTAGCGGAGTATGGATGACGACCACAGACTCTTCTAGACAGTCCAGTGGAACGCTAGCAGGATCGCAACCTGTAGGTGTTTGTGAATGATGTGTTTACCGGTGTACTCCATCTCCCTCATGGTTGCCTTAAGGACATTTATTGCTAAGGAATCCCCTTAGCATCAGTGTCCATCCTGATGTTGATCCTTAGTCTAGGTCCCTTATGATAGGTGTTTTAGGGACATAATGCGAGGATAACGGGAACAGGTAATCGAGTTATTGTTGGTTGATGAAATTAATAAACTTATGTATTATGGATTGAAAACCTTATGTGCTCACCAGGCTCCCAAGCCTGACCCACTCAGTTTCTTGTATTATAGGTAGTGGCATACGAGCATAGATATGATGTTTGGGATGAGAGATTACGGATATAGGCCTGTAGATATGAATAAATGTAGTAAGGCTTATATTGTACTGTTTATGCTTTTGATCTGTATCAAACATGACATCCCAAGGTTTTTAATAAAACACATTTCTACGGAAATGCTTTGATAAATATTTATCATATTTTAATATGAGAACAAATTCCATAACACTTTTATGTAAAATGTTACTCTGAAGCCGAAGGCAAGAGCCTTCCAGATGACGCTCGAGGCTTCAAAGGAGGCAACAACTGTCGCTTCAGGTACCTTTCTTGTAAATGGTTTGCCTGCCAATATACTATTTGATTACGGAGCAAACTACTCCTTTGTGTCACATAAGTTTGGTGGGAAACTAGCATTGCCTATAGAAAGACTTGATAATGCCCTAATTGTGGAAGTTGCCAGTGGCAAATTCGTACCTGTATGTGATCGTATTAGGAACATCGTCATCGACTTAAACGAAAACGAATTCCACGAAGATCTGTTACCCATAGGATTTAATGGTTTTGACATCGTTCTGGGAATGGATTGGCTCAGTGCCAATGATGCCGAGATATTATACCGAAAGAAGATTGTAAGAGTAAACGCACCCGAAAAAGAGTCATTCATGGTGTACGGTGACAAACACAGAGTAAATTCTGGAATCATATCCCTAATGAAAGCCATAAAATGTTTGTCCAAAGGATGCACACCATATTTGGCATTCGTAATTGATGCAAAGAAGGAGAAAAAGGAGGTGCAGAGTATACCAGTGGTGTGTGATTATCCGAAAGTATTTCCCGAAGATCTCCCCGGATTACTGCCCAATAGACAAGTGGAGTTCAGAATAGACTTGTTACCAGGAATGACATCAATAGCAAAGGCACCATACCGAGTAGCACCGACGGAGATGAAGGAGCTTATGACGCAACTTCAGGAGTTGTTGGACAATGGGTTCATTCGATCTAGTTCATCACCCTAGGGAGCTACGGTGTTATTCGTGAATAAGAAAGATGGAAGCATGCGAATGTGCATAGATTACACAGAGCTGAACAAGGCAACAGTGAAAAGTAAGTACCCATACCAAGGATTGATGACCTATTCGATCAGCTGTAAGGTTCGAGCTATTTCTCAAAGATCGATCTTAGGTCGGGATATCATCGGCCGGAGGTGAGAGATCAGGATATTGAGAAGATTGCATTTAGAACTAGATATGGACACTATGAGTTCTTGGTTATGTCATTCGGACTAACCAATTCTCTAGCAACATTAATGGATTTGATGAACAGGGTTTGTAAAGAATTCCTCAATGAATCTGTGATAGTGTTCATAGATGACATTTTCATTTACTCGAAAAGCCAGGAGGAGCATGGCAGACACTTGCAAGAAGTCCTAACAGTCCTAAGAAGGAGAAGTTGTATGAAAAGTTCTCCAAAGGTGATTTTTGGAGCCGAGAAGTCCAATTCCTGGGTCATGTGGTTAACCAGGAGGGAATAATGGTTGACCCGGCAAAGATCGAAGCTGTGATGAAGTGGGAACGACCGAAAAGTCCCGTAGAGATTCGAAGCTTTCTAGGATTAGCTGTATATTACTGAAGGTTTATCCAAGGCTTTTCTTCGATAGCTTCTCCATTAACAGCTTTGACCCACAAAGGATCCACTTATGCATGCAGTAAGAAGCACGAAGAAGCGTTCGAGAAGCTAAAGAAGAAGTTATGTGAAGCACTAATTGTTTCTCTACCCAATGGAGTTGATGACTTCGCGATCTATAGTGACTCATCTGGAGTCGGTTTGGGTTGTGTTCTGACCGAAAGAGAAAAGGTGATAGCATACGCATCTTGACTATTGAAGGAACATGAAAAGAACTACCCACTCATGATCTGGAGTTGGCGGCGGTAGTTTTTGCCTTGAAGATATGGAGACATTACCTCTATGGCAGAAAGTGCAAACTTTTCATTGATCATACGAGTCTCCAATATCTCTTTAATCAGAAGGAATTGAACATGAGACAATGATGCTGGGCTAGAGTTACTCAAGGACTACGACTGTGAGATAATTTACAACCCTGGTAAGGCAAATGTTGTTGCTGATGCTCTTAGTCGAAAAGTCAACCTTGAAAGGAAAATGCCAAGGGTGTTGAGTTGAAGTTGTCTCGAAGATTGTGGAAAGTATCAGGAAAGATCAAGAAGAAGATTCAGAGAAGAATGACCAAAAGGAAGAACATTTGGGCAAAATGTTAGTTGTCGCTACAAACAGTCAAGGACTGAAGGTATTCCAAGATCGGATTTGGGTACCTAAGACAAGAGGAATTAGAGATCTTCTGATGGAAGAAGCACACAAGACCATGTGCTCAATTCATCCCGATAGCACCAAATGTATAGGGACGTAATACCCTACTACTAGTGGCTGATGATGAAGCTCGATGTTGCGAAGTATGTGGCCGAGCGCGTGACATGTGCTTATAAATTATTTATAATTGTATAATAAATAATGGATAAAAATAAGCGTCAAAATTAAAGTGTGAGATACGCTCGATATCTTTACATACAGTTGTAGTGATCGAAACAAGGATTCCAGGGATATAAAGAACGCCGAAATCTGAGTTATAACGCAAAAGTTATGACTTGTCGAAGTTTCGAGATGGAACCAGCACGGCACCGGGAAGCGTAAATAATGAATTTATGATAGAGCGTTTTTCAGCCTTAGCATCAAAATGAAAGTTGTAGTGTTCGTTAAACCGAGAGCGTCTATAAAAAGACCGCCTAAATCTGACTTCGTATGAGGAAGTTATGATTTTTCGAAGTTTCGGCTTAGCAGTTTACAACCCGGAGTTGTAATATTAGATCGAGCAGTTATAATCCGATACAACCTAAACGAGAATTGAAGATATCGTTAATAGTAGTGTAACGATAAAAAGAAAGACGAAAATGGACGTCGGATGAAGAAGCTATAGATTTTTAACGGACCAATCATGTCCCGGCCTGTTAAAAATATAACTTTTAAAATAAAGTAAAAATTAGCCGACAGAGTCTAAATGAAAGTTGTAGAGTATGTTCCCGCCTACGCGTGGATATAAAGAACGTCGAAAACGAAACTCGTATGAGAAAGTTACGAATTTTTGAAGTCGAAGTGTGAAATTGAGAATCTACGAAGGGGGGGGGGGGATGAGGTGGCCGCATCTCGGTCGTCGCTTGCTGATCACGGCAGCATTCAGATTCAGACACCTGGCTCGCAAACGCAGCGCGTATAACTAGAACGACCAGCGTCCGAAGCACGCCCCGCGTTAGAAGAAGTTACGCCCAACAGACTATTTCGTATGCGGTCCGAAACCAAGCCTCATCGCCCCAGCAGCCTTGTGACACATATTGTACGAAGAGAAGGGAACGCGTCGCGTCCGAGGTTACGCCACGCGTAATCCGAGGACCTCCAGCCTATAAATAGGATGCGAAATTTCTCGGATTTTCCACACCTTTCTCACTTCTCTCTCTAATTTCTTTCTCTGTGTAAGGTTCCTAACCCCCTCCTAAGCCTAGGTAAACCCCCTAGCACCCGAAGGAAGCCCTGAGGCTCCCGGAGTCCCGAGAAAAAGGGTCTTTCGATTCGAAAATGCTGCTCCAAGCAAAGCCCGATTTTCTATAAAGCCTGCTGTAAGTGAGCTACGCCTACGCTATTTCTTTAATATAGCTTTTATTTAATTATAGTAACGTTATTAGGAACATATAATAAGTACTTGGGTTATTATTATGGGTTATATAAGTATTGTTTAATGCTTATATAATAGTAATAATAGTTAAACTATTAATTAGTCTTGGTAAATATTAAACTAAACTCTAGTGGTAATGATATTAGCTTTTGTCAGAGGAAAATTGTGTTAAAAGTAATGAAGTGTTGTCCGAGTGCCGTGTCACCACCTTCTCAGGTGAGTGCATAATTATTTTCATCTTACACATAGATATGAAGTATTCTTTATAAATTACATGCTAAGTGTGAATATTATTTGAGTACTTGTTGTTTATGCTGGATGAATGATTCTATACGATTTAAGCTGTATATGTATTTTGTATCCACGAAAATGTTGGGGTAAAACATGGGTAGATGTACTAAGATGATGTGTGATAAAATGATGAGAGGCCTCGATGTTTTTGTTGTTGATTCGTCATCTAGCAGAGTATGGATGATGACCACAGATTCTTCTCAACAGTCAAGTGGAACGCTAGCAGGCTCGCAACCTGTAGGTGTTTGTGAACGATGTGTTCACCAGTGTACTCCATCCCACTCATGGTTGCCTTAAGGACATTTATTGTTAAGGTTTCCCCTTAGCATTAGTATCCATCCCGATGTTGATCTTAGTCTAGGCCCCTAATGATAGGTGTTTTAGGCACGTAATGTGAGGATAACGGGAACGGTTAATCGGTTTATTGTTGGTTGATGAAATTAATAAACTTATTTATTGTGGGTTGAAAACCCTATGTGCTCACCAGGCTCCCAAGCTTGACCCACTCAGTTTCTTGTATTACAAGTAGTGGCGTACATGCATAGATATAATGTTTGGGATGAGAGATTACGAGTATAGGACTGCAGATATGAATAAATATAGTAAGGATTATATTGTAATATTTATGCTTTTGATCTGTATCGAGCATGACATCCCGAGGTTTTTTAAATAATACATTTCTACCAAAATTCTTTGATAAATCTTTATCATATTTTATTATGGGAACAAATTCCGCAACACTTTTATGTAAACCGTTACTCTGATTTTCAAACAAGCATAAACAAAATCGGTCTTTTCTGGTTGTGAAAACGGGGATGTCACACCCACACTCTGCGATGGAGTGTCAATAGCCCACGACTATCATAGTCAAAGGAGGAAATCTGACCCACGATATGCTCACTCTTCCGGTGTTCCTCCTTCATAGCCTCCTGCTGAGCCTCCCGAACCCGCTCCAAAATCGGGGTCACTATTGTCATCCTTACGCAGATGTCTCTGATCGGGGTAGTGAATGCCTTGTGGATAACTGCATCGGCCATAACATAGGCATTCCCCTAATGGTAGAGGATCTCACAAACATAATCCTTCACTATGTCAACCAGCATCGCTGTCTCATGTTCAAATTTGGCCGGTCCATCAGGTACCTCAAACTCTTGTGATCCGTGTAAATGGTACAACGGAACTCATAGAGGTAGTGTCTCCAAATCTTGAGGTCAAAAACAACTTCCCCCCAACTCTAGGTCGTGCATTGGGTAATTCTCCTCGTGATGCTTTAACTGCCTCGAGGTGTAAGCGATGACATGCCCTCTCTGCATCAAAACTATGCCCAAACCCATGATAGATGCATCACAATATACTATGAAATCCTTAACGCCCTCTGGCAGGGTTAAGATCGGCGCCTTGCACAACCTCTGCCTCAAAGTCTCGAATGCTGGCTGCTGCTCAGGCCCCGAGCGGAATGTCACTAAATTCTTGGTCAGTAGGGTCAGTGGAATAACGATCTTGGAGAAATGTTGGATGCATCTCCGATGGTAACCCACCAAACCAAGAAAACTCTGAATCTCGGATAGAGACCTCGGAACCTCCCATCTCATCACAACCTCTACCTTGGCCGGATTGACCAGTATACCATTCTGGTTGACGAGATGCCCTAGAAACTGCACCTCACGCAACTAAAAGTCGCACTTGAAGAACTTTTTGAAAAGTTTCACCCTCCTCAATGTGTCCAGTACCTCCCTCAGGTGCTCCTCGTTTTGCTCCTGTGTCTTGGAGTAAACCAAGATGTTATCAATAAAGACTTTCACAAACCGATCCAACATTGGTCTGCATACGCGGTTCATGAGATCCATGAACGCGTCAGGAGCGTTGGTGAGCCCAAACGACATCACCACAAACTCATAATGACGATATCAAGTCTGAAAGGCTGTCTTCTATGCACCCTTGTCTTTGAATCTCATCTGATGGTAGCCTAATCGCATATCAATCTTGGAGAACCAAGATGCCCCATGAAGCTGGTCGTAGAGATTGTCAATCCTCGGGAGTGGGTAAAGGTTCTTCACCGTTACCTTATTCAACTCCCGATAGTCTAGACATATCCGGTGGGATCCGTCTTTCTTCTTTACTAATAGAAACGGGGCTCCCCAAGGTGAACTGCTGTAACACTCCCAAACCGGAACAACGAAAACGTTCAGGGGCGGAGGACGTCATGTACAGTGTCATAACAATTGTATAATAGTAGTCAAAGAAACGACAACCATTTTATTGATAACAGAGTATTTTCATTGTATTCAAAACATCACTTGTTTAACATTAATACTATAGTAAAAGAGAAGATGAAATGCTACTATGCTTCATCTTCAAAATGTCTGAGGAGTACCTTTCTACTAACTTTCCTGAGAATACAAGTGGTTGAAAAAGTGTCAACATTAATGTTGGTGAGTTCATAAGTATTTTTTTGAAAAAAGATATAATCTTTGTTATTGAAAAAGTTAATGTGTTCTTCTAGAAAATCCAATATTTTCTTAGTAAATAAATCGTAGTCTTAGTACTTTGAGACTAAAAAGTCTTAATTTCTTATGTTTATAACCTGTGGTTCAAGTTTCTGATTCATGTAAATGGAATGACCTGTACAGTTACTTCCTATGATTGCTTAATGTGTAACATCCCCCTCAAGCACGTATCACAATATTCTCCGCTTTGGGCCACTCCACACAAGGACTTCCCAGGGGGTCACCCATCCTGGTACTAGTCCCGCCCGAGCACGCTTAACTGCAGAGTTCTTATGGGATCTGATGCCCTCACGGCTTTAAAACACGTTGTGACAAGGAAGGTATCCACACCCCTTATAAGGAGATGTTTTTGTTCTCCTTCCAAGCCGATGTAGGATTAGGTGCAACCCACCTTCACCCCCCATTATAGGGTTCGATGTCCCTGTCGAACACATCGACCCGTGCCTTAGCTCTGATACCATTTATAACATCCCCCTCTAGCACGTATCACAATATTGTCCGCTTTGGGACACTCGGCACGAGGACTTCCCAGGGGGTCACCCATCCTGGTACTACTCCCGCCCGAGCACGCTTAACTGCAGAGTTCTTATGGGATCTGATGCCCTCACGGCTTTAAAACACGTTGTGACAAGGAAGGTATCCACACCCCTTATAAAGAGATGTTTTTGTTCTCCTTCCAAGCCGATGTAGGATTAGGTGCAACCCACCTTCACCCCCCATTATAGAGTTCGACGTCCCTGTCGAACACATCGACCCGTTCCCTAGCTCTGATACCATTTATAACATCCCCCTTTGGCACGTATCACAATATTGTCCGCTTTGGGCCACTCGGCACGAGGACTTCCCAGGGGGTCACCCATCCTGGTACTACTCCCGCCCGAGCACGCTTAACTGCAGAGTTCCAGGATGGGTGACCCCCTGGGAAGTCCTCGTGCCGAGTGGCCCAAAGCGGACAATATTGTGATACGTGCCAAAGGGGGGTGTTACATAAGGTATACTAATTATATATGATTAAAATTGAATGGACAGTCGATTGGGTGATTCTGCCCTAAGCGCACAACCAAACAAGGAATAGGAAGAAAGGTGGAATTCACACATTCCACTGCCTATTGGATCTTTATTATATATAATCCTGATGTATACATTAAGTAATCATAGACTTTAGTAAAGTGGAGACTCGATATATATCACTGGACCTCTATTTGTAATATATTAGTGAATAGTATGATGTTTTGCTTTCCATGTGACTATATGTAAATCTGGAAATTTTGTACTTGCAAATAATGCAATATTGTTTTATTATTTAAATAAAACGTTGAAAGTATATTTGCTCTGAAAGATGAATGTAAGGTTTATAATCAAATAAGATTATTTGATAATATATTATTTCTAAATATGTCGTTGTTTTCTCCTTGTGAGTTCTTATAACCATACTAACGTAGTCGGCTTGATTGCGACGTTCTTCAGGTGTCGGAATATTAACGAAATTTGTCACCCTAGGCTTGCTGACCTGACTGTAGCTAACAATCGGGATGTGGGATTGTTAGTCCCAAATAGATCTATACACAAATATCTCTCTCTCTCTCTCTCTCTCTCCCTACAAGAGATTTTGGATATAAGTCAGGACTATTACCTGTACTTAGATAAGTACATGAAGACATCTCACAATTTGCTTCAACGTGTTTACGAATAATAACTGAAAACCCTTTTTGTTTATATGTCAACCTGTATTTTGTAACATAGTTCTTTCTGTTCCATAAATTATACCCATTTATAGTTTATAAGTTTGTTTTCGTGTTGTAACCTGAACTTTGTAAAATAGTATATTTGTTCCATAAACTATACCTATTATAGTTTATAAGTTTGTTTCTGTGTTGTTGAGAAAACTGTTGCGTCTTAACATGTTATGTAAACCATTTGTAAATTCAATAGTAACAATATTTTTGTGTATTTAGTAAATTTCATGTTTAACAATATGTTACGGTAACAAAACATAATAGAAAATTTATATTTTTAAACACAAGATTTCTTGTGTTTTACTTGTATTTACCCATAAAAACTATTTAAAAATCGTGAAAACATAGGGGTATGAACTCACCTCCTGTGTGTGTTTTTGGTTGGGTACAAGTTTGTCGCCGTGATTCCCGAGATAGAATACGTATAATTAATCGTATCCTAATTGTATTGTACACATAATATTTTGCATGAATTAGTATACTTTTGATAAAAATAATAAGGTAAGTGTTAAGTCACACTATAATCATGTAAGAAATACTTACAAAGAGTGTTAGATTTATCCTAATATAGGTGTTTTCAGTTGCTTGTGTGTTCTTGGTGGAAATAAGGAGATTAGCGTGTTTTCGGTTGGTAATAAGAAGATTGGATGGTGATTTCGAAGGACATTGAGAACACTTGAAGATTTTTGGCAAGATATAATGAAGATGTAAGTGAGTTTTCATATGATACTTGAGGAAAAAAATGGTGATTTCGCATGAGTTTTTGATAGAAGAGGTGGTGTTTTTGGTTAAGATATGTGAGAATGAGGATGTATTTTCGGTCTAACATAGAAATATGGAGTAAAACTATAATTTAGTATGCGTAGGGAAGTGTGATTTATCTCTTAGGAGGGTGTGCCGATGGATAGAATTTAGGAGGTTTCGTTGAGGAACTGTATCCAAGAAAAGCGTTTTCGGCCAAGAAGAGTAAACCACCGAGGAGGGTTTATGGTTGGAAGGGATTGCGGTCAGAAGGTGACCAAGGCGTTTGCGGTCGAAGACTTGTTTTTGGTCTAAAGGTTCTTGACCAAAAATTGTTCTCGGTGCAAGGCAAGCGGTTAGTCTGAGGGTTTTCAGTGGGGTCTAGATGAGAGATTTCAGTTTGAGTGTTTTTACTTCTAATTTTTACAACACTTCTAATAAAAGGTTTATACAGATCAAGATTATTAATTTAACTTTAATAATTTAACAAAACAACAAATTTTGACTTTTATTTGACATGTTTGACTTTTTTTTACCATGGTTGACTTTTGTCGACTTTTACAGATTCGAAAATATCGGGTTCTCACATTATCCTCCAGTTAGAGGGAATTTCGTCCCGAAATTCGTTCTAGTGTGGTTAATCTTTGAACTAGGAAAAGATACAGGTACTTTTGTTTCATTTGGACTTTTTTGTTCCCTGGTGAATCTAGTTATCGCTTAACGTCCGAACGGACCTTTATTATTAGTATGTGACTTTGTTTTGTTTAATCTGACTCTCTGTGTTGGGATGGTAAGCTGCACTTAAGATGCGAGAAAGTGTGGGTTTTGTTTACTTGTCTACATTTACTTGAATCGTAGCATCCCCACTCATAGACTTGGAAAGCTTTGTTTTGAAGTTCATATTTGGACTCGTACTTGGTTTATCCATCATCGCCTCATATATATAAGTCGTATATAATTAATATAGAAAAGACATTCAGATCGGTGGCTCTGCCCCGAGTCCATAACCAGAGAAGGAAGAAGAGGTAGGGCAGAATCACACATCCTAAGCCCGTAAAATCTTAATTATATACCACCGACACATATACACTTTGTAGTGATAGACTAGCGATATATGTCCTTAGTCTCTATTCTTGAACTAGACTTGCTATACGAGTGGCAATTTGCTGGGGATATTTCGAGAAAGTTACGGACTTTCGGAACATTCTCGGTGTCATTCGCTTTAAGTTTCTTGTCTATGGAGTGTGTTAGAAAGACGTGGCACCCCTCACATGGGTACTTATGAGTTTTAAAGCGAGATACTATATGAATGTTTGTGTTGGATTTGTCATTATAGATTGAAAGGATTTCATTAGATGATCGGTTAAGTCGAAGGATCTTTTCGTAGCTCAGGAAATTGGAATGGTAAGGACCAATACAATTTATGTCGAATGACGACGTCAGAACTTTTCATGGTAACGGATGTTAAGTCGACTTTGAATGAGTGATTGTTTAGAGAGATAGTATTTCTATGTTTATGTATTTAGTGTTTTCTGCTTTATCCTTGTTATTACTACCATGAATATTTGTATCGTATTTTGATAGAATTGGTAATAAGAGTACTTTGATAATTTTTGATGAAATCTCGTAATATGATACCTACAAAGTTCCTATATAATCTCTTAGTGTATACAAATCATATATAGTTAAGATTGAGAAAACACTCGACTAAGTAACTCTGCCCTAAATCCACAATCAAACAAGAAACAGGAAATAAGGCAGAATCACTCACTCTAAGCCTACAAAATTTTAGCTATGTATGATCCTAATGTTACACTAAGCCATCATAGCTCAACTGTAAGGATTCTTAGTTTTTATATGAATGATGTGTTTTTTTTGAATAAAAAGGCAATTTATGATTTTGATTTTAATTGTCAAAAACTTTTGTGAAAATTTGATTCATAATTATTGTTAATTGAAAATGTACCAAAAATCTTAGTAGATTCCTCGTTGCTCCTTTATGTCCTGTCGTTAAACTCCTACATCTCCTCTATCATTCCTCTCTGATGGGAAATCTCTCTTTAAATATCCTATTTCACCACATGCATGGCATACTTAACTTGTACTAGCATTGGTGGTTGAAGCGACGTGTTGGGCTGGAGTCCTACAGAAGCACACAATATGCCCATTCCTGTTACAGTTTTTACAATGCATTACCCGGCAGACTCCTTTGTGATGGAAGTCACACTTGTTGCATTTCCATAGAGTTCCAACATATCAACTGGCTGGTATCGGAGCGATAGATGTTGTTGCTGCAAGGGCTGCCACAGGTTTCTGTCTCTTGGCAAGTCTTTGAGATAACTTGTGCTCCTTTTTGTTCTAGAACTTTCATTTCTTGCTCTTAGGTTTATGGGTTGAGGTATCTTTGATGACCGACACTCGTTGGTTTCCTTGGTTGTTACCACAGTTTCAATTTTCGACATTGTTTCTATTTTCATTTGTGTTGTTAGCATTGAATTGCACCACGACAGCTGTCATTGGAGCTGTTACGGCGACTTGGAGTGTAGCAGAATCTATATGTAGAATCGGGTTTTCGTCGTTTGGCCGGTTATTTCCATGTGAAGACATGATTCTATTATATGATGTGAAATGAAATCGTAAGTACCTATGGTCGTTGCTAGTTGTACTTTATCTATTTATATATACATATAAATTTCTCGTTCTGTTGTATGACTCTAAATGTTTCGACCTATATCTCTATGATGCATTCATGGTCTAGAGTAGAAATAGGCTTTGTATAAATGTTACGTTTGACAAAATAGAGTATAGATATTGAAATCTTAAGTTAATTGGGTTTCATAGGTTTTTGAAGGGAGTGTATCTCTTGATTTTGCTGTTACTCGTTGTAATGAAGGAGTACGGTAAACTTAACACATAGAGCGAGTAGTGTAATCACTAACTCACTAAGTTATATCAATTTGTAAATTACTAGTGTGACGTATAAAGTGCTTTCTAGTTTGTTCCTGATAGGATAAGGTTCGTTAAAGATCTCTTTAGTGTCTATCTCTTTGTTCGGTTCTTTCTCAGAATCTTCCTCATGAACCCTCTTTTGGTTCTTCCTCAAATCCTCTATTGGCTATTATAGTGAAGTGGTTACCTCTACCTATGTTGTTCGTGAGAGAATGGGAGTGTCTAAAGAATCTACGAGATTAATAGAACATTTTTATTAAAGATAAATTTTTACGAGAATGATCCTTGCCGAATCTTTCTATAATCACATAGTGTGTAAAGATTATATATAACCAAGATCAAATAGACCTTCAAATAAGTGATCCTACTCTAAAACCACAACCAAACAAGGAACATGAAGTAGAGTGAAAATCACAAATTCTAAGTCTATAAAATCTCAACTATATATAACCTTAATGTATACACTCAGTAATTATAGGCTTACTAGTAAGGATCTTTTAGTTTCCACATGAATTAGTTATTGTACTTAAAATACTATAGTATTTTAATTATATTTTTGATTCTAGTGCTTCTTGGTATATGAAGTTGATAAGTTTCTAGACTTGTTGTTATTGTATAGTATCATAAAATACTCCTATAGTATTTTAAACATTATGTTTGGTTCTAGTTCTCCATTGTATATAGAGTTGGTAAGTTTTAGACTTGTTGCAACACCATTATCACTCCCAAACACATGTTGGTCGTATCTAAAATAAATATAGTTGACCAGGCTATATTTATCCCAAATATGATTACATAACTGTCTAGGTTTGACTATAGTGTTCAACATCTAAATACTTCTATTTTTTATTCTAGTGATACTTGTTCTATTATGTAGGCATGTAAGTAGTATACTTTTATAAAAATATTGTTATATTTTAAAAGTATACATTTAGTCAGAGCACTTTGGCCCCATTGTATTTATAGTTGTATATCTTTTATGGGTTGATATACTTAGTTCACTATAAACAATGCTCTGATACCAATCTGTCACACCCCCAAACCAGAACGACTAAAACGTTCGAGGGCGGATGACGTCATGTACAATATCACAACAATTGTATAATAGTAATCAAAGCAACAAGAACCATTGTATTGATAACATAGTATTTCCATTGTATTCAAAACATCACTTGTTAAACATTAATAACATAGTAAAATAGAAGACGAAATGCTACTATGCTTCATCTTCGAAACATCTGAGAGAATACTTTTCGACTAACTTTCTTGAGAACACAAGTGGTTTGAAAAATTTTCAACATTAAAGTTGGTGAGTTCATAAGTATTTTTTTGAAAAATATATGTTCTTTGTTATTGAAAACGTTAATGTGTTCTTCCAAAAAATCCAATATTTTCTTAGTAACTAAATTGTATTCTTAGTACTCTGAGACTAAAAAGTCTTAATTTCTTATGTTTATAACATGTGGTTCAAGGTTCTGATTCGTGTAATTGGAAGGACCTGTACTGTTACCTCCTATGATTGCTTAATGTATACTAATTATATAAGATTAAAATCGAACGGAAAGTCGATTGAGTGATTCTGCCCTAAACCCACAACCAAACAAGGAACAGGAAGAAAGACACAAGTCACACATTCCACTGCCTATCAGATCTTTATTATATATAATCCGGATTTATATATTAAGTAATCATAGATTTAAGTAAAGTGGAGACTCGATACATGTTTAGTGGATCTCTATTCGTAATATGTTAGTGAATAGTATGATGTTTTGCTTTCCATGTGACTATGTAAATCTGGAAATTTTGTACTTGCAAATAATGTAATATTGTTTTATTATTTAAATAAAACATTGAAAACATATTTGCTCTAAAATCTGAGTGTAAAATTTATAATATAATAAGATTAGTTGATAATATATTATTCATAAATATGTCATTTTTTTCTCCTTGTGAGTTCTTAAAACCATACTAACCCAGTCAGCGTGATCACGAAGTTCTTCAAGCGTCAAAATGTTAACGATATTTGTCACCCCATGCTTGCCGACCTGACTGTAGCTAACACTCGGGATGTGGGATTGTCAGTCCCAAATAGATCTATACACAAATATATCTCTCTCCCTGCAAGAGATTCTTGTTATAAGTATGAAATTTTACCCGTACTTAGATAAGTACATAAAGACGTCTTAAAATTTTCTTCAACGTGTTTACGAGTAATAACTAGGGGTGAGCATTTGGACCGGTGGACCGGACTGGACCGGTGAACCGGATCGGACCGGACTGGACCATTTTTTTGGACCCCCGGGCCAGTTCTCGGTTCTAAGATTTCTCTCCGGTCCGGTCCGGTTTTTTTCCCGGTTCGGTCCGGTTTTTACCGGGTTTAGAACCGGTTGGACATGATTAAGATTTTTTTGACGTTTTTTAAACACACATAACTCATTCATTTTAAGTCGGATTGACCTGCGGTTTTTTCTAACATTTAGTTTACAGTTTGTAGATGAATTTAGACTATAATTTTGTTTATTTTGGTATTATATTCACCGTGTTACAATCCTTCAAAGTAGAGCTATCAAAGCTGAAAAAATTCAGTTTTTTAGCAACATTTGTAATCTGTGACGTTTTTTAAACACCCATAACTCATTCGTTTTAAGTCGGATTGACCTCTGACTTTTTCCAACATTTAGTTTACAGTTTGTAGATGAGTTTAGACTATAATTTTGTTTATTTTGGTATTATATTCAATGAGTTACAATCCTTCAAAGTAGAACTATCAAAGCTGAAAAAAATTCAGCTTTTCAGCAAGATTTTGTAATCTGTGACGTTTTTTAAACATCCATAACTCATTCGTTTTAAGTCGGATTGACCTACGGTTTTTCCAACATTTAGTTTATAGTTTGTAGATGAATTTAGACTATAATTTTGTTTATTTTGGTATTATATTCATTGAGTTATAATCCTTCAAAGTAGAGCTATCAAAGCTGAAATATTTCAGCTTTTTAGTATTATTTTATACTATAATTATGAGTCCGCGTTTAGCACATGTGGTAGAGTTGTAAGTGAGTATCAGACTAGTTTATCGACATTGATAGTTGATGCTTTGTTATGCACCCAATATTGGGTGATAAAGTTTACAAATCCGATAGTTGACAACGTTGATGACATCTTGAACGATGATGATATAGCTTTGGGTAAAAAAATACAAGCTTTATTCTTTTTTTATAAAATTATTACTTTTTATTAAATACTAACAACATTTTCATTTGTGTTTATGTAGAGATTGCACAAGCTTTAAATATGTTACATACGGATGACAATGATATGGGGAAGAGGCCAATGGAAGATTAGATTATGAGTTTATGAAATTTGTTAGTTTGATTGATTTTAAAGTTTAAACTATGATTTTTGTTGTTACGATAATATTTTTCTATGTTTGTCTTAAAATTGTTTAACTTTTATTGGTGAACTTGATTTATATGTTAGTTGCTTTTATTTGGAAAATTAATTTTTGCAAATTGCAAGTTATAATATTATACATCAATGTAGATTAGTTAGGCATGAAACAGAAACATATTAATTTTGCAAGTTATAATATTATACATCAATGTAGATTATTTATTATACTGTATGCAATTAAAGTTGTACCGGTCCAAACAGTTCCAAAAACCGGAAAACCCGGACCTGGACCCGGACACGAACATGGACACAGACACGACTCATCCGGTCCGGTCCATGGTCCACAAAATTCTCCATAACCGGTCCGGTCCAAGAGTCGGTCCGGTCCGGTCCGGGCCGGGCCGGTCCAAATGCTCACCCCTAGTAATAACTGAAAACCCTTTTTTTTAATATGTTAACCTGTACTTTGTAAAATAGTTTCTTCTGCTCCATAAACTATACCCATCTATTGTAACCTGAACTTTGTAAAATAGTATATTTGTTCCATAAATTATACCTATTATAGTCTATAAGTTTGTTTCCGTGTTGTTGTGAAAACTATTGTGTCTTAACATGTTTTGTAAATCATTTGGAAATTCAATAGTAACGATATTTTTGGGTATTTAGTAAATTTCTTGTTTAGCAATATGTTATAGTAACAAAATATAATAAACAATTTATATTTTTAAATACAAGATTTCTTGTATTTTACTTGTATTACCCCCCACCCCCTAAAAACAATTTAAAAATCATGAAAACGTAGGGGTATGACCTCATCTCGTGTGGGTGTTTTTGGTTGGGTACAACTTTGTCGCAGTGATTGCCGAGATAGAATACGTATAATTAACCGTATCGTAATTGTATTATACACATAATATTTTGCATGAATTATTATAATTTTGATAAAAATAATAACATAAGTGTTAAGTAACACTAGAATCATGTAAGAAATACTTACAAAGAGTGTTAGATTTATCCTAATATAAGTGTTTTCGGTTGCTTATGTGTTCTTGGTGGAAATAAGGATATTAGGGTGTTTTCGGTTGGTAATAAGAAGAGTGGATGGTGATTTCGAAGGATGTAAAGTACACTTTAAGATTTTGGGCAAGATATAATGAAGATTTAGGTGTGTTTTGTATGATACTTGAGGAAAAAGAGGGTGATTTCGCATGAGTTTTTGAGAGAAGAGGTGGTGTTTTCGGTTAAGATATGTTAGAATGAGGATGCATTTTTGCTCTAACATATAAATTTGGAGTAAAACTGTAGATAATTATGCATAGGGAAGTGGGATTTATCTCTTAGGAGGGTGTGTTGAAGGATAAAATTTAGGAGGTTTCGATGAGGAACTCTATCCAAGAAAATAGTTTTTAGCCGAGAAGCGTAAACCACCGAGTAGGGTTTGCGGTTGGAAGGGATTACGGTCAGAAGGCGCCCAAGGCAACTTCTACGTCTTGGGAGGAGCCAACCTATACGGTGCCTTGGCAATTGGAGCTACACTCGGAACTAGTTTAATCCTGAACTCCATCTGTATCTCCGGAGGTATCCTAGGAAAATCCTTCGGGAACACATCTGATACTCCCGCAGAACTAGCACGTCACACACGGTCACCTTACCCTCCTACCGGGTATCCATAACTTATGCAACATACCCTGTACATCCCTGATGAAGGTAGCATTTGGCTCTCACTGCTGAACATATGATCGGTCCACGCGACGGTCTCTCACCCTGAATCACTAGCTCTACCCCACTTGGGGTCCTAACCCGGACCAACTGCTGCTCACAGTTGATCACCGCACCATTGGGGCTCAACCAATCCATGCCTATAATGAACTTGTTCTCGCGCAAAGGAATGGGAACCAAATCCATGAGATAACGCTCGCCATACATCCTCAGAACACAATCCATTTAAACCTCCGAAGCCCGTATGGATCGATCTTCCGCAATCTCATCCTCTAAAGGACAATCCAACATGCTCGTAGACTCAGAAAATCTCTTGCCGAGTGCAAGGGAAACGAAAGATTGGGTAGCTCTCGAGTCAAATAACACCAACACTGGGATATAGTTCACATTGAACGATCCTAAAACAGAATACATGGAACATAAATATCAAAACAAATATATAATGAAAGATTGTGAGAAGAAACATACCAGTCACCACACCTGATGCGACTCGTGCCTCCTCGTTTTTCAGCTGTAAGGCTCGACTCCTAACCACTGGAGCATCTGTCTTGCCCTGTTGGCCATCTGTGATCGACAGGGTCGCTGGAGCTGGAACCGCCACTGGTGCTCCTGATACTAATCTCGGGAGGTTGGCCTTTTATGGCCCCTCGAATTGCAGTGAAAGCAAATCAGGTCTGATGTTTGAATGTTGGGGGTAAGGGTAGTAAAATCCTTGTTGAAGTGCCCTATCTTTCTGCACTTGTAGAAGCTCAATCCCCCAGCTCTGCACACTCCATCGTGTGGCCTTCCAAACTTCCCACAATGGCTGCAAACATGTTGGCCTTTCGACCTCGCGTCGAATCCCTTGGGCACCGAAACCCCAGTCGTCTACCCAGTATTCGCCTTCCTCTTCTTGATGCGCTCTATATTAATCTACCTATCCAGTGCCCTGGCTATCATATCATCTAAATCCGAGCACACCGAATAGCTGACATATTTCTGAATGTTGGCTCTCAACATATCATGGTAATGGGTTTCTTCATCTCCTCATCACCCGTGTACTGGGACACCAACAAGGCCCTCTCCTTGAACTTGGCGGTAATCTCCGCCACTGTCTCTATAGTATGTCTCATACCAAAAACTCTCTGGCCAGCTGATGAACATCTACTACAGGCACAAACTCTACCCGTAACCCCGACACAAAATCCGACTAGGTTACGGCCTCAATGGCTGGGGCTCCTAGTGTATGACTGACTACTTCCCACCAATCTCTGGCTCGCTCCCTCAAACAACAAACAACGAACCTGACCTTTGACCCCTTAGGGAAGAAGCTCGTCACCTGTGCAGAATCCATGTCTACAATCCATCGTCTGGACACAATAGGGTCTTTCACCCCATAGAAATCTGGCGCTCCGCATCCCCTGAAATCCTTGAAGGAGAGTGTGTGAGTCCCAGACTGGCTAGGTGCCATGTCACTCCTGAATGCCCTAAGGTGATCCTCCATCAACTCAATGATACCCTCCTTGATTGACCTAAAAATCACTGGGGTTTCCCTAAGGATGTCTCTCATAATCTCAGATGCAATAAACTCGCACAACCTATCATCAACTGGCTTGGAACCCGTAACCAAACCTGACCCAGACCTTGATCCTCATACTTCGTGACGTGTCATCACCATTCTGAAACAAACCACACAATCATCAGGGTCATATATAATAATGAGAGATCTCATGATCACTACAAGTTCCTTGGTTTAATCTTAGTTCTCCTTGACTCGAGTACGGATCTTATGCTTTCAGTAGTATAGGGGGATACTACCTTCCACATCTATTTGTACCTTCCTCAAGGATTGCTTCGATCTCACCAATTCCCTTTCACTACTACTATTCACTGTACTAATCTAATCCTAGGCTTACCCTAGGGTAATCTCCAACCTACTCTCTGTCATAAGTTGCATAAGAAGTCCCTGCTACCTCTCCCTAACTAGCTCGCGAATACCATTACATATCACTAAAACCAGATAATTCTTTGAATGAGAGGTCCTACACTACAACGGTTGGACCCAGACAAGTAGAATTCACAGCTTTTGTCTGAAAACATCCATAGTATAAACCCATATCAAAACCAATATATCAATAGTGAAAAGACATCATAATAAAACAGCATCCAAGTATAACTCCCAAAGATCTCATGTGCGGAAAACATAGTGTGATGCGCTGTGATCATGCCGACTCTTTTACTTTCAAAGAAGAAGTACCTGAAACCAAAACTAAAAACTGTAAGCAAAAAGCTTAGTGAGTTCCCCATCATACCACATACCATACAATAAACATAATGTCTGACATATCTGGGTGCTTGACATACTCTGCTGAGCATACCTGGGTGCTCAAGCTAACCATGTCAGGCATACCAGGTTCCCGACCTACGCCTGTCAGACATATATGGGTTCCCAACTTACCTTGTAAGGTATATCTGGGTGCCTGACCTACCCTCGGTTTATCTCAACCAGTTACGGGGTCTATATCATCCCTACCACTACCACATAATAACATATCATTATCATACTGTCAGGCATATCAGGATGCCCGACCTATCCTCTGGTTTATCTTAACCGGTGACGGGGTCTAATCCACCCATCCTACCATTATCACATCATATCATAGCATATTAGCGCATCAAGCATAACATATAGTGGCATACCAGACAATTATCACAGACAATCATCTCCACTATAATCGGCTACTAGTGAGCCAACATTGGTTCCTTTGACTCACTTCTACAAGAAGGTAACTCACCTCGACTGCTGTAAAATGGATGAAAAAATCTCTAGCTATGAAATCAACCCAACTTAGTCCCTACACATAAAAGATTTCTATAATTCCCCTTTCATACTCATAACCCCTTAAGGGTTAACTTTGGTCAAAGTCAAAGTCTACATTCTAGTTAAAATTAACATTCTGAGTTGACTCAACTCTCTGAGTTGGCCCTTCAACTCGCCAAGTTCCATAAATCATAAAACCCTGAAATCGCGATCCAACTCGTCGAGTTACTTCATGAACACATCGAGTTCCTCCCTATCAACAAAATCAAGACTTCTCAAATCAATCCGTCGAGTCCATCCTTAAACTCGTCAAGTTCTTCCTTTTAACAGAATCAGGACACTTCGACCCAACTCGTTGAGCTCATCTATGAACTCGTGGAGTTCTTCAGTCTGTTAAGCATTCTAAAGGTATTAAGCCATCATTCTTCAAATCTAAGTCCAATATTCCAGATCTGGGTTGGAAACACCTAGGAGGATTAAGTATCCATCTTTACCAATTAAAACCTATCCTAGAATAAATGAGCTCTAACCCTAACTCAAAATTGCATAGATCCAACTCCAAAAGCCATCAAAACTTCAAGATAGACCATAAGGTCATAAATCTAGACTCTAGGTATGATTTGGTTACGTAAAGTTCCTATATGTTGGGCCTTATGTGTTGCGTCGTTGTGGTTTATAGTTTAGCCTATTTTGTATCCGGGTTGGGCCTGTCCACCCACTATTTATTAGGGTTTAGTTATTTAAGATGCATGCATGCACTGTATTATGTAATCGTCTTTTGAAAACCATACACACCTTTACAGTAGCAGTTCTTCATCAAGCTCTTCTTAGGCAATGGTTATTAATCATACTATATATTTGATATTCATTTTATGTTCTCGATTCTTTTACCTGTTGAATCTATCGATGATTCGATATTTGTTCTCAAGAATTGGTATCAGAGCAGGAGACTGGGTAATCTGTATGCATCTCTTCTGTTAATAGAGCTATTTGGGTTTCTACTTTAGTAGGATCTGGAATCTGCCATCTTCTTCAACTTCATCGGTTACAGACGTTGAATCTTGATCTTTATTTTACCCTAAACTTGATTTTAGGTTCAGACATTTGGTCATACATGATTTTGTTAAATCGACATCATGCAGTATGAGGATTCTCACCCTAACTCAATCAATCTCTCAAACGACATTGGATTCACAACAAGGGTCCCTATTTTTTTCCAAACAGTTATGAAGTTTGGGCACTGTACTTTGAAGATTACGTGCTAGCTCTGGTAGATAATGGTATATTGATATGGGACACAATAACTAAGTTGACATTTTCTCACATAGGTACAAAAAGAGTCATCAAGACTCAAGCAGAGTACAACTATCTTCTTCTTGAAGCTGATGATGTTCCTAAAGACGAGAAAGACAAGCTAATCATTAATGTCAAGTCCATGAGAATCATCTATTTTTCTTTTCCATCTGACATGTTTTGCTTAGTAAGCGCCTACGAAACTATGAAAGAGATATGGGATAGGCTTAGGGAAATGTATTCAAGAGACAATGATCTTGAACATTCCATCTAGACACTATTACTTTTGGTGTTTGGAGCTTTCATCGAGAAGCCTAAGGAGAAGCTGGACCAATCGTTCAACCGCTACAACCATCTATTTAGCAAGACGGTGAAGCACAAGATCAAATGTGAACTGATTGAGCAGAAGGAAACGTTCATGAAAGAGTTAAGGTCTAAGTGGAAAGCTGTGGTGTCGACAGAGAAAGCACACGAGCAATTAAAAAAATTACTCCTTGGCAAAGCTCGTGGGTATTATGAGGTCTCATAAAGACGAGGTGACTAGTGAAGGAAAGGTTGTTTCTGGAATGGGTTCGTTAGCTCTTGTGGAAAAAGGAAAGAAAGTTGCTGATGATGATTCGAAGTTAGATCTCTCCGATTGTGAACTCTCCAAGGAAGATTATGCTTTAATGTTGTCCAACCCAAGAAGGTTCGCAAAGAAGAATTTTGGTCACAACAAAAACCCAAAATTGATTGTAATTATTGTCATGGAAAAAATCATCTAGCAAAGTAGTGCATGTTAAGATAGATGAATGAGAAAAAGGAAAAGGAGGATGATGAGGCTTATTTCCTCAGAAAGTTGGAGAAACTCAAGAAGAAGAAAAATAGTGAAGAAACTAAACCTGATTCATTGGTGCAGGAACATGATGATAAGTTTGGCAGAGTCGAAGTGTGATCAACTGAATTTGAGGACGAAGAGGTTCATAGGGCAACTCATGGGAGAAGCTTCATGACGAAAGTTGAGGATTTGGAGTTCAGTGTAAGGTGGTTTTTGGTGAAAAATGAAGCTTCAGAGCTTAGAGGATACTCTACTCAACGTGACCGTGTGTCCAATAGGTGTTTCACAGCAAAACCCATCCCTGAACAGATTAGCGAATGCGAGAAGGTGATAAACAAGGTACAAATCATTCTTAAATCTCTAAATATTCTTGTGTCTCAATATAAAATGATCATGTGCGAGGTTTTCCTTGTTGGGTTATGAGCAAAACAACATTCCTATGGTGTTCACGCAAACCCTAATGCATGGATCCAAATTTTCTATTTGTACATGCATCAATTGTCCAAGACTTTCAAATCCTAATCTAGAATACAACAAAAACAAAAATAACATCTAATAAACAAATTAGAAAGTTACCTTGTGTAACGCTCGTAGATCCGGGCTAGTCAATTTAGAGGTAATAGGGGTCGAAAATGAATTTTAGAAAAAAGATTATTTAGAATAAATAATCTTAACCAAGTTGTATAATATGTCACAAGGTTTCCGTACATATAAAGAGCGTCGAAATCTGAGTTATAACGAAGAAGTTATGACCTGTCAAAGTTTCGCGACGGAACCGACACGACACTGGGAAGCATATATAGTGATTTTATGATGGACGAATTTTTAGCCTTAGTGATCTAAAAGAAAGTTGTAGAATATGTTAAACCGAAAAAATCCATAAAAAGAACGCCCAAATCTGACTTCGTATGAAGAAGTTATGATTTTCTAAGATTCGGCTTAGTAGTGCACGGCCCGAAACTCGAATTTTAGTTTGAGCGGTTTTTTGCTTACGTGACTTAAATGAGAGTTGAAGATCTCATTACTAGGAACTTAACAGTAAAAAGACAGACGAAAACAGAGTCCGTATGAAGGAGTTACGAATTCTTCGCGGTCATTTAACAGTCTAAACGCCTCGTACTGTTAAATTTAAGATCAGTTGAGAATTAGCCAACGGAGTCAAAATGAAAGTTGTAGATATCATTTTTACCTACGCGTGGATATAAAGAACGTCAAAAACGGAGGTCGTATGTCAAAGTTACAGATTTTAGAACTCGGAAGTGTGTTGTACGAAAATGGGTGATGTGGCACAATCTTGGCCATTGCTTTCTCCCCAAGTCTTGCTACTAGATGGTGGCATGTGGCACCAAGTTCAGCTATTTTCACGCTATAAATAGAACCTCTCCCACCCTCATTTTCTTCACACCTTTCTCATTCTTTCTTCTCTTTGCTCTCTCTCTCTCTCTAGAACCTCTCTCTAGCCTCGAAACCCCCCGGAAAGCCTAGGGAACCTCCGTAGCACGAGGCGGAAGCCCCTGAGTGCTCGATGGATCCGAGAAGAAGAGCTTTTCCGCACGGGAATGCTGCTCCAAGCAAAGCCTAGTTTTCTATAAAACCTGCTGTAAGTGAGCTACGCCTACGCTATTTTTAATATAACTTTTATTTAATTATATTAACGTTATTAAGAACATATAATAAGTAATTGGGCTATTATTATGGGTTATATAAGTATTATTTAACGGTTATATAGTAGTAATAATAGCTAGATTATTAATTACTCTCGGTGAATAATAAACTAAACTCTAGTGGTAATAATACTAGGTTTCGTCGAAAGATTTTTTTTTTTTTCAGGAAGTGAAGCGCTGTCTGAGTTCGGAATTACCACCTTTTCAAGTGAGTGCATAGATAATTTCATCTTACACATGGATATGAAGTATTTTATATAAATTACGTGGTATGTGTGCATATTATTTTAGTACTTATTGTCTATGCTAAATGAACGATTTTATACATGTTTTAAATGATTTAAAATGTATATGTATTTTATATCTACGATAATGTTGGGGTTAACATGGGTAGATATAATAGATGGAATATGAGTTGAATGATGAGTTGAGAGGTGTTATAGACCACGAGTTGAGAGTGAGAGGTGGTTGATGTGAGAAGCCTTTTTCCCAAATGATGGCCCCGTCATTCAGCAGAGTATCGATGACAACCACGGGCTATTCTAGACAGTCTAGTGGAACACTAGCAGGCTCGCAACCTGTAGGTGTTATGAACGATGTGTTCAGCCGGTGTACTCTAAACCCTGGTGATCATACAGACCTGATGCCTAAACCCTGGTGATCATGCAGACTTGATGCCTAAACCTTGGTGATCATGCAGACTTGATGCCTAAACCCTGGCGACTATGCAGACTTAGTGCCCTTTGTGTAAACAGTGGCAACGATGGACTTTGTGCCGATTCCTTAGAATGATCCATAGGAATGAATGAACGAGGAATGGCTGATTCTTAGGGTAGTTCCTTAAGATTAAAGAAGATAACGGGGATGGGTAGTTGGGTTGATTGTTTGATTGTTTAAACATAATGATTATATTATTGTGGGTTGAAAACCGTATGTACTCACCAGGTTTCCCAACCTGACCCACTCAGTTTATTTATATCACAGGAGTTGATATGAAGTCACATGACACTGAGAGATTAAATAGATGTAGATCACTAGTGTAAATAAATGTAAGTTCTGTTTATGCTTATGTTTCTGTATTGACGATGACATCCCAAATGTTTTAAAATGAATAAAATACATTTCTTCGAAAATATTTTGATATTATATTTATCGTATTTTTCTGGGAACAAATTCCTCAACATTTTTATGAAAATAAGTACTCTAATTTTTATAAAGCATAAACAAAATCGGTCTCTTTTGGCCGTGAAAATGGGGATGTGATATTGTGAATGGAGTCTAGCCTGAGGTAGAGAGCAGGTGCACGATCGAGTGTTGCTTACAGTCATTGAGTCTAAGAGATAGACTTGAAGGAATATAGAAGTTATAATTATTACCTAGGATGAAGATATTATGTATGTAGTCATTATACTAGCCTTGTGTCGTTGATGATTCCGGGATGTAATCATCCTAAGGGGGAGATAATTGTAACGCCCGTAGATACGGGCTAGTCAATTTAGAGATAATAGGTGTTGAAAATGACTTTTAGACAAAAGATTATTTAGAATAAATAATCTTAACCAAGTTGTAGAATATGTCACAAGGTTTACGTACATATAAAGAGCGTCGAAATCCGAGTTATAACAAAGAAGTTATGACCCGTCGAAGTTTCGCGACGGAACCGGCACGACACCGGGTAGCGTAAATAGTGATTTTACGATGGAGGACTTTTTAGCCTTAGTGATCTAAACAAAATTCGTACAATATGTTAAACCGAGAAAATCCATAAACAGAACGCCCAAATCTGATTTCGTATGAAGAAGTTATGATTTTTCTAAGATTTGGCTTAGCAGTGCACGGCTCGAAACTCGAATATTAGTTCGAGCGGTTTTTGGCTTACATGACTTAAATGAGAGTTGAAGATCTCAATAATAGGAACTTAACAGTAAAAAGATAGATGAAAACAGAGTCCGTATGAAGGAGTTACGAATTCTTCGCGGTCATTTAACAGTCTAAACGCCTCGTACTGTTAAATTTAAGATCGGTCGAGAATTAGCCAACAGAGTCAAAATGAAAGTTGTAGATATTACCTACGCGTGGATATAAAGAACATCAAAAATGGAGGTCGTATGTGAAAGTTACGGATTTTAGAAGTCGGAAGTGTGCTGTGCAAAAATGGGTGATGTGGCACAATCTTGGCCATTGCTTTCTCCCCAAGTCTTGCCACTAGATGGTGGCATGTGGCACCAAGTTCAGCCATTTTCACGCTATAAATAGAACCTCTCCCACCCTCATTTTCTTCACACCTTTCTCATTCTTTCTTCTCTTTACTCTCTCTCTCTAGAACCTCTCTCTAGCCTCGAAACCCCCCGGAAAGCCTAGGGAACCTCCGTAGCACGAGGCGGAAGCCCCTGAGTGCTCGATGGATCCGAGAAGAAGAGCTTTTCCGCACGGGAATGCTGCTCCAAGCAAAGCCTAGTTTTTTATAAAACCCGCTGTAAGTGAGCTACACCTACGCTATTTTTAATATAGCTTTTATTTAATTATATTAACGTTATTAAGAATATATAATAAGTAATTAGGCTATTATTATGGGTTATATAAGTATTATTTAACGGTTAGATAATAGTAATAATAGCTATACTATTAATTAGTCTCGGTGAATAATAGACTAAACTCTAGTGGTAATAATACTAGGTTTCGTCGAAGGATTTTTTTTTTCAGGAAGTGAAGCGCTGTCTGAGTTCGGAATCACCACCTTTTCAAGTGAGTGCATAGTTACTTTCATCTTACACATGGATATGAAGTATTTTATATAAATTACGTGCTATGTGTGCATATTATCTGAGTAGTTGTTATCTATACTAAATGAGCGATTTTATACATGTTTAAAATGATTTAAACTGTATATGTATTTTATATGTACGATAATGTTGGGGTTAACATGGGTAGATATAATAGATGGAATATGAGTTGAATGATGAGTTGAGAGGTGTAATAGACCATGAGGTGAGACTGAGAGGTGGTTGATGTGAGAAGCCTTTTTCCCAAATGATGGTCCCGTCATTCAACACAGTATCGATGACAACCACGGGCTATTCTAGACAGTCTAGTGGAACACTGGCTCACAACCTGTATGTGTTATGAACGATGTGTTCACCCGATGTACTCTAAACCTTGGTGATCATACAAACTTGATGCCTAAACCCTGGTGATCATGCAGACTTGATGCCTAAACCCTGGTGATCATGCAGACTTGATACCTAAACCTTGGTGATCATGCAGACTTGATGCCTAAACCCTGGCGACTATGCAGACTTAGTGCCCGTTGTGTAAACCGTGGCAACGATGGACTTTGTGCCGATTCCTTAGAATGATCCTTTGGAATGAATGAACGAGGAATGGATGGTTCTTAGGGTAGATCCTTAAGATTAAATAAGATAATGGGGATGGGTAATTGGGTTGATTGTTTGATTGTTTAAACATAATAATTATATTATTGTGGGTTGGAAATCCTATGTACTCACCAGGTTTCCCAACCAAACCCACTCAGTTTATTTATATCACAGGTGTTAATATGAAGTCACATTACACTGAGAGATTAAAGAAATGTAGATCACTAGTGTAAATAAATGTAAGTTGTGTTTATGCTTATGTTTCTGTATTGGCGATGACATCCCAAACGTTTTAAAATGAATAAAATACGTTTCTTCGAAAATATTTTGATATTATATTTATCGTATTTTTCTGGGAACAAATTCCTCAACATTTTTATGAAAATAAGTACTCTGATTTTTATAAAGCATAAAAAAAATCGGTCTTTTCTGGCCGTGAAAATGGGAATGTCACACCTTGAGTGTTGCTAGAAGATCTTAAGCTTTTGAGAACCTTAGCACCTCAAATGTTGTGCCTCTAATAGATCACAAACACCAAAGCAAGTTGGAGAATAATATATATATATATATATATATATATATATATATATATATATATATATAGAGATAGAGAGAGAGAGAGAGAGAGACATAAAAAGGATTAAATCGGCTCTCGAACTCTTCTTAGGGTTGTGGTAGCCGAATTCTAGTACCTAAGGGTCCTTTATATAGGTGAGCTGCCTGGGTTTCAGTCAAAACCCTAATTGGAATGCTTAGGCCATAAGCAGTCCAAAGGAACCTTACAAAACGAGGTCTTAGATGAATTCAAGGTGGGCTTCCTTCCTTGATTTCATCCACCCCTTTCTAAGGGATCCTCGACCCAAAATACAATTATCTTATAACTGGAATTCCAGTCCCCTAGGTTCAATTAATAAATTTTGATCACAAAATTAATTTCTTAATTAGTTTTTGACCAATATTAATTAACAAATATGATTTCTCTCTTAATATAATACTCATATAATATATTAATTGATGAGATATAAAATCTCTTTGACCGATTAGATCTTTGTAACAGGTATATAAAGAATGTAAAGCAATGAAATAATACTCAAGAATGGACTTGAATGTGTTGAATGATTAGAACTTTCAATCCTCAGCAGAGCTCGATAAAGAACTTCCGCTGTAGAGGATTCTAGGGTTACAAAAAGATATCTTCTTCAGTTACACGTAAAAACCCTGATCTATCAGTTACTAAAAAGATGCATGCAAACATCTATTAATACATAAACCCTAGAAAATAAGATACGGATGGACAGGCCCATACCGCATAAAAGATGGGTTAGGAAGCGAGCCCAAGACGCAACACCAAGTACCCAAAAATCTCCCCCTTTGCGTCAATTGGGGCGAGACCTCACTCCAGCTTGCTTGCCCCCGCAGCACTGGCTTTCTTGACGGTCTTGAACAGGCAGGGGATGATAGCAAGAAGTGTTTGTCGGAAGTGAATGTACCAGTTTATCATATCATTGAAGTACTTTTTATCACTATCTGAGTTCTGCTTGCAATGATTGATTATACCCAGAACATGCTCCAGACAGGTAGTAGTGTAGAGATGTTTGTCAGCCAAAGCAAACAGGCATTTCTGACCTTCTGCTCCGGTGAACATGACTGAGTTCTGTTTCGGATCAATCTTTCCCATCTTCATTCGGTTTATATCGCTTGCAGAACCGACTGGATTGATGATGGGCTTCTTCCTCAGAACATTAGCAACCTCATGATCAAGCTTAGCCACCTCCAAAATATAGCAGACTAACATTCTCTTGAAATGGTCTATGATAGGACCATATTCAGCTTCATTGACAAATAGAATGTTGTGCAAGACGATCCAATCGTGAGGGTTGAGGTTAGGAAGATCAGCTAGAGAGATGGAATGCTCAGATTTTTCAGATCCCCTCAAGACCTTGAATCTAACATTAACAAAATTACCTTCACGAACAGGCTTGAGTACCCGAACGTTGGTTATCTTCTGTGCGCTCCAACTTTGGTACTGAGGTTGAGCAGTCCTTAGGTAATAGTCTATAAGCTCCCTATCCACCTTCGGGTGAGGATGGGGAACTTCAGCTATATGAGCGAACGCATGGAAGATGAAGGCCTTTCGGGTCAGGGGCATGTCGAAGTGGGAATCGACCGAATTGACACGGTCTAAGGAGATGACCGGTTCTAGCCACAGAGTGCAAGGGGACTCAATGGCTTCTTTGATGAGCACTTCGAGAGCCCAAGGAGGAAACAGGGTTTTCTTGCTTTCAAGGAGATCATGAGCCTCCTTTATTTTCCTTTCCTTGGCCTCGACTTCCCTGACAATTCGAGCATTTTCATCCAGCTCTCTCTCTCTGGTCTGCTTCCTGACTAAGTTGACAATCGGTTCTTGATCATCACTTTCATCAATGTCGTCGTTAATTTGTTTGGCTTTGGTTTGAGCACTCAAACCTGATGAAGGACCAGATGTTGGTTTGGGTGCTTTTGGAGGGACAAGTGATGAAAATGGAATAGTTTGAGCTTTGGAACTTGGAGGGGGTTTCTGTTGAGCTGTGGACTTCTTTTCTCCCCCTTGTTTCGGATGGTGCTCCTGCTCAGGAATGCCTTCAATACGGCTAAGCAGGGAAAGAGCAGGAGCGAGCTTCTCTGCAAGACTATGCCTCACCGAATAGTTGAGAATCGGATCATGGGCTTCAATGATGTTAGACAGAGCTCCATGGACATCTGAAACACAACTCTTGACCACAGCTTTCTCAGACCGAAGAGAATCGATCTCCTTCTCGGTTTGGGAGAGCTGATGAGTTGCTAAGGTAAGCTCGGAAGACTTTCGGGCAAGCTCTTCCTTAGTGGTAGATTCGGCGGCAAGAGTGGCTTGGAAGGAAAGAAGACGATCCGCAACCGAAGACTGAAATGATTGGTTGTCTTCTTTGAGTTTTTGGTGAAAGCTGGCAAATTGGTCTTTTTCAGTTTCGAAGGAATGGACCAACTTCTCCACAACGGTGCGGATCTTCTTAGTGTTTGTCTCTGATGCCGCCTGTAAAGACTCCAGCCCAGATCTGTCTTGAAATAGTTTTTCGACTTTTTCGGTCGGTACAACATTAGCCTTCGCGGATTTATAAATGGCAGCAGCAGCTGAGCTGATAGAGGCTTCATGTGCTTTGGAAAGTGACTCCACCATACCCTGAATGGCAGCCTCCGAAAAGTGAGATGTTGAGGAAGAGGAAGAATCCACAAGATTGTCAATCTTCTCGTGGAGTTCCTTGATGTGCTTTTTTGTGACCGGAGCATCATCATCATCATCACTCTGAAGTTGATAGGGGCTGTAGTAGATGGAGTCAAAAACAGTATCCTCCCCTCCCAAAAAGGTTTCGGTTTCAGCAGAGGGAGTGGGAGATAAGGGTGCGGTTGGTGGTTCGGTGGTGATAGTAGGTTCGGGAGCAGAGGTGGGTTTGGGTTGTGAAGTAGAAACCCCCGTATCAGATACGTTGGTTAGAACCTCACGGGTGGTAGTTGTGGTGGCTTCTGTAAAAAGTGGTGGGGGAAGAGTGGTTGTTGTGGTTTGAAGAGAAGTAGTTATGGGGGGAATAGAAAGAGGGTTAGATATGGAGGGAATGGAAATGGAGGAGGTTATGATGGGAATGGAAGAGGTGGGTATAGGAGAAGGGGAAGGAGGTTTTGATGAAACATGTACCTCATGACCAGGCGAGTGAGGCGGAGTTTCGCCTCTAGCTGACTCATCTGAGTCAAAATAGTTCTCTTCCGAATCGCTTGAGGAAGAAGAGAGAATAACTTTTCTCTTGGGTTGGACTTTCTTCTTCTTCGCTAGTGGGGAAAGATCTTGTTTTGAGGGTTTTCGCTTCTTAGGAGAAGGACCCTTTGCCCCCTTTGCTGCTTTCTTTATCTTCCCTTGCTCCGGGTTCTTCCCTCTAGCAGCAGGTTTATCTGCATCATTAATGGACTGAACCATTTCAGCAGAAAGTTCCCTTGGGCCCGAAGGACGAAAGTCCTTGTAGGCTTTCATTATTATGCTCTCCTTGGACACCCCAGCGGACATAGAGTCCGGAATGGATCCGAAGAAAGAGAATTTTGTCGGATCGGTGACAATTATTTTGGTGGTGTGGAAGACGCTGATGGTGGAGAGAAGGGAACCTGCAATAGTAGGAACATGAAGTTTATCCATGGCCCACTTGGTGATGAGCGTCCAGAACCTGGCGTAGGAAACATCAGTGTGGCGAGAGGAGGAGGCTAGGCTCTGAATGAGTTGCTGCCATAGAACCGAGCCATAGTCGAGGTTAAGGCCGTGATATAGACCATAGAGAATGGTCATGAATAATTTGCTGGCCGCATCAGAACCAGAACTACGCTCAGAGAGCCCTTTGAATAGAATGGTGAAGAAGCCATTCCATGGAGGAGGGAGACACGATTTCTTGAATTTGGTGACCGTTGTGAGAATCTCCGTGTAACCCATATTGTAGAACATCGTGAATAATTGCCCGACGGTAATGGTGTCGGGATTAACCCTAGATTCATCGGCTTCAAAACCTAGGAGCCAACAGAATCGTTGCTTGGAGATGGAGGTCTTGTGAGAAAGAAGATCAAAGTAGATGCGATCCACTGATCTATCGTAATGGGCGGTGGAGAAGACCTGGGAGAGGCATTCCATCGGCACAACCTTGACTTTGGAAAGAGCGAGCACCAATGGAGAGTATTTGACGCACTTGACCATGGGATACATATAATTCTCGTAAGCTTTAGGGTTGAGATCAATCACCCGGCTTTGTCGAGCCCGGATGGGAAGAATATTTGTGCGGAAGGAGGTTTCCTGAACGGATGAAGAATCCGCCATTGTTGAAGGTAGAAGATGATGAACAGTAGATGAGAAATTGCCTAATTTTGCTCGTTTGAGTTTTGATTGTGGTAAGTTTTGGAATGAAGCAGATGTGTTCCTTTTATACCGTGGGTAGAGGAGAGAGAAAGATCATCCCCAAATCTTCTTGATACACGAAACGGTTTCGGATTTGACTGAAGCGCGACAGTTGGCACCCCCGATGATTACACATGATAGAGAATAACTGTTCCGTTTTGCACGCGTGCCCGTCACCTCACTATTGAGGCCGTTACTCTGTCGGCTGAGTCAACATCTTATCTGTTTAATAGCTGTCATCCAAACATAAGATTATAAGGGAACCGAACGAGAATTTTGGAAAATCAAAGATTTCCGTGCATAGAGTGTGAAAGATAAGGAAATAAATCGAGATATATATGGGAAGTAGTGATGTCAATATCGACACAAAACAGTTGATTCCGGGCATGAATCACTTTCTTCAAGGTCAAGAGAGACCTTAAAGTGTTTGTATGGATTCCCGTTGAATTACGATCAATCAATTTCTAAGTAGTGTTGAAAGGCATCTTTTTGTTAGGCTTAAAAAGGGTGGCTTGCACTTCAGTTTAGAATCCCGGACCTTGACATAAGACCGAGACTAAATGAAGTACTTGTGAGACCGATGTGGTCTGTTGAACAAGTAGGCTGGATAATAGATATAGTGACTTGGATAAGATATATGATAGTGAAATCTCAAAAAAAAATTAAACTGGATTCTAAGGGAAGAAATGTTATGGTAAATAACAAATTCATAAGAATCGCACAACCAAAGAGAGATTTCATGTTGACCGTCAATTCATGTTAGGTATTGAATTTTGGGTTTCACTAAGGACGTAGTGACACGTGGCTTAGATCATAAACACAGAGATTTTGTAACCATAAACCTCAATGGTTAATTCTGAGAGTCTCAAGGGTTACGATATGGGACCGAAATATGATGGAGAAGAGTACGGTGGTGAAGAGAAACGATAATACCTCTGCTGATAATAGTGACCAAGCAGT
This sequence comes from Lactuca saligna, assembly GCF_052625555.1. Classification (NCBI taxonomy): domain Eukaryota; kingdom Viridiplantae; phylum Streptophyta; class Magnoliopsida; order Asterales; family Asteraceae; genus Lactuca; species Lactuca saligna. Next base: position 320,469,529 of record NC_136420.1, on the reverse strand, counting down.
AAACTCTCAACCCATATGAGAAAAGAGTAAGGTAGCTCAGGATTAGAATAAATGGAGCAGCCTTATTGGGAAGACAAGGTTTGTATATACCTAGTCATTAAGGCTTTTATTCAAAATCAGTTGAGGCTTTGGACAACATGCAGCAGCATGCTTCTAGGGACGCTTAACTAGTTAATATAAAGTGTATGAACCAAACCTATTCCAACTATATTTAAACAAGAATAAAAAAAATATTTTTGGAGATTTTAAGATTTTGAAAAGAGAAAAACCAAACAAAATAAGTGAGAAAAAAAATGAATGAACCGAACCCGAAATGGACCGAACGCTCGGTTCATTTCGGTTCCTAAAAAAAATATTTTTGAATTTTTGGAAAACAGCTTTACAAAAGAGAAAAACCAAAACAGAATAAGTAATAATAATAGGAAAAGAATTTTTTTTTTGAACCGAACCCGAAATGGACCGAACTCTCGGTTCATTTCGGTTCCTAAAAAAATATTTTTGGATTTTTGGAAAACAGCTTTACAAAAGAGTACAACCATAGAAAACACCTTTTTGAGATTGAGCGCAAATATGTGCTATGGGACCAAACCCGAAATAGACCGAACGCTCGGTTCATTTCGGTTCCCATGTGAACCGAACCCGAAATAGACCGAACGTTCCGTTCATTTCGGTTCATTTCGCTCCTTACTTTTAACTTTGGGATGAATTCTTTGGTACCGATTCAGATTCCATCATTCCTAGACCATTAAGGATTTTGTTGAAACTGGCTTCAGGTAGGGCTTTGGTGAAGATATCTGCCAGTTGATCGGTGGTTCTAACAAAGTGAATTTCAACATTTCCATCCTCCACATGATCCTTAATGAAGTGATACCTCAGTGCTATATGCTTGGTCTTAGAGTGTTGCACTAGGTTATGACAGATCCTAATTGCACTTTCTAAATCACAATATAGTGGGATCTTTTTCATGTTAAGTCCATAATCTCTGAGCTGGCTTTGGATCCATATGACTTGAGATGTGCAGGAGGCGGCTACGATGTACTCTTCTTCGGCTGTGGAAAGGGAAACGCAGGTTTGCTTCTTTGACTGCCAACTGACCAATTTCCCATCGAGGAATTGGCAACCCCCCGTGGTGTTTTTCCTGTCTAAACCACATCCTCCAAGGTCTGAATCAGAGAAGGCTTGAACGAAGAAGCCTGAGTTGGATGGATACCATAGACTGAGAGAGGTAGTTCGCTTCAGATACCTGAGTCTATTTTTCACTGCAAGCATATGAGGTTCTCGTGGGTTCGCCTGAAACCTAGCACAATAACATACTGAAAACATGATGTCAGGCATGCTAGCAGTAAGATACATTAAGGACCCAATCATTTGGCGGTATAGCGTAATGTCAACTGCTGGTTTCTCCAGTGAAGGGGTGAGTTTGGTGCCAAATGCCATTGGAACCTTGACCTTTGAATCTCCCATCATACCAAATTTGGCAAGAAGAGTTTTGGTGTATGCTTCCTGGTTGATAAAGATGCCTTCGGGTCCCTGTCTAATATTTAATCCAAGAAAAAAGTTAATCGGACCCATGGAGCTCATTTCAAATTTAGTCTCCATCAACTTTCTGAATTCAGCTGTTAAGCTAGGATTCGTTAAGCCAAAGATGATATCATCAACGTAAATTTGTACAATCATAAGGTGGCTATCTTCCTTCTTACGAAAGAAGGTTGGGTCAACCGAACCTTGTTTGAATTTAGACATCTTTAAAAACTTTGTTAACGTTTCATACCAGGCCCTAGGAGCTTGTTTCAGACCGTAAACCGCCTTGTCTAGAATATAGCAGTGATTTGGGTACTTCTCATTGACAAAGCCGGGAGGTTGTTCCACGTAGACTGTTTCTTCGAGTTCTCCATTCAGAAAAGCGCATTTGACATCCATTTGGTAGACCTCGAAGTTCTTGTGTGCTGCATAGGCAAGAAAAATACGAACGGATTCCAGCCTTGCAACTGGAGCGAAAGTCTCTTCATAGTCAATTCCTTCCTCCTGACAGTATCCTTTTACTACCAAACGTGCTTTGTTTCGTATCACATTCCCTTCCTTGTCCATTTTGTTCCTGAATACCCATTTGAGACCAACAACTGATTCATTTGGAGGAGTTTGAATGAGGCGCCAAACTTTGTTCCTTTCGAATTCATTCAGTTCGTCTTGCATAGCTTGAACCCAATCGGAGTGATCAAGAGCAGTGTTAACTGTCTTTGGTTGAACTTTTGAAATGAAGGAATTAAACATACAGAATTATACTTTGGAAAATAAGGAAGTTTGTTTTTCCTTAAGTTGTGATCGGGTCAGAACCTTTTCAGAAACATCACCTACAACTTGAGAGACAGGATGATTTCTGGTCCATTTGATGAGAGGAGGGTAATTGGGATCATAGGAAGTATCCAATTCAGCGTTTACCATCTCTTCTGGTTCGGATTGACTTTCATCGTCATAATGCATATCGACATTCTCCCCCTCGAATGATGAGCTTTCTGGAACAGTCGGACTTTCTGGTATAGTGAAGAGTTCGGGTGCTCCTGTGCCTTCAGATGCTGTGGAGTGTTCAGGTGCTACAGTACCTTCGGGTGCTACAGTACCTTATGGTGCTGTGGGACGTTCAGGTGCTACAGTACCTTCGGTTGCTACAGTGCCTTCTGGTGCTGCGGAACGTTCGGGTGCTACAGTACCTTCGGGTGCTGGAGCGCCTTCTGGTGCTGCGGAGCATTCGGGTGCTACAGTACCTTCGGGTGCTGCGGTACCAGTGTGCCCCCCTTCGACTAAAGCGCTAGAACTGGATACTTCTTTATTCATTCGCCTTGTAGCCTCTTCTACTAATTGCTTCAGATGATCCACCTTGTTGTCTGCTGCTCTGGCTTCCGAATTAATGGCCTTCTCTGGTTCATCAAATAATTCGACAAATTTCTCAAAGAGATTTGCAATTGATACTGTGACTTGACCTGTTTGAGAAAATATTTCACTAGTTGTGTCTACGTTGGCTTTTGACTTTTTGACATAGCTATCATCAAAGGTTACGTAATACGTCTCTTCTATTTTCCTCGAACGTTTTTTTAATACCCTGTACGCTTTAGAAGTGAGAGAATAGCCCAGAAAAATCCCTTCATCGGCTTTGACATCAAATTTGTTGCGATATTCTTTAGAATTGAAGATGAAGCACCGGGAACCGAACACATGGAAGAATTTAACGTTCGGCTTCCTGTTGTTGATGATCTCATAAGGAATGAGCGTGAATTGCTTATTGAGATATGACCTGTTCTGCGTAAAACAAGCTGTGGATATAGCATCAGCCCAAAAATATAAAGGTAAAGAAGCAAAACTTAGCATGGTTCGAGCTGCTTCAGACAATGATCGGTTTCGTCTCTCGACTATTCCGTTTTGTTGAGGTGTGTAGGGAGCTGAGAAGTTGTGACTAGTTCCTCTTTCCGCCAGGAATTCTTCGAATTCTTTATTCTTGAACTCTAGCCCATTGTCGCTCCTGATGTTGCGAACTACTTTCTACAATTGTACTTCAACCTGCTTGATGAACATCTTTAGCTTGTGAGTCGCTTCAAATTTAAAGTTCAGAAAGAACACCCATGTAAAACGCGAAAAGTCATCAACAATAACAAGAATGTACTTGCTACTGCCGATGCTTTCGATTGAAGATGGACCACACAAGTCAATGTGAAGTAACTCTAGTGATTCAACAACTTTTGTGTTTATGATTGATGGATGACTTTGACTACTCTGCTTCCCCATTTCACATGCCGCACACAAATGTTCTCTATTGTACTTGAGCAATGGAAGACCACGAACATGACCTCCAGTGACAAGTTTGTTGATATCCTTAAAGTTGAGATGAGAAAGCCTTCGGTGCCATAGCCAGCTTTCGTCAGATTGTGCTTTTGATAACAAGCAGATTGCTGGATTCCATTTGATGGGTTTGAGATTTAGGGGAAACATTTCACCTTTGTGCTCTGATTTGAGAATAAATTTGTTTGTTTGCTTCTCAATAATTTCTGAACCCTCATCATCGAATGAGACCTTGAGACCAGTACCTCCAACAAGCTGAGATACACTAATGAGATTATGCTGTAGTCCTTCTACATATGCAACCTTCCTGATCATAAAATCACCGTTTGTAATCATTCCATAGCCTTTTATGGTTCCAAAGGAGTTGTTCCCGAACTTGACATTTCCACCGTTTGAAAGAGACCTAAATTCCCTTAGCTCTTCCTTCCTTCCTATCATGTGACGTGAGCAGCCACTGTCGATATACCATTCTTCGTCAAACTGCTCGTCACTGATAACCTGCACAAATTAAACAGATTTAGGAACCCAAAGTTTCTTGGGTCCACGTGAGACTTTCACAGGAACAGGAGTAGCAAGAGAGATGTCAACAAAATATGTTCTTTTTATTAAAGTTGTTTCATCTTTCTTTTTGATGGTAAAAACTTTAATTTTAGTGGGATTTGATGCTTTTGGTTTGGACTCGGATTTAACTGACGGAACCTTTGATTTCCCTTTCAGGTCAGTTGAAGATTTAGGTTTTTGAGTTCGACCAGAATTGGATTTAGAATAAGGTTGAGAAGAAGAATGATTGGAAGAATTAGAAGAGTTAGAATGAGAGAATTTAGACTGAGATGATTTCTTGACTTGATATTCTAGGTGACTCTTTCGGTTTTGATTATCAGTGGGACCGAACCTAGAATTTTGGTCTCTTTTGCTCTCTGAACCGAACCTCTGCTTTCGGTTGATACTGTTCTCTGAACCGAACTTCTGCTTTCGGTTGATACTGTTCTCTGAACCGAACTTCTACTTTCGGTTGTTATTTCTCTCTTGAGATCCAACAATATTTTTCTCTGACTTTAAATTTCTATCACGATATGAGAAATAGGCATTTTAAGACTGCCAAAACTGTTTTCTTTCAGAAAGATTCTTCTTGTATCTCTGATTCCTTTGTTGTTTTTTATTTCTCATCTGTTTCGGCTGATGATGGATGTTCGCCTTTTGTTTTTGATTTGTGTCAACAGGTCCACTTTGAACTGATGATGATTCACTCGAATATGCTTTTTCTTTAGGAACATCTTTTGTACCACTAGTACTTGGTACGTCAAAGTTATCAGGCTTGTTCAGTGGCTCCGGATTATATCTTCCTTTTGTTTTCCAGGATGTTTTCTCTGAAAGACCAAATGTTTCATCAACATTGTCGATAGGGGCAGACCAGAAGAACTCATCACAACCATCGCCATTATCTTCGTTTACAATAGCTGTGAGTTCGGCTGTCTGATGTTCGGTTACACCTGTGACCTTATACACCTGATTTGGTGTTGTCCTTACCTTTTGGTAAACAACAGCCTTTTCTTCAAGTTTCGGGGACTTTTGTTGGGCCAAGCGAGCAAACTCCACAGAATTTTCTGAGATGAGATTTTTGTGGTGTTCGGGTTCACTCTTGACAAACTCAGAACAGTCAACTTCATCCTCTATAGAAATTTCACTCATGTCATTATCCTCATTAAGCTCATATGCATTTTCAACATCAGTTTTATTTTCTGAGGTCAAATTGGAATTCAATGAGTTAAATTTTTGTATGGTTTCGGTCCTTAGATTCAGTTTGTCATTTTCATCCAAAAGGTTTTTCAGCATGTCCTTATGGTCCTTGGACTTAATGAAAGATTCAATTTTGTCTAGACCATACATATACGTCGGATTAACATCCTCAGACGAAACCACACTTTGACAATTGTATGCTTCAGCGTCGATTTCATCCTCAAACTAAAGGAAGGGCAAAATCATACGATGAATTTTCTGCCCTATTTCACAATTTAAATGAAGTTGAGTAATGTTATTGTAAAGACGCTTCGCAATCAAACCAAAAACATTTCGCTGTTTCAAAAGTTTTAAATTGTCTCTTTGCAAATAAATGTTTTCGTCCTTGGTTTTGATTAACTCCGACTCCTTCAGTTCGATCCACATCCTTCGTTCCTCACTCTTCGATGACAACCTGCTTATTTGGTCAGTTAGGTTAGAATTGGTGACCCGAGTTTGAGTTAAACTGCTGTCTAGATGAGAAATTCTTGAATTAACATTTTTTAAATTCTTTTTCATATGAGCATTGTGGGACTTTGAATGAAACAAGAACGGATTGTACCTTCTTGATCAGTTCATCAAGCTCATTGAATTGCACGCTCAGCGGTTTTGTTGTAAAGCACATGTCCTATTGCTCCTTCGTGTCTTTATTCCCACCATCTGTATTGTATCCCCTCATCTGAGATACGTCAGACACCATCAAGCATTTTCCACTGCTATTCTTCTCTTTCGCCACAAAAGCTTTTCCATGAGAAGGCCTCCTTACTTCATCATCCTCGGAGTCGGTTGACCAGACCTCCACTCCCCCGAATTCATCATTTGCTATCGAACCCTGTACAATCAAAGCATTCATAGAAGGGTTAGCAGTAGATTTCTTCTTCCTGATCTCATCCAGCTTTTTCAGCAACAAAGCTTCTTCATCTTTTTCCTCATCCTTTTCTGCCATCTTCTTGAGGACACAATCTTTAACATAGTGATTCTTTCCTCCACAGTAATAGCAGCTCTCTCCCGAATCTCCTTCAGCTTTCGGTTCCTTCTTTGATTCTTCTGCTTTTGGTTCGTCTTTGACCTTTTCAGAGCTATAACTTCCCTGCCAATTTCGATTCTTATTGGTGGGAAATCTTTTCTTGATGAACCTCTTGGGGTTTGATACCATCATAGCGTAGTCTTCAGAAGTAAGATCATAGTCTTCTATGTTGAGATCTTCATCTTCCATCACCGCTTTACTTTTGGATAGTAGGGCCAATGGTCCCATGCTTGAAACTACATTTTTCTCCTGTAGTACGATCTTTTCTTGAGATTTCAAAATACCCACCAGTTTCGCTAGAGAATAAGATTTGAATTGCTCATGCGCTTTAACTGTGGACACTACATCTCTCCACTCAGATCTGAGGCCATTTAAAAACGTAACCTTCTGCTCAATTAGCTTCCTTTCAATATCATGTTTAATCATCTTACTAAGAAGATGATTGAAGCGATCGAACGTTTGAGTCATGGTTTCTTCGGCTCTCTGCTTGAATTCACCAAACTCGGATAAGAGCAAGGTTTGAATGGAGTGTTCAAGATCTTCGTCCGTAGAATACAATTCTCGAAGCCTGTCCCATATTTCTTTAGCAGTAGTACATGAACTCACCAGCCTGAAAGTGTCAGATTGAAGAGCGAATCTGATTAATCTCAATGCTTTGATATTGCACTGAAATTTATCTTTTTCGTCTTGTGCAACATCTTTAACATCTTTCAAAAGATCATTATACTCCTTTTGAGTTTTAATAATCCTTGAGGTTGCAGAATGAGCGAAGGGTCTCGATACGATTGCTTCCCAGATGAGGTATCCATTGTCCTCCAATCCTATAACATAATCTTCAAAGTGATGTGCCCAGACTTCATAATCTTGGGTGTAAAGTGATGAGAATTGTTATCGAGAATTTAGAAAAGAAAAGATGGATTTGAACGATTTAAGATGAAGAACACAGAGAGTAAATATTAATCAGATCTCATATTGATTAAGACTGATTACAAAATTAAGCAGAAGTGAGTTCTAGCATCGTTTTTCTACTTCTAGCCTAAGTCCCTATTTATAGGGAACAAACAAAAAATATACTAAGTCTATACATTTTAACTTCGCATAAAAGATGACTTAGTAAAATAACATAAAATGCGAAACTACACAAAACACTCTATTCGACTTTTACAATATACATCAACATTCTCCCCCTTTGTAAACAGTCGATACAATTCAACTCATAAGCTTTTGAATTGCAGAGTGAATTGTCTTTTGCACTTCTCCATACCAAGAGATCACCTTCTTCAAATCATTCTTGTCTCCTTCGTTATTCTTCTTGCAATTATTCATACGTACAATGAAGTGCGTATATTGCGAAGAATTATATCTTTCAATCTCTGAGACTTTGAACAAAAATTTCTTCGGGTTTCCTTTTGTGTCTCTTCCAGAAAACACCATGCCAAAAGGTTTTAGGCAGATTTATCCTACACCATACTTTGATAAAGCAGATTGTGACAAAGTCTCCTCCCATGGAACTTTCACTTCCCTTCCCACAACATTTGCTAATTCATCATCTGTAAGGGCTAGACAATCGAAATAATTGTCTATGAAAGTCTTCACATGTGCGAAGCCTGCTTTGAACACATCTGTATCAGAGCCTTTAAGATTGTTTTCTTCCATATGCTTCAAGATCAGTGCTACTTGAATTAAGTCATTGCAGTTCATCAAAGGAAAGTCAGCAACTGTGATGTCATATTGTTTGTTGTCAGCTCTGATAACAAAATATCTAAAATTTTGTAGCATATCTTCAAATAGAATATCATTCTTTATCGTCACCACCTTTTTGATCTTCATTAAAGACCAAACTTCATCTGGATTCTTCCCTAAGACAGCATGAAATCTGATTTTCATTTGAGTGTAAATTTCTCACTGATCTTGTATTGTGCATTGTTGAATAACATTTCATTTATAGGGAAGTCCAATTGGCAATGATCTGAGTTCGCAATATTATAACTTCTCTTTGGCTTCTTCTCGAACTCATACATCTCCCTACACACAACTTTTGACTCTATAGTTTTGTAAGAGTAAAGTTTTGCAGGATCTCCTTTGTTCATGGAGGGAGGATCACTTGCCCGTTGCCTCATAATACTCTGAACTTGCCTCATCTTCTCCATCTCAGCCTCAGCCTCAGCTTTCAACTCTTCTTTTGATTTTTCATATAATATTCCTTTTCCTCTTCCTACAACATCCTTTTGAGGTTTTGAACTTGAACCTCCTTCATTTCTTCCGATAACAATACCTTTGGTAATTGTTCTTGTGGTAATTGTTGTTGCAGAAATCGGTTTTGAAGGAATTAAAAGAGTAGCAACAAGCTGAGTTGATATCACCTTTCCAACAGTTTTCGCATCCTCTTCTTTACTTCGACCTTCTTCTCCCCCTTGCAACCCTGTGGAAACAGGCGGAGCACTCTTCGCTAGTAAAGAAGTGAAATTTGTGAGTGGAGTAAGGGCTTTATGAATAGCTTGTTCTAAAGTATTAATCTTTAGAGACAAGAATTCACGAGTTAGGATTTGAGAGGATGAAGAATGCGAAAGAGCTGTTTTAAGATCAGTGACTAACTGGATGAGCTGATCAAATTTCATCATTATTTCTGCTTTATGATCGGCAAGAACAGGAATATTATTGTGCTTTTGAAGCTGAGAAGAAATGTCCACAATTTGCTTTTGAACTTCTTCTTGTTTCATGTGGACATCCTGAAGATCCTTCGCAAGTTCAGACTTCAACTCTTGAATTTTGAAGTTGACGTCCTCACGAACCTTCTTAACATCTTGTACAAAAAGAACATGACGTTCTTTTGTAACTGCTCGAAGATCTTGAACAACAAAAGTAAAATTACTTCCTTGTGATGTAATTCTGAGCTCATTGTTTTTATCAAATTGAGCAATCTTTTCCATAATTCTTTTCTCTGCTCCTTTGATCATGATATCAACCTCCATGGCAGATATTGAAGATATTCGACCAGAATCAGCTTGTGATTGAATAATGGTCTGTAACTTTTGATTCAGTATTTTAAACTGTTTTCCTATCATCAGCATATGATTAGGAATATCTTCTTCATCTGAATCAAAAGGAATATCATCAAGTATCCCACCAAAGGCACCTCCTTCGACTTCTGTATCGGATAATGGTTGCGAAGGTTGAGGATTTTCAGGTGATTGAGAAGGGAAAAGTGTGGTGAACGGCTTTTGAAGAGCATGATCAAAAATTGATGAAGTGGTAGATAAAGTTGTAACAGGTAATGAAATGGGTAAGGATGTTTGAATTGATGGTGCAACACTCAGGATAGGTGCCCCCGTATCAGATACGTTGACAACCATATCAGAAATAGGAACCTCCTCAGTAACTGATTTGGTAAGAACTATTTGGAGTGGTTTGGTTTGGGAAACAGTGGTAGAAATTTGCGAAGTTGGTATGATGGGTAAAGAAATAGGTACCATAGTTGTGACGGGTGGAGTTTCTAGAACGATTTCTTCTTCAGATGATTCATTGCGAATCACCATCTTCCTTCTTTTAACCATTGTACATTGCATATTTTTCGCAACGTCTTCAGCTCGCTGTCGCTTCTTTGTTGGAGATACTGGCGCAGGAATATTGTGAATAATAACACCTTTACTACTCACTTCAGCTTTGCGAACTTGCTTCAGTACCCCGAACTTAGAAGGTAAGAGTTCCTTCTTCGATTTCTTTGTAGTTTCTTCAGTTGGAATGACTTCAATACCTTTCGCAGTTTTCTTGCTAACCTGCTTTGTCTTAGATGGAGTAGCAACATCTAGTAAAACTCCAGTCTGATCATCTGTATTAACAGTTCGCAAATATCTCACCAAAATTTTGTGGGTCGGAGAAACTTTGCGAAGCATCGCATCTGGAATACGAGCCACATGAGTAAATATTGCTTCATCATCTTCTACAGCTTTTGGGAATTGATAGAAAGAAAATTCAGCAACTTCAACATTGGTCAGCATTGGAATTTCTTCTTTTGCATACACGTGTTCAAGAATTAAGCTCCAGTATCTTGCACATGAAATTCCCTTCTCCAAATTTGTATTTTCTAGGCTTTTGACAAATTCCTTCCACAGCTGGGTTGCATAATCGACATTAATATCATAGTATATGCCCATCACCATAGCATATACTTCCATTCTTCCTCTATCCAATTCGAATATTCTTCCTGTAAGACATCTTAGAAAGATTCCAAATAGAAAATTCCATATACATGGCAACCCAGACTTTCTGAAATCACTTATTTTTGTCAACTCCGGTTGATGCCCCATATTATTAAACATATGAATGACCTGCGAGTTGACAGGTTTGATAAATGGAGGGTTGTTTGGAATCTGCAGAATTTCCACAAACAAGTTCTTTAACAATTTAACTCATTTGTTGTTAGTTAAGTTGAAAGTAATCACATCTGCTGTGTGATTGTATGAAGCAGTTGAAGCGGCACGGGATAACCATACCATTGGAATCGGAAATGAACTGAACATAGCAGTTGCTAAAGATGAGCGTTTCAGAGCAACAATCAGCATCTTCAACTCTTCTGGATAAGCGGAAACTTTTGGATCAACTTGGTAATTAGTACTTTGAATCTTCATCAGGGATTGAGAAAGAACCTCATCAGTGTTGGAAGTAGTGGCTGCCATTGTTAAGGTTTTGAAAAAGAAAGTTGAAGTTCGGATCAAGGTTTAATCTTGGAAGTGTTGTGAGAGTTCTTGTTTGCGTAATCGTACACAATGTTCTTTAACCCCCTTTTATAGGTTGCTCAAAAATGATTTGAAATTGAAGCGGGATACATTTAATGTTATCCGACGTGGCACCTTGAAAGTCGGATCATGACTGCAAAAGGTAACAACATTCCAAAAAGTAACTGTCACATCTCCTCGAAAACCGGACAAAATACCAACGATTTTGAGTATACAACCTGTCAAGTATCCGTTATAGAATTCGAACCGGTAAAACCCTTCGCATGGAAGCAAGGCTCATTCACTTTTGGGATTTAAAGTGAAGTCATATGCCAGACTTGCAAAATCATCAGTCTGAGTTGGTTGTACTCAGAACCTCAAGGATTTTGTGTGTGCATTGTGTCAAATGAAATAAGATAAGATACAAAGATATTTGGAATGTTGTGATGTCAACAATTCAATTTGATATGAATGCAGTAAAACCCCGGGCAAAGGTTACTTCGTTAATTATCAAGAGAGATAATCAACTGCTTGTATAGTCTCCCGTGAATTACAATCGAATACTTATAGAAAAGTATCAAAGGGCTTCTTTTTAAAAGTCATTTTGGATTGGTTTGAAATTTCATTACATATCAACCTTAACATAAGGTGAGAAATTGTAAATGAAATTACTTGTTTGACCAGTGTAGTCAGTGACAAGTTGGCTTTGGAAAATATTTATCATGACAAGAATTTCGAATGAAACTTACACTGAAATCATATTCAAAAGAAAAGTTTGTTCTGGATCTTGTTTGGTAACAAACATTCTGGGTTCGGAATATTTGACCAAGACCACACATGCGAATTAAATATGATTTGAAGTTTCAAAATTTTTGATACTGAAACAAAGGTTTCGTAAAAATCTGGAACAAAGTTCCCCGTCAATTCGTTAAGGTTTATGATTTTTGGGTTTCACTTTCATCACGGACTCATGATGATAGATCATAAACACAGAGTTGTGATTTGTCTAGGTTTTGATTGCTATGATCAAAAACCTCAAGGACAAATCTTTTCAAAATTTTTTTTTGGAGTGAAAGAATTGTTTGGTTTAAAAAGATTGGATAAGAAGCGAAGTGTACCTCTGTTATAATGGACAAAACAGAAAACTCTTAACTCATTTGAGAAGAGTAAGGTAGCTCATGTTGACTTATGCGAATATAAGCCTTTTTGGGAAGAAATTATCATGTGATAACATCATTAAGGCTTTCTTTGCACACATAGAGTCGTGTTGAGGCTTTTGGTCTACATACAGCAGCATGCTTCTAGGGACATCCTAACTAGTCTTAAAAAAAATTAATACCTTCCCATAGAAACAAAATGTATGACCACTTCGCATTGTAGCCTTGCATTAAATTCTCAGCACACAATTGAAAAAAAAACAAAGAAAAATAAAATCTTTTTGGATTTTTGATTTTTCAAAAGAAAATACAAAAAAAATAATAATATCTTTTTGGATTTTTGATTTTTCAAAAGAAAATAAAGTAATATGCATAAAACTTACCTATGTTGATATTACCACAGATGCAAAATGATATGGATGCGAAGCCATGCGAAGCCTCTGAATGAACAGTAACCTCTGAATAACGTGGACGCATCTACTGAACAAAACATTTATTCTTGTGTGGATGAAATTGAATTCGCATTAATCATCCCCAAACCTGCTAAAATTCTAACAAATGATTTTTCATCAAGAGGTTTTGTAAAAATATCAGCAAGTTTTTCAGTTGTTTTGACAAAATGAATTTCAATATTCTCATCTTCCACATGATCTTTGATAAAATGATATCGAAGAGCAATGTGTTTTGTCTTTGAATGTTGCACTGGATTATGAAAAATGCGAATCGCACTTTGTGAGTCACAATACAAATGAATCTTTTTCATGTTGATTGCATAATCACGAAGTTGACTCTGAATCCATATAATTTGCAAAGTGCAAGCAGCCGCAAAGATGTATTCTGCCTCAACAGTTGATATAGCCACACAAGTTTGTTTCTTTGATTGCCAGCTCACCAACTATCCATCCAATAACTGGCACCCACCAGTCGTACTTTTTCTATCCAAGGTACATCCTCCTAAATCAGAATCTGAAAAAGCTTGAATGAAAAATCCTGTTTTCACAGGATACCAAAGTTCTAAAGAAATGGTGCCCTTTAGATATCGAAAGATATTTTTCACTGCCTTCAAATGTGGTTCTCTTGGATTTGCTTGATATCTAGCACAACAAAAAACCGAAAACATAATATCAGGTCTACTCGCAGTTAAGTACAATAAAGACCCTATCATGCTACGATACAATGTTAAATCAACAGCAGGAGTGTCTAACGAAGGAGTTAGTCGTGTTCCTACTGCTATAGGGACTATGAGCTTCGTGCTATTAAGCATTCCAAACATTTCAAGCAAGTTCTTCGTATATTTTTCTTGATTGATTAAGATTCCTTGCCGGTTCTGTCTTATGTTTAAACCAAGAAAATTATTAATTTTTCCCATCATGCTCATTTCAAACTGACTTTTCATTAAATTTTCAAATTCAAGTGACAATGCTGGATCAGTTGAACCAAAGATAATATCATCAACATAAATTTGAACAAGCATTAGATGACACCCAACTTTCTTGCGAAATAATGTGGGGTCGACTGATCCTTGTTTAAATTTAGATTGTTTCAAGAAATTTGTAAGTGTTGCGTACCAGGCCCTTGGTTCTTGTTTTAACCCATATACAACTTTATCTAAAATATAAACATGATCAGGATGCTCAATGTTTACAAATCCTGGTGGTTGTTCAACATACACTGTTTCTTCGAGTTTTCCATTTAAGAATCCATATTTAACATCCATTTGATAAACATCAAAGTCTTTGTGAGCTGCATAAGCTAAAAATATGCGAACTGCTTCAAGTCTTGCAACAGGTGCAAATGTTTCTTCATAATCAATGCCTTCTTGTTGCGAATAACCTTTAACCACTAGTCTTGCTTTATTTCGAATAATATTGCCATCTTTGTCGGTTTTGTTTTTAAAAATCCATTTTAATCCAACAATTGAAACATCAGAAGGTTTAGAAACGAATCTCCAAACCTTGTTTCGTTCAAATTCAGCCAATTCAGATTGCATAGCAACAACCCAATCTGAGTATTCCATAGCATTCTTTACTGTTTTTGGCTCGATTTTCGAAATAAAGACATTAAACATACAAAGTTCTTGGTTAGTATTCAGTACCTCATTTTTCGCACGAATTTGGGCTCTAGTCAACACACCTTCTTGTAAATTACCAATTACCTGTTCTTGTGGATGATTTCTTGTCCATTTCGCAAGTGGTGGATAATTTGGATCATATTCTAATGGTGCATCTTCATGCATATCTTCATTTTCAGATCCTGCAACAGAAAATTTATCATTAAATTCATGAAAGTCTGCATTTTTATCAAGATTATTTGTCTCTGTTTCATCATGCTCTCTCTCAACATGATCTGCATTTGGATACTCCCCCTCAAAATTATGTTCAAGTTGATTTTGCGAATGCTCCTCCTCAACTTGATGTTCTTGTTGATTTTGCGAATGCTCCCCCTCAACTTGATGTTCTTGTTGATTTTGTGAATGCTCCCCCTCAACTTGATGTTCTTGTTGATTTTGTGAATGCTCCCCCTCCATATGACCATTTGGTGTGCTTTCACAAGTTATCGACGTTGTAGTTATTATTGATTCATCAGTATGTTTTGAGGATTCTGATGTGTGATTATCAGGAGCATTATTTTCTGCATCAATTGCCCTGTCAGGAATTCCAAAAATTAAGTCATAATCAAAATTATTAATTTCAGAATTATCAATTTGAGTATTTGAATCCACAAGTATTGGTTTCTTATCGAATTTACTATCAATTTGTTTAAGATAGTAATCATCGAATGTTAAATTGAAAGTTTCTTCAAATTTTCTTGTTCGTTTATTATGCACTCTGTATGCAACTGAATTCTGTGAATATCCTAAGAAAATGCCTTCATCAGCTTTTGCTTGAAACTTTGACAAATTATCTTTGAGATTCATAATAAAGCACCTGCAACCAACAACATGAAAGAATTTTACATTAGGTTTCCGATTATTGATTATTTCATATGGAGTAACATTGAATCTTCTGTGAATGTATGATCGATTCTGAGTAAAACATGCTGTGGACATAGCTTCTACCCAAAGATATTGAGGTAGATTCGCATATGTTAGCATGGTTCTGGCAGCTTCGCATAGAGATCGATTTCTTCTTTCAACTACACCATTTTGCTGTGGAGTATATGGTGATGAGAAATTATGCGAAATACCTTTGTTTGTGAGAAAATTGTCAAGAGTTTGATTTTTAAACTCCGAACCATTATCACTTTTAATTTTTCGTACATTCTTCTTCAGACTAATTTCAATCTTTTTGATAAAATCAATCATCGTCTGAGCAACTTTAGATTTCAACCTGAGAAAAAACACCCATGTGAATCTAGAGAAATCATCTACAACAACTAAAATATACCGCTTTTTATTTATTGTTGCAACAGTTGATGGTCCACATAGATCAATGTGAAGAAGTTCCAATGGATCTACTATCTTTGAATCTATGACAATCGGATGACCTTTTCGATGTTCTTTTCCTTGTTCACAAGCTGCACACAAAGAATCATTGTCAAATTTTAATACTGGTAACCCTCGAACTAAATCTTCAGTTACAAGTTAATTTATATTTCGAAAGTTCAAATGTGACAATCTTCTATGCCAAAGCCAGCTGAGATCATTGGATGCTTTTGATAGTAAACACACAGCTGGTTTTCCCACAATTGGTTTGAAATCCAGTGTAAACATATCACCATATCTTTTGGATTTCAGAAGTATTTCATTTGTCTTTGCATTTTGGATGATATTTCCTTCTTCATTAAACACTACTTGATTTCCAGTACCCACAACAAGTTGTGATACACTTGTCAAATTGTGTTGAAGTCCTTCAACATAAGCAACTCTGTTTACTGTGAAGTTTCCATTTGTGACTTTCCCATATCCTTTCACTTGACACTTGTGATTATTTCCAAATTTGACAACTCCAGCATTTTCCAAGCTTCGGTAATCTCGCAAATTTTCCTTTCTTCCAGTCATATGACGAGAGCAACCACTATCAATATACCATTTTGTATCATATTGCTCGTCACATATCACCTGCATTTATTGAAAAAATTTAGGAACCCAAGACTTATTGGGTCCATCATTAGTAGAATTAAACAACTTTTTGGAACTTAAAAACCATGTTTTCACTTTGCTTGTAACAGAATCCATTATATCAGCATCATCAGTTCTAGATATTGAAATATAGTCATTCAATAATTTTGGATTCTCATTGATTGTAATCTTATCCTTCACAACATTCACATTTTTGATAACTGGTTTCCATTTTTGAACTAGAGCTTGCGAATTATGGGATGATGTACTAGCAGTTGACGAATTATTTGTGAACTTATCAAATGCACTTTTGATTTGTTGTTCTGAAAACTTTGCACTTTGATATTTCTTTCCTTTCCCTTCAAACCAATGATTGATCATACTTACATCAGACTTTCCTTTGATGTATGAAACTTTGGTTTGTGTTGATATTGAAGGATTTGGAAAATTTGGTTGTTGTGGTGAAAATTCGCTTTGACTTGAGTTGAGTTCTTCAAACTTGATGAATTATTCGTGAATTTGTCAACATTTGGAAACTTTTGATTATTTGCAAATTTTTGCGAATTCTCAAATTTTCTATTGTTGTCATATTTGCGAATATATGGAACTTTGTCAACAAAATTTATTTGTTTATGAAAACTCGAAGTTGTTTGATTGTTTTTATTTTGAAACTTTGATGATGTTTTTGAAATTTGTTCTTTTTCATTATTCACAACTTGCAAAAATATTGCTTTTCTTTCTTGTCTTTTTGAAACATTATTTTCTGTTGAATAATTTCCAACAATCAATTTGAATTCTTGAGAATTTAATTTCACTTCAACCTTTGAGTTTTCAGCTTTTTCAAAAGGTTTGTTTGATTTTTCACCTTTAACCACCCATTTTTGTAATGATTTTTGTTTTTGAAACACATAAGTATTTTGAGTTAAATTGTTTTCTACTGTGTTTTGATTTGCGAAGAAACCTTCAGGTGTAGACTTTTGATTATCTTTTTCAATCATTTTATTGAACTCGGGATGAACTTTCTCAGCATTTCCAGTAGGGACAAAAACTTGATTTGGAAAAATAGTTTTATCAGTACATACAAAATTTGGATATACCACTGTGTTGGTTTCCAAATAATGTGTGCCTTTGTTATTTACAACTTTGTCAAATTCTTTTGTATTTTCAAACACTTGATCAACCACAACCCTTTGATGTGTTTCAGTTGAATTTTTCTGTTCTTCTTTATTTTCATTAGTATCATCAGATTTCCAGCTTTCAACTTCCACATTATCAAACTTACAATGTTGCGAAGTTGAAGATTTATCAACTTTATCCCCTACTATTGAATCAACTATTATTTCTTTACCTTTGATCTTAGATGTGATATTAATGATCGACAATTGAGAACAATCAATCTCTTCTTCTTCTTCTATTTCACTGATTTCACTCACATTATCAGAATTTTCATCAATATCAGCATAATTGAATTGTGAAGTAAGAGTTGAACTTTCGGTTTTCTTTAAGATTTTCACTTGTTCACTTTTTGTCAAACTTTCATTTACAATGTCAACCAACTCATCAGCATTCAGAAATTCATCAATTTTGACAATACCATATGAATATCTATCATCAGGTATTTTGTCAAACTGAGCAATTGTACTTTCGCAATCATAAGAAACAACATCAACTTTTTCACGCTCATACTCAAGAAAAGGTAAAAGTTTCCTATGTTGTTCTTTGCTAATATCAGAAGAATGATGTAAAGCTGTTAATTTTGCATACAATCGTTTTGCTGAATTACAATATATGTTTCTTTGTGCTAGTAACAACCTAACATCATTAGAAAGATTATTCCTATCACAATCTATATTTTTGACTTGCATTTCTAATTTTTCAACTCTGCTCTTCTTTATTTCTAAATCCCTTCGCGTCTCACTAAGTTGCGCATTTAATTTCTTAGCTTCATTACTAGCAGACACAATAATAGAATCAAAATAAGCCACAGTATCATCAAACGAAACAATTTCAGCATCATAAGCCGATAAAGGAATATTAAAAGATTCAAGAATTACACGTACCTTGGTTGTCATGGAGACTTGTCAGTGGATTTAGACATAAAACATTGCCCTGAAATGTTCTCTTCGCAATCCTCAAAACATGCGAACATTGCTCCATGTGTGGGATGCCTCATTTCTTCATCATCAGATCCTGAAGACCAGATCTGATAAGTTCCACTTTCTTTTTCATCAGATTCTCCCTTAGCAACCAAAGATACTCCTTTGTTCTTTGCACGTAATTCTTCAATCTTTTCAGAATAGTAAGCTTCATATTTGACTTTTTCTTTCTTTTCTGCTTTCTTTCGCAACATGCAATCAGCTGCGAAATGATTCGCACCATTGCAATAGTGACAGTAAATTCCTGAATCACCCTTCAACTTTTTCTCTTCATTCGCATTTTTCTGTTTTCCATCTATTTTCTCCATTTTCTTCTTCTCTTCTCCTCCAGTTCTTGTTACATCATTTTTCACATCACTATTCTTTCCTTTTGGATTAAAAGGCTTTTTGAAAAACTTTTTAACTATGTTGTTTGAAAAGTATGCTACTGCTTCATCATCAGAGTTCATCAAAAATCCTTCTACATCTGAACCATATTTTTCATCAGTTTCTGATACTTATGAAACAAGAGCCAAAGGACCACCAATAGCTTGTTTTGATTCTTCATACATTTCTGTGACCTCACATTCATGTGTTTTCAATTGTTTGTAAAGATCATTCAATGTAGTTGTATCAAAACATTGTTGATTCATAATCATCATGCTCACACCTCGCCATTCCTTGCGAAGACTCATAATGAAAGTTAAATTGAACTCCATGATAGATCTAGTAATACCATACCTATTGCAGCGAAACATAAGCTCATTCAGACGATCATAACAATTTTCGAGAGTTTCTGTATCCTTTTGTCTGAATTCCTTCAGTTCAACTAGGCATTGCTTCACAGAGTTGATCTTCGTCTTTTCACTACCTTGATATTTTTCTTTTAGAGTATTCCAGATCTCTTTTGCTGTTTTACAACTACGAATGTAATTGTAAACCACAGGAGGTAGAGCACCTCTTAGTTCTCTCATGCATCTCTTTTCATTTTTCTTCAATTGATTTTGTTGTTCTTTAACATCAGTAGATGCAATGGATGATCCAATTGGGTGAACATTAGCAGGAGCTAGTACTATTCCATCGATACACTTCCAAAGTTCTTCATCAATTTCATTTAAGTAATCTTCCATTCTATCAGCCCACTGATCATAGTATTCTGGAATTAACATCGGAATTTTGGTTGAGGAACCAAACAAGTGAGAGAAACAAGTCATTGAATTCATGTTGAAGTTCGTCATTGATGAACACAGAAAATATTTGAAAACTTGAAACCTTGATGAATTTCATAATTTTATCAAACGAATTGATCAGAAATCACTAATCGATTACTCGACTTAACAATTCAAATGCAGAATCAATTCAAATCTGAAGATCAAAAGTGATTTTCAAAACCAAAAATGTGCGGAAAATTTTGAGTAAATTTGTAACTCAAAAAACAAATGATTCTTATACGAAAATCAGATCTAAGTAGTTTGAATCCTGCTCTGAAACCATTTGATGAGAATTGTTATCGAGAATTTAGAAAAGAAAAGATAGATTTGAACGATTTAAGATGAAGAACACAGAGAGTAAATATTAATCAGATCTCATATTGATTAAGACTGATTACAAAATTAAGCAGAAGTGAGTTCTTGCATCGTTTTTCTACTTCTAGCCTAAGTCCCTATTTATAGGGAACAAACAAAAAATATACTAAGTCTATACATTTTAACTTCGCATAAAAGATGACTTAGTAAAATAACATAAAACGCGAAACTACACAAAACACTCTATTCGAATTTTACAATATACATCAACAAATGTTGTTTGAAATATTAATGGGATTGGATGGCGACTCGTCCATGCTTGATCAAATAACCTGTTTGAAAGATCAGACTTGTAATATATAATATTAGGGCAAAACGAACAAATAATGAGATATGTCAATTATGGGGTGACGGCTCAATAAATATTAGTTAATGCGGAATAAACCCTAATAGCTTCTTTCACAGAAGAGATGTGTATAAATTACACAGCCTCCCGCTCTGATACCAATTGATGAGATATAAAATCTCTTTGATCGATTAGATCTTTGTAACAGGTATATAAAGAATGTAAAGCAATGAAATAATACTCAAGAATGGGCTTGAATGTGTTGAATGATTAGAACTTTCAATCCTCAGCAGAGCTCGATAAAGAACTTCCGCTGTAGAGGATTCTAGGGTTACAAAAAGATATCTTCTTCAGTTACACGTAAAAACCCTGATCTATCAGTTACTAAAAAGATGCATGCAAACATCTATTAATACATAAACCCTAGAAAATAAGATACGGATGGACAGGCCCATACCGCATAAAAGATGGGCTAGGAAGCGAGCCCAAGACGCAACACCAAGTACCCAACATTAATAAACCATAATAATCTCTTTCTCAATTAATCATCAAGTAAAGTTGCTCTGGTGAAGGAAACCCAAAAGGACCATGCTACAATCGGGTCAAGTACATACCAAATATAGTTATGGGCTTAGACACCTAATCCAATAGTCTCCCACTTAGGTAACTCTAATAACCATAGATGCAAGTACGACTTCAAGATCCGGTTAGCAATCATAGCTCTCAAAATTCGTTGTTGAACTCTGACACATCCTTTAGATAAGGGATCGTATAGTCCCCAGTTCTCAACATATCGTGTAGATAATCACATGGAACATAATTATACTTATTTTCCAGCAGTTTGTTTCTCGATCTCTGATTTGTCTGACACAAAACTTAATTGAATACATCAAGTCAGTCCTGACTGGGTTCGACACATAAGTTAAACCAAATCATTGAGGGGCCCAAGATATTGCTTTTACGCTCGTAGGATAAAATGGACAGATAAACTTTGACTTATATGAACTTACTATTTACTCATCAAATCATAAATAATAATGCATTTTATAACATCAAGTTACTGATGTGTTTACGCATTATCAATACACAACCAACTTACAAACAATAAACCATATATCTATTTAAAGACTATATGATATTATCGTCTCACAATCACTCGTGATTAATTCCAAGAAGTGATTCAAGTGAGTGTGGAGTTAATCTAATACTCAAATCTTATTTGAAGAGCACTCATGAATGTAGCAACAAACTGTTGCTATGTCTAAACACTTAGACAATCTACAATCCGATTCACAATAGTATTCATTCATACCTACTTCCAATGTATGATCGACTATGTATAGTTTAAATAATCTTATTATTTTGGAAGTCAAAACATGCAAAGTGAAACAATAGTAAATAATTAACATAAGATAGTAACTTTACTCATAAATACACATTTATTTAATCATCACATGCGAATTACAATTTGCTATTACATGTTTCTAAAAGCTATCCAATCACTAAAACTAATATCATCCTTCAGCCCAATGCTCCTAGCATGCTGCAAGTGCTTAACCCTACTCATTCCCTTCATAAGGGGATCTATTGGGTTCTCCTCTGACGATACTCTCTTTACTACAAGGAGTCCCTCTTCTACCCGGTGTCTAATGAAGTGATATTTTCTTTCAATATGTATGGATCTACCATGATCCCTTGGTTCCTTGGTTAAGGCAACCACACCTTCGTTATCACAAAAAATCTCCATAGTCTCCTTTATGGCTGGCACAACTCCAAGGTCTCCGATGAAGTTCTTCAACCATATTTCCTCCTTCGACGCTTCACTACTACTATGTACTCTGATTGACACATTGAATTAGCTACGGTATCCTGTTTGGAACTTTTCCAAGTCCCTGCTCCTCCATTAAGGGTAAAGACCCAGCCCGACTGAGAGCGGAAGTTGTCTAAGCCGGTCTAAAAACTGGCGTCACTATACCCTCACACCATTAATTCATCACTCGTACAGAAGATAAGAAACCATTCCTTAGTCCTCCGAAGGTACTTAAGAATATTCTTGACTACGGTCCAATGTGCTCTACTAGGGTTCCCTTGATATCTGCTGATCATGCTCTAAGTGAAGGCCACATCAGTGCAAGTACAACTCATAGCATACATGATCAAGTGAAATGCGGAAGCATAACGTACTGTGCTCATTTCTGCTATCTCGACTTCGCTACCCGGGCTATGAGTCTTACTCAATTTGGTATTGCTTTGGATTGGTAACTCCTTTTTCCTGGAATTCTCCATGCTAAAACGTTTTAACACTTTATCCAAGTAAGTAGTTTGACTAAATCCTGTTAGTCTCTTACTCCTTTTTCTCACCATCCTTATCCCTAGAATATAAGAAGCTTCTCCGAGGTCCTTCATAGTGAAGGACTTCCCAATCTAGGAGTTAACTTCCTGCATGGTTGGGACATCGTTTCCTATGAGCAATATGTCATCGACATACAAAACGAGAAAGCTAACTATACTCCCACTGGATTTGACATATACACAGGACTCGTCCTCGCTTCGCAAGAAACCAAAATCTTTGACTTTCTCATCGAAACAAAGATTCCATCTACGAGACGCTTATTTCAATACATAAATGGATTTCTCAAGCTTACACACTCTATTAGGGTGCTTCGCATCGACAAAACCCTCTGGCTGACTGATGTAAATATCCTCAGCGAACTTCCCATTGCATCACCCTTATAGACTTTATATTTGATACTGGTGAGAAGGTCTCATCGTAGTCAACTCTAGGAGTTTGAGTAAATCCCTTTGCAACCAGTCGCGCCTTATACGTGTGTACTTTCCCATCCATGTCGGTCTTCTTCTTGAAGATCCAGTTGCACCCGACCATCTTATGACCCGGTACATTGTCCAACAAGTTCCAAACTTGATTGTCATACATGGAATGAAACTCGTTGTCTATAGCCTCTTTCCACTTTATAGACTCTGGGCCTTCCATGGCTTCCTTGTAGTTGTTAGGTTGATCCAAACTTACTAGTTCACTATCACTAATAAATGTATCACCCTCCCTTGTAATATGAAAACCATACAACACAGGTGGAACACTAACTCTACTGGAATGTCTAAGAGGTAGGGATTCATCAATTGGCTCAATAGGAGTTTCATGCTTGGGTTGTGTGCCAACATTAGAGGTTCCTTCATCACTTGACTCTTGAAGCTCTTCAAGATCAATTTTCCTCCCACTATCCTCTTGGATTATGAGTTCTCACACACATCATCGTCCCTAAGGTCGAATGAATCCAACACTCCATCCTTTTGGAGTTGGGCTATGCACTTCTCGTTGACATGTCTAAGACAACAATGCCACAAGCATGCTTTGTCCAAACTATTGGAAGAATCAATACGTAACACATCATTTCCTAAGTTGTCTACAACCAACACAGTTTCATATATATCATTACAAGGCAATGTTTCAAAATAGAAAGAACCATTAAAGAAAGCATTAATAGAAACTTTTTCATTATCAAACGAAAATCTAAAACCTTGTTTATACAAATCATGAAAAGAAATAATGTTTCATGTCATTTCTGATGAGTAACAATAATTATTCAAATCTAGAACTAACCCACTATAAGCACTAAAGAGTAAACTCCAATCTTGGTGATAGGAAACACTTTCCTATTCCCCATAATCTAGTTTATCTTCCCATTATCTACATCCCTACTTCTTCTTAGGCCCTGCAAATTAGAACAAATGTGAAAACCACATCCTGTATCAAGGACCCAAGACATAGCATGTGATGAGTTATTAGAATGAATAGTATAATACCTACGAAGGACGATTTATCTTCCCATCCTTGATGTTGCAAGTACTTCAGGCAACTTCATTTCCAATGCCCTTTCTTGTGGCAGTACTAGCATTCTGCATCCTTCGGGTTGGAGAAGGGTCCAGCGGGACCAACCTTGGTTCAACTAGAAGAGGTTCCATCATAGGACTTTCCCTTATGGTGGCTCTTAGAAGGAGCCTTCCTCTTCTTTCCCTTTCCTTGCAAAATTGCCATGATGGGGGCGGTAGTAGGAGTTGACGCAACAAATTTATCTTCCAGACTATTCTCAACAGTCCTTACAAGGCCTTAAAGCTTGCTTAGAGTGACCTCCTCCTTGTTCATGTGGTAGGTCATGCAGAACTAGTTGTAACAAGGAGGTAAGGAGTGTGGAACGATATATATGTTGGGTTATGAGCATTCTAACACTCCTAAGTGTACATGCAACCCTAAATACCTTGGATCTATGTTTTCTCTATTATACATGCAAATATGAACATCCAAGGTATTATCCTAATCTAGCATACAAAATAATGGATATAACAAGATAGAATACATACCTCTTTGATAGTGCTTGTCTTCATGAAGCTTGAGTGCTTAGTGCCCCAAGTGTGACACCTCAAATGGTTCACACAACACCATAAGCACTTGGAATAACTTAGAGAGAAATTAGAACACTTCATGAAATCGTGTAGCCCTCATACATACACATAGTGTTCATTCCGATTTCTTGAGCCATGGGTTTCTTTTATATGGTGGCTATTAGGGTTACACCATGTAACTCATGACTTTACCCATTCCTTATGCTCCATGGATTTTAACCTCCATGGAGTATCCATGGGTCACCCCATGGACTTAGTCCAACATAAGGAATCTTGGATCACAAGCCCACATATATAAGAATGAATGATTTACACAATCAACCCATATATTTAATTAGTCTCCTTTTGATCACTTAATTAATTCCAAATTAATTCTTGATCAATACTAATTAAATAACCTTATTAATATATTAGAACTTATAATATATTAACAAACCTTAAGTGTTATTTCTCTCATTTTAGTCTATCCAAGTGCATGATGCCATGCAACCCAAATGGACCATGCCGGGTCGGGTCAAGTCTTACCAATTATAGTTATGGACTTAGACATTAATCCAACAGTCTCCCACTTGGATAAGTCTAAAACTATTATCGCGTATGACTTCAAGAACCAACTAGCAATCGTAGCTCTCAAAAGCTTTTGTCGAACTCTGACCTTGTAGATGAACTCTGATCTTGTCAATGACTTGTCCATTAGATAAGGGATCATATATTCCTCCATTCTAGATATCATATGGACTGAGACATGGATTATAATCATTCTCTCTGTCCATTAGTTGTTTCCCGATTTCCGATTTATGACGACTGACTAATTGAACAAATCAAATCAGTCCTGGCCCGGCCGAGCACTTCCATTTGTCATCATCAAATCATCGAGGATCCCACAGATATCGCTTTTATCCCGAAGGTAAAAGGAATGGATAAACTTCAACTCATATGGCTTGTTCTACTACTTGTTGAATCATACACAAAGACACGTTTTATAGCACCGAGTTACCAAATGCAGTTTCGTGCAATCAATGTACAACCAACTCATAGTAACAACTCATATCTCTAGGTTTGAAGAATATAAGATATTATCGTCTCATGATCACTCGTGATAAAATCCATGAAGTAATTCCAATGAGCGCGGGTTGAATCCAATACTCAGAACTTATGAGCACTCATGAGTGTTGTAGCCATTTGTCCAACAACTTAGACCTCTACAAGCCAACCCATGACAGTCTTAATTCATATCTACTTCCAACATATGACCGACTGTGGATGGTTTGAATAACTTAGTCATTCCGGAAGAATAACCTAGTTTATTCAGGAAGTCAAAACATGCAAAGTGAAACACAATAATAATTGAATCCAATATGGTCTCAGAACTTATGAACATAAATAAAACTCCTTTTATTTATCACCATATGATTACACATTATTCATTGTATATTGTTTCAGCTATCAACATTATTCTTGAATTTGAAACAATAGTTGTCCCATGCTCCAAGCATGCACACTATGTTTTCTAAACAATAGTCATGCCATACACCAAGTATGCATACTATGTTTGTCTATGATCTTTACCTTGTGAACTAGATCAATTGAACATAACTTCAATGATTCTCTTTTCACACTCCCAAATCCTTACTGCAAATGCAAGAATTCCAAATTCATGTCATTTACTGAAATCTGTTAGATTCTAAACTTATATGCATCGATCCTCTTGTAATGATTATGCACAAAGTCAGAAAGACTTAACAACAATCATTACAGAGCATTCCAAAGAAGATCAAGCCCTTGGAACCATCCTTCTTGCATTAAGTTTCCTTAATCTTACACAGATTGAAAATTCTAACTTTGAAACATTTCCAGATTCCATTTTGACTATCACTTCTGAACAAGAGTTGCCTCCTTACAGATTATGTCAATATGGTCCTTCCAGAATTATCACTACACTTCCAACTGTTCTTGAGCAACCAATCTTTGGTAAACCTTAGATTGTCCTCGACAATTGTTTAATCTTTTTAGTCATATCCAGTTCTAAACCTTTTCCCTTCTTAATGCCCTAGACATTTGGAAAATTTTAGAAAGGATGAATATAGCACATGTAATCGATCCTATATCCGAAGCATATGGGACACGATTCATGATGTCTCACATAAAGACTAAACCAGTCTTTTGCTATAACATTTCCATTTCAATTTGCCAAGTTCTCATAATTCAGATTATGAAAAGGGATGCCGTAATCATAATCGAATTTAAGAACGCAAATAATGGACCCATATACAGAATTTCCTTATGTTGAGCCATTTCAACATGAAATTCATATATATCCTTGACTAAATGATTAAAACCTCACGATCTAAGCTTATAGATTTGAGATGAAGTATAATTTCCTCTCCCTTAATTATAGCAAAACAACTTTTTCCCAATTGAAACCTTTTGTTTTCTATAATTAACATTGCTAGCTTGCAATACTTATCGTAATTATCATGCTCCCACTAACATGATGATTATTAGCATAACACTTATGCTCCCACTAGCTTTGACATATACTCAGGAAGCTCGACTTCTAGAAATCAATTCTTTATTGACTTCTTACCAAAGTTCAGATTTCTGATACTAGATTGTTTTGATAAGACTTTATCAAAAACATACACCTTCCCTTAGATAGCTCATGGGTGTGTCAAAACAATTTTAAGAACTATGAAAAGGGATGCCGTAATCATAGTCTTGATCGTTTTGACCTTTGCCATTTCTCACAAGTCCAAGTTAGTGTGCCGGTAAACCACACACACTCCACTAACGACTTTGAGATCACAATTGCTATCTAGCTAAAATCTACTTAGTGGAAGTGTTTCCTCACCATCATTTTCATGAATCGGAGAGAAACCTTATGACACTTAGATTTAATGGTGTATGAGTTCCTACCCATATGAATTTGTCAAAACCATAATCACAAGACAAGGATAATGACAAATCCAAAACCATATGGATTGAACTCAATCTTAATTTCTTGCCACCTGGCAGCTCAAGGGCCTACCATTGCTTCCAAGTTGTTGTGCAACACATTGAGAACTCTAAGAACTCATATGCAAAGCCAACTTTAACTAGAATGGGCACATAATATGTCAACACGATAGGTTATAAACCTCAAGTCGTGTGCTAGTGAAGAACTTCAGGTTTCATTCTTGATTAGTTCTTGAGAATTTCAAGACCTTTAAGACTCCCACTGTCCTCTTGACATATAAGACTTCCTTGTCAGACATTCAAGAGATAGTGTGGATTCTAATCAAGACAAACACTTCACATAATTGGCCTAAGTTGATCTTTGTTTTTATCCAAAACATCACAACTTACCAATTTCAAATGTACAAGAGTAGAAAACTTTTACTCTTACATTTGACACGTGTTTTTAAACCTTCTTAAAGACATGTCACTCAAGTTACAATCTTGGAGTATGACTCTAAGACTTGTATTGGAACGAAGTATGACTCATCTTCTTGATTTAACCATTTCAACAATTCAAGATCCCTTCTTCTTAGTCATAAGAATGCACTAAGACTTCCTTAGAGAACTAATTTTGATATGGTTTCTTAATCATTAAGATGATCACAAAACTGATACTAAAGTACTCTCCCATCTTTTCAGATTTGAGAAACTTTTATCCTTCTGCCTAATTTGATTCTTCTTATTCGCTCTGCTATGCATTGAAACCTTTTCCAATGTCTCAGAGTTACACTTAAGCTTGTAAGTATAATCATATTTACTGAGCTTTAGTAAACTATGACGAATAGCCTTACATCTTTTGT